>NC_091866.1:1475423-2843346 GCF_019399895.1 Cardiocondyla obscurior
ACTCACGTTTTGGTTGTTACGCTGATTGTAGGCGTCCATCGCCATCTGCTTGAAATCAGCCATCGTAGGCGGATGATTGTAAACGCTTTGCTGAGACACGTGATTTTGCGGATAATTTATGGTAGGCGTTGGCAGGCAGTCGGTCAACATCGGATCCGGAGGCAGGTCCAGACCGTGCTGTACGATCGGCCTTTTCTCCGGCGAGACGTCCTCGTCGGTGGCGCGATCTTTCTTTCTTCGTTGTGGCGGCGTCTTGTAGACAGGGGTATATGTTAGGGGTCTTCTTTCTGCGAACAGATTTACGGAAGCCATGCAGAGACCGAACAGCTAAGCCGCTTAGTCGATTAAATCAGGAGAGAGGAACAGTCATTTTCCCCTTTTTGCTCTATCCCTTGCAAATGCGAAAATCTAATGTAGCTTTTGCAATGCGATTGATTCACTGTGACGGATTCGTAATGCGGATGTATTAAGTAAAATTTGACTGCACTTTGCCCAAAGATAAATGAGCTTGTAAGAAAAAAAAAGTGAAATTTAAATCCTTTAAAATATTAATATTTTTTTATTTAATAATATTTCTGGCGTGATGGTTTCGCAAAATTATTTAATTTTAAGGTTGATAAAATTAATTTAATTTTATATAATATTTGTAGCGAAGTGGACTGTGACTGCTTTTTTGAGGACAGAATTAGGCGAATTTTAGCGGCTTTTGCGTTTCGTTTATTTAATTATTATTTTATTAATGATTTTTTTATATTTATATTTTTTTTTTTTAATGAATAGAAAAATGAGACCTGCATGACGAGACCGTGCAAAAATTTACGCTATTCGATCGATGAAACTTTCATTACGAAAGACAAAATTTACGAGGGATCTCTCGATTTTTAAGTATCTCGATCCAACTTCATTTCCTGACATTATCATTATTCACGCAGCTCTCCCGCCGCGACGTAGTTCGGGTATTAATATCGCAAATGGAAATGTATTTTCATGGAAAAAGTAACATCGCGTAGAAATGAATTTAAATGAAAAGTTTGTATCATAGACTCTCTCTTGCTATAAGGAAAAAACTAATATTACGCATTTATTATTATTATACACTTCGAAAATGATATGAAACAAGAGAACTTTATTATATTAATATTCATGCGGATTTAGAATATGCATAATACATTTTTTTAAGAATACGTGACCACGATATATCGGGTTTTTTTTAATTCGATAATAGCTTACACACTGTTTTTAATTTAACACACTTACCATTAATTAATATAAAAACTGATTTAATTATTATTAATAACATACTGAAATTTTTACGTGTCATCTATAAAGAAAGTCAACCATTAACAAATTATAAATTAATTATCGAATCTCGATGTAATACTTTGATATCCTGTTAAAATAATCTAACGATATTACGCGCATACATATTTGATTATTAATAAAATATGTTACTCAGCGATAAAGTTAAAAGACAATGCATACGTGATGTAGTTTCTTATCAAAAAAAAAAAAAAGTTTCCATTAATAAATACCCGCGTGAGGCACGATTCATGCAGTCTTCTTTTATCGAAATGCTGATGAACTCACCATACTCATTGGGTATGATGTCTGGATCGATGTCATCGACCGCCTGCTTGGTCTGAGGGTGCACCGGGGTGGTTGCACCTGCATTAGGCGGCTCGCATACGATGGGAGCGTGCTTTGGACTTCCGGGTCGGCCGGTGGAGTGCTTCCGGTAGAGCGCCGCCAGGATTCCAGCAACGGCCAGGGCCAAAAGGGTCGCCATGGCTGCCAAGCCCAGCAACAACGGATTCAGCATCGATGCATCGGTGTTGCCTGCCGCGACAGTCGATGCAAAATGCTCGATCAACTGGAACTTCTATCGATCTCTCCGGAGAGATATTCCTATTCCCTGCTAGTAAACGCAACCCCACCCTCTCGCGTTTCCGAATCGTACGTTCCATCCTACGCGGAATAGAACCTAGCAGTTCGTAGAGCAGGACGCGCTATAAGTAACTTTTCTTTCATCGCTCGCTTTCTCGGCATCGTATCGGCGAAAGGGGAAAAAAGAAACGGCGATACGGTTAAGAGGCACGATTGGCCCTCTTTGTACTTTTCGATTACGCGGATTGTGTCGCACAACTCGTCGATCGTCACAGCAAATTGAATGGAATTTGAGAATCGCAGCGAGCATTTTTGTACGTTTTCCGGCTCCTAAATAACTTTGCCGGAGCGTACTCGTTTTGCGTTTTGTAACTCGTGCCTTCCCTTTTATCTAGGTGAGCGAAGGTACCAAAAAGAAAGCGGTTCAATGTTTTACTATTACAAACTCGTGACCGTACCGAACAAAGAGTACGCACAGCGATTGATTCTGAAAAGGGGATCGTTGAACGGGCGCACCGCCTTGATACACAATATATCGCAAAACTCTATCTCGAAAGTGACCTGATTGCGAGAACTAAATCTCTTTTGTGACAATGCTGCTTACAAAGTAGCTCGAACTCTAGAGCTCGAGTTGAAAAAGTCTGCTGTTCGATGCAATAGTATTTTTTTTTTTTTTTTAGATAACACGTGTATCTGAAAGATATCTTTAAGGCTTTATCAAAAGACGTTTATATTTATAAAAATCTAAAAAGACATCCAAAAGTTATGTTGAATAAAATATCTCTCGCACGTACAGCTATTTGCGTTGATCGTTGCAATATTTATTAATTAAAATGCATACGGCATGATCTAACTGAGTGCAACGTAAAAATGTTCATTATTAATTAAAATCTTGCATTCTAATATTTTTTTATTGCTCAATTAACGTAACGGGTAATTATAAAGCGTAAATCACAAAATCTAAATGGTACAAAATTATAATTAAGATCAAATATCACGATAACGCATTAATAAAAAGAAGAAGTCCGAATTATTTGATAAATCGTTGCAAAGATTTACGTGTGCATCACAATGTAATGGTAATTTATAAAGCTGAGCGTGCTCCAACTAGCTGTATTGCACGTGTATGCATGGTTTCCTCTTCTTTTAATATTTCGAATAATTTACAATTACATGATATTTATGTCGCGTTTATTTTCGTCGGGCAAATTATGCGTTAGCAACAAAACAATTGCACTACTTCGTGTTTAAACAGGCATTTGCATATTCGATAATTTTGCTCAAAGTATAGAACGCAGATAGCATCTCTCTTCTCTCGTTTTTTTTTTTCACGATAGCCGAGCGTCAAGAAACTAAACGTCATCAATATCAAACGCCCGGCTTAATAAGCACAACAATAATTAACGAAAGTGTGTCTATTAGGACTCGATTACAGCTCAACCCCTGTACATAAATGTCTTATCGCATCGGTGCAATATGTCGCGCATACACGAATACCTACACTCTGCTGACTCGCCATTTTCTGCGTACACGCGTACGCGTAAACTCCCCCGTTTGCATATGAGCGCACGAAGTGAGCGTATCTCGCCGCAAGGAGGATATAATTACATCAATTAATGCGCACCCTACCGCGCGCGTATGCCCGTAAAACTACCCCTTCCGACGTTCATGCGAGTCCATCCTTTCTCTGGATTATCACGCGCTAGCTCGTGTCGCCCTTAAAATATAAACCGGTATATGTTGCCATCATAAGCTACGTTCCTGTCGGCTCCGCGTTTTCTCATATTCTCTAACGATTCGCGGTAATTTTATTTAATTTTTTTTTTTTTCCTTTTCTTTTTGTAGCTGGAAATCATGTTGTATCAATTATTACAAACGAGCGCTTTTAACGCAAAATACGGTGCGTTTCGATTTATTTAGATATGCGATGCGGTAGAAAAATAATTCAGTAAAATTATGATTGAATGTTAAATGTTACAGCATGTATCTACGCGGTGTAAAACAATCATATTTACGTTGTTTTACGTCGCTCCGGCAGCGGTCTTCTTAATAACGGCGAGCATCGCAAATACAAGTTCCGCACTTTGCTATTACATTGCCCGCGGTACCTAAAGCTCAAATGAGCGGTAATTTCTGAAGCGACGAGCTTGCAGCTCAGTTAAAAACACGAAAAGACGGCTACGATGCGCCTTTTGAAGCTCGTTTAGCGCTGGAAGACCGCGGCCTATTCAGGATCTCAAAGAAATGAAACGGTGTAAACGAGATCGCTCCTAGGCTGCATGTTCAAATTACACGCCTTTCAGGCGTTTTTATTTTCTCGCCGAACAGCAGTTTATTGTTTGCAGTTACACTTAAAAGAGATAGTATACGTTTCTTCGCAATTATTTTAACACACGTGTAGAGTTGAAAGAATTTATGTTAAAAATAGATATTTCAAATATTATTAGCATCAAATTTATTTAGATGTAAAATTAACAGTTTTTATTATATCGATTAATTAAAGTTTTTATTTAGCCACTTTTGAAAATTGCTTTACGCATATTAATTGTTATATGTATATTAAAATAATTTGCGTTCTTGAAATTAGTTTTATGATCGTTAGACGCACGAAAGGAAACTGCATACATTATGTATTATTCGTTTGGAAAATTAATGCTTCTGTTTGAGCAAATTCCATTTTACGTGTCTTACCCTGAGTTAACGTAGCTCCGCATAAATATTGCGCACTGCAACGGAAAGTGGTAAAATCTGGGATTATTAGCCGAGATTTCAAGACGGCTTATTTTCACGTAGATGTGAAATACAAAATTACATTAAAGAAACGAAAAGGTATAAGTACAAATATTCCTTACTCCGGGCACTAGAAATAACTTTTCTTTTTTTTGTAAAACAGTATTTTGTTTAATTTACACGCGCGATTTATTACACACGATCTTTTTTCCGCAAAAAACATCGCTGTAAACTTTACACGTGCAAACAAATCTAGTTAGATCGAACGATCAGTTTACACGTAATATTGTTGTGTGCATTTCGATTTTAACTGTTTGTATAAACAAAATGTATATTTGAAATTTAGTCTTGACAGTATATTTATCAAAAGCCATCGCGTGCCTGCGTAAATTGCAAGCGAATAAATTCCCTGCGAAAGTCCATTATGCAAATATTATCGAGCGAGAGGATATGCACCTAAGAGAGGCGCTTCTTAAAGGCTCGTTGAAAAAAGACGTTTAAGACACATAGCATTAAATACATAAAATTTCATCTCGCGGGCATAACGACCGAAGTTTGTTAATAAGAAATTGATAGATTGCTCCTTGCTACCCGGAGCAGTCGGTAGTAAAACCAGGGTAGCGTTTCCGCTTAGTTAATATGCGATAGGAGTTCGAAACTGATTAGACCGCCAAGTCGAAAGAGAAAGTCATTGAGTCATTGAACAAAATGAGCCAATAAAACGCGTGTAGACGCGCGAAACAACTAGTTCGCGTACGGGAAAAACGGACGAAGCGGGGGAAGGAAAAGGAACAGCTTGTCATGTTTAATCCCGATGTGTCGTTTCTTGAATCCGGCTACCGTCGGTGCTGTTGAAATTTTTAAAAGAGCCGTAAATCCGCTGTTATCCGCAGTCCTGCGGAAGACAGAGATAGTTGGAATTCTCGGCTTGACGGGTACCCAGGGAGCATTCGTGATACTCGTTAAAGTTTGATTAGACTTTGATTGCCGGCGGAAAGCGGACCAATTTAAACTCCGTCTCGCGGACTGAGAATAAAATAAAATAAAAAAAAAAAAAAAAAAAAAAAGAAAGCACGAAGGCGGGCAGAGAGGGAGGGAGTTAAAGAGAGGAAGAGAGAGCAAACGGAACGACATCCAGCGACCAAGTGAATGCGAACATTACGTCTCGGCTTTGCTGCGTTCCCTTCATGAAAGAATTTAGTCGAGAGCGGAGCTGTCTCTCGCTTGTACAACCACGCGCAGACAGTGTGTTTACACCGGGATATGTCCCCGGCACTGGGAGTAATTAAACTTTTTCCAGTGTGAAATTGCAGGGCCGCGCTGATGCAAGTATACGGGGGTATAGTTGCCCGATCGTGAATGGAAATTTTTTTAATACCTAGAATAGCAATCGGAACGAAAATGGAAAACGACTGTCAATATAACTCGCGTTTCGCTTCTTTACGTGGTAAATTATAAACAATGAGCAGGGTGATTATTCGGGTAAAATGCAACAGTCGGTTGTCGTGAGAAAGAAGCGTATTAATGGAAAACGATCGCTATGCGAAGAACATTTTTTTATTCTGTAACTTTGTGAAAAATATTGATCTTCCCGCTTTCAAGTGAGACTTAACGTAATTGCTATAATGACTCGTATCACGGTTGAGGAATAAAAGAGAGGGAATATGCACGCGTGGACCTCTTGCATGCGCGATTGTTTGCCTTAAACAGGATTTTAATGCACTTCAAGCCGCTCTTTTGCCGCGCCTCGTGTTGACTATGCACTTTGTCTTACCTGCGTAAATAAGGCAGAGGCGAGCTTGACGACGCCGAGAACGCGTCAGAAGAAATTCTTTGAGCCACTTGACGTTGTTGTACGGGCCCCCGTGTTAAGCAACGGTACTACCGGTCATTAAAAAAAAAAAAAATCTGTCAGCGGACTACCAGAAAGAGAGAGAGCAAACTCTCGCAGCGCTTTAAATTCAGATATTATTAGCTGACATTTGACGCTATAAGGAACTGTCTCCTCTTTTGTTGATAAAGGTGAATGGTAGCACTTAAAATTCTTGTCCCAGCATCACGGCGGTATCAAAAAAAATTTTGAAAACAGCATTAAAACGTTGCTGTGTAATAAAAAAAAAAAAAAAAAAATTAACATAGCTGCATTCGTTTACGTTTTCCTATCGTTTCATTAACTATTACATGTCGTGTCGCGTTGTTTAAACAGAGATAAGGACAATGTTTTTTTACTTGAAATTAAAAGTTTCGCGAAGACATTTGCAAAAACTCACAACTGCTTTGTAAAATATATTACACACGCTGTCAAATTTCGAACACGTCCACGGTGTCGTGGAATCAACTTGCTAGCAGCGTTGTGAAATATCACCTGCCAGCAATCCGCTGCATAAGCATCGACGTATTTCGGCTCGCTGTAGCGCGGGGAATGAGTTAATATTGACGTTCCCGTTTATCTTGTCGGTGGATCTCGTATCTTTTGCGGAGATGTACGGCCTGTTGCACGTTTTATGAAAACAATGTCAATCATAGTACGATAAATCGAATTCGCTTTGATCGAAAGCAGCAGCACATCGCCACCTCTTTCCTCATCATTATCTTCTTACCCGATGACACCGCGTACCGTCGAAAACGTAAGGAAACACATGAAACCGTGGGAAAATGAGACTATAAATCCGGGTATTCGGGACGCAAACAATGAAGATTTTCACGAGGGGAGATCTCTGCGAGCGAGTCACTCTTCGGGAGGGGAACGAATAAAGTAATTTGTTCCAAATCGAAGTAATTTTGCAGAAGCCCCGAAAAACCAATTTTAGAGAATTGCATTCCGAAATCGTCCGCGTAGCAGCCCCCGAGGCCAAATAACCGACTGCTACATGTAAGAGTGCCAAAATTTTCGAAAGACCTTGAAAACCTTGAGTTAAGGAAGCGATCGATCGCCGGGAGGAACGGCTGGGAGTTTTTTTTTTTTTTTTTCTCGTTAACGTAAGCTGGATGTTGCAGGAGTTTTCTCTTTTTCCCCGAGATAATTATGTTCGCTTTTCTCGCGAATGTCTCTGTTTAAAGATCCCCAGTGTCGAATATAAACGAGGCGAGCTTAACTTCTTTATCATCTATAATAACAGCCCGCATAAATTTGTATCGCGATGTTTATCGCATCCTTCGCTTGATGCAAAACTTTTGGAATTAATCCGAAAATCCTAGTAATCCTTTTTCGGTGAGTTACGCGACTTATATGCGAAATGGAGTTTCCAACAAGAATATTTGGATCACCCCTAGCAACCCGAGTATCCTTACCCTCCCATCCGCGGTATCTCGTTTCTGCCTTCTGTTTTTCCTCCGCCTTTCCGCCGTCGCTGCCTCTTTTCTCGCCGTCGGGCTAGCACACCGTGTTTGAAGATAGTGGTACAAGAAGAGAAAGAGATATTTCTTCTCTTACCGCTATTTTTTTTTTTCTTTTCTTTTTTTTCTTTTTTATTACGCAGAACCGGCGCGCGGGTCGACGTTACCGCGCGGAAGGAGGCAGGATATTCGTCATCCGTTTAATTTTACTAATGGATCAGCCAGTATCCGTTCAATGAGAGGTTACGGAATAGGGGGATGACGGTGAGAGGCCACTACACAATTTTCTTGGTACTTGTCTTAGCCACCGCAGACTTGCCTCGCCGCTTTTATTCCTCGCGCTTGTTTTCTTGCGCTACCGTGGCGTGCCGCGCTGAGTTACCGTTTTTCTCGTTCTCATGCTGCGGCGTGAGGAACTTCTCGGCTTGAATCATATCTTCTTCCCGGCATGTCGGTATCGTTACCGACTAGTGTCTCGTTCGTTCGCAGCCACTTCTTGTTCCTCGCGGGGTGGTGCCGGTAAGATACGCAAAAACATTTCAGCGGTAGATCTCGGGCGCGAACCGCAACGGTTTGTCGGAGTAAAGGAAAAGGGAAGTATTTGTTTCAAAACGTGATAAGCGAGGAGTGGAAAGTGGAGATTCGTCTCCATTCTCTCTGTGCCGGGGCATAAATTATATACAGTTACATATCTACTCTAGTATCAAACTTCGCCGTACTTTAATAAGAGATTTTTCAAATTATTTAATTTTTACGCAGATATACGGACTCCGAAGTAATTTTCTAAAATCTCGTGTTATCTGTTGAAATTTATTTGTATATGTACATACGCGTCGCGATTATTACGAAATAAAGGATATAATATAGAATATTGATTTCGACGATTATAATAAATAGACGCAGATGTTAAAGATGCAGTACAAAAGCTGGCGCAGTGCCTTTTGTCGCTAACGAATGCCTGCGGCTCTTTATAGGACAATGCTAGACGGGGACAATACAAAGAGCCCGCAAATTGGCTTCGATGGTTCGTAGACAGGCCGCCATTCGGGCAAATCAGCGCCGCGAGGTTACGGTCGTCAAATCAATATTTGCACCTCGCCACCCTCGCACACAGAGAACTAGAGTGCAAAGTCAGGCGTGTCGGAATTAGCGAAGAAGGAAGGAAGGAAGGAAGGAAGGAGAGAGCGAGGGGGAGAGTAAGGAGGGTTGAAATCGGCGGTGAAGGCCGACGACGAAGAGAGGATGTGGAGGGAACATGAAGACGTGGGATGGCGAGACTACGTGGTTGGTGGCGTTGGAAATCGGTGGTAAACTGAATTAACCCCGTGTTGACCCGCGACCGTATGTTACCAATGACTTTCTATTACGTTGCCGGAACCGCACGAATAGAGTCTATTATAATCGGAGCATTGCTCAGAATGGAAAAGGGGGCGATCGAGGCCCCGTCAGTCCGGGGATGCTTGTGCAAATGTTATGCTACCCAATCGTTCGTACATCGGCACTGCTCGCGCGAGAGGCTCGTTGTATTTATTGGCCCGACTCGTAATATTTGCCGAAACAAGAAGCACGCAGCAACCTTTTACTTTTGCGTATTAAAGCGGCGGAAGCTAGCTTCCGTTCGCCGCAGCTGAATTCGAGCACGCCAACCTTCCAGCAATTTTTGGTATGTAATGCAGTCTGCAGCACATCGATCAACCCGGCGATTACGTTCTTGCGTTTTGGCTTTTTCGTGTCGACGAGCGACAGCACGAACAGACGCTCGGACGATAAGTTCTTTGAGTTTGATGCCTTTCAAGTTTGCAACATGGTTTAACACCACCAATATTACAAGAAAATGTACCGAGACGTCAGAGAATGTTTCCCCTTTGCCGTTACACGAAAAGAGAAAGAGTTCTCTCGACAGTGCGAATAAATAATTCCTTTGATAAATAAACTTATCAGAGAATAAATATATATGTTAAACTTTTTTTTTAGCCCGCTTTCTAAATTGCCAGTTTTTATCGATCGCAAGATAGGCGCGATATATATTTTTTTTAAATCGATTAAATTTGTAAGCCTACGCGGAAAAAAATTAAATTGTATTATTACCTAATTAACAAAAATTAAATAAGAAACAAAGTTACTTTAATTTATTTTTTCGTCGTAATCTCAATTTCTTACGTACAAAATGATAAAATAATTCTCTTAATAAAAATAAATATCCTGACAGCACGTACGTGTACCTTCGCGATTAGATAAACCTCTCCCTTTTTTCGCTATTTCGAATTTCTTCGGATTCGGGTCAAGGGAAGGAGCCAACTGACCACAGCTCAAATCAACGCAGGACGCGCGCTGTTTGCTATTTCCCCATGGAATCACATGGGGAGTCGTAGAAAGCCAGTGAAACTGTCACGTCCCGTGCACCGAAGCGGGTATAGGTGTTCGTTGATTGAGAGTAATCTGTTTTGTTAATTGCAAGGTCCGCAGAGCCCGATACCTGTGGTTGCGTTGTGCTGCGTTCAGCATTACAAACTCTCCTACCGGTACTAGTCGCTTCCACCTCTATCCGGGCGGTAGACCACCCGCTTACCTCCCGTTCTCCTCACATCCTGGCTCACAACATCGCCGACCACAGTGTGAGCCTGTCGTCGGGAACAGCGAGGAGACTACGGGGGTCGGTTAACCGACTAATTGCAATACTGACGCGTCTGTTCGCAGTATTTGTGAAATTGCGATCATATCCGCCGTCCTTGCGACGGCTATCACCGGGTATAATAGGCGCTATCCGCGCGCGCCGTAACCACACCCGCGTCCGAACGCACGCTAATGGACCGTCAAAAGCGAAATTCAACGGAAGTTTTTTTTTTTTTTTTTTTTTTTTCTTTTATTTTTCCGGCCAGGCCGCGTCATTTTTCAGAGAGCACGTCCGCTCCGCTCGGTTTTCAACAAGACCCGACGAGAAAAATGTAGCGCGATTGTTATTGCTGCAGCAACCGACGATCGACGAGCGTAAATGCAGGAAGTCGGGAAAGGAAACTGGTTTAGTCGCGGGTTGATAAATACAATGCAATCACTCTTTTTTTATTTGCCGCAGTTAGCGAAAATTCTACTTCGCATGAAGCGCGAATATTTCATTTGCAAAGGTACTTTGAAGCCCTATCCATTCCGCGCGGTGTGGAGAAGCGAGACAATTAACGTGCCATAAGTTCTCTTTCTCTCTCGTTCGTACTTTGCATAGTATAAGATATTCAAACATAACGTAAAGCGTATATCGTAAAGAGAACTTTATGTGACACTACAACGCAAATTTACATCGCTACAGGTTTCTTTATCTAGTAACTTTATAAGTCAGCCAAATTGTGCTTGTCATTCGTTTACGACTTACTCGGAGACATTTTAGACTTAAGATCATTCTCCCTCCCTACTTACACGTAATACGAGAATAATCATCTTCGCTAACGAGAAAACTTCGCGTAGCTTCTCTTAAACGCAGAATTCAGCCCCGACATTCTTGAGATAAATCGTTACATTTACAGCGATTATCGAAATTTTTAACAGTTTTACGGCTGCCTTCATTGAAAACTTCTCAGTTAAAGTTTTATATTTGTCTTTTTGCAAACCGTATTTCTTCGGAATAAATTAAAAAAAAAAAAAAATTAGAAAAATAAATAATAATAATCTTACTTTAGACAGAGTATCGATACAAACTCCGTTATACGTATGAATAAAAGCAAAGGGCGAGAGACAACGGGTCTCGTCTCGTCGATGTAAAAGTAGACTCAAAAACTAAAATAAGAGTTGATTGTACTTACCAGTTGTGTACATAGCAACACCCTTCAAAGTTACTGGCTCAAGTATGGCAGGTTCGCTCCTTCCCTTCGCGTTAATCGCGTAGAGGAAAAGTCGATAGCTTCTTCCCGTCGTTAGTCCCGCGACTTCGAAAGTCGGCCCGTTAGGACTCGCTGGCACGGTTTTATTTAAGAGAATCGGGCCACCTTCTTCATCGGACACGACTTCCAACTGATAACTGTAGATCGGAAGACCTCCGTCGTAGCCCTCCAGGCACCGGACCACCAGCCCGGTGCCCGATTTCGTGCCGAGCTCCTCTATATCCAGAGGAGCCGACATCTCCGTGGCACTGCAATTGTGGAGAGCGTACGGACGACCCGCGGCTATAACCTGAAACAAGCAGACCGTAGATAAAATTTACTTGCACTTAATCGATCAATGTACTTTTTTATCGCGTTACGAGCGGCGCCGAGTTCAATTTCTCGCCCGTGGGAACCAAGTCTAGACCGAGTGGTAGTTTCTTAATGCAGCCTCCACGTCGTACCACCGCACGCAACTACATACTCTAACAATATAGTTAACCGCTATGTTTACATCGTGCATTCTTCTATATCGCAATTTTTACAATAGGGAAAGGAGCGATCGATCTTTCCAGCAGCGGCGGTAAACGACTTTACACACGTTCGAAGACTCATATGCATATCAAATACGGGTACAGTTTGTATCGTCAAAGAAGGCAACCCTCGCATTCTTTGTTGATGCCGTCGATCGATCAAAATGAAAATGTATGGAGCATAGTGATGCCGGAGTATACAATGTATGAAATTTATGAAGGAAATGGCTAGCAACATGACGCACGTCGTGTAAATACTGGAATATTTGAGACATACAGTATATACGAGTGATTCAACCACTTTTCGATCGAACATATCGATACGATTGAGAATCGTGACCGACGTAATAATCGCGAGAATCCCATATTTCAACCTTATCAATTAAGAACATCTCTCTCGACGATCTTCGTACGAAATTCTGTATTACGATTAACGATAAGGCACCATTTCTACGTACGTGTGTGTAAAATTTTTAAGATTACTCTAACAGATTGTTTTTTTAATAATTTTTAATAATTTAATAATAATTTGATAATAATTTAATAATTCTTAATAATTTTTAATAATTTAATATTTTATATTTTCTCTGTAAATCTTCGAGAAAGTTTCTATAACATATGTAGACTGACGCGATAAATCTATCTCATTAAAGATGTTTTTTAATTATCGATTATGTAGAAACGACAATTGCATTTAAAACAAAATAAATTTATAATTTCCAAGAATATGTAATTAAAATGTAGGACGATAACGAGGGGAATCGTATAGTTAAACGATAGGATATTATACACGGACGTAACTCGATACGCTCGCGCGTTAAGCTAAAAGCTCGAAATTCTGAATCGCACGATAGAAACCGCGCGAGTCGCTGGAACATAAAGAAGGGAAAAGATACAGGCGGAAAAGTACTTGCCTGAAAAAGGCAAGGTGTTCGTTGCTTGCCAACCTGGTTGCTCGCCCAGCATGCCACCGTACCGTAATCCATTTCCGTGGCTGGTGTATAGTTCAGCCTGAACCCGTGAAACTGCTGGTACTCTTTCAGGCTGTCTGGTGCGCCAGGCGCCGATACATGGGAGTAACGCGAGTGTGGGACCTCGACGAGCTCGCCGGAATTATTGAATGTCCAATGGAAAGTCAATGGCGCCGGATGGCTCTCCACGGAACACACTAACGACACAGTCTCCTGTTTCAAAGCGCCAACCACCACTTCGCTCTTGCCTTCCTTGCACACCGGCGCATCTGCAAACAAAGTCGTCGTACTTTACCAACGGTGGCCTTTCTGCGAACAACGATGGAGTAGCGCAAAGTTTGAAGTACGAAGTGATTTATGGGCCGCTTGTCAAGATTAATGTATAACAAAGTGCATGCAAGTCGACGTTCTTCTGCCTCGAGAAATTTCATTGTCCGGTGATAAGCATAAAAAGCTATTCTGATTAATTTATGTTCCCCCGGGTCACGCTCCGCACGTATAATCGTAAATCAATCGGCATTCCTTTCCTGTCGTAGAATAATATTATCGGCCGATTTAAATGGATGTTCGACGTTCTGTTTCGTTGCGCGGGCTGCGTCGGTGCTCGCGTGCGCGCGCTCGATATCCCGGAGAGATCCGCGTGTGTCAAACGGAAGAAGAAGCAGCTCGACGCCGTTCAGCCGGTTGCGCGGTCGATCGATAGTTTAATAGGAAATTCCCTTGACACCGGTATTTGCGATAGGCCGTGACATGCGGAAGTCCCACACGGCGGGAGTGATGATTTACGACCGAAAGCTAGGAATCACGGATAGAGAGACTGTCTGGTTGCAATTTGATACAGTCTATGCGATACTAAATTAATTGCCAAGATGAGAAGTTGGAGAGACGCTATACACGTTACGGTATGTACATATCGACATATCAACGGAGTGGTATCTCTGTTTACTAAAGGATAATATCTTACGTAGACGTTTCGGCGTAACGTCCGCTTTAGCCCGCTTTGCAGATAAGAGACAGTAGTCGAGAAATCAAGCCGATCTCTTCGCTTAATGCGACGGACGATAACAGGCAGTAATAATTAAGATAATCGAAAAATTTAAAGTCGAACTAACATAAAACCTGAATGAATATATAGAAACGGGCTAACGACGGACGTATTTTTTATTTATCGAGAACAGGAAATAGTTGAGATAAGACGGAAACAGGCAGTATTAATTAAGATAATCTAAAAATTAAAGAAGCGTGCAAACGTGAAACCTCATATAAACAAGCGTGCTCCGAAGTGAAAATTACTTTGCGAAATATCATAAGGCGCTTTCTTGGACACGTCTCTTCCGGCATGTCTTGTGATTCTTTTATACACCAGAGATCGAGCCATTTATTTTCTTTAAATACTTTTCAACGCAGTTATCTTATTTGATTCGCCTTCCATTCGTAAAAATAATATTTTTTCTAAAAATTCGCTATTTCATCGTTCGAAACCGAGAATGATTTAGGTAAATGCAAAAATTTTATATTTGACGTGGATATGTGTTGTTTTTTTTAAAGATACAACTCTTGAATAACTTTGTAGTTACCCCAGAATAACCAGACAAATTGTTGGACCAGTGTTTGTCTTGCTTGTGAAACATTCAAACGCTACGCTTTTCTCTCTATTCTTTATTCTAGTGAACGGATTAAGTGTTTCATAATAAATGTTTAGAGCTAGCGAGGAAGTTGAGTCACATATTATATGCACATAAATTTTTCAGAGACCAACGATAAATGTTCGTTAATTTATTAATCTTGCAATCTAGATAAAAATTGAAATTTAACTACATTTCTGAAATTTGTATTAGCAAAAAAGTCTATTCTAAAAATAAAACAATTTTTTTTTATAATTACAGAGATTTTAAACTTACGATAAAAGTTGCGGCTGTAGAGTTAGTAATTTTAATTTCTAATTTTTACTATTAGATTCAAAGTTATCAAGATTTGAATATACTTCACACATATGTATAACAATGGATGTTAACAAACTTCTAAAATTTGTGAATCAAATGTGTGTTGACCGGGAAGCTTTTCGTACTTATACGATTTGCATTGCAAGCAGTTGAAGTTGTTTGGAGCAGAATGTATAGATCTTATTACCTCATACATTCGTACGAAATAAGGATTGTAAGGATCTTAAAAATTTTTTTAAAGTTTTGCTGTTTAAAAGTATTAAAAAAAAAATTATTAATAATATATTAAAATAAAATCACGTAATAAATTTATTATCTTAGCGTCGCCCAATCGAATTGATAAAAATACGCCGTATATTGTACAAAATAAATTTAAATTTATCGTAAAGTAATATTATCGTACTGCAAAAGGAAATAAAAAAATTTATAAATGAATCGCGTGAGATAAACGCAAGAGACGAGTCCTTTGCATTGCATGACACATTATTCGCACGTATACAATTATATCGTGACGTGATCACGGATTGTTCCGAGTCCCATGCGAATGCGAAAGATCGACGTCGTCAACTCCAAAGGGGGTTTTGGAACATCGGGACGGATCTGCGATCTCCTTTGGTTACGTACACCTCGCTGTACGTCTGCTCCGGCCTAGCTTAGCACATTGCCAGCCTGCGTTCACCCACACATGAATATTCAACTACGCTTTACATACATTGAATATGCATCGCAGTCCTTCCTTCCCTCTTAGGTCATTTACAAGATGCAGATACGCCAGGCTGGCACCAGGGGCACCGACCATTCTAATAGAATAACCCGCGTTCTGTGTTTCACAGAAAACTATACACCCTATCTACCGCGCTCCTCCCTCCGTCCCCCCCTTTTATCTTTCATCCCGCGTCTCATCGCCCTCCGACTTAACCGCCGGGTTCGTTCCTCATGCGTTCGACAAACGCCTTGCTGTACTCGCCCCCTGTGTGCACCACGGAGGTGCTTA
The DNA here is from genome assembly GCF_019399895.1 of Cardiocondyla obscurior. NCBI lineage: Eukaryota > Metazoa > Arthropoda > Insecta > Hymenoptera > Formicidae > Cardiocondyla > Cardiocondyla obscurior. The sequence continues at coordinate 1,491,663 of NC_091866.1, forward strand.
CCATCGATTAAGTAATTATCGAGGGATCGTAGCTGCGAGAGGGAAATTGGGGAACCAACGTTTATGAAGGACATATGCTACAATGCTATTAAGGCTATTGTTTACCCTGGCCAATTTCCGACCGAGATAATTTGCCTAGTAATTATATGAGGAACTGTTAATTGTGCCTTTAACTTACACATTATCTGAAGAGACACTGGATTACTGGCCGTTTTCCCCTCGCTGTTCGCGGCGAGGCAGGTGTAATCGCCGGCGGAGTAACGAGTCAATCCTTGAAGCACCAAAGAGTGGTCGCTCAGAACAACACCCGCTGTAGAATTATTCTTTAATTCCTTCCCCTGAAACAACGCACAATTTCCCGTAGCAATGGAATCTGAATTTAGCGCAAGACCGTGTTGCTTAATTGCAATTATAATGTAATTTGAACGCCCGCGCGCAAACGGAGCTAACTGAATGTTGCAATAAAGAACGCGTGGAATATTACGCACGCAACTTATCTAATGGAGAACGAATTACATTTGCATAAAGCGGCGGGAGAGCGGGCGCGCGTACAACGAAACGCAAATATACCGTGAAATGTTTCCTCGGATATCGTGATGGACACGCGAATGCTCGCGATACTTACATCTTTAAACCAGGCGAGCTTGTACACCTTTGGATTCGCTCGCACTTTGCATTCGAAGTAAACGTCGTCGCCCTCTTTGATGTCATCCGGATTCAGCGTTTCGCCCATCCTTAAACTGACCACCGGCTGGTATTGTACGTCAAGCCGCCACTTGTCCTCCAACGCGCTGTCCGATATAAGAGGATTTTCCGCACGGCATGTCAAATATTTACCGTCGTCCTCTATAGTTGGCACGAAACTGAGGATGCTCAAAGTTTGATTGTTCTCGAGCTGATACTGTAATTAAATATGCACATCGGTTTTAAAAATCCGAACGTTCCGGCAGTGTCTGTTTTATCGAAAATATGAATTTTATTCCGGCATCGATATTCCCAGTATTGATGATCAAATAACGTTGGTTTCGAAAAATTCTGTTAATATAACAATTAATCGAAAAAATTTAATGTAAAAGACTTTTAAAGATTTTTTTTTTTTTTTTTTCGTTGATATAACAAGTTCAAACAATTAATTTAATCTTCGTGGAAAATTTCACGTCGTATTCATAACGCCTACTTCGCGGAATTAATTAAGATATATAGCTCTCCAGATAAAGATTAAAAAAGTGGCCGGTTTATTGATGGAACAAACTAATCAGGCTATTAATACAATCCGTTATCTTTAGGCGATTCGCACATTTCTCATTTCTTGCTTCGAAAGCGCCATTCCATTTTTCATGCGGCGTCACGCGTTTGCTGCTAATATTAATTTAACATCGTTGGAAGCTGTTAGGCCAAAGTGATGCCGAAATAAAAGAGCGCCGGGGATTAACGGTTTTTCAAGATTTATGATGCTTAGAGCAACGACGGGAAATGGAGGTCGAAGCGGGTGCGGGTCACATCGCTGACGCTTCCTCTCTCCATCACGGCCCCGTGGTCCCTTCCCGCTTTCACGATGTCATTTTAATGATAGCGCCATCGGGCACATATATCGGAAAAGCCACGTATCCGCATCAGTATCGCGAATACGATGAATGGAAGTAATGGTTCGTCAGGATGAATGTGGTGGGCTACTGTCTCTCACTCTTATAAACCTCCACCGATCGCGGCTCATCTCCCTCACCCCTTCGTCTCGCTTACCCTATCTCTCGTGCACTTTTTTTTTTTTTTTGTAAGCTCCGCTGCGTTGTACTTTTAGTGCGCCTGCGACGCGATCGAATTTTCCGATAAAACCCTTTGGACAGTCCTACACACGGGCATATCGCGCAGGTAGATTGTACGCGAATCGACGTTACGATCACAATGCTTCGCACACGTCGTGCAAGTGTTACGGTATAGGATATTTTTAATCCGTTATTTTTAAGAAGATGTAAAAATTAAATAAACGTCATTTTTCTTTGTACGCTTATCGTATCGCGGGTAAAAAAAAAAAAAAGAAAAAAATGAGAAAGCTCTTCCCTCGCAGAAGCTCGTTCGGTGTTTGCAATTTACAGCGGAGTGAAAACCTCATGATGAACTAATGTATTTATTGTATTTGCTTACGCGTAAAAAAAATTCGTATTACAATTAACTTTTGGTGAATATTACGTTATCGTGTGTGCAGTAATGGTCGTCACGAATGCTTCAAACATTTTCTCTCGCAAATGATTATGAAATAATGGCGCGGCAAAAATATATGATGTAATCATAAAATCGTAACGCCGCTTTGTCATAACCATAAAATTCTGATGATCGAAATACTGAATGCCTTTCATCAGCGAAGCTTATTTAATACACTTTCATGTGTGATCCACGCAACAAAAATGATAAAAGTTTCAAACAATTTCAATACACATTTTGCAATCTGTCTAACGTTAAAATATATCATTACGTGCATTTACATACAAGGCAATATAATTGTACTTTATTACAGAGACACTTATGTCACTAGAATCGATCACGTTGTATGTTGTTTCTTCTGTAACTTTACATGCGAATGGCGAAATTATCATTTATTGCTTCATTATTGTTAACTAACCACAGCTATAACATCGATCAGTAATATCGGTTTGCATGTCACTTTAATATCTATGCATAATTATCTTGAACATTATAATATCATGAATATGCACTATAGCGCATATAAATACTATATCATTCAATGATCACAAAGACACAGATGAATGTTTCATATTTGCCATTTCAATTGTTAAATTTCAATAACTGATATGCTACAGCATGACGTTCATTCAGAGGAGATGACGAAAACGATACGACACGTTATTTATTGTATCATTGCAACATCGATCAAAGTATTTTTATGTGAAGCAAACAAACTCCGGAAACGCGAATTCGTGGAGAAGCTTTCCGGGGCAAGAAAAACAGTTACATTTCGAGAGACGTTTAGAAAATTTAACACTTTCAAGCATTACTGACGTTTGAAACATTTCGTGGCACGGACGGCGATCGGGGACATCTACGTCGAAAATAGAAAAAGAAAGTTGAGTTTCGAAAGTTTATCAAGCGAAGATCCACTGGATCGTTCACGAACTTCTGTACTCTCAGTGCGAAAGAAGTGTCGAGGTATGTTCAGGGATCAAGGCGGCGGGATGAGCGGACGAAAAAAGAGATGGGGCAGGGGCGCGAAAAGTCGCCGGCAAGAAAAACGAAATAACTGCATCGTCCTAACTTCTGGACGAATCGTCGTAAACTGCGGCAAGTTATGGGACGTCGATTTCAAGAATTTCCTCCCCCTTCCTCCCCCCCAATTGTGCGATGCACTTCAGCAACGCTTGTCGCTAGCCGTTGTTAGAACTCGACGACGCGAATGTTCGCGTTCTCAATGGATAGGACCGCGACATTGCATGTAAAAGCATTCGTCGCAACTTTTCTAAATTATAACAATTTGAACTCAAAACCGAGAATTAACCATGTTCTTTTAAATTGTAGTGTCACAGCATTTGATCGACACTCGACATTTTATATTTAAAATACATTTTCCTCTGTGTTTTTTTTTTTTTTTTTTTTTTGTGGTGTCGATCAATTTTACGTTGTAATAGAATACCTTTAGTGAAATACGAATCAAAGTGAAATATCGTTTGAAATGTCCTTGAAATATCGAGGTGCAAAAAAATTTTTACACCGCGAATCCAATACATGAGTTTGGCGACTCTCGGTTTTACTCGTATTATTATTTTATAACAAGAGCATTATGAACTTGCTTTCGTCGCGAGAAAGTTACAAATTGAGTGTCGACGTTTAACATCTTCAAATAAAAGAGCCTCGGAGAGGAACTTTTTATTAAGTAGCCGCGAACGTTTGCTTTTCCTCCCGCATTTAATCGACCTTCTTTCTTTAAAACGATGTCTGTTTTCATTTCGTTCCATGGCGCACTTTTTTTTTCACATATAATTTACATGCAATATATAGCGAACTTACGGTTTGAGCCGTCTTCATGATTGGCTTGTTTGCTTTCCACCAAGTAATCACCGCCTCTGGTCGTGAACCGCTCGTACGACATTCCACGTCGTAATTTTTATCGGCTGAAACTCTCGTTTCCTTCGTCAGGATTTGAACTATCAATGGTTTTACTGGAACAATGAAAAAAAAATGTGGTTGTTTCCCTGTAATTACTGTAAGCTATAAAATGGTTTATTTTTCAGACATTTTTACTTATTAAAAAAAAAAGTTACAATTTAATAAACGCAACATCCTAATTTTCAAACAAAAGAAAAGTGCATTTTGCACGCAACGTTAGTCACATTTATTAATTGTATAAATGTGTTTTTATTTCAAAAGATAGATGCATATTATTATACGCGCTAAAATAAAAACTTATTTTTATATTATAAGTTTATTAAGTTTTTATTTCTCTTTCTCTCTCTCTCTCTTTGTTCATTCGAAAAAAGGTGCACGCTACAAAGATAAATTAAGTTATATTGTTAAGCATTGTCTGCGCGTGCATAGCCAAGTTTCTACTATGGCGGATTTTAATTTAATTAACTTTATTCGGATCGCCACTACAAAAGCGATGGCGTTCAGTTTTGCACCAGAAAAAAATCCGAAAATAAGATTAAATGGTCGGAATAACGACGAAGCCGGACTATTTCCGAGAGTAGACGGGAAATGTATTCGTGAAATCGTTTCGAAATTTTCTGCCCAGGCAAACTGAATATGGGTAAGTTTCGCGGAAAAACAAAAGAAATTAAGAAACAATATGGAAACGCTCAGAAATTGAGATTAAAATCTCGCTTCTCGCGTTGACGCGTCGCGAATACATTTTTAACTGTTCAACTTCCGCAGGAGGGAGTCGTTCTAACTCCTGGAGAGTCCGCGAATCGAATTACCCAATTCGTAATATGACTTTGGTGTCGCACGGTCACCCTCGTAAATTTCAACGCAGAGCTCATGCGTTGCGATGGCCAAGCCACTCATACAATCCTAATTGCCATTAGTTGGCAGCCACTACTCTGAAATTGGTTCCTCCGCTTTGCTTTATGCTTTCGTCCTGACGCGCGCGCGTATATATATATATATACACATATATATATATTTGCCCGCGTCTAGAATAGAATAGATCCGACAACCCTCACGCTAATCCATCTGTACGTTTGCACTTATAGAAACTTTCGTTCATTCGTATAATCAACTTCCGCGTCCACTCGTCCGATAATCAAGAGTCCATTCGATCAGATTAGTACCACGAGCGATAATACGGTCTGAATCGCTTTGTTCCTCACGCAATAAAGAATCGGCGCAATCCACTTTGAGCGGATGTCCCGGGGGGAGATTAGGTTTTAATTAAAACATGTCGAGTGCGCGATTACGTTCGAGGGGTAGCTTAGTTTTGCACAAGGTGGGTCTAAAATACGTATGAAGGCCCGATAGCGGCGACGGCACAGATTGTATCGACGGGGCATCACTCGATGTGTCGGGGCATCGCGTGTACGTCGATCGCGATCGCGCCTCGCGATCCCCGAGGAACGAGAAAGGATTGTATCTATTTTCGACGTTCAATTAGAGCAAAAGCACGCAAAGCCGGTGTGCAACTGCTTGGGCGAGTAGCGATGTTTGATTCTTGCTACGATACCCGTGGAATCAATCCTTCGGCATTGCGGTTCTGTTGTCATTCGTAATTCAGTGATTGCCGACAGCTTTGACAAATTGCTCCACTCTATCAATCGTGTTAGATATCGCGTTCGCACGCCTGGCTTTAGACTCGCTCTCTCTCCCGTTTTCCTGAATGCTGTAATTCACAAATCTTCATACGAATAATCAAACGGAAAAGAGTATACGTTTGAACAAAATGGTTGAAAACCGTATAAAAGAAATCTTGAAGGCTATATATTTTTACGGCTAGTAAAATGTCGCGTTGAATTCAGCAGGTCAGTCGATGTCGCAACGTTAATGCCACGACTGGGCACGGCGGCGTACGTTTTTCGCACCTGCGTAAGAGTCTCCGGTTTTATCGTTAGCCGTAATGGGCGTTCATCAAGTTTTAGTCGCGTATTATCGTGCCAGTGCACCGGGGCGCGATGCCATTTACGTACATCGGCGAACAAACGTCCGTGAATTAACGCTCGCTGCGGGCCGAGCCCTAATGGTTTCACGCGTGTTTACCGTGGCGTTATCGTTTGTTCGAATAATTTCCTACGAGTCGACGCCCCCGACCGGGAGCACTTATCAAACCCGGCGCTCTTCGCACCTTCCCCATTTATTTCCAAGCGGCTGAACGGCCACCTGCTCTGTCAGAAAGCGCGGCGCCGGCCGAAATCAATGCCCCCTCGAGAACCCGTCGACGACGAGAAGCGCACCTCGGCGGGTAGAAATCTCTCGTTCTTATCGAGAAAACCGGGCCGAGATAACTCCCTGATGAATGACGATGGCGTCCGCGCCGCGTCATGGTAACGCGACCTAGCTGGAGGGACGCGGATTATTAATTATTATCAAGCGTAGCAGGTCCCCGGCGCGTATGACCGCGCACAAATGTGTGCCGCGTGCGTGCGCCGATGCACGCACGACCGGACGCGAATTAGCGCGATTGCACTCGGTAAGCCTAGCGGGCCGTTTATCACATTGATGTCGACTTTAATTCTTACCCGGCGGCACGAATTGCCAAGCACCGCGCGAAAAACCCGCCGACTGTTTGTTTCATCCTTGCAAAAAATTTATGAGCAAAGCGCATTTGCATGCTACGCCACAGATACTCCGGACCACTCCGAAAGCTTTCGTCACGCCAGCCGCGTCACGCATTTCGTGCCCACTCACTTATTCCTTGCATTCTCGCTGCGATCGAATCTCGTCCCGCAGCGACACGACGCTGTTACGAAATGCACGCTATTACGAGTGCCTTAGTCCTTAATTTATCTGTCGTTGTGTCACAGAATATCAAATTAATTTTTTTTAATATATTTTTTTCATTACTTTTTTTTTTTTATATTAAAAAGCGATCGCGAACTTATATCTTTGGTCTTTACCGCGGGAGACGGAATCTCGTTCCATCAATCTCACCCAATTTGAGATAAACTTCAAATGCGAGAAGTTAAATCTTGATAAGGAAGATAATTTATTGTTCAAAGGCGTTTAATAGCTCATTAAAGTTTTAAGCCGATTTATATGACAGTAATTAAGAATGAATTGCTATTATTTCCCCGTCGAATTCGGTGTGCATTGCAATGTATGAATTAATAGGCATCACTCGTGAGTTGTAATATATGTATTCAAATATATACAAGAGTATGCCCGCGTCTAGTTACACGCATATTGTCTCATCATTTATGCTTGATATAGGATTATGTTCATGCGAACTGCTTTCCTGCATAATTAACTAATGTATAATAATTCTTTGAAACAAAAGTGAATGTCAATTTAATTCGAAAAAAAAGAAGAGCTACGCGAGCAAATATAAAACATCCGCTCTTTTACATAAGAATTGTTGGAATAATAAGTTTGAAATAAAAACGACGACTTACAAGAGAAACCTATTATTTTTGTGAGAAATATAAAATTATGATTTTATTAGAAATACAGCAAGTAGCGATCAATTAACGTCCTAGTTAAAGATTATCTTCCAATAAAAACGATACGTGCCGAGAAATATTTTATAAGAGAGCGACAGCTTCGATTTTTTTGCAATTTCGTTTTTTTTATTATTATTATTAATCGTGCTGTGAAATAGAGTTAGCGTGCGGCGTGTGTATCGCGGATCTCCCAGTTAATCCGCGCTTCTCCCATAACGTACGACGTAAGGCTGCCGGGGGGCGTGTGCACGTGCAACGTGTGATCGGCGAGATCAATCGGCTCACGAATTAGCGCCTCTTGCAGCTCCGTCAAGCACTAATGCTTTTACGCGTGTTTACATTAACGTTATCGCCGCCGGTTCGAATAGAGCTCCTTCCTACCTCGCCGCGGCTCTTCGTTCCCTTCCGTTTGGAACGACGTTACTGGGTCATTACAAGTCGAACCCTCTCCAGCCGCCACTTACGCGATATCTTAGCGCTCGGCGTCTTACGTCGCCCGTCACCCACGCGTGAGGCACCCATACGGACGTTCTCCGTCACACGATTATCGACCGTACGCCGACACATGCTCACTTCGAACATGGACGCACTGTCGCACGCCAAGTGCTCACGAGGTAACACGGAATCGAAGCTGCGGACCGAGAGGCACGCGATTCACTGATCCGTCTTGCGAGAGGCGTTACCGTTATCTTCATCGGCCAATCTCACCCGGACGACTAATAGGTTCAGCACGTGAATACCTTGGCCCGGCTATAGGACCCACGTGAAAAGGCCTCCGGTGCATGTATGTACGCCGTGTGACCGTTCGGGCGATTCGCCAGAGGTGCACGGTACGTGAGCCTGCCTAAAACCACGCGCTGCCATGGAAGGGAAACGCTGATTTACATCGGTCTCCATCGCCGAACTGTTCTCGTGAATTCGTTTCCTTACGGGCGACGTCAGATTCTGTCGATAGATTATTCTCGGTGCGGCTCTATACGAAACGCGAAGCCTGCAAGACTGACCGGAGGAGAGATTTCGTACGCGACAAACGAGGGTTGTCAAAATGAATTATAATTCACACGCCTGCATGCATTCGCGGCTAGCATTCTATTAACGCGTTTAAAGGTCAGCGACTTCATTACAAAAGTAGCGACACTTGTCGCGCGGCAAAAAGAAATGAACGGTCATTCAGGAAAAGGTCCTCTGGATAGAGAAGCGTACAAAACGTGGTTAAATATTTTTTTTTAATTTTTTTAAATTTTTTTTTTTTTTGTTTCTTCTTCCGCGAAATACGTGCGTCAACTTGTCGGTAGTTTCATGTCTAACCCAACGCGCAAATGGAGAACTCTCGTAGCTCGTTATGCACGCGATAATTGCGTACTTACATTAATGATTGCATGGAACTACGTATATGCAGCACTTTGCGTCCGCCGGGCACGTTTACGCGTTTAACGGGCCGCGTTATATATAGCGAAATGTTAGAAAATGTAAACAATAATTTGTTACATCCCATTGCGAAATGATTGTCGGAAGCAAGAACGTAACGCGACACAGCCGCTTCGTAACGATACGTAAACGTAGTTTCCTACCGCGGTGCTACATCATTTCGAGGTATCAGTACGTTAGTTTATGAAGTGCTTAGTAACAATACTAACAAGTTTTTATCCACAAGTTTTTCGACTCGCGAGCAATTTGAACTAGTTATGCTGCCCGTTTGATAGATCGCGACTCCCGTAAAAACATGTTTAAAAAGCATCATTGTAACGAGCATGCAATATTTCAAAGATCGACAAAGTAGATCGCGCAAGCGGAACGTTTCTTGATCTTCATTCAATATGAACGTATATTAGAGTAATCGGAAATTCGTTTTGAGCATTGCCAGGAGGAGCCTTTATTTTTTTTTTTTTTTTTTTTTTTTGCGGGTAATGCTCGACATGCTGACTCGGCACTAATTCTCGTTCACGGTCTATTACTCGATGAAAAGCTCTCGGCGCTTTTCTATTTATATAAAACATTATTTTGAATATGCTATTTACGCTGACGCAATCGCCCATTTCGTAACGTCCGATCGAAATTACGCTAGAATATTTTTGTGCGCCCGTTGAATCGGTCAATAGACGTCGGCATGAAAAGCAAATGTCGCTAATGTTATCGTAACGTCATAAATTAGAGGTACATTGTTACGACAACGCAAATTTAATGCCGCGCCAATTTAGTTCGCGACTATAAAAAGCGAAAGGTAGGGCGAGCAGCGCGCGTAAAATTGCACGTAAGAAATTACGGAAAATATAAAGTAATATTATGAAATACTTACGATATATATCGAGGATGAGCAATTTGGTTTGCGGTGGCACCAAGTTCGTATTGCTGGCCTGACAGATCAGCCTCGCCTTGAGGTGTTGTCGCCCTATTTTCGGATACGCCAAGTGGTTAACCGTTAACCCATCCTGGATATCGTACTGATAGGACTCGTCTATCACGGTATTGTCGAGATACCACGTCAGCTTTGGGGGCGGATTGCCACCACGAACCTCGCAAATCAGGTTTACGTCACTCCCCTCGTCGTACTGCTTCTCGATGCCCCAAACGGCCTTCGTCGCCCCATCCAATATTACCGGCTTCGATGGAGGCACTGTACGAACATGCACGCGTCGTTAGAATCCAACGCGGATGCTAATCGATCGTTTTGTACGGCGAAATGACAGTCGGCGCGAGAGATGCGTGGTGCGGTCGACGCGGTGGAATCCGGACAGAATTTCGGCGTTGTAGCAGAATTAACTGTTATAATGGCCGCAAAACAGGTCGTAGTTACGAAGTATATTACCGCGGCGGGTCCTAGTTTGCGAGGCAAACCGCGGCTTACGCCGAGATTAATTTATGCAATGTAAAGTACCGAGTTCGTAAGTCAGCGCCCACGACGAGACGTGTATATCGAAGGGCGTATATCTAAATTAAACTTTCCGTATCACGAAGAATCGAACAATTAATTTCAGCGTTAAGCTGCATATAAAACTCACGCACGAGATTGAACGTGGTTCTTGCTCCGATACTTGACGCGATCTCTATTATCGCGCCCCGATCAAAAGGACCGACTTTAATTGTTGCGTGATCACTGGTTGATTGAGTTTCACCGTGACACAATGCGCTCACCTATAACGGTTAAGTTCAGCCTTTGTTTCCGCGTCGGCGAGTTTCTGAAGTCCACCCGGCATCGGTAGATCCCCTCGTCGGTACTCTCCAGCCGATCAATGCTGAGGTGAGCTGGATTCGTCGCCGTGACAAAAAAAGCTCTTGGTCCCAATGCCAGAGGCGACGACCAAAGACGGGCGTTGTTATACTGATTGCGGTTGCGAACGTCAAAGCTAAAACAATCGATTAGCTTCTACAGTAACTTGTTAGCCATAACGATCCTATCGTTTTGCAATTGTTGTGACTCGTATTATGAGTATATTACCGCGACGATATGCGCTGTACCATTAATTATCAATGCACGATATTATATAATATGGAATTTCCGCGTTTTTCGCTAATAGGCATAGAATACTAGAACGATACCGATTGAATACGCGTCCCGTAATAAGAGTCAGTTTATCGTTGGTAATTACCGCTTTGCTCGTTATTCATATACCAAAAACTGTACCAATTTAATTACATAATTTGCAATGTAATTGCAACATATCAATTGAGATAGTATGCTGGCGTCATTATTAAAAGCTTTTGATTGAATTAATTATAGGATAAATAATGAATATTCCCTGTATATTCCTGAATATTTGCGATTGCGTTACGCCGTTTCAAGATTTCTTGCCGATTAAATATCTCCAGTTAAATGCCTCAAATTGTTTTTAAATTAAATATATTTAACCGATAAAATTGTAATCGGCATAATTTACGTTATTTCAATTTTGTAATATTTTAGATTACGTTTAATGCATTTGTAACGTGTAAAATATAACGAGGCTGCCGTGCCATTATCTCGTCGTGTAACAAAAAGCTTTAGAAACGGGCGTAAATTTAATGAACCTGGGGTGCAAACTAAAAGATTAAATTCAGAACATTACGCTCGCCGTTTCGTCGCACGATGTTAAGGCTCGCTCGCGCCGTGCGACCTTACCATTGCACAGCAGCTTCCCCGAGAAATCATTCGCGGAGTTACGATCCAAGGCGGGCTATTGGACAGGCATGCCTGTATACGGAGTCACACGGGAGCCGTTCCCGGTGCGTGATTGCATATTAAGCATCTACGATGAGAGCAGGAGCAAAGGGAGACGGATTAGACGGACGAACGAGGGATATATAAGAGACTGCGCAGGACAGGAAGAAAAGAGGCCACCCCGAGAGGCGGGGAGGGAGGGGAAAGTAGGGATACCGAGCGTTAGATCCCTCCGCTGTTCCTCCCGTGAGCGACTAAAAGTTAAATTGCGTTCCGCGACTGCACGGGAGTTCGGATTTTCACTCGTGACTGAGTAGTCCCAAAGCTATCCCACCCTCTTGCCCGCTTCCGCGGCATTGACGTTGAAATACGATTTAATTCTTCCACTTCGCACTTCCAGTGGACGAGGTGGGCGCTTCCGCGTGACGCGTTCGCCCGTCTCGTTGTCGTGGACAGGGCGCTGGGAGGAGGGCAGACCTCCGAAGGTACGGGCGCACGAGCCCGTCGACCAGCGCGAGAACGAGCCGCGGATATAACACGTTCGACCGACTTCTCTCGCGCGCGATAACCCTGAAAAGCGATTTTCTCATATCGGTCTTCTGACTGCGGCCCCCGACGTTCATCGGTGGCGAAACGACTCTCAAGATCGATCGTTCGCCTGCCTACTCACCCGACTCGTCGATCACGACTTGAGAGGCTGATTCGTCGAGACTTTCCGGGAAGGCATCGCCTACAGTCGTTTTTTCTTTATCTCGGGAGATTGCAGAGCGCAGATGAGTGTGCTTCCTTCGCGAAATCTACTCGCGCACGAGTAGTGCCCGTTATATCGAAATAACCAAGTGCAATCGATCAGTCTGACCAGCCTCAGCATTCGATAAAAACGTTTGTAGATTTTGTGTAGAAAATTAATTTTGTTTGTGTACATTATCGTATTACATCGGCTAACTTTGATAGAAAAATAATATAAACTTCGGACGTCTTATTATGGATGATGTCTCGAGCAATACTCGAGTCCCCGCAAGCAAACGCGTCCATCATCGGCTTTTATTTAGTTAGTTACCACTCTCTATTACAGCGAGCACCCGTTAAAAAATCGATCACTTTCGAGTCTCACGCGAGGAAAGAAATTCACCGGGTCACTTCGGTGGATCTAAGTGTCTTGAAACTTTCCTCGGAGAAAACGCCGGAGCGGAATGGAATTGAGTGGATTCGATTTTGCGAAGTGTTATCTATTAAGGTAAAATGCGAAGACCGCCCGAGAGATTGTAAATATTACCGGGCGTTTTGTTCGATCAAGATGCCGAGCGTTCGATATTACAGAGTAATATTGAAACTCAAAGATCTCGATCCACGATCGCGAACAAATATTCATATCATGAAGAATGCAGTCAATCGTTTAAGCTTTTCCCTCCGCCCGCCCATTCTCTAAGTAAATGAAAAACTAGATGAACTCAGCGCCGATATAGATAACCGAAGAAGAGATTCAATCATCTTGAAGGATTATGAGGGTCTTGTTGAATCAATAAAATTAACCAAAGAGAAAGGAGAAGAAGTGCCGTTTCCTTCTTGAATAAGTTACGCGCGAGGAATAGCGCGAGGAAATCTTGATGAGATGATATGCACGTCACATGAGTTACTCCTATCACGAGCGGGAGCATTGAATACACGTGCTAGGACGGAATACGTAGAAGAGAGCTATGCGCGATCATGCTCGTGTAGCCGCGCAGTTTCCTTTCCTTAACTGTCTGCCGTACGTATACGATAAGCGGGCACGATGTCACGCAATAAATATTTTACTGCAAAGGAGGGTCCCATGAAGCGAAGGACCAATGTTAAGGAACGTTAGCGAGGCCAAGAGGGAGACGTTTTAGTACGGCGGCTGCCTTTAAATTTAAAGTTCCTCGTCGTGGCGAGGATTAACCTGACTTTACAACAAGCGACGACCCTTCCGCGTTAAGCATAGGCTCCGGCATCCCTGACGTCTCCCCGCATACACTTACCGCCGCCCTTCCGCCGGCGAGGCTAGACGCATCGCCCACCTCCACGCACATATCTTACACCTTATTACATTTCTTAAATATGATCCACCCGATTCTAACGTCGGTCCTTCCCGCGGTAGTCCTACTCGACGGCGCGCCGGCTATTCTGCATGCAAAATTTCACGGGTCGCGGAAGCGAAACGACGACCCGAGTACCGAATGAGCTCCGCGGTGGAAAATAACGGGAGAAATTTCCCGGAGTCGAGTACTTGGACTCATTTCTTTTTGATTTCTCCGAGGAGGTACGTTTTACAGGCGATATGGATGACTTCTTTTTCGAGAAGATTTTTCAATGCATTTCTCTCCGATATTATATCAAATAAAAAGTATTTTTCTCTACGCAAGCAAAAAATTATTTTTTTTTTTTTTTTACCCTACAGTATAAATGTAAGTTTAAGAACTTCGAAATTTTAAAGCAATCAATGAAACCATCTTACCTGTAAATCGGTTCGTTCTTGCCTTCTTTGTACCATAATACCATGCTGATTTCATCGTTATTCATGGAACGAATATCGCAAGGAAGCTGCACCTTGTTTCCAATTACACCCTCAATGGCGATGATCGGTACTGCAAAAAAAAAAGAGATAAATTTAATATAAAAAAACTTTTTATTTCATTGAATAAAAATCTAATTTTATTTTAAGCGCTTCGGTAATATATTTTTTATTCTAATTTCTAATCAATTTTTTTTTTACTTTATCATAATTTTAATTTTAATTTGTGAAATTTAATTTAATTAAATATCACAGTGAAAGCGAGTTAAATTCGGGTACAAAACGCATTTGATATATCGACAAAAGTGTTATAAATTTCAAGACCTTTTTCCGACGACAAAGAATAATGAGCTACTTAACCCGCAAGAACACAGAGCCTGACTATGTATATACAATCTTTGAGCTTTTAACAAGGTATCTTACGTGAAATATTGTTAAGGTAGGTAAAACGTAATGCGATTTTCATAGACAAGAAAACACCGGGATTAGATCTCATTACACGAGAATCTAGCGGTGATGTACACGCTGACTGGTTAAAGGCGAGCTCGCATCCGAGCTTAAGTCCCGCCACTCTCGTCTGTGATAGGATAGACAGTGGTTAACGGTGGTTTGATGCTGCTACGGTTTTGTCTGCTCGATTAGATTTACATGTAGATGGAGATATCGCGTTTTAATGAGCTGACTACCTTCTCATCCTCCACTCTCTCTCTCTCTCTCTTTCTTTCATTCATGACAGTGACGTTGAAGCTATCTTTCCGCGACAGCGCGTTCCCTGACGTCTCATCGGACTTCTCGATCGCTTCTCGAGAAGAAGCATCGTGCCTCAAGAGCGATCGCTCCCAGGGATCCCATCGATCACCACGCTAGTATTTCGTCGCTCGACGTCTGATCGCAACAGGGTCGGCCAATCTCAAAGTCCACGGATTTCCGTCCTGGACTATAAAGCGCCGACACTTCGACGATAGAGGAAAGACGGAGAGTGGCCGAGAAAACGGATCGTCGAACGGGGTGACATGTTCAAAGCGGCTACGCGGGAGCGCACGCGCGATTCCGGGGTCTCCGCTACCGAACTCCGCGAAGATATTGCGTGAACGTGCGAAGTGTTTGCCGAAGGATCCGGAGCAATCGTGCTTGAACGCTCGGAATCTGAAATTAGAATATCAGCCAACTTTCGGCGGAGCGATAGCCGGGTCGATATGAGAAACGCGATGAACAAACATACGCTGAGCGCAGTCGCCCCTTCCGCCTTGCACTTGCCTTCGTTCTCGGTGGTGTAATAAAGTACTTTCGCGTACATTAGTAAAAAGAACAACGTGAAATCTAAAGCCCGTTATTCTTAATATCAACTTCGTTAAGCAAATGTAACTTAGAATTATTTATAATATGTTTTTTTTTGTTTCGAATTTTTACTTTATATTCTAATATTGATTTGCTTTATTGTAAATAATAATGCAAGCCTATTAATTTAGATTGTTAATTTCTGTCTCGATCGTAATTAGCAAATGCGCTTAGCATAATATGATTTAACGGTGATCCACGAGGCGACATTTATAAATCGTACGCGTTTTGCACAATTAAGACATCTTTTCGTTATAAGAAACGATTCTACGGATCGTAAAGCCGGCGCGGCACATTCTTTCGATCTCATTTAATCCTGGGAGAAGTTTTCAAGCGGTCCGGAAGGGAAACTCGAGGGAGATCCGCGCAAACTTGCGGAACGTCCGCGGGCGTGACAAGCGCCGCACGTGAAACAATTTCATTTATCACAAGAAAAATAGCGGTTTAACTCCACGAGTGGGCGTATCATACATTTTCCGCAAGTTCGTAGGAACGAGGGGAGCAAAGGGCGAGTAAAGACGACGGAAAATGGAAGACACCGAGGGCGGATCGTTTCCTCTTTGTCGTTGGCGTTGGCGACGACGACGACGAAGGCAGAACCGGCGAGTGTATTAACGCGGATAACAATCGCGGCACTAAGTCGTCCCAATAATATAGCTATTATAGCTTATCGCGTTCTCCGGCGATATTTAGAGAAAACGCAGAGGGACGAACGTATGGAGTGTTGACGCGGTGGCCTCGCACCGGGACGAAATCCGTGGGATAACTCGCGCGCGTACGTTATTGGCGGAAAAAAAAAAAAAATTTGCATTGCGGATGAGGTTACTGATACGGCGTTACGAGAGCCGAGGCGGGAAAATTATTACCCGACTAATTGGTGGACCCGCGGCGGAAATTGCCCGTGGCACGGATAACCGTGCGGGCAAGGCCGCCGCGTTGAAGTTCGCGGCGGGCGTCATTCACTGTAATACACGATCGCCTCGTAAAGATAATTTCGAATGTTTTCCCGGGGCCGTCGATCGATGGAACCGCGCGCTCGTTGAATCCACGTAATGTCTATTTTTCGCGAAAGAGCCGTGCTATCGATGCGCGATCTCGCGAGCACGCCGCACGATCGTTATTATACGAGCGGCGTGTATCCGTCGCACTTTGACGCACGCTTAATGACAGCTACGGCCCAGCTGATGGACGACGCCGTCTCTTACGGCGTGGACACGCGGGCCATGACGTGTACCTATCGGTCGTGATGAATTCTAAACGCCCACGTCGCTTCTCCGTAGGGATCGTTAAAGGGAATCGAGGTAATAAATAATCTACGTGGAAAACGAATCCATCAACGGTTACTCTCGTTAACTGTACGATTGGAGGCAACATCAAACATACGCGAGCGCGCGCTCTCGTTCTATCTTCCTTTACCGCGCGGGGAAACCATAAATAAGTAATCTTCTCGTTTCCACGAATGCGCGGGAGGGCTCTGAATCTCGAAGATGATCGCCTTGGGTGAACGCGCGCAGGACGCCACGTTTATTTTCCTTTTTATTGACGACGTAAATTTAACGGATTTTATTTATTTTTTTTTTCTTTTTTTTTTCTTCTTTTCTTTCCTCCGCTTCTCTCTGATCTCTATTTTTCTTCTTCGCGGCTCCGCTCGCCATCATGAGATGAAATACAGCGTTATTTCAATGGCGAAGCGTACGCGGCTATTTTTTCCTCAGATGATAGCCGCCAATACGTTACCGAACGATGAGACATACTGAAAAGATATGCGTTCAAACATCTACTCTGACAAAAATAGCCGAATAATCATATAAACTGTAACGAGTGCTGATAAACGTATAACACTTTTGGTATGCATATATGTGATGTTATTAAATTACGAGTAAGAGAAGAGTAGAGCTTACATGGTAATGTATCGGGTTACATAAAAATTTAGGAAATACTCATTACGCTTGATCGGGAGTAGATTTACGGTAATTCGTATGGAACGGCGATAACATTCGAGATTTAAGACGTATAATTAGCCGCCTGAAGCTGGTTAAACTAATCGAATCGTGAGTTGTTTGTTATTCTGCTCTTTCTTTTTTTTTTTCTTTCTTTCAGTGCTATTAATCAGACGATAAAACGAACGTTATCGCAACCGTGTGCTTTAAAATTATAGCTCTACGCGATTATTGCAGAAATAGCGATGACGCCCGAGGCAGTACTTTCTCGACAAAGTAGTCTTTCAAACGGTTTAATATTAATTGCGTATTACGTGAACGCTGCTTGTTGGTATAATGGATGAATGGTGATTCTTTGATATACTGGCTTCGAGAAAAGAGATCTGAAAGAAATAATGCGCGAGAGACGTCGAAGCGTTTGTAAAATGATAAAAGTTTCTTCGTCTGTATTCTCGAGGTGTATACAAGGCGAGCGGGCTTAATTTACGTAAGCGTAGTCGAATGACTTAATGGAAAGGGGCCTAGAGTTTGATTATATATTAAACACGGCCGTGTTTTCAACAATAATAATGGATCTTAAAGTTGGAGATACTCGAAGCTAAATTGATATAGACGATGACGAGAGGGACCCTCGGCTGACGTCGGGCCGCGCGACACGCGTAGAAAATACATTTAAGACGTAACGACGAGACGTAGAAGCCGAATTCATTTGTCATATTCGTAACTACCATGTAGATAAGTGCTCCAATTTGCGTCAAGACGTGATCGGTCATACACTATCTACATATATATACATATATACACATATATACTTGATAACGAGAATACTTCGATGTCGCTGAATTATTTCCCCGATAATGAGATCACGAACGACACGTAAAAAGCGGAAATGTTCCAATAAGTTTGTTTCCATTAAGTTTCTCGAACAAAAAAAAGAAAAAAAAAAAGCTGCGAGTACAACGAAACTCCACGAATTATTATACGATAATAAAAATTTTCTAATCAGCAGTTTGACCAAGTTTGGAGACAAGAGCGATCATTAGTGCAATGCTAGCGAGAGGACAAGGAACGCCCGATGAGGAGGAATAATTCATAATTTGATACAATCCTGCGGGTATATTATACGCGAGGCTTCGATTTTTAAAGTAGACCTTTCACTGGCCGAGTGAAGTACGTGCGGTTATCGCGTACGGATGAAAAATGTTATTCAAGCCGTTGCGACGAAGAATCGATAGTTCAGTCTCTTGCCTAATAGACTTAGATAAATCATTATGTCCCCGAAAGATAATCAAAGACTATTCACCGGCGAGGTATACGGGTCGGCGTCGAATCGAGTTTATTTACCAATCGCGTGCTTAATCTCTGCTAATTACCATAGCCATTACGCCGTGACTTTTACTAACTACAACTTTTGCCACCTGGCTGTCGCGGCGCGGTGAAAAAAAAAATTATTGCATACCCAGCATCAATCTATTTCAACCGCTTCATTCGAGCGGTCTTGCATTTATTCATAAATTTCACAAAATTATCATCACAAATACATTTTAATTTCACGTAAGGCAAAAATAAAATTGTCGACGGCTCAAACCTATGAGATTTATGGTTCGTAATTACGAGCTGGCAGTTAATTAATTCGTAATTTGTTTTCGGTGCTTTATTAGCATGAGGCCGTTATTTTGTGGTACTTACGAGTTATTACAACATTCTTCTTCCTTCAAATATTACCGCGATCCAATCAATTATTATGATTTTTAATTCCGCTTATTGATCTCGCAACAAATTATGTATATCATCAATTTACCCTGATTAAGCAAAGCCGATTTATAAGGCGTCGCGACAACAAATTATATATCAGCAACCAGCTAAAGCCGACGATAATCTACTTATGCATCCCATATTTGAAAAATAAATTTAGCTTTAAATTTGTCCTTTAGATAACATGTAAAATTACTTATTATTTATGTAAACGCACAATGTGTGAATATATCACGCGATGAATTAATTTCCAAAAGTAAAAGTGAAGGAAAGCTGACTGATAAGTATTCTTGGTTACGAATATTTCTCATTCAAGTATTTACGTAATCGCGGAATCTTTAGTTCGAGTTACAAAGAATTTAATTTAATTCACGTGGCCGGATGTTACAATTGTACCTGATATTTCTTGTTACATTCATTGCTATCATTAAAAAAATAAAATAAAATAAAAACAAAAAAACAAAAAACAGGGCAAATTATTAAATTATGTAAATGGCTTATTGTACAGAAAAGAGACCTGAGCTGTGCGAGGTATCCGAGTCCTCGCTTTATAGGATAATAAATGGCGCAATATAAAAACGCGTATAAGCTGTTTGCAGCGCGGACGTTACGACTCGATGGCTGAAATGGATGTGCAAACAAAGAAGTTCCATTTTCGCTGTTCACGCGCATCTTCGCTCGGATTATATGTAGATCATCGTAAAAATTCACGGCACTAAAGAGCGGTTTTTGTCCCGTCCTCGTATTTACCCAAGAACGTATTTTAAAAATCATTGTAACCGGAGCCTTCACGGCGCATTCGGTCGCGGCAAGAAATCTTGAATTTTCCTCGTAGAGTGCGGGATGCTTTAAACTCCTCTTTACGACGCTCTATAGTCGCATCACGATCCTTGCGTCTGTTTCCTCCGCGAATAACAGCTTTCGCATAGAACAGAACAGTTCTGTAGCGAAGCTTTACAGTTCTCGAGTTCCGCCGGAGACATTAATCTCTCTCTTATGAGTTACGAGGATGTGTATATATATATATATGTATATACACATACACACATATACTTATGCATGTATGTATATACACGCACGCGTAACATGTAAAAGCCTGGCAATCAGTATTGTTGCAATCCTTAAAAATGATATCATTTGAAACGAAAAAGGCTGTAAAAACTAATTATCATTGTGCACAACAGTGATAAAAACTTGACAGTTTTTATCGCTCGTATTCTTTCTGCATCACGTCGTACTTGTCGTACATTGAGGTCTTTGTTATCGCGATATCGTACCGTCAAAAGTGTCATAGAAAATATCACGCTACTTTTCAGCCTTGTATTATTCCCTTAATATGTTCTGCATTTTATAAAACTAGGTATTACGGAGTGTACGCATCGCGCACGTTATTTGCTTCTTCTACGTCAAAGAAACCTGTTTTACATTTAATAATTTTCGGACAACGAACTACGGATATGCGCATATGTTTTATACGGTACTTTACGCAGAGAGAATTTATGAAGCGTTTTAGGGAAAAAAAATATGTTGCCCGCGGAAAAATCATAGTAATTAAAATAGTAATTAAAATTTATAAAATAATAAAATAAAATGGACATTTAACTTCGCGACACGAAGCGAGCCAAACGGGAGAATCAATCGGGGTCGCGGTAAACGCGGTAACGTTAAAATCTCTACACCTTTTTTTTAAATAGAAAGTTAATAAATTAGTTTCACATTGTACTTGGTTAAAATAATGCCGTTGTATACGTAGATATTTCTAAAATGATGAAACACGTCAAGTGATTTTGTTTCTTTCCTCTATAGTTCCCTTTTCGTGCTAAACTCGGGTTTTTTTTTTTACGACTGACAGCCTTCACACGACACAACGCCGCGATATAATTTTATGGTCCTCCAGTGGCACTAAGTAGTGAAAAAAAAGAGAGAAAAAAAAATAATCTCTCGATCGTGGGAGTAATGACTTGCATGTCGGTCAACCTGGTTCTACTTTAGCCCGGCGATTATGGACGTCGTGCATTAAAGTCAAGTACTAGCGTATCGCAGCCAAGCACTCTTTGAAATATCGGATATCGGTACCAAAATATTTCCCACGAAAGCGTGACTTCGCAAGATCTATAATCATGGGATCGCTGCAGTGTGTGAATTATGCTGCATTCATTGCGTCCAAGAGCTAAAAATTCTGATTCGATGCGTTGGTCGCACGTTACAAGATTCTCCCCTTTTCATCTTAGGGTACTTTTCACGATGAAGATATATATATACGTAAGCGGAAAAAAAAAAAATACGGCCGCGACGTTAAGTAGTAGAAAACAAGCAAGATCCCGAAAATAAATTGCCGGCCTCGGTATGCTTATTCCGCGGTGCTCGTAGTTATTCTTTTTTTTCTTTTTTTTTAAGCGCAAACGCGCGGGATTGTAATTTACAATCGCGATATCGCGCCAGCTGCGATCGAGGAGCGAGGAGGAAGAAGGAGTAAGAGAGAGAAGGGTGGAGGGATGAACAACCTCGCCGCGCGATCTCAATTATCGCGCGGCACTGAACCTTCGTCGGACGGCAGATCATTTGCCCGGGTCTAATGTCGGGTCTTGCCTCGGTTCCCACCTCATGATTTATAGATTACTAAATAATCGTCGCCATATACGCACGCAATCGTGATGACGCGTTTGATGGCAGTAATACCGGGCGCATCGCGGGAATTACAGCCTTCGATGTGAACGTACGCCGAAGGAAACGCCACGTACGCGTGGCGTCTCCGCGTGCGTGATTCCGC
Source organism: Cardiocondyla obscurior (assembly GCF_019399895.1). NCBI lineage: Eukaryota > Metazoa > Arthropoda > Insecta > Hymenoptera > Formicidae > Cardiocondyla > Cardiocondyla obscurior. The sequence goes on from NC_091866.1 coordinate 1,513,732, forward strand.
AGTCCGCCTCCGTCGTTCCCTTCCTTCCTTCTCTGGCCCCTCGGTCGGCCCGGCAAAAAAGAAAAACAGGCGGAAACTGCAGCAGGCGCAATTACCGCAACCGCGCCGGGTATCCCGCAATTATCGGGAGTCTCGATGCTCGTTACGCGAAGCGGGAAAAGGTGAAATCACTTTGTTGGCTGCGGCGACGGAGAAGTTGTAGGTAATAATCATTGATCGCGAAGCGGGAAGCGCCAAAAAGTATACGCGAAAGAACGATCGATCCGCGGTGGGAGCCGGTTGATTCTACAGCTCCTCGCGCGTGGAAAATTTCATCCGCCGGATCGTCAATCGTTGCGGTAATTACGCGCAACGCAACTGTTCCAATTATGTGCGAGATTTTCATTTAATCAAATATATCCATTCGAACGCGAACGCCGATAATTATATAAGCACGAGGCGGTGCGGCGCCAGCATGAATTCATAAAGCAATTGATTACATAAAATGTAACGAGAGAGAAAGAGGAAAGGAGAGAGAAAGGTATAACGAGAAGAAAATTATATCCCATAAAAATTGATATAAAAAAGAAAAAATAAATCTACACTTGGAACGTCGAAATTGCAATATAAATTACGATGTTACGTTTGTTTACGGATGAAGCGGATGCCGGGGTGCTCTAGAGAAATCATCGCGATACGAGATGCATTATGCAGCAACAACGGAGTTTCAAATTGGTTACCTTGCAGACGGGATCGACTGTGCGAATAAAATTCCACGATTCTCGCGGTGCGGCCTCGATACGACGTTACCGAGCTGTAAGTCGGAACCGCAAACCGCCGGGCGTGCACGTCCGTTTCGTTCGAGAAAATGAAAAGACAGGGGTAGAGCGGTTCAGTGGGGGAGGCGCGCGCGCTCCAGTTTTAGGCGCCCATTTAAAATTACGGCGAAAGTGCACACCGTGCCCCAGTGCTTTCCAATTTTCGCGCGGAGCACAAGAACGTGCTAAACGACCGTGGCGCGGAGCTCTATCGGAGGGCGGCTACTATCCTCGTTCTCGCTCCCATAATCCTTTCTCCTGTTTCTATTTTTCCCAGACACTGAGTATGTGCCTCCGAGCGTGAAAGCCGTGTGCGGAATAACGTTTGGTGTCTACCATCGCAGGTTTTAACGGGCAGTGCCGTATGCCAGACGCGTGCCAAGTTTCCCTGCGCTCTTTCTCTCGCGTCATTCTCATCCCCGGGGTCTATGTGTGCGCTCCTCGTGCACGTGCGCGTCCGTGTGAGATCCTCTAAAGGAAGAACCCGCGGAAACAGCTCCTATTTTCGCTCCGCACACATTTCTCTCTCCTTCGTGCCACCGCATCGCTCGCCACCCTTCCCGCCCTCGACGCGGAGGATATCTCGCCCCGAGCAGCATCCCGCGGCCACTTTCGAACTCGGCGCCATGTGCATTCGTCCGCCTCCACCTCTTCTTTATCTTCCTCGTCTGCGCGACGTCTGGTCCCACCTTCTGATAACGTTCGCCGTTCCTTCCTGGTACTTCCGTTCGCGAATCCGGCAATATCCCTACAATACGGGACATCGGACATCGGCAGGATCTCGTTGCAGCCAACGCGCACACCCCGAATTTTCAAGGAAACGCGGTTCAGTCGGACACTCCCAGGTCTCGAGTGTAATGCTCATCGCGTCATCTCACGCGGAGTTACATAATGCATTTCGTCGCCGAAAGTAAAATTGTCCCTTCGTGACGTAAACCTTTACGTTTATATAAAATTTTTTTAAATTTAATCACCTCAGACATGCAAACGCATTCAATTGATCTAATCACATAATTTTACAATTTGTAAAATATGTACCCCACCGGAGTTATTTATGGAGCGAGTCATATAATAGTTTAACGCAATTTATTTATTAATACGATACGATAATTACAGATAAAGAAAGTTGAAGCCGGGATTAAATAATCGATTCTGAAGTCCGCTAGCTCGGAATATAATAATTAGCGCCCACGACGCTTTATATAAGGAAGCATAAAAACATATTTGAAGGACTTTTTGTTTAGCCGAACCTTTCATTCCGAGTTTTAAAGCTGCAGCTTTTCCGTGGACATTGTTCTACAGAAGCCTGCTTTTCAGAGAGGAGAAGACAGATTTGAGTGCTCCTTCGATAAAGTTCCAGACCGTTCTTTGTATCCTGTTACTTATTTACTCTCGCTAAAAGAACGTCCTGACTGAGGGGGGTGAGGAGGGAGAGGGAGGGAATCAAGAAAACGACGGTTTCCAGTAACGCGTTTGCGAGGTTTAAAGATCTTTTCAATCGGCGGAACATCCTAAATGCATAGCACGGGCTCGAACGTTGCGTTATCTCGTATTCGGCAATATGCACGTATTTATCCGCCGAAAAGAATTTTCCAATACTGCAGCGGGTACTGATGAGTTATTGTGCTCACCGGCGAGTATCAGGGCGCATGTCGCGAATATTTATTCACGTGCGAACTTTCGATGCAGTTCAGCTAGCCCGCGATTTCTCAATAACCGTGCCGCGCGTCAGTAATTAGAATACCGGAATATTTTAATTTGTATATCGCCGATCCCTCGCCGGTAACTATTTTTTCAATGCTAAATGACTTTAAAGTAATTTCCGAGCGCTTCATTAACTACCGCAATTAAATTGAATTAGAGACAATTAGACATTCAAAGGGGCGATAATATTAAGTAACATACATTCCCATATTATATATTTCTCCGTAATAATCTGATTTTTATTTTCGTATGAATTTCATCATTAGAACAACGAATGAGATCACTGCGAGTCCCAATCACGGGAGATCGAAACGCGCACATAATAATTTTTCTTTGTTGAATTTCCGATGCGAATGAAGAAGAGTACCGAGAGAGAGAGTAAAGCTAATGAGGATAGAACCCAAAGAAGAACGTGATATACCACACGGCGAACATGAACGGGCAAGGAAAGTCTGAAATCACGTGGCAGTAAACTAACGGGAGCTTTCGGTATATACCCTTCCGCGTATCCCGAAAGAGGGCTTTCCGGCGTGCGAACGGCGTACGACGTGTTATCCGGCTCGAGATTACTTCTTGGAGCGGAAATAGGGCGTCGGCTAAGACGCCGTTTCGAAATTACCGTATAATTTCGCGTAGGTATAGTCGCCGCCGCCAACGAAAATAATGGTGAAGACTGCAGCGCGAATCAAGAAGATAGACCTCAATTTTTCTTAAATAAATTATTGTCTGGAAAGGGTCAATAGAAAATTGCATATGTAAAACTGCACCCGACCGTGAATTGTACAATGGCGCGGGGAGACGGGAAGTATTCTTGCGCGCGGAAGTTAAGTTTCACGGTGTCAAATGTTGAATGGAAAAATTACATGATATTTAATTGAGACACAACTCAGTGTAAATATATATATCCATTCACTGGTAGTTTAACTACTTGGAAGATGGCACCCGGTATTGATTCGACCCGGAGTCTCGGATTACCTAATTAACGGATCCTTCTATCTATTCCGGAATCTGCTCGGCACCGTCTCTGTGCGACGCTCATTACTCTTTGATCGAGCGAGTGAAGCGCGAGTATAATTCTCAAAGGAAAATTCTAAGCGGCTGAGACGCGACGTGGACGAGATATAAAGAGGCAGCGATACATGATCTCGGTTAGATAGTTGGCGGAAAATAAAAAGAATGGTGCTCGTTTCAGAAATTGAGAAATAGAGAAAAAGTGAAGATAAAGAGAAAGAAAAAAAAAAAAAAGAAGAGAGGCAAAGGAAAAAGAAAAGAAAAAAAGACAAGAAAAAAAAGACCCCCGGACGAGCTACGGGACGGTTAAATAGTCCGTTACCATCGGCCGTGTGTAACTTGCGAGGCTCGAGTGACTTCTCCATTACCTCCCGGTGCGATCCTTCTACGTCGGAAGTTCGTTTTAATGCGTTCGCATCGAACTCAGGGTGCCGGCGACCCTGGCAAGTCCTCTCGAGTGCCGTCTAGTTTCGCGACTTGGCGAGGAAAGTTTCAGCGAGCTCCGTTCGCGGCGATTCAAAATGGAAGCATTCGTCGGAGAATGCATCCTTCCCCGATGCTGTATCGAGTAATCTGAGACAACAACACGCCGAGCCGGACGATGCCACGTGATTGTAATTGCGACACGGAGTTTCAGGGAACAATATGCATCCGGACGTATCGAAATTAGATACCACGATGAGCTCGGAGTATTTGCGGTGCGCCAAGTCCGTCCAAGTTTCTGGCGTGCATTACGGAGGACCGGATCGGCGCACGTAACGATACGTCCTCACTATGATCTAAATCACGCGGGAATGTCGGAGAAATCCATTTCCGACCGTCGCGCTGACTGCCACCGCCATTCTGATTAATAGGAATACCAAATTCTCACGGTCGTACTTAAAATTCCGAATTATACCGCTAAATAGATTTTCTACTGACAATGAGATATTGACAATGAGATAATATTGGTTCGGCTATATACGTTTAAATTAACCTTGTCTTAAGACAGTTATTTTAAGAAACTATTTGACATCCGTGTAAATATTAAATGTCACGAACTCGATATCGCCAAATGCACGACGTTGAATAATTCAATTGATGTCGTATAACATTTAAGTGATATAATTTAATCGATGTTACTTAACATTATTTACGCAAATTGAACAAATTGTAGCACGCTTCGAGCTACTTGTTTAAATTTTTTATTCATGCCTTTAATATGTAAAACGTGATGGCAGGAAACGGAAATTATTATTATTTTAAAAATTAACTTATGAATTATACCAACTTGTATATTATAAATTTAACTGGAACGTGAATAAATAAATATAAAAAGTTATTTGGTTTAGAAAGCTCTAATTTCATTGGCACGTAAAAATAATTTTTGATTAAACTCCACAATTTAGATAAGAAAATTTTGAATAAACTTAATGATCAACCCCAAGAATACTCCGTGGCAATAACGCATTTCCGGAATGTGGTTCGTCGGATACACCGCTTGTTATTTCAGGCTCACGGTCCAGAACAGGTTCTGTGTGACCAATTCGGTTCAATGAAGCTTCGAGAGCATGATCTGGATACTAAGCTCACCTCGAGTTCGCTGACCAATCTCATTACAGCAAACCCAACGACACAGTTGGAAACTCATCTTTAAGCCGTATTGTTTCAAGAAGTCGAATAATACGCGAAGAAAATTATTCAAGCTACCTGCCGCAAATACGTAGACGTTTCTTTAGATAATATAATTTTCTTTTCAATAATTTTAAATGTCACGCAAAAGTATCTTTCTACATTACAAATTACAAATCTTTTTTCCTTCCTTCGTCGACATTATAATTTATCATTTCGCGATAGAAAGCGGAAGGACTTACGTTTGATGCGTTACATATGTTTCTTGGTAGACCCCGGACGAGATGGTATCGACGTCGTGGATATCGATCAGAAACACAGTCGCCGATGAAACTTAAATTATTTAGTACGTTTGGTCACCCTGGGTGCTTGTACTTGAATTCCGACGGTCGCGCGACTGCGCGACAGGAAATTTCGCTCTCGAGGGGCGTGATATTAGAATCTGATAATCTTCGTTTTCAATTTAACTAACTTCCGACAGTTCAGGAAAGTGTGCGTCGCGAGGATTACTTAATCTGTTTATTTTTCCGTGGATCACGAGAAATACCGAACAATTTCTTCGCGCGTGATCGCCACGATTCCACAAGCTCCGGATGATATAATCCGCAGCTTCCGTTTGAGTCGGGATAAAATAAATGGAGCCGGGGAATAGTGTGTATCCAGCTCTAACACGTTACTTCGAACAATAGAACGGAGAGTTATTAAAGAATAACTTCGCGTACCGGACTTCCCGCAATCGATCAGCGCACTCGAGGATGTCGTCGGTACGAACAAGGTACACTTTGTGATATTGTAAACGTGCTCCGCAAAATGAGTTGGTAGCCAATTCACTTATAATTGTCAATAAAGTTACTTGGAACAAAATTCATTTGGCTCCCTCCGCTCTCTTCTCCCCATCGCATTAAATGCTGAAACCAAAAGTGGAGCGTGATTTTCGATACCATATTAATTTTAGCTTCGAGAGAAAAATTCTGTATATTTTTCAATCTCTTTATATTTGTATATTTTTGTCCGCATATGCGCAGGAAGAAGAAAAGCTTTATACCATTGAGGGAAAAGCCAGTTGACCGACTCGACGTTTAAGCGAACGAGACCGCATCGCTCCGAAAATTTCGTTAACACCTAACCGCAAGTTTGCCGTTCTAATACGTTTCGCTATATTTGCTTTATGCGCCTTTCGTGTCTGTTCTCTTATTCGTTGTAATATAACGGTCTTGATTTCGAGTACTATTTGTTATATATTTCTTTAAAAAGGCAATCTCCAAATATTTCTTTAATCCTTCTCGTCGATTTATAATAATTTTTTTTAACAAAAACGGTTAGAAATTAACCATTCATTAATCTCTGAGTTTTTTAAATTTGCTTTACATTCTTTTTTTTTTCTATTTTACTTATATTTCTTGCTATTCTTCGGAGACTTTTAATCACCGTTTCGCAATGCGGGCGTAATTTTTCAGCGAGGAATATTACCACTTAAACAGAATCCTGAAATTATCTTCTCCGCAAGGTAGATCAATTTACCACGATGTTCCAATCAGTTGGAATCTAAAACTCGCGTGGCCAGCGCTGTAGTGCACGCGGTAGATAGCGAAATTGTACGACCAGTGAAATATCTGCCGTCGTCCGGCATCGCCCGAAGATTTGTCAAACGGGGAATTGATTTAGGTCCGGGGGCTTAACCCCTGAGGGAGCCCGCAGCACCAGTTGGTTTCCCTTAGAATTCGTCTGATCGAAGATCCGCGTACGACTTGCACGCAAATAAATTGAGGCCCTTATACTGGTCAAGAGGTTGAAAATCATGTCTGTATTTTTCCATTATTTACGCTCACGTCGAATTGCACGACAAATTGCGTTTATAATAGCGTCAGATCGTTGCCCCCTTTCGATTACAACTTCTTATATTTTATTGCGAGTTTGACTATAATTGTTTACATTTATATAAAACCTGCGCCCCGAATGATAAAGTAAAGTATTAAATTTTCTCATAGGGAGGAATCAGACATTAGATTTCCGCGAATTCGCGTTAAACTAATTACATTTTGTATAAGGCAAAGCCCGGGAATGTTAATTTAATTAGACGGTGCTAATTGTTGCTATTACGAATGTGCACCTGCAAAGTTACGCGATGCACCTTTTTTCACGGAGCAGGTATTATGAGGCGTCGTTACAGTTGCGTAACGAGGAGTCATAATTACAGCACGGAAACGCGTAAGCATTTAATGCCGTAAATGACATTTAAAAAATTGCGGTTTTGCCCGTATGGAAATTTTGCAAACGCCGTGTCACAAAATTTAAGGGATACAAGGCTCTTTCGAACCAGCAGCCTACAATTCTATCGCAGATAGAATCATGGGAAAGAGGCTATTGCGACGGTAAAGATCCACGAAATGGACCGTGAGCGCCTTTTACGGCAGTTTACTCCCGTCATAAAAGCGAAGCGACTTTTTCTTTTGCCGACAAAGAAAGAAAACTAATATTGGTTGCGTGCACTCGTCACGGCGTATTTTACATCGTAAATAAGGTAAAATACATTCTCGGGTTAACGTGCGTCATTAAATTCATCTTTGGTCCCATTAACCCTTGCCTGACGGCGTACGTGACGGCGGGTGTGATCTCGTACGACGAGAGATACATATATTGTATAAGTAAACTGAGATGGTCCCGACGAAAGTGCGGCGAAGTTAATATGTCAAAATAGATCGTAAACTGTACGCCGCTACAATGCGTTTACAAAAAAAGTAAAAAAAAAAAAATTACGATAACTATTTTTACGGCCTACGGTTCATTAATATAATTATAACAATAATTGATAATTTCAAAATTAAATTCTTATAGATGTTATAATTATACTGAATTAATCGAACTATAATATAAAGCGAGCGTTCTTAATTTCGGAAATGAGATCTCATCAAATAGATATTTGGCGAAACGTCACTCAAGATATTCGGAAATCGGACGTTAATCCAATTATCCTTTCTTCTCGGTTACCGTCATAAATTACAGGTTTCCAATTTCTAGAAACCGAATTGTTGTGCCTAGCACAGGTAGACGTGGTTAAGGAACCAGAAACGACGAAAGGGCCAGGACATACGTCGGTCATACCGGTTGCGTTTAATTATCCACGGACTCAGCGAGCTCTCAGAAGGATGCACCGGTGGCCGGCGTTGAATTTCCTGTAGGTGGACGTCTGAAAATCTTGTTACAGTTTAATTGTTAATTTACCACCTCAGCTACCCGGAATACCTTGGACTCGGCGTAGCTAGGGACAAAATGGGATTCGTCGGGTGCTTTCAAGAGAAGCGGAACCGAGGAGGCACCGAGGGGACGCAAAATCGCTCAAGCAAGAGACGAATATCCCATAAAAGCAAGTTTGATCCTCGTCGAGGATCTCGCAGAAACAAGGAACGAAAATTTGTCCCAAGTACTTTAACACACTTGGATTATTAGGTGTATCGTTATATATTCCTGACCGGAGGCATCTCTATAATCCTAGGTGCGTGTCTGTAAGGACTAGAGATGAATCAATATCTTATAAACCGCACCATTAAGCCGCGTTTAAAGAGAGATAGATTCTTCTCCAGCCAAAACGTTACATTGCCATTTAAACGGCCGGTCGCAACCGCGTGGCGTTTTCTCTATCGTGTCATAATATAAACCATAAATTAAAATTCTTTCATACAGAAAGTATTTCAGTATGGTTTACATTTACGAGAAAATTTTGCAGTCTTACCCGCCCGTACACATTTAGAGTTATTTGATCAGAATTTTTAATGCGATTTTATGCATTGTCCCGCATCACATATTGCCTGTATTATTACGTAACACGTATGTCGGCACGTATATCCGGCATATACAATGGTTTCTGTCAAAAGTAAGTTCCTAACAGTCTAATCAAATTGGATGAACGAACCACCTCGAGTTTCCTAAACTCCGAAGACGTGTATAAACTTATCCGCGGTTCTGCCTCTTCTTCCCTCACGTCCCTCTCTCTTCATTCGAGTCCTGCGGACGACATCACGCGAAACGCCGACAAGATATTTTAAGCCGGCACGTTTCGCAAATTTGGTAATTTTGGCGGAAATTCCGGTTGTGCCGAAACTTCGACGAGGAAATACTAGATAGCGCGTTCCGTTTCATCTAGTTCCGTTACTAGGTGCGCACCTAATTATAATGTACGTACTTTGGCGCAACATCTGTTATTATTACTGTCGTGCAACTTCGATCCCTTGTGCCTAATACTACGAAAATGATTTACTCTTACGAAAATTTTATACCACAGTCGTAGATGAAAATAAACGACGTGCAGTTACCTGACTAACGTAGACGGTTAGTTGAAAGGATATTTAAAGTTTTTATCAATATAACTGAGCAAAGTGCAAAAAATAGGTCTTATTTCTTGCATTTACAACAAATCGGTCATCCGGTGTTCTTTAATTTTTAATATATTTCACATTTTTAACTTTTTGCTAATTTGTATGCAGTCCATTGTAATTTATAAATTAAAAATGTGAAATAGCTAACAATAAGTTGGATCACATAACAAAAAAAAATGATACACTGACATTTAGTTAACGAGTTTTTGTACATTTTTACGAAACGGTATAAACTTTAGAGGTTTGTAAAATATGACGTTTTGAAGTATCGTATATTAAATAAATTATTGAACTTATCCTTACATTTTTTTTTAGTATGACTCGAAATATTAACATTTTGCAATTTATTTAAAAATAACCATATGCGATTAATATGGTAAATACCAACTAAAGTATCGAGTAATAGTAATTTAATACATGCGCATGACTTTCGCACTTTCAATTTATATAAAATAAAAAAATAAAAAATAATTATTACAATACAGAAATAGTAACACACGAGAAGTAATAAGATATTAATATGGAAACGTAATTATCTGAAAGACAGCGAACAGTATGTGAAGGAAAAGTAATTCTATCTTTCTAATTAATTCATTAGTCCTAACTGTTTTCTTTTGTATAAAAATAATTGTTATTTTATAGACTTTAATTTTTATTATTACGTAACAATGATACGAACGACGCAATGGCATTCATTTAGACATATTATTAAATATGGCTTATTTAAAGCAAATTAAATTAGCAGAAATGATTAGCACTTCTGCCGGAAATAGTTTAGTCCCACTTGTTTGTCGAGGAAGCATTTAATAGAAAATTTATTTAGACAACACCGCGCAGTGTGTCTAAAATGTGAAATTTCTTACAAAATATTCGATGTTCCAACCTTGCGGGATACCGCCTACATGCATAAATATGTAGTGATAAGCGTCTCGGAAGCTCGTTAAATCCCCGCGTGTCTTCCGGTATATGTTCTTGTTATATGTACGACGACCTATCGTTTTACGATCACGAAACCTCATCACGAATAAGATTCGCGTATAACTTTGAAAAATTAACGAGACCTCGTTTCATCTTGATTTTAATCCGGTTCTTTCTTTCTTTTTTTTTTTTTTTTCTATCTACGGTTCACAATTTTATTCAGCGTACATTCGTCAAAGCGTTAGAACAATCACGTGCGCATCGAAATAAAAATATTACGCGTGTAAATGTCATAAAGCACGATAAGAAACAGAACGTTATAACGTAATGCTCTCGTATTACAGCGCGAGACTTACTGCAGAAAGATTAACGCGCATTATATGTAGCGAGACTTTAAAAGGTACATTTAATCTGCGTACTCTTTGTGTATCTCTCATCTCATCAGCTTATAAACCTCTTGTCAATTTTTTACACCGTTTATAAATAATTTTCTGCCTATCGGGTAAACGAAATAAAAGTTCCACTCTGTTGCAAGAAAAATGAATTTCTCTTTTTACGCAATAGAGTAAGTTATTCGACGTGACGTCTCCAATCGATCGGAGAACTCGCGATTAAAACGAAATTTAGTTATTTTTCGGGACATTTTACTTCTATGTACATTTCTCTGATTGCGATCAAAAATTGATATTCGGCTGCTTCTGTCTGTCGACTGATTTCTCGCGAGACCGAGTAAAATTTCGACATTTATTATTCGGGTTCGTGAATTATAAATAAAGTAAATTGCTACTCGAACCTTTGGCAAAACGTACATTGTATAATTGGCACAGAAATGAAATGCGTCCAGCATTTTGCGCGTGTAATGCATAACTTTCGTGTTTTCTACGACGAGGGAACCAATTATAGACGCTACAATATTAACGAAATTTAATAACATTTTCAAGAATATTTTACTGTTCGCTTCGGCGCCAATTGGTTCTATCGACGATTGTTTGAATTTGGCGTTCTGTTGAATTGATAATGGACGCTTTCACGAAATGAGACCACGAAAATAAATGCACGTTGCCCTTTCGACTCCGACTGTATAGCATGGAGCAACTGTAAACGCTCTTTTACACATTTTATGTTTCGCAGTTTTGAAGCTGATGGCGAGCCGACAGCGCCGAAGTAGACGAAAAATTATAGGGCGAGGTCTTTCCCGTTTTCGACCTTACGGGATGTTAGCGCGAGTTAGTGAACCGTTGGGCCGAAATTAATAGATCTCCGGTCTCCTGCTTCCGGGAGGTGAAAGAGCCTTGATAAACAGCACGGACTCTGTATCGCTGCCGCTTTAAAATTTATGTTCCGCCGCGGGCTTCAGGTCCGCGCAGTGATTTTTCATTGGACCCTTTGCCCGATATCGGCGAAAGAAAAAGCGGTACACGGCAGTCGAAGTGTCTATGGTACGCCGGAAATGCGATCGATCTTTTTTACTCCCGGTCGTAAACGCATCCGCCGCGCACGGCCGTTGTGTTCTGAAACTCGGCAATCGACCGTTTATAGTTTCCTCGCATCAAAAGGCACATCCATGCTAGTTTATTCTTTCCACTACTCGTAATTCATTTCGTATAACATGCAGCATATTTTTTTTCTTTTTTTTGTGCTAAATACGCTGCTTTAATAAGTTCGACGAACGGTTGTTTCGTTGGTTTCTAAATAATTTGAGTATAATTCTATAATTGGAAATATAAAATTATGTAAGAGTAAAATAAACTATCAGACTTAAAAACGGGTATATTTTTACGCGCGATAAACATTTTTCCTTCGCGGGATCACAAGGAAATCGAAAAATCGGTCTTATCGGGGACGAAGAATTTTTAATCTTCGGTCTTTCCTGGCGTTTTGTCTCCTCTTTTTACCCGTTGGTGAAATGTCGGACGGCAGCAGGCAAAACGCCTGATCATACCAGAAGGATTCGAGATAACTGCGCAATGGGGTAGTTTTCGTGGGGCTCGAGAAGCCGAGGGATTCGCGAGGCTGAAGGTCCGTGAGAGTTATCAGAGATGACGAAGCGTTCCCAGGGTGATCCTTACCGTTTTCTGCCAACCCCCTCAATGCTAACGCGTTTTACAGGCTCGTTCACGGCGGAGTCAACATTAGCCAATGTCACCCTCTTTCTGTTTCAAATGGCTTTATTATCGCCTAATTATCTTATACAACCAACGATGCAACATACATCTAATTAACTACACTACTAATTTAACGACACTACTATACGCATATATTATTTAAAAAATATATAGTTTTGATATTCCAGAAAAAGTAAAAAATAATTAATAATATATTTATTATTATTTATTATCGATATACCTACTGAAATTAGGGAGTTTTTGTAATCGATGCCTCAATATCGATATTAAAGAAGCCATTTATATCGTGAGATAACCGAGAAAAGTGTCACTCACTAATAAACAACTTCCCTGACACATCGTTATCGCAAAGCTCGAAGGGAAGCTGCGGAATTCGCAAGGATGGCAAAGGTTGATGCAACCTGAATTATCCTCTTGTAGGTTTTCGGTGATTCATCATTCTCGAAGACAGTCGCTTCCTTCCGGTGTCGGATATGCGATGCTTCATAAACTTCTTTGATACGAGATAGGAATAAAAGATGACCCCGCTGAGTAACGATGTTAGAAAATGCTTGCATCGCGAACGCGTTTTAAAAAATAGATTTCAAAAAGTCCATTCTTCGGAATTTCACGTGACCCTGGTTCCCATTTATCATCCCGCGCCCGTCGAGGTAATTGTCCCCGACAGAAATAAATATTTCTTTAATGTATGGCGCGAGGATAGTCGACTTTTACAGTCACAATAATTCTCTCATTTGTAATGCGAGAGAGCTGGCGACATTAAGGCGACATAAATCTTTGGTTATAAACCTTTCCGCGGCAGGTATATATCGAATAGTAATAAACCCCCGTATAACGGTGGTTACGCAATGATCCAAAAACGCTCATTACTCATTCACGCGACACGCTGTGTCGGGCATTAAAAGCTTAATAAGTTGGCACTAGTCCTCGTAATAACCCTCATAAATTTGTGTTTCTACACGCTGTACTAGAAGCTAATTAAGCTAGCAGTAACGCAGTAGGATGTCAGGAACCGATAGGTGTGTAATTACTGCGATCATGTTCCGTAATGGATGTATCGTAATGTTGAAGGATGACAAGATAAATAACAACGTCGGGCAAAATGTTTTTTTTTTTTTTTTTTACATCGAGCTATTTTTATAGACGCATGTGTCCATGTCGTCCGGTGATACAGCGGCAGATTGCAGATCGATTAAATCACCGAAAGAGAATGTTACTGCGCGGTAATAAGTTACCGTAATACGCTGCATTACGACGGTATGTAAATGCGGTATCGGTAGCCCTTACGAGTCCGCATCGTAAAATACAATCAATCTCCGTAATGCGGACCTGTAATGAACGTCCGGGAACCCATTATCCTTCGCTTTACCGCACAAAGTAATATTTAAACGCGCGTTTCGGCCCGCGGCATTCTCATAGTATGTTAATCAACTCGTACGAATCGCCGCATATTTCATGCGGAAAACGGAAAACGAAAATACTGATTCGACCGGTATCATCCACGAGCTGACGTTGAATTAATTGCGGCGCGCGGGCTGCACGCGCCTTGAATTATTGCGAGCGATTTTTTAGCTCACGCGCGTGCTTGGCGCATTCTAAACCCGGATTCACTCCTAACGCATGCTAACGGTGAATGCGAGAAATTGCACGTGACAAATAAATTCGTAGCTTATTTTTATACGTACGTGAACGAAATGCGAAAGGCTGTTACGTGCGACGCAATATTTTAATGAAATGGAGGCGGAACGTTGTCTTTTTGCATAAAACCTTGTTTGGCGCAGAGCGAGCGATGAGAGTGAAAAATGTATTTTTACGCCGTGGGACGGTTAAGAACTAGGAACTTTATTGTTCCCAGATAAGTTTTTTTCTAAATAAATAAATAAAAAAAAAAAATCTTAGAGGACCGACAGAACGATAGACATATGGCAATGATTTGTTAGAATAGACTAATTTTTTGTAGAGCGATCGTGGCTCGAAGGTTCACAAAAAGTAGACCAAGAATAAGGGTCTAGACAAATAGCGAGCTTAAGGCTCCTATCTTTTAACGACAATTGTTAGTGCCCTTGCATAGATATTATGTACAGCAAAAAACCTGCGCAAAGCAATACCGAGAACAATGTTAAATGGTACAGAATATGTAGAGACCTACGGTTTAAGATTTTAGTAAAAAAAAAAAAAAGTGAGAATAGAAATCTAAAGAATGAAAAATATGCGTAACAAAAAGCGTTCGCACGTACCCACGCGTGCAGGTACATACACACATCGAGAATAGACAAAAAATGTAACGGATTACATTTCCGCAATAAAGAGAAATACTCTTTTTCTTCAAATAACGTCGCCTTATGCAGAAAGACACCGAACAAGCTGACTCGCGTATGTTATCGTAAATAATCATCAGCCAGACGAGGTGAATAATGGCCCGTCAAGTTTTCCAACTTTTTTTTTTTTTAAACGTCGGCGAGAGATTAATGCATGCGTCGGCGGTCGGTGGTTCATATAAGCATGTACGCCTGGCATATATGCTTTTATCCATCAATTATTGCTGCTAGCGCAGTGTTCGCCGATGTAAATTACGGCAAGGATCACAGGAACAACGTGTACGGTCAAGAAGGGCAAGAGCAAGACAATAGAGAACAAGAAATCAATTGCGGAGCGAGGCACTTTCCCTTTTCATTGTCTAGTAATTGGTCAATTATTGCCGTAATTAATCAAAAGTAATTTTTAATCAAGACGAGCGTTACCAAATTTGCAAAGATAATCGATTAGCACTTTGAAAGTTTAAAACTTACACTAGATTCACTTATCTCGTGGACTTTAATCATCTCAAAAAATCAATATGCCTCGCATTAAATTTCAAGTTTTACCTATATTTCTTAAACGTAGGAAAGAAAAAAAAAATAAAAAAAGAGAGACGTGCTATGACAGAAAAAATCGACAAATTCCGTGAATATATTATTAGTCACATGTTGGCGTGTGTGGAAATTGTATCACCGTAAGCGTAATCGTGTGAATATAGCAAAGAGCCGCCCAGATATTGCGCCAGCAGAAACATTTCTCATCCCCGGTATGTAACACCCTTTTCTGGCAGCGCTACGCCGGACACGCCGGAAGTGCGACCACCGCCGCCGCCACAACCTCTTTCCGCCGTGTCCCGTGCGGTTATCGTCGACCGCGACGTAAAATTTATGAGAAATCTCCATTCGGCGGCAGCCAGCGGTGCGCCTTATGGCGCGTACATCGGAAAACGAAGGAATCGTGGTACGTGCGGCAATCTTTATCCGATCTTTCACCGCTGAACGGAAAGCCGCGGCGCGACCCGTCGTTCTCGACCGAGCCACGTTCGCACAGTTTCACCCTTTATTCTCCCGTTCACCCCGATCCGCGTATTCTCCCTCCCCGCTTTTCGAAGGAGCGCCTGACCCAAAAGTAATAATGCAATATCGGGACGACTTCGTAGGGAGCTCTCGAAGCTACTTTTCGCTTTCCCGCCGCCGACGGACTCTCGCGCCAGTAGTCACCATTATTTATGAGGGCTGCGTGCCCAGCATACTGCGCGCCCACCTCACGTGTGAGGTCACATGCACTGAGGTCGCATGGCCAGCAGCGGCGGCTAAAAGAAGGTAAGAGTAGGTGATGCAAAGAAGCCGGCTGCGCAGTTGACACGCGATCCTACGACGTGATCGTGTGCCGCTCACTCACTTACGAGAAGCCGCCACGAGAGATGATGGGCCACGTGCCGCGTTCTACGTCGTGCATATATGTATATCGCCCCGATGCGGAAGGAAAGACCGATTTAGAACCTTTCCTTCACCCGAGAATCGCGGCCGTGCCGGCGGTGATTTTATCGCATCGACCGGGAATCGACTCTTCTACCTGTAATTTCAGGTAATACGCGGATATGATCCTTTCCCCCGCTGTGCCGCCGCATCTACGCTCCCATTGCTGACTCTTCCGATATGCAAATCGTATCTTCGTGCATGATGCACGAGACGAATTCCTTCTAAACTTCACGTCACGCCGAGGTTTGACGAAGTGCGAAATAAACTCCCGAATATTTCGTTCCGCTTGCTCGGTATACTCCACGAATTGAATTCGATATTGTTAAACTTTATACAAAATGTTTTGTGCCTCATTGTGCCACAAATTATTCTCCCGATCAATAGAAAGAAGAAAATTATAACAAAAGTATATATTTCTTTGTGAAAATGCAGAACATTTTTCCGTGTAAAATTATACAATATATTTATTTTCAAACTGTTATATTTAAACGTTTAATCAAGAAACTAATTAATAACAGAGAATAAAAATAAATTGATAGATTAAACTCCAACAGTGTAAATAAGTCATCGAACTTTATATCTCAATTAAAACAAAGAAAATTTCACTTTGATAAAATTTGTAATTTAATTACCAAGTAATAACTTGGTTAGATATAACGTTAAAGAAAGTTACGGCATTTCTTATAAAACGGTCCTGATTTAAATTTCCAATTAAAAATTAAATGACGGTAAAAACCGTGCCAAAAAAAAAAAAAAAAAAAGAAAAAAACAACATATTCGTTATAATCATTATTCCTGTTAGTATTCTATTTCCTATTTTATTTACAAACCACAGTTACAAATATTTTTCTATCTCACCAATTAATTTTTCTTTAATGAAATTAATTTAATCCTCATTTATTTTGCAGCTCACTACGTTTAAAATGATTTCAATATTGACGTAACGCTTGAAATTAAATCAGTTAAAATTAGATGAAATGAGAAAATATATGACGCTGTGTATCCGGGCGTAAATTAATCTTTCGCCGCGCAAGTTGAATTACTGACCGCTACGGCAAGGAGATAGTTCGACCAAGACAAGGGTTTTAATGCACTAACGAGAACGCGCTAAACAAACGGCCCAAGATCCAACGACTCGCGGTAAACTTTATAAACCTAAAGCTCCAAGTGCAGTTGCGAGCGTAACGGTTGGAAAACGAGGAGGGTGTCACAAGGAGCACGTCCTGACCGTGCATCATTCTCCGAACCAGTAACCACCAGTCACTACCCCTTCACGACTGCCATACATCGCCTCTGTCCAACGACTCAATGCACGAGTATCCACGTACGTTCTATTACGTGACGAATACCGCTAGCATCGGCAGTCCTCCCTATTCGTTCCAAAAGACAAGATTACCCGCTAAAATCCTCTTTTCACCGTACAGCGAAAGCTTTCCGACGTTGGCACCACTTTCGGATAGTGGAAAGTCGAAATAAGGCTTTCCGCGCGACTGTACGAGGATTATAAAATGACGAAAAGACCCAACGTGACATAAACTTGCATTTTCTTCCGGGAGCACATAAACGGCGCGAACGATTACGCCATTTTCGGAAAGACTTAACGTTATTCGGGCGATTTTCTATCGTGCTAGTTTACGAGATTTATGGTTATTAGGTCACCCGACATTCTGAATTAGCCAGATTAATTTCCAAATCATATAATAACGTATTAAAATACGGAATAATTTAAGTTCATAGTAATATCTATTGAATTATGTTACATTTATAAACTGTTACCATTCGTACCAAGATTTAAATATTGTAATTGACAACGTATGATATACGATTATTGTTGCTTCTCTCTGTTGGAATATTTAGATAAAATTTGTATTTTATAGTATTACTAAAATTATTAATTTATAAATGTTAAATATTTTATCTGCACTTGTTATACAAATGTCAATATTTTAATAATTATAATTTAATAAATATACAATTTTTTTTAAATATTTATCTAATATAAATTGCTCATTTTCTCTGCGTTTTGTACATCCGATAATAGTCAAAGAAGCTTAGTTATTCGGCATATTTTTTACCCTTTCTTTTCTTTTCATTTTTTTTTTTTTTATAAAAACGATAAGCGTTAGACGAAGAAGCGACAATCGAGTACTTTACTCTCGTAATAAGAAATGCCGTTGCCAAGTGATTCTAAAGAAATGCCGATGGAAAGTGGAGTGCCCGTGGAATTGAGGTTTACAAAGAAGCACGATTATCCTGCCGCTACATTGAGGGTCTAACACGGATCGAGCTACGGATTTCCGAGAGTACAAGGAGCCTAAACCGAATCCTCTTCTCCCCCTTTTTCATTCGTTGGCGTTGTCTCGCCTTCCCAGTGGCATCATCTGCCGTGAGGAGAAGCCTCTTATCCTCGCTTCTCGTTTTCGATACCCCAGTGTCATTACAACTAACCGTACGCCACGTCTGTGTTGGTACATAAACTTTTAATGTGAAGGTTTACAAAATTTTCTTTTATATAATTAAATTTTTTTTTTAATTAAAAAAATTTTTTTTAACGTTTTAAAAAAAATTATACAGTAATAAAAAAATTTAATTAAAAACTTTCAATAAAAAATATGAGTGATGACGTTTTCAAATACAATATTTTTGCTTTGATGCTCGCGCTTCGGTAGCTCCGCGTACGACCGACTCGCTGCACGTCTCGAGTAAGACTGAGCGGCGGTTCGCGCGAGCAATTTTCTCCGCACAGAGGTGCTGCCATCAGGCAGAAAAAAATGGCATCACGTCTAAGAATGTATAGCTGACGAATTCACTACTCTAGAAAATTACTTGAGATAAAATAGAAGCGTGCGGTAATAATTAATATAATAAAATAATTCAAAAGCGAGCAAACGTGAATGTCCATATAAAGAAACAAGCTAACGTCGGACGTATTTTTTTTTTTTTTCACGTAATGTTACTTAACACTGTTCGAAACAATATGTAATACATGTAATACATATAGCCAGTGTGCAATTGAATATCGTGCTGATCGCGTGAATAATTTGATATTGTTTCAACAACTGTTTAACATGTTTAGATATGGAGAACACTCCGTGCTTTCAGTGTGTTAGAATTAATCAGATGGGGCGGACGGTAATTCTTCAGGATGTATAGTCTCCAATGTTATGCGATCGCTCTAGCTGTTATTGCGTTTGATAAATCGTTCGGCAAACACGGTGAATTGGAAAGATACATTAGCAAGACGAATGGCGAAATTAAAAAAAAAGAAAAAAAAAAGAGAGAGAGAGGGGCGTCAAGTGCTGATGGCGCCGGCGAGAATAAATGGGAATCGCAAAAATCATGCTGTCGTCGACGCATATGCCACGTGTCGGGCCAAAGTGCGATTACATTTCACGAGTTCACCTTCATTTCTACAAAACAGGACGACACAAATTACAGCTAATGATATTTTTTATAATATTAATTATTATTAGGGAAATAATAATTTTTCCGAAATTATGCGACATTTTATGTCGAGAAATCGCGATTAGACTTTTCCGTAGAAATGTTGTAAAGGATAATGCGAGGGAACGATTGACGGAAAAATCCGTGGTGCATTAAACACTTCTTGTTGTACGAAAGTATACCGCGAGAAACTACAGAAAACGAGGAGGCATTTCTTCGTGCGATCCTTTTAGCTTTTATAGCAGCTTCACCGAGGAGTAATTTCGCGCCATTGCCGTTCTTGGTTGCGACGAGAGAAGGTGGTCAGTCGAACGCAGTGCACGCGCGGACGTAATTCCGTTTTCCGCTGTCCGTTGCGTCCTTAAAGTGCTTTCGCATTATGCGTCCATTCCGCAAATGGACGCGTATTCAACCGCGTGTTACAAGAATATTTGACTGTGCGCTATTAAGCTCACTCGCGTACTCTTCTTATTCGCATTAATTATACGCGATTCCATATTTTTTTTTTTTTTTTTACCTTTTTGATTCGCGACGTCGCTTTTGAAAATAAAAGCGGCTCGGGGAGCGCTTCGTAAGGTCTTCTCTCGCGGGGTTTCGAGTGACGAGTATTCATTCAACCGCAATACGTGCACGAACGGGGAAGGCTCGCGTGTTTATTAGGAGAAATGTATGCGGGTACATGCGAGGACAATATGTGGCTGGTAATCGAACCGGCAAATCAACTAGAATCGCGCGATCGAATCTAGCTGGAATTTCAGCGAAATTCGGCCCCGAGGCTCGGCGCCGCACGAGTGCACGTGCCTCTTCGCCCTTCCACCTTTCTCGAGGTCCCTCCATGAGCTATTTCTCTCCGGAGCGATTCAGGATAGCGTGCCTGAAACACGAGTCCGATATTATCGCTCGGCGTGCAATTTTGCCCCCGTAGTTACGGCACGGTACGAAAAGGGACTCCGCGATCGATGACCGCGAGACGGACGAGGTGAACACTCATGATCGCGCCGGCATGTTAATTGGCTGACACTAAATAATGCCTTCACCTGATACCGGAGCGTTAGTCGCGGGCAAGGACAGCGCGCAGCTGCGAGAATTAATTTCTAGTCGCGCGGTTAAGCCCGACTATGCTCTCATCCCCCGTTTCACCGGTGTTCTGTAATTTCGTTCCACGTAACAGATGCGGTATCGTATTCACGATATGTCGCCGTTGAGCAGACAACGCATCGTATCGCGTCCCATATTATCAACTTAGACGGTGGTATAGTATGCTGATCGCTAAGGGAGAAGCGATAATCAGCGACACCGATGCGAGACGGATCGGCGCCGGGATCGCGCGATTCTGATTTGTCGCGGATTTTTGCGATCGACGATAATGATCGCTTTTCAGGTAATTACACGGTACCGTGCTCTAAATCGAAAAATAATATTTTCCCCGGCGCAGTAGGTCAAATCGAAAATTCAGTCCATCACGTGGCAAACTTTTCTTCACAGCGGTTGATTTGTCCGTGTTCGGTTCGCACGCGACGTACGTAAGTAAATCGAAACGTTGTACGTTAATTTTTTTTTTTTTAATTCGTGATTCGATCAAATCAATAATGTCAAAAATTGTATTTTTGTTTCGCCTTTTTGAGAAAGTTAACTTCACAGCTTGTGCTTAATTTAAATCATTGGTATAATTAATAATTTTATATTACAGTCTTTAATTTATTGCGCACGATTATTCTTAGCGGATAAATAATAATTCGCTTGGCGTCGTTATTACTTCGAAACCGACAGTTTTGCGCAGGAAGAAGAAAACAGTGAAAATCATTTCACTGCACGATTATCTGCATCATCGATAGAAACTCCATTGCTCGTCGCGGTGTTATCGCGCGATGACCTACGCAAACCGATTAATCAGGTTCCGCAAAATACCCGAAACTGGCGTCAGACGAGCGAGCCAATGGTCCGGGCCATTACCGAATCAGAATTGTTTCCGAAATTTCGTGTAATCTGATAGGAACGCGATCTGGTGGTTTGCATGATGTACGCAAATAATTCTAAAAATAAAAGAGAGAAAACGTTTTGCCGCTAAATGTATGTGTGCGCTTGTGTCTTGCTGCAGGGGCAAAACGAAATTATGATCTGTTACAGATAATAACTTTCACGGCTAGCGTAAATTCGAATTGCCAGTTTTCGATCCCATTTTATCCGGTATGAATGCCTGTTCCATCGATTTTGTCGTAACATATGGGTAAATAATATTGGCGTCTCGCGGTTTACACGCCGGGTGTCTCTATAATTTATCGTTCACGTTATTCGACGTATAATTTTAATTTATTTAATATTTAGTAACAAGTCCGAGCGTTTTGTGGAACTGCCACTAGTTTTCGTAGCTCATTGATTGAATTATTTGTTTCATATATGTTTTTAAACGTGGCTGTATAGATCTATCGGTCCACACGAGCGCGATCATTTAATTCGCAAACTGGAGCCGCGAACACGCGGTGCAATTTACACGTTTTAATGTCGATACATGAATCTTCAAAAACCCGTATAAATGTTACATTAATTCGGAAAACTATTTAACTTTCATAAAGAAAATTATGAAAATTATATTGATAATATTTTAATTTATTAGTTAACCAACTCTGTAATTAATTACAATTAGCTAATGAATTAGCCCCGTGTCCGTTTGTGCATATTGCGAGCTCCCGTTTCCACATTACATCTGCCGCCTCAAGGAACAGGAGCTGCAGGATTCCCAGTGTGCGTGAAGGGTTCTCGTCTAATATGCTATATAGAGCTGGCAGAATTACGGATTAGACATCTGTCACAATGAATATTCCCTGCGAATATACAGTATTAAGGAGCCTGGACACAGCGATTTTACGACAATGGGATTCTCGGCGCGGTGTTAAGTAAACTCACCGTGCTACTTCATTACAAGAACACTTTAAGTAGAAGCTTTACAAGCGTTACCTTCGCACTACCACATTTACAATAGAGGAAACATTAATGTCCACGAGTAAAATAACGAATGCGTGCCCGCGCAAATATTTCGCAACAATGTATCAGATGGAAAATCGACGGCGGCGCATTCTGGGCTTTACCGTAGATCGATTGTGTTCCGGATTTGAATGGAAACAATTCCGCATCGCTATCGGTTTACGACACCGCCGCGCAGTAATCCTGCATCGGCGCCGCCGATGTACGCGGATTGTGTAATCAGGTTTTCGCAAAAATTCACGAAACCACGCAGGCGCACATACAGGTAATGGAGCCATATTGTTACGTTAAACTGTATCCAGTATTGCGTGTAATCCGAAAACGGCAATTAACCGCAACTTGATACAGATAGACACTTATAGTATTTCGCATTGTCAACGCGAGGAACAGACATCATTACAATTAATTTGAAGTGCGCTCGACGCGAGCACAGCCGTGTCGCTTAACGTTAATCAAACGGATAATCGACGTGAACGTTACAGCTCAAAGACGAAACTATTCGCAGACGAGAAGTTCATCCATTACGCAACATTTTTGAACAATTAACTTCAACACGTGCGAATATATTAATCGCGATTCGGCAGGTAAGATTAAACCGTCTGAAAGGCGGTTTTGCCTATAACGGGGAATACGAATACAGTTGCGGTCAACTATCAGATTTGCAATATTGCGCGCCGAAATCGAGAGATCAGTAATCCGGTGCGATAGTTTGGCGAACGGGGTAAACTCGATGTCGCCGTGCGCGCGGGTTAATAACGTAACAACTTCGAGTAAACGTATACGGAAACGATACGTTCCAACAACCGTCGCCCGTTACGCAATACTGAAAGACCGTGGCGTGGCCGACTCCGATTTCCCGCCGTGACTGCGAGAGAGGTGGAGAGTTTCCGCAGTTTCCGCTCTGCGCTCATCCGTGAGTAGCTATCTCTTACCTGTCCCACATATAATGAATAACTTAAAGCTTCGCGTAATCATCTATTTTCCCCATCCGCGTGTCACGTGATATTCCTGCCTCTCCGAACCTGTCCGAAGCTTTAGAAACTTTCCCGGCAGATGTATGTCGCGCGGCAACTTCGCCGCGCAAGACTTGCCCGGCGTAATCAGATTTCTTGCGAAGTGAGCCGAGCGCGGGCGTTACGAGGGAGCTGCAGGGATCTCTCGTAACGCAAATCGAGCATTTAATTCTTGAAATTAATTATATCCCGTCGGGACATGGTGATTCAGGGCGACGGCGAGGCGGGACAAAGTTGCCAAAAAAAAGACTGGCTTTTAAACGAGCTTGTACGGCGTGAATGGTCGCGGCAGGGTGCCCAGCATTATTTTCCGTTTTATTCAGCAACAGCCGTCGTTTATAACGACGGGAAGCACCGTTAATATTGATAAAGCCGTTTTACTGCGCCGGAACGGTGGCGCTTAATATCCACCCTAACGCGCTCCCTCTTTTTTTTTTCTCTCTGCGCACCCTTGCGAATTGTCGCGACTTAGTTCTTTGACAATCGTCATCGACCCTGCCCCGCACTCTCCGATCCAATCGTCTCCCCTTATAAACGATTTTTTTTTTTTTTTTTTTCTATCTGCTTTTCTCCGTCCATCCCTCTGCTATTCGACATCCCTTTCTAGCGGTTCGCGCGGCGGCCCTCCCTTCCGCAAATAAACAGTAAAAGTACTAGCCCAATAATAGCAACGGCAGTGATTGATACCCGGTCTGCAATAATACCCCGGTAGTTGAATAAAAAGTCCCCGGTGGACGATGGACGGCCGTACGACGTACTGGAGAACTCGGGCGCTAATGATCGATACATCAATCAGCCGGAATCGCCCCGCGTGATTTTCGTTTCATTAAATATCTACAAAATGCACGATGCGCCGGTCGACCGTTTTATTTCACATTTCTCGCCGGCCACGCCGCCAAGGAATCATTATTTTCTTTCGCTTCTGCCCTTTCACTATTACGGGGCTCGTTTCCCGGACTTTCCACAACGTATGCGGCGCTTTCTGCAGTTTTAACCGAACAATGTATCCCCGCGATTGTGCTGCCCGGGCGAATCGGAGCAGTGCATTAGCGACGATTGATGCGAACGATCCAGCAAAATAGTCGGCACACACGCGGTAAAAGCATTCTCTCCCCTCTTTTTTTTTTTTTTTATGCTGTTGACAGTTATTTACATCGCGCATTATTTAAACAATTAAGAATATGTTGCGTTACCTATTTGAATTATCTGAGCTCTATAAAACATTCGATGTAACCCGAATGTTAAAATACATTGTGCATTTTTCCGCGTTTTGTAATCTTTAAAATTTTAATATGCATAATTAGTTGCTCATCTGTTGTTCACCGATAAAAAGTGTTTAAAGCTTTTCATCATTTTAGGCAAAACTTCACTCTATAAATGCATTGTAATCAATCTCGTTTCCCTTTTTTATTCGTTCTATGTTGCTTTTACAATTGCAAATAAGATGAATAAAATGGCCTTGTAAAGTGTGAAGACCGAACATTATTCGAAGCAATAAAGCTTGTCAGTGACAAACCAAAAAGGCTAGCCGGCCATGCGTTTTCCCGGCGTCATAAATTACTTTTCCTCTGCATCCAGCAACAATTCATCGTCATTTTCGGAGTCTTTCTCGCACCGTAAGGCCTCGAGAATGTAGAAAAGATGAGGAATGGTATCCGCCAGTCACGATTTAATGTTCCCGCTCTCGGGTGTGAAAACGTTGATCGATCGCCAAACGCGCTGCGGAAGGGTAGCCAGGTAGGACGACAAGAGATATCTCCTTATGTGAATCTACTTTACCGAAGGAATCTATTTGCCTCATTCCCATCTTCGAATTTTCCGCGTAGAAACGAATAACCGTTTCCAAGGAATCGATTCTTCGTAATACCTATTCATCGTACGCCAGAAATATTCATTTATTAACTTGATTTGTACGTAGAAGTGTTCGATACATTTAATAATAAAATTTTATTAGAAAATTACATTACTCTAATTTACAATTTCCTCGAACGTCCGTGTATCGATTTTACTAAGCTCCTTAACAGAATCTAAATTGGCCATTGTGTGAGAATAAGAACGCATGCGGGGTTTAATGGAACGTTAATTGTCTATGCTTTTCCGTGAAGAAACCTTGCTACGTGAGACACGTCGCGCACTTGCTCGCTTGTAACGTACCTGTATCTACACACTCGCGATACGTTCACGCCACGTTGTAATTACCTATTAGGTTGGCTGGCGCAATGCACTTTATAACCAGCATGCACCCTTTTAACGCCCCATGCGCGGTAATACAGCGATCGCGCGAGAGGGTATCCGCGAGGAAAATTACTATCGAGCATCACGGCGGCTACGTGTCCGTATTATATTGCCACCACGAGCACCGCGTAATCCAATTATTTATTAACTTCTCGTGTAACGGAACGCAAATATGTAAATGTACCTTATAACATAAACGATAATCGTCGAGCGCTCACCAAAAACTCAAAGCGAGCTTAGATTTTACTTGACTTAATGCCGAAATATATCCGTGGACTTATCGCGGTTAATCCAACGACAAAATTGTAAGCGCATAAATTAATCAAGAGGTTAGTTAAATCGGTACAAGTTTGAATAATATAGCCTTCAGTTAACAATGTCGTCCCAGTCTATGATGCCGCATATGCAATTACAGTTCTACATTTTAACGGGCATGACAAGGTGCAGTGTGCTCGGTGTAATTTAAGATTCATTATTCTGAGGATTCTTATTGCGATACTTTTATTATCATATAAATTGTTTAACGTCCCGTTGGTCGTGGAAGATAAAATACGATTATCTGCATTGCGTGGGATAAGTGCCTGACTTATATTCAGTTCGTGTAAAGTAACCCAATTATTTATGAACTTCCTGCGAAGATACTACTGCGAGTTTACGCGAGCTACGTGTAGTTCACCAAGTTTTAAGATTTCCAGACGGTAGAAATTCGATCTTCCGCATTTTGAAGTTTTTAGGCTTCAAACTTGCGCGCGGAGTGATTCGGGATAGGGTTCAGATGGAGAAGATTAAATAATTTATCATACTACATTCGCGCAGCAACACCAAACTACGATAAAACGTTGATGAAAAAATTACAATATCGATGAACGAATTGAAGATAAACTGAAGCAAATCTCTATCTCGTCTATTAAACTGGCAAAAACGTTTCATAATCAAATTAAACAGGAATTTAATACTTGGCTCATCGCCCATTTGTTCCCGATTTTGTTTCATCGTTTCGATGAAAATCAACGACTATGCTAGCTTAAAGTTAATTCATTTGGAAGCAAATTAATTATTTACTTTTAAACGGGTAACTGAATATATTTTTTTAATATTAAATGGAGAGAGAGAGAGAGAAAGAGTATTTAAAAAAATATAATAATAATAAATTAATAAAAGTAACTTAGTCGTAAATAATTATTGGCACGTCAGAATTCATGTTTTATATTTCAATTTATATTATTTTGTTGAAAATTAAAGTAATTTTTTTTATTTTTTTATCACCTTCTAATACGATTCAGCAAGCAAGAAGACGCGAAATAGGATTAATAAGTCTTACAGGGTATTACTACAACCATTGTATTGGGTCCTCTCTGTGAAGTAATCTAATTATTTATTACCTGCTCGGGAAGAGCTAAGGTAAGTTTGCGCAAAATGTGTGCACACTCCGATTGATAGTGACGTCCATGTTGAGTTTCGATCTCGCAAAGTTCAGCCAAGCGATGCGTCACACTTTAGTGCTTTGCAACTTTAATCTGGCGGTAAATAACCAAAACTTGTCGACTAAAGATTAAAGCAAGGCTACATTAATAATTATAATACAAACCTACAATGTATATTATTGCAAGACGTCATTTACGCGCGTTATAATGCCCGCGCTTATATCTGTTTGCTAACGTGCGAGAACAATTACGTAACGATATTAAAAATAAAAGCAACAGCTTATTAAATATCGCGTTTAATATATAATAATAACATATTTGCATATTAAGTTCATAATATATTTTTAGATTAATTTGATTTTATATCGTAGTTTCTAGCTGACAATCTCGATGCGCCTCTCCTCGCAAATTCACATCTTTATATCGCGCTTTTATGCTCGTCTATTTTATTGCACATTTCACATCGCGAACAACATCTGTTCGCATAATATCGTAAAGTACAAACACCGCGGAACCTGCTACAATCCTGTTTAGATGCCTCGCTTCTATTATGAGTATATAGGGCCATCGGCAGGGAAAACTTTTGAGACCTGAAAATGCCAAAGCTCAAGCTGTATGAACTTTTGACCTAGCCTCCGCTACTCTGTAGTCCGCCTTAGTCCGTTTCGTAGTCAAATGTGCGAACAAGTTGTTCTCTTGAAGTTTCTACTTTCAGCTTAATATGCGGGGTTCCGCTTGCTTATGACCGAGAAGCCGCATAATGTTAGCGTATGAGTTTCGCACTTACGTGTTGCGTCCGCCGTCGCGCAAAATATGTTAATACGTAACTATTATAGTTTAATAAATTTATCAAATATAATTAGTTTAGTGTATTCGAGACAAAAATACAAAAGACAAAGAAGAAAGAAAAAAAGAGAAAAAAACAACGCTTTTAATGACTGTAGGTTTTGCCGTATTCGTATTAAAAAATAGAAAACTGTTGAACAGAACGATTCAAGCGGAATAAAACATATTTTTTAAAAGCGGTTTAACATCTGGATATTAAAAGCTTGCCGCGACACTGGACGAGATTCGGTTTACACGATCATCCACCATGTCCGCCTTGTCAACTTTGAACCAGTCAAATTAAAGGGAGGGAGAGGGGGAGGTGGGAGGAAGTGATAATCGGGAATCGTGCCAGAAAGCGGCAATGAAAATTGCCGGCGATATTTTCTCTCGAATCGCGATAACGAGACCTTAATTAGGTAAAAGCCTGACGGCTCCGAGACTCACGAGTACAGCTACTCCTTTGCACGCGTATTCATCATCGAAATCATTATTAATTAGCGTCTAATATCGTGCTTCGTTAGCATTTGTAAGCTCTTGGCAAGTTTCTCTCTCGGGGCAAAAGCTAGTGTCGGACGAATTGGAACGGCGCCAAGTCGCCGGACTCGTTTGAAAGATATGTCTCGGTCCGATAACAATTCCACCTTTTCTGCCTTTTTCCAGCTTTCCAAGCTGCAAGCTCGTTCGCGAGCATTCATCTGTTGTTACAGGCGAGACAAAGCTACGAACGACAAGCGCGCGAATTCGACGGACGCCGACGCGACGGTAACGTTTGAAACCCGCGACCTATGACGAAAGGGTGAGAATAACACGGTTGAGGGCGATGCATTTCCCTGATGAAGGCAAACTTGCTTTCTTGAATTATCGCTGACCATTCCGGTTGGCGTTACGTCACTTTTTCGACCAGTATGGAAACAATTGCATATTTCACATCAAAAGTATATGGGTTACGTGCACGAAGTCACGTAGAAATTTCCTCGTAAACTGTTTGCGTTACTAATTTATTACGGGATATCTGGACGGTAAAAATCAGCAAGTCACGGAGAACCGAAGCTCGTCTTAACTCACCTGACCTTTTTGTTTAGGATTACGCGCGGACTCGTTGCTCGTGCGCGGTGTAACAAAAAGCCGTACGTACTGATCGCCTCGCGTGATCAAAAGTTACGAGCGCGAGCAGTTTAATTAATTGGTCTGGTTTGAGAGCGAATATTAATCGTTTCGTGGCGCTCGATCTCCGCTCCGAGTGGCTCACAAGAGGATTTTCTCCGCCAGCATACGAAATGCTCGAGGGAAAAACCGCCCGCTGCGCGATCCGCGAAGATGAAGATACTTCGTATCGAGGCAACTCACGGTGGTGGCCGGCTTCATTCTCATTTCGGCTCCTGACGAAGCAGCAAAGCCAAAGCAATCGCGAAATGCGATCGAGATTAGTCGTTCTTTTTTTGCCAATTGCCGCGGAAGTTAAAAGCGAACCCAATGATGGAGCAGAAGATGTATCGCTCCCTTGCGTATAATGAGCCCTCTAACTCTAGACTGCCGAGCAGAAGAGATTACACACAAAGATCCCGAATGAGATTTTTGATAGGAATAGTTACACTTAAGTTATTTATAGAGAAAGGAAATTTGATTCTTTTTTTTTCCAATTTTTTTTACGATATTTTCCACATTCTCGTATACGCAACGCTTACATTTTTTATAATGTTGTTCGCTTTTTATTGTTACTATCACATGATTTCACTGTTGATTCAATGTTATTGCATTGTTAATGTAATGAATGCACGCACGTGTAATGTTTTTACAATAAAAAAAAAACATAATAAAAAGTATATTTTACTGTTTAGCAAGCTGTTCTCGCTCGTATTAAATACAGTGCGTTTTATTTATTTATGTATTATTTCTTTTTTTTATTATTATTATTTAGTCACACAATTTCCATTGCGATAACATCTCTCATTAACCGAGTAAGATGTTATCAAATATTATAGTTGCAAAGGTAATTTTACAAAGATATTCATTGGCCTCTGAACGAGATGTATATCAGAAAGCACATATGCAAGACTCGCGTGTCTATTATTTATTAATTTGGCTTGAAAAGCGCACCGTACTTAATTAGATAGTCACCCGACCGACTTATTCCCCTTTCCTGTTCGGTGCAGGAGAGGGAAGCTTTGCGTAGAGTTCATCGTGCTTTTAATCCGGAGCGACAAAGAGAATGCTAACGATGGAAGACGATAGTGCGAATTTTTCTCGCGAGTGTCATTTATCATAAAGCTTCATAACTATCTCGTATCTTCGTAGCCGGAATGATACTTGCATATTTAAGACGACTAAGATTAATTACGGATTTAAGAAAAAATTATTACCGAAAAGAAGTATTCATGAAACCCTCACTCGCGCTCCTTCCACCGGTGCATTTATATCTCGTGAATAAGCAAATATTTTAATGATTCAGACAGCGTAAATTATTGCATGTAACATCGCGATCAAAAATCTCTTTCAGTCTTTCCGACATCACTAACAGCATTCAAACTTTTTTTTCTGTAAAAAGCAGGAGCTAACATATCATTGCTGAAGAACGCATATTGCGTCTAGAAATTACAAATTATTCGCAATTATACATACTATATAAAAAAAATGTTCAGTCTATGGTATATTCAGCATGTATATGTCGAATATTTTAGATTTTATTACCATTAAATTTTTTTCTTTTTTTTTTTAATTTAAAAATCCCAAAACTTTTTTTTAATTACTAACTGCAAGT
This sequence comes from Cardiocondyla obscurior, assembly GCF_019399895.1. Taxonomy (NCBI): domain Eukaryota; kingdom Metazoa; phylum Arthropoda; class Insecta; order Hymenoptera; family Formicidae; genus Cardiocondyla; species Cardiocondyla obscurior. Next base: position 1,544,735 of record NC_091866.1, read on the forward strand.
ATTTTATAATTATATATTACTTGTTCGCGTTTGAAATAAATATACCAGAAATGAGGTAAATATTCTCTTGCCGTGTAGAATTTCATAACAGGCTCTCTTAAAGTTATAGAAATATGAGCGAAAAAAATCAGAGGTACAATATTGGTAATTGGTTCTGTTACATCCATATCGTAAAGTGTGGAGTTTAGTACGCAAATACACGCGCGGGAAAATTTTTGCGAGTACGAATATGAGCACGTGCGTTCGCACACGTATGCACCCATCATCAAATGTTTGTTCGGCCAGAAACGATCGATCGGCCGACTCACAAGCGGCTCTCAAATAAAACATTCTTTTCTCTGCGCGATGTTTGCATCACAAACTGTTTGGCGTCTACCATATTCCTTTCCATTGTTATTCTTATCCCAGTACGCTTTCCGTGAGTGGATCGCGCCGTGCGCGAGCGTATTCACTAGGAGCTGCTGCGAGAGGTGAATTATTTTGCCATCAACTTATTTCTTCAAAACGCGACCTCCCGATGTTACACAAGAGGGGCATTTACATCCGAATTTACCCGCGAATGTGAGCAGTTTATCGAGTCCCCGCGTCGAAATACTTGAGAATACACTGCGCCGAGATAATAATCTTTATCGCACGTCACGTTCTCGTATAATATACGTAGTGAAATTTACGTCTCGTCATAAACGTTCTACGGCGTGCTAGGTTGTTATCGGCTGTTAGGCGATTATTGGCCGTTACTTTTTAACGTTTTAAATGTTCCCGAACGCACGACAACGCTTCCCCGGAGCTAATGTTTACGCGAAAAGCCATTCGGATGATTATTCTTTTACGGTGAAATTATGCGTTCGGATATCCATTTTCGTCCTAAAAAAGAGGGACAGGCCGTGAAAACGGCAGGACGAGCTTCATCGTCTCGTTTTGACAATACGAGCGACGCATCGATATTGCCTAATAAAGATTACGAGTGATAAATTTTCGCTCGTTTGCTCGGCGCGCTTTATCCGATGATTAATAAAATGTCATACGTCAGGATTACTATTGATACGCACAAACGGCCGTATGTTTCCTAATAATGTATAAATGCAGTTGTATAATTAAACGCGTCATATTGCTGGAAGTGACGTCAAGTGGGAAATTACATTATTGCAAACACAACACATAGTTTCATTGAATGAGGAGCGGCTCGACATTATGTAATAATGACGAAACGATGAAGCGGATCACTGACGAACGATAAAAGCTTCCGCGATACGTACAATATCGTACGTGTGTCTGTATCGCGAAATACGGTATGTGACGGGCGCGATGATAACGGAGGCACATAACCGGGACGATATTTCTTTTCAGCTGAATGTAAAACGATTTTATTAATCCCATTGTCAACGAAATGTATTTTTCGAGAAAATATTTTCCTCATCGGTTGCGCTCAACCAGCAGCCTAATTAAGTAGATATTCCGTCGAATCCGTGGTATTAACACGGCGCGCACACGGCGAAAGTTTTTGAACGCCGCTGACGTTTAAAATATCGCATGCCGTTTATTTAATCGGCGGCCATAAAAACGATTTCGAAGAAATAAAGCGCCGCAAAATGATTCGAAGGAAATTATTAAAATGATATAGCAGTGATCAATATCGGTTGCCGTTTTCCAGCAACGATACCGCCGGATAATATCATTACGGAAACTCCACCGTAATTATACCGAAGGTTCGTTAACACGTCACTAAGTTCTCGATTGCATGTCGGGACAAGTTGATAAAAACTCAATAACGTCGCTCTTTCAGAAATATTGATACCTAATTGGCGAACATATTTCTGGGAATATTAATTTTCTTTTTTTGCCTTATGTAATATATATGGAAGTTATATAAAAAAAAATTAAAAAAAAAAGTTATGTAAAAAGTTGTTACACCCGGTCGTTCTCTTTTAGATTCAACCTTCTATTCTAAATCACGTGTAATATAAAATTTTGCAATCCTTTAGTTCTCAGTTGGCTATTAAGATTCATTACGTCCTTTGTGAACGGTTGTAAACGAGGATCCCCTTTATCACAAGCATTCAGTGAGAGTTCTCATTACGATTATTACTGCTTTCTCATGCAAAGAATGATACAGTGAGGATACGCGGTACAAAGGCTCGACGTGCGGAGAACGTAGACACTTCTGGTCGTGTATTATTTAAAGCGAAGTGTCGATTGCAAGCGGCTGCTTTTGCAACACAGGATCCGGCGCGCCGCAAGGTGATATCAAATTATGACATTGGAAAATTAGGTCGTGCCGCCCTCCCGCGTGAAGTAGCGTTTCGTTACGGTAGTCCCGGTCTAGCGTATCGTCCCACGAGTCTCGTGTAAGATCGGATAGCGGATATTCAACGACGTTCCGCCATTAACTACCGTGACCGTCACTCCTGCGGGAGTGCGCCCGCGTCGGGATTATCGTAATATCGCGCGACCCTACGAGGGAGCGGGATTTGTGTCACGGACGGAATCTCAAACGGACTGTCAAAACATCTTGACGCCGCATCCCCGCGGCATTTTCCGAACATCTCTTTATCTTCAAGGGAATTCCGCTTTTACGCGCGCGCCCGCGCGAACTGAGAATAGAATCTTCGAACTTCGTGCTTCGAATTTATCGGAAATCCCAAAGACGCCTGATACACAAATTGATAAGAAAGCACCGCATATTTCTTCTTCTCCCCGCGCGAACGTCAGGTCTTTATTGATTTTGGCATAACTGCGCCCCAACTGGCGCAGCTCGAGATGTAACCGCGTCGAGTGTTACTTGGTTGAAAAGCCAGGCTGTTCTCGCGTACGCTAATGGGAAATAGGCCATTGACCCGCGAAAAGGAACGAGAGTCGTGAATTTCGAATAACGAGAGAAATGCATGTCGCGCTTGTAAAATGGACGGCTCGCCGATAGTGAGATTATAATGGTCAAGGGATCATACTTGATTAGGAGCCGGACAATGCGAAGTGTGACAGAGAAAGAATTTTGAAGCCCCGTGTAGTCCATGCATAACGTGCACGCATACGTGAATGCATACGTGCATGAATATGTACGAAGCAACGTTCCTGTTGAAAATTTTGAAATCCTTTCACAGCTGTCGGCCCAGGGCAATGCAAAAATTAATCGCGATACGAGCATAACTAAGCGAACACGACCGGTCCATTTCGGCGCAAAATGTCCGGGATTATCTTTTACCATAAAATCATGCGATTGCTCGTTAAAAACGGCGGATGCGCCTTCAGTCGCGCGCAGGGAATGTGACAAATTATGCTGACTCGTTCTCGCAATTTCCGACACCCGGTCCGAAAAACCGTAAATCCAATTTAGAGAAGGGCCCCGCTGATGTTTACCAGCTTTATATGAGCATTCGTCAACGAAAGAGGGCTCCGCGCGAGATTATCCGGTAAGTCTCTATAAAAATCTAAACACGCGCGCGACACAATGGCTCCTTAACAGCGATCTCATCGCGATTTTACGTCTTCTCATCTTCAACGAAGGATATCGCCAGCCTCCTCGAATGTATCGAACTAAAAGGAGCTGACGTTTTATTGGCGTTTCCGCAGATTGGACCTACGACAGGTATACAGAAATCCTTTTGTGCCAGAGATATACTACCTACCGTCGCTTGTTTGGGATTTATATTCTCCGTCTACCGGTGCGCTCTTCCGCGTTGGCACGTATGTGCGACTCTCCTCATATCTCCCCGCTATGTATTGCATTAACTTGGACGAATGTCATTTCACGCGTGTGTACAGACTGTATGTAAAACTTATGTACCTCGCGCGGTGCAGTCACGCCGCACAAAGCAAGCGCTATTCCACTAACGACGATGAAGTGGTATACGCGTGTGATTAAGTCGTACAAAAATAGAATTTCTCGTTTCTGCAACTTCTGTGCGAGCGAGAATGCTGATGACGAGTACGCTCGTTTCATGTAAGTCGTATAACAATCGCGAACGAGAAACTACGTGAAATTACTCTCTTGTGCTACAGTTATTGATATAATTTAGTATAATGGCATAGAGAGGATATAAAAGTTGCGTGCTCCCGGAAGGGAAAACTACTCTTATAAATAAAAAAAACGGCTACATCTACATCATGATAAGCTTTTATTCTAATGTAACAAATAAACTAATACGACCGTCGATTTTTTTATTCGTTCAATCTTCGCTTACTTTCAGTTTACGTACTGGAATTCTATTTTGCGATTACGTTATCTAAATGTTTTATCAGAGAGTTAATTGTTAAAGACATTAAATTTATAATATATCGCTGCGTGAAATAATATGAATTTTGTGCGTTTCTCGAGTGAATATAAGACGAGCTTAAATCGTCGGGAAACAACGCAGGATACATCTTAAAATGGATTAGTGTTTCGCGACTGTACGATAGCGATAAGAAAAGTCACCAATGTATATTTGAAACGTTGAATCTTCTTGAAAAGTTAAAATATATTCTGTTTCTGATGATATAATTTTTCTATTGTTTAACGCGCCAATTATATTTGCATGCGTATTATTTTAAAAGAAGAAAAAAAATTTAAAAAAAAACCCCTCGCGAACGATCGAATCAGTTTCAAGTTTACGGAAATCCATGGAATGTCCGGAAACGAGTGAAATGCGTACGCGGAGTGGCTGAGTGGTAGGAATAGCTAACCGTCAGTTAGATAATTAACGCACTCGGCGGCACTTCCAATTAGCACGGATAGGCAATTAGCATATAAGCGCGAGGATCGATGGCAGTTTGTACATAGTGGACGGTACGCGAGCGAGAGAACCGGACATTCGCGCAGTGCAATATGCAAAAAGGAAGGACGGGAAGATCTATGCCCATTAATAATCATTTAGCGAACCCAGCTCGGATAATATATTAAAACCGTTTTGTTGGATTATTTATGGATCACGAGCATCGAACGCCTTTAATTTATCTTTTACCGCTTAAACGGCGGGATTCCGCCATATTTTTATCTCTCGCAGCGCTCGGCCGAAAATTAAATTTTTTTTTTTTAATTTACGTCACTCGTTGCGCGCTCTCGATACGTTCTCGTGAATTTATACGTCGTATCAGATTCACGGGCGCGGTTGTTTATCGTATTTCTCTAGCGTGTAATAATTAACGATTTTACAATAATTGGAAAAGGGGATTGTTTGCGCTGCCTGCGAGTTAAATGGATACGAGTATTAACTTCCGCGCCGCCATGAAGTAAATCGATTCAATTTTCGAACAGCGCATTCGGTTCAAATCCAAGCACAACTTTGCTCAACGGAGAAAACATAGCAGATACAACGGATCCCGCTCAAATGCAAAAGTTTATCCCGTGCTCGAAATCCCGAAGAGACATTTGATATGTTGCATCGTAGGAAGTTCGTTCATTTTAGTTGGAAAATATAAACGACACACGACTATCGTCCATCTCTCCGCTTCTCTTTTCTTTTCTTTTTCTTTTCTCTCTTTTTTTTTTGAGACACAAATTTCATATTTGCGTTGAAGGCATCTTGTATATGACATTTATTTTCTAAATAAGACTGGAAAGAAATCTCACTGAGATCAACGAAGCCCGCGAGAAATTGTATATACGTGTCAACGGTGAAATTCGTTAAAGCGTACCGCTTTCATCAGACGGAGTCAAAAGATGCAATATTAAAAAAGCTTTGATAACGAAACGCGCAAAGTGTGACGTTTCGAATTCTAATAAAACCGGGAAGACAAATATGAAATTTCCCGTGGTACGTCGCGGAATTTCATTAAACTAAAATTATTAACACAGACGAAGATGCTGATGCGGTAAAACGCGAAGGTGGAGTGAAAAGAGAGAGAAAGAGAGAGAGAGAAAAAAAAAGTATAGGATGGAAAAATTGGTAATGTCGAGAAAAAACCGTCGACTGACGCCATCCTATCCCAGACGATATTTTTCTGTTGCGAGTTTTTTCCTCACTTCCTTCTTGTCTATTTTTCATCTCGTGATATCTAATGTATGTTTCACCCCGTTGACGCGGATTAACGAGGAGTTCTTGACCATTGAACATCGTACGTATACCACCGAGTTGCACAGCACGCTAATCGTTGCCTGACGTTAATTATTAATTAACGTCAGATTGATTGAGATCTCGCATAATTGGCAAAAATAATTACGAGTTAAATAAATAATCGATTATTGATCAAAATTATACTATATGTGTCGCATAAAAGAAAAAAAAAGAACTAACATATTTTCTATTAGTTATCAAATGCAATTTAATCGTGATTTATTTGCGGACTGCGGTGCAAAACGAGTTTATGGTGGGATACGATAAAGATATTGTGCAGTCAAATATCCGATTAAATATGTAAAGCAACGAGAAAGCAGTTTCTCAGTAAAACTGGCTATTATGTCGACAGAAAGTAATCATTACACATACTTAGCTTCGACTGGATATCGCGGAAGTAGCAAAAACGAATATTAAAAGAAGCGATACGCGCGCACCCAGCCTTCAAAAGTGGCAAAGCGTGGCTCGAGAAGGTAGTAATTAAATAAATAACATATAATTTATTCTAAACATTTTGGAAACTTAAGATACCGGCAAACATATAATTATTTATAAATTGTCGCCTTGCATTTACACACATTTTTTATAAATATTCCAAAATAATATAAAATAAATATCTAAGACTCTAATAATATCTATTAGAAAATCTGCAAATATACTTAACAAATTTATTCGTTAAACATCCGATAATAAAATGATGAGTATCAATGCGAATCGAGAGAGACCTCGATTCATTATTAAATCATAGCTATACCGAGCGAATTCGATTTATTCTACGGTGGCGTTGGGTATCCTTAATGTATTTCTTAATGTATTTCTGCTGTTTCTGTTATTCACACATTACGACACATTTTACAAAATGTAAAACACCTTCCATCTTATTCATTGATTATTCATAACTGCTTCCTCTTCGAAGATTGATTTCTAAAATATCGAAGAACCGTTTCTCCTACCATTATGCCGTATGTATAATATAGATGTTCAATAGGCGACGCGAATGCGCGGTAACGTGCACGTGTAAAACGTCGTGGGAGAACTTAATTTCACGTCGTGCCGCTCCGATACGTCGAGGGAATTCGGTTTATACGACGTCGGACGTTGCGATGGAGAGGCGGGTCCCGGCTTGCGCCGCGGGCCGTCGCCGCCGAGCGACCGAAGTTCCCGTGTCTCGTTGAAAGCGTGTAACTGTTACTCGAACCCAGGGGGATTACTGGTAATCTGCGGTAAGCTAAGATACGTGCAACGTAGGTACCGACAACCTGTTTCGGATATTGTTACGACGAGTAGCCGGCCAGCCGGGCGCGTTCCGCCGACAGTCGTTTCGGATTCGACGGAGAGACTCACCCTGGGAAAACCGTCTTCCTATTCCTCGCGCGCCGTCCTAGTTCTCTTTCGTCGACTCGTTAGGCGCCGACGTACGGACGAGGGATGGCCGATGTAACCGGGCGCGAATTAACCGGTTAGAAAGTTACGCGGAATCACTGCCACGGAAAGATAGAAACCGACAAGTTACGACAGGGCCACCGCTCTTGGCTCGTCGCTGTGCTCCCTGGGCACGATCCAACAAGACGAGATTTTTTACTCGGCCGTTTTCCAGCCCCGGGTGAAATGCTCTCGACGCCCGTAGTGCCATCGTCGCCAAATTGAAAAGAAGAAAGAAAAAAAAAGAACAAAACAAAAAATTTATTCGCGCGATCTGCATAATTCCGAAATTAGAAATTAAGATCTAGCTCGATTAGAATAATCTGCATGAAAATGTCATTCGACTGCCGCATTCTGATTTCGTGCGGGTTTAATCTCGGCCGATTTAAAACTCTTACGCAGAAAGGCGGTACGTATCGTGTGCGAAAATGCTCGACAGCCGCCAGCAAAAGTCAATTCCTCGGATAGCTTAGTTAGTATGCATATCGGAATAGAGAGGACGGAGCACAGAGGAAACCTGCATATTTAAAGTGAATCGCCAAACCCGGACTTGACCCAACTAAAAGTATCATGTCACGGGCTGCATTTTATTGCACTTTTGGGGCTCGCAGGGGAACTTGAACAAAGGTTTTAAAAGCACTTTATATCCAAACGCTAACGGTATATGTATATTAAGAAAACTGTTGCTCAATCGTGGTGTCTCATTTACGATGTAAATGGAAGGGACGGCGTCATAATCTAGCCCTGTAACTATAACATTAGGGGACGAGCAAGCTGGGAGTAAAAGACTGGCACGTAAATTCGTTCGCACGTTAGTAAGTGGTGAAGTTAACGACGCTACCACTCGCCGTATACAGCTCTTTCTTTCTACACCACTTGCGAAACTTAGCCGCGGTAATTACCGATAGCAATTTGCGATGGTATCACGCTAGTGTCATGATTATTAGTCAAAGTGTGACGAAATTCTCGATATACGCGTTCGCAATCGCGTGCAAACGCGACTTCCGCGCCTCTTTCTTAACGAGAGCAAAAAGTTTATACGATTTCGAGTGATGTGTGGGATCAGTAAGAAGAAGAAGAAGAAGAAAAAAAAAAAAACACGTCGTAAAAGGAATAAACTGCATGCACGGCACATAGGTCCGAGGCATATTTACGAGAAAAAGGTCGTAACGCTACCGGCTATGAATTACAGATAAACGGAAAAAGGAGGAGCGCCGATGATAGAACGTTGCGACGTACGAAAATTTTATGACGACGATAACGTTCTTTCTTTCACGTGCGCTCTTGTAATAGACTGCGCACCGAACTGTATCGCGTGAATTTCGTTCACGCGCGAATTAATTTGATATACCGCGCGACACGGCGACAGCGGCACGTCGAACGGGCTCGTAAAATAGATTTGGCCGCCGTCGTCGTGAGATATCGCGTCCAAAAAGCGGCGCGCGAGAAGTACGTTCTTGCGAGCGCTTTAAAGTATTCAAGGCGTAATAAATTCCACCGCGATGTCCGGATGATGCGTGAAAAAAAAAAAAAAAAAAGTTTGATCACTCGCTTTGCTGCGGGTTTTTAAGTTTTATCGCGGCGGCGTCGGAACGTATCGAAATTCCGCGTCACCGGTCACGAGTTAAGCTTATAGTATTGACATATTGAAGTGGATCCACTCGTTACTCGCGCTGCAGTTTTGCGGAACGAGACCCGCGGGAGCGATATTCTGAATTTTCGCTATCGCGCGAGAGAGGCCCGTGAGAAATACGTGGTTCGGAATGCCGCGTTCGCGGCACGCAGCACCATTGTGTTGCCGGGCTTGCGGCGGATTACAGTAATATGAAATATGTCGCTTCTTGACAGAATTGCGCGAATTACGACGTATGAAATGCTCGCGGCGATGTGGGCTCGTTCTCGCCGCGCGACGCGAAACAAATTTTATATCGCGCAGCGCATCTTCCCGTCGCAAAACGTTTTTCGCGCGATTCCGCAATATGCAATTATCGCGAGGGATTCACGTCGCTCTTCCATATACCGGAAGTCATTAATAATCGCAGAGTGCGTTCGTAGAACAGATTCATCGGGCAATAAATCTATCTCCCCTTTCCTGATGGGCATTGTTACCGGCATTATCCTTCTCAGTGCATAAGTTAAAAGAAGGTAAGAAATGTTTTAATGGCTGATAATTGTACGAAGAAATGTAGAATAAGTATGTTTTAAATAGTTTAAATAAGTGGATCCCGACGTAGAAGTATGCCGTGCTAAACTTTAATCACGAGTGTATCCTGCAAAATGCGGTAAACCGAGATCGCGTGCAAATAATCATTCGGCATTTCTCTTAAAGATGGTACGGCAATAATTTCTCGCGTTTATCCACATTCTTATATAATTATTCTCTTCCAGCGGGCTTCGATATATTTTTTCTTACGCGTTCGATGTGTCTTAATTGTTTTCACGAAAAAACGTTGTTCGACAGACAAAATACATCCCCCCCCTCGCTTGTCAATTACTTTTAAATAGATGCATTTTTTATATTTTTTTACTCGCTTAAATCGTGTAATAATTACTAACACTTTTTGTCCGTTTAATTTTTGCATGCATGTAACGTAATAATTATTATATAGGCATATAGAGGTCGTCTAAAAATAACAAGTGCACTGCCAATTCCAATTAATCTTTCCAGAATTAGACTCGAGATAATCTCGAGCATTCGCGTGTCGAGTATGGAACATACATGTTACGTCGCTTGATCGTCTCCGCCTTGTTTCAGATTCGCGATAATGCTGCTTTTGCCCAACTCCGGCTATTATTTCGATAAGGTTATTATGCAAGGATATACGAGAAAATCTCTTTTTTTTTTCTTTTCCCTAACGGCAATGAAAGTACAGTAATATCATTCGTGTCATTACGCTAATAAAAGTTTTTTACGATTTCTGTAATCACATCGATCGCGATGCAAAATGACATTCACGCAGAGGCTGAGTGGCTGTCACATTCGCCTTTACGAGCTTTCGCCATTTCTGAATTCTGAAACGAGCCGACCTGTGCTTCCATTAAGTCATACACTGACGCGGAAGGTGTATACGGCGGATGAAATCGCGTGCAAATTATCGTCTTGGCCGGCGGCGTGCAAGGGGCCCTTCTCACCTCTTCCACAGTGCCACCCTCTACCCTATGGAGAATGACAAATGACCGCCCATTAGGTCGATTTCGTGGTTATTCCGTCGTTGCCCTCACTTCAGCTTTGTCGACAAAAAAAAAATTAATTATCGCGATGCCGTAACTACGATTTCGAAAGCTGTTGCTGGAAAGTGTTCTCGCTATTAGAGACGCGCGATATTCGCAGTCCGCAACGAATTGTACGTAACAACGACTGTATATTAACTTTTTTTTTGGAAAATTAAATTAATATTTTATTTCATCAGCATCTAAATTAAAGCTCCACGTTAAAATAGAAACAATAAAAAAAAAACATTTCTGTCTCTCTTGAAATATTTTTGAAGCCAAAAATATATAAAACTTAAAATTATATTTTTAAAATCTGGAAATTTTGGAAAGTTATTGAAGTTTTCATTTTACTAAGTCGTCTCTACCGAGGTATAAAAGTTTTTTTTTTTTTTTATGTAAAGTTGTTTATGTAAAAAAAATGTAAGTTGTTTTTTTAAGCGGAAATGTATTCTGTAACATATTTTTCATATAAATTGTAAACTGGTGCAAAAACTGTTATGCAGTCTCTATTAAAATGTTAGCTTGCCGCGTTGAGCTCTGGTTTATATTTTACGATGCACTATGTTTATAAAAATATAGGATAAAAAGATCCTCTCTTCATAGTACAAAGTACATTTCTCGATGATGTGCGCATTAAAGTTGTTCTTTCCAGTTTTGCGGTTCCAGTTATTTACTAAAAGTGCACATTACGCGCAGCCACTAGACATTAAAAACCCTACAGAACGCTATAAAAATAAGCACATCTCTCATCACCGGCATTTATTTACTGCTTTTTTAACGCGTTGGACTACGAGATTAGCTTCATTAAGGAGAAATCGAATGTCATTATTTCGCGATACCGGCACATCGGCAAAATAGGCGCAGCTGGCCTTACGCTACGCGAATAAACATGAAAGCGTCGTTAATTAACGCTACGCGTTAGTTACGCGTGTACTGCGTACACGTCGGTTGTCTTTCGCTGCCAGCAACACCTGTTGAAGTAGAAGTCAGACAAACCTTGTGAAAACATAGTCCAACGTTTCGCCACGCAGTAAAATAATTGTATAACGAAGACGAGTAATTTCGATCGTAATTAAGCGCCTTTGAATCACCGACGGTTGCAGAAACCCGCTCGCGCTACGTGCGAATAGAATTTCCCACTGGGCGACCGGTACACCTTCCATTTTCTACGAAATAAATATTTTATAAATTTTTCCAAGAGAATAGTGGCGCGAGCGCGAAATTTGCCTGACGAAAATTTTGAGACACTAGCGCGGTACGATCGATTCCACTACTTTTACGCTATACATGAATTGCATGCGCGATTGCAATTCCCTGCGAAATAACCGAAGATTACTCGGTGCTTTTTTTTTTTGTTCCCTTCGGCGCTCAAGGGCGGACTTTCTGCTCTAGTTTCCGTCCTATTTCTTTATCCACTAAATACAATTTAATATCGAAAAATAACTCTATTTGCTTCTTATTCGTTTTACTGCGATAATCTTTGACCGCCTATGATTGAAGTGATAAATCTCTGAAATATTATTATACAATTTACTCACTTTCAATCATAAACATACATGTTTATTGAGCATAAATATAATTTATTATTGCATTAGCAGCTCCTAGAATGATGGAGAATATACTCGGTAACTGTCAATTACAGCTAACATTAGTCCGTCTGGTCATTTAATGTGTCATAAATGACGGTTCGAATATTCCTCGATATTCCTGTTAAACTATCGAAAGCTGTTCCCTCTCTTACAGAAATGCAAGTTGACAAAAAGATCATTTCGTAGCTTTAGACTACGTCGAAATTAAATACGCGTGAAAGCTTGTTTCATTAATATTTGCAGTACATTTAATATAAAAAGATAAAAATAAATGGCGCGATGGGAACTTTCTCAAAGGAATTTCGCAAAAGTGTAAAATTGGCGTCACATTATTTTCACCCTCGAAGCCGAACGAGGCCGAACTCCGCTATTGAAACTCCAATTTTTTCTCTTCACGTCCCCACTGTAGAACATCCTTTTTTATCGCGCAGCTATAAATTTAAGAGGGGCTTAGCGCCGTGGTTTAATTAAACTAGTTTAGCCGTCATTCTCTTCCCTAAGCCTTCTCTTACGCGCTGAGCCTGAATCGATCGGATACCTTCGTCCTACAATTTTCTTTATCGTTAATCCGGCAGGGTGTTAAATTAATTTTACGTAGCGTATATTACCTACAAAAGGATCGAGTATAATAAGACGGCGCCGCATAGCGAAATGGACGCGATGGCAAAACTTTTCTAATAATCGATGCGCGAAAGTTTCTCACCTACTCTTCTGGTTACTCTAAATATGCCGAGCAATCAATAACGCGGAAAAAAATATGCGATTATATTTTTAGTTCGGTACGTTAGATTATTACAGCGTCGTTTATTGTACAAAAATAGATACACAACTTTAATAATTAGTTTCCTGCTTCGTAAGAGATCTTTGACATTTGCGTTTGCTGCGTTGCTTATCGCTTGAATTAAATTTACGAAGATCTAAGTATTAATACCTCTACGTTAATGATATTGATAATTTTATCGTAATGACGTAGTTTAAGATCTTTTTTTTTATTAAAAAAAAAAACAGAAAGAAAAGTTGTTCACAAATCGGGAATAGCGCTAAGTAGATAAGAAAATCGATAACGTTAACTAGTTAGAAAAAAAAATTATTCAAGCCTAAGTAACGTTGAAGGCCGTGAGAAATTTGAATAATTGTTTAAAATTGCTTTCCTTCCCCCTGAAATCTATTTCACCCTGTTCCGTGCTATCTTTGAGATCGCGTACACGAGTGTCGTTTGATGAACACAATTACGACGACGTAATAGCGCGAGAGATTTTAATCACAGAAAACGGTATTCCTATCGCTAATGATATGCATCGACCTCGCGCGGTCGCGTACCCGTCGGATTAAAATTCCTACAATTATGATTTACATTGAAGATCCGACCACGATAAAATAACGTGCCGTGTGTTATTTCAATTTTTGAGCACTCGTACGTAGTTCATCGACGCTTGGGGCACGACGCGGACAGGGTGATGTCTCAAGGACAGGTTCGACGTGTACGAAGTGCCGTTTAATTATGAGACATCGGAGAACGCCGCTAATGATATTCAGAAGCACCTTTTCATTTATATCCTCCCCTTTATCGACTATAACACCACGCTCGAGTTTCGTGGAGGCCCCCGTGTTCTCGAGGGCGAAGCCGGAACGCGGTCGAGCAAAACTTCCTCGGATGAGGTCGACGATAATAATCCGCTGTTTAAAGTTCATAACAGCCTCGTGACGAGAGACCGTGGAGATTTGATTTAATTCGTCGCGTCACGATCTTCGACTCGCGAAATACTACCCTGGCGCGACATCGAGAATATCTCGACACTTTTATTACAACAAAGTGCCTTCATCTAGGAAACTTTAAGTGCTATAATGTTGTATATACGCTATAATAAAATTAAAAAAAAAAATTTTCTAATTTTTACAAACATGGAATTTTTTTTTTTTTTCTAATGATTTGCAGTGAGTAAGGGATCGCGTACAGTGGCATAGCACGGTGCCAACTAGCATTTCTACCGAATTCTACCGTCTGTTATTGATACGCCGGTTCACCGGCGCATTTGTCGGCTGCGAACACTTCGTGACTCCGGCGCACTCAAAGGGTTAAGCCCAGTTGTAAATCAGGCATAACTAGTGACGTAACGGGGCGCATTACTCACTTGGCTTATCTAGATCGGATAGTTCCATAGACGGCGAGTACGCCGTGGCGGCTACCAAGATCAGCATCGTCGTGGTCGTCGTCGTCACGACACTCCACCACCTCCACCACATTTTGTTTCCCTTTCACGCGCACTGCACACACCCTCGACCCCCTGACGGCTGGCGGCTCCTGCGCCTCCCCTTCAGTCGTTACGTTGTCTCGCGGTCGTTGGGAGCCGGCACTAATTGCAACCCCCGACGCTGCTGCCTTTCTCGTCGTTGATGTCGTTGTCGTTGCCTCCGCTTCTGCTGCCGCTGCTGCATTGCGCCGCCATCCGCATCATCCGCCGTTCTTTGCCTCGTTGTTACCCCCGTAGCCGTTGCCGTGAACCGACATGCCACGCCAGCCGTCCCCTATCTATCTTGTCGCTCACCTACCCGTCGTCATTTAATGAGACGCCGGCTATTTGTCTTTTCGAGCCGCTCAAGAACGAAACGCCGGACCTTTAATGACGACGTACGCAGTCGTTACGCGATATTTCCATCTCGCTCGGAGCTCTCTTCGTCTTTCCTGAGATTCCTTCCTTCGCACAAGATTTCTTCTCGCAAACTGGGCGATTTAAGGCTCGATCTCCACGATAAATTTCCCGATCGATGTAGACGTAATCCTTGAAAAGCATATATCGCGAGTAGTTGAAACTTTATCTGCTGCGGGCTATATACGCTTGTTTGTTACCGTTCCCGCGGTTTTTTTCTTTTTTTCGTTTTATTCCGTGACCGATGCGTTCTGTCAGGTAAATTTTTCGCTGCCGCAGGATTCTATGAGGCGTGCTGGGTGAGCGGATGATCACTGGATTTGCCGGATAAACGGATCCGTAACGGAGAGAAGACTCTCCTGACAGGTTCTGAGTGGCGACTGTAGTTTTATCCGCCGCCGAGTGCAAAACGACAAACGCAGACTCCTCTCGAAGACGGTTCCCTTTGGATTCTAAGCGGTTCTCGTCTCTACGCCCGACGCGGATCTCGCTAATGCGTTCGATCGCACGGTAAACCTGCGTGGAACGAGACAAGATACCCGCCGAGCCCTTTGCAGCCCGAACTTGCAAAGTGGATTCGACGTGTCCCGATATTCCGACAGTCGGAACCGCGCGATACACGTCCGATCGAACTTCGAACCCGATAAATCTTCAAAACATCTCAAAAAGTCTATTTTTTCACGGTGCACGCGATACCGCTTGAAAATAACAAGTTTGGATACGAAGGCAAATTTCGAAACGCTCGTGACAATCATTCGTCTTGAAGTTGAGTCATTCCATTCTTCCCAAAATTGGCGCGTATGGCGAAACCGGATAAAGCTATTTCTTCAACTATCGAAATTGCGCGGACAAAAACGTCGTCGCTCTTTGCCATCGACCGCACTTTTCCGTTGTTGTACCTCGCTCTTATATTTCACAACGGTCTTGTCGGGCAAGAGTCAACGATCAACTGCACGTGTATAAAAGTTGCTGGCAAAGTTGTACACGATGCACCGACGCTACGTCCCGTAAGTAGACGTAACTGTAACCTTCGTTGCTGGTTAATCGAACACGGTACTGCGTGAATATCCGAATGGCAGTGTTTACTAAGAACGCAACGCGCAGTCGGTCGAAAACTAGGATTTATTCGCACTTACTCCTCGGTCTCGCGGATACCGTGCGTGCAGCGAGCGAAAAAAAAAAAAGTGCGTTAAGCGCGATGATCGTGCGTGCGTCCGCGCGAGTCGAAGGCGGATTTTCTAAAGTAGCGTTTAAAAAAAAGGGACGCTGAACGGAGAATCGCGGAATGCACTCGCGTTAAACTTTAACGATATCGCGCCTAGAAGAACCGGGTAAACGCGATCGTGCCGCCGTGCGTACCGCGGTGTCGTAACATTCGAATCATCGATCGACACTAGCGGAGCGAGTCGCGGAAACAATTGACCTGGTGACCCGTGGGCTATGACACCGCGCGCGTTCGCTCCGATTTTGATTCATGGATCACTTGATTCGCGTCGCGCACCGTCGTCAAGCGCACTGTAACAAACCTCCCTCACGATGAAGCCACATCGAGTCCTGACCCGCGGCGGCTCGGTACTGAAACCATTGAACATCGCGGGGAACTCTCGCAAGCCGCGTCGGCTTCGTCCGCTCCCGCTCGGTCGCCTTCGGACACGCTCGCGCCGTTCGTCCCGCTCTGGACTCCGGTTTTGTCCTCCACCTCTCGCTCGCTCACCCTGTGCGTTTTGCTCCGAAACTCCCACATTCGGCCGCGCATCTCCCGTCTCCGTCGCGTAGGCCGCTCCGCAATGATTTACAGGCGCAGCTAATGAGTCGCTATAATCGCCGCGCGCGGTCCGGTCCAGGTGAGAACGTGCGTGAACGTAAGATTTTCGACGGAGTCGTCAAGGGAACGCGATGCCGGGGAATCGGCGGTGGAACGGGAATGCCAGGGTCATTAGACTCTTATGTAATTAATGAGTCTTCGCGACGGTGAAAGAAATTCTTGCCGGGGAATCAAACAACTTTTTGGAGCGTTACGAGCCTAATAGAGACAATATGCGGCCGCTTCTTTATAATAATTAAATATATCTCTGGCGAATCTCGCCGAAACTGATTACGGTCTAATATACTTTCGAGACCAGACTCTTTTCGTCAGATCTATAGACTTTGAAGATCTATAAAACTCGCGCGTACTTGTCGAAAGAGGATATTGCACATACCGATAAATATGTCCTCCAAGAACGTGAGGCACGTACCTTAGATCATAGAGTGTGTGTTCATGAAAACTGATAGTTCGTGCGTATCTAGCGCATGCACGAGATAACGGCCCTCGAAGCTTCATGACTCTCTCTGCGAGAACTCGCTCCAATCACGATAAATTCCGGCTTTCGTGTTTCCATCGCTATCGGCAATCGCCTGCAAATCACTTCCTAATCCTCATCGAGTAGGTATCTACGAAGGTACCCATCCTAAATCCGCTTTGAATGTTCAAGAATGTACCTATATACGCGCTCTATATCGTTATATTTTGTTCGTCTACCGTATAACATCGATTTTAAAATTCTAACTAAACGACTTGATTTTTCATTTATCGCAGATTTTAACCTGTATTGAAATATTCAACTTAACGTAATATTTTATACAAATTTTAATTTTAATTTTCTTTTATTTTTGCGAAAAAAAAAACGGAAATCTCTTAAAGTTTAACTACTTCTCAGTACTCATGACATTCCGTCGTACTCTCTTTTTTTTAGATGTTATTATAATATGTAAGAATCCTATTGAAATAGCGCGATAAATAAAACATTTTTGACAAACTCTTAATTAATTCATTATTTTATTAATTGCTAATCGAGGAATTAAAATGCGATTAATCATTGTGGTAAATGATATTTAGGCGCATCGCTATGTTAACAGCCATTTTCATGTTTTAATAAATTTTATGTATTAAATCATGATTATATATTAGATTTTATTACACGTTTTCGTGCTGGAACACAGAAAATCGATGTCCAATAATAAGCAATATTTAATAACATTTATGCATTCTAATTATATTGTTAATTAAAGCCAACCATAATTAATGAATATCGCTATTTGCCTAGCGTTTCACAACTTTGACAAAGTTATGCGTCCTAATTGATGTACCTCTGATCTAAAATATTTATTCAAGTGTAACATTGCCACGAGCAATAAAATATACGCCCGAAATTGACATTTCCACCGTACTTCTATTTGGATAATCACAAAAATGCCAACGCTATTTAAAGAACACGCTAATCGAATCGATTTCACGAAGTATAATGAAAATCAATTCTCGAGTCAATGATTTGAAAACCGGGGAATTAATATTCCCACTGAAAAAATAACTTTCGATATACGGCATAAAATGCACTCGCTTATCAGTTTCAGGTAGTTTCCCGGCGGAAAAAAAAAGTTTCTTTCTCACGGATTTTCCCTCCAGCTGTCCTTTAACTTTCCGCAATATATACCAAACGAATTTTGCTTATTCCACGCCAAAAGACGCGGCGGAGTTGATATATAGCGTTAATATTTTTCATATTAACAATACGCACACGTGTTAGCCATAAAACTTTCCGCTTGTACACCGAGTTAAAAGTAATCGCTCAAAGAGGCGCAATCGGCGGTCCTCATCTACCGCAGGCACACAAGCTCAACGCAGCGTGCTTCGTTTCATCCCGAATCGCCGATATTTTACATCAGGCACAGAGCCTGCTTTCATGGATGCCCGGCGAATTGGAACTCGACACCGCGTCATGCATCATGGTACATCGTCGGACACCCAGGCTGTTAACCCAAAGCACAAGCTGGATACGATGTTATAGGCTTCCCTGTGTACCCTTCGACTTGTCGAATAAACCATGAAGCCTGTCAGTCACATTGCCTTCTCGTCTTCCCGACCACCAATGCTCTCGCGTCTCTCAATAGGATCTGAAAATCGGGGTTTTATCCGCCGTTCGACAGGTGGTACAAAGGCAATCGATTATCGCGCGCAAATCTGAGAGCGCCCTCCAATTCGGATATCTTAATTGCACGCTCGTGCTCCCCTCCCCACCCTACCTTTGATAACTATTTTCATTTCCATTTCTATACGAGATCGAATTTTAGCGGCAACTATAGCGACGATCGAAACGACGGCGGCACGATCGAAGAAAGTGTCTCTCCTCTTTAGCGAACACTCGCGTTAAAAAAAAAAGCACGCGCCGACTAAACTTGGCATTCTTCTCGATCGTTGCGCTCGAAGCCAACTCTCGGAGAACATGTTAAAAATATATATCATGGTAAAATATTCGTTTAAAGATACGGCGAGCTACATGTACTTTGATACGAGCGCGACGTAGCCCGCGCGCTTCTCTTCTTGCCGTACCATTTAACAAATAATCTCGACGTTCGCGGCATCGCGCGCTTTCCCACTGTCTATTGTGCTCGCAAATCACTCGCCCGCTAAGACATCCGCGTGAATAATGGTTCCGTTTCTCTTATTACTGCGATTTTCGCAGAGTCACAATAATGTTCTCTTCCTCCGGCGTTGTGAAAGAACCCGGATTCCTAAAATCTTTTTTGGTGGGAGTAGCATCGGGACGCGAAAACGCGGCGCTCCTGTTCGATCATAAGCGCCGTCATTAATCACCGGACTAATGGCTCTCACTATTTCCACTATTGTCGCCATTATCGGCAAAATCGATCGGGGAAATGGAAAACCGCCCGTACGTTTGTTTCGCCCGAAAGAAACGAGCGGGCTAGCTAAGTAGAGAGGGTGAGAAGCACTCGATGGTCCCGTAACAGTTAACGGTGGTGCGAGATGGCCGGGATGTAACGCGCGGGGGAACGGAAACGGGCGAAGAGCCGTTCTAGAATTTATGCCGGTGTTTACGCGAAGTGGACGGCGTTCCACAGTGTGAAACGCGGGTGGGTAAGAATAGTTATTACGATCTATCGAACTGCCGTCTTTCGCCGAAGAGACGGAAAAACTTTCGTCTTTTTAGGTTTTCGTCGTGTGTATTCTGCGCCGTTCCGCGATTTTTCTTCCTTTATTCTGGAACAACCACCAGGGAAAGAAAAAATAACAAAAAAAAAAAAAAAAATAGACGAGAGATAAACGGTGAATCGACGCGGATTTTCGGAATTATAGGCGGACCAAGTTTTCCAAGTAACTTTCTGGAGACCAGGTATATGTTAAGACGGGAACGTTTCTGAATATCCATTACTTCGTGCAATTTTCAGAACCCCCCGGCCGCAATCAAAGAAGGAAAATGACTGCCCTAATGTAATTTTCCCAGGATTCCCGTCTTTTGCGTCCGGAAGTTTCCTGATTTAGCGCCGAATGTTCTCGGACGCTGTATCCTTTGGTTTTTAGTTATGAACTATTTTAAAATGAATTATCAGTATGAACCGCGCGCGCCGGCGGAACAGACGCTATTGAACTGGGCCGTGGTAAAAGTTATGAATTACTTCTGGCGAAGTAGCAAACTCGGGCGAACTTTCGTGAAGCCGAAATCAAGTTTAACATCAACCTACGCCACGTTTCACACTTACGTTTCCCTGAGATATCACTTTCGACTCTGGCAGCCATATGAGAATTTCTGTTTTTGCTCGAAAAAAAAACCTCGTACATCAAAATTCATCGCTGCTTTATCACTTATATTGCCGTAACTCTCAAAAACTCCCGTTACAACTTCAGCCCGGCTATTGCATAATTAAACGTAACGTTGAAACTGTCACGGTCCACCACGCAATGTAATTCACGAAGCGATATCAAGATGAAATTCCACCGCGTCGTTATTATTGGGTTTTTGCATGCGCGGATTGTTATCGCCGATTCATCTAAAATATTTTAACGTCCGTTCTTTTTTGCATTTGTTTGAGTAACCTGCGGCGCGGGGGTACGCCAGAAAGGTGTGAAAGGCGGGAGATGCCGCGATCGCCTCATGAAAAACGTGTTCGGGCTACGATAATGGAGGACAAGGCGTGCTACGAATATAACGTTCTTTCGCACGAAGCGTTCGTTACACCTGCACCGCCCCATGAGAATCATCGTGGACAAACCACGCATTATGCAGATAACGCGTTGTTCGATGAACGAAAATCACGGTCTCACCTTCGCTGTTCTCCCGTCCCATCCCGGTCGCCGTCGTGTTCTCGCTTTTATTTTTTTTTTTTTTCTTTTGTTAACGCGAAAGAAAGACGGAACTGTCAAGTGTACATTTGATATGCGTTATGCGTATTAGCCGTACAACGCGTTTATGTTTTTCTCGAAAATGTAAATTCGTGAAAACTATTGTTCGCTCTTGATAAATATCGGTTGGCACGAATACATCTCCCGCGCACCTTGCGTCCCGCAAGAGCTAAACTGCGAAAGCAAATTTTATTTTTACATTTAACTGCGAGCTCTCTTGTCGGTATTATTTTTGCCCGGCCAGCTTTCAATTTCGAAATGTGTTTGCTACTAAACGTGTAAAACGAAGAAATCGCCATGCAGCGAAAAAACAAGCAACGGCGGATTGATATAATAGAGACTGAGAAAGAAGCGGGAAATAGCAGGAGTCGGAAACAAAGTACGAAAAGGGTGAAATAAAGGCAGCCTTTCGCCAAGGATTCCGCGGCTACCGACTTCACTGGTTGCTTCAAGACCCTCCTACTCTCAAGGCTTTCTCCTTAACGAGAAACGACTTGTCCTCGTTACCACACTGAGAAAACAGGGATCAAGAGAAACGTAAGCGGGAAAGATGTTTCTTTCTGAACCGAAGGATTTACAGAGCTCGTGGAAAAATTAGTCTTGTGTGACACGGCTTTTTCACAAAAAAAAAAAACTATTGATAATACGGTTGATTGTATGCAAATATTTTGTACAAAATTTACGCATTTATACAATAATTTATACAATAATTAAAAGATCGTATGTACGATCGACAATTAAACTATAAAATTAAATTGAAAGTTTTTAATTATTTTTGCATAAAATCTATATTATCTAGCTTATTAAATTTTAATTAGATTGCATATAAAATTTAAAAATATTTCTCTAATAATGAACCATTGATAAAGTAATTTGTTCAGAAAGAAACGGTCTTCTTATAAAACTACGTGTTAGATACAAATCGGAAAGAAAACTTCTTTTATACTTATCTAAAATAAGTAATTAAGATAAATAATAGTTTGCTTTTTATATCCGGAAAGACAAGAAACAACTGCGATAAGAAACAGGAAAATAAAAAAAAAAGTGTTTCCAGCAATGATTACTCACTCCATGGCAAACAACTATTATTGGTTCTTGTATAGCAGTGTATAACGATCATGGTCGATCAATACTTACGCACAGTTATTTCTCACGGCCCAGTAATATCACAATGATAAAAAAAACGGAGCAAAACTTAAATGAAAAAATTATTCTTAGATGTTTTTTCTGTACTTTCTTTTTATAACAAAAAAAAAGTAATTTAAGTAATTTACGTCGCTAATATTTTTCTATTATATTCGTATATAAAATATATCTGTGCACATAATACGATACCGGTGCAAAAATAAAATAAGAATAAAAAAAGTTGAACAAAGATATTTTCCAAAATAATAAATATAATCCTGTTATGTTTTCCAATTACACAAAATTATGTTGCAATATTCTATCGTATCAAATTTTTGTTCTGATTCGAATGTATAAATATGTCATCCACGATCTTCTATCGTTAATTTAAAATAATAATTAGAAGTGTTTGAGAATAATGCGCGAATTATGAAAGAAATTTGTAAATAACTAAGCATAAATAAAAAAAAGTTTGTCATTAAAATGCAAGATAATTGCTCGATAATTTTAATTTTATTATAACCCTGGAACTCTATATTGCGTCACATAAGTCTCATCTACCAATTTTAAAAATAACAAAGAGAAAATCTCGCGCAAATTGAAATAAAAAACTTGCGAAAAGATTATATTTACCACTTCTTTTAATTTAAATACATAAAAAAAAAGCTTTTTTTTCTATGTGAAACAATTTTCACGAAAAGCGATTTATAAAAGGCATTAATCTATTATGTAATTAAAATGCAATTTTATACATTTAATTAATAATGAAATTGCATATTATTATAATATTGAGCTATATCGATTATCCATGACGGAGACCTGTATACATATACATATGTATGTATATATAATATATTATATTAACCGCAGATCAGCTTTTATCACGCTGCTAACTTAATTAGCAATCTTATTATAGATTGACAAAACAATAAATTGCACAGTGAGAGATTAGTGACCATAATATTAACATTCTTCCAAATACTGTATCGACATGTAACTATTTAATATAAATAATTTGTGTTAATTGTTTTAAAAACTTTCTGCATTATTTCGAATTTCAGATCAATGATAAAATTGATAAATACTGCAAACGTGTGCACATATAAATACAACAATTCCCCATTAATTTTTTACATCGCCTGTCAACGATATACTACCGCAAGGAGATCCGAAATATCAGTTCTGAATATAATTGGTGAGACAAAACGGAAGCAGACAGTAATAATTAAGATAATCGAAAAATTAATGTGCAAACTCAAAATATAATGTAGCGGGAATGTCACTGTCAATCAGACACTATATCCGTACGTTAAACACGATGCTTGAAATGTAATCTTTCTTTACTCAGCCAGTGGACCGATTTCTGGCTTAATTCCGGAGCGAGATACGGGTTCGATAAACGTTCGGAGCCCGCGTTGCCCATTACACCGAAGTATATACGTCGATATAGTATACACGGCGATGAAAAGGTCCGTTTCATCGTCACTTCCGGATTTCGCGAACCCTCAATTTCGGTGCATTCGTCCCGTTCCTCACGCGACCTGAGGCTAGATGCTGTATATCCGCGTGCGCGTGTCGTATGCGGTTTCCGTGCGCGGTTGTGCATCGGTCGCGTTATACATCGCGATTCTGCGCGCTTGCAACATCATTATGCCATGCATCAGATAAAAGCGTAATTAAAGGGTTCGCGCTTATACGCGGGCGCCATGTTACGCCGACGGGCATGGAAGGTTGCAACGAAACGGGCTTCGCGAATGGCGCGAAAAAGAGATAGATATGTTGATAGAGAGATAGAGATAAAGAGAAAAAGAGGAGAGAAAAAAAAAAGAACGAAGGAGAAAGAGAGCCAGTAAATTGTAAAACGTGACGCAGATTACGCGCAACAGCGGTGTAGCCTGTAATAATAAATTGTCATCGATGGGCTGATGTTAAACAATCGTGCAACACACATCGTAGCTCATGGATTCGGATGGAAATTTTGCTGGTGCGGTAAAGAACCGGATTACGTTAAAAAAAAAATGGCAAACACGATGCGTATCAGAACAAAACATGGTACGACCGTTAATGGCGTATTGAATAAATCCCTCATAACAAAATTTTGTATCGTATAAATGCTATTTGCTAATATCTTAATTGTTCAATCTAAAAATACAGATAAAGTAGCACAGTTGATCATATTCCAGAGATAATACAATATTTCTTCCTCTTAACTACTTAAAACTAAGCAATAATTTCTTATTTTAATTATTAAAAGATATAACGTAGCTTTTTATATTTAATTTCTTTTTAAAGAAAATATTTTAATTATTCGTATTTTTTTAATTAAAAAAGTGTAATAGATTATTTTTATCTACTTGACCTAAGTGATCTTTATTTTGAGATAAACATTATTTAGGATACTCGAATTAGCTTAAATGATGTATTAAGTAGTGTAGGAGCTGTAGAGAAAGCAATTAATCTTAGGGAAGTAATTTAATTAAGGCGAGGATGACACGCGGTTAATTTTACCCTTTGTGTGTAATTGCCTAAGTTGGCAAGATTATCCTGCAAGCACGAAAATTGCTTGCATCTCATAACTTGCGATTAATACAACAATAATCCTGTGCGAGGATTACACCTTGATAATGTACAATGCATAATGCAAGAATGAAACCTTTTCAACGCCGCAATAACAAATTTATTGCGTAATTACGTAAAAAAAAAAAAAAAAGTAACAAAAATTTTTCGCTATTACTTGCGTTACATTTTACAGGAAAGATGTATAGTAGATTTAAAATATTTTATGATTATACATCAACAAATTAATTTTGAAAAGAACTTACATAAATATTGAAAATAATCTAATTCAACAAATCGATAAAATAAAAATTCTCACATAGAAATCGAAGTCCTGCTCGACGAGTTAAGATTTAAAATAAAGCTAAAATCATAAACACCAAGGAATAAAAAAAAGGGTGTATCAAAACTCTGATCAACACGAATAATTAATATTCTACTGTCACTATTTATCTCCAATCGATCATTTTAACTTTTCCCAATTAGTGAGGAACGTAGATATAGTTCGCTCTGTTTCTCTTGCCAGAGACACCCACGATAAAAGTCGTCAATATTTTCCATGACGGCAACCATCGCGATGTAATGGATACGATACCGAATGCCCGCGTTGTTGAACGCGTACGTATATTCATACACGCATCCGCCAACGCGTGCAAACAACCAATGCGGTGCGATACGTCAAAGTGCTGGGCGAGTTATAAATTCGAATTGCGCTGCATGACAAAACGGGTCCGGTACTATTTGCAGATTGAATTGCTGATATTAACGAAAAATTCATTAAACACATGCGATTTATAGATTATATATGTATGCACATTAATAGCGGAGCCGTGAGCGGCTTGCAATTTTGGCTTCCGAAATTTTGGATGAGAGATAAAGGCCTCCTCCGGTCTGCCCATTTCGATTGTTTAATCTTTATTGCCACGGTACGTTTGATCGTAAATATTGTTATTTAATGCGAGACCGATCCTGCCATATTGATCAATATAAAGGATTTATCGGTCGCTATAAAATAGATCTTACGCTATCGTTATACGCTAAAATGAATATTGACGCGGTCGAAAATTTATAATCATGTAACATCCGGCTTTAACCGTGCCTCTACTTTAATTTGCGTTGCACCAAATCAATTTCGTTATATTACTGTTTGATGTTAGACGATAAACACGATACACGAACGTTAAGAAGTCGAGGCGGGGTTGTTTCCAGATAATCTTTTTATTGCGCGCAATTGCTTTGAAAAACGCTCTCTTTCTTCTTCCGATCCCTTCGATACGCATCTACAAAATATCAATATAATACAAAAGAGCATCATCCGAGAGCTAGAAAATTGCTGATACATTTTAATGACTTCATCAACGAGCGTAGAATTTTGAAAGAGTACGCGATCAATACCGAGAATGAGTTTCTACTGGATGATCCTACAGTTCTCTCAAATCGTCTTCGGCGCTGAACGAGACGCTGGAGAATGGTTGAGGACCCGAGACTCAGCCGAGCATAATGGGATAAGATCTCCGACGGATAAGGTGTTTCTCTTCGCCGTACGTACGTCTAACACGCTCCTGCAGGAGATTCCAGCCAACTGAGTCACGTTCCTTAATTGTTTTAGCGCAATCAGTTACAGTTCGTCGGCTGGTAATTACACGGGGCTCGCCTGTCCGGAAGCCAGCATCTCGCGGAACATGTAGCCTCTCTTTTTTACCGGAAAAACAGTTTTCCACGACTTTCCCGGGAAGGAACGATGGTCGTCACTTACGACGGCCCGACACAATGCGACGGCGGACATTGTCACGTAACGGGTAAACATCCATTACCCGGACGGAGCGAAACGTCTCGGTTCCGGCCGGTTTCAACCGTTTGGCCGTTTCAAAGAACAGGCAAATCGATCCGGGCGACCTTCGGCTCGCCCGAGGAACAAGGAAAAAGGTGGACCCCAGTCAGCCCCCATGACTGGTCGCTTCCTCGATAGATATCTGGCGGAGATATTACGATCTCTCGATTGGATTCGATCGACCATTTCACGAGCCTTCTCTTCGGCCCGGATTAGGGAAGAGAGGATGATTTAAGGTTAATTTCAAACGGATTATCCTTCCTTCGTTTCTCGAACGCGCGATTCTTCGTGGTCTTATTGGTGCAGCTCGCGACGCGACTCAAATTGACCTATTCTGGACGATACGGAAAGGAACAAAACGCCGCGTGACATCTCGTTTCATAATGAATTGAGAGATATAACGAGATAAAGAATATTTTCAAAAGAGGAAAGGAGGAACGTACCTCAAGTACTATAGAAATATTATTTACTTTTCTATCTCTTTTAATAAATATGACTTATTAAATAATTGTAATTAAATGTTATAATTAAATTACAATTAAATCGCGTTTCAGAAATGTTTTAAACTCGGTGTTCATAGTATAGATTATAAAGCACATAATGTAAAAGCAACCTGGTTAATCTTAGTATCAATAAAATATGTCACACAAATGTTATCAATGTATATCAATATCATTCATTTACCTCATCAATTGAGAAGCGTGTTTGGTGACTGCCGGCTGCGGAAACATGTAAATTCGCGAGCGCGTGATTGTGCGACGCGGGGATCTGTTATTACACACCCGGGAAATTTCATTTAGCGTGACGTTTGTCACGTGATTATGCCACGTAATTAGCGAAATAACACCTGGACATTTAATAACTCATCGGCTTGACTGGAACGAGCGGCGTGATGCGTTCACAATAGGCGCTCACCTACCTCCGACGTCGAAAATGTAACAATTTTCGGTTATGCATGCAATCGTGCGCGATCAATTCGCACTCGTATACTCAAAATATCGGTAACCGCATGTAACACAGGCCGAGAATAGCTAAACTGCATCGAGCACGAATTAACGCTTCGCGAAAAGTCATTGACTCGCTCCACCGCGATCGATATTGATATCGGTGCCGCCGATCTTCCGCAATCTTATTAATTAATTAACCATCACTCGTTAACACGATCCAAGTATATGAAAAAAAAAAAATTTCTCTTATATTTTGCCGTATTAAAATCAAATTATTTTTTCCGTCCCGTTTCACTGAGCCGAGCGTCGCGTCATTAATGTGTATCGTTACCATAATTTCCTCGCAACAATGATATCGGGAGTCTGAGAGAACTACTTCCGCGAAAATTAGCAGCGGAAGCGAGTGCGAACCGGGGGAGGGCTAACTTTATATCGAACAACTCGGCCGAAAGTTAAACCTTGCTGGCGCGTAATCGCTTTGGCGAAACGCTCCGCGCCGCCGTAGGGCGAGCGCGCCACACGAATATCCAGACGTCATTTAATCGGACATTCCTCTCAAGGTTTCAGGGTCTCGCTGCGTCTCGTCGTGTATCTCTTCCGCTTCGAGGCATCGCGTCACGATAACCCACGGTGCCAAGGCAACTGCGGCAAGTTTCATTCCGGGATTACGGGCCGGGTCCCGCGGTCGTAGACGACGTTACGTATCTACCTAGCGGACGCTCGATTCGCAGTCGAGAGACCTCGTATTACAAGACGCGACGAGCATCGTAATAAGAGATGCGAATTACAGAAAACGGAAGCAGCTCGGCGCGGCGCGCATTGGTAGCGCCCTATCGACAGTTCGATACGAGTGAAAGGAAGGAGCTGTTAATTGAGACAGAACTATTTTTTTATCTTGATTCCGTCGGATTATATACGTTGCGATTGATATTCATTGATAAAGTGAGACATAGAAATATAGAATTACAGTATGATATACGATGTACTGTTATAATGCGCTAGTCTGATTACGTTTGAAAGAGTTTAAAAAAAAAATATTCAAAAAAATAGATGTTATTTGATCTTATTATATTCAGAAACAAGCGTGAAGCGCGAACAGATTAGCTCTGGGATAAATGCAACAACATAGCCGTATTTTATCAAGAGATAGAAAAGTGAACGGAAAATAGTTTCTCATCGATCCGACGAATTCGCGCCGCCTCGGGTTGTCTTGCAGTCAACTTACAAAAGGTTGAAATCAACTTGCAAGTCGATAACCTATAATTGAATACGTAGATGTTGCAAAAAAAAAAAAAAAAAAGGTGTAATCAAAGTGCGACCGTGCCGCTTGCGCTCTCACAAGACAGGTTTCTTCGAATGCTGTCACGAGAAATGACGGAGTAGAAGAGATCGTTATGATCGTCTTTGCAATAACCCGCATTCTTTCCTTAATCTTCTTTAAATTGATATTGGTGAAAAATCGAAACATACAATACTCCTTTCGGACTTTTGGCATTAGAAAATAAAAAAAAAAAATTTTTTTACGTCCTTTGAGATATAATATTAAGTAAGTTTATCAAATTGCGGAATTGAGGTATAATTATTTTCATTTATCAGAAAAGAGATCGTAATTAAAAATTTACAAATTAAATATTTTTTTCCTGTGCGTCTTTTACTTTAACGATTAAATTAAATCGCAAGAAATAATATTTCTAACCACTGCTGCGAATAGTTCGCGTAGTTTCGCTACATTTTATTGAATCGATGTCCGATGAATGATCGTAGTATCGCCAATATCTTTTCTGGTCATTTCATTGTATTATAAAACTTCAACAATAGATCACTCGAGCGAATCGAATAGCGAAAGAACAAAATGACGAAGTAGTTAATTAATTCGAATCGATTAAGTATCTGGTTCTTTTGGATAATTGACATCGTGCAGAATTAACGTGAATTTATTTCTCCTCTATTTTTTTTTTCTATATTGTGTAAAGTGGAAAAGCGATATTTATATATTTATCGAACTTCGATATTAAGAGAACGACAAATTTATCCCAGATGTACGCAATATATAATTGTAAATATTCACCATGCGTTATATTTGTATTTTAATCCCCCAGCACTATTGTTTAGAACAAAAATGGCTTTCATATAATTTTCAATTATTTTGTTGAGAAATATGTTTGTACGCGAAATTATTTTCAATCAAGTGACAATGAGAGAAAAAGAGGAACATATCCATAAAATAAAACATACTATCTTTGCAAACATATTTATGGATGACTCCAACAGCATCATTGACGGTGCTATTTTGGCGAGTATTACAAATGCAATAAAGTTTGACGAGATGCCACTTCGTCGAAAGTTCATTTGTATTTTCCATGGAAGAGTCGGAATTAACGAATTCCTGGAATAACTGACGCGCGGCAACACAACGGGCGCATAATACGAAACGTACTATGTAACACGCGATGCACTTTGCAAACGTATTTAGGATTTCTCCGAAGCCTCGAACGAAGCCGGTATAGCACATCTTTCACGTGAAAGTCGACACGTGATTTATTCGGCCATTCTGTAATTCCGATTTCATCGCATGATACTTCCTTCCGTTACATACGCGTTTACATAATGTATTTTTATATCGCCAAATAATAAATGTGTATATACAATCGCGTTAAAAGAACGTTCTGCGATTCTTTAAATTCAATTGTGTACTAAATTTCAAGCGAAAATTTCTATTTAAAAAAAAGTAAAAAATAAATAAAAAAAAAAAATAAGATTTTCAATATCTAACTGTCAAAAAAAGAAAATAACCGTCAAATGATTTTTACGTGAAACTGGACTTTAGTCAAGTTCATTGCATTTTTCTCTCAATCAGCTTACGTATTCTCGCTCGATATAATCAAATAAAATATCTCAATATTGCATTTCTGAAAAATGCTATTCACGTAATTCTTACAATGTGAATGCATCGAAATTTCATGGATTGGTCTCAAAATGGATGTAGTCTGAAGCGCATACATAAAACTCTTTATGTCGTGATTTAAACGTGATTTCGGAATTTCATGTTACAAAATGATATAAAAAGCGTTTTGTACCATAAATTTTAAAACTATAACAATTTCTACGGTCAAGTAAAGATCCAATTTCATTAACACATATTTAATATTATTCTCAATGTATTACAATAACACCGTGTTTTAATCATAAATCCCCTCAAGCTTATCTCACCATATTTTACATTTTATGTAACGCTTCATATATCATACGCATACACAATACCTTAAAAGTTTCAAGAGAGATCTTTTGGCAATTAGCGGCAAAAGAAGAAAAAATTATCAAGATCGAGAACTTGTATTTTACTGTATAATTTACGATGATAAGAAGTCCTGGTGACACCTATATTTAAATTTAAATACGCTTTATCTATTTCTTGAAAGCGTACTGCTATCTAGATATCTCTGAAGATTAATCGGTGAAACAAATTTGACGCTATCCTCTTGTCGACTTGTCTCAACTTTCATTAACAATTACAACTGTTATTTGAGATTCGAATGTGACGGCGCGAGATCGGTGAGTTGATAAAACTCCTTCTCGAGAATGTATTCCGATACGTAAGTGTATAGAAGCGCTAATCAATAAAGATTCGTTTACAAACGATGTAAGGGATTATACAAAACTCACAATTCCTCTAGTGAGATAATAGCGTGGATGGATATCTCTAAAGATAGTGGGTGTTTCTAGTGTCGGATTTGTTTAGTATGTTTACTCTCCAGACATTTATAATGACAACAGTCTACAATTAAACTAAGTCTAGTCGAGCTAAACAATTATTTTCACGACTAAATTAATTTTTAAAATTGCATGATCAAAACAATGATAAATTAAAAGGTCGGAAGAAAACTATCTTAAGGATACTTCTAGATTTTTAAAAAATCATATTTATATAAAACATATTTATAATTATAGAGACTTCTATGTCACTCTGTCATTTTTCTTTCGTCTTCATCGTAAAGAGACGATAAAATGGCAGACTGCACGCGCGCTTGTTCGTTAAAAATATCTTCTAGTTCCTTTCCTTTTCTATTTGGTACGGTCTTTGGAAATACTTATGCTTTCGCGAGGACGTGCTCATTATTTTTAATAATTCAAGCATAATATGTCTTTCTCTTTTTCTCTCAACGACGATAAAAAAAAGTCATCATTACGACACCGCAAATACGATATCGGTTTGATCTAAAAAATGAGAACAACCTTTTGATGTCGTTCTTTTTCCCGGGTTTAATAAAAAAAAAAAAAAAGTTACTGAATTTACTTTATGCAAACTGTTCTCACATGACATGCTTATGAACCAAAAATGTACATTATATTTATTTTAATTTAATCCCTACCAAAATAATATTTTTTATTGTAATGAAAACGATCTTTTTACACAAAATTAGAATTTCACAATTATATTTTGCAAGATATATATTTTGCGACATTTATTTTGAAAAAAAATTATTATAATAATTATAATGGAATAAGGGAATATAATTTTTTTTTAATACTATATGTACAAAAAAAAAAATACTGCTTCTATCTAAAGAGTTGAAAAGAATATAGCGCGAGAAAAATTTTGTTCCATAATTTTGTTCTTTTTAAAATTTACTTGATTAAAAACACTGACAATAATTATAATATATTTTTTTATTAAAAGAATAATATTAAATAATAAAAAAAACAAAGTAGGTATATGCACGTAAATTAATTAAACTTTAAACTTTCAAAATCTGTTAAAAGGATGCTAATCTGATACCTTTGTATGTCTCGTCTGTCCACAGTACGTTAGTTTTCTCGTCTTTAATCA
This sequence comes from Cardiocondyla obscurior, assembly GCF_019399895.1. NCBI lineage: Eukaryota > Metazoa > Arthropoda > Insecta > Hymenoptera > Formicidae > Cardiocondyla > Cardiocondyla obscurior. The sequence continues at coordinate 1,577,101 of NC_091866.1, forward strand.
AGGTCTTAAAGTAACACGTGGTCAAAGAACACGCGTCTGGAATCAGTATCTCTTCTCAACAACGCACGATCAAAGAACGCGCGTCTAAGACATATTTACGACTTGACTCGGGAACGATTATACAGAACAACCCGAGGAAGAAGAGATTACGAAAAAGAGATGAAGCGTTAACCTGAGAGAGCGCGTTAACGTGGCAGATTTGCCTTATCAAGCGAAATAACTCCCACTCGATTTATCGCTCTGCCCATTTATTACGTCTCGCGTGAAGAACGCGGCGGAGAGCTTCGCCAAAGTAAATTCACCATAAGGAAGGCATTTGCTGCAACGGGGGACAATGTACTGGAAGCGGAAGAAGTACGTGCTCGAAACGAAGGTCCTTAGAGGACCAGGCTGAGGCTGTTCGTTCCGCACGATGCCTCTTCTTATTTTGTCTTTTAACTTATTCTGCGCTTACTCCCGATATCCTCCCCTATCTTATTTTTCCTAATGCCCTGTTTAAAATTCCGTCGAACTTCTTTCTCACGTCTCGCGTTTCCAGCCGCGCGATATTCACGTTTCCCTAGGTAAGTCTTTTCCCGTTCGAACGTTTCTATCTGGCGAATGTCTATAAGACCGCCTTTTGCGCGCGACACCGATTTCACAAACCGTCAGAACAAACTGCCGATAAATTGTCCCGCGGTAATGATATGTGAACATCGCCTTTACTACTTTAAACCGTCGACAAAGTGCTAGGTGTCCCGAGTTAGTGTTTCGATTATACGCGGAGACATAGAAAAACGCAACCATGGTTCGCTGCATCTGCGACAAACGGAAATTCAAGCGGACGTTTAATTCCAGCGAGCAAAAAGACGATGAATAGAGACGATATAGTAGGTATGAAGTGTATAGGAGTGTATGTGTGTGAAAACCTGCAACGTGTTTTCCGCTCAACCGCGCATGCTATCTCGAAGATACTTCTACCCAAAGATCCACAGCTTGAAGGCATCCCTATTTAGCGATTTCCACTAAATTTATTACGAAGCTAAATCGCGCCCTTTCAATGAAACTGTGCCCAAGGAAAAACGGTTAATATCAATGGCACATGTGTGTAAAAGTCCAGCTGTTAAAAGCTGTCGAAATACAATCTCTTAATGGAGAACAGCATGATACGCGAAACTTCCGAGTCCAAAAATAAAAAAAAGTAGAATTTATTTATTATTATCAATAATATATTAATTTTTGTTAAAATATAAAATATTTAATTAAATTAATATACTTCGCTGTTATTTATAATTTTTAATTAAAGCTCAGAGTTGTTTGTTCAAGATTTATGTCAACAGCCTGTCGGACCTGATTGAACGTATTTTTTAACAATTTGATACGCGACTATTAAAGATTAGCTTTTAAACTCGTAACATTGCTGTGCAGTAAAAGTGTATCTTTGACGCAACAGCATCTAAACTTCACGTACGTATTTGTTCGTCGCATAACTGTGATGACGGAAACAATCGTATACCGGATGGAACTTAGTCATGTAAATTAAGTTTACAATTCACGTTGTCGTGTCGTATGTCTGCAGGTTAGACACTAATTTAGTATTGCTTTTGCGTATCTGGGACGCGCTAATAAACCCAATGCCGCGAAATATAGTCAGGCTTCGGTGCCGCGAAATATATTCTCGTTAACTTTACGATGAAGTATTTGTTGGAAACATACGTATGTGTGTTTACGTACATATATGCACGTTCGCGTATCTAAAGACGTAAAGGTACGGAAAATGTTGCATGTTTACAAGCTGGCACTTGTGACACCGAATAAAAGCATTGCGAAAAAAACAATATAATTTACGAAATCTTAACACAATTTTCAGCGTTAAAAAAGTAATCGTAGTTAACAGAAAGAATAAAGGCACGTCGCGATAGATAATAACAAAAGAACGTAAAAATTGAATATCGTAATAACTGTTGCTTGTGATTATAGCTCTTGTTAAGTGTTATGCCGCATTTATGACGTATTTACTAACACAGGTGCATTGAAACTAACGAACCGTAGACAATTATATTCGTATATGAATAATCAAACGGATAGTAATAAAAACAAAAAAAAAAACAAAAAAAAAGGTATCGGCTACTGTTTTTAAACACCGCCGTTGCTGCGTTTTTTTTTTTTAATAGGACAACCGACCGTGCAATCTTGCTGCGTTAATGGATCGTAATTGGACACATCGTTCGATGCTCTATTTAATGCATCGACAGACAATCATTATCGCTGCTGATTGTGCGTGATAGAAATTACTGTACACATATATGATAGCTTTCGAATAGACATTGAACGACCGGTAAACGAGGCCACTGTGTTAATGGGAACCGCTACCAAATTTTAATTGGTGCAATGCGAATGAGTGATCATCGATTTATATCGACAACGAAAGCGCCGACGACGCATTCACGTACCATGTGTTTCAATAACATCGAAAAACCGTTATCGATCATTTTCTCGCCCTTTTCTATATAGTCAGCAATAATTAATGGATCATCACGCACGCTCGGCGCGCAATTACCTATCGACTTTAATTCCACTTTCTAAATTAGACGCAATCAAAATTTCAGGGTATAACATGATTGATTGTTGTAAAATATATATATATCAGCGATATCTATTCGTCTATTTTGCCACTGTAATTTTTTGAAAACGTTTTAATTTCGCGATAACTTCGAAAGCAGCGTACTCATCGGTAATAAATTGTTCTTTCGTGGGACGCGCGCTCTAAAAATATCACACGGCGTGTTTTGCAGCGTACACGTGGTACCAGGATAATTCGGGACGAATTTATCGGACGCCTTAATTATTCGGATGGATTCTTAACTTAATTGCTTTAATTAGAGCTGCTCTTTTCGTGTGGTCCAACACGACGCTCGTTCGTGCAAGTCTTCGCCCGTTGCCAACAACTTTTTGCATTTTCACGAAAACTGCTCGAGATAGTTTTCTTCATCTTTTTGCGAGGCTTCTTGCACGCTACAAATTTCAACATCCTGAACCGTCACGTGGAAACTTTTCTTTGTAGCACTTTTTAATCGCGGAACCGAGAGTATTGCAAGCTGAGAATGTTATTTTTTTTTTTTTATATATAATTTTAACATAATGTTTTTGACAAATTCTTTCTAATAGTTTTCTGATACAAAAATATTATTTAATTCTGCTGTTAATGTATACGATTGCTAAACGTTCTGTACACTATGCGGAGAAATTTTATTTAATTTTTATTAAAAGTGTTATGTAATAATAATACCGCAATTCATGATTTAATAAAACAAAAAACTGACGTGTATATCGTAATATTTGGCACTTCCGGAATTTTAATTAAGACATATAAATTTTCCAAATATAAAATTAACTCCACGTACTTATATTTAGAACAGCAATTAAATGGGTTATAATAGTTTTCGGGTCCGCGTCTACTCGAATGCCAACCCTTCCGCGCATAATTAAGCCCTTAGCATTTCTTGGCTCTTCCTCCGCAGGAATGCAGTTTCGTTTCGGCATGCATACCGAGGACAACATGATTCATAGTGCACATTCCACGCGTATCTTCTTTTTCTCGTGTTAAAACCGAGATAAATGTTTTCACGTGAATGAGTAAGATTCGATTATATTTTTACGTTTAAAGTGATGCTTTCACTTGCACGCAAGTCTTCGCGGGGAAAAACAAATAATCAAAAGATTACAATTTATTCCGCGAAAGAAGAATAAAATGAATCTAATTAAGACTGCATCGGCGAACGTTTAATTAACAAAATATATCTTCCTTTTGGCCGCATGCCTGCATGTTTATCGAACTCGAATTCGTTTATTTCGCTGCTGATACGAGGGTCTCTTTCGTTTCGCGATATCCACTCGGAGCATCTACGCTATCGTCAAGCTTGTTTAAACGAAGTCGCGTGCATCACAAAACAAATATATCTCGTTGCACGGCGCGATTGTAACAATCAGAGGATACCGGCGTGTCTCCGCATCTCTAATCTTCTAAGATTTCCGCGGCTCTATCGCGCAATTATCGTAACGTCGGCGAACACGAGCTGTGCTTCTGTAATCTACACGCGCGTCTTAGGCGGCGCCAACTTCCCGGAGGCTGAACCGCGCGTAAACCAAAAGCGCCGGCTACAGACCGCCGTCGAATGGAACAAAGAGGCATCGTACTTGAAACCGACGCAACCGGCCCCCGGCTGTGAGATTAGTCTAGGGTTTATGCTCACGATAAACAAACTCCAAACCTAACCGGAGCAAACGTTCCCTTCGCGGAAGCAATCCTTTATCGCGGGCAACTGTCTTTCTGTTAGGCCACCAAGTTCGATGATAGTGGCTGATGAAGGAATGAGATATCTCTCTATAATATCGCGTGCACGCACTTTGTTATTAAATAAAAAGAAATATAGCTTGTAGAAAAGACGGAGGTATGCGCGCAATCTTCAAAGCAACGCCGGTAATGATATTGATAAATCTATTTAGACTTTAGATATCGCTGAGATAATTTTGCGCATGTAAAATACCATTTTAGTTCAACTAATTCGAAATCATAGCGGGCAGAATTTCCTAAGCTTCTTTTAATTAAAAAAAAATTTATTTTATCAGCGAAACGTTGCATAAAATCAAGAAAAAGATCTCCTTTTTTATATTCGTGCATTTCCATAAATGGCAGTGTGTTCTACTATGCATATTTAAGATGTAAAGTCTTGTACATTTTTCCGACGATTTACGTTAATTATCTGGTAATTTTAAGTATGTGCTAAAAATAAAAAAAATAAAAAAAATGGTTCTGCTTTTATTCGCACAAGATAATTCATTTTGGCTCTTAATGATACCGATTCCCATTCGCTTCGTGAACAAAAACAGTAATCGAGTCCGAGTTCAATCTCGCCGTTTGTTTAGAAGTACTTTAGGCAGTCATATCAAGAAAATAATCGCAAACGCAAAGATATCAATAACAAAGGGATATCAGTCACATAATAATAGGAGAAAGGAGGGAAGGATGGTTTTCGCGCGTTTCGACATCGTTGACAATCCATATCGCGGCGACGGTTCCGAACGAGACAACATCGATCTCAACGTTATCGATTACAATCGGTGTAGCATTCGCGTCGCCAAAGTAATTCACACGATGTACAATAACCGGTCCCGCATGTGATATCTTGGCGAATGTTAAAAAGAGATGAACGAGAACACGGGCCGACGAATATTTCCCGCGTCGGTCGGAACGACATAAATAAATAAAAAGGGGAAAAAAAAAAAAAACGGCCCGGTCCGGAGAGTGATCACGCCGCAGAGCGGTCGCGATGGTGAGACAGCGAACAGAAACGTGATATCGGCCAGCCATCGAGAGCCACGAAAATAAATAGAAAGAAAAATATGCCTGGCTCGTAGTACGTATATTTGGGTCAAGCTGGTTGAAGATCGGTAGCGGCACATTGCCCTCGTCGGTCCAGCGCACCTCTTTCTTTCTCTCTCTTTCCCTCAGACACGCGTTCGCTAGTTCGTTTCGTACGTGTATGCGCGTATTGGATTTTTCACTGGGAAAACTCCCCGCGTGCCAGAATTTCCGATGAAACGTTTGCATTCGTTGCGACTGGATAAACAGTATTTTTTTCGGGGCTCTTCATTAAACATCGCGACAAGTAACCTATCCGCAGGTGAGTTGCATTGCATCGAGTGTTTGCAATTCTCGCAGCGACTCTCGTTGCCATAAATATTGTTCGAGCTTAACTGGGATTTAACAGATTGATCTGTCTCTTTTTTTTTTAAATATAAAAAACACCCATACAGACACAGAAACTTAATTAAAAAATTAAAATCTTGATTTTAAATCATTAAAAATGCATTTTACTGAAGTAGGAAAAATGTATCTGCTTTGTTTTTATAAATATAACTTTTATTTTCGCAGTTATTGAGTGTCGGGCAGGATTATGAAACCTTTGCATTTAACCCCAGAGCCACATCCGTATCTTTAGATCTCGCTTGAAACTCGCCGCAATCATAGTGTTGTAACAAGGGAAAAAAAAGTGACAAGTACCGGGTGTTGCGAATCGCGCGGAAATGTCGTCATTTAATACAGTCATCATCGTCAATTATACTTTTCTCACCGCCTCGTGGAGGCGTATGCGAGAGGAATAACGTCAGCAACGTCGCGTCATTGATTATTGACATTCACTAATACGCCAGTCGAGAAACTTGTAATGGCGGGGGCTTAATTGTGAGGATAACAGCGCAATGGGCGATTCGGCGTAATGACTGCAATAATGTTCCACGGCTATTGCAATCGGTACTTACGAACGTTCCGCGAAGTGGAAAACTATACGTCGAGCAACCTACGATCTATCCAAGGATCCGGACGATCCCGCATAAGCGAAATCTCGATCTAAACTGGTTTTACGGTGACACGTTATTGTAGATTATCGCGATGTCATGCGAGTCAACCCTTCGTATCTTGATAATTAAAAGAATTCTCGCAAAAATCTGATACGCATCGATAATTAACCCACCTCCACATCGAATACCCTGCGTCGTTGAATTAATTCTACCTTCGATAGTTCGCTGAAGTTTAAAGTCGCGCGGAACGTTTGACTGGTTCGCGCACGTTTCCTAATTAAAGGAACCACTTTTTTATCCCCCCATTCCTTTCCGACATCTAATCATCTCGTCAGCGAGGCATTCCGATCTCCCTCTAATTCCACAGAGATCAGCCAGCAGATTCGAGAACTCTGGCGTGTAATAAAAATAACAATAAGAAGAAGACGATTAGTTTGAAGTGATCTTGCCTGCTTAATTTATCTATCGCGGTGACAATTATGTCGCGCGGCTATCTTATTGGCTGGAAGAAAAGTTTTATGTAGCGAATTAACTTTTTAATCAATTTTTATCAAAAAATTCTTTAATGATAAATGTTTAAACGAACAGTGATTTTAATTTAATTTTAGATAAATTTAATTTTATTCTTGCAAGCTAGTTAAATTAAGTTAACAAATTTTTTTTTACTTTTCTTGCCATTATTATAATTGACGAAGTTAGTGCCAGGATAAATATTGTGTAGCGATAATCATTTGTTATTAACTATATGCGTGAAATTTCCGAATAAAGAAATATATACGTAAGATTTGAAATAATACCATATAAATGATGTAATATAATAATAGTACAATTTTAACATAAATTAAGACCGCTCATGCGGAATCGATATTCGAATAATCAATGCCCGGATAATTAGCGGTCTATTGTGTATTATACATGTATAATTTTTAGCTAATAAACAGAATATATTATCATATTTCTGACAATTTATTAGAAATTATTCGAATCATTGATTTATATTGATATCTTCTCAAATATCACTAATAAATGATGACGAAAATATTGAAATATTAGCTATTGTAAATTAAACGAAAATTCATGTATTTGATAATTCTAGATTAATTATTTTCTTACTGTTCTATTACGATATATTCATCGAATTTCAAAGATTATCGTCTACTAAACTTTTCAGTAATATTTGTCATACTTTACAGTCATATAATTCGCGCTTAATTAAAAAAAAAAAAAAAAAAAAAGAGGTACTTAATGTCTCATAGATGTACGTCGGTTATGCGTTATACTATTAGTTTCAAGATTAATTTATTTTATACGTAGCCCGAGGCGTTACACTTCGTGTCAGAATTGTATGATGACTATCAGAGACCATTGCTAATAGCATCCATTGAGCACGAACGGAAATTAGGATGTCTGTGCTTCGCGCGAGAGAATTAATCTCCTAACATACGCTCACTGCACCTTGCGTGCACGCACGCACATTTGTTCGCAACACTTAGGCCGGTTGCTGAGAAATTAATCAGTTGGTTCACGGTAATGGAATATTCATCAGTTGACGAAGCAGTCTCATTGTTTACAGTCGCGTCATACGGCGTTTACAATTAAATCTAATGGTCTGTAACGATGTATCCCGTTGCCACAGGTAAATTGCCTTATCTCAACCAGTCCGGCTAGTTACGTAACACTCAGCTACGGCATTTCTACCGCGCTAACGCGAACGATGGGATCGTTCAAGGTTCTTTTTAGCCTTGTGACACGTAGCGAGCTCAGCCGTCAAAGCATTTATTAATCTTTCGGGTTTATTGAACAAAAAATGGAAATTTAAATATGTTATGAGCCGTTTCTATGCGTGAATAAAAATTTCAAGATTCAGAATTAATGATTTTTAAATTGCGACTCCGAGCGCGCGAACAGGGACTACTGAACAATTTCGTGGCTACGTGTCTACGTATTCTAGGAGGAAAATCTACATTCGTGATTGGAGACAAGAGCGAAAGCAACAGTATGCACTGTGCCAAATGATTTTGGTGCGGTCATTAATTACAAACTGCATATATGCATATAATCCAATGTTGAGTTGGCATTACTTAACTATGTTGTATTTGCATAACCGCGTACATGACGCTCGTTTAACGGCGATAATCCGCAATCGTCCACTGAATAGTGGAATGGCGTGTTTCTCTGAATTTACTGCATTTTGTATCTAAATATTCCGCGTTTGTTCGTGCGTTATATATCGATTTAATAATTTTGCTCGGTTGGAAATTAAAAAAATCAAAATTTCTAGTTTCTTGTTAATCAACTACATGAAAATTATATACATATGTATATTTAAAATATTTCTCTTTTTCTTTCCTATTATATACAATGTGAAACGTATTATTCCATTAAATATTTTAATAAAAATGTAAGGCATAATTAATTTTTGTACTAATTCAATTTTAAAAACACGTAAAAGCGGTTATCGTTCGCTTGCTTCGGATCACATGAGATGTTAAAATGTCTACGAATCATTAAAAGAATTTAACTAGTATTTTTACTTGTTCCTATTTCGTGCGCCTCGATACATCGCTACAATCTCTTTACCATGTAACAACGGAATATTCTCAGATGGTCGGCAGAACGAAAGGACAAACGCCAGTGTAAGTGAGTTTCGGCTTTCGTTGCCACCACAAGGCGTACGGTAATCCGATTCTCTTGCCAAATGGGAATGTCGCCTGGAGGCTTAATGTACGGTGCCCGGAAGCAGAAGCTCTGTTTGCACCCCACGTCCGTTGTCTGCGGCTAAGATCTTCAGATTACTCTAATCGAGAGTCACTTTTGTACGGTGTGTTAATGGCAATGTAATACACTGAGAAATACCGGAAATATGAGAGTGTTCGGATTCTGGCCGTGACTCTTAAAGATTACGAACATTTAATAGAATAGATATCTGTGATTATTAACGCGCTGTAATCGACACCGCCACCTTGTATGAGCTGATAGCTATACGTAGATCGTGTAGCTTAAAGCAACGACTCGTATACAGCTTTATGTAATAACTAAACAGTATTTTACTTGTAAATAATTTTTGGATACCGTAAAGTTGTGTGAAATAAGAAGAAAGAAGGTAACTCTAATTGTTTTTACGGAAGATTACCCTACGAAATATTACAGCGGTATTACAAAACTTCCTATCTCGCGCCGCTCTGTCGTAATACTTTCCAGTTGCGTTTTACACCTCGCCACACCTTGGAACGCACTCAACGCTTATTTGTACTCTCTCTTTACAGCCAACCCATTCGCACTTTGGACAGAGTGGCCGGCACCATGGGGCGTGAGAGACTCATAAGGCGCATTTAAAGTTGTTTCTCTTCCTTTTTCTTTTACGTTTTTATAAACAGCCCGCCTTCTGGACCAGCTTCCAAAGCCTTCTTTATTGCGCGGCCCTTTCCCCGCGTTGAATAATGAGTCGGACTCGGTCGTGAGAAGAACCCTCGCTACGGTTCGGAGCGCAGAAATATACGGTCGTTCTCAGTTTTGATTTGGGAACGGCGAATCGGCAGACTACGATTTCGCGATATTGTTTTCCGGAGAGCAGGTGCACACAGCGGGACGCGGCGCAAAATATGAGATCGCGAAATGAAGTCGGACGCGAGCATGGAATTTTGACTGCTTCGCGATGAAGTGGTTAATTTAATTATAATTACAGGTTCATTGCGATATAATAATCACGCGTACGCGTTAGGAAATTTATTACTTCGCCTTTCCGACTGACTAATCGTAAAAACAGTTAGACACTTAACGTCGTGGAAAATCTTTGTCATCAGTCGGTGGATTTTTAATTAAAATGATAACGCTGCTGAGCTACCGACGTTACATAAACGGCGGAAAAGCCATGAAAAATATCATTTTCGAATCTTTCTAATTTAACATTGTTTGCCTTTACTCTTCAGTCTCTATTATTCATTAACGGCGTGCATTATCAAACGATTATTGTGTTTCAATCGTTCCTCTCCGAATAATCTTTTTATGTCGATAACAATGGTAGCTGATACATTTCTATAATACCGCGAGAAGTAATTTCGCGGCTCGCGCTTCGCAACCCATATGTCGTCGATCCAACGGCATTAATTACTACAGTTTTTTCTATCTATTGTCGCTCCGTTCGTCGCGATTCAATGCAACGGGACGCGATACTCCCCGCTCGGTGAAAATAATTTCCTCCCTCGCGTCATCGTCCTTCGCTCGCACGCCGGTTTAATTGTTGCACAGCCCCCAGTATTCCCGACTACGGAATCTGCTTGCTCGTTTCCCGGTGAACTCGGAAGCTCCTCCTATTATACCCTAATGGCATAATAATCTGTATATCCCGCGATATGGTTTCCAATTTCAAGCGCTGATGCAGTCGGGCTGCCCTGTATAGGAGGGCATGCACCAGCTGCCTTCGTGGCTTCATGAGTTACGACTGCCGCCAAGCAATGGCCACGTGGGTGGGCGGGTGCGCTCTTCCAAACTAGATTCCCATACACTTACGACCATTTCTCAATCTACTCGGCGGGCATCTAATTCCGCGTTTTCCTTAGTTGAATTTCAAATAGGACAGACCTCTCTCTCCCATCGCGTCGAACGATACCGTAAATACGACTCTAACTTCACGCATTGAACGCCGTGCGGCAATTATATTAATTTAAATACATTCGAGATAACGACGTCGTGTAACGTCTTCATTGTAAATCGATTTCGCATTTTATCTCATTTAAGGAGGGAGGTAATTATTCGACAACGTAACAGTGTTAATCGTGTTTAACTTTAGCATGGTTTAACAAAAAAAAAAAAAATGTTAATTGACGCAACAATACTTCTTAGAATTGGATTTAATAATGTAAAATATCATATCTCATTAATTATTATTAATGTGACCGAGTATTACACGATTTTATGATATGCTTTCGTGTATAAATAAAAACGATATTATAGTATTTCTCTCTTTGACACGACTGATACAACTTGCTCGTAGTTTACGATACCTTGCACGGACGTTAATTTCTCACATTTTCACGTGATACCTTCATTACGCAAAGAAATCCTTACTAATAAGATATACAAAGGACAACCTATCCGCCGGCTAATTGTGACTCTCCGGAGTTGTAAATGCTTTTAAGTGTCGGAGCGCGTCCGCAACGTCATCAGCCGCGAAATCAACCTGCGAATAACGCCGATATATTCATGTGTTTTATAACCGACCATTTTCTTCAATAACGCGCGCCCGTGATTTGTAGAAAAGTAAAACGACAGATCGTGTGGCTCGCCTTATTTAATTCTTTAGCACGGGCAGACGATGATATCTTTCTTTTTATTTCGCGTTATTGCCCTGCTGAAACCAGTTTTACGATCAAAACCCTCTCGCGACATAGAATTACGAATACGTAGAGAAACTTGAAACACGCGACCTTCACGGGAATCACGTTTAAAGTCTTTTAACAATAGCGAAAAATATATTAAACGTGAAACAATTATATATTACGTTACTTTTTGCGATCGTAAACGTAACATATTTGTGAGATACAATTTTCTTAAAAACTTTATTTTTATACGCGTGTATATTTACCGTTAAAGCTATAAGAACTTCTCTATTTAAACATCGTGTAAAATTAGAAATTTTTTGTTCAACGTTTATGACTGTCGATGTTATTTATACATAGTATCCACTTTTTTCTTTCAGCTTGTTTTTTTTTTCTTTTTTATAGCTAGCTTTGCTCCTTTTTTTCTTTCTTCTTCAAAGAATAAGCGTATATTTACTTCATTTTGAAAAGCACAGAAAATGTATAAGAAGTATACACTCATATACGTACAAAGAGTTTCGCGTCAAAGCGTTTTGAATCAAAATGTCGCCACCGACCGTCTGAAAAGATCTGAAGTGATGGTGTCACGCTATCGACTTTTATAAACGCTCCAGCTTTCCTTGTAATGACTAACGTTATTATAGTTCGAGGTATTGCACTGGTATAAAACTTGACGCTAAATTACGGCGAAAGGTCTTTGCTCGGCGTGCTACTTGGTTAAACGGACTTTGCATCGCCTTCGTTCGTGCTACAAAATCGCGATAAAATCACATTGTGCCTCGATTTAACAGCGATCTACAAACTATTACGATTGACATCACATTTTCGAGTAGTTTATAGTTTTGTTAAGTGTTAAACTACAATCGTATCTTTGATAAAAGCAATAAAATAATTTTATTCAGCATATTTTAATATTTTTTTTTTTATAACGGCAGATAAGCGGCCGTTTAAAATCATTTTAATTGCATTAAAGTTCTATTTATTGAGTTTTAATTCAAATTTTAATCAATTGTATGTTAATTCATAACAGGCATCATTTATATTTTCCAGGTCTCAACACGGTTATTGATCTGATAGCAGATTGTTTATCAAATGCACAACGTACATCCTGCCGACTGTAATTTTCCCGGATCAGCATTATTCCGGTTTGTTAAACCGGTAATGACAATTCTCTAAGGACGTTATATACATTAATGAAAGGGGGGGGAGGGAAAAAAAAAGCACTATCAATGTACGTCCGGTTATCCATCTGGATTTCCCATTGCGCGAATTTTGTATGTTTCGTTTGCAGTCTGAACGAGCTCGATGCTAATTAGTACGCCTTTGTTAATGAATTATTACCGCGCGTTATTGTGTCGGTTGGTTTGCGCACGACAGTCAGATCTGTCGGAGTCGGCGACGTTGACGAAGAGCGAGTGGCTAAAAGCGCGGCGTAAGAATTTTTATATCGCTCCACCACACCTGCTGGCACTAACTTCTCGAACCTCTTGTCTCGAAAGATCCATATCGTTTTAAATGCCTGCCCGCACGCAGCCAGACCGTGGAAACACATGTATTCGCGGCCGGTGATTTCGACTAACTTGCCTGTTACAAGGTCCTAACTTTCGCGATCGAACCGTACGATAGAAATTCCTAATTTTTATATATTAAATACACGGTATACGTTAAACAATAAATGCATATTTGTAAATTTTGAAATTTAAAAAAAGAACGACGATTGATCACTTGAACGAATTTATTTATTGATTCAATTGATTATATTAAATTCATAAACGTTATTTATTAATAAATGTCCCTTTACGTTTGTATGATTTGTAAACATTTTAATAAAATAGAATAAAGAGAATTAAATAATACATATTTTTTCTTCAAATATAATAATATTTAACTTCTTTAAAATTATAAGTTGTACTACTAATTTTCATATAAAATAAAAATGTACCGAAGATGCTGTAAATTTTTACAAGAATGTGCGTAACAAAATCTTTAAAATAGTTTTCTAGATTTTAATAAAATATAAGAAAATTTTAAACGAGATCAGTGCATTACGCGCATCAAATAAATTCGTTCTGCGGATCTTCAAGTAATCGCGAAGCACGAACGACATGACGATGATGACGATGATGATGGACAGAAAAACTGCGGATGCGGGAATATTCTGTAAAATCTACTTTGGTATTTGTCCGTACCGTCGCCCTCGAAACTCAGTTGCGCTTTTTCACTTACTGATACGTGATGAGAAATCGTAACGGAAAAGACCAGCTACAAGTTTCCTGAGTAGTTTTCAAGACTTTTAAAACTATCCGTTAACACATGTGTTCTTATACGATTATGTGATAATTTGCCGGAATCGCAACGTCACCGGCTCGAAAACCGCAATATCGAAACAAACCCGCGATATGCATGTAATAAAATAAAATTAAAAAATAAATAATAATACCGTATTTTATAGCGATCGACAAAGAAATCGACGAATTCGAGAGAAAAACTTGGAGCACGTTAGCGTCGATCCGATGTATTTTTATGACGGTATGTAGAGCCTGAATCGAGGTTGTAATGCCAATGAGTCGGTAAGTTAATAACTGCGCGATTACCTCGAGCGTGAACGCAAACGTTGCAGAGCGTTGTAATTTTAATGGACGCGCGCGGGTGTTTGATGTATTTGTTGACGTGTAAAGTTTGTATTAATCGCAGGTGAGTTAATATGTACACGTGTGTACACGCGCATGGACTGCAACGTGCGGCGCGTGAAATATCTCCGTGGAGATTTTTTTTTTTTTCTCAGTTATACGGGAAGCCTAGGACCCTCTAATTTAGGCATTCTTTGCCCGCGTGCACTTCCGTTTTTGAGCATATTACCTACCGCGAGACTAATGAGTACGCTGCACTTATTAAGGGCGGCGTAATGGCGCAGTTTGGACGCACGTCGGTGGAAAATGGCAATTTTAACTGCAACATGTTCGTACTGATATTCCGAACACGGCAGGTGGGTTAAATACCTGAACAATCACGAAACTTCGTACTCTTGCCTCGCGATCGAACGGAATTACCCTCTTCGACCCTTTTAACCACTGGGTCGATTCCACTTATCGTGAATCGGGCTGACCTACCCCATTACGCTCCATGATAATCGATGGCGATGTTATTTCAGAGACGATAGGCAGTTTAAAGTACGATGGCTCGATATAAGTACGAGAGAATTTATGATTCCATGTCGTCTTTCTAGTATACAGCCGATTGTTCGGTCTCGATCTCTATGTGATTATTTCAATTACGTCGAAATGTCTATGACTGCACTGAGAATTGGTTTTTATAAATGCCGACTTATTTAAAAATGACTATTATCGTCGCATATATAACGCCGCGGTGCCTATTTATTACGATGCCAAGCCAAATTGCCAATGTGCCACGAAGAGATACCTATTATTACACAAATGAAACGCGAAAGATTACGTCCAACTGGCAGTTATCGAATGCCATTTAAATACTGTTACTAGCAATCTATATTTTCATCTAACGTTTTATTATTATATATTGCTTATTGGAAATTCTAAATCCAATTTATCTAATACGATAATGATATTATAGTTAAAAGGCGAGGTGCGCTAAATGAGAATTAATTTTCTGTTTATTATTATACGCTTATGGAATTGTACAACGAGCATAGTGCTATAATCGAAATAAATATAAAATAATATGACAGTTATAAACACGTTGAGTTGTGACGAAATTGATACTCTGCTCGTACATTATGTTACACGCTATTATGCGATATAACCAAAAAAAAAAAAAAGAATAAAAAAAGAAATATTGTTGTTTATTCCACGGGTAATAAATAAATACTGCATGTTGCGCCAAAAATGATGCAAATATATCTTTTTCCCGTTTATCGTTACTCGTTGCATCGTTATGTTACATTCACTTCTATGTCATTACGGATTTTTGCAACGAATTACATTGGCTATGTTGTTTAATTATTCTTTCAAAACGAAACCAACGAGCGTGAAAAGTTCGGGATAAAATTAATCAGAACACAATTTTGAAATGCATAGATTTACAAATCTTTTTAACTGAATGCGTTAATAAAAAAAAAATATATATATATAATTATGATTGCAGAACCTCTATTGAAATATCTACAAAACCTTTGTTTTAAATGTAAAATTGAAACTCAAACCAGCATATTCAGACATTTTTACAGTGGAATTATATTACAAAAAAAAAAAAAAAAAATGTAAATTTACGTTCTAACATTTTCTCCAGATACATATATCCCTATGTTATCAACGAGTTATTCGTTGCTGGCTTTGTCGCACGTTGCATCGATCGCCACTGCGTTCACAAAAAGTCCCGAATGCGATTACGCGATAATCACGACAGATCGCAAAATCAAAGGCGTCCCCGGGGTCCCCTTTGTCCCTTTATCCTTTAACGGCGCGCCGGAGGGACGGGGAAAGGGTGGCGTTCGCGTGCACGGTGCGATAGGCTAATTAATTAGCCTACCACCAGGAAAGGCATAGCTAGTCGGGTAAGAGAAGTCGCGCGACGTGGATGACACGGGAGATAGGATATGTATTCTAATCCAAGTGGGTAGATACTCGCACATTCCTTCGCGGCGGCGCAGGTTCGCATTTCAATGAGACCCGACCGTAAGACATTAGACCCATCCTCCGATCCCGCCGTCACCTATCTCCCTCCCCCATCTTGCCCTTTGTCTTTCTCGCTCCTCGACCTCCCGGCCTCCGACCTACGGTGCCGCAACCTACACCTACGTTCGAGCAGCGCGTCGTCTACCTTCTTACGTCTATCTCCCTTTATCCGACACCTTCGGGCTCGAGCAAGCCAGCAGGCACTCGGAAACTGCTCATATCGAGGATATAGCGCGTATGAAACCGCCACTTTGGAACTGAGCTGGGGCGCTGGGTGGTTGGAGGATTGCCCCGTGTTCCCCTTTGCCTTCACCCCCCCCTCCCCATGCCCTTTCATACATGGAACTTAGTTCAGGCGTAGCCCTTTAACGCTCGCAGAGGCCCTGTGCACTTGCCAGTAAGCAAGACATCCGACATCTCCCGATTCTCGTCGTCGGGCAGATACATGTATGCACGTGTAACATACGCGCGGAATAACAAGTGGGGACTCGATCTCTAACCCCGTGGCGAAACGTAGACGCATGAGGAATATTTGACCGCAATCTGCTTTTTGCTAATACAAAGCCCTTTGACAAGAAACCAGGCGAAAACGACTAGAATATTCACGTACTTCGCAAGTTATTCCTAACATTATTATTTTAAGCACGAGAAGTGGCTACGTTAAAATCTTCGAGTCTTACCCAGCAGTCGCGTGCAAGTAAAAATTAAATTGAAATCTTTAGCGAAAAGTTGTGAATCAATTTTTATAAAATTATCTATTTTAATATATTTATTACATAAATTAAAAATATTGTTAAATATTGTATCTGCTCTTCGCAAGTAATAAAATTAAAATCTTATTTAAAATTCAAACCCGTTGAAATTTATTTTTATATTAAACGTTCTTTGACATCTTACCAGTCGCGAAATTTATATTCGCATGAAATTAATGCAGTTGTATGTTTGCGCAATTTCATTACAAGAAAGTTGCATCGCCAGATCAAATTTTCCCGGCATACGTAAATTGAACTGAATGGAAAAGGAATATTACTTGCTCCAGAAAAGCACGAAAAACGCGAGAAGCAGCTGCTGTTTAATAAAATACTAAAGATATTTAACTCACAAAAATAATTTACCAGTCTACGTTCTCATTGTATAGATTTATTATAACTGCAGCTTTCAATTTTTCAATCTTTCGACACAGCCCGCTATGCAGTCAGGTCATTCTAATAATGCATGTTTACTAAACGGAGTGCAAACGCAGATGCAACACAAACAACAGTTTTAATACAAGATTGCATCAAAAGCGAGTATCAGAGATATACGAGAACGCAACCGAAACAAACTTGTGTTTCATGCGCTTAAGATGACTTATCCAGTCCGCTATGCAGAAATTACTGTTCCCACAAGAGACTTTATATAGCGAATGCGGTACAATATTCCACCGCTGTTTGCAAATTAATGTTTCGGAAAAACGATGACATTTATTTGTGCCTCAAACTAACGACATTATTAAGAACGCCAGCGACTACTTCTTACTACTCTGTAACTCAAGTGCATCTTTGTACGCACTATGATTTTAATTTATAATTTCTGTGACTTCTAGATTGAAATGACAAACGGATTCTCTTGTTATAAAATTCATTTACTTAGTATCCACAAAAAAAATGCGTTTTTCTTCAGATATATTCCCACCCAAAATAAACGACTAAGATATCATAAAATTCTAATAATATTTTAGGAATACCGCGGTAATTATATTTAATGCTGGATTAAATTTATTACTCCCGAATCAGAATTAATATTATTTTAAACAATTTTGTTTTTTATTATTTTAGACAATAATTATTTCCTTTGTTTAATTGTACGACACGTACAATTTGTCCTAACGATGAAATAATAATACCACCACCATATAAAAATGTTTTTCTCACTCACCGATTCGATGCGCAGCGGCCGAGTTATCATAAGGCAGCGACGAATCTGTAACACACAAATAAAAAACATAAATTGTAGGAGACGTTCAAAATAATAACTATTATTAAAAGACAAATTGAACACAGTTCTAATTCATTTTGCAATTTAATAATAAAAACTAAACTTATATATTATTTAAATAGAATTTTTAATAAACTAAACTTTGACAAGTTATAGATTTTTCTTTATTAATAATTGAATTTTTTATCTTAATTCTTATTCAAACAACAAAGCTATTTAGGTAAATGTCAACATATTTTTAATTTTAAGTAATTAAAAATTAATTCTTACCGTAACGTTGCTCGGCCGAAGTATGATGCTCATCCCGAGCCTGCTCCTCCTCTCAGTTGAGACGGGTCGAGCCATTCTTCCGCACTGGATACTCTGGATACTGGATACTCGTAAATACATTTCATCGCCCGGTAACTATGAGACACTTTCGAATCCCCCGATGAACTGGCTGCAGTTTGTTCAATTAGTAATTTCGGCGACGAAACACTTAGTTTCTTCTTCGGATTTAATCTAAACAGAACAAGTATTTATGTAAGTTTTTAATTTCTATTACAAGAAAAAAATTAAAAATAAAATTATTTATTATTAAAACAATAGAGCTAGTAATTATACATAAAGAAAAAAATTATCCTTACCTTTGGGTTGCTCCTCCGATAGGAGATGCCTCTCCGAGGCCTGCTTCTTCTCTCAAGATATCGGATGTTGAATGACGGACGTCGGGCCGGATTCTCCTTGCAGCATACGCGCGAATCCTCTGATCCTCTGAATCTAAAACAAATATGAATGAAACTTGCGATTAGAACGAGACGCGTCTGCTGTACATTTTACTGGGTCAGCGGCCGGCAAGGGAATGAAAGAAGAGCAGCCAACTCGACACGACGAGTCGCTGTACATGCGCCGTTCGCGCTTCTTCTTCCACACCTCTCGCTTGCCATTACGGTCTGAAGTACCGAATATAATTTACATACACATAAATGGGAATATGCTTACTTTATAGCAAAGAAAAGTAGCCTTGAATACTCTTGACGTACAGAGGATGGACAGGAAAAGCTGCTCTCACCCGAGATCGTTTCGCTGTTAGCCAAATATGAGTGGAACTTGCGATCGGAACGAGATGTATCTCCTGTATAGACATCCTGGTCGGCATCTGGCCGAAGACTGAGGGCGATCTGCAGGCTACGGCCGAGTACGGAACTACGGAGCATCGCTGCGCATGCGTCCCTTGCATCTGCTAATGCTGCATTCTGTCTCAACTACCACGAAATTAAAAGCGTTATAAGATATAGTTATACGTCGACTAGCATATCATTTTTTAATTTAATTAAGATACTTTCTTATATTATTTCGCAATACTGACTGGTTCTTTTGCTTGACTCATTTTGTGCCGCGAGAATAAATGCGTTCAAAAGTCATTGTTTAATGTCAAAGCATTGTTATATAATAAATAATTATTTGAGTGATAAAATTGTGGTAAGATAAAGCGTATGAAAATGAATACTTTATTACCAAAGCAAATATCGCGATGTATTAATCTGATGCGTATGGTCGGAACGTGTAGAAATATATTATCACCATGTTAAGACGCTCACCATTAAAGCGATAATTAACGTGTCATTAACAATTAAATTCGGATATATTTCTCTCAATTAGATTTTACATTTTTCATCGATTTAAATTACAATTCGCCTATCAGTTTTTGACGAAAAAGAGAGAGAGAAAGAGAGAGAGAGAAAGAGAGAGAGAGAGAAAGCGGAGCAATATACGTGGACAAGTAAGTGAGTCAATTAAGTAATGGAAAGCCATGATATATTGACCGTTCATGTGTTAATAACATTAACGCGCGACGACGAATAATTAATAATACGTGCATTTCGCGGTGGCTACGCGTGCGAAATGTACTACCGTGGATTTCGATTATATATTTTCGGAACGGTATTTAATCAGTCGCTAATTGAAATCACGTTGCGTTGGAAATGAAGTCGTCGCCGTCGAGCGAGACGGAATGTCGCGAGCGTGAAAAAATTGAACGAGTCTCTTGAAATATCGCTGCTGTTCTTTCATCATTATTTCATATGCGATGCGAACTTTCCATGATACTCACGATTTGAGTGTTTCTCGAAAATTTACATCCACCGATTCGCTTGCTGGCCGCTTTCTTGAAAACGAGAAAGTAAAGTGAAAAGTCCGGGTCGTGAGCGAGTGCGATTCGCACCAACGAATAGCATAAAGACTTAATATTGTACTCAAGTTATTCAATTTATTCAACGGAGTAATTCGTGGCACGCGACAATCATAACAGGTTGACCAACGTATGTACGTACATAAATATTACCTTATTATTGTCTGCAGGTGAGTGTGACGTGTTTTCATTGTCGCGTCAAGTGTTTAGATTACGCAGGAAGGTCGAGAGCTTCGGTACGCCGCTTCATTCTCTTGCCACGCGATAGAGTCAAGACGTCGGCCGCGATTCAGCTATCACGGTACGACAAGTATATCGAGGCGTCGACTATCTATCTCACAGTACGTATTTCCCGAATCTCATTTCCTCATCGACGCTGGTAGAAAGCAACGGACTCGACAAGTTGCGTATTAACAATGTCTATGTGTTATTGAAAATGTGACCGAATGCGCATTTATCTTGCGCATCCGCTAGTTACCTGCTGAAACGCGTCGCGAACGCTAGTGCGATATTCGGGTCGTCCGGACGTGGAAGTCGCGGTAGTCGCTAGGTGTAGTTGAAAACGGTCAACGGCAGTAACGCAACGGATTCTCGTCCCTCGTCGCTCATTCTCAGGACATTACGGACAGAACTAGGCTCGTTTCAACGTCGTGAGGTATTGAGAGCAGTCTTATTATCGAACACTACCGGAATTAACCGCGAGTCTTAATGCGCATTATCGGTATAATGTGAATTCAACGTTTATTTCGTGGATCGCCGTACGCCGGTTCACCGGGGCTTCGGCGGTTAAATGACGACGCATCGGGTACAGAAGAGAACATTGCGAGACGCCGTGCTGCTCGTTATTTTGTCGCTACTCCGAGTACCGTTTCTCGTGCGATTCTTTCGGTGTGACGCGACGTGCGTTGCAATTAATGTCGGGAGTGGTGCGAAATATGCCACGCGATCGTAATTGACCGTATTTCGGAGTACATCTCGCGTTCGATTTGCTCCCAGTGTCTCACAAAGTATCGCGCGATTGCAATTAATCATATCTCGTGATATTTAGTTATGGACCACGAAGAAGTGCCCGAGGTATCTGCGTGAGTGAGATGATCCAGGGAGACATCCAGCAACCGGAGAAACAACGATGGGTAAAGAAATTATTATTTCTATTTGTCGTATAAAATTTTCTCTGAAAAATTCTCAAAATTTACATAATTTTGTTAACATTTGTTTAATTAACTATGAATATCTAGTTTGCTTTAATGCCACTATAATTTTTTCGTTTTTTTGTATTGAATCTAGCTCAAAAAAGAAAGAAATAATTTTTTGTTTGCAATAAACAGATTTTTAAACATTTTCTGTGATTGTTGTAAGTCATCAGTAAGCCTGATGCTATAATGTATTTGTATTTTACAGATCAACGTAACTGTGCAACAACTATGCTGCTTCTGCTGCTTCTGCTTCTGCTGGTGATGCTGCTTGTCTTGGGAATTTGCTGCATATTGGTAAGTTTTTTATTATTTTTTAAATTTTAATATAAAATAACCTTCACAAATTGTATGGTTTTTTCATCTTTTTATATTGAATCTAGCTCAAAAAAGAAAGAAATAATTTTTTGTTTGCAATAGACAGATTTTTAAACATTTTCTGTGATTGTTGTAAGTCATCAGTAAGCCAGATGCTATAATGTATTTGTATTTTACAGATCAACGTAACTGTGCAACAACTACGCTGCTGCTGCTGCTTCTGTTTCTGCTGGTGATGCTGCTTGTCCTGGGAATTTGCTGCATATTGGTAAGTTTTTTATTATTTTTTAAATATTAATATAAAATAATTTTTACAAATTGTATATATAATATGAGTGCATATAAAATGTGTAAAAAAAAAATTGGAAAGATAATATCACAAACAAATATTTTAGTTTCAGTACTTTGGAATGGATTTGTTACGACAGATATAAAACATATTTAACTCTGCAACACGTAATTTATTATTCTTTATTCCATTTTATAATGCATTCGTTTATATATCTTTTGATAACTGAAAATTGTGTTTAAAAAAAAAGTACAGCTGCAAAGTTAAATATTTTATTGCAAAATAGATTTTTTTTATGCAGATTATTTCATAATTAATTTTTTACATATTAGCTATTAAAACTTGATAATATTCGTATGTACAATATTGAAAAATAATTTTAATTATGTTGGTAATATAATGGTAATATAATAATGAAATATTCTACACGTTTATATGAAAGTTTTATAAAACAAACGTAACGAAAATATTAAGAATTATTGTTAATAATGTTTTTTTTTTTTATTATTCGGGTGGGAAATTCAAAGAAAATTCTACGTTATACTTTTAAATCACTGAAATAACATCGTTTTCCTCGGTAAAAAGACGCGAATTTAGTATTTTATATCGAGTATTGTCAGGGATTCAATACTGCGCGTTCGAGGATAGCTATTGATAGACCGAAACTTTACAAGGATCTTGATGGATCGGAAGCGACTAACATATAGTACAGGCTTGACGTCTCGACTAGCTTTAGTCGGTCGAGAGAGTGACCCTCTGACTTCCGGTGGAACAGACCTACTCCAGCACACGGACACAATTTACCTTGTGCTTGAGCGGCTGAAGCAGATAATGGCTTTGTTGCTCCACCGATCGATCGGTCGAACCTGTCTCCAGGCTTCGCGTGGCCTCTTCGTCTCTCTTCCTCGGCGCTCGTAATTCCTTCTAGTAGAAACGATAAGTCACCTGAAATGCACGATACAACCGGCGCGTTCTATCGCAAAGCCTTTACCGTTTTTGATACTTATCGATGAATAATATCTAACAATAAAATTACATTTTCCAAGCGATTGGACCGGATTTATTACATAGGTTGAAACCGATCTTTTATTACATTTTCAGACTTTGTATTTTAATAACAAGAAGTAAAAATGATTGAGAATATAATATATGCATAGAGACAAGAATGATAAAATGAAATTTTTAACAAACGTACATTACGTATCAAATTACCTACATTACTTCTCTTGGGTTCGCATTTTGTAAACATATTTCAACTAGAAAGAACTTCGCTTTGATCGCGTGAATTATTAAAGAGACCATAAAGCTAGCGATCTGCTTCGTCAAATTGAGGAACAGATAAATTCTTTTTGGCTGATATGCTGGGTTGGTTAAGATTCGTTTTACAGCAGTAAACAGTGGTGGATTGTTTTCGAGGGAGAGTTGAGTTAAATATTTAGATTGAGGTAGATTTCCAGCTGGAAGCTGGATAGCTCTTTCCCTCTTTCTCTCTCTCTTAATTTCTCTCTTCTCTTGAATACGTGAATTTACAGTATGTGGTACGCCGACAGTCAGGCCGGGGAAAGGATTGTCGTGATTATTTGTTCAAGACGATACCAACAGCTCGTTGCATCTGCCATGAGAGATCGTGCATTGCCCTCTCTTTACTAAAACGCGCATATTGCGGCAAATTTCGAGCGTACACGACCGCACAATTACATCATTTATTCAAAGGCTGTTAATTAAATGATATAAATACGTCCCGACTAATTTAGGTAGTTTCCAACGATTGAACGCAGATAGTTAGAGACATAATAATACATCAAATATATCAGTTCAATTAATTCATTACAAAATATTCAATAATTTTTGAGAAATAAATTTTTAACTAGTTTTCCACGCTTCAATAAACATTTCTTTTTCTTTTTTTTTATATATACATATATAGAGACGCAAACTTTTGCATCGTATGATACAAATACGTGTAAAAAGATTACAGTGTGACGAGGTTTCATAAAATTTTTTACGTATCTCGCCGCTTGCGCGTAAATCCGATCTTCGATCTATACATAACATAAATATAAGAATATGTGTATACTTTACGGAAACTTTTATAGTTCGTTCATCTACGATGAAGCAATATATTTCCTTGTTTCTTTATACGGGAGCATGAGTTCCGGGAACAGGTATAGCAACAGATGCATAGGAATAACATTTTCCATGAACAAATCGAATAAGCAATTCGCGAGGAGATGTATTTCACGTGGAAATGTAAACGCGTATAGTCCAAAGACACCGTGACCGTTACGACAGTTTCGATAATTATATATTTCCGTTGAACGAAAGTGCATTAATTATCCGATGATTGGAATGTAATGTAAATACGTTGCATATCAAAAACGGCGATGATTGGTACAAATAGCGTTTTCAAGTATGCAAACGTTCATATAGCGTGACAAATGAGAATATGGTTACACGGTAAATACCTCGCGATTTATGAATGTGTATATTTAATGCTTCGCCATTTTCTGCGCTTTCACGTTGGCGTATAATCAATATTTTATAACGATATAGATTGATATGTTTTTTATATTATTATGAATGCAGTATTGGTTATAACGAAGTGTTACAGTATACCAAAATAAGGCTCTATTAATTTATTATCTTTTATTTACGTAAAATATTATCATTAAAATACGTTTACTTTTGTTCAATGTTTAAAAAATTACTTTGCTTTTTGTTCACTTGTAATTATTGAGAGAAAAGCTTTTTGGTTTGCATTTACGTATGAGAGTAAATAATTAAGGGGTATTGTTAGATAATTAAAAGTTATATATAACACAAACGAAATATTTATAATTTATTATTTTTAACGCGCGATTGTTTTATTATTATGCATTTTTTTTTTATACAAAAACACGTATAAGCATGGCATTCAGATTTTTGTAGATATATTATACAGAAATTGTTAAAGATTACTTTTCAATCAAATAAGACGTGAGAAAAAGAGAAAAAGAAGAAAAAGCATGAAGAAAAAAACAAGAGAGAGAGAGAGAGCACATTTTGCAACATTATCTTGGTAACATGATCGTTGAAAATTTAATTAAGTAATGCGCGTCTAATTTCAGAAATAATTAATGTTATGAAAAATTCAGTTTTATCTCGGTTCGGTATAAAACACAGATAAATTTAATATAATGCGTTTACACTGCATTTTATATACCCTTAATTTTTAATTTCCATTATCGCATGTTGATTTAAATGTATTTTCATTCAGGTTTACTTAATTAACATATCTTTCATGACTTTATGGTCGAAGATACCATTTTACATGTAATAATTCATTAAAAGTATATTATTCAACATTGATGCAACATTAGGCACGCAATTCTCGCATTAGATCAGTAGATGATTAATGACATGTGAACAAAAGAAAAGGTACAATCTCTCTCATTAAGAATAGAAGCATCACGCTGTAATTTCGGGACACAGCAGTTAAAAAAAAAGACTGAGTAACATTGTAACGTTATTCTTACAAAAGCAGAGACAATGTGATGTCTTAACATTTACAAATAATTACAAGAGTTAAAATTTAATGTGAATAAATTTGCACTAAAAATATTAATTTTAATTATAAAAATTCCAGAGATTAAGCTATAGTTTTTAGTTTAACTTTTTTTTATAACAATTTAATTGACTATAGGCGTACAACTGTATTATATAATTAATTAAAACGATGCTATTGGACGCTGAGCGATGCATTTTTTTTGTCTATGCACATACGCGGTTTTTGCAAATCACGAGTGCGATTGCTAGCTGCATCCGCTTTTTGCTAGCTCGTCCGGTTTGAACGATTAGTTCGAGAGGGCAAGAGCGCTTGTGTGTGATCTGTTCACTTAATTAGGTCTTGATTATGCAGGTCTGGTAGAGAATACTGTATGTAGAGAGAAAGAGAAAGAGAGAATAAGAGAAGAGCAATGAGCTTGATTTTCGAATAATGATTTATGAAAAATATTGCAAGCACATAAAATTATATATTACAAATAATTATATTGTGTTATTTTGTTATATTAGTACAACTAAAATCTATATACAATAGTTTAAATATTTTTTATTTTGGTATGCAACGTGCTGGCACGATCACGTTTGATACTTTTTATGATAATGCTGAAATAATTTTGTCTCTTCGTGAGCTCAATATTAATATATTCATACCGCGAGAATACGCGCGAGCCTATGTCGCTCGACCGTCAGTGAGACTCACTTCTCGATCACGTACGGAGATCCGCTACGTGCGTTCTACCCCTGTCTGTTTGTCACCGGCTAAGGGATGAGAGAGAAGTGGTGTGAGAGAATAACGCGCTAGTGTATATCTCCCGACCGAAGGACTCCGATGTGTAGTGTTAAACTCCCTACGGAATTAACGTGTCGTAAAAGCATTCATGCCGAGTGTGCGGCGAGCCTATAACTAACGCATACGTCGCGGTATTCGACCGGATCAGTTATCTCATTTCTAATTTAATTTCCGTCAAAGATTTGACTACGGAATCACGAACAGCCGAACATCCTGCGAACCCGCGTAGTAGACCACTGTTCATTATACCCTGCAAAAACTCTCAAACGTTCATTTGCATTCTATCGCGAGAGCGGCAAAACGCAGAGTGGGGAATAATTAAGCAGCGAAATTGTCTGGTATGAACTATCTACTGAATACTATCGTACGGGGACCGGTCGTGGAATATTTCCTAGGTCCTCGACGACGTAATTCTCCTGCCGACTAGTCCCGGCGGACTCTCGAGGGTTCGAATCGTTCCGTGCGGATGCGACAAATTCAACTTTGCGGTCTAATCGCCGGGTGTATTTTTGACGAAATCGATGGTGACTTCTCGATTGCTCTACGGCCTGGAGGGGAAAGTGTACGGGCGACGGATTGTCGTAAAGCCGCCTAACTCGTCGGCCGACGTTTCAGGTGCACGATCGCGCGATGAATAATGTAACCGCGTATATGTTGCTCGTGTATGAGGCAAGAAGGCTATCTACGTGCGAGAGCGCGAGCGTCCGTAAAAACGCGGGGGAAATAGACAAGTCCGCGGTACCGGTGACAATTTTACGGGTCTTCTCCGTCGTATACCATTTTCCTCACGCTCGGCTTTCGTCGAAACAAGCAGCGCGCGTTCATATCGCGATTTATTATTCCCTCCTCGATTTCGTGCGGGGCTTTGTGCTTCTTCCCGTAAATAACGCTCCTTGTCCGACGTAAACTCATTCATCTTGGATTATCTCGTGCAATTAAACGCTCGCATTGTCGATTGACACGTATACTAATTAAATTAAAAATCAACTAAGAGCGAGCAAATCTCTTTCTCTTGATAAATTGCATTGAGGTGCACCTTGTACATATATTAGGCGTGTTAAATAGGATCTAATTTAAATAATTTATTTCTGATATTCAATTCGATACGCAGCTTACGAAATTGATAAATGCGAAGTATTAAACTTTTATATATTGAAATATTGAAAAAAAAAAATTTTTCGGATTGAAAGCTGTCAATATATTATCGTTAAAGCTTTAATCGTAAGATTTGAGGATGCGTGATGCGTCAAGCTGATATTGAACTTGACGTAAATATCTTTCTACCGATATATCGATTAATTTAAAGTAATATCAGCCAGGAAACATGTAGACTACACCTATTTTTATCGTGCTGTTTAAAACGTATTGATGTCCAATACCAATTTTAGCGTCGAGTAGCGTCAGAAGTAATATTGAGAATGCGTATAGTGCGATTTTGCATCGCAAAACAATTGTTTTAGTTCAAGCAGTACACTGTTGCGTTAGAAATATGTATTTGTTTCATTGCTTACGTTCATGATTTGCGTTTCACGCTATTTTCGCTGTTAATCGCGTTAAAAGTAAATAATCGTCATACGTTTTTATTATATCAGCTATTTGCAATGATAATGCGAGTTTTGCGAGAATGTGTTTTTTCAATATCTATTAGGAAGACATTAATGATTAAAAATATGAAAATACAGGCACGATATACATATATCAAACTCGATTTTTGCCACGGCAGACTCGCCATGATATTCGTAATATTTTAATATTTCTATACGCGCGTTATCTCATGTCGCATCGTCCATAATATCGCCGTGTCGATAATCGTAATGTCGGCGCGTTTGTGTGGCGTGATAAAAACACATTGCCATCGAAAACGTCACGCGCGTTCAATCGGTGAATTTAAATTCGTCTTCGCCATCCGCGCACAGCCGTGATTTATAGGTAAACTAAAATATCGCGCGTGCCGGGAAGCGCGCGATAAAAATAATCCAACTGAGCCCGTGAAACGTGGAAAACGCGTGCGCGAGCGGGTACAGCGTGCGGGCACATACACACTTTAAAAATTGACACTGGGATGCGCCGTGGCACAAATTTCATTTTCTCGAATCGGGATTTACGCTCGCCACAAGCGAGCGCCACCACCCACTTCAGCCTGTCCCGAGATGCACTGCGGCGGATTACTTTTTTCCTCGCGAGAGTATTTTTCCTCCCCCTCGCCATCGAGATTTTCCTTCGTATCCCCGGCGTTCTGATATTTCGAGCGTCGTGCCGCACTCGTCGGAAGCATAAGAAGCGATATCTTTACGAGAATGTTTTTTTTTTCTTTTCCTTTTTTTTCCCCGGCGACTGTACGCTCTCTCGCTCTTCCCGTTCTTTCTCCTCCGCTAAACTTTTCTCCCATGTTTTTTTTCTGACACGTCTGGTACCGCGGCGACCCTTCCATCCCGCCCCGTCAAGGGAATCGGAACGAGGGTGGAAAGTGACTCACTTTCGGGACATCCTCGACAGACAACGCACTTGCATCCACACACGTACATACTCGCATACACACGTAACTAACATCCGTTGGCTTTGCTCCAAATCCCTTTAACTTTTGACGAATCTCGAATGCCAATCGGTCGCGACTTTACCAATGAACGATGAAAATCCTAAAAGAACAGCCGCGTTCCCGGCTGTTCAAGCGCATTAAAACGACACGATTGTTTGCATCATCGTTTTACTCTCTTATTTATTATTAAAAAATATCTAATACAAAAAAGAACATTTTAAAAATTATTTAAAAAAAAAAGATCTTTTTTCTCTTTTTTTTTTTCAAGTAAAATGTAATACAAAATAATACAAAACAAAATTTTGATATATTTTTATATATTAATCCTTTATTTCTTGTTACGTTATTTTGTTGTTGATAGATTTATATTTCTTTATAAAATGTGCGCACATGCGTCGACACACATTCGCTTTTACGTTGATTCAAACATAACTGGTTACGTCTACACATTTGCGGCCAATTACTTTTTTCCCTCTGCCATCGTTTTATTTCGCGGACGATGTAATCGCACAAATATCGCGTTTGCAAAAATTTGCGAGCGCCATAAAGCGTACGTTTAGGCGGTATATTCGATGAATATTCAAGTTACTTTCTTGATGCAACATGCGCTCGATCGTTTGTTGTGAAATTAAATCGTCGCTGCCGTAAAATTGTTTTACGCAAATATGCGCGCCCGCGTATTTATTTATTTATTTGTTTGTTTGTTTGTTTGTTTGTTTCACACTCGAATTCTCGCGTTCTTATCAACGAAAATTGTCGCGGGCGATTTCGAGGCACCTTTATGAGAATTTGTTCCCACATTTATATTCCTGTGGAAAAGGGGGAGACTATTGTACGCGAACGGTGTCGGGCAGACCAAAGTAAATGCACCGACGGAAGAAACGCACGCGGCGGCAAGAGCAATATTATCGTTGAGAGGGAATGATAACACCCCGTCGCATATGTTACTGTACCAAGATACAAGTGTCCCTGTCCTGAAATATCAGCGCGACTGCCGAAGAGTACTTGAACCAACAAAGGGGACCACGTACATCTGGGTATTCTAAAACCGGAGCAAGTTACGAGTGCCGAGATATTTATCCTGTCGATAATTACTTGCGCGATTAGTGCAGCCTTTATTCACGTTAAACTTTTCGTCTTATCGGTTTTATACTATAATGCTTTTCTGGTTCTTCAATTAAACGCAATTTATTAGCGGCGTAAAAGGCACAATTGCCTGCACAGTTTAAAAAATTATTTTTCAGCGAAGTAGATTACGGATTTAGGAAACGAATAATTTAATTAATATGAGAAAAAATATTCTAGGAATATTCTAAAGGAAAATAATTGTTTTTCGTGAAATTAGAACATTTAATCGAACTGTATATACCACACCTATCCACGATTGGCATTCACGCGTAATACTTCGATGATTGTTCGCCGCTGAGCTGTTCTTAAGCTAAACATTTCGACGGATTTTCACCCAAGCGTGCTCACGATCGTTGAATAACAATGAGATTTCTCCCCAGTAGATCCTCCTCGTGGCGTGGCGCCGAATTTTCGGTACGACCCGTGAAAGAACCGTCGCTCGCGTTACGCCGCGAAAAATTCACGCAAAACAAAACTTAACAAGGGCACTTGAAAAGTTGCCCCGGCGACCGGCCGTTCGGCCACGGGGGATGGAGGGTGCGCGAAGTTGGGTAGGATCGTCAGAACTCCATTTCACTTTATTGTAATTCCATTTTTCTCGTCTGCAAATAAACGCTTTAATACTAACGTCTATCGCGTTATCCGCGAGCGGCGAAAAGTTTCGGTTCGATGAGAGTTAAATGGCATTCACTTTCGCATACTACCCCGTCGCTTTTTCGTCTTTTATTTTTCTTTTTTTTTTTTTTTTTTTTTTTTTTTTCTTTACGACTTCCTCGTGCTTTCATGTTATTATGCGTTCACGATGCGCTTATCCATAATATTTTTTTTTTTTTTTCTGTCCTCTTCTTCCCTCGTGTTCTTCCTCTTTCCTGCCGCAACGCATCATTGCCTATTCGATCTCTCCGCTCCACTTCCGACTTTCATCTCGCTCAAGGCTAATAATATCATTTAGTTATCGTGGCGCAGTGAGATCGCACTTCGATACTTCGACTGGTTTTCCATTCCCGCTGGATGCTGAACTCGCCTCCCTCATCGCCAACTTACATCTTCATTCCATCCATTTCCCATTCCCTCGACGCTCAGATAGAAGCACGAGTTTGTTGCTCGGTCGTCGTACAATAATTTGGGAATGGAGATTTTTCGCGATCACCGCGACAAAGTCAAAGTTGTCCGGCGCAAATATCGGAAATCGAGCCCTGAAGTCTTTGACATTTTTATTCCCGTAATATCACTTCCGTAGCGCCTCTTTCTCTTTTTTTTTTACATTACAACACAAAAATAAAACCTAAACATCTGTCGATTTTTTGTCGGAACTTTTTAAGTAGACGATTTCCGTGCCAATTTTACCATCGGGAAAGATTGAATTAGTTTTTGATAAATATAACAAATTGATACATTCAAAAATACATTAATTTACATTTATAAATACCAGAGTAAATACGTAGCTGTAGAAAAGTCAATTTAAGCCATTTATTATCGATATACATCTAAACTCGCTCAAAACAGAAATATAATTTGTTTTTACTTAAATCTTAACGTGATTTTCGTCAAATTAGTGTCGGCAAGAATATCGGGTAGTACCCGAATGGAAATTAATTCCCACCGTTACCTAATAATTAGCTAGTCAATTCGTGATTCATCTCGTGGCTGTCTAACTCTCGTTAATGACGAACTAGAACAGCTAGATATCTAAACGTTTTTCGTCGCGTACTAGTCTACTGCGCGTTCTGACCTTACGCAACGCTCGATTGTCGAGTTCACCGGACTCACGGACCGCCGCGGTAGTGTGAGTGCGTGCGTGTGTTTACATCAGCCGGCACCTTGCGCTCGAAGTTCGCTAGGTGGAAGATGCGCGGGCGGCGGCCGGCAAGAACTGGTTTGCCCGGCGAATTCGGCGAATTCGGCAGTCGAGCGAGAGCTGCGTAAGATCAACACACAATAGTAAACAAGTACGCGGCGAAAAACATTTAGATATCTATTTTGGTACACGATCAGCTGGACAGTGGCTAGACGATCGATACTAGACAGACTTTATTTTTCTTTTTCTTTTTTTTTAATGGCAACTTAATTTTTTTGAAGACAGTCACTGAATAATAAATACTTTCTTGTAATTTATGGTACCAAGCCAGTCGCTAGTTAAGAAATATATTTAATCTGCGCGATCTAACCACTAGCTCCAAAATCAGGTTAGCTAGATAAATTTCCACTCGGGTAAAGTGTGTAATGAAATTCCAGCAACAATTTGTAAATTCAAGAAAAAACTACTATCGCGATGAGAAGAAAAGCGTAGAATGTGAAGGTATATGCAGGTTATAGCCTCGTAAAACAGACGGAGTGAATTTAAAGTCGCGACGAAGCCTTTCCCTACCTCCGGAACCGAATACTTCTGTTTTCATCAACGAGTAGATGATAAAATAGCGCGCGGATAAGGCGCGTTCTTTAATCAATCTTGATTATAGAAGCTCATTTTTGCACGTAGCCTTAAAGAGATATAAAGCTAGTACGAGGTTATTTTTATTTTTGCCGAGACGCATGAACACCGCTTACGTAAAATAAATTAAATCATATTCGTGATCTTTTGTGTAAGAAAAAGAAAAAAGAAAAAGAAAGACATAAAAAAATATTTGGTTGTAACAGCGAACAAATTAAATTCAGTACGACTAATTGTATCTGTTTCTCGATCGTTTGCAGATATGAAATAAATTATTTCAATAGTTTGTCAGTAAAAAACAATGGCATTTGCATTCCTATTCTTTCGTGCGCGTTTGCTTTTTTAATTCTTGCATATCAGGTGCAACTTTTTTTTTGTTTGATACGTCCGATAGTATTCTCGTAACGAAATTGAGCGTCGACCTAAATTAAGAAATATTTTCACGTGTGTACGAACATATGAGGAAATAACGCGAAAGAGTAAATTACCATTAATCGAGTTATCTTGCATCGCCAAAAAAAGAAAAAGAAAAAAATTCTCGATGTAACAATATGATAGAAAATTAGGATATATAAGGATCCACGTGTGCGGGCAATCCCGCTTAAAATAATCCCTTGGAAAATCGAGAGCAGTTTCGTGGGAAGAACCTGTATCGAATTCTACGACAAATATTTACGAAATCTCGCGATGAAAGAAGGCGGTTATGGAAGGATCGCTCATCCGTGCTGAGTTTACGTTCGCAGCCAGTTTTCTTGTATCCTCGATGTTTTCTTAAGATACGTTAAGAGAAGTGTCATCCCTCTTCGGTGTGCCTCTCATTCGCCCCCGCAGAGCAGTTCGAGGGGGCACACGTGTGCGCACTTTCTGACATCGCATTGGATTTATCACAGTATAAACGTTTACGTTTTCCCTTATTATACAGCGACCCGACGAGTAAAAAGCACTGATTCGTAACTCGGCGCGCTTCATTATACATTCCTAGTCAACTGCATTCTGTATAACGTCTGGAATTCCATTATCCTTGCGCTGTTTATAGCGTTTCCCATACGGTCCGTATTATTTTTGCATTTTTTTTTTTTATCAATTATTGTTATACGTATCTACATAAAGTTTTCGCTCAAAAGTACAATAACCCTCTCAAGAGATTGCGATTCAGAAGATTTAAGAAAGTGACATCGGGGGATAACAATAGGTCAAACTCCTTGGGTCTATCGTATAAGATAATGAGCTGATAAAGAATAGGGAGGTGCCCGAGACTCGGTTCTGCTTATAGTTTCATCGTTAGGGTAACTCCGATCATTAAAGGTCCCCTCTCTCGTAATATTTTTCTGCTCCTCTTCGCCGTTGGTCTTTCGTTTTAAAAGTTGTTGATAGCAAATCATTTCTTCCTTCTCGGTGACTTAACGATCGCGGCCACACCCGCGAGGAAGTCCGAACGAAACTTATTTTCTTTCGTACAGCTCTTTTATCTCAGCAGCAGAATTTTACTACATAATATTGTTCAGGGGCAAAGTTGCGCTCTCTATCGATCGCGACGAGAAAATGTGATATTAATATTTAAAGGGGTACTCGAGCTTGGTACTGAAAGGTATTAAATCAGTTTCCGAATGAAATGCACATTTTCGATATTCGTGATGGAATGTAATCTGTTTACGCGTATCATCATCAAGCTGTTCTATTAATTGCATTAAAATTGCAGCGAAATATTTTATTCGGATTTTATATGAAAGTATTATAATGTCGTGTAAATGTTTGCCGACATTAACAGAAGGAATAATTGATATTACGCCTAAATACGATAATATTTGCAATAACCGTATTTTATTTTAATTTGCTTCTACGTTTATTGTAAATAAATTGTAATTAAAACGGAAGAAGTGCCTCTTTAATTTTAATTTTAATTAGGAGCAAGAATGTAATACTTTAACTTATTTTAATTAATTGAAAAAGTAAATTAAATAAGCTGAAATGCTAAATTGTTAAAAAGTAATGAAAAACAAATTAAAAAATTTAGTTAAAAAAAATATTGCACGAGTATTTACGGCTGTTTGGGCGTCAATTTGTTTTTGTTATCTATTATTTTAAATAAGTCGAATTTTTTCAATGCAGTTGAATTACGGCAAAAAAAAAAAAAGAAAACAAATAGATTGATCGTATATCGCACTACATTGAAATCCACGAGTGCATGATTCAATCAATACACACCGAATTGTACCGGATCGTTTGGTGTCGACGTATTCTCGTCCTCGGCGCGTGGTTCTGTTTCTCCCGTACTCTAACAAGCCTTAACGAGTCATTGTGAACGTAGCTGACGGGCGTTATTTATGCGCCGCGTGGCGCATTTGTAATAAAAAGCTTCCCCTTGTACTCTTCTTCGCGTTAGCCTTCAGCGTCTCTTTCGCCGTAGAGGTGCCGAGAGATCGGGCGAACCAAATGAGTTGTAAACCGCGGCTCGTAAAGGAATTTCTGTCAGGTCGCTTTTACGATTTCAGAGATTTAGAACTAACGACCTCAACATGAAAACCGAGAACGGCGAAGCAATGATGGGGGACGAAGTCGAAAAGGGGAAAAGGGGGGGTGGGGGAACGAGGAATACATTAACACGGTTACGTAATCGTCGAATCGCAAAGGAAAGAGGTTTAGCAGGACGGACTCAGGTATGATTAGAAGGCGCCGCGGATTCTATCGCGCTATTCCTGAAAATTCCTTTAATTTCGCGTGGCGGTAATTACAACGGCGATTTAATACGTACATATATGTATACGATATCGACAAGCTTGGAAAGAAAAAAAGATCAGCGATCGTAAATCTTTTTTGCTAAATTTATATCTATTTAATAATTAATCTAGTTCTATGATTTTATTAATTATCAGTATTTACTTTTTACTAATATTGCTAGCACGCGTAAATGTATGTTGAGAGGTACACTGCAATACTGTCGCGAAGTGACAAAGAGAATAAGAAATATCCGTTCGTATTTACACGCGCTTGTTACTCGCAGTCCGATCATTTATTGCTCTACTATTTATTCTTTGCAAAGCTGTATACGCTTTCATGATTACGTAAGCGTAGTCCGCGCCGGATGTCTCTCGAACAATTTCTGCATTTTGCTAAGAGCGAAGTAAAATAAATAGAGGCACACGAGTCCTTCGCGACGAGAGAGTTCTTATCTAGTTTGGATTGATGGAAAATTATACGCTTTTCGAGTTTATTGAGACTGAAAAACGATGTGCGAGTTAAGAAGTTTGTCTCAAGAACAAAAAAGATTTTTTGAATTATGATAATACATATCATTTTTTATATCATCGTTTTATACGTGAGCTTAACTCAATTGCCTTCGCGTATTATTTACTTGATATATGACTGTTTTTAACTGGATACATGAAATAATTTTATTAATTCTTTCCTTTTTCTTTTCTACATTGCACAAAATGTGCATTTAAAACGCACACCTTTCTTTTACTTATTTTTCATTTGTACTAACATGTTCTTCTATATACAAACTTGACATTTGCATAGAAGTGTTCAGGAATGAAAATTTGAGAAAGAATTTACATTTTATTTTGCAACTACTGTAAGCGTAAGGATAATGAAAAAACAAAACTAGAATATTAGAATAGGCTACTGTTTCATGTTCTTTCTCTCTTTTTTTTTTTCTCCCTATTGTTATTATAATCTGTCTCGCATTTAATTATCGTTTAACATTACATTCTTACTTCTCGCTGTGAATTACAAAACAGAAGGTGCGATGTATCATTAAGTAATGATTTCATAGGATAATTACTGAGTCAGTTGTTTTATCAGATAATCTAGCGGTGTTCGTCGAGCTGCGCGAAAGGGTGCCGCGGAAATCGATATACTGCGGATACATTAACAAGAACGGGTCGTTTCGTGTCGAGATTTAACGGAAACCGCAATGTTACGTTGAAAAGAGCGCATACATTACGAAAACTAATTATGGACGTTTGCGTGACGCGCTTTCGAAAAAAGGAGCTCCACGCGGAAAGGCTGGAGCATTGAGAACGGCTGACAAAAGTCGATCGAAGGGGCACATAATCGCGCGAAGTGGACCCGGGCTTCCTTCCTATTTTCATGGCAGAATTACCTCTCTTCCGATATTCAAGATCTTCCGTCGGTTTGACGAAAGAACCATCGGCCCAGAGGAGACAAGAGAGACGAACCTTTTTTTTTTTTTTTTGCTCCCATTGAATTATTATGCAAAGTAGCAATTAACTTTTCCATTCGGTAATGGCGCGCCCGAGACTTTCATATAAGAGATCGCCGATGAATATTTAAATATAATGCGCGTCGCGCAGGATCCGCAGCGCCGTCGATTGGAAGTGTTCCTTGGGCTTCGGAAATGAAATAGATTTCTGCCGCCTAGATGAAACGTGGATTAAAGCCCTATTTACATGACACGGTGGTACGCGGGGCCGCGTTGTATGCGGGAATTTTTAGTGGATTTTAATAAAAGAGCGCGATATGAATATCGTATAATCTCCCATCCGCGCCTTAATTAAATTTGTTGAGATTCAATTTTATGCGATTAAAGTGCGACTTTATTAAAAAATCGATTCCTACCGTTTAAATACTTATTCATCCCGGTAAGATTAGATTTTTACCGGGATCGTGTAACAACAATTCTCTTATCCGAGCGTGGATGCTACTTTCTTCCGTTATAATTTCTCAACTATATTATAATTATATCTATTTTTGCTTTACGAGTACGTGTGTTTCGTTCGTTATTATTTTATTACGCGATATGCGCAAATAAGCATGTTCCTTTTTAAGGAACTCACAGGAGAAAAAATACGTGGTGAATCCGTGGTAACAGGTCGCGAGGCGGAACGTTGAGACAAATGCTGACGTACGTGCGTTTAACGCTGCGATTTTCACCGAGCATCGAATAAATCTCGCTGAAAGCGAGGTACAAAGCCCGCGCTCACCTGTTTAACATCGAGCGGGTGTAAGTACCTGATGTAGATGCCACAAAACATAACTACAATTAGTCGGCGCGACATCGCTGATGAGAACGAACGTTCTGACCGCTCGGTAGATTCGGCTGGAATTTAGGATCGTCCCGACCCTCTCGCATCCCTGGGTCGTTAGCAACCGTGGCTCGACACACTCGCAAATTCGAATGACGCGCGGAGGGGCTGCCGTGCCGATGATTACCGAGTCGCAATGCAGTCGCATATTATATCGCGTGCATAATGACGGGGTCGCATGAATGCACGGCGTTTTCGGCGCGTTCACGCCGGTTCGAATGTCGACAAAGGTAGAAATTTGCGCTGACGTACGCGGTACCATTTTCGAGAGACGCTCCGACCCCTCGTCTTGACTTTCGAGCCTTCGATTTGTATCGCCGCAATTGACATTTCGCGCGTTTTCCATTTTGCCGCTCCATAAAACGTTGAAAAACCATGGAGATGTAATTAACCGTGTCGCACTAAAGTCCCGCGCTTACAACACCGATTAATTAAATCAAATTATGCCGATCTGAAACA
Organism: Cardiocondyla obscurior; assembly: GCF_019399895.1. Lineage (NCBI taxonomy): Eukaryota > Metazoa > Arthropoda > Insecta > Hymenoptera > Formicidae > Cardiocondyla > Cardiocondyla obscurior. The sequence goes on from NC_091866.1 coordinate 1,615,289, forward strand.
CAAAGGCGACACGAGAGGCATTTTGTTCCGCGACCACGCCACGTACAAGTGTGTTTCGTGACAAGATACAATTATCATGCTCGAGTAATTTTTCGAGTAAGGGTCTTAGTCGTAAGAAGTGTATAACTGTGCCAACGAAGCGCGCTAACGTGTGACGCCGGAAAGTTTTAATTCCCCTGAGCCCCGTAGATCGTTGGATTTTGCGAAAATAACGTAAATCGCCACGTTAACTCTAGTTTCCAGAAGGCGCCGTTTTAATGCGCGGCTAGAAATTGCAACATCACGATCTAAAGAGTTCAAGTTGCTAAGGTTTTCGCAATGTTGTATATCATTTCCGTATCTTGTGCTATGCTTAAGGTGAAATTACACGAATTTGCGAGGCAATATTTAATACTTGGCCCATTTATCGCCGACGACGTTAACAGTCAGCTTAAATCCTGCTCTTAATTTTTGCGATAATAAGTTTACATTCCCGAGTATTTCAAAGACAGATTTATTTTGCTCCACTGATTCGATAATCCTCGCGCCGGTAGAAAATCGTCCGATTAACGGTCGCCTTTGTCAGGAATGTTAGCGTGATAAAACATTATCTTTTATTTTGCGTTCTGCAATATTATCTTCATATTTATTTTTATTCAGAAAATCCATGAAATATCTTTAAATGACAAATTGATTATAATTACTCAAATTCGTTATTTATTATTCGTTACGTAATTGAAATTTAACATATTCCGGATATATTCTTGATTTCGCACAAAATGACACAAAGCTGGGTCGTATTAGCGATTTTCCGATGATGATAAGAAAAAAAGTAGAACAAGAACAAAGTAACGAGGCGGTATGGAACGCCATTAGAGACTAATTATCTGGTTGGCTTCGTGGCTAATTAACTGGGCGTAGGCTCATCGACTAGCGAACGAAAGCAAAGGTGAGGAGGGCATAGTCTCTGACTGGAAGATGTAATCGATTCTATTGATTATACTATCAGCAATCTTTTCTTGCATGACACATTTTTGCCTATAATAGCTAATGCATATTTATTACCGCTTTTGGCATCGTCAATGTATTAACATGCGCAACATTAATTAAAGAGCATTTTTTTAGTTTGCTTAGGTCTACAATATTTAATATTATAATTTTTTTAATAATATTAACAATTTTTTTTTTGTTTGATTAATTTATAAATTATTTATCTAGGAAGAAGTTATTAAATAGTTAGTTAAAATTTAAAATTGCTATTTAGTAAATTAATTAAATAGAAATTAATGCATTTTAAGATATTTCACGATATAGAGTTTAAAAAAACAAATATGACCTGAAATGACGCGCTGCCTTCTTGTAGGCGTATTTATAACGAAGAAATTAAATCGATCGGCGTTCTGTGAATTATCAAAAGATTCGATTAGCTCGCTCGTTGACAACATCCGGTGGAAGCTAGGTCGTATACCGGGGTTTCATCATGACGCGCCTTATCGCGTTAATAAGCTCGACTTATTCGTACCGCGGATTAATACGCTTATCCAGCCACCAAATGCGTTCGATCGCCGAGGCGCGGCTTAAACTCCATAATCCAATTAACACAATGAAAGACGAGATTGACAGTGAGACGACGGAATTCCGAAGGACGCGCATTCAATCCAAATCCGCTCAGCCAAATCGATCGTCGAAATGCAAGCTGTCAAACCGTCCTCGCGAGACCAGAGTTGCATTACGAGCGACGTATCAACCGCGGTGTACACGCGCGATTAGCGTACAACTGCAGCCTGGGCTGGTTCGATCATAGATAAGTCGCGTTTGCTTTGGCTCATGATTGTGCTATCAAGAGGTTCCGGGCATTGTGTGTACAGCATTACACAATGTTCGCCATTTCGGGATATATAACGCGTTATCTTGGAGCACGTGATAAACCAAGAAAGGTATGACTTCTGACAATAGTTCACAATAGGGATATTCGCTACAAAAGCGATGGCAATTTTTTTTTTTTTTAGACGTGCGTTACTATTGTAATTAAAAAAAACATTTATTGAGAATGGAATTTATTATTAAAGACGAATCATATAATACGTAATTTTAACACTCGTAAAAATCTTTACAACGCTTAACTCGTTAATAAAATCTTTCACCGTAACTTTATCTGAATAAGGTTTTTGTGGCGTATTGTAATTAATAATTGTAATCGATTTGTCACATGTCGACAAATTTATTAAAATTTACTCCGCCCGGTAATTTGCATAATTTTCGAGCTGATTCAGGTCAAGATAAACGTCTTAATAAGATGTATGCGCGTAATCTGATGATTAATTAATCAAAGGCAGAGGATATTTTCTTTCTCGCGAAAGTAATAAGTCATTTCGCGAGTCTTAAGGGCTTAGATCACGTAGGTGACTATGCTAAATAACGCTACTTGTAGGATTTTTTTTTATCGAAAAATAATGTAATAACGACACATTGATAAATCGTACATGTTTTTGCGATTTTTTATTTAACGCAGTAATTACATAAAGTTTACCGCACGAGTTTATAGATAGATATATGTATTAATTTTTCTTTATATCCCGGCATTAATTATATGTTTCGTCACGATCTAAAGATATGTTACATATCTAGAAACGCACGACAAAAAGTGAAACATATATCGGATAAAGAATTTAGGGCACGAGGACAGAGTTTTGTTCGTAGTCCGTAACAACGACGGTCGACAAATAAACGCGGCTTCTTCATCAAACGAATGGATAGTTTGTCAAATCGAGGACTGGTTTAGCTTTTGCGGAATGTATTGAGAGAGATGAACTTGAGGGCGGGAAAAGAATTGGCAAAGGAAACGGTATAAACGAAACCGTCGTGGCTGAGCCGCGAATCGCAGAATATTCCATATTTTTCTGTGAATATACGCTCGCGCAATAAAGTGGATATCGAGATCCGGGCCACTGATGGAGGCTCTCAAGCATCCTCGCCACTGACACAACAACCGCATCTACAGTTCGCTATATCGCTCGCGCGACCACCGATACCAACCCGCGGCAGTTCACACCCACATCACGGTGCACCGGCGTCCACATGGACAAGCAGACGTATCGACGTGTCTCCCTATAACTGATTGCAGCGGCATAGTAGATAGAGAAGGTTGCAGAAGCTTTTCATTCGATCGCCCTTTTCCCTTCTCTTCCCGGGTATGCTCGCCTCCTTTGCAACTGCAACATCGTTTCCCATTCTTCTTTTCTGCACTCATCGTTCCCACCCTTCCCCTCTCGTCGCTCCCCCTTCTTCGTCTTTCTTTATCGGTATCAATCCGACCGTTCGCTATTGTCTCTCTTTCTCTTTCGTCACACGCTAGTAGTCCGACCGAAAGGGAAGTCTATAAATTCGCCTAGAGAAATTGTCGCGAGAAATATGGAATATTGAGTGCGAGTAGAGTTACCCTCGTTGCCGCCTGGGAAACGCCATCGAGAAAACGAGGAGCGAGGTACCGAGCGGCTGCAATGCGAGTTACGTAGGGTCCTCAGTGAGCGAGGTCGTATGAAGATACGAGACCGGTTGTCATCGTAAGGAGGGTCGAAGGTTCTAAGTCACGCCAGCCTCGTTCTTTCTACCATTTCCTTCTCCTCATTGTCGCCTCGGCTCACGACGCGTCGGCAGAAAATAACAGCGTAGACGGAGAACGTCTGTTTGAATTCAGGAATTTGTTGTCGTGACTACGACTTGCCTGTGTACCTGCATGAATACACATCCCACGTCTGGACGGTGACGAAGGATATCTGTAACGCAACTCACCGCATCAATTTTCCACGCGTTATCGCCGTTCTTTCGTTAACCTCTTTTTGTTCAAGGGAACGACATTCCTGTTTCTACGATGAGACGCGTTTCTCTTTTTTTAATTTTCTGCTAGGAGTTGCACGGATTGGTTTTAGAAAAAGCGAAAGCATCGTGATATTCAAGATTATATTTATAATTAGTTAAAACCAACGCTGATTTAATTAATATGTCCAGGCAAAGACGGTCTTTGCGATTTTCGAGATCGAGAACGACTTGGTAGAAGTACCGTCTTTGTCTGGACATACAAATTAAATATTACAATTAAATCGAAAGAGACTAACGTATAGATAGGCGCGGGTGTCGCGGGGAGTGGTGGGAGGAACGGAGCGAGAGCGAGCGCGAGCCTACGTGCCGCGCGCTAGGTATATTCCCCCACTACTCCCACTCTCGCTTTGTCCTTCTCCAGCGGTCGCGCGAGCACACACGTACTACGCACGGCACAGCAAGCACGTGTCTCCGTACCCGAAAGTAATTCGCACTTCCATTTAACGAAAACCCTTCCAGCACGATAACCACGATTAACCACTTGATATTTCTTTATGTTACAGATCGACGCAGTTGCTGTCCGCTGTCCGCTGTCGTCAACGAGTTCGTCACCGCCGATATTAAGATATATACGAACCGCAGCCGGTTCGTCGGTCGTCCCGAATGTTCCGCTGAGTATTCGGGCGTACTTTTTCGACACACGACTATCTTTTAATCGCGAGTGCTAAACCATGGAACGCGCGAGTAATCGTTGAGTAAATTTCGCGATTAAAATCACGGGTCGCGGTGTTCGCGAGTGACTTGGGCGCGGAGGGATGACTCGTCACGTCCCATCTGAGAGGAGGAGCAGGCCCGGGACGGGCATCCTGCATCGGCGGAGCAACTTTTAAGTAAGTATAAATTAAAAAAATAAAATCTTTGTTTCTTTTATTAATCTCATTACTTAACTGATGTCTACATTAATTTTCTTTTTTATGTTACAGTCACCGGCAGAATACTTCAACTCCGCTGAAGCTCAGCAGACTGGTGAGTCGCATCAATTTTTTATTTGTAATTTGCTATCGGGTGGGATATTTTAAAAAATAGCCACACATTATTTCTTCTAGTTACAATAAATATTGCACTCACGCAATAACGAATAATATACAGAAAATATGAGCACATTTAATTGTGCACAAAATTAAATAAACTTAAAAAATTTTTTTAAGATCTTTTAAAACAAAACATTATGCTGCTTACACTTTTTTTTTTTTTACGAATGAATTGATTGCCAAATTTTAAAGATAGAAGAAAAGTTATTGAATATATACATATCGATCTTGTCATTCATAGTTATTTAAACACAGTTTTTTCATCTCTTGCACAACATCAAACACTGAAAAAATCTGTGAAATTTACCTACGCTAGACGATGTTTGCATCCGATTTTCGTGATTCAAAAACGAACTTTTTTTTTTAATAAATGTTTTAACGTTAGTTGAATAGAGGTGCTACGTTGCAGGTTTTGTAAAAAAAAAAAAACACTTGTAAAAGCATACTTATAATGAAACCCGTGACGTTAACGCGATGGCGAGAAATCATTTTGCGAGGGTATACGCGGTGGGGAAAACGTGTGAGCGATGAAAAGAACGTCAGCCGCGTCTTTTACTGCTCTGACGAGACAATCATTTCAAATCCGTGGCACGACATCTACCTGATACGAAGTGACAGACGGTCCCAACGTCGGGTAAGCCGTCGTATGACAAGGCAGAAAGAACGTCAGTTACATCAACCCTCTGTCGAGTAAAAACAAATGGCGCGTTTTGCAGTCTGTAAGCGACACTTTTTTCACCATGCGGGTGGAGCGATAACTTGTCGCGCGATTTCTCGTCATTGAAAACAAGACCAATCCGATTAGACCTTAAATCTTGTTAATGCTCTCAGAATTGATCGTACGATGCTAAGATTATACTATCTCGACAGTTTAAGAAAATAATTATTTTACTACTAGTTAATATTATAAATATAATTATATTGGACTAATAATAACAGCTTGTCGAATTTACGCAGGTCGGTAAATGTACAGCTTAACAAATTTTCAGCTAGAAAGATGCAATTTAATTAACTTAGTTTTCGGAAAGTTAAATAATTAGAGAGTAATGCCCCTATTTCGGTTTATTCCAATTTCACGACGAACGGTCCTTCCGTGGCACCAACCTTCAGTAACTCATACCGACGCGTGTGCATGTCGCTCACACAGCCACAATCGCGCGGAGGCGTTAGTTTGTTATTACGGATAGGTAACCCTGCAAAACGTGAGCGGGCGCTAACGTCTGCGTATAAATTATTAGTCGATATTTCAAGCGTGACGTCACTTCCGGCAATGTGCCGGCTGGTTTCCGCCGTATGATGGATGGTCCCACCTGCACCCCCTATATCCCTCCTGTCCAGCCGTCCTAGTCGTCGAGCTCTTCCTCAAATCGTTGCGCACACAGTGCACAAACGTACACAGGCGCAAAGCGCCGTCCGTACGTACCGCATGCGTTATGTATACGCGATAGTTTACGAGAGAGCTTTTGGAGAGGGCGAATAATCGACCGATACGATACACGAGCGCGATAGCGAATGGCGTATTTTTTTTTCTCTTCCATTTACCTCTCTACGAGAAATACGATTTTCTCGCGAGACTTTCAACGGCACGCTTCAATGGGCGACTATCTCGTTTCGCGACAGAAAAAAAAAAAATAAAAAAATAAAACAACCACTGGACACTATTCTATACTCGCGTTTGTTGACTCTATATCGTCGGTCCAATCCGGTAATTAATAACGGTAGTACCACGTCGAACGATATCGTTTCTTACCGATTGCCTTCCTCGTGTCATTTCTACGTCAGATAAGGGACGACAGCCGAAGGGGATAAAAGGGAGCGTTGGGAAAAGAAACGGGAGGGTTCCAGGTAACGTACGATGGTGACGGTACATCGTGCGTTCTTGTGTATTTATGGCCAAATCGAAGAGCCAGCTATTTGCGAAAGAGATTTACAAGGATTATTCTTGTAAAAATCTCGTTCGATTGTAAAGAAAATTACGTGACTTCTAGAAGATTTAACAAAAACAATATAAAGTCCAAATATTATAATTTGATAATAGGATAATTTTTGGTTATAAATTACATATAAATTAGCTTTAATGGAATTAAAAAAGATAAGATGCACTTATTTATTATAATTATATCATAAAAATTTTTTTTATATAACGCTCGATAAAATTTTTTTGACGTTTACAACTGATTGAAATGCGTAATTTCTCAGACAAAAAATTCGATATCGTTATTACAATCCACGCGACCTATAATAAAGCTCGTCCTCATTTTCTCACATCCAGAAAAGCGCAATGTGGTTGAATCTGAGGAGCTTACAAAATGGTTCTTCACTATCATGGTTAGAATTTCAGTTTGTCGATAAATAAGACGCTGAGGTTATTAGATATCAGGGATACGGATCAAATTCCAATTTCAGCGGCGCAGGTCAAGGGGGTTGCTTTCTCAGATTTAGAACGAAAGAGACGGAGAGCGTCTTCAGTCGGTTTGCCCGCCTCGAGAGAAACTTGGTCAGATTTTGAGCTAGGGATAAAGCATACTACTAAAGTATCTTGTGAGATGTCATCTCTAATCTGTAACCCGTGAAGTTTCGCGGTTGTACAAGAATAGAGCGCCGTAGTAGTTTAGATTCGTATCGCAAATGATTAATATTATCCGCTCATAGCGCATAAAATTCATTGGTTTATCTCACCTATGTTATACACGGGCAGTGTAAAACGCGACATAATGCACGGTCTCCCACAAATAGCTATTTTTATTAAGGGATTTTGCAAGAATTCTTTTATTTAGTAATAAATACGCTTGCGCAGCATCCGGATGGGTTCGTCGTCAATGAAAGCGCGCATTCATATACATTTTGACCGTACAAAAGACAGACATACGATGGACTGTCGGATGAGTGACGTTAAACTTTTACGGTTTTCTGTACTCTTCGCGTGCACTCGTTTGACTCGTAAAATTTGTATGCTGGGTGCTTCGACACGCGTATAAAATAATATACGACGAATGACGATCCGCTCGTATACGTATATCCTTATACGAGAGAGAGATAGCGTAGTTTGATCAAAGCTTATTTGACTTGACACTCGGTGGAGCAAGATTTATTTGAATATTCTTTTGCGAAAAATCATAAATATTATTACCGCGCATTTATATATTTCAATTAAGGTTTACTTGCTTGTCGTATTTTTCGGTGATATACTGGATAATATATTGAACGGCCGAGTTTTTTTTTTTTTTTTAGTGAGATGTGTCACATATAAATCTTGAATTCGCAAATCCTATCTTTTTTTTTATCGTCCAGATATTACAGAGCGCGCGCTATTTGCTTTTGCTTTTTTGACATTAAAGAAAATGGTTTTATATTTAATAACTATATACGGATGTATGCACACTGAGAGGCAGATAAGACGTTTGTTGCAACAACGGCGACTAGCGCATATATAATATATATATATAAAATTGTTAGTCAATATTTAATGAAGCTATTTATTAATTTATTTACCTAAATAAAGTTCAGGAAAATTATTCTTTCTCTTCGATATCAATAATTTAACATAAATTATTATAAATATAAATTAAAGTTCTATTCCTTTATTAAAACGTTGCTAAATGTAGCCCAATATATTATCTAACTGTAATTAATTTATCCGAGATATTTAAAAAACAAAAATTTGTAACTTTTCACGATTAAAATAATTATTAAGAAAATAGAAGCACTTGAGTAATAATAATTTTTACCAGGAAGAAGCAAAACATTTGAACGTTACAAGTATGTCGAGTTAACGCGATGCACATAACTAACGTGTCAACGATCAGTCTAGGATTATGCCGTTCGCTGCCTTGTGCATAATGGTGTAAATGATAACCTGGGAGTGTCGGAGAACGGCTCTGTTCGCGGATTAAACACACGTTCGGTTAGAGAATGTAAGTCGGATGATTCGTACGAACGCGAGTACGGCACGGCTATTATTGCGTTGCGATGCTCACAGCTTACGTGACTACAGCTGTCGGCCAGTATTTCGTAAGGCGACGTAATGCCACGTGTATGATACATACGCATTTTGCACGAGAATAGCGTTCGAATCGCGAGGCCGGTGACGAATCTGGCAAATTGCGCGAGAAAATTAGACTCGTGTAACTACCGCGCGTCACGGCAACCCGAGGATCCTGGTTTAAGGGTCGTTCGAAAAACCTCCTGCCCGCGAACTAGGGACCGATCAACGGCGATGATCGACGAAATCCTATGGCGTGCCAAAAGTCATTGGGCGCAGCCGTTCAAAGTCGTTTGACCGGCAAAATTTGATAGCGAGGCGAATTGTTCGGCCAAATATCAACGCTCGTGTAATTTCTTCATTTCGTATTACGTGCGAGTGATATTTTCTCGATTCCATTACGTTCTACTTATTGCACGGCGTAGACGTAATAATATTCAAGAAGTCGTTACTCGATAGAATTAACGCAATTACGGGTTGTAATTATAACACCGTGATAATTTTCGAAAACATCTATTCAGTTCTCCTTAATTACTTCGTGACACGTATTAATTAAGCAGGTAATTTTAACGTTTATACAATCGTGCAATTGTTAATTAATAATTAGAAAAAAGAATTTTTTAATTACATTTATCTTAATTATTTTTTGCGTTAACGTTAATGTCATAATAGATGCGGTCTATTCGGCCAATCGACCCGACATTATTGTCGAATGTCATATCATATTCCGAGTTCCGCGATCCGTAGCAATTATATATTGAATTTATTACACAAATTTATGTGTCCGTGCACTGTCGACCGCAAGTAATAGTGGTAAATCAACATCGAATGAATCTTCCTGAATGACAGCTCGAATGAATGCGCACGAATGCAGAGATCTCGGTTTTAATTTTCGTTTTTCCGCAGACGCGTTTAAATATTTCATTATGCAGCGCCGCCTGCAAATTTATGTGCGTTCGCACATAATAATCGCAGATTTACGTAGCATCGCCACGGGACGATGGGTACGCGTTTACGTACGGCTGGAATGCGAGTGCGTGTTCATGCGAATAGAATTCCAATCGTACGCGAATGTATCACATTGGTCAGAAAAAATTCGATCTAGCACTAAGCCCGTTCTTGCGTCAACACACTCCGGGCTTTTGTAACATTAAAACTCCCCCCCGCGTTTTTATCGTGCAATTAGCTCGAGCGTTTAAATAATACGCATTAATGAAAATTTAAGACTGTTACCGCCAAATTACCTTTCCCGACCAAAATCAATATTTTTCTTGGAAAGCGCAAAGCAAAATCGGTCTGCACGATATATCATGTAATTTTATATGCCGCGCGTATTGGCCAAATTTTTCTTTTTCTTTTTTTTTGTAAACGAAGGAAAATACAATGCCCCACCCCAGAGGTCTAATTCAATCCGTTGTGCTTACGCGTATAATTCACGTTTAACTCAATCAATGCTGAATGAAATTCGGGCGGAGGGTAAACTCGCCAAAAGGGAATTTAATTTCACCTAACGGACTTTTGCATATGTGCAGTTACCATTTATGGATGATTATCGCAAATCTCGAGTACGTATTTTCAACAGTACTTTATAAGGTTGCTTCACTAAACATACATACATGCAAAATATCCGATGCAAAATACGTCGATCAAGAGGTTCGTACCGACTCGATACTTCTATATTATCGTACATACGAGGAGTAGTATGAGTCCTTTCGCACGCTGTTATCGGTACCCTATACAGATGAAGAGGGCCACGTTTGTTCCCGATATTAAACGGAACAATTATCAAAGCCGAAATCTCTCTCTTTCTCTCTCTGTCTCTCTCTCGTTCTCTTCTTGTGTGCTAAACGACGCTCCATACATCCGCATCTCCCCCGCGTTGACGTTTCTCTTTTTTCTCTTCCGTTCGCCGGGCATAACTGACGCGAAACCGCGAGTTTGCATTGCAGATTGGTAACTACATTCCGATTTTTCGCGGACGATTTTTTTTTTTTCGTGCCGCATGCAGTCCGACCGTCCGTCCGTTCGATCTCCGGCATTCGCATACCGAAAAATAGGCGACGCGCGCTGCATATACCTGCAAGCGGCTATCTCTTTCCTGCGAAGGACAAATGACCGTCGGGCAGCCCGGTCGAGAAAAACTAGGGAAGCGTGATGGAGAAGGGCCGAAAAAAATCAAAAGAGACAGGGACAACGGGGAAAGAAAGGAAAAAAAAAAAAAAAACGCGAAAGGGACGTCGGTAGATCAAATGACAGGTGGAAGAAGAGGAAAGTGCTATTAGAAATAGGAAGGAAGAATGACGGGAACGGAGGTGAACAGCCCGTGATAGACTGGAGGACGCAAGGGAATAGAATCGGGTGAAAACCAGAGCGATGGCGCGGGATAGATGCCGGGTGAAACCGTTAAAAGTGCCAGCGGCACGTTGGTGGTGTTCACATCGCCCGCTATTGACCGGTCGCGAAGGTACCGGGGGGAGGGGGGGAGGGACGGCAAACGGCAACGGTGGTGTTGGCGGAGTCTGGACATCGCGCTATTTTATCTACCATTGAAACTGGAACGTGCTAGGCGAAGGGGGAGACCCGGTAGTTGACGGTGGTTTTCGAGCTCGGCGGGAAAGGCAAACGCGCAGGTAACGAAGCGCCCGCGGTAAACGAAGCGTCGACCCGGTGGACTCACACTCCCGATTCCCGCGTCGGTTCGCTCCGTCCCTTGCGGGATTACGAGCGATCGGTCGTTTCGATTTTCGATAACGTGGAAAAATTCGAAAACGCGCTGCGCCGCCGCCTGTAGCGCGAAAAATAGCCTATGTAAGAAAGTGCCCTTTATTCCGCGCTCCCAAATCTATACTTTTTATCACCGTTGCGTTTTGTATCGTCTACATCTCTTATAGAAGCACAACGAACGTTCTGTCAAATAACGAAAGGATTCTCTTACTATACAGTTCACTTACTTAATTTCGTATTACGCGCAAAACAATTTTTCACACTCCACCGATTTAATACGCACCGGCGGAGGTTCAAGAAGGCAGCTAGGATGAGACTGGTAACATACAAAATGTAGAGATAATTTTTATCATTATTATCGGGGCTTTTTATAAAAGTTTACCTAGTTACAGGAGCGGAGATTCGACGCTCCTATTATTAACACATGCAATTAGTTCTTTTCTTATCACGAAATCCAGCGCATCGTTAGACTTTATGAAATATGTAACATTGCTTCATATTTTTCGTTAAGGGCGCACTTGCTCCTATGCTTCTTCATCTTCTTCGTACAAAGTGCTCCGTAGACCGTCGGTATCATTACACATCGCGGTATGCACCGCGTGTTACGCCACTTTTGGTTATTACGCCCACACATGTGTGATGTACATGTGAGAAAACGAGTTCGGGGAGAGTTCGCGTCGAGCTGCTTTATACCCGCGAGCTATCTGTTAAGACACGCCTGTCTCATTAGTTACATAACAAGAATCCGTCAATATTAAAACTACGTGATCAGCAGTACGCAATTTGCGACTACAAGATAAATCAAACCGGTGACGATTGCACGATATATTTTATCGTTCAAGTAATTGACGAAATTATTAATAAATTTTCGATAAATCACCACATTCGAATAACGATATGTTTTGTCGGATAAAAGATTCCGTCGCGAAGTAAATAATTCCTTCCCGTGCTCGTTTATTAATTTTTCGCGGTATTTAAGTAAAATTTGCCGTTACTTTCAGCAGATTTTTTCACACTTTTTTTATTTATTTATTTTTTTTTAAATGTACTTTAGAATTATGAAACACGTGCGTTCTAATTTTTCTTTAGTTTTATACATATTCAATCAGTTTTGCGTATAAAGGGCGTCTGAATTAATTCTCCAAAATTTTAGCGAGGAACATGTAGTTGCATTTAGCGCCGTGATTAAATGGGCCGTGCAATGTACACGCATACTTAGCGATATTTACATACATGCGAGAGTTTCACTTATCCTTCTCTGCGCCGGTATTCAGTGAACAAATTTGGAACGTTGATGCGAGGAGGGTTGAAGGGGGAGATAGTAGAGCCGACGAATGCCGAGCGAAAACAGAGCAGAAAGGGGAAGTAACGAGGAAAAGAGGAACGTGTCGCGTACGGGAAAAGCCCTATACGATTTAAAATGCCGCTCACGATAGGTCATACGCCATTGTCTCAGTGTTTGCAACGAATTTGCCTACGTGCTCCAATGCGCCCGCAGTTTTCGGCTATTTTTCCCCGTCGCGTCTCGTTCCCGTTTATATACGCGAGAAATAAACGTCCCTTATATGCTGTCAGCGTCGCCGCACTAGTACACCGCGACACGCAGCTCTGATTTTTGTGCTTGCTATCGGTAGCTCTTCAACTCGTTTAGATTTACGATATTCCGCAATGATACAAAAAGCTGTCGTGAATCGTTACGCAGGCCTTGGTTAAAGCGTACGTCGACCGTAATGTTTTCTCGCTTTATGTTTGTGAAAAATTTACTACCCTCGAGAAATTTAATAATTTCTGCTTCCTGAATACACCCGCGTAATTCTTATCAATTTCAATGTGAAATTTACGCTTGCTCGGGAGAAAAAAAAAAGAAAAAAAACGCGCGGATATCTCCGCGAATCCGACCGACGAAGACATCATCGGGGCGGTATGCCGAAGCACGACTTCGCGGTCACCGCAGGAAACGATGATCGATCGTCCTGTCCGCCCACACTATCCAGGTCCGACAGTTTAACTTTGAAATATTGCGAGTCTTCTTTCTCGTTCGGCACGTATATCTCCACGGTGTACTCGCGACTCGCGTAAGCATCAAGTTGAGTCCGGCGATCGCGCAGGTTGAGCACAGGGGGCCATGGCTCTCGATGGCGGGATATCGCATCGTGATTTACGAGGGGACAGTGTGAATCCCAGTGCGACGCGTACGATGAGAGTAACGGGGTGTCGGGGTCGAGCCGGGGAACTGCGGGAGCATGCGGCTGGGATTAAATAATTATTCGCAATCACATACAGCTGGTGCATTACGTATAGACGGTCGTCAGCGATGTTTAAAGGTTCGTTCACACAGCGACGCGCGTACACGCGTGCACGGTTTTTTTTTTTTTTTTACCGCCTCGTGCGACACATTCGTAAAATGCGAAGAGTATAAAAAAAAAGTAATTAAAAGGGAGCAGCGTAAATAAAAAAATAAAAAAAAAACGCGGCGTGTAATAAAACAGCGTCGCTCGCACACGCCTGGCTGTTAACGAGGCGCCATCGCGTATACTCGTGAGCGTTCTTTCCCGTTTAAGTTTGGAACGACATTTGGCGAACGAAAGTGGATTTTTTTTCACCATTTATCGATGCGTTAATGTGAATGGACGAGTATGGGATGTAGAGCATAAAACACGAAAATTGTAGTCAAAACCGAAATACGTAACTAAACGATCTACGTAACGTGAGAACGTGATGCGCGACGAGCTACAAAGTATATATTGATACATTGGTGATTTTATACAATTAGAAAAAAAAAGCGAAACAACGAGCCGATGAGGAAATATGCGAAAGATAAAGCAGAGCGAGAGTTAGCTTTGCGATCATATCTTATTTCGATGGTTAATTGCAGTAACTCGTGATTTTCTGCTTGTCACGTAAACGTCAAGATTTGAATGGCCGATTGGGTCTGCTATTATCTTCGAGAAATGCTCGGTTTGCATGAAAATGTGCATTGATGTGAATACACATTACGATAACAAAGGAGTCACAGGTCCGCTAATTGTACGTCTGACCAATTAACCTGACATGCTACGCGTTACAATAGGTATGAAATTCATTAATCAAGTGTTTAATCAATTAATCTTTAATATATAATACATAATTAAGATTAAAAATAATATTTAATTATTTTTTATTATAAAGGAACGAATACTGAAATTTGCACGATGACAAATTTAAGTTAATTTCTTGTAAACTTTTGAAATATCTTACGCATATGCTTCTGCCTCTTGTTGTTTCATAAACCTGAGAACGGATTTTCTCATGTATTTCTCTAAGAGAAATACATTCTCATTTCTCTGTTTGAAGGGGTGGGAAGAACTTTCTAACTGAACGTCGTGTCTTCTAGCATACCGAACAAGGGAAACTACATACAATTTGAGACGAAGGTTTTTTTTATTTTTTAGACAATCCCAAAACTCGCGTTGAAATTCCCAGTGAGTCGAAACAATTATGCGAATTCCACAGAAGATTGATACCCATTTCGATGAGCATACCCATGTTTCGGTTAACGTATGTGCACGTATATTGAACAGAAAGCTCTGAGCGGGTGCCAGAGATACCTACTCGTTTCCAAGTCGTAAATCGTGGATCTTATTTTAGAATCAATTCGTTACCATAATTATGCAATTAACGACGGGACAAAATTATCTTGCGATTAGCACGCAAATTTTAGCATACCCGACTTCAGTTAAATATAGAATATAATGTAATTTTCGCAGACAAAACTTCGTTTTTCTTTCGACTTAAAAGGATTGTGCATATTTAAATGTTTTGAGGACTCCTTTCGTTCGTTTGCGAGAGATTTTGCATAAAAGTGTTTAACCGCAGAGCAATGTAGGTCGATCTTTTGCTCTAAAGCAGGAGCGAATTAGCGGCTATTAATAGTATTTTGCAATAATTTGCTTGACAATCGTGTAAAGCGAGGGACCGATGTAGTTACTTGCGAATCGAAACTGGTCAGCTGAAAACCGTTTCAGACGCCCCGTCAGCAGGTACCCGTTCTTTCGATCGTTCATTCCCTTTGCAATTACCACGTCCACTCCGTGCTCGTTAATTATATCGCGGGGGAGTTCTAATAGAAGACGGGGATCGTTAGAGTGGACCAGATGCCATGCTCAAGCGTTAAGCGCGTTCACCATCACGTACGTGCCGTTCTTGCGGGCTCAGGGCGGGTTCGGGGTCTTAGAGGTAAAGTGAATTGCCTTTGTGTCTTGTCTTGCATGCATTTAGCGTTAATGGCGATAACTCAGCGCCATGATCGATGGTGTGCTATCACTACCGGTGCCACTGACATCAATCGCTGTCATACCTGTCTTCGCTGAGGGTAACGAAGTTGTAAAGAAATATAGGTTTTTGTTAAGTATATATACAGTCGTGAATAAATTCCACGCGCAAAAGAAGCGATCTAATATCTTTTAGAGAAATTATTATTATTTTTATTTTTTTTTCTATTTTTTAAGATAGAGATTATTTATTATAAAAACGAGCTTTTATAATGCTTATCATGTAACACCTAAGCCTCTCAATTTTTAATTAAATTTTCAGTCACGAACAATCTTCTTTAAAGGATTTAACTTTTTAATTTACAATTTTTCATAGCATAACGTCCTAATTCTTTCTTATTCAATGTTGGTGTATGTAATGGGTGGCACAGGCGTTGCGCACGGTTGCACACTTTGTAAAACAGTTTTCTCTGTACGGCATCATGGCCTTTAACGTCATTATTCATGGTGTCGTTACACTTAGCCACCTTTAGCAAGTTAGCGGAGTATAATGTACGCTGCCGCGGCAAACGCCAAAACACTAGTTGAGTTCGTAGGTAGACTTTCGTTGTACCGTCCTGCGCTGGACAGTCGCAAATTACTAGACTGTCGCGATGACGTTAACTATTACGAAAATGAGAAAGGTTCTTCACCGACGCGCTTCCAAAACTCCGTAGGTTGCACCAAAATCATGAGCCGTGCAAGTGAAAGTTTATAATCCGTATTATCAGAACTCTCTCGCTCTCAAAATCGGTGTAATTAAAGTTTCCGCGCAATTTTATCACTATATAATGCAAACGTTATCTATTTCATTGTTCGTGTTACAATTTATTAACTCTATAATTAGTGCTGAAATAGGATAATGAAAAACAGGAAACTCCGTTTGATCTTTTAGAATTTATGTAAACGTAACGTACATTATAAATCATTTTACTTAAAATATATATTACATTTACACATAATTTGAATTATTTTATTTTAATTTTATTATCAATGAAATATACTTTATTGATCAAATCAATTTTGTAAAATAAAAATGGAAAATTTATATATCTACAGTTTAATACATTTTTATTTATTTTGTGATTAATATATGTATATTAATTATCAATTATTATTGTGAGATATTCAACTTTATACATATTAAAAAAAAAAAAAAAATGTAACGTATTACAAAGCCTAAAGAGTCATTTTATTTTAGAAAATCTGACTAACAATGAGAGTCTTGACAATGCGGATAGGCGTGTATGTGTTATTCACGAGAATAGGGTTTCCTCTAGAAGTGATCGAGACGATTTGTATTCCCAGGATAAACTCGGTACTCTAAACTTTGCTATGAAAGGTCCGCAGAGGCTTTTATCAAATTTAAAATTCTCTATTTCTCGGAATCTTCGCAACCGGATTTGCGATTTATTTAAATTTAGAATTTCTTACTTTGTAACGCTCGCCATTCGTAAATATAACGCGAACCGGCGACACGCACATGTTAGACCGTGGAAGACGCATCTGCATGCAGACATATGTAGCGTGTCGAGAGAAAAAGAGCAATTGGCATGCCTCGAGGTGCTTCGATCGAGAAGCGAGCATAAATGGCCTCATGAATACGTGAAGTTGCGAATGTGGCGTAAAATACGACATCGCGAACATTACGGCTCGATATCACGTTAACATCGGACTCGTTATTCTCGTTGGGACCGTTGATAAGCTGCGTGTGTATTTTTTGATGCACGTAGCATACTCGTCCTTTTTTTCTCTACCGGGTTTTTATCTAGATTTAATACCCTCTCGAATAGTTAAGAGTATGTAGACGGAACGTGACAAAGTATTGATCGTTGGCAGGAAATGAGAGGAGGAGCGATGAGAAATTGATATATAAGCTAGGAGAAATGTGACGCAAGACGCGACGACGGCACGCGGATACTAGTGTGACGAAAGAGCCACCGGGGGTAAAGCAGAGGGGGTGGAGAGAAAGGGGAGATGATAAACGGGATAAAGTAATAGAGAAAAAGGGACGAAGGATTGATACGCAGATGCACACAAGTGCGGCGCATGCTGGCGCAAGCGGACGGAAATCGACAGTGGCAGCGAAAATCAGGCACATATCCGGCGGGGGAGGCCGAAAAGGAAGACCGAAAGAATAGCTGGCAGGACGGGAGGGAAAGGACGAGCGCGCGAGTACGCATGGTGAAAGGGACGTGAACAAACAGGCATCGATTTCAATGGGGGGAAAAATCGAGGAAATCGTACGCGGAAATAAGAGCATGGGGATAAGAGCGGAACTTAAAGTAGGAAAAACGAGAAGCGGATACATTACTGCATGCAAGTGCGGCGAAAGGGGCCGCGACCGGGCGCACGTTGATCGCAATAAGAAAATCAGGAATACGCTCGCAGAATATAGAAAGGGGGGTTGATGCCGTGGCGGTATCCGGGAGGGCGAGGACGCGAGGAAGAGCGGATAAGTCGAGAAGGAGACGGAGAAAGATGAAGAGGGAAGGAGCGAGAGAGAGATAGGGTGGAGGAAATGGCAACGTTTTCGTTCTAAGGGGGAGGGGGGCACAAGGCGCATGTCTCCTTCACCCGCAATAACGGGGGTGCACGTACTCACAGTGGGACCTCGATGCGGCGGCGGGGAAAGGGATGAAAAGAGAACACTCGATCGCGGAGAGGCGACCGACAGGGACGGAAGGCACGGACCGACTTCATGCGCGACAGTATATAACGCGGGTAATACAATTTGTCAGAATTTATTGCCCCTCGATACCCGCTTGTGCCCTCCTCGGTAGAATCGGCTTTCTCAATCGCGCCGAATGCCACGCTCGCATTTGCCGCTCGCTCTCGAGCTTTCAACAAACGCGTAAAACCACTCCGCGACCCCTGGCGCGAACGGTCCATTCGTATTTATGCAATTCACCGGCTGCATTTGCATGCATCCGATTGCCTTTCTTTGGGCGATTGTAAAACGTCGTCGATAAATTAATCGGATGACTCGTTCTGAAATTTTCAATTTAAAATGTTGTATTTGTTCGCAACAAAGAATCGTGATATTTTTCGAAGACATAAATCTTGACGATATTCGATTCGTAATGTAATCACAGGTGAATTTTATATTTATTAAAATTTATTGGCCGGTAGGTAATATTAATAAGTTGGCAATTTGTCAGTCGCAGTCAGTAAATTTTTCAAGTTTAGCCTATTGAAAAGATTAAACGTATCCCTCACGCATTGCTCTCGTTCGTAAAACGTGACCGTTCGTACAGTTTCAACTCTCGTTATTCTACATACTATACTGGGCCGGCGAGGGAAAGGAGAATTCACGTTTCATTGCTTCGTAAAAAAAAAAAAAAAAGAAAAACGTTTCATTAATTCGTACGTCCGTTTGCTAGTAGAAAGAGATTTTTTGTCTATTTAATCTGCCAGATTCCAATATCAAGAATTCGTCCGTAGTAGACTCGAAAGGGGTCACGAGGGTCTAATTGGTCGGTGAATTTAAAGAAATTCAATAGCGAGAACTACATCGGAATAACGATCGCAATTGGACGTGAGCATTATCTATTGATCAGCTGACTACATCGTTGCGAATAGATCGATCTGCTAAGCCGTAGATTCTGATGAGAATTGACACGAATAATTATCCAGATCTCTCAAATTGCTCGTAATGCTCTGGCCTAAATTTTCGGTTTGCAAATCCGTTCTCGTCGTTCTTATCCCTTTTCTTCTCGTAATAGTCAGACGAATGTAGGCAAGAAGGAATAGAAACAGCGACGACGGAAGAAGGTGACTCCCTCGAGTGCCGCCGAGCTTCTGCAACGGTGCAAAACGCAGCGCTTTTGCGAATTGATCGTCGTGCGCACATACATACTCGCGTATACGTACACGTACACATAAGTATATAAACGCGCGTATTGCACGGTAGCGTGTATGTGGGCGCGACGCTTCTCGGGAATGGTTAACAGTCACCAATAAGGTAACATTGTTGGCTCGGCGAAGCAACGGGGGAAAAGGGAAAATAGAAAAGCGATATGGTATATCGACCCGCGAAGTCCCGGAGGTAGGAGACGGCAAAAATAATCACCGCTGCCTGTCGATTAAACCTTGAAGCAATTAATTTCGTGACGTCTTTATAATATCATATCTAGCAACGAGCAACTGCTATAACTGGATTAATTAAGTTTTCCCTTTATACATATAAAAGGTTGAATATGCTGGAAAACAAGTACGCGTGTAGCACTTATTTTTCGTAATCAAAGCGATTTTCGAACTGATTCTAAATAATCTGCTATTTTAATTGTCGCGCGTTTATTTAAATCACGCTTTATCGCGCACCGCCGTCGATCTTCGCTTATCCTATCTTTCTCGTCTACGAATTTTATAATGGATTTTAAGGGCGCGGGTGTGCAAGCGTGTACGTGTTACGAGCGCGCCCAGATACGCAACTTGCAACGCAAGCCGCACATGAACCATAGGCTCTACTCGACCACCGTCGCCGCCGGGCGAGAAACTACTCCTTGGCACGCGAGAATAGCGAACCAACCATTACGTCCACCTAAACTACTCCGCATTCCCTTCCACCGTGTCCTTATAAGCCCTGTTTCCTCTCTCTCTCTCTCTCTCTCTTGCTCGATCATCTCAAGGCTGCACAACTACGTTCACACGTCACGTAAACGTACACGTGGTTGTGCAATAGGGGCCGGTCACGTAGCTAAGGGGTAAAGAATACTTAATTGTTTGTAATTAATATATTACATGCGGAGTGGTAAGTCTCGAGCGCTCCTACATTACCTGATAGCCATCGCTTATTTACGACATCAAGGCGCGAAGATCTATCGAGCGTATCTACGTAAGTGCACCTATGCGTATTTGCGAATGAGGGTGGAGACACGGCGAAGCATGGCACCGCACGTACGTCAGTGTAACGTAGTCGCACACGACGAAAACAAAGAGAGAAAAATTGTCTCAAATGGGGAATGGAAGAGGGATGTTGTACGAGCCGAAGTAGCGTCTGGTTAAATTTGTCGTGGGTTTTTAAAACCGCACATTTAGCGTTTATCGTCGTTAGCGTTATCGTTATATTGGCATTTATATAATATGCGATCCTACTTGATAAATGAATATACATATATTTGAACTTTGTCGGAAAAAGCCACAAAATTTTAGTAATTATTAGACGACGAGGATATTTTATTCATTCATTTATTACATAATATTGATTATTATAAAGATGATATGTTTTTACTAATGAGCAATATTTATGAGATTGTTATCTCTCTGAAAATTTTAAAGATCCACCAGCCAACAAAATACATAAGCTAGTTTACGTATCAAGGAAACGTCCTAAAATTTCTGCGTAACGTGCACTGCGTAATCGCGTTTTCTTTTTATTTTTTTTTATTTTCTTAAATATACGATCCCTTATCGTGAGTGTGTAGCTGTGTCTCGCACGACTTATTATCTTCTCTAGAAGGCTCAACGTCACGAGGGTATTCATTGCTACGGATTCGATATTTTCCCCCGAGTGACATAGCCCCAAGAGTAATTTCACGAGAGCCGCGTCGACTCCTCTTCGGCATTCTCCAGCCCTCGATCCTCTCATCTTCCTGTCTCGTTGCTGTCTCGTTCTGGCCCTTCATCCTTACGTTCCTCGTGTCGACCCACCAGATCGCACGAATTTCCATGAAATTACGTAACGCCGGGCGCGCAAGCGGGACGAGCGGAACCGACTGATAATTACTTTCGATCGTAACTATGGTAATGAGACGGCTAATTATAAAAAGGGATTACAAGCTGCGTCAGGCGAAGGTAGAAGAGACTTTCTTATGACACGACTCAGATACGACGACAGGGACAACGATTATGCTCGACACTTGAGTTACGACTTTCCCGACAGCTAACTACTTTTAATGAACAGTCGTGAGCGTAATGAATAGAAAGTGCGCCCGCCGTTGACAAGCTAGCTCGTCGGTCTGACGAGCTTTATTTTCCTCGCGAGTCATAGTCTCGAAAAAGCCATGCTGCAGCTTGTATTATCTACGTATCATGTCGTTCGATGTCACGTCGGTGTGCTGAAATTCTTTGACAAAATTTGTCAAAAATTTTTAAGCGAGCATTATTAAATTTATCAGTATTCGATATTTCTATGAAGCTTTTATTAAGTACACAGATTGAGTTTCCGTTATTTGGGGTACAATCAATTAAAATTAAAACATTGATTACAATACTGTTTAAACAAAAAAAAAAATATTTATACGATTAAATGTTAAGTTGATATATACTTTTTTTTTGTGCGTTATGCAAAAAGATTGATGTTGCAATTTGGATCATTTTTACCACTCACGTTTCGTTTCCTGTAATGCAAGATCGAGAAGCTCGGATTGCAGCTTTCGAAGCATCATTCGTATCGAACAACGAAAGCGGAATACCAAGAGTGTTTTTGATCTTGGTGGGAGATTGTAGAGAAAATGCGGATAGAATTTGTGAACTTTAGTTCTCTCTTTCGTAAGGATCTTACAACTTCATTTTGTATTGATCACTCGGGGAAACAGAATGAATTAATCATTTACATTTTTTTTTTTTTATATTTCGCGAACCTACGACTCTGTATTATGCGAGCCTATTTTTAAATCGTGCCCTCGAACAGATTTTTATACTTCGAGTTCGACCAGCGCGGCGCTCGTTTGTTGCGATGTAGGTAAATGTTTTTGGACCTGCAAAATTATACGATTTAAAGCTATATTTATCGAGTCCCCAGTACGTGTCTTTTTAAAAGATAAAGCTTATTATTTATGGCAACCCAACAGTAGGAAAATTAGTTTTCTCGTGTATAGGTTACCAAGCTGCGGAAAACGGTGGAAAATCCGGCAGTAGCGGTTTAAAGGAGGTAATAATTCGTCGGCAAGGGCAAGATAGTAGCGGTTGCAGTAAAATTTTTCCTGACCCATGATTTGTTGGTAATGTACTTTAGACTTTCCTGATGAAAATGGGAAATAAATTTCCGGAGCGTATAATGTATTTTGCGCCGCGCAATTTCGCACGATCTCGCGTCTTTCTAATCAGTAGACTATGCTTATCTTTCTTCGTCGAGTTTTTGTCATCAGGAAAGTGTAGGAGAGAATCGTTTCGCGCGAGAATAGAAACTCGGGACTATCGCGTATACATCTTGAACAATTTAATTAGCCGAATACATACGTATGCCGTCGCGACATTGTGTTTTTGTCGTGTCAGCGCTTTAAAATTATTTCTCGTATTTCTTACATACGAACGAGCTGATGCTTTTTAAGAATCTTCTTTGCTGTTCCGCGCTGCTAAAAGCCTCGTGCACGATAATTAAAATTTACGCGTGTAAGGGTAAGACGTCAGGGTGAATAATCGTTTCAATTACAATTTAAACGCGACGCACGGACATTTCAGCGTTTGCGACGTTCGATGTCAAAGTTCACCAAGTCCGTTGTAATAAATCCGTGCACGCAACACAGCAACGTTGCTGTAATCATTTATGCAAAGTTGCATGGTAACCGTTTACACCTGCGGACAGTCAGCGACTTCTCGTGCCGGGCTTCAAGTAGAAATCGCACAGCTGCACGTTCCGCCTGAAAAGATTCTTCGACCGACTTGACTGTACGTGTACAATACGACTGTGTTAGCTGAGCGGAATTTAAACCGAGACGTTGTTCAAAAAAAAAAAAAAAAAAAGAAAACGGAGAAACAAGACAGCAAAGAAGATGAGATAAAAAAAATACATTTTCTTTTTTTTTAATGACACGTAAGTCGAAACGTCGAATGTACCGTCGGCGCTTAAGCACTATGACTTATCGCGATAACGTTAGACCTGTCTGACCTGTACGTTGTAATAGCAAATGTCTCGAAAGGTTGAAACCCGTTGACCGACGAGGTCGCAATCATTGATAAAGAAATATCTTTTCGCAAGACTGTTCGTCACGACGCGTATCTGATGAAGGAAAAACGTGGGAACATTCCATGTCTATGAATGGGGCGGACCTTAAGGGTTAAATAGCAAAGCGTTATTATTATTTTTTTAAATCTTTTATACGTGAACTAACGTTACATCACAGCTCAACATTAGCGTTCTAGAGATTTGTGCGCACTATAAAGAAATATTAAGATTAATTAAAGAAAGAGCTTAAATTGAATACATAATATAAATTATTAAGTAAAAAGTACCGAGGTGGAAATAAGATAAAAAAAAAAAATTATAAAAATAACCATGACTGCGACAAGAGCTCTATTCCTTGGACAGGGAAGAAGTGCTAAATTTCCTATATTTGCACATTGGTATTTCAGGCACGCGGGTCTCTCGCAAATTACGACAGCGTCTTTGAAGCGGAGGAGGAAATGAAAAGTCGTGTGCGTCGAAGCACAATGTATGTTTTACGCTCGAGCAATAATTTCGCGCAAGCCTATACTTACAGCAATCGAGTGCTTTAATGATAATATACTTGTTGAAATTCATTTTTCTAATGAGGTTTTGTAATTGGGTAAGGGATAATTTATGCTCGTTTAATTTATTGTAAATACCCCGATTTATTCCGTTATCGTCTGACACTCGACGCGAATTTATCGGGATGCATTTTCTCGATAACGAAACCTTTTGGGTGATTTCAATTTACACGCAGCCAAATTAGTCGTCTCAGCGTGTGCTTCTCTCTTAATTGCGCTTTACACGTGCAAACGATCACCCTACCTTGCGCTATTACGTTCCTTCCGTGGAGAATTTTACCCCAATTACTTGCGATGCTGGTTGATCTACATTAAAGGTTAACGAGGTTGTGATAATTAGGATAATAGTAAGAGAACTCACTCTGGAATATGTTCATATACAATTTCTAAGTTGTGTAATGTATCATGGTTAGTCGCGATAAAGAACAGGAGTGAGCGAGCTACGCATTTTATTTACTTCCTTTCGATTAACACGGTATAATGAGATTTCCTCACCGCGGCATGAAAGATTGCTCGGATTATCGCCCGACCTTTCGAAACACCTTCATGTAATATATCAAAGAGCCGAAACGGATGAGAAGATGATTACGATGAAATGATTTCTTTCTGGCAAAAAATGTAAGAGGATAAATTCCTCCATTCCACACGTCTGATGTTATGCCGAGCCACCGAAAAAAAAAAAATATCGAGATTTAAGCAGTGAAATCTTTTCATCATTGCTTCACGGTATTAACATAATAAAGTGTAGAAAAAAAAAAACTTTTTTATACATGCGTTGATAATTAACGGAAATAATGTAACAAAAATAAAGCAGTGAAATAAAACGGAAAACAATACTACGCGCAATTTAAATATTTTAGTATATTTTAACAAAAATATCACATTACAATAAAAAAAAATTTTTAATAACTTATAACAATATTTAGTTCTAAAAACCATATTTTTATAAATTTTTATCGGTTTACGAGTAATACGTTTTATGAGCTGTAATATTAAAAAAAAAATTCCCACATCGATAAAATAATAACGCTGATCTTACGTGTTGTTTACGGTACGATAAGCTCCACCGCTGTTGCTTTCTCGGAAGTGAGGGTTGTGCGTGTTGAAAGAAAAACGCGTAGCTAAGGGAACTTAGTGGAAGCGTGGCCAACGCGATGCGCAACGCATTTACGGATAATTAAACCCTGGAGGTCGGGCGATGTAAGTAAGGAAAATATGCGGAAAGCGGGAGGACGGCGAGTGATGCGCCAAGTTGGTGAAAAGGGTTGAATGAAGAAGCGTAAAAGAATTCGAGGATAACGACGGTAAGGTTGCGGCATATTAGATTACATTTTAATCAGTTTTTCTCTCGCCTGAGGCTCATTCCTCACGACTGGAGCGTGTCACGCGCAATTCGCCACTCTACGGTTCCCCCCTTTTCTCCTCGTGTACCACCCCGTGGTAATGCTTTTACGGTCTTAATTTCTTAGTTCCTCGACTCACGGACGAGTATAGCGGTCAAATTACCGCGTTACTAAGGTAATCCCGTTACCGCGTCTTGGTAACCAGACTGGTGGTCCGCGGTGTCTTTCCACGACGTTACTCCCACGTTACCCCTCTCCTCTCCATCAAGATAATTAACCCGGACGGCAGCTTTCTCCTCCATGTAAAAGAAAGTCCTTGAACAACGTAAAAACAGAAAGTCCGATACGAGCTCTCGAGCTATTACAGTGATAAGAAAATTTCTTAAGGGGGTACGATCCATCGCTACGTAGTCGCGATAATCTTCAAGAAGGGAAGTCTATGGATGTCCCGACGTCCGTTACAAAGTTGCTTTAATCTGTGTTAACGAGTGACTCGTAATATCGAAGAGTAAGTCGAGCAACAACAGCGAGCATCTTCAAAGGCTCCCGCTGATCCGTATCTCTCGCAATTTCTGTAAATAGCATGCAGTCTGACCTCAATTGTCTTACGTTTTGTTTTTAATATAAAGTCGTCGGCCGATCTCACAGTCACTTAGAATTTTCTCGCGGGCCATTTATTCGGCGATACATTTCTCTAAAAGCTTCTTCAGACGTTATTCTGGTGTATACAACTTGTATTTTTTTATATACTAGAACTTTTTATGTACGACACGTGATGTTAATTAATAAGTTATTTATTTATTTGCGTGTCATGCTGCTCTCCGGATGAATTGATTACATACACGTATACAGCATTTATATATTATCGAATGGACTTCACTTTGCAAAGTTTGTTGGATAAAGAAAATACACAGCGACAGAATATACCTTTGAAGATGCAAATGCACTGGTTGTTAGCAAACGGCTATTATATTCCGAACACGTTGGTCCCCTTATTAGCTTTGCTTGCTTCTGCCGATTCTATATTGTGCACATGCTACTGAAATCACATTTTCATCCCTTATCCCACAGGACTCGATTATTGTAACAAGAGAAAGTCCATATACCGCAGGCACATAATGCTTTAACGAGACCTCGTCGAAGGATAGATAAATTTATTGGAAATCTTCCGTGTCCCTTTGAAGCTGTTCTTGTTTAAAAAAAAAAAATGATGTACAAAGCGATATTGAAAAAAATTCGATTGGTAATATTTTACAATAATATTCTAAAATATTAAGTGCTTTCTCTCCCAGTTGGATTGCGAAAAAGTTAGCTCGAAGGATAGTTAGTCTAAACAGATAATAAAAGATATGACATTTATGACGATTACGTTTTATCAAAATTTTTCCCCGGCGTGGCGCAAAGTGTTCAGATTTCCATAAAATCGATTCGTAAATTAATTAACGTTCTCTAGCGTATCGCGCTATAAAGGGATACCCGCATAAATTCAAGAACCCAATTACTGTGCGATTATATGCGGAAGAACACGTCGCGTCTGGTCTCGGAGGGTGTTGGTCGCGGTGCGATGCGGCGCGACGACTCGGCCGCGATCTCCCGTGGGGCCTTCGGAGGCCTTCGACGATTTGCATTTAATCGCAATCCTCGCGCAGCGAACACGCCGGCGTGTGTACCGCGCAGATACGAATTCATAGTTTACATCGAACGGGCCTCTAGTTCATATACGCAAACTAATTGTACCGGCGGTAAATTACAGCGCTTGTACAGCAGCAACGGCAGCTGCATCGCCGCATGTGCGCCGTTGCAGTACAAGGCTCGTTTCATAGCGCACGCATATACGTACATAAACGTCCTGGCGACATGAGAGGGAGAGGACGCCGAAGAGCGCCGGAGTGGATGGCCGGAAGAGCGAGGAGGAATTCTCGTCGGAGCGGAAAACGCGGAAAAGCGGAAAAAAGGACGCGTCGAACGATTACCTCGGTATGCACTCGATTAATACTCATTTGCATTTTGATTGCGGCGACGATAATTGACGTTTCCGTGATTTCTCGTAAACCCCGGCAATCCATGGGGGAGGGAGGGGGAGTCATTCGCGGATGTCGCGGGTGTCGGATCAAAACTTTTTGCCTGAATCCGCGTTCGGCATGCCGCGACTATTTCAGCGATTCGCGCGTGCATGGCGAAGAGGGTCCGTAGACGAGGAAAGTTTCGAGTCGCGATTGAGGAAAGGATTATTACTCGCCTCTGATCTCAAATACGATTTTATGAGGAATCGCAGTTTCTGAATACGGCAGCCATTAAACTTCATAATTAGGGAGGCGGTGATCAATTACGGGTCAGCTCACCAAGAGGCAATAGATCTCGAGATTAAGCACGTAGTTTCAGGATGTTTTATGTACAAACATGTTATGCTGCTTGTATTGTTAATTACCGTGTACAAAGCAGTGGGATTTAACAAAAGAACGATTACACCGTTGAACATTTTTTCTTTTTTTTTTTTTTACAAAATAAAATTTAATACGTTACAAAATAATAAGATATATCTGGAAAATATTGGCTTACATTAAAATATAATAATTTATTTTAAGATAATATCTTTTTATATTACATTGGTTTAAATTATAGCTCTCTTTTTCGTAAAAAAAAAAGAAAAAAAAATAATCCTTTATCTGATAAAAGTTAAAAGATGTTGTCAAAAGCATGTCCTCGTATAAAACATATTTAAACGAACAGCCGAGTTACTATCCCGGTGAAAGGATCAACATATTTTTGTAGAAAGCCGGGAAGAGCCCGGCGGCACAAATGTCAATTTTCTGCCCCAGGGCACTCGTAATTATGAGATGAAGATTTAAATCCGGGCAGTTTCCGATTGGCGACAAGTTCAAAGGCTTTTTTTCATCGATGTTTACGACACTCCCGAGAGAGTAGGTATGGCAAAAAGGTTTCGAGGGAATTTCCATTTTTTCTTCCTAGTAAGAACATTTGTAGCGCATAGTTTTCTCCCTCTTTTTTTTCCTGCGACTTTCTGGAATGGCCGAAGCGTAAAATTGCCGGTAAAATCGCGTTGAAGCTAAAGGTCCACCTGGAACCATCTAAACATGGCAATCTCGAAAAAGATAAGCTTTCTTAGTTTTTCCACGCGGCACTCGCGCTTGATTTGCCTTTGCGCGCATTTGCGGATTTAGAAATCTTATCAAGGCAATTAGTTTCGCATCCGTAAAGAGATTATTGAATAAATAGCGTAAATGTCACGCTCTTTATGAGAATTACGCCGACATTTGTCGGAAATTTATTCAATTAAAACCAATTCTCCACCTGGTCGCAATAAACGTCGTCCGAGATATAACCGCAATGAAATAATAACAAATAACATTAACTGTAATCAGGTGTATGCACATACTGCGTGAAATGTATTATTATTAATATAGATAATGAATTGCCTATCTCGCGAAATTATTTATGCGCGTAATTAATCATATTTTCTAAATATTGGGTTGCAGGATACAGGGTAATAAAATCTAACAAAAAATTTAAACTCTATTTTTTTTTAACGTTTGCAGTAATGACTGTAATAAAATAATCAAAAATTGTACAAATTATTTAAACGTAACAGCCGCTTTTCTGTTTGCTTATTACGAATGTATTACATTTTGTATTTATATTGAAACATATTGAGCGCGGTGACCATTGTACGTTACTTAATTATATTCATTACAACAATGACAAATTAATAATACATATGAAAACGCTATATAGCTATTAATACACTATTGTTACGTATGTTTCTACAGAAGCATATGAATGGAAGCGTAACCTGCATTACATATTGATGGTTTTCGTTAAATGTTTCCATAAATTTTGATGCACAATTTCAATAAACGCAATTGCGAAATTATTAGTTTTATAGTGGCTAAAAAAATTACGATAAAAAAAAGTTTAATTAGACAGTCTCTACATTGAGAATTTTTAACTAATTACGAAATAATATTACCACTATATTAATAAAGTTTTTAATTTTTTTTCGCACGTATCTGCTATTCGTGTTTTAGAAGATATCCGCATGTTTCGCACTTATATAAGTACTCATAACAGACAGACCTGTAGAAGACAGAAAATAAGTATTACAGGCATTTCCTTGGGGATTTTTTGAGAAGCGCGATCGCGGGAGGGAGGAATAGAAAGAAATAAGAGGAGAAGAAGCAAAAGTGGACAGGTGTGGTTTCTTTTGGCCTCTCGATATCAGGCAAAGGGCAGACATATGAAGTTAGCAAACGTGCCAACTTGCCCATTTCCTACTTATCGAGTTTTCTCAGCACTCTGTTCAAGAGTGAGAAGTGAGAAAAGGACCTCGTGTAGGGATTGAGCCGATGGGAGACAAGGGGGAAATCAGAGCGGTGGATGACGGGGGGAGGGGAGGAAGGGTGGGTAGGTGGAGGATTGCGCGAGGTGGCGGTAACGCGCTCGCCGAGGTTTTCTTCTAATTTTCTGAACTTGATTAAAACTTGTCCGCCATAAAAATCAAGTTTCGTCTTTGCCAGGTATCCGTTACCGTTACCGATCGCTTCTCCCTCTTCCCCTCCTCTGCATTTCAGGCGCGAGCCAGACTGCGTCTTTGAACAGGATCGCCCGGCGTGAATTTCAGCGAAATTACTGGTAGAGAATTTAAATCAGGCACCGATTCGACGAGAGTGGTTTTGTCTGTATATTAAGCGACATTGTTCCGAGAGTATGAAAATTAGATAACGAACTATACATTGGCTGTAAACTTTATCGGTGCTCGCCGCGATATCTTTTAAAAATGAGCCGTATAATTGATTAGGCTGAATTTTCTGAAACTCTTAATATAATTTCGAATGATATACATTCTTGCAAATTACTTTGTAATGTTTATGGCAGTTATTGCTCATTAAAAGTTTTCACGTTGATGTACTGAAAAATATTTAATTCAAAGAGACCGTTAAGCATAGTTAGTCACTTTTAATTATTTGACATGCTCGCTACGGCGATTTTATGTATATAGAAATTATTGTATATAAATTTTATGAAACGCCGACTGGTTTTAATATTACTCCGATGAAAGTGCAAACAGTTTGATACGATACTAAGAGCACGGAATTTAGTTTGCCAAAAAAAAAAAAAAAAAAAAAAAAAAGAATTCTCTTACGAGCGCGTAGTCACTATTTGATGAACCAGTCTCGAAATCCGGAATTTTTGCAAAGAGGACGTTACTTCTTTTTTACGAGTGTTGCCGGTGATAACCAACGGTCTCTATGATGGATGCGTTTTACGACCACATAAAACCAAGGCCTGTGCCGCACTTTGGGTCCACCTTTGTAATTCACATCCCTTGTTCTTTCATGACTTCGTTCTAATTAGAATGAATTTCCGTTTTAAAATTTTACTTTAATTTACGATGATTTCTCGGTATAATTTCGCGAAAGTACATCAACCGTCGGTCACAGGTTGCCAATTATTTGTGTCGATGTTTTATTTTAATACGAAGATGCAATAATTGGATTAATATCTCAAGTGCAAATAACTTAATTGTCAAGGGCCTTTTTATTTCAACTTGAATGTGCTTTATAGAATAAGAAATTCTTATTCAATTTCGCGTACATTATATTGAAAGGATAAGCTAGTAGAACAGAATAGAATTGCACCGACGATACTGCGCTTTGCTTGAAATCCCGGTACCGTTTCATAATCCAAGAATATACTGAATGACTATGGCTTGAATTCCCTTCAAAGGTCGAAATTGCTTCCAGTCTCTGTACGTTTTCAATTTACCAATAATCGTAACATCCGAAATGTCTGCACCGAATGAACGGAAAATGTTTTAACAACGTTACCCGTTTTTGTGCCGCTATGCGTAATTCAATAATCCTGCGAAAAATGAAAAACATAAATTGCAAATTGCCGAAAGACTCGTAATAGAAATTCAAATCATAAATTACAGGGACACTCCGCATCTCGCGTCTTAAATCATATCTTCGCGGTAAGTTTAATAAGATTTCGTTTAATTTCTTTAACCCAGATTCGGCTCGCTCGTAATTTACGAAGACGCGATAACACGTACACTTTAATTAATTCGCATTTAATCATCGCGTTATTACACAGCGTCCGCGGCCCGCCGTACCTAATCGCATTTTATCGAATTAATAAAGCGTGCGCGTTCGCTGTCCAACATTCTGCTCGACGAGTCGCACGTGAGTAACGCAGCGTTTTCAACGGCATCACGATTGACATAATTGACCGCGGCCGATGCTCACGGCCATTAACGCCGCTATGAGGGGTGAGATATATATGAAATATAATATAATTAAACGCCGGACAATATGAAATCAACTTCAGCAGAGCGTATGCAACGGCGGTCGGATTCGCCACGCGTTTTGTTTCGTTGTCATTTAAATTTTATTAAATGTTTTACGATTCGCCGAGCGCATTTCGGAGCTTAAACTGGCGCGCGGAATGGCTCGCGTTACGACTTCTCGAAGTTGACTATTAACGAGGCGATAGATGAACGCGATGTTGCTTTCTTTCATAATAGTGGGACGTGTGTGTATGTGTGTGTTTGTTAAACGGTCGGATACGTGAGAATAAACGCACGGTAACGACGGAGTATACATCGTAAAAGTAAAGTTAAAATCAATGTCACGTACGTTACGTAATGAAAAACTCATTAAGAGCAAAAATGCAGGTTGTCGGCTATTAAAATGCTTTTTGTTATATTGGATTTTATGGACTTTCATTCATTATCGGCGGAACTGAGACCGCTCGACGATGATTTAATCTCGTCGAAGCGACGAGTAAGAGATACGGCCGCAAAACGAAAGAATATCTTCATTTCGCAATCAATATCCGATACGACAGTATTAAACAAAGACTGATTGCTACTGTAAAAATATGTAAACGTTGTTACAGAATTATTTCTACCGATAACGCACTCTGAAAATTCTTATTTCCATCTTATCATATTTTATCATAATTATATCTTATTTAACGCAAAGAAAAAAAAAAAATACGGAATTCAAGTTTCTCCAAGTTACCTAATTATTTTTCTTCAAATACTTTGAAAAAACTGAAGTTTATACATTATTAAGATGTACCGAGCGTTTTCAAAACCAAAAAAAAATTCGTGGTTTCGTCTGTCGAGAACGTTACCGAGACGCGTGCACGTATGTCAAGATCCTTCGCACATCCACAAACGTAATCACCAAAGGGCTCTTTCGGTCGACACTAATTGCAGTGGCATTGCACGGGCAGATGGTGCGCTTTCTATATAACTATATGGCGGCTATATCGAAGGGGATATCTAATTTTATCCGAAGCTTCGGCAACGAGAACGGAACACGAAACCGTGGCTTAAGTAGGGTGAATGCGGCACGTATCCCAATCGACCTGATACACCCTGGCGTTATGATGGCCAGTGAGCACAAACTGCACTTAGTTTAACTTCGTGAGCGCGGGTCTACGGCGCGGAATACGAAATTTCGCGAAGAGGAGAATTTGGGAGGGAGCGAAACGGCTGCGGCCATCATCATCGACGTCTCCTGGGAGACGCAAGTCCCGCAAGTACCGTCCGCGATCGTATCGGCTCGGGGCTCGTGTCCGGCGTAGCTACCGCTCTAGGCACAAATTTCGCTCGAACTGTAGCTTTGTGAAATTTCGCGCCTTACCATTAACTGCCGAGCTGGAAGAGAGATAAGCGAACGGTCTCTGAGTTACGAAAATGGTGGCTCCGCTGGTACAGCAAACTCTTTCGACGTTACTTGTGTAATAATGGTAGCGAGATAATGGTAACATTAGCCGTTTGTTAATATATCGCGACGACGATTTCTTAGAAATTTATTTTGAACCTGCTCTTTCTATTTCTATTGACTCGCCAGATGAACTAATGCAATTTAAAAAAAAAAAAAAGAGAGAAAAGAGGATTAAATTTATTTTGTAAACTATTTTTATAAATCTTGTAATTTAGCTTTGTTTATTATTAATTTATTCTTTATTATGCGATCTTTCGTGATTGGGGCATGTAATAGATAATTGCCTTATAATTATTGTTACGAGTGATCGTTAATGTTCAATCTGACGAAATTTAGGAATACAATTTCAAGCAGTGTTTCGCGCCCACTATTAATTCCTTGATATCTCGCGTATACATCTGTAACTGTATGGATGCCATCGACATCACGCTAATTTCGTCTGCTCGGAGACGTTTAAGCACGGGACGTCGCACGAGCATGTTTCAGTCTATTCCACGTCGACGATGGCAATCCAAACGGTAGATTCGCGCACCCTGGATATAGGCATATAATTGCAGCACCGAACGAAAATCTTGCTAATGCACGGAGACTGAAGCTCTTCCGACACATCGCATATCGAAGCAGAATATTCAATCCGCCGGCGTGCCGAATCTTCTCGTAGAGTTGCGTTTGGAAACGCGTTTCGCGAAGCGCAGACGAACGGAATTCCCTTCTATCTCTCTCTCGTTCTCTCTTTCTCTTTCTATCTCATCCCTCGCCTACGCGTTTCCCCAGTTTATCTTATCTTAGCTTAGGTTGTGAAGTCCTGATTTTCAATTCGTGCCTAGAGGGCACTTACTCCTTGCAAAGTGTTTGGCCTTCGCCAACCCTCTTCTCCCTTCGTCTCGTCTATACCTCCTGGCTGCTTGAGCACTATCTACATGTAAATCTAATATACGCTCCTGCATTCTATAAGCATCGCATCGAAGAACGACACCGTCCCGCCGACGAGAACGACATTTGGGACACCTCGTGTTAGTACAAAGTGACGCGGCTGATGGAATCTGCGGGATATTCGAACGCGCGTTCTGGCACCGCGCGAGTTTCTCACATACGTTAAACTCGGCTCTCTGGCTGTTTAAATCTAAAGAATATTTAAAAAGTAATTCACTTTGCGTTAAATTTTGATGCTGACAAAGCTACGGGACGTCGTAAATTTTATCGAATTAGGAAACAAAATTGAACACGGCATGACATAAAAACTAACGTCTGTCACTTATACATTTTCTTAATCGTTTAGAATGAAATTCACGTTGATGTAATATTTTACGTTGAAAATTAACTTTGAATTCCGCTTGCAAAATATTTTTGCTTCCTGCGCGTTCTAAATCCCGAATTCGACTTCCAACGTTTGTTTTCCCGATGTCGGCAGCTGCTCACTGAAAACTGCAAGCCGGCGCACGTGGAGCAGTTAATTAAAACGAATCTCGGCACATGCTCTTTTTTCGCGTCATTACGCTCAATGGACGGCTACGACGTGCATGTGAAAAGTGGCTGTAACAAGCTATATAGCCGCGATAACGCCGATGAATAAAGTTGCAAATCGTTATATCTACCGCGCATCGCCGTCGCCGAAATGCAACTCGGTCGCGTGGTAATAACGTAAAAAGGATGACGAACGGACGCGAAAGAGATGGCGGATTCGCTCGGCGAGAGAGAATAGTTAGGCGTGTGGAAATTTTTCAAACCGCACTACCGTGGATTAATGAAGATAGAGAGGTGCGTTTCGAATTCCCTGACGTTTGACGATTTTTTCTTTTTCCCCCTTTTTTTTTTTTTTTTTTTTTTTAATTTACGTCCGCCAGAAATTAAAGGCTCGTCCAGGTCACAATGCGGTCATTGGAATGTCTTTAATTATTCGCGATCGGTGAATCTCAATATTGTTTTAATATGAATGCACGGTCTCCTGCCGATAACAACGGGATGAACACTTTTTTTTTTTTTTCCCCGCCGACGTTTCTTTGTGAATCGTTGCCGCATTGGAAAGGAGAGATATTTTTCTTTTAATACGAATTTCGCGCGCAAACACCTCGGCTGCTATCGAGCTCGATATATCACCTTAATTACGCGTATCGCGAATTCTTCTTTTATCTCAATATCGTTGAGGATGCTTCTTCCCTCTCGGCATCAGAGCATTACGCTCGCCGCTAATTCAGTCGCATCGTCTGACAAACGCGGTAAGATATCTCAAGCTTCGCAATCTCGTGACGTAAGATATCAAAATATCGGAGAATAAAGATCTTGCGACAAATTTATTATAATTTCTGTAGCAATTTGCGATCCAATCAGACTGCAATAGTTCTCTTCGCACTTTTGGTGAAGAGTTTCCTCGATCCGCGACTGTGGCGTTTAAAATTATACGCTCCGCACATATATCCGTGCCGTGGCAACGATTTTTCATATAGCTCGCCGATTTGCATCGCGCTTTCTGCTTCTGGGTTGTGAAACCGCGCAATTCGAACGTATATATGTATATACAAGCTACGTTTTTAACTGTTTGCTCTTGCCGATCGCTCGATGTTTCATTCGCGGCGACATCGATCCACCGCACGTTTACACGGACATGTACCAACTCCCGCTGGGCGATGGGGGATTAGCAAAAGCAAGCGAACGAACATACATCCCTCCGGAAGGCAATCGATAGCAAGGATGGGATTTATTTGGCGGTCAGTGGTTTCTTTGAGATCGCGCTACTGCTGGTCCGGTACGCGACAGGTAACATATTGCCCGCAGCAGGTCCGCATTAGGAAAAATAAAATGCAGTCAGATTCGAGGCATGGGTCGGCGGCTTCTCTTTTTGCCCCCCGTGAATTCTTTTCGTTAATATATGCAAAGATGCGAGGATACCAGCAGGCGTGAATGGTGATTTCTCAAACTCTAAAGCTGGAGCTGTGATAATCTAAATGGCTATTGTTGTATCTCGAGCTATACATATATGTATATGAATAACGTTACGATGTAGACATGCTTTGCAAATTGTGTTGAATTTTTTAGTTCCTCGATAACTTTTTCTTTCTTTGCAGTGTAGGTTTTATTCAGTTATTTTTTATTTAAATAGTTCGTCAAATTTGTAACAAACTACGGTTTAAATTTTAAAATACTCGCAAAATATTGTGTACGTTATTTAATAATTTTTAATGCTAAGTTATTTTGCATATAAAAACATGCGAAACGAATTAGCATATTAGCTAAAATAAAAGTAGTATCTATTAAAAAATATATTTTTGTTGTTTCGAGTAAAGCTATGCCTCGTCAAGCTAATGAATTTAAACGCACGGCTCCAAGTTTGATATATCGTTTAAAATCAAGCTGCAATCGTTTGTGACATTTCGATCAGATTGTACGTGGATCGTGGATACTAGCGATTGGTATTACTTTGCCTTTTTACTGAAAACGAGTTTTATTAGTTATTAATGTCGAGACATCTGCTGCTAATTCTCGAACTCTTGCCACGTATTACGCTTAATCCTTTGAGCACCGGTTGGCTACCAGCATAAGCGACCGTCATTCCTTCGTGTAACGTTATGCTAATTTCACAGTTATTAGCGTATCACTGTACCGACCAGACATTTCTGCTCGCTGTAGACCGGACATAAACGATTAAATTAAGTTACACGATCGTGATCTCTCTTCTTAAAACAACTGCCGCAATGCGTCGGCTGATTGCGAACTCAAAAGTTTCTATTAAACGAGTATTATAATTTTTTTTTTTTTTTTTTTTTTTTGCATAAATAATTTGTCGGTTACATACAGTGTGCTTAACTTTCGTGCGTACATCCGCGTTTGACCGTGTCGTAAATTATGTTGTACGGAATTTTAGATGAGAATATTGCAAATAAAAGGCAACTTTACGGTTAAACTTGCTCCCAATTTTCAGTGCCTCTCGTTACAGTTTTACATTTTAAATTAGAGTGGGCGGGCGCCATAAAAATCAGATATTTCTCAGAGATTTGTATAATAAAGCATATAAAACACAACTTACGGTATAAGTACTTGGAAACTTGCGTAACCAGAAGTACATGTCGAAATTTTAACGTGCGAAAATCGGCAATGTAGAAGTTTACTTCTATGCGAGTTAACGCCAGCGTAGCACTTTTGCCAGTCGTTTATTCAACGAACAGTCATTTCAGTGCTCGAAGGTACAGACGTTGTACAGGCAGTTTCAACTTCTGCGTGGCCAATAAATTGGACATAAAGTCGTGTATTACGTTTGTACCACCGGCCGTGCCTCACGCATCGTAAGAGAACTCGCGAGTCGTCCTTAATGGTTTCGCATGGAAGGCGTTAAAAAAATTTATGACGCATAAAAACTACGCCTGAAGTGTGTAGCTATCCCATTAGCCGCGGTATGGTCTAAGGGCCGATATAGGGATGTCGTAAATGCGAGACCTTCCGCCCTGCAACAATGTGCGTGATTTATATTGATTGAAATACTTAATCGCGCCAGTAGGGATTTATCGCGAAAAGTATTAGAAATCGTAACGCGCCGGAGGGGCACCCCGCTAGTGCGCGTTTTAGGTAAAAAGTTGGCATTTAATGTAACTTATCACGGCGCTGATTGATTTGGACTTCGAAATGAAACGCGCAAATGACGGACAGAAAACCAGTCATCATCCAAAGTCGTTCGTCTTCTTCCGCAGCGAAATGCGCGATGGGTACACTTATCTCCCTTATCAATGGGAGCAGCCGGAAGAGCAGGTAGACCAATGCCAAACGATACGATAAATGCGGATCGGATGATGGATGGGCGGCGAACGTTTCACATTTCTACTTTCCCACGCCACTTAAACTCGCGCGCTTGTCCCTCATCTCACGACATCTCTACTCAGTGATTGATAAAACTACTGAATTTATAACCGCGGACAATAATTTTGCGCGTGACTCGAAGTTTTTTCCGTGCATCAATAATCGTCCGTCGATTCTCATGAGATGCACTGAATCTCTTCCCTTTGAATTACCTCGCTATTGCGGTAATATAATGGCTCTCCAGCTACGTGGGACGACGAGAAAGGTTACACAAGGGGAATACTTTGGCAGAGATGTCTTAGAAATATTCCACAATACCTGTCGTAGTGTCGCAAGCTCGACCTGCCGGATTACGATTATCTGTTTGAGAACGTGAACGTTTCTCCTAAAATATCTTTGAGAATTTAGCAATTTTTTTCATTTTTTTTTTTTTTTTTTTATGCAAATACAATCTTAAAATTAAATATTAATCGATTTTGCCGATTAGTATAAATAGTTATTAATTTTTCTTTTGCTCTATCGTTAACGATCAAGTATCCCGTTTGAGGAATTAGACTTCGACTCGCGAGAATTTACTACTTAGTAAAGTATTTGCTATAGCGCTAATGCTATCGGGTGTCAAGCGAGTTACCGGATCGATAAAACCTCGCAGATATTTGCAAAGTGCTCGTTAAGTAAATCGACCGGCCGTGAACCACGGCCAAAGTCGGCCGGCATGGTAACGAGTATCAATAGTGAGAGAACACTTGAGACTACTCGACTATTTCTCCGACGTTCGCGCGCCACCTCCATGCCAGATATCATCGTAATTTATACGATCGTCGTTTATTTCGACCTGGTCGTTTTCTGATAGGACGCTTGAAATACGCTTTGATTATTCCTCTCCCTCTCGTCCGTCTTAATTCGATAGTCGCCCGCGTGCGAATTAAGCTACAGCTACGCTTTATTCTTTTAAATTTAATATTTTTTAAATATCTTGAAGCAGTACAAAGCGCGCGTTTTAATTAAAACAAAACATTGAGGTATCTAATGAACAAAAGAATTTTTTAAAACGTAAAATTGAACCCCTTTCTCTCTCTCTCTCTTTTTAATTCTTCCTTCATGCAGAATTATCTTTTCTAGTTCTTAAATCACGTTAAGCGATACTTGTTGTGTCAGTTTATTCGTTAAAAGAAAAAAAAAATTCTTTTTTTTTTTACATTTTTGCGACCAGCTATTAACGTATTGAATTGCATCTAGCATTGCATAAATCGCTCGTTGTTTATTTTATTGAATTGTAAATATAAAAAGCCAAAGGAAAAAGCGGTGGTTGTTTCAATGGAAATATAGCCGCGAGAGAACGCGTTATTATTTATGAAGCTCGTTCATACGAATTCTGTACGTACAAACGATAAAAGGCGCTCTAGTAATGGAAGGAACTGATTACTGTCGCGACGTGAAGAATAAATCGACTTTCTCTTTGTGGCTGTGTTTTGTGAGTGTCGCCGCTCG
This sequence comes from Cardiocondyla obscurior, assembly GCF_019399895.1. NCBI lineage: Eukaryota > Metazoa > Arthropoda > Insecta > Hymenoptera > Formicidae > Cardiocondyla > Cardiocondyla obscurior. The sequence goes on from NC_091866.1 coordinate 1,655,000, forward strand.
ATACTGGATGGTCCTTGAACCTTAAAACCTACGCTGGTGATAATAGCTTCTCGAGAGCACTTTGAGACCTCTCTCATGGAGGATCCGAAACGTCTGCAATGCCAAGGAATGTCAAGATACCATCGTAATTTATGCGACAGTCATTTGTTTCAGTCTTGGCGTCTCCTCCGCGTGATATCGCGAATAAGCAAAGCGTATTTCCGGTTGTTACCCACAGAATCGGGGATATCTATCCCCGTACGTTATCCTGATTCACTTTGGTACATCTCACTCTCGCGATGGAAGATATAAGATATATTCCTGGCCTAAATTTTAATGCTAATATATGATATACAGATAAGCTGATATTAATGTCTCAAATTACGTTTATAAATTAATCGTGCTCTTAACACGAGAAGTGCTATTAAGATCGTTAGTGTGCAAAAAGATATTAATAACCGTACATAAAATCAGCTCTCTCTGCTCAATTATTCCTCTCAATAAATATGATATAATTCACGATTCTAATTTTCTTGAATACGACTTCGTGACAAAACGATATCCTCGCAAGATATATACGCGCGCCGAAAGGATGCGGACGCGCTTTCCCCTCCCTTGATATTCGAAGACATATTGCAATAGCTTCCGTCGCGGAAATAGTCGATATTTTTGAGAAGACTTTTCTTCGATTCTCAAAAGGGATATCAGGCACGGAGATCAAGCCGCGAGATGAAGAGCGACCATCGATCGGTTCGGCGCACCCATGAAATCGTCGTCATGGCTAAGTTAAGAACAGGTTGACGCGGGGATAGGGCTCGCGACCGAGGGTGACGACTAAAAAATGATCTCGTAAAAATCGACAGAGTGCGAAGGATGCTGGCGCGACGGATTAACCCGCATAGCAACCGACCCCACGGGGGAGATTCTTCACACCTTGGAAACCGATTTCGCAGAAGTTTTTCACCCTAACAGCCTGATGATATTACCGGGCCACTCGAAGACTTAGCCCCGCATTCCCATACATCATAAGCGAGAGAAATAAGGCGAGACTTTAATCTTTCGACACCGGTAGTAATTGCACCAGCTGCATACTCGATAGTACTTAAAATATCAAGTGCTTTTGAATTATTATCGCTAGAAAAATAAAATGCAGTTTAGAATATATCGTAATAAAATAATACTTTTTTTAATTTAAGCCAACAATTTTTTTTTTTTTTTTTTAATTTGTAACGTAATATTTTTTGTATTATCGTAAGATTTTAAATATTGGTTTTGGATAAAAGATAGTTGAGCTTAAACGAAAACAGGCATTTAAGATATTAGATTATTATATATTAGTAACAATTATCGATTATTAAAAAAAAAAATTATTTTTAATTTTAATTAAGCGTTCAGAATAGGTAGAAATGGGATTTAACAGGTGTCAAAGGGAGTACTTTGTGTTCATTTCTATCGTATAGTGTTACCATAAAAATGTGCTTTCGAACTGAGCAAATCATCCATCCGTGGAAACTGTCCTATCGTATAGCCTAAGGGTGAAGCTGATTCTCAAAGGTAAGGAGAAAGGTTCGCTCCTTCTTTTCAAACCGCAGGATTTCAAGATATATGCTCACTCTCGAAACGTATTTTCAGCGAAGCGGGGAAAACGAAACGCGTTGCATTTGCATTTTCTCTTTCTGAAAGTAGAACTCGGAGAATGTCTTAGTTTCATGCAAAGTTGCTTTGATAAGAACATGTTTTTTTTTTTTTTTTTCCTCGTCGCAACACGATGCACTATCGTTCGCAATTACGTACGTATGTCGAACAAAGTGGGATTAATCAGAAATAGTTGCGCGGAAAAAATGTAGGCGTATATTTTTTTTATATTTTTTTTTATTGCAATGTTAATGAATTTACAACAGTTATCCGCAGAATTCGGGTGGGGAAAAAAAAACACGATATGATACACTGGGGCTAAAAACTTGGAAGTCATTTTTACGCGAGGCCAGCTGTATTCACGAGCGTGCAAACGGTGCTGTATTTTATGATTTGCGATACCGCTGTGACGTGTTTACACATAAATCTCATCGGATAGCGATCGAGTTAAGTCAATCGGCGCGGAGCGATCTGCTCGATGCATCGGACGATGGATATTCGAAAAAGCGCTTCGCGCGCGCGCTTGTTTGTGCGCGCCCGGGTGCATATGCATATCCGGCGGGGAGGGTACGAAAAAAATATTTGTTCGCCATCGGCGGAAAAACAGGTGCGCTGCACGGTGGAGTTTTCGGCGGTCGCCAACGGGCAACGCGCCGGTATAAAACGCTGGCGGTATAATTAGTACATGAAGTTGGTAACTCGATAAGCCGATAATGGGGAAAAGCGTCCGTCCCTTCGTGCCGATCTCAAGCTGCAACAACTGACCCTGTTATTTCGGCAAACACGTCAGGCTTCTGGCGCGTCGCCATGCGATCGTTGAAAAAGAGTTCCCATTCTACGTGGACCTCAGGATCAAGTTCGCCCGTGAGGTTTCTCGGAGGGTCGTTTGTTTTGCGGGACGGCGATGCGCGACAAAAGGGCTCGATCGATCGGATAAAAGTAACAAATATTTATTGCGAGGCGGCGTACCAGGTGACTTCAAAGCGGGAATATTAACGACGGGATTAGAATAACATGATCTTGACACAACGTGGCCATTATCGGTGGTCCTACCCCTCTCTCGGTGTCTTCTCCACCCTCGGACACCTTTTCGACCTTTCTGGTCAGTATTGACGTTCAACCGCGAGATCGTATTAACTTACTTGAATTTATAGCGCCGTCGGATCCGTGTAGTGTCCAATTAACCTGATTAACCCAATTAACCGTGGCCTCGCCAGGTTTGTGCTTCGGCTACTCGGATTTCGCTCGTCGGCGGCTCCGCTAATCTGTCCACGGAGTTGGGTGCGGTTTTGTCGTTATATTATGTGCAAACTTGGCAATCCATCGATAACGCCCCCGTCGTTATACCGGGTGAACGTGAATTACGCTGATAGCATCTCCAATTACGTTCGCTCGGATGTATTTTACGATTATCGATTCATTCGTATTATCTGTACACGACGACACGTTACGGAATGCGAATGAAAATGCCGAGGAGCGTTCGTTCGGATCTAGGATACGGGGAACCGTAATCTGTTTCGTTCGTTAACAATTCGGGGAAACGAGAAGGAACTCGTCCAATAAGATTAGTTAACTCCGCGCGATTTAATAGCGGAAATAAACTGCGAATTGCGAGCTGCTATGCGGGGGAGAAAGGGGGCGATATAAATCTAGCGCGAAATCTGCGAGATTCTTCGCGCCGTCTAAACGCCTTGATGATACCGCCTTATCTTCTTCTCGGTTACGGCGCAGCTTTTTACGATATAGCGTTGGATAAGTTTCCTGCATACTTCAGGGGGATCGAGATTCCTGGGGCTTCGGTTCCGAGCTGCAACCCCGATCCGCAGCGCGCTACCGTCTTCACCACCAATCGCAATATCTCGCCCCGCGCTTTGGCGAGTGTTGCTCGGCAGGTTGGTATGCACGCCTGCGGTGCACTTTGGAATCTAATATGGCGCTGACGAGGACGTCCTGTCCAATAAAATGTCGCCGATGCATAAACAGTGGTACGATGCTACACGCGATTATTCCTGCGAGCGCGATCGTCGGTGCCTCGGTGATCCCGTCGGTCTCAATACACCCGTGGAATTCAGGGCACCGAATTAATCCGAGAGCAAATCATTACGACAGCTTTTTGTAACGCAATTTCGAATTATCGTTTACCCGCTGAAACGTAAAATCGGCGGCACGGCCGAAGAAAACAAGCGTTTTAATCCAAAATGAATTGCATGTCGCGATATGATCCACGATTACGTGATAAAATAAGAATTTCGACCGAACAATGAGTCGTATGACAACGACGCTACAAGAGCATTAAAAATTCATTTACCATATTATCTGTCGCGACGTAGATTAACGACAATGGCCGAAAATCCGAGCGGGATATAACGCTGTACGGTGTATCACATTTTATGTACAGCTACTGCATTATACCGTATTATACCATGCTAGAAATCCGGATTATACTCTTATCCATTGATTTAAAGCATTTACGCCGCGCTCGTAGTCGCTCTCCCTCTCTCTCTCTATCTATCTCCTTCTCTCTCACACACTCTCTATGAGAAACTGCATATAGGAAAGATTTTGCGCTTAATCGCACGGCTCTTCTCTTGAATAGCGCGTAGGAAAAGTTATACGACCGTGGAGGATATTACAAAATTCAATTCACAGCTATTTAATTTGAAATAGAATTGTGATCCCGCTTGCCTTTCGCGTTAATTTATTCAACTCGTCTACAGAAGTGACATGCAGAAACTTTTTGTATCATTCTTTTTATTTGTCGGATGGAACAACTGTTATATTTCCGAATCGGTAACTTGGAGAAAAATTTTCTTCCATTTTGAATTCGCGTCGTCGAAGCGATTTACCTTTCTATACGGAGCAGATTTTAGTAATGGCACGTATAAAGAAAACGGATAACCAGAACGTATAACCGATGGAAGATTTAACGTACTCTGATCGATTTGTCTTGCAGTGCGTCAGCGACTGTCTTACCGTTCCAACTAGATTTCAATGTTCAAATGTCAAATAATCGATTTCTTAATTAATGACATATTCACGATATTGGAATCAGGACCGAAGTGCTTCGAATTTCAATATCCAATTTTAAACGGTGAGAAAAAGAAATGTATTGCTACAGTTATCTATTTCTTAAAATCACATTTTATTGAACATAAATACATTTGAACTTTTTTATCAATAGAAATCGAGAGAAGAGGAGAAAATACTTCAAAAGAAAAGTGTTAATTAAAAATGTACTTTACAAATATTTCATTTCTGTTGGTTTATACGTTACATTATGGTTTTATCGGCTAACGCCAGACAATATCTTCCATTTCGCTTCTCATAATATTCAGCTGTCTTTTTGTGTAGCAATTTTGTCATCACTTTCTTAGACAGTGTTCGCAATCAAACGAAGCGACGTACTTTTCCTGGTCGCCTATTCCGCAGACGAGGAAAAGAACAAAGCTGCGGGTAGTAAAAGCTTTGCAGTGCAAAACTCGAAGAAAACGTTATCTTTTCTCGCGTGCAACGTTGTTATAATTATAAAACCGTGGTAGTAAAACGCATATTCATATTCCAAGATGTACGTACGTTTCTCGCAAGCTGTTTGTACATTCGTTTGTCAAGTGAAAGAATACTTTCACAGCCCGGGGTCGTATGAAGTTATTACGATAAAAAAATGCTGGTGAAATTTTTTTCACAACCGTAGAAATTGAAACAAAAATGATAAAAACAAAAGTAATTGAAAGTAAAATACGAAGGAAAACAAAAAAAAGGAAAAAAAAATGAGAATAAAAGAAATGCGCGTGAAAATAAAATAAATACGACAACGCCACGGTTTAAAAGTGATACCTGATACACGCTGCGTACATTTTATACGTTACAGTTCTGAATGCAACTGATTCTAATATCTCTTCGCGAGAAAGGAATATTTAAAAGACTTGCGATGAAAATTTTGTCCTTCTCTCCGCGTGCTGCGTTGAAGTATCTCTCTAGAGCGTACACATAAAATATTCCATATAAAAGATATTAAACATCACTGTACTTTCTGTCATTCTTTTCATGTTTTCTCTTTGTTTATTTTTTGACAATTTCTTATTTTAATGCCCACGACGTCGTTCACGTTTTACTTTTAATCTGAATATGTTATCGATATATCGATATTCCCTCGCGCATTCGTGCATTGTATTACTTCGCAAATAGACCAACCTGTTAGGTTTCATATACATATATAATCTCCGCGTAAGCACAAATGTGATCTAATTACATTAATCAACTGTCACCACATTGTAATCGATCGGCCTTCACGCGCGCGTAGCGTATAATTGTCCATTACCAGGTAACGAAGGTCTTGCGTCGAGGTATAATAATCTTCTCGTGACAAGTAGCACTCTGTGCGGTAAAGAGTTTTTTTGTATTATTAGGTTTTTTTTTTTTTTAATTAACTGTCTACACTCGTTGCGCGACCTGCAGTTAATGCTTTTGATTTCTATTAGAAAAACAAGCCCGCAGTACTTACAGCCATTTAGCGCGCGCAACACGGAACAAAGACAGTTAATTAAAAAAAAATATATACACGCGATATGTGTTTTAACAAAGTTAATGTTATGTAATAAATAATTCTTAATTCTCTGATATACGTCGCGTATGTTTAATATTGAAATGACACGAATACTGACCGAAATAGAGAGAACGCTCAAACACGCGTCGACAAAACAAAGTAAATGTAATTTTTAATTAACTTGATTATTATTCTTACGGAATGTTCCGCGTGTTAATTGGAACACAGTGTTTCGAGAGCGAAGTCGTCATAGTTACGTCAACTTTGCCCGCCAGATTTGATAGAACTCGCGATAGACCGCCGTTTTCTCTTCCGTTGGCCTGACCGTAAAAAGGCCTCATCACTGAGTGATCGAATTCGCGATCGGGAGGCGACTAAATTTCCGAATTACGAGCGCCGACGTGTTCCCTCCCCTACGGTCGTTCCATCTTTCGTGACCGCGCCAAGTTGGCCAAAAGTTCAATTGGAGCTAAACCGTTTCCGAAGTTGCAACCATTGAAAACCGCTCGCCAACTATTATTGGTCCAGGTCGCATAGTATAATTACTGTTCGCCATCTATTCCGTTTCCTGTCCTCTTCTGCCAACAAACTCCGCCATCGGCCAGTCATGGTGCGGCGCCCCGACGTCGTCGTCGTCGTCGTCTCTCGATCGTGCACGTGGAGCCGTCAAACCCAAATCTATCGATCAGAGAGCCATTAACTTCGGCCGATTTGGGGAAGAAAATGAGAAGGCGCGGCGGGGACCGTTAACCGACCCGGATAACTTCCGCGGAAACTTTCGCGGATTACGTGAGGTGGAATCGCGTGAAAAATCTTGCGGGCCATTTTCAGAGGCGAACAAAAGGAAGGTGAACACGGACGAACTTCGTACGCGTGTATATGCCCCCTTAAATATATACCGGCGCGGGCGAAACTTGTACCTTGATATTGGCAGCCGATGATTTAGTTGATTTTTCCTTCTAGTATTATTAATCCCGAATCGGTTGCAGACTAGTCAAGCGATTCTATAGATGTTTACGTGCGGTGTAATGAATTTAAAAGATATTTAATGCCGCGTCATAACTTTCGATCGATAAGAGAGGAAGAAAAATTAATTTGATATATTTTTTTGAACAATTCATAATTTTTAATAAGTAATTGAAAGTAATCCTTTCTATAATCCTCTCTATATGCGTTACGCATGAATTAACAATTAAATTTAACAATTAAAAAGCTAATTCATGCGTTACCCATCAATTTTTTAAGATAGGAGACGAGAGTAACGAATAAATAGGCGCGGGGGTCGCGGGGAGTGGTGGGAGGAACGGAGCGAGAGCGAGCGCGAGCCTACGTGCCGCACGCTAGGTATATTCCCCCACTACTCCCACTCTCGCTTTGTCCTTCTCCAGCGGTCGCGCGAGCACACACGTACTACGCACGGCACAGCAAGCACGTGTCTCCGTACCCGAAAGTAATTCGCACTTCCATTTAACGAAAACCCTTCCAGCACGATAACCACGATTAACCACTTGATATTTCTTTATGTTACAGATCGACACAGTTGCTGTCCGCTGTCCGCTGTCGTCAACGAGTTCGTCACCGCCGATATTAAGATATATACGAACCGCAGCCGGTTCGTCGGTCGTCCCGAATGTTCCGCTGAGTATTCGGGCGTACTTTTTCGACACACGACTATCTTTTAATCGCGAGTGCTAAACCATGGAACGCGCGAGTAATCGTTGAGTAATTTTCGCGATTAAAATCACGGGTCGGGGTGTTCGCGAGTTACTTGTGCGCGGAGGGATGACTCGTCACGTCCCATCTGAGAGGAGGAGCAGGCCCGGGACGGGCATCCTGCATCGGCGGAGCAACTTTTAAGTAAGTATAAATTAAAAAAATAAAATCTTTGTTTCTTTTATTAATCTCATTACTTAACTGATGTCTACATTAATTTGTTTTTTTATGTTACAGTCACCGGCAGAAATCTTCAACTCCGCTGAAGCTCAGCAGACTGGTGAGTCGCATCAATTTTTTATTTGTAATTTACAATCGGGTGGGATAAAAATAGCGTGCGCGTAGCACGCGCATGGTTTCTTTTTGTAAGTAATAAAAAAGTAATAAGTAATTGAAATATAAATTACCATTTTAAATATAATTAACACATACGGTTATTTGTAAAGTTTATCAGCTAAAATAAATTTTAAAAAATTAATCAATAAAATAAAACATATAAACAGTCGCTTAAAAATTGCGGTAGTTTAAATATTCTTATAGTGCAAAAGGGTATAAAATTTTTAGTATTTTAGTTGCTCTTTCGATCAGTGAAACTTTCCGAACGAATATTATGGAAAAAGCGATTTTTAGCACGACGTATTCAATTTCATGGAAGTACGCTCTCGTTCGCTACAAAGGCCCGTAACAAAAGTGCACAGCAGTCACAATTTAAGTAATAGTACTCGACATAAAATGATCAATCATTGGAAACCGCAATGAACAATTGTAAAATAAACCGCAAAGATCAGCTTTCATTTACAATTTACATAGTTTTATTTCGAGTAATTATAATTTTTACTATTATTATTATTACTTTTTTTAAAGAAAAAAAAAATTAAAAATTGTCTGTTAAAAGAGCAGGATTAATTTAGTTTTTAATATAAACCATGAGCGCAAGCCGTAAAAAAAAAAAAAAATAAAATAAACCCTCGCAGCTTTCAAACGTGTTGGAAAACATTAACTTAATTACAACCTTTTTCGCGTACAACCCGGGACTTCGAGAATTCGCAACTAATCGACAAAGTACGCATTGTAATCGCACTTTCGTCGCCGTTTGTGTGCAACGCAAAGTGGCCGGCACGCAGCGTGAATGCAGACGAATAGACCATATTAGACAAAGGGGCCGCACTTTCTGAGATCGCTCCAGAATCCTCGAAGCCGGTCCCGCGATTCCCGTCGGCTGGTGAAATTACTAATTCTGTAGACAAAAGGTAATTTATCGAAGCTTAGTCGTGAACGCAGAGCTATTGCCTTTTCAGTTCGGCCAGGCAGCCGCTGAGCTCGCTTATCCCCTTATATTATACCGTAACCTCTTATTAATTTACAACAGGTCCGATAAATGGCAAATTTTTTTTTCTTAACTGTAAAAGAAACGACGAGACGATAGATTAAAAAAAAAAGAAAACAAAAATTTTATTCTGCAGAATTACGAGCAACTGTAATATATAAAAAGGATTAAGAGTTTATTGAAAGCTCTCATTGAAACGTAACGTTGGTAGATTTAATATAAAACGGCAATAAAATTTTATACTTAACAGCAATGTTTTACCGGCTTGTTAGCATTTTACTCAAGTGATGTTTATTAAATGTGTTCTACAAATACAAATACAAATATCTGCAAATATTACGTTTATGGAGATGCATATACTTAAAAGAGAATAAATGATTAACGTCGCTTAGCGTATTGTTCGCGAATTGATTATCAATAAATATGCATGGTGTAGTTTCAATCTCAATACATATTTTCCAAGTATGCGAGACCGGGCTTTTCAAGTTAGAAGTATTTTCAACTTGAAAACTTTTAAATTGAAATCGTAATTCTTATTTATGCATAACAGGAATACGAGATAAATTGTTGATGCGGCTGAATTTATTCGGCGAACACTTTTGCTTATCTTCTCTCCTTAGATTTTATCGAATAAATATCATGGATTTCAGCGTAGGTATCGCTTGCATAAAATTCGATCTTATTATATCGCGTGCTAAAAGTAAGAGAAGATTTCGACAGTCTTACCGCTTGGCTGTTAATCCTAATATAAAGAATTGGTGGCGACAAAATATACTCGATCGTCGAACAGGACGATCCTCTATTAAAAATTTTAAACAGAACTCAATATCAACTTGCGACGAATATACGACGGGGAAATTTCTTGGCCGCGGTATTACGGGCATATATTAGACTAAACTCACTAATGTTATCTCCGATAACACGCTGCATTTGAAAATTCATTTATGTTCGATAAAATTTATTTTTTATTATTAATTTACGTTATTAATATTATATTACATTTTTTTTTAATATCTAAACATTTTTATTAAATTACCTTTTACTTTTTTAATTGCAATAATTTAAAAAAAAATTAATTTTTATTTGAATTAAAATTAGAATTGACTCGAACATTATATCATGAGATTTATACAATTAACTATAATAAAGCGAAGTTAGTACGCGAATGGGAAGATTAGTTTATCTCGATATTAGGTGACTCGGAATAAAATCTCGTTGAGATAAGTCAGATATGATCGCTAGGCTGGTTAACGACCCGCTGTTTATGCAAGAAAAATGTGACGGAAGAGAAAGGAGTAATCGCACTGAGGCGGGAATATAAGGAAAGGTATCGGGGGGGAAAGAACAGACGGAAGGCGTCGAAACGCAAGGGTTGAGCAGAGAAAGCGAGTAAAGGGTCGTTGTACTGCAGCCGCGAGTTTCTCCCCTTTTCTCCCGTCGCCTCCGTCAGATCGCTCTATTAAAAGTTGAAGATAGCAATGGCAGGTCCTCGAGGCGCGAGCACGAGCACACCGTCTCTATTTACTACTTCATAAAATCTTTACAATCCACTGTAAGAATTTCCGAACCAGATACCTACTCTTGGGCGTACCAGCGTCGTCCGAGCCGCGCCAGTATTGGATCTCGCGTGTTTGCGGTCACGCCGACTCGTTGCAGTCTCTGCGAATAATTGCCGATAACTTTTCAACTCCTTCCCCCGGCAATTCTATGCCGTCTCGGAATTACAATTCCCCGGTAGCCCCGAGGCAAATTAAGTCTGATGGCATTGACGAAGCGTGCGCTACTAAATGGAGACGGGATATCCGAAAACGTCGAGATGATACGTTTAATTTTCAAGTTTTATAAAAAAAAAAAAAAAAAAATATACGGTCGCAAAGCGACGAGAGATGCACATGTATATTCTCGACACGTGATATCTCGACGAGATTGTCAACGGCGAATTTATGCAATTATTTAATAACTTGTGGAAAGACTTAACGTAAAATAAATGTGAAATATGAAATATAGCTTTTGAACTTCGTCTTAAAAATTCACCGAGAAGTTTCCCCGCGCCGTGACCTAATTCAGTCTCAAATAAAAATGAGTTTTCCATCGATCGAAAAAAAAAAGAAGAAAAAAAACAGTCTGTTTCGCTCTTTCTCGTTTCCTCGTCGCGCCGTTGAATCCCTCGGGCGTCCGCGTGCTCTTATTGCACCGCGAAATCAATTCATTAGCGCGATTACCGTAGAACGCAAGGCTGTCTATTTGCGCGACGCTTCTTCGTTCGTCAAACTTATCGCGCTTCGGTGGCTCGCAGTTTCCGCTGGCGGCTGAGAACTGCGGCAAAAAGACACGGAAGAAAGCGTACCGCCCGGCGCGAGCGGGACGCAAGGAGGAAGGAAGGAGCAAACCGCATCGTGATAAAGCGCAGTGGTCGGGGCGGCGCTTCCTGCTGGAGTGCGCGGGATAACGGGCGACTTACCGAATATGATTTATGCCCCAATATAACTGGGCAGCGATAAAATAAGGAGCCATCTTTACGTCCTCCGTTTCCGCGCGTTCACCCCCGCGCCGCGTTTCTCCTCGCCCGATGCCCCGACGTCTTACCCGGCGGTCTCCAGTCCCGAGCCGTTCGAATTGCGGACGCCCTTCCGGTTACGTGCGACGCGTACCGCGCGAGGTATGGAAATTAATATCTACCGTGGATGATCGACGAACCGCGGCCGAGCACGTCGAAAGCACGCCCAAGACAGTGAATATCATCGAGAATTTAGGTCCTTGTTCTCAAAAGAGATTACGACTTTTGCACTCATTCAAATGTCGGCTTTGCGACTTCTTTCGTCTGGCCTCTCGTTTCTCTTCTTGTTCTCTTCTAAGTATTTCTCTAATCTTCCCCCGGGTTTTTTGCCGTATTTCTACTTCGAGCTAATCGACCGAATGATTTTTAAGAACGATTGTTCTGAAAACTTCCGTCGATTCTTTCCAAGGTGAAGCCACGAAGCTGCGAAGGGGACTTGATATTCCGTCGTGAGTGAATAGAGTCGCGAAGGGGCTTCTGAGAGGAAGGAATAAGACGGAGGACTTCATCGTCGCGACTGATTGGTCGATTTGTCAGCTACGCCGTTCGCTCTCTTTCCGCTTCTCTTCCTCCTCTTTTCTCCTTCCGTCTAGCCTCCCCCATGAATCAGAGTTCTCGGACTCTTCTTGATGGTTAATTGAACCAGTCGGGCTGCTGATCCGACGAGCTCTTCTCTTCGATCCTCTTGCTCTTTCTCTCGCGATTGATCTCGGGACAGTCGATTGACCAACTTTGCCGCAAAAACGGGATAAAATCGAACAGGCGAGTTTTTTCGGCGCAACACTTCCGGCATTTTTTTTCTTTTTTTTTTCCTTTTTTTCGCACGGGGAAAGAAATATCGTCGTCGGATAAAAGGCGAGACTACTTAATCATACAGGACGGGACTATCATCCGTGATAATAAAGACTGTTTTTTTTTCTTTTTTTAAGCGTGCTTCTTTAAGAGTTTTGCGAATTACGAGACTGAGGTAAAAAAGCACCGACATGTATGAAGAAATTTTTCTTTTATTTTACTCAATTTTATTTGTCTTCTTTTAATACATTAGAGATCGATTTCAAGTTTCCTTTAATCTCAAGTTTTAAAGAAAGTTGAAATAATGGTTAATCTGCGAGTGTAGTAAAGCGCTGCCGGGAAAAATTAACGTTATAATACGTACAATGAGACAAAAGAAATTGATACGAATAAACGCGCTCGCCGTTTTATTTCGTGAATAAATCTCGGCGTTGTTTTGCGGCTTCGAGATGATCGGGCGGTCGCACTCGGCGCGATGTCAAATACCGCGTGCAATAACAAATAAGCAGAAACGCGTCACGGCCATGCCGGCACATTAACTTTTTAAACTACTTAATGATTCCCCTGTTGCGGGGTATCTCCCCTTCATATCGGAATAAATTACGAAAAAAGAGCTTATCCGGACACGAGCGGCGCTCCGGGCAGCACGATAGGATGAGGGAACCGGGGGAGGAGGGAGGGAGTACGAATTTAATAAAGTACGGCGGCGTGATAAATCCGTGCTCACTTAGTAATGCGCTGGCTCGCGAAAGGCGAAAAACAAAACTTAAGGAAGACACATCGTTGGAAAAATCCTAATGAATAGTAATGGCTGGAAACGGTTGGGTGAGTGTCTACGCCCGCAGGGTAGTATCGCTCGGTGGGCTCTTTACGACCTTAGCCGCGAATAATGAGAGGAAAAACCGGGCCGGTGCCTGGACGTGTTGCTCTTTGAAGAAAACGTAATTGGCGAGACGGGGCGAGCTTTTCGCCTCCGCCCGAGTCCGCGGAATTATCGGGACCGTACCTTGAACGCCTTTAATTACGACTCTACGACGTACTTGAGACCGCGGCATTTTTATTTTATTTTTTTTTTTTTTATTGTTAAAATTATGAGACGTCTAAATTTCGAGCGAGGCGGCCGTTACGAAGAAAGAGATGAACTTTCACAATGGGTTAAACGTCGTTTGGATTATTCTTTGCTTTCATCCAAAAAATGTAATGTATGTATGTGGTGGAGAATACAGGAAATTTTCGGTGACGCGCTTTCGACGGAGGGGACGGGAGGGCGGATAAATGAAGGGGTGGAAGAAGGATTAAGGGATTATCGTCGTTGGCAATCTGTAAAAAAAAAAAAAGATTAAAAAAAAGTAAAAAACTGCGCGTCCACCTATTCTTTATTAGGGAGAACATATATTATACCGGCGGATAAAAGATGTGACTCTGTATATCTTTTTTTCTGATTCATTAACGTACAGCGCGTTCTGTGTGCCGCCGCTCTCATACGTTATGCTCCGGTTCGTGTAGAATATATGCCAGGGATGCACGGTGCGTGTAATCTACTTCCGAAATTTCTGAATATTCATAAACGGCATATGATATATGGTCAATCCATCTAGCTATCGCGTAATAAAAAATTTATATGATTGAGATTTAGTTGAATTACGCGATTATGGCAATAATTATTTTGATTGATTTGAAATGCATAGGGAAAATGCCGCGAGATTTTCCGACGATATCGCGTAAAGCGAGGAAAAGAAAAAAAAAGAAACAGGATTAAATGCATTTTCTGGAATTAATATATTATAATAGTCAAAAATCTTTAATAATGTAAAAAAATTAAATTGTTTATCGAGATATTTATCCCAATGAAAAATCATTTACTTTGATACGATCTTTGTGCTGCAGCGTTCGCGTTGAGCATCCACGTATTTCCGCTTTGTCTCTCATTACTGTTCGCGTAAATGAACTATTTAGCGGCGAAACGTAACTTACGTTTGAACGTCAAATATCGTTTTGCAGGTTTATTATTTTGCGCAAACTGTGTGTGTATGTATCATGTAACTGTACGCAATAACCACGCAGTCGAATCAGCGATTATGTGTCGGAAACTAGCACAGAGCTCGCAGCTAGCGCCCGCGCCAAATTTCCATTAAACAAGTTAACGTGGCAGGTAGCGAAGGTGTCACGCGAACGCGTAAACACGACGTTAATATCTCAGTTTAGAGTGTAATACTGCGACTCTATTACGGCGCGAATAGGCAAGAGCGCTCGGCGCGTTTGTAACGCCTGTGTAAACCGGTCGGCAACGTTTCTCCGTAATTCATACGTATTTGCGGCCGTCGACGATAAAGTAGAACCTGGTACTTCACGTTTTACAGCGTTTTGCGTCGGCCTTTTAAAAGACAGACTCAGGGCTCTGTCGTTGTTAGAGCTGCAATATAAATTTTAAGAGAGAGAGAGACCTCGAGTTCTATCACTGTCGTATCTACAATAGAAATTTAGATGACACTCGCGGCGAAAGTTAAGGTCAAAACGCCGTGCCACGAAATTTTTGCGATTCGAATTTTATTCCTGCGACTTGTTAAGATTTTTAGTAGTGCTCTCAGGTACAATAACAATGAACTCTTACGGTCTTGATATTTTATTTCTGCTTTATATTTACAAATATGAAAGAGCATCCGATATACTTTAACATGCAATATTCTTAGAGACAAATTTCTTTTATACAATAATATCTTCCATATAATACGGCGTACGGTAAAAATGTAAAAGTCTAAAGTTTAACAAAGTAAAATGAAGACGTAATGGAAAGTCCAATAAAAAGTTTATACTGAAAACGCGTTTCCTCGACGCTCCTTAGTCAAAGCATAAATTTAAGTTAATGAAGTACAACGATTATAAGTTAGCCATTAGATTCGTCCTCTCTCTTTCCCTTTCTTCAGAATTTTATCAAAAACTGAGGTAACAAAGTTGGCATCTCAATTAAGTACTTAGCGGATACAGACAAGAGCAATCGATGGGACAGTAATTCCACAGTGTTCGTCTCGCGTTGCTTATTCTTTAAAATTTATTCTTCGCAGATAATACTTTATAGAAATACAAATTAAACGGAAAAAACATTTATATACAAGTTCGCGTGTGCCTGGCGAAGATCGTTTCATATGATATAATTTGAAATTTATGAAAAATGAGTCGATGCCGCGGAATTTTCGTCTTCCCAGCGGAATTCGCTCTGCGAAATTCTTTTAAACGGTACGATTAACAGAGCGCGAAGTTAGAGAGCAAATCGGCGCGGCGGGCGTGGATTCTTGCAGGATTTAACGTGCCGCTGGCACTTACTGTGACAGTCGCGCGAGAGGCAACGGCCCCGAAATCGATGGACCGGTCCGATCGATCGATCGAAAACGAGCGAACGACATGCCGTACACGGTGGTCAAGCTGTACCCTGCCGGCCGCGTGTAAACGCGTCGATAAACACGTAAGTCCACATCGTTACGCGCGACCACGGCCTCCGACAAGCTATGTCCCACACGTCTAGCAAACTCTCTGCCCCCGATTTTACGAAGACCTATGTTGCGTCATGCATCGAGTGCCGCGGGATTAGCATAGTTATGCGCGTGCAGGCATACGTCGGCGCGCACATCCGTCGATTCCAGCTGATTTCGGGTGATTTGTGATCGAAAAACCGGTAATGCGGCTGGGTATTATTTGATAAGATTCATATCCGGCCCGGGCAGCCACGGCGACGTCCGCTAACGCGATCGCGTTTGCGTATTTCAGATCGGTCACGATAAAAACCGATACGCGTTGCATGGCCCCCGCGCGTTTCGTGAGCAACATCTCGGTACTGCTCGCCGCTAGTTGGTTAATTGTTATAGTTTTCCATCTGACGTACGCGTTACTTATCTCTCGTCGTTACGCGAGTGATGGCCGTGTAATAAGGCAGAAATTGCGATGGGCACGATGATAAAAGTTTATTAGGAATTATCGCGTGGAATAATATAGTGCTAGATTTACGAGCCCATTCATAACCGTAGCCATATGACGCAGTTTCAACAGCTGCCGCGATAAATGTTATAGCAGAGAAGTAATTGCAATACAAACTCATAAAATTAATCGTATCGTTAATTTGCCTGACACTCACGCGGACTTGGACGCCTCTATAGGCGCCGTGGGTGCGATCTAGAGTAACGATCTCAAATTAAATAATAAGAAATACATTTATCCCGAAGACGCAAAACTGCGAATATTTCGCTCGTGGATGAGATTGAGGTATATAGATCTTTTCGAAGATCATCGATCCTCGGAGCTTTCGCTCAAATATTAACGCCGTAAAGAACGTATATATCTCATTTCGCGCTTCGCTCCCGGCGCCGCTTTTCGCGAGGCGCTATCATTTCGTAGCCGTAAACGCGGTGCCTCACAGCCATTCAGCCGCGCAGTTTCTCCCGGCGTTTACCTTCATTAACCGTATTCCCACAGTTTCTCACAACCCGCGTAATGTCTAGTAAAAAATATTTGAGGCTGGGACGGAGCGCGGGAGCGCTGGTGCAGCGCGCCAACCGTTTAATTGGCCGTTCGCGAAGAAATCGCGATCGTCCCGCCGCGAATCAGTTAAAAGTAATGAGAGGATAAGTGGCTAGACGTATATACGCGCGTCGGGTATCTCGGTCACGTACCGGTAGATTTCGAGGCCACGTACCAACGAAACGAGCTGCGAACTCCGGTCAGACGTAGGGCCGAAGTGTCCGGAATTTCCTGGCGGAATGAACAGCCACCGTCGTCCGATCTCGACCGCTTTCGCGAGCCACTCGAAGCCGTTCGACAGTGCGGATATCAGCGAATCGCTTTCCCGCGCATCAACTCGACAACTTGCCCGAGCGTTTCGGTATTTCGGCGTTGAAGTAGTCGTACTTAAGGTCATTCCGAAAATGATAGCACATCTATTACCGGAATTCTATCCGGAGCGCAAGCTTTGTTG
The DNA here is from genome assembly GCF_019399895.1 of Cardiocondyla obscurior. Taxonomy (NCBI): domain Eukaryota; kingdom Metazoa; phylum Arthropoda; class Insecta; order Hymenoptera; family Formicidae; genus Cardiocondyla; species Cardiocondyla obscurior. Next base: position 1,672,509 of record NC_091866.1, read on the forward strand.
AAAGACTCGCGGGCGTTTAATTTTTATCAATAATTTTTTTCTTTTTTTTTTTTTTTTTCTTCGCCACGTATATCGTCGATATATTCAGATTGATATTTTGCCGGACGTTTGCTGGAGTTTTTAGTTAAATTACGCGGAATAATATGGATTAATAATTAACCGATCGTATATATATTGACCGATCTAGCATGAATTGCATAACGTGGTTTTGGTAATTGATGGTCGAGTGCTTATTGTGCAGCAAGCAGATTTCCGACCGAGCTCACCTCTCGTGGCATTTGCAAAATTGAACGGGCGCGCGAGCTCTGAACTATAGTTTCTTCGTGTTGTCGATACGCGGTACATTCGCGCTTGTTCTCCAGAAATCGATGAATCCGCACTCACCGAATTGCCACTTACGTTTTCGCTTAGGAAACAACACGGAGTCCTAATTTCATTATACTAATTCGCTCGACTCGAGCCACGCTTATAAGATCGAACGCGTTCCCATTCACGGTGCACGGAGAAGCGAAGGAAACGCTTCATTCACTGCGTTAGATTGGAAGAAAAAAAAAAAATAAAGTTGGCGGCTACGTGTGTTCCGCCCTCTCAAAATTCTGAAACGCGCGTCGGCGAAACTTGTTTTGGCCCGCACTTCGATTCCAAGTGTGCTAAATGAGCAAATTGCTTCTCCTCGCGAATTTTTTTCGCTCATACCTTCGCGAAACATGCTTCGATTCCAGGCCGGTGAGTCAGCGCCGCGGAAAACGCCGCGCTGCTCCCTTTGTTTCGGAAAACAAGTCGAGAGCTTAATTATATTACTCTTGCATAATAGACGGACCTGCTTTGTTTCGTTGAAAATAACAAGCTCAGAAAATTCTGAAAATCACGACTTCTTCCGCTTCCGGGAAGCAAGGGGATGCTGTTTTGGAACGCCTGCGTGGATAATGAAACATTACAGTATAACCGGATTACTCCTCTATTATACAGTTTATTAGCCTCGTAAATGTCGTTTATTACGTAGTGAGGATTTATTCTGCCAATCAGAGTGGAGCGTAAAAGGCAAAGGTGTATTCCGGTATCTTGCCCGATGTGTAAAATAAAAAAGCCAAGATATACCTACATAAATGCAATATCAAACGTATACCGATATATAAAACTTCTTTGTAAAGACTTTTTTTTTTCCTTTTATTTCAATTAGATTTTTTGTATTTTCTGTTACTTTATTTATTTTTCAATATTTATCGTGTAAATTGATAAATTTGCAGTGAAAGAGGAAATTAAAAACTTGAATACAGTTGTGTTTTCAATTGATGTAAATATGAATTAATATTTAACTTATTTTAATATATTTATTTATTTTCTTTCTGTATAGAATACATCTTTTGCCTCTATATGCTTTTATTAATTAATTCATTAATATTTTGTGGATCTGTGAATCAAAACATAAAACATTAATAAATATTAAGGCCAACCTGTATACAGGTTTATATATTAAACACATTACGAGATATGCTTGCCGAATTTTTTATTGAAGACGTCTCTATTTTAAAATAATTTAAGGCGCGCAAGGGGGAAAAAAAATTATAATTAACACTAAAAGCATAATAATAGTATCGTTCATAAAAGATACTCATCATTTTGTGAGAAGCAAATTAACGTCAACTGCTGTACGCCATTGTAGGGACTTACGTGTCGGACACTCCTGTTTTTTTTTTTTCTTTTTTTCCTTTTTACACTTGTAATTACACGGCATTTGTAATTTACGACGCATCATTACAGCGCGCAAACACGAAAATTACAATCTAAGCGACGAAAAGTATCCAGATGGTCACTCCCGTGGGCGATCAGGCATCGCGTTTTCGCAATAATCGCCGTCTCAGGAATGAAAAAGGTTATACCCAGGGCAATTCCTCGCAGCGTTTCTATTGCAGCAGGAAAATCGTCCATTTCCGCGTACACTTTCATCCGGGAGCGATAGTACCTCGTATAATAGAAGGGGGTGGCTGGGACCGAGCGATAGAATGAGACAGGCACGAGCGGGAGAAAGCTCGGGACCGCTATAATCAATGTTCTTAAAACGAATTGTCGTCATGATCGCATTCACCGCGATATATACCTTTAGAGCTGATACGACGGGCACCAGGCGATACGATTTCGACATTTCGACACGCGGTAAACGATTTAGCCGACATCGACCGTCTTGCGAATGAAGGTAGTTTGGAATAAGGTTGAATTTGCTCTTACCCTGTATTAATAAAAAATATATTTTTTACCTAATGTTTAACAGTTGTAAAATAACTGTGATAATAGAAAAGAGAGAGAGAGAGAAAAAGAGAAGGTAGGGAAAAATGCTAAATTTGAAATAACTTCTGTATTAGGTGATAATGTGAACTTTTAATTAAAATTATTACGCATTTTTTGAGGAGCGTATATTTTTAATTTTACATTTACGTACGTAATAGACTTTTAGACATTGACACAATATTGTTCGTCTAGATGGAAAACCTAATTTCATATTTGAATTGATAGATTAAATTTCCTATGTAAAAGCGACGAAAGAAAATTGCAGTTCTGCATATATGTGTATAATTTTAATGAAACATTTACCCATTATTCCGCAACAAAGTGAAAATACCATTAAAATGAGCAATAAAATATACGATTCGTAGCATTGAAATGTGAATACCCTCAAAGCTTGCGTAATCACGCCAAACACCGTGTAGTTGCCAGAGATATTGGGTGGTTGTTGATACATCTCGTGTACGTTATGTTTGTCGTTTCTAACTAAAGGCCGCCACGGGCAAAATGCATACTGTAATATCGCGAGGGAAGGATGCTGGGTAACGGTATCGATTCTTCCCGTCAAACGCTTTCGACAAAAATTCAGGATTTCGAAACAAATCCTATACGCGTCATGCATGATCATGCGATAAATTGCAAGCTCAACTTTCTATATCGAACATCCACTTACTTCATTGCTTGGCTATTTTAACATCAACGGACGATGGAAAATACGAATAAGATACGAGTACAAAACGAAATCCAATAAACATTTTCTATATAATTCTATATTTATTTATGATTCCATAAATTTTACAATTGAATATATTTATATGAAATGAGAGAGTACTGTACGTACACGGTAAAAAAATTTTTATTTTAACATTTTGTCTCATATTTGCATTATATTGCATTAGATGAATCAAGATCTTCTCATGTGCTTTGTGATAAAGATGAAAACAACTCATTTGCTTCATTTCTTCATGATCCTCTCTGTTTTTAGATTGACTTTCCTTTGTATTCATTCTTCTTAATATTGGCACACTCTTTATTGAAAGTTCTTCTTGCTTCTTTTCTTTATTATATCTTATAGCCCTTATTAATGAAACATTCTCTTTGAAGTATCAGATTTTTTTTTCTTTTTTTTTTATGCAAATGTGTACCTTCTTCTTCATTTCTGTACTTTAATAGGGTCAGTTTTTTCTCCTTCAACATTGTCTCGGGGAAACGAATATGAATTACATTATGTAAAATTGTCGCACGTCTTTCATGCATTTCGGAATACGAATATAAGTGCGGGAGAATAAATTGATAATTTAAGTATTAAGCTGAGAAGTATCTGCTTCTTTTTGCGATATATTGATCAAGAGGCACGACAGTTTGTCAAGTTTTTCTAGTTTTTGGAGTCTTAGAAAAAACTCGAATAACTCGAATATCTCGGTCCACAGTACGTAACAACATAAAGTAAAACATTAAATAATTGATAGTCTTCGTTCATCTCGGAATTTTCATCGATCTCGTATTTTATTCAAACGAAATCACCTTGCTGTATCTACAAAAATCTTGCATTCATCTATCGGGTTGGCGGAACCGAAGGGAAAACAGAAAGCGCGCGTAACAATAAAAAGGAGATCCACAGAAAAATATTCTAAAGTTTTTCTTTCTGTGTAGACTCACTTGCATTTTTCACTGTGACATTATTTTCTTTTCTTTTTCTTTTTTTTTTTCTCTATTTTTCTCTCCGCGTGTGTCGTCGCGCAGAAAAGTAAAAATAAGACGATGTAACGATACGTTCAAAATAATTAATTTCTTATTGTATGCAGGAGATATTTCTCTTATTCTTCCTTGTTATATTTTTCATATCTGTCAAAGATTTTTGTCTGAAAGTAACTTTTTTTTTTTTTTAATAATAAACAATTTTTTCGTTTGGCATATGTCGTTCGTGCAGGATCTCTCTCCGGAGCTGTAATGCTCAGTGACGTCAGGATATATATTCCCTAAAGATTCTGCTACCTTACAAGTTAATCATTTATTTATTGTTTGAAGAACGTCCTGGATGTAATACGTGCATCTTGCCTTTTACGTGCCTCGCGCCGCATCTCCTTTTCTCTTTGAGTTGCCAGATGAAATTTTACGATTGAGCCAAAGCGTGTAATTTTTGCATTTGTCGTGAAATTTTTGTTTTAACGTCGCGATGTATCTTCCTCGGGCGATAGCGCAAAAAGACGGCGCTTTTATGTGTGACGGCACCGCCACCGTGTCGGCCGCATTATTTTGCGGGGAGAACAGCGTCGCGAGAACAGCGTGTCGACGCGAAAAGATAAATCGTATTCTTAAGAAAAGGTTCTGCGATTTTGAAATTATTATTTGAATATATTCAAGATATTTTATGCGATTAAAGTGGAAAAGCGCAATTTGTTAAAAATAGATAAAAAAGAAAAAAAAAAACGTTAATTTAAATTGGTATAACAATATTAATTGTTTAAATCAATATTAAGTTTAATACTTTGATTATGTTAGTTAATATATGTCTATTTTCATTAATGCGAATTCACTTTAATCCCAATTTAACCTAATTTCTGCCTTTTTTTTTCTTTTTATTTTAAAGCTAAAGAAAAATTAAAATAGATAAATTCCAGACTAAACTTTATCTCCGTTTGATAAAAATAGATAATACCAAGAAATTATTTTCAACTCGTTCAGACATTTCTAATTTTATTCATGATATCATTTGTAGTTTCTCGATGAATGTTATAATTGCCATAACTGAGATTGGACTAGAAAAGACGATTTTAGTTCTACTTTAGGCGAAAGTTGTTACAAGTCTGCTTGTGAGACGCGAACCGTACACGAGCTTTCCCAATTATCGCTTAAGCCCACCGGTAAGTGTAACACGCGCCAGCCCTTTAGTAGATTAACTAGCAAATTTGTTCAATGAGTTTACTAATGGCTGGTGGTCTCGTTAATGAAAAATAGCTCGACGCTCCTCTGTATTTCGGGGAATATCGAGCCCACCAATAATAGCTTTGTTTGCCGATGGCCTTAGATAAGACGTATCATTTATTATTTTCCCAAATCGAGTCCGGTGCGCTCTCTTTAATTGAAAATTCAGATGATTTTGGCTGTTAATGAGTACCGATGGGAAACGGCGATATGAGCTAGTTACATAACTGCCGCGGCGAATTGATTACATCAGCAGAGGGTGGGGGAGAGCCAATTAAACAGTCCTTGATTAATTTGATTTCTGACTGTTCCATTTATTTCCATTAATTGACTTTCTGAATAAACAAAATGCGGATTTGCATTACTATTTATATTAATGTTACTACGTACGGTCTAGAAGAAATCGCGGATCGAACGCCGAAACGTTATGGTTGAAGCTCACTCATGATCTACTTTACGTCGTGAATCCTAGATGCATCACGATCGTTGCTTGATATAACGCTAGGGCAGGTTCAAAGGTTCGCGCGGAAGACAAAGAAGTTAACGACTCTGGTCATTAGTACTGTACCAATAATTACGTTAATAATTCAAACTTAATCGTATTAACCAGTAATTGCTTCCCCAAAGGCGTCCGCGTAATATTAGAAGCGAAATATACATTGGCCGACGCTCGCTTCCGAAAAGTGGAAACTAATTAATATCAACATAGAGATATTACACCGGCCGGTCTGTATGCGCGGAGAGTGTTCATTCGGCCGTGAATTAAACCGGAACAATTTACGGGGCGGTCGGACATCACGATGCTTCTCCCGCCCGTAACGCCGAGGGCCACGGGTCAGGACTGTAAACGCTTTCGTCATCTCGTTGAGAGGGATACGCATCATTATTTAACCGCAACGTAATCCCGGTATCAACCGCCGCGCGTCGTCGGTGAAAGAGGACGAGATACCACCCCCTCGGGCCGCCACGAAGGGGCATCGCGTTATTAATCCGGCCTCCTTTCAGATAACGAGGCGACCCCTTTAATTCACCCCGGCTGCGACGAGCATCTCTTTCTCTCTTAAGCCCTAATCCCTTCTAACAAAAATACACAGGTCGGTCGTGAGCCGAGGCCAACACACGCGGGTTCATTCGTGCTCTTTAGCTCTCGCTGCAAGCGGTGCCGCTTAATCGCGTTAAAGGGTTATGAATGGCCGTGGAAAATGTATGTCCCCGCGGCGCACGTAGACACCGCCAATTAGCGCATTTAGCGTTTTTCGAGGGGAAACTACCATCGCTTTCTCACTCGTTTGCCCCCCCGCCTGTTCTGCCCGTAGCCGGGTGCTTTTCTGTGCTTTCCCTCTCGTTTGCTCTTCCTAGTCCCCGATAATACTGCAAGTCATATGTATCGCGGTATATCCATTACGCTACCGTATTTGCATCATTAACATTCTCCCTGCTTTTTAGAGCGTGGAACAAATAGCGCGACATTCGGGGGAGGGAGAGGGGTAGAAGGGAGGACAAAAATGGTTTGCGGAGCACACGCGTTTATTCTCCTATATTCCATAGCACCACTACACATCACGGCACGTTGTTATCGCGTAATTTGCAAGAGATGCACAATATACTCTAATTAACTTGTGAATTAAGTACGAAGGCGCAGACAGTAGAACGCGATATGTGCCCGAATAAATAGAAATAAAAATGGAGTTGTAAAATTTCCCTTTGTTTTCTCTGCTGGTCGGCAAAAATATCTTGGCTACGTTATTGCGTGGTATATGCCTCCGCGAAAACGATTTGGTTATTTTACGTTGCCAATTAGCGCGTCGCTGTGCTCATCTATTGAAGCACCGTAGAATGGAGCTCTCGGTTCAATAACTGCGGCAGAAGGCCTCCGTGGCCGTAGATATAACTATCGATACCGAAGACAAACATCAAGAATCTCTCTTTTTTTTTTTTTTTTTTTTTTTACACAAGACCGTCAAACTTTATTCGAAGAGCGCATTCAAAAGTTACGTAACAGACGCGATTGCATTTCAAGCGTTTTTTTTTTTTTTTTTAACATTTTAAATAGTGTTACAAATAATTGCGAAAAAATTAAATAACCTAGTTATATATTTGTATTTTATAAAATTTACAATATTAGAAATGATAAAGTGCAGCCCTCTTTTTTATGCCAACGTTATATTAACTTTGTGAAATCTACAATACATGTATGTACATGATTTTCACATATTCTTTTTACCTCGCTTGCTATAATTATTAATGGCAATTACTAAAGGTCATAAGTATCATAACGATTTATTCCGATACTTTCGTATATTACGGGAATTAACCAAGTACTAACGAGCAACAGCTCACAATATAAAAATCAAGTAAGCGAGAAAACGTGCGCGAGAGATTACGGTGTTAAAACTATCATAACCGAGAGGAAAGCGTCGATAGCGTAGTGACGTTGCCGACAAATTGGGACGAAACCATCAAAAACTTGGTTGATGCGTCGTGGATCGAAGCACGTTTGCCCGACCATACTTGAGACGCAATTAACAGCACTTGTTCGACATTAACCACCCCCCTAGGTACAAGATAATTATTTCTCGTTAATGACGAGCTAGAACAGCTAGATATCTAAACGTTTTTCGTCGCGTACTAGTCTATTGCGCGTTCTGACCTTATGCAACGCTCGACTGCCGAGTTCACGACTCATGGACCGCCGCGGTAGTGTGATTGCGTGCGTGTGTTTACATCGGCCGGCACCTTGCGCTCGAAGTTCGCAAGGTGGAAGACGCGCGGGCGGCGGCCGGCAAGAACCGGTTTTTTGCCCGGCGAATTCGGCGAATTCGGCAGTCGAGCGAGAGCTCGACACACAACAGTAAACAAGTACGCGGCGAAAAACATTTAGATATCTATTTTGGTACACGATCAGCTGGACAGTGACCAGACGATCGATACTAGACAGATTTTATTTTTCTTTTTTCTTTTTTTAAATGGCAACTTAATTTTTTGAAGACAGTCACTGAATAATAAATACTTTCTTATAATTAATGGTTAGTGCCAAGCCAGTCACTAGTTAAGAAATATATTTAATCTGCGCGATCTAACCACTAGCTGCAAAATCAGATTAGCTAGATAAATTTCCACTCGGGAAGCGTTTGTTTTACGACACTAACGAGAATGCACCATCTCCTCTGCCCGTCAAACCCGCGTGACGTGATAACGCCGAGGTTACGTACCGGGGGTCGCGAGAGAGTGTGACAATCGATACGTCCATATATACACCAGGCGAACCGGTACCTCGAAGCGCCCGAGCCTCTGACACCCGGGGATACATTGTTTGAGATGCTGTTAGGCTCGTTCCGATCTAGTCAGCAAAGAGTCGGGGGGCCGCGTAGATCGATGTAACTCTCCCGCGTGGATGTGAAGGGGCGATGCATGTCGCGTGGGTGGTGGTGAGAATCAACAGAGCGAGAGTGGCGCAGATACAGGGATGTGGGACAGCAGGCGCGTCCGAGCAATAGATTTTTCACAAGGGAAGATCGCGCGAGCGATCCGATAATCGCGTTTACGCGTGCACCAGGTGCTCCGGAAGAAACAGCTCGCAGTCAGAAATGAACCTCATTGCGCCTTATGAGTTCTATCGAAAAGCAGCGGCAAGAAAAACAGAAAAAGAAATCGGTTTTCGTTAAATATCGCATGAAGGGCTTGTTCTTATTAGCTTTAATAAAATTACATCTTCGACACGTTTATGATTAAAATATTGTTAATTTTCTTTATTTATAAATCTGTGACACGATGGAACGGCACGCGAGAGTTTTTCGCAGGGCGAATTAAAAATGCATTTACTTTAAATGTCTTAAAATAAGATTTTATCACGTCTTATCTTGTAGAATTTTAATATATATATTTTTCAACTGTTCTTAATAAAGAGATATTGATTTTTCGGTCAAGGCTAGGACACAGGCTAAGAATATTTTATTCAACGAGAGCAAAGCTATTTTGAAATTTTTAACTCAAGGTAGAATTAATTTTCTTTTAAAATACCATTATAGATATAACATTTTTAGTTAATATGATATTTATTTCTTTAGAATATACGAAGTACAGAAAGAAAATCGTTAATATTGATATTTGAAACTTTTCTATATACATAGAAACTTTAGCGAAGTGCTAAACTTTTCTTAGAACCTTTACTTTTTTGCTACCGACTCTATTTAAAAACATCTAATTGAAATCTTTATTTAAAAATTTTAGTAAAGGAAATTTCTATATAGAGTTTTCGTTACAAAGAAACTTTGTGGCATGAATTGCAGGAAAACCCAATAACTACAATTAGAGAAGTTGGAAAGTTCTATTAGATTCTTACAATCCCCTTCCCCCCTCTCTCTCTCTCTATCTCTCTTTCTCTTTGAGATATAAGTTTTAATATATTAACTTTATACTTAAAATTCTTTTTGATTTATGTTTGACAATACACATGTAGAAATAGAATATAAATGAATATTATTAAAAATTATTATAAAACTTCTTTTATGAATTTAATTATAATGATAATATGTATTACTAAAATTTTAATATTTAATTTTTTTAATTATTTAAGACTTTTTATTGTTTTTTTTAAATAAATTTTTGCAATAATTTATAAAATGTAATATTTAACATTTTATTTTTTAAATTGCGAGAAAAATATAAGCCGTTTAAGCAAAATTTTCCAATCTGTTTATTTCTGTTTCTCTTTTTTCGTTGTAATTGAATTTCTCGCACAAAACTTTTGAAATTTGACGCGTTTTTCATTTGTAACAAAAAAAAAAAAAAAAAATTCGACAAAAGAGGTTTTAAGTTTCAATCTCGATCGCCGTGTGAGTTTAATTAATTTCGAGTTTATCTATAAGATAAACTCAATTGTGTTAATTGTGAAACAGTGAAGCGGTGAAATATTAAACTATAGCTCTCGATAATCGAGAGAGTGAAACAAATTTCGCTATTATTTGAGCCCTATATTTCGAGATAATTTAAAGTCACTAGTTTTTAACTAACAGACACACACGGCGATATAGAACGCGATATAATGAAATAAATCACTGGCGCCCAAGTTTGACTGCGTCTGTAGACGTGCACCTGGTATCTCTCCAAGACACATTTATCTTGAATAATTGATTATTCTCTTTCATCCTTTGCCAATACTTTCTTAAACGGAATTACGCTTAAATCGCACTCATGTATTTGTTCCCTTTCCCCATTCTCTGACATTTTCTCTGTCTCTTTCGTCTCGTATCGCAATATTCAAAACCCCTTTTCACACTTGGTTTGCTCTGCGCCGTTTGCGGTCAGCCAAGACCTCTCCTCTGCACCAAATATTCAGCTTAGCCTGTAAAGGCTGCCCTGTGAGTGAAAATATAACCCGAGGGAATTTTATTTCATTGTTGTGGGACAACCTGACGTCGGGTAATGCTGTTTCCTTCGGCGAACAGAAGCTATAAGCTCACCGCAAAACAGTCGGTTTACTATCGTATTTCCCTACGTACCTAAGCAAGTCGCGTGCGCAAAATCTTAGTGCGGATAACCGCCATATTACCAATATGCGCGATCATTGCCCATCGTTTTTACGGTCCGCGATATTGGCCACATGTATTTTCCAAATGGCTTCCGTAAAGCGTTCTTTCGTAACCTCCGGGGGAGTATTCTTTTCCACGAGACGTCGGTGTGACTCCAACGAAGCGTAGGTATAAAAGTCCGAGCGCGCCTATATTGACGGTTTATCGAGAGAGGTCGGATGGTATCGGGGTGACGAATCAATGAAACGCAAACTGCACCTCGTGACACCTCGACGGCGTCAAGCTCGCGATTCACGAGACTTTTTATCCGCCCTTGATCCGTGCGCGCGCGGTCGGATGTGACGGTCACCGATTTGTCCGGCTAGCTTTCATCGGGGCGTTGGGAGTCGTCACGCTCGGCTGCACCATCGTTGCGAGCTAGCTAAGCGTGCCTCGCCGCAGCTAACTCTCATAGGATAGAAGATAAGAAAGGAACTCGGGCGGAGAGCCCCGAGGTTCCTGCAACAACGTAGCCGCGGATGCTGCGGATACCGTGGTACGCTAGAGATGATACGATTTAGAAGCTGAGGGGGACGGGGGATAAATTTTCAAAGTTTGAAACTAACAATCTCCGGTGGCCCTTCGCAAAAGTAATTAATTATATTGGAAAGGGAAAACCTTTTATTCCGCGCGACGTACGGTTTAAAGAAGTGACAAATATTGCTAAATAAATCTGCCCTCCGGGAAATCCTCGCCGGGAGCCGAGAGAGAGAGAGAGATCCCTTGTAGTTTATGTTCCATTAGTTCTATCCGTTCTATGCAGATCCGTTTCGGAGAAGGAGCCGACGGTAGGAAAGCGAGGCTTCGCCGTGGAGAATTCAAGTGCATTCCTAGGAGATGTGTATCCTGTCCCGTTTGGCAACAATAATTCGACACGGCGAACAGCCGCTCTTCGAACAACTTGTCACTTAGCTCGCCGTAGTTTATACTCGACAGCGGCTAGGGCTCTGTTACAGTCTGTTAAATTGGGGCGCAGCTGGCACGTAGACAAGTACGGGCGGGAGGGGGAGGGGGCAGCGGATGCAGATTTTTGGCGAGAGTTTTGAATAAGGCACGTGCTTAATTCTTATCTCGCTATCCGAATACTCCGCAAAATTTGATGTAACAACGTTATTAATTATATATCTATCGCTTAAAAATTAATAAACTTTTTGCGCACGAGCGATAAGATTTTCATTATACATATTTTAAACTTTGATGAATTTTGTGACGTCACACAACACAGCTTGGATTATTTATTGCAACTGAAAAGCGGGAAATTACGCAATAAATATTAAACGTAAAACAAATTATTATCGAAATAATCAGGAAATAGATAAAAATTTATTTCATGTCCGTTTGCGCGATAAAAATCTTTTAAAATACCCTTGTCCCTTTAGCAAGGATTTTCAACACTTTTAATTCAGGCAGCTCGCATTTTATTGCGAGCAAAATGTGCCGATACTCTCTAAGATACCGACGCGGATTGCAATATAGAGTAATTAAATTCGCGTTAAGACGAATAATCAGTGATTACCGTCGCTTGCGATACCTCCGCAGAATCCCGAATGGAAGTTTCTGTTATTCAAGAGGTAGGCAATCGATATCTGGTGCCGCCGCGTTACACGTTATCACTTTAAACGATTACACACGAAATGCCTGGCTGTACACATTAAATCGCATAGCTGCGCGGATCCTTTGTATGCCTCTATACAAAAGAGCTCGCGCTCGCGATAATCATTCGCCGTTTAAATAATAGCTATCAGTATTTTGCGGTGGCCGAGGGAGAGAGCGCGCTTGGCCGAGTTCCACGTGCGGATTCTGCATCGCGGTGGTAGCTCACGTTTCGTGAAATTTTATGCGCGATCACGTCGTGAAAAAAGGAGGAGAATTTCGGCGAATGTAAGCGCCAACTATTCGCGGTGATATCAAACGGCCGCGGGGCACTTGTCATTTTCGCCATACGAAAACTTCGGGGATATCAAACGCACCGACAGAGAGTAGTAATTAATATATTCCCCGGAGACGCAAGACGGGACTGAAGTCCATCCAGGGCTAAATACGATAGTTGTCAGGGGATCCCGATTCAAGAGCAACTCGCTTCTGAACCTGCATAATTATTCCGTCCATAACTTTGCATTTATTACTTTATAGTAGACGGCAGATTGACCGCGGACCTATTTTCCACCGGCAGGCGTAAATATTTCTTGTATAATAACGCGGCGCCGCGGAAGATCAAAATACTTTTACTACAACGTTAAAACGGGACAGAAGTGACATAATTATTGTTCGTAATTTAATTCTGTAAAAATTAATTTATGATAGTAAATTTGTTGAAAGCCGTTACGTTCTAGAAACGCATAAAAATTTCGCGGAATAATAATTTTTATTATATACATGTGTATTCGATAAACGTCATGCAAAAAACTTAGTTGGTTTTCATTCGGGTCGTGAGTGTTACGATCTGGTAGAAAGAACTTTTTTTTTTAATTTAAACGAATTTATTGCGCGCGTATTCCGTTAAAATACAGTTTGATTATCTGGGAGCATGATAATTGCAGCCGTACTCTCATGTGCTCTTACTGCCAGGCTAACGCAATCGCATAAATCACGGTACGGGGCTAATTATTCTCTTCGGCCGAAATTCATCTCCTTGTGAATTATACATATAAAGTGATTTCCCGTGTGTGTCATAAATTATTTCGCGCAGGACATTTCCTATTTGTGCCTTCCGAGATGATTCCGTACGCGAAAAAGAAGGGGGAGGGGGAAAAAAATGTTAGAAATCGGCGATACACGTTGGCATTTGCATTAAAATCAGTGTTGCGGGGAAAAAGTACATTTTCCAAATTAATGAGGCCAAATATATGAACAAGAGAGAAACGTAAATTAGAAACGAACGACCGCGGTTCTCCGCAAGCTACTACAATTATTTCCGACAGAGCGCAAAATGTGTAGGGCAATGTGCAAACATCACGGCGCGATCATGATAAATTTATCGTCTTTGCGAGCACTCATTTTCCGAAGCGCATAGCTGTAATAATCTCCGCGGCGGGGCCGGACGCGATATCGCGAATATCCGCCGCAAATTATTTTTCGGCGGAATCATTTTCCAATCCGCTCGCGCGACGGCACGCGCCCGTCGCCCGCGAATCGGGCCGACAAAAATCCAGACTCTCACCACGCATTTCCTACGTGTTCGTTCCGAATTACGCCGCGGTCATTATGGTAATAACCGTTCGCGTATCTCACCGGGTATTAATTCCGGTAGCGTGTATAAACCCCGTATTTATGATCGCGGACATTGCCGGGAGCCGGGCGTCGACCGATCGCGCCGTCGTTGCTGCGTCGCGGCACGAATCCTAGCACTCGTTCGCAACGGCCGCATTAAAAGCTGGAAAATTGAAAACGAAACAGCGTCGCGCCGCGTTACCGTTCGATTGAATGCCGTGGCGAGGGCGAGAGGTGAGGAAGCGCGCGATGCTGGAAACGAGGGACATGCGTAGGTGCGGATTTTCCACGACCCTATCTCGTAAAGTCTCATCAAGCTTGCGCTTTTTTTTTTTTTTTTCCGGTTTTTGCTGGTCCGCTGTTGGCACAGCGGAAAACCGGGATATACATCGATTCGCCACGGTCGATGATTTGCCCAGCGATGACAGCTTCTATCAGAGAGTCGCTACGGAGGCGTTTATTAAAGAAAATATTGCGAGCAGTTAGAGCGAGAGCCGTTTTTTAAGAAACTAGATATTACAGAACGCACACTTCGCACGCGTTATTTTCTTTTACTTTTTCTACGTTAAAGAAAAACTGTTGTACATTTAATAATTTTTATGTAACGAACTACGGACGTACGTACTTATATGTTGGACGTACTTTAAATGCTATTCCGTTCTCTGTAATTTGTATGTATATTTGGAAGTTAACTATATGTATATAATATCCATCTCCTTCGGCTAATACTCGCGATACATATAAATTGAACATAGCGACATACCGCGTGCGACCGCAGCAGCGCAGCTATGCGCAATTTGTCTTTTAATAATAGTTATTATTTTGAACGTCTCCTACAATTTATGTTTTATTTGTGTGTTACAGATTACGTCGCTGCCTTACGATAACTCTGCCGCTGCGCATCGAATCGGTGAGTAAGAAAAAAATTTTTATATCGCAGCGTTATTATTATTTCATCGTTAGGATAAATTGTACGTGTCGTACAATTAAACAAAAAAAAATTATTGTCTAAAATAATAAAAAACAAAATCGTTTAAAATAATATTAATTATGATTCAGGAGTAATAAATTTAATCTAGCGTTAAATATATATCTCGCGATTTTCCAAAAATATTATTAGAATTTTACGATATATTAGTCATATTTTTTGGGTGGGAATAAGAAATGTAACTGGAGAAATTCGCATATTGTGTGCGACTAACACTGGCTAGCAAAAGTAAATAAATTGCATAACAGGAGAATTCGTTTGTCATTTAACAGTGCGCTCGTTTTGCTTCTGGGTAGAGTAAACCGCGTAAGAAACGATTTCTCGCTATTGGCACAACAGGATTGTAATTTCGATGCAAGTCGATAGTAAGTCGGACAAAACGGCAGGGGCCGCGGCAAAAAGCATTTCAGTAGCGAAATCAAGTAAGGACGATTTGAGAACGCGGACGTTGAACTTGCCGCACATAGGGGGGGGGGAGAGATCCGCGGGAAATTTCCGGGATCGGATCTTGCCTTTACGAACGCAGAACACACACGTTCGATCGCGATGGAAAAACCTGTTCGGGAGCAATGGCGCAGCTGGGAACGTTTGAGGGAATAACGAGGGTAAAAAGGGCACTCCGTCTCTCTTAGTCGCACCACGACACTCTCTACTTGCTTTCTTCTGTCCTTCCTATTCCTCTTTCTCCTCCTTTTCCTCCATCGCGCTCGGTTGGTCGGTATCACTGCTTCACGGTAGGATGGCTACCGAAAATACGAGACGAAGGGGGCAACGGGCACAGACAGAGAGAATTTCTCCCCTTAGTTTGCGATCTGTAGAATCTCTCTCGTTGCGAGCTACTCGCTTTGCTTCGCGGTAAAATCGATCGGCTATGAAAACTCGCACAATATGCGAATACCAGTTACATACCATTACCATTTCAACCGTTCTTCTTCCGAAGCACTTGATGTATGTATGTTCGAATCTCAATATGCATACTCTTTATAGCTGTTGGGTTAGACGTGACGTGCTTTTATTTCTTCTTCCGGTCGGCAGAAAGGGTTCGAGGGTAACGATAACGTATAATGGAGGTTCATAAATTTTATATAAAAGTATTTGATAGTAAAATGAAGTGGATGTAGATTCGTTCGCATTACGACTTGGATCTTAGTTTTCGTATCTAATTAAGTCTGTGCAGAATCTCATTAACTTGTAGAATTTAAAAATATTTGAAGCACCCAGTCGTTCATTCTTCGCTGAAATAAGCGGGAAAAAAATTTGATAAGGTTTCCCGTTTCGTTCTTAAAACGTATCACCAAATTATTACCAGTAAAAATTATCACGTTTCAAGACTCAACATAATTAAGTAATGATAGAATAAATTGACAAAAAAAAAAAAAAATTAAAAACATTTTTTATACATATCGGACTTTATTTTTAAACTATTATAATCCGAAACAAAATATTCATAGAGCCTTGCACATTCTATTTAATACAAAATCAGCACTATTTTACCATAAATAATTTAAAAGTAGAAGGAAAAATCGTTATATATAAGACAGTTAATATTTTAAAGGCACTTTGGGAAGTATAAATCTTAAATACGCACCCGCTATATATCTAAACATAAAAACGGATCTAAAAGATAAAAAAAGAAGGACCGAGTTTTACTTTTATGGCGATGATACGTAATGGAAAAAAGGTCGTGAATTTTTTGTGGTCGTCAATTAATCTATCCTTTCGAATCGAGCGGTCTGAATTCAATCCCGATTTAATTAGGGAGAAAACCGATCTCTCTCTGCGCTTCTCACCGCCAACGGCGACGTCGGTAGACGGCAATAGGCGTCGACTCGTTTCACTCTGGATAGGTCTGGCCAGAGCTCATTTGGATCTAATGGCCACGCGAGGGCTTACTTTCGCACCTAAAATTAGCTCAAACTTGAACGGGCGCATTAATGACGTCTCGCGACATAATAGGCACGGGTTCTAAGAGGGTGAGCAGATAAGATTGATGGATGGCAGTTGCTAATGCGCTAATCTGATCCGTAAAATTTGTTTAACTAACGTTCCAAATCTGCGGCTTTCAATTAGCTTTAAATACGCCTGTAGTAGGTGCCCGAGTATTCGATTACGCGATGATTTAGTAATCTCGGTCACCCTGGCTTCTCTCGCTTTAAGATATTTCAAAACGCGAAAATAGATAAATCACTTGTTGCCTTTTACAAGATAAAATAAGAAAAAAATTAATTTGTTACTTGAGATAATTATCGATTCGTCCAATAACGCGTCAGGTATACCCTAGCTAATGACAATTTTACACACGTGTGGCTATCAAAGCTCGCCCGTCACGGCTTAGAACGCAATTGCGCGCGATGCGTTTTGTTAAGCGATCTCGAGATTCCGTAAATCTCGTAAAACGTTCCGACAGCTGCGCGCCACAACGGCTTCGTTGGCTTCCTTTACACCATATCTTTCACTCCTCTTTTCCCTGGATGGACGTAACGACCGTGTAGAATTCGAATTCTCTGAGAGCCTTCTACGGGAAACTCTCTCGGTGGCCTGATAATGTGGCCCAAGCTTTGGATATGAATAGCGAAATCGAAATAAATCACGGTTTAAATGGGAAAAATTTTAAGTGCAGGGATGATAGACACGATGAACGTTCGACGAATACCTACAGTTTGACGCCGTTCGCTCGAA
Source organism: Cardiocondyla obscurior (assembly GCF_019399895.1). Taxonomy (NCBI): domain Eukaryota; kingdom Metazoa; phylum Arthropoda; class Insecta; order Hymenoptera; family Formicidae; genus Cardiocondyla; species Cardiocondyla obscurior. Next base: position 1,690,161 of record NC_091866.1, read on the forward strand.
ACTATTTGAGAAGTTTGTTAAAAGTATATTGAATTATAAACGAATCAATGCGAGATTTCATAAAAGAAAAAGTATCTAGTTCTGATAATCGATCATGCCGTGTAATATTGCATTCTTTTAGTTAGAAAATAATATCTTTATTATTATTTTTACTCAACAGCTTTTAATTAAATTCAATGTTAAAATTGCACGTCACAAAAATAATAAATTTCGCGAGCAGTGCATAAACAGGAATTTTTTTCATACATCTACATACATCACATTATAAATTCTATAATGATTAAAACCATATTTTCGTACCGTAATATTTAATGTAATTTCTAAACATCGTAGCGTACATTTTAAGCCATTAGAGATAAATTTTGCTTTAAATTTTGACAAATAAATTCTGCATGAAAAAAAAATTCTAAATTAAGCAATCTAGTTATTGAATTATTATTTAGATTTTAAATTTGATGCTCTTGATTTAATTAAAAAATTATTTTTTTAACGTGTTTTGCACGTGAGCGCATTTATGTTTGGGGGAGGCGGGAAAGAGGGGGAGGAAAGGGGAAGATCTCCTAGGATTTCCTGAAAATACTCCTATGTCTCTGTGCTATTCATAATTTCGTTATACAACGCTATTCATACGCGTTTGCCGCATAGAAGCACTATATGTATACAGCGTATGCGCGCGCGTCGAATAAGATTCGTTGCGTCGATTGCGTCGGCAAATATTTGATGTCGCGGCGTCGCGAAATCCGTGCACCTTGGAGCATTACACGTTGCTTGCATTAACTGATGAAAATAAAGCAGTGGGCGATACTCGCTGGGCTAATAGGACATTCGCGTCTCGCGCACGGCCGAACAAACCAAGTCCCGAGGTGCCGCAGCGAGTGCTATCGATCGGCGTTCGCGGGCTTTAGCGCGATTGTAGAAAACTTTTGCGGGAGATCACGTCGAAATGTATGCGAGAAGTGTAACGCACACGTACGGAGAGAGACTCTCGTGAGGCAATTGGATTTGCCGGCGTGACGGATAAGCGGGCATCTCGACTGAGCGTACGGACCCCACTTCCGAAAGACAAATGGAGGTAAACACATGCGTGAAAGAGAGATCTTGGTATTTAGAAGTTTCGTTGTTTCCTAAATGAAATATCTCGTCTGTTTCGTGAGGATAACCCGCCCCTCGCGTTTCACCCGCCGTTTCTAGTTACAACGAAAATGTTGAAGACTTAACGAGTAGAAAATGCGGCTAGAAACTAGCAAACCACGGAAGATTTTGAGGTAACGGGGATGGTTTTGGTCGAAGCGTTCTACTATCTTCTTGTTAGGTTTGTTGGAAAGGGAGAAGATATGAGGAAGGCGTGGTGGACTACCCTCGGGAGTCGGGAGTTAGGCAAGAACTACTCTCGGCCTCTCTCTCCTATTATCCCGCAACGATCATGCAAGAAAACGCCATAGTTTTTTGCGGATTACTAAATGCAGAAGAAGCCCATGTATATGTATGCGTCCGCATAATATTTGCACATTTGCCGTAAATATTACATCAGATACTCTCTAATTTATATTTTCGTTTTTTGTCTTTTTCGGTTTCTTTCTTTATCAACTAAATAGGAATTATTTTTAAAAAATGTATATGTAGAGATATTATTATACACTTTCAACATATTAAAAATAATATTATAAAATTTTCATAATATGTTAATAATTTAGAAAAAAAATTTTTTAATAAAATTTTTAATAAATATAAAAAAAAACTGTCAAACTAAAGTAACTTCACAGTAAAGTACTCAGCAATATTTTATATTTAAATTTTAATGAAAGAAAGTTATTGTTTAAGTAAGTGTACGAATTTGGAAACAATGAATGCTGGATTACTCGATACTTGATCGGATTTTTTATTTTTTTTAACAGTAGATGTTTAGGAGCGCAACGATGAATTGTGACTGATACGAAAATATCGGCAGAAATATCTGATAGTTGATGTTGAGAAAATTCCCGTACTTGTCGCGCTGGTATTTCAGATATTGGATTTCTTCTGACATAAATAGCGTGAAATAAATGTCATATGTAAACCCACCCTGGAATGTATTCCGACGTGATATTTGACTTGCGATAGATCGATCGAGGTCGTAGCGTCTTCTCTACTCTCTTTCAGATTCTCTCCTCTGTGTTCTTTTCCATTTGCCTTTCCATAATACATCGCCGATATCTGCATCCTCGTCAAGATCAAACTCTCGATCTATTCCATCCGTTCTCTCCCGGACTCTACTCTCCCTGCACTTTTTTTTTTTTTTATTACATTGCAAAGTTAGCTTTAATTGGGTCGACATCGATCGCCGTAATGAGAAAAGTTGTCGGCGTTACTCCTATGGGTGTCAACTACGTTCACGATGCATTATATGTCGCAGCTTCTTTTCCCTCCGTTCGTCTGATAAATTCTTTGTTCCCCTCCTCAGTCTTAACGATAGCCTTTCTTTTATCGACATTATCGAAACGATTACAGTTATTCTAAGATAATAAAACAAGTCTCTCTTCATTACGGCATAATTACATTAAAAATAAAAAAAAATAAAAATTTCCTAAAACAATTTGTAATTAATCGAAAGAGTTGAGAATATAATACGATTCATTACGTGTTTAAGTAAAAAAATCTGCAGACGATAGATTTCTCAAAGTGAGATTATTGTTCACTTTTTCTTCTCTCTCAGTTTCTCCTCAATTAGATCAGCTAATCCTATCAAACTAGTTTGATTTTTAAATTTTACGGTATATTTCTTATTAATATATATATCAATTTCTATACACATAATATTAGTATTTTTGCAACTGCACGATATCACGTTTATATTACGTACCTATAATATTACTCATAAATTAAATTAAAAAATAAAATAAAATAAAAACAGCGGTCGCGTTTAGCATTTTTTTTAAATAAACCGACAATAAATTAGATAGAGCGGAAAATAGAATTTTGCAGTTTACAGACCGGTGTCAGTGCCTATCTGATGTTGACATATGAATATTACACTTGTCCTCATATTTCAAATTGACGGGTGCTCATACATATATATATATATCGCGGCAGTGGTTTCTCGCCCAGTTTTGTTTCGCGTTGTTTTAATTCCTTTAATAACGATCGCGAGCGAGATACGCGCAAGCTATTTATCCACCGGCGCGACTTTAACGATCACGCGTAAGTAGCGGCGACAACGATCGTGCAACGGGACAAAGTATGACGGTTGTTGAGCACGTTTTAATAGCGTAATGAGTTCTCCCAATTGCCGTGTAATTTTAATTTGTAACGAGGATAATGATCATTATGGCGTCGCTCGCGCGGGACTTGAAATGTGACTCCGCGAGAGCGAAAGAGAAAGGAGGGGAATAAGGAAAGATATAGCGGGAAGAGGCAAAGAAGTTTATGCGACTTTAAGGTTGCGAAATTATTCGAGCGCGATTGTTAAGCGAGCAGGAAATTAACGAGGGTATCCATTGGGCAGCCGTGGCTGTCTACGTGCGAAAGATAAAGCTACATTATCGGAATAAAGTTCGAACTTGTTTGTTATCTCCTGCCTTACTCTCTTTTCTAAATTCAAGAAAAGACCGTTGGTGAACATAATAACTTGCGTATGTATGTAGACGTATATAAAAATCTAGGTTAACATTACGAAACACGATGCTAATGCTGTAGCGGTAAAATAAATAATTCGTAACTTATTTCAACGTTATTCGTATAATAACTTTCTACTTTCGGAATCTCGACATTTTTATAGATTTCATTAAGTCGTTCAATATGACTGCAATGTAAAATCTGCATATATTTACGTAGGTATACATATATCATACCAGAATTTTTTAGTCAAATATTTTCAGAGTATCGCTGTTCTAGTTATTCTAATATCCTGTAAAAATATTTAAAAAAAAAAAGAGAAAGAGAATTGAACTTAGTTCCTTAGATTATTTCAAGATTAAAAGATCACTTATCGCGTCGAACGTATGTATTACACTATCGTCGTTGCAATAACATTATTTTCTAGCACGTGATTATTAAATATCACGAATTTTTAATCAATGTAGATTAAATAGTTTAAAAGAAAGAGACCGCCGATATTCAAGTCGCTTGTTATCTCGTACGTAAACGCGGGGAAAGAAAACGAGCTAGGCACGCGGAAAGCGCCGTTGCGGAGGATTGGCGCGGAGAATGGGAAGATGGGCGAGAAAGACTTTACCGCGTCTTCGCGGTAAAGTCCGCCCTCTCTTTTCACGCCTCTTTTTCTTTCTCTCCACTTGGGAAACCTGCCGCATCCCCGTGAAAGCTTTCGCCGGATGAAGACGCTTCTCTTTATGCGGCACGTGCAAGGCTCGCCGCAGAAAAAGGGACCGCGCGTGGCTTCGGAAATGCACGCGTTTGCGTATCGTGCGAATAAGTAACGCAAAACTTGAAATTTTGTGCGAATCAACGAAAGCAGATGTTATTCTAGTTATAAAACACGCCAAGGCGGCCCTATTTATTCGTCGCTGTGCGATTTGCTCGCGACGAATAATCGTGACCTAATAATAATCGACCCCGGTATTTCGATACACATGCCACCTGCGCAATTATTCTGGAATTTGCGGGGCTGTTTAATCGCTCGATTAAACACCTGTCTTTAAGCGGTTTCGACTTTAAATCTCGATTGCATCCAACGTGGTCAAGCGGCATGCAGGCAATTATTGGACACATGTTGTTTCGTAATTAATATCAGAAATATTCGTTATTCCCAAAACAGTGGAACAAATTACTCGTTAACATGTTTCGTATTAAAAATAATGTGATAATTTTGACGCGGCGTTAACGAGCCGTTACGCGAGATAAATCAAATTTCACGAATAGTTAATAAAATCTAACTTTCCGCGTATCATTAAAGCTAATTGTTGAGTTGTACGAAACCATAAAAACAAATCGATGATCGTATAATAATTTACATAAATTCGTTGAGAAGGTATTTAATGTAATAATCGTTAATATTTTAGTTGTTATCATTGTTTACGACATTGCGTCTAATCATAAAAAACCTTTAATAAAGTTTGCGAAAAGCCTTTAATCTTACAAATATTAAAGTTTGATAGCTAATTTAAAAGCGGAATACTTTTTACGGCATTACCTAAAAAGATTAATAAAGATTTGTCGTGCTCTTATCGCGTGCCGTTCAATACGTAGGGAAATTTTTCCCGGGATATCTTTGCTTAGACACGTATGTGTGCAAAATGCGAATCGATAAAGTAGGAGGGGGCGGCGGACAGAGCGACAAATAGACGAAGTAAATCCGCGGAAAAATCGCCGGCAAGAAACCGAAGTGGAGAACGCGTTTAGGTTGCGGCGCACGGCTAGGAGTCACAGCCAGTTACAGGCAATAAAAGCAGATTAAAAAACTCCATTCTCCGAACGCCGACGGAGTGAAATAGCGACAGGGAACCGCGAATCGGCATTTACTCTGGGGGAAAGAACGGCAACGAGGCGAGACAAAAAACAGCTTGTACAACAATGTCTCACTTTCTTCCTGATAAGGATTGCAATTTCGCGCATCTGCACCGAGAATCTATCCCGCGCCTCGACTCGGGAATCGATCACGTCTCTAAATAACTTCTTTCTACTTTTTTTTTTGTACGAAAGTAATGAACAAGAGTATGAAAATAAGTCGCGCTTCGAGCAAAAACGACGCGAGTCTGAATTTGCACGTGCGAATTTAACGAGCTGATAAAAGCGCAGGAGAGAATTATCTAATTGTTAAGCGAGCATCGTTTTTTTGGCAAATTCAGGTTTATATGAGAGCATATTAATGCAATGAATAATATACGTCATATAAAGAGTGATAAGCGGGGGAGGGAGAGGGCTCTCGAGAACTTTTATCGCGACGTCAATGACGATCGATCTCGACCGCTTGGCTCGGTAATTAATCGTTCAGGCCTTTGAGTATGCCTGCATTTCCGGTAAAATTCATACAAGCATAAAATGTCAATGTATCGTTACTGCAGCGGCAGCAAATTATTTTGAGCTCCGGAAGTTCTGACTCTGAATTATTTTATGTGAAAAAAATTGACCTTTAAACCCCCGTAGTTGACTATATTAAAGTTAAAGGGATAAGAATAAAAAAAAATGTATAGCGTGTAGCTAAGAAAAGAATTATAACGCGTTCAGACTTTAATGATCACTACATTAGAAAGATAATTTATTAAATCCAAGATAAACTTGCAAAAATTTATTTTATTTAAATGGAACGCTGAATACGTGTTTTATGTATTTCGATGAACCGATTGTAAATCTGAAAAAAAAAAAAAGAGCAAACGTCATTACCGTTTTGATGAAAAATGTTTCACATATCAAAGTAATGCGATATATCTAATAAATTCTCGCGCTCGTCGTATGCAATTGTGAATATAATTCTGACGTTGTCATGCCAACATCATTCCGATAAGCCTCAAAAATATTTTATGCGAACGACTGGATCGACAGCATTTCGCAAAATTATTTAAAAATACACGTGAAAAGTGAGATCGGCGCATCGGGCCACGCGATAATCAGCGCTTGCAAACACTTATCGTTGAATATTTTATGCCCCCGATAATTAGAAATAAACTGCTCTGCCGGAACTACTTTTCGCGATTATAATATTTCAATTATCGTTTCGTTTGCAAAATGATATCGCGTTACGAGCGTTGGAGATCAGGGGTGAGTGTGAGATACGGGAAATAGGCGGGGGGGGAGGGTAGCATATGACAGTGTCTTTAACGGCGTAGGGTTTCTGTTTCTCCACGGTCTTAACGACGTAAACTCGTTAGATGCGCCCCAAATCCTTGGGAATTAATTCCATTGTAGTATAAACGCCTGAGCTATGTTAATTCTAGCGTTTTAACACCGGCGTCGCGCACCGAAAACGGGTGGACGGCGTGCGTGCGGACGCGTGTGTGCCCGTGACACGGGCGTATTTCGTACGTGCGCTTTGTTAAATTCGGGTCTTAAGAACTTAATTCAGTCTCGCATCGGTACGCGGAGACGTCGGGACTCTCGAGCGTGGCGGCGGGCGCGAAAAGCTGATTATAAATCGCGGCGTGAGACGTTCGCCCTCGCCGTAACGCATCGCCGAAAATTAATCGTCTCTCGTCTTGGGAGATGTGAAAAATTACGGGCCGACCGACGGCGCGGTCCCTTTCGCGGACGGCACGCAAAAACAACGATGAGTAATGCGTTCGCGTTCTTTTACAAGTCGCATTCCGCGACATCATCTCGTTCGCTTAACACCGCCGGGCGATCCGTTATACTTATTACATGACGAAAGTCTACGGCTTTCGTAATCACATCGCTGCGCCGCAAAATTGTTCACGCTCCAGCAGCCCCCATTAATTAAATTATTAGCAGCGAATTATTTTGACACTTGTCACCGGCACGCTTTCGAGCTGAAATTTTACGTTATAAATAAATATCATGGGCGGCGATGCATATATTTCAATATGATTTCTCGTCGCCAATTTTATTGCGTTTCTCTAACTTGTCATGGAGCGGCGATGTTATTATTTATTGCACGCGATTACTATTTATTGCATAAAATAACGGTCAAACGCTATTTCTATCAAACTCTTCGTTTGACATCGTTACCAATTTTTTTTTTTTTTTCCTCTCTCGTTCCCCGTGATCATTGCGCTCGTTTCGTTTCGCCAATCTGCCGCGATAATTGTCGCTCGTCCTACCGTTCATATTTTTATTCCCGCTCTCCAAGCTAGATGTAAAAAAGCGACACGGTCTCGATGACGCTTTTGCGTTTTTACACGCGGATTAAACACAGTTTTTACCGTGGCGACACTTAATAGTTGCTCGCGATACTTGAAAACTTTTATCAACCCGCGTAATAAATGACAATCAAATATTTACTACAACGAGCGCAATATATTTATTTGAAAAATCAGCTTATGCGTACACCATTATTATAAATGGAGTTAAAGTCGCTGAAACGGCATGTATAATTAGTACTGAAAAAACAGTACAAAATTTTTGTTGTTAAATTATGAAAAGAATTACCGGGGGTATTTCTGGTACGTTATATGGAATATTTACGATTTTAATTTTACATACACTTTTCATTACTTGCATGTAATTTTTTTTCTTTCCTTTTTTGGCAATTTATTTCGCTTAATGATAATGCTTATTATCTCGGTCCAAAATAATGGCGATTTAATGTACGAATCATTATTCATACAAATTATAGTAGCTGCACGTGAAATTATTTATTGCGCTAACAGCGGCACAAGTTACTGAGCATTACGTTTTGCGATATGAAAAATAAATTCGCGGGTACATCTGTCCGCGTAAAGTACCCGGCGCTTCGAAGACGGCGACATGACCGAGTACGCTTGGAAAGACTGGGGGGAAAGGGGGGAAACCATCTATCATTTAGGTGTTTATAATTTAGGCTATGGAGGGCTATGACTGCTCGTAAATGGTTGACGCGGCCGTAGGTTACTCTGCAGCGAAGTATAGGTGCGAGGGACTTTATCAGCGCGGCATCCATTACTTAGTACCGAGAGATTACCGCAAGTAAAATGCTCTTGAAGAATGTTATCGCGGTTACCCGGAGCTCTCCTCGCTGGGAATTTGCGCCGTCTTTCCCTTTCCCCTCCTCCTCCCTCTCACCCTTTTTCTGTCACTCGGTGAAAACTGGTCTCGGAGTAAGCATTTGCGTTTCCGCTGAAACGAGTTCTATCCAAAAGGGACGCATCCATTGCGCAGCTTACGTAACGCGTTAATATCGCGGCGAGACATATATTTCGCGCGATGATAACGCGCTTCTATTAGTTTTCAGCCGGCGCAAATTTTCTTGCGCCGCTTCACAGCGCGATATTTTCGCGTAAAGCGGATTAACGGGCGCCGCGATACGACTTTCGATTATTCTTCTTCGGAAGAAGCTCTCAATGCGGGTTGCGCGTTTCATTTTCAATAAATTTAATTATCTCGCATTACGTGTTTCGAGATATTTTTATAGATTCGTAAGAGGGACACGGTACACTCGCGAAAGGTCCAGCGTATTAATAAAATCCTTTCTGCCAAAGAGATTTTAATAAAATTGTCTAATATCAAGTGAGGATTATTACATTTTGACGTTTGGTTTAAAAATATCTATCAATTTCTCTTTAAATCGAGGAAGTAAAAATTTAATAATTTAAATTTGTCCTGTGTTCTTACGAGCTTGAGAAAATTGCGTAGTAACGATCGAGCCATCATTGTTTTCCGTAGAGATGACCGATTCGCGTATAGTCGAGTTGAATAAACCCACGAATCCGAATTTATTAACTTATAAACATCTACACGCATTTACACATTTCGTATACACACATTTTTATATTCGCGATGCTATATTATAGAAGCTTGTTTTCGTTAGTAATTCTTACATAAAAAGAAGAAATTATTATGTTAGCCGCGAAAGAGAATAATGTTGAATATTGTACTTCTCTTGACTTAAGAGTCGCGTTTTTATGCTTTATGAAAGTCGCCCGTACAGATTTCGCGTTAAGTAATGAACGGCAATAAATCCTTCTTACTCACCGCGGAAGGATTTGAATCTAGCACTCCCATGCAATAACGGCGGTAGCGCCGTTATAATGCCTTAACGTTACATTTCGAGTAAGATTGACGCGGTCGGGACAAATGCAAATCGATGTTTTACAATTAATCCACCTTTATGAAGGCAATCCATCATTGGACGTCGGCATTATGACGATGAATGGTCAAGCGGATAAGTTTTCATTTGCGAATAATGCGTGCGCGGCTTGGTGATTAATAATTCGACGGAAGAAAAGTATCGACAATGCAGTTTGATGCATCTGCAATTACGATACGCATCAATTTGATATTATGCAACAGCTGCAAACGCTTTCGACATATGCTTCACGGTTCACAACGCGATAAGCGGATTGGTATGATTTTTCCTAAATGCGCCAAGTATCATCGCGTAAAAGCAAACACTAATATTTAGATAATCGCCGGTCGATCATGTAATTGCCGTGTATGTAGAAATGTGCAAGATAAGCGGCGCCCGATATCCGTTCAAGTGGATTCATGCACAGGGATTGCGCATTGTAATATCGAATTCACTATCCGTGGTAGGGACAATTTAGTTCTACTGATATTAAACCGCCGCGATTACGACAGCGCGAGATTATTGTCATTGTACTCATATCTAAGCTGTGAGCAATATATCGCGCTTTGTCAAAGTAATCCGTACCTCATCGTTCCTCAAATCCCGATCGAACGGCAACAAACACGTATCCGACCGAAATTCAAACGGAATCCATTTCCGTGTCGATTTAGTCGACATCAGATCCATTTATCACTGTCTATATTCGAAATAAAAGATTTCTGTTAGTGAATTTGTAATGGATATCCGCGAAATTTGATAGCGAACTATTCCGGGGAGTCGAGACAATGCGCCCATTGTGACAAATGGCAGCTCTCAATCACACGATAAATCTTAACGATCTGTTTGAAAAGCGGCATAATCTCGATTTCATCGGGCGATATGAATTTTGGATAAAAAACCTCGCCGTCGTACCGTACTTCGTTCGTTAATATTACGCCGGAGTGCTCCGCGAAACAATCTGAGCGCCAGCGTTTTCTCAGGCGACATTTATAACTCGGCTCGCGTAAGAATTTTCTATCATGAAACTTATATCGACGGCAGGTCGAACGCCACGTGTGTCTCGCGCAAGTACAAGTGTTGTGGCTCGGAAACTTTGCAGGCAGGATTTCGCCGGGGCAAGGAGAAAAAGAGAGCGACGTTAAGGACATATGTCGCGATATTCTAAATCGTAAAATATTCCTTCAAACGGTACCGCTGTCTCTTTCGGGGAGCTGAGAAATTCATACGCGATTTGGCTAGATTTACTCGAGCTCGTGCTATAATTTTAAATAACTCAATCTTTTATTCGTATTTTCTTTGAGGAAACGTAGTGCCGGGCTTACGTCAAAAATTTTGCTAAGTCGTTCCGCTTTAAACCGATGTCTCTACAGTCGCTCGTTTCTTGATCGTTTCTCAGCCCCTCTCACTCTTTCGCGGTCGTCCTTTGCAAGTTCAGGCCGGCTTTCGCCCCGGTTTGATGACAGTCAGGTCAAACCGCAGTCGTGGTCAGCGCGTGCTCGTGAAACGCGATCTATTCATTCGTGCGCATCGCCAAAGGAGAGAAGAGACATCGAGAGTAAGAAAGAGAGAGAGAGAGGAAAGAGCGCTGAAGGAGTAAATCAGAGTAAAAGAGAGACGAGTAAAGGTATTAACATCGAAATGGAACGTTTGCCGGCTTCTATGCTACGCGGCAGTACGTACCCGTCTTCGTTACGCGCTGATCTATCCGCGCGATCTATTCGTAACGTCCTTACTCGACGGATGTAATCACCGTGCCGACGTATCAGTCCTTTTTAAGAAGCGAAAATTTTCGCGAGCTTTAGCCGTGTACTCGGCAACGACGAGTCTATCGGCGATTCGACGATGCGCGAAAGCACGTATTAAGCGATATCCGCGCACTCGGAATATCCGGTGCGATTCCGCCTCTGGGTCGACAGATTGATATCGGCGATATAGGACTTGCATATATCCCATCGCATTCGTTACTAAACGGGATTTTCAGAGATCGTTCGCTGAACGATATGATGCCCCATCTCCTTTATGTTGGTTAATCGGTTTAGCGCGTAATGCGCGATAGTTTTTTCATTGCAGCTAATGTACGAAGCTTAACGTTTGCGAATCATTCGGCCGAATTCCGCGAAGTGCGTTTATAACGAAATGAGAAGGTTTATTTTTGACGAAAACACTAATAATTATCTTATGCTTTTGAAAATATTTGATGCACGAGTATTGAATTCAACGCCGGACGTAAATGAAACGGAACGTAAGCGTCGAAGCTAAAAATATGAAAATCAAGCGCTGTTAATGTGATAGCCGAACCCCGCTGCGTATTATTTCTTCATATATTTTCCTCTTATTGTCAGAAATAATGTACAGTCGTAATGACGTTCCATACAAAATTCATTAATAAAATGCGTTTATAACGCCGTTTATTTGCACACGGCGCAATTTTGTCCGCTAATATTCTATAAGGCGTTCGTGTGCGATATATACGCGCGGGGTTACAATTTTTCCGTACAAACGGCAAGCCTGAGGGGGAAAGAGAAAGTATGGCAATTCGCACGATAAGTATAAGGTTGCGCCTGGAGACGCTTTGTCATCGGGGTTGGAAGGGTGGGGTGGGTGGAAAACGTTGGAAGAACCGTGGCCGGGGCATTATTTTTCGAATAGTCCGAAAAAGAACTCGAAAGAAACGTCGGAATCGAGAGACGGAGGGAAAGAGAGGGTAGGAAGGAAGGAAGGAAGCAAAGACGGGCGTTCGCCGGCATCCCCCTCGTCGCCCCCTTTCTTTCGGTCACAGTCAACGTCGTTCGGTATTAAACCCCGGGCTGTAGCCAGCAAGTAGTCACGAGCACGATTGTCTTAAATTTAAATAATCACGGAAAAATGTTAATGCCCAGCCCAGCGTAACTCGATGATAAAACAAAGAAAATGTGGACTGGGATAAGTTGGGGGTTACTTCGATGGTCGGGCCGTCGATGGGAGTGAGCGCGGGATGGTTTGTCTGCCGAATACGAGGCAGGATAACTAACGTCTCGGTAGAAATTGCCCCCGGGAAAGAAGGCAAATTGAATTAATGCGCGCGCAAAGAAAAAGAAGGCAACCGAGCTGCGTTAAGGCCGGGATACGACTACTTAGAGGCCGTCGGTTAAATAATCCGCGAACTTTTTCGGTGCGCACGGAGAATCGCTGGAACTTTATTTTTTCAGCATTACGCGATGTTCTTAGAATCGCGAGTAACACCGTAAAAGATAAGATCGCGGCTTTCGCAAAGAGAACAGTAGTGAAGCTCTGCGGAGCAATTGCTATTTTAAAGAAGCTCGATATTCGCAACGAATATTGTGAAATTTATAAATATAGGTGTATTCTATCTGAAAAAAAACCCTGCTAGATTAAATCGAATTTGTAATATTCAGTTTGATAAATTTTACATAAATTTTCGTACAAATTGCCAGTAATAAATTGATTTATTTTCAAATATTAAAAAATTTATATGATACACAGTATACATATATTTTATTATTAAATATAATAAATATTTATTTAATATATAATGTAATAATTATTTTGAGTATTTGTTCAATCCTATCTTAAAAAATTGGTGTGTGACGCATAAATTAGCTGTTAATTGTTACCGCTTAAAACCGACACTGATTAATTCTCTCTCGCTTAGCTTGTTACAACAATTAAAAAGTTAATTCATGCGTCACCCACCAATTTTTTAAGATAGGAGACGAGACTAACGTATAGATAGGCGCGGGAGTCGCGGGGAGTGGTGGGAGAAACGGAGCGAGAGCGAGCGCGAGCCTACGTGCCGCGCGCTAGGTATATTCCCCCACTACTCCCACTCTCGCTTTGTCCTTCTCCAGCGGTCGCGCGAGCATACACGTACTACGCACGGCACAGCAAGCACGTGTCTCCATACCGAAAGTAATTCTCACTTCCGTTTAACGAAAACCCTTCCAGCACGATAACCACGATTAACCACTTGATATTTCTTTATGTTACAGATCGACGCAGTTGCTGTCCGCTGTCCGCTGTCGTCAACGAGTTCGTCACCGCCGATATTAAGATATATACGAACCGCAGCCGGTTCGTCGGTCGTCCCGAATGTTCCGCTGAGTATTCGGGCGTATTTTTTCGACACACGACTATCTTTTAATCGCGAGTGCTAAACCATGGAACGCGCGAGTGTTCGTTGAGTAATTTTCGCGGTATTAAAATCACGGGTCGGGGTGTTCGCGAGTGACTTGTGCGCGGAGGGATGACTCGTCACGTCCCATCTGAGAGGAGGAGCAGGCCCGGGACGGGCATCCTGCATCGGCGGAGCAACTTTTAAGTAAGTATAAATTAAAAAAATAAAATCTTTTTTTTTTTATTAATCTCATTACTTAACTGATGTCTACATTAATTTTCTTTTTTATGTTACAGTCACCGGCAGAAATCTTCAACTCCGCTGAAGTGCAGATTGGTAAGTCGCATGACTTTTTTTTTTCGTAGTCTGCAATTGGGGAGTCTCTTAAGAAATAGCACGCGCGTAGCGGTAATTAAAAATTGCATATAAGAAATAATAATTTAAAAAATCTATTATTAAAATTAAAGTTGACAATCGCAATTACATTTTGCATATTTTATATTAAATTCTTCCAATGTATCTTGCTGCGTCATATGGTACAATAAAAATATATATTTATTTCATCGTTTAAAACCAAAGCCTGTATTCTTTTTTTTTTGCAAATTTTCAATTTGTATCACTTTTATTATTTAATTATCATTGATATTTTATATATTACACATAAACGAGCACCCTATTGTAGATGTACGATTGTACTATTAATATGTAATTTATTATACACAATAATACTTTTAGTGACAAATAACGTGTACGAATTTCAAAAATATTATATGTTAAATAATTCCTCTAATGCAATATTTTCTGCAAAAATATACTAAATCTGAAATTCTAAAGAACAAACTTTTATGAATAGTTGAAAAACGGCCCCTGCGTATACATATAAATATATTTTCCTCTATTCAGTTATTTAAATCAATTTTTTGTAAACGTTTCACGGACTAATAGCCGACACTGTAGATATACACGCAATTTATTATCGTCACCTTTCACGCGACGAGAGATCACACTTCCCTTTCGATATCGCAATCAGATAAAGAGTCGGTGCGGTAGAAAGCACCCTCGTAGAGCGACTAGTCGGGCGAAGAAAGTGAAAAAATGAAGTGGATTGAACGTCGTAACGTCGCCGTTTTTCATGAACGAATAACGCGACCCTGCAGCGGAGAGCAGGAGTGCTAACCATCGATTTGAGCCGCGTTCCCCGATCGATCGTACCCTCGCAACGTGATTTTCCAACTGCCTCCACACACGTACGCGTACCATCCACAGTCGTACCGAACGTTACGCTTTAATATCAAGAAAATATCCAGTTGAACTTTTTCCTTGGGTATTCGATCTCTTTGAAATCCATCTACCTAAACCGAAGATTGAATCACATTATCACATTGTTCTCTAAATTTACACCTGCTCTTTGACATTCGCATACCCCAGTAGAATTTTATCTAGCCAATCTGATTTTGCAGCTAGTAATTAGATCGCGCGGATTAAATATATTTTAACTTAGAGCGCGAGGTCTGCCGGTCAGATATTAACACACGCACGTGCTCGCGCTACCGCGGCGGTCGGCGTCGTCGGCAGAATGCGTAGAAGACTAGTACGCGGCGAAAAACGTTTAGATATCTAGCTTTTCTAGCTCCTTATTAACGAGAAATAATTATCTTGTACTTAGCACGTTTTGAGTGTTACATTTCTGGCTTTATAGCTTAGTGCTAAACAGTTTTGCTAGACAGTCACGAGATGAACCACGAATTGGCTAGCTAATTATTAGGTAACGGTGGAAATCAATTTTCACTCGGGTAATATCCATTATTGCATTGATATCGCCCTCTCAATAGAGATTAATACGCTCGCTCCAGAATACCGCGACATCATCTCAAATGGCACGCCGCCACCCCGACTAACGTCCCTTTACGCCGTAATGCTGCGTTATTATGCGTCGCATCGCGTTTAATACCCCATGTAAGAATGCGCAATTACCTCGATGTTTTCGGAACTTTGGTATTCATCGTTTGTTCGCTCTCCGCAGATTCTCCCCCTACTCGTTCGCTCCGAAAAATAGTTATACAAGTTATTTAATCATAGAGCACACAACGCGTATCAGGCAACGCGAGTATTTTAAGATTGTCAGAAGTGTAACGACTTCGGTGCGGCATTCTAATCAAAATGTCAATGAAACTTTCATCGTCCGCCTCCACGGAGTCTTCCACTCGCTATATATAAAATAGTATATGCGTACTTTATTTTTCGTAAAAGAAAAAAAATTTGATTCCGAAATCGTCCGAAAAATCTCGCGATTAAGAGGGCACGCTTGGCTGTTTCGACGCACAAGTTCAGAGGTACGCGGACCGTTCGCGGAAGATAAGTTGATTCGATCTCGACAAATCACGTCGATTCTCTCTCGGTTGCGTTTTTTTTTTTTTTTCCCTGGAAAAAACGTGAGGCCGCTCGCAACGGTTGTTCGAAAAAAACGCGTCCCGCAAGAACGCACCTGGGAACTGACTTACAGGCTGCTATCTTCTACGATAACGCATTAATCCGGCTTTATACAGCCGGCCGAGCGACAAGCCAGCACATTTACGATACCGTGGGAAACACAATTTCTCGCTGCTACGACTACGCATCCTTTCTCAGATAGCTCCGCGTTTTCAGGGGGTAAGTGTTACGTGCGACGGTGTACGTATCGGTTGCTGACGTTGCGCCAACTTAATGCCGAGAAATTTGAAAGCAGGGCACGACGGAATTTTTACACCGAACCGCATCTCGTTCTTGTAATCTAACGATGCACGCATCGAAAACACAAAAATCTATCTTCTTTAAATCGCAACGTTCTTCTAAATCGTTTAGTGCAATTTCGGAGAATACACACTGAAACTATGCAAATGAAAATGTAGATCGCGCGCCGTTTGATTTTGTTTAATTATGCTAAAATGTTTGTGGATATCGCGTTGGTAAAAGATAGCTTGCGGCAACCGACAGAGACGTTCATATAAATTTACTCAACAAAATATGGCGCGCGGGTATAAAACCGAACTCCAGGCAGCGCGAAAGTGTGCAACGTTATCACCCTGATGTACCTACGGCGTGTCGAACTTTTGGAAAGCAATGAGCCAGTCTCAAACTCTCGACTTTGACGTATTGCGATGTTCTTTAGTACGAACGGGAATGTTTCCGGAGAGCGATCTTAAATCTTATAGATTGATATCGGAATATTTAGACGGTAAATCTATGTACAAAGATATGCTGATATTATTTTTATATATTCCTTTTTCAATTTAATTTATATCAACGATTCGCATAAAATTAGTTATTATTCTCATCGGAGCCCGCGCATATGTTGCGGACTTTTCTCGACTTTCTCCCGCGCGATCGACCTCTCCATGTATTTTCATACGCGTCACCTCCGTGTATTTTCTTTCTCGGCAATGCGGTAATTAGGATCCCCGGTGTACTTCCGTATGTGTACGGTCGCGGAGATGAAAGGAGGGTAACGGTAAAACAGTAAGCGCGGATAATGCCGGTCGGCGGAGAAATGAGAATGAGCACGGAGCGGGATGGGACGAGAGGGTTGAACTGTAAGTGAAAACTATGCTCGTATATCATCGTACCGAGTTCATGGGTCAACAGTGACTTAGTTGCTATTCGCCTCGTAAAGCGACGCTACCGGGAGGTACGTAATAACGCTCAAGACTCCGGATCTCGGCCGTTTCTCTATATCTTAGTTCCGCAATTTTCGCATATTTCTCCAAGCGAAGACACGCTTTGTCCGCTCGCTGGACCAAAGACAACAGTTCCAAACCGGCGTAGCGTGAAACTGGTGCAATCCGTATTGAACAATAAGTCGACGCTTTAACCGTTAAAATATCTATCTATATTCTGCGTAACAATTTTATTTTTTTTATTTAAAATTAAAAATCGAACAATATTATTAATTTATCTATTTTTGTAATAAAACTTTTTTTTTTTTTTTTTTATTTCACCTCTCGATGTTGAGTCCGGTAGCAGCTCAACTTCGAAACTAAGTTGACGAAGTTAATCTTAAAGTATACATTTTATTTAAAAAAGATTATTTTCTTTTTAATAAAATTTTTCTAGCGCTTAGTTTTTTTTTTTAATATAACTTATTGCGATGTTTTTGCAAATTTTCTAATGATTCACGCGAATGTTTACGCTTTACGCGGAAAATAATGATAAACGTGACCATCGTGTGCGTCAAAAACAACTTTATTGTAATTATATTAATCTGCGCGTTGCAAAATTTGTTTATTTATAAGCGCTGGCCTGCATTTCTGTTGCGTCGGTATTTTACATACTCAGAACGCGTGCGCGTAAATCGGGCTTTCACGCGAAACTTTAACGGCGAACATCTATGCGAAATTAACCCTATAATTGCGGCGCGAGTATTATGCAAACGATGCGTACGTTCTGTATTTTCATCGTGTTTATTCGTTACTCGGTGCGTTATACATAGGGCAAACTGAATAATTGAAAGCATTATGATGAACTCGTATGCAACGTCAGCGTTCGGTGCACAGATATGTTTGTGTTTGACAGCAAAATTTATGCGGCACTATATCGAGGAAGCTAAGAAAAATACGACGTATCGGAACCGTCAATGTTTCTTTCGAAACAGCCAAAATTTTGTACCGCGAACGTTTAACATTATTACAATGCCTCGCGAACATGGTTGAATTATTGTTATTGATTTGCATTAATATTTTGCACGCGATTTAGGGAGGCCGAATACGGAACATCGGAGATGTTTTCGAACGGAATGACATTGTACTCGCGATTTACGGGCGGGAGACTTAACGTTGAAATTACGTTGGAAAAAATTTTTCGTGGACCGCACGATAAATATCAGCCAAAAGTACGAGAGCCCCCCTTTTATATGGAGGAAACATAAAAATCCTACGAAGCACGGGGGCGGACGATTACCGTACGATATTTGTCATCTCTGACAATCGCGCTCTACTTTCGGTATTTCTCTTGACACCCGAGATCCAGCCGAGCCCCCGAGATTTACCGTTTGTAATTAATTACGAAATTCCGCGCGCACGTGGAACGACGTATGAGAAAAACTACGTATCGATTCCTCAGATTGGCGCAACGTAAAGGTTCAGTTACGAATCTGGGATCTGTATTTATAGGTAGTTCATCGGCGAGTACCGTATACGTCACTTGTTTCAATTACTCAAAAAAAAAAAAAACTAAATTAACCTTTGTAACAGAAAGAAAGAAAGAAAAGAAAAGACGAAAGGTCTTATCTGCGTCGATAAAAAAAAATCCAAGTCAGTCCTTCATTTAATTACATTAACATTTAACGTTGAAATACATTTTTTTTTTACATCCTGCATCTTTATTAAATGATATTTGCGAAAAAAAAGGACACGCGATTACATCGATGGCACAAGATTGCGCAATCTACTTCGAGATTAATTAGCTTCGCGATAATTAGCATTTCTGCGAATTATGATCAAGCTCGGCAAGATTAAACGCGCTCGTTCGAGCGAAGTCGAGACATCCGCAACGTCCAGATAGTGTCGCGCGTGGTCTGATGTTAAGTGAATTAAATAAATTTCAGAACTTTGTCCGCGTCTACAGTTTATTTGTCATAACGCGCGCGCGCGAGCGTTTCTATGCGTTTACCAACCCGATGCCTCGTGTTTGCAGGAAACGCACGCTACGGTGCTTCTGAAGCGCATAGTTGTGTGTCTACCGGTGAATTAATGTGCGATATATGCAATATGTACAAGCGAGGTGTGTGTAGCGTAGAGTTACGAAAGTTGTTATTGGCGATACAAAGCGCATTCAGCGGGGGTAGCTTAACAAGGAAGTATCGGGAACCAAGCGTTGTGCTCCATGATAACGCGAACGTTATCGCCTACAAAGAGATATAAAACGTAACGCGCGAAACGTTACGGCAATGCCTCGACAAACGTATCAATGAACAAAACAGATTTATCAGACGCAATTCGGATAATATCGCGCATTCGTTACGAGCGCCGCGCTATTTCTCCCGGTGCCTTTTCTTCGATAAAATTTACGATCGACGTATTATCTAGTCACAGAAATTTTAATCTATGAGCCGAAGGAAAGTAAACGTGACTCTCGGAACACGGTCTTAAGAAACAATTTGCCCAGGGATAAATTGATGTCGAGTAATCGCGCGACTGACTCGCATTCTAAATCATTCCTTCTTTTCGACACACTTTCGGGAAGTATTAAAAGATTCTCGCGCTGTTAACCGAGCGGAAGTTGCTGTTTCCAAAGAAATAAAATTCGTGGAATGTCACGTTTGTGCAGTCAATGATTACGAATAGCCCGTCTTTAACTAATTTGAGACGCGCCGCCGCGCACTCGTTCCCTCTGTTTTCCCGTAAGAAAAATAAGCCGCGGCTCGGTTGCTTACGCGAGTCGCTTACTCCCTGCCAAGTGACATTAACGAGCTCCCGACACCTCCGGGCGGGTTGCACTTGACGATGAAGGAAAACGGTCAGGGCACGTGTTAAAGGGAAAGCGGCTGCAAAAGCAACAGAGCAGCACGCTCACAAACCAGCACGCCGTCGCTTGCGGGTTCTTGCGGCCTTTTTGTACCGTCGAACTATTTTAATCCCGGTTGGTACCACCTGGCGCGCTGAGCCACCGAGCTCGTCAACAGCCTCGTTCGCGCTGCGAGACACGATCCAGATTTCGTCGGCGCGATTGAGCGACGATCCGCGGAGAAACCGATCCGACGCGCTCGATTTTATCTCCAAACGAGGCGCGAACGTGCCGGGCGAGCCACGCGGATAAAGAAACCCACTTTCAATTTTACAAATGAATTCTCTCGACGACTTGAATCCTTGAAATTAAAAAATTTTAATTTCATTATTATGTAATGTATGTAATGGAAATCCCAGGCGCAGTGACTTCGATTTCCCGTTAAGAATCGCCCATTTGCTAGAGTATCTTTAAATAGGATTTTCGTTACCAGGTTTTTCACAGGAACGTTTATTGTTTTAATTGTAATAAATTCGGGGAAGAAAAGGGATTAACGGGATCGACGAAACGTGGTGAATCTTCAATTGACTACCGATCGAAAAAAATCGTGATCCGCGCGATTCGCGTTGCTGTATCGTTGCTGTATCGAGGCTCGATGTACAGGCGTTATTAACGGCCTAGTGTCCTCCTGCTTGATTGGTCGTCGTGAATCAAGGCTACGTCCGACACGTCGTTTCACCGGTATCCGGCTTTTAGTCCCGTTTGTCTCGTTCACGCGCGCGTCCGTCAAAGCGAATCACGAAGTCAACGTGTGCGCACCTACAGGACGCATGGAGATCCGAGACGAGAGATGAGCCCGTGTAATGGATGTTGTGTTCCTGAAAGATTAAAGCATAGAATGTCGATGCGCCTTTACGAGATTAACGCTATATTTCGTCCGCGTAGATTTTGTCATTTTGTCCCTTTGAGGCTCATCGGAAGCAAAATCTTTTTTTTTCCCCTTTTTTTTTTCTTTTCACTCCCGGCAGAAATGGGAGACGTATTTTATTTTCCATTTTCTTCGAATAGATAGGCAACGGATATCCTAGTGGACGTTCGAGGCGATAGCGGTAATTTCGCGAGGCCGATCGATTATCCTAAATCGGCAGAAGTTTATCTCCGAGAAATGGGTCTCCTCGCTTGTCTAACTTACATAAACTGAATTCCATCTAAGTATTCGAGAATAGCGCTAGTTTGATAGCTGTTGCGCGTTGTCGTTTAATTGATTAATAATGTTAAATTTTCCCCCGGTCATGCGCAGTTACGAAGTGAATTTCAATTAAAAGTTTTAGCGCCTGCTAACATCCGGACAGTAATTAGAAATGCGCTCAATAAATCGCTCGGTGCAGGTATCGTCGCTTTAATTACCTTTCTCGAAGTTCGATCTCAAAGCGCCGCTAGAAGTACAAACATCGCGAATTACATAAGTACGTTTATCGCTCCCTTGCTTACCAGAAACGGCGGGCGCGATTACCGACGCGAAAACCGACGGTCGTGAGAATATAATATCGATTAAACTTACCACTTTCCACCGTCGTCGTTTGCAGCATCATCTTGCCAGATTAAACAGGCAAACATTTAAATATAATTTCGGAAGCGCTGCTCCAATTTCAGTCCCCCCTCCTCCCATTTTCATAGTTTATAATAATTTTTTTTTATACTTATTGCTAGGGATATTTAAATTACTGTCGATTCCTGAAGAATTATAGTCTGGAGCTTTTTATACAAATTTAAATAACAAATTTCTAATCATAGCCCGCCGATTAAATTTCAATTATTTCTACAAAATTTCTACAAAAATATTTTAATCGCAAAAGAAAAAAAAATAATAATAAATTTAATTTTATAAATTAAATTAAACGTCATTTTGTTTCTAAAAGGTTTCTAATACCTGTTAGAAATTCACTTGTGCGATATAACGGCCCGGTTTAATGCGAGGCGGCGACGCGCAATTATAAAACCAGCGCGAATCCGTTGAACGTGAAAGACGATTTAAACGCGGAATGTAAAGCGGGCGGGCGAACGATCGGGTGCGCGACGACCAGCGCATTACGGAAACAAATTGATTTCGGGCGGTACCATTGTGCAGAAGTTGCGTTTGGCAGATGACGAAGTACAGAACCGCAGCGTGGCCGACCCTTCACCCGCCTTTCAATCATGCCGCGTCAAGACCGAAGGAACCGTTGCGCGTCCATTCTCTCTGGGCCATTCGCTCGTTTTGCCGAGCCGAAATTACCGCGGCATTAGTCCTGAGCCCGTTAAAGCGGTGGGAACGTGGAGACGAAGCCCCGGGTAGCGCAGTGCTTATAACACAGGCCTCGATGTTCTCAGCTGCGATGTCGCGCATCGCAGATTAAATTAATTGCGTGCCCTTTGAGTTGTTACATCGCTACTCTCTCCGCGCGTTGTAATCCGGGTTACTTCGTTAAGCGCGGCAACAGCTGTGACTTTTGCATTCTCCCGTGACGAGCATCATATGCGGCAATCTTTATACGCGATAATCAGAAAAAGTACTCGGTCTCCTTATTCTAAAGAAAATAGGTCTTTGTATTATAGGACGGTGTGTAAAAACTGGCGCGCGCGCACGTAGCGTCTTTCGTCGCGGCGCGCGGCGTGTCTCGAAGGCAGAAAAGAAGTCTTTGTAAGGTTGAATGAAATAGTAGGTGGCGGGGACGGTAGGGAGGGAGGGAGGGAGGGAGGGTTTCCAGGCCCGAATATTACAGCAAGACGAATGCGCGCAATAAAGTAAACTGCACAATAGCAACGCGCGGTGGTGACGGGTAGAACGGAACGGTTGAGTTGATGGGTGGGCACAGCAGTGAGAGAAACGCGTAAGAGGCAAATGGGCTCGCGAGCGCGATTTAGAGGATCTAAAAGATCTGGCGGACGAGCGCCAGAAAGAGAGAAAAAAAAAAGTGTGATACTTCCCCGTCGAAGAAGCCGCCGAAAGTGCGGATACTTTATTGAAGGCCGTAATCGTTACTCGCGAGATCTCTCACGCTATCCCGCCGTCTGCGCGCCGGCTATAAAGTATAACGATTGAAGAGAACTAATCATCCCGCAAGGCGGCGGCAACGATACGAGCGAGTAATTCCGGATATTATTGACGCTTATTGCAATTTTACTGCTTTACTGCAATTTTCATAGCTCAATTCTTGACGTTTCACTCGGACCGTAATTGTCGAGCCAAGACCTGCGACTGTCTTCTCTCGCGATTCGTAAGATCCGGCGGAAGGTAGTACGGGATGGAATTTAAGGTACGACGCTCGACAATAGAAAGGATGTCGTTGCTCATGGACATTTATACTCTATCGATTGGTAAAAGCGCGCTCGTCTCCTTTTTATTTTCGCGAGAAGCTCGCCTCCCTTCACCGGCGACCGCCTGTTTCTGCTATCCCGGAGCGATAGAAAGCTTCGCGCGGGGCCCTTATTGCACTTCGGAGCCGCTCCACCGAGACGATACCTTTTTATCGAGACGCGGCAACGATACCTGCGATCCACCTCGTTGCGTGCGAGTACGATACGTGTTATCCTCGCGCAGTTATATTTCAAGGCGCTACTCGCCGAGTTTTTATGATCCTCGCCTATCTCGTCTGCAATAAATAGAACGGCTGAATTATCGCCGGCATCGAATCAATAAATCGCATAATAGCGTCGCGCAGGTTGTTGAAATTTTAAGTCAAGTTTACATTGCTCAGTTAACGTCAACGGAGGTGATTTAAAGCTGCATACAGATCGTTAAAGAGACGCGCAAACGTGAAACTTAATATGAAGAATCGCGCTATCGTCGTACGTAATTTCTTTTTACGTTGTCGCTGGAAAATTTGAAAGATTAGTTTTGTATAAAAAGAAAAAGAATAATAATAATTAAAGTAAAACGGAAACAGGCAGTAAAACTTTAATTAAGATAATCGAAAAATTAAAGGCACGTGCAAATTGTATGTTAATTTAATTTTAAAAAAATGACACTCCCTTTCGTCGTAAAAGTAATCAAATAATACTTAAGAACATATTACTTCGGAGTGTCTCGCGAATATCGCGTTACGTCGCCGCGTTACTCGCGCACATATGGTCGCGGATGATCGAATGACTTTAATCACCAATATCGAAAGTAATGGACCGGGTTTCGAGCGTGTGATCAATCGCCGTGCGCGATTCAATTTCTCCGCGACTGTCGAAAAATTTTGAATCGGTTGAGAGAAGAGGGTGCCACACGAAGAGGGAAAGTTACCTCGTCGCGACACTTCTCTCATCGACGACGCCTGTGCCTGTGTGTATGATAGCATGCAGTGCGGCCTGATTCTCTCTCTCTTTCTCTCTCTCTCTTTCTCGTGATTACACTCGAATGTCAAAGTGGATAGGCGTAAGTTTCGTGCAGCTCTTCACCCATCTGTGGCACAGCCCGTTTATTACAGTAAAGTTGTCAGGCGATCGCATGCTACTCCGCTATATCGGGGACGGAGTCCGTCGGCTCATCCGCACCGTTTTCCTCGTGCTATCCTAAGCCGCTGGCTTTTATTGACTGAAGCGATAAAACCTTACTTACCTTCGATTACTCGTTAGAATCTGTAAAAGGGCTCGCTAGTAAACTCTAGGCTTAACGCCAGAGATCTTGTCGTTACACCAATCGCGTCGGTGATGTTCGCGGAATTGCTGACCCTCACGAAACGAAAGTTGCGAATCTAACAACGAACATTTGGATTTAATAATAGAAATAAGTTAACGTTTTAAAAAGTGTATAAATGTTACATTGAGTTTTTATTTTTTTTATTTATTTTATTTTTTTTATTTTTTTAAATGTACACTGAACAGTTTCTCAAACTGTTATCCGCCGCCGCTTTTACACAAACTTTTTGCAATTTAACTTCGCGAGCAGTTGCATTCTATCAGCAACAGTCCGTATAGATAATAGAAAGTCCAAGTTTGCCGCAGTTTTACTTCAGTAATCTCGGTCGTCCACTTTCCGGATGATTTCCGCGGATCGGGCGACACGCCGAGGTCGAACGTAATCGCACCCGGGAAGATCCGTTGAAGGGAATCGGTTATGTCACTTCGGGGCGGCGAGATCCACGAAGGGCGGTCGTGGCTGCCGTTTTTACGTGCGAGGGAGCATCGTGCCCGTTGTTTCTACCGTCGGTTGAACGTCGGCTGAGGGGAGAGAATCGAAGCGACGATCTCACTCGGTGGCTGAGTATCTCGCGGGAGGATGGCTTTCGTGCACCCAATACTATCGCGCGTATACGCGTCTCGTTTCCGCACGAACTGCGATAAACACAAACGGCCAGAGTATAGGCTGGGGAAGAATAGAGAAGCGACTCGACGTGGAGAGAGGCGGGGGAGTAGGCGATCGCGAGATATCCGCGAACGTTAGGATGAACAAGAGGGTAATAGGGCGAGTAGGTCGGCGGGAACGACGGGTGGCAGAGTACACCTAATTAGTGCCATTACGGGACCTAGTGTTTTGCCAAATCGGCGCCGACTTAATATTGTCCGCGGCGGCCGGCAGCGCGTCTGTGCGCTCGACGGACGACAGTTCCACCGGTAATTGGCGCACGGTACGTAACGGGGGACTGCATTCAATTAGTTTCGTAAAAAAGCGCAGCAGCCACTCGCGGTAACGCTGGAAATGAATAGAGACTCCGACCGTGCGTCGAGCTTTCTCTCTCTCTCTTTCTCTCTTTCTCTTCCCTTTCGTTTTTCTCCCTATCTCTCTTTCTCTCCGTAAATTCACCGTTTCTTCAAACAGGGTGTCCACCTCGCTTTCCCTCGCTTCGTCGTTACGCGGCCATACCCCATCCTCGTCAATCTCCGCGATCGTTCTATTCTCGTCTCGCGTTCAGAATGCCGTAGTGGACGACCGCCAGTCGCCTTTCACCGTTATTGTCACTCAATAACGCAATTCCTCTTCGATTTTCTTCAAGAACTGTTTCTATCGATTGATAAATTGATAGTTACTGCCTCTCTACGAGATATTCTCGGTTATTGTTAGCCGTTATATTAAGAGAACGTTACGTTAATTATGTTAGAAAGTTATAAAATATGCCAACATTTTAATCGCTTTTCAAAATTGGTTTAAATTCGATTATACCTTTTCTAATATATTTCATTGTGCGATTAAGTATGCATTTTATCTATAATTATGTTCATAAGGAACGTTATCTATCTCTCATAATTGCACTTCTCTGATTTTTTAATTTTCTTTTTCTCTTTTTCTTTTAATTAGATTTAAAAATTAAATAGGCAACTGATAAAACTTATATACGTTAAAAATGGATCCTGTAACCGACATTCCCTCGCAGTAAAGCTTTAGTTATTCTTGTTCCGCATTGTTTCGATTTAGGTGAATCTCGACACCCTGCTTTTATTCAATTGAAAATTTGAAATGCTATTTTCCTTCCTTCCCCTTAGTTAACGCAACACGGTGTCTTAAGAATTTAACTGCTTTCCGATAAATTAAAATTAAAGTCGCCAGCGAAATATATTGTAAGATTTACGCGAAACGAAATCTTTAAATCATTTTAATATATCTAATTTTCTATTTGGAAACGGAAAATTATCATAAACGTCATCTCCGATGTTATTAAGATTTCTAATTAAATTTCGGTATTGCCTTGAAAACGAATTAATTAATTAGCATCCTGTTTTTTTTTTTTTTTTTTTTTTAACGGATGTGATCTCATAATCAGTCGGTGGCTGTCACACGCTCGACACATACGTCGCAATTATTTTATAATATTTCCAAGGCTGGAAATCCGAAGCTATCACGCGTGTGATCGAACATCTAGAATCGCGTATCGCGTAGTAACGCGGGAGATTTACGCCGACGATATATTTTCCGATGGCGTCTAACTCGGTGCTTACACATTCCACGCGCGTACGCACGCACGCCCGCACGCATACGCCGGCGGTGTTTACTCGCACGAAGTATCGTATGCACAGGTGCTATACTTTTTTACAATGGACAAAAAGCTATCGGAACGGATCGAAGAGTTACAAGCGCGGTTACGCCAGAAACGCTAGAAACGCTAGAAACGCCGTTCTGTATGTCCGACAACACGCTTTTTATTCTGGAAAAAAAGCTTACACACACGGGGCTTACGTGTGTAATTGCGAATGACTCTGAGCCAGCCGAACGGCGAGTTGAACAAATCGAAAGTAAAAAGTTTACGTATTTTGAAAAAGAAGGTGCAATCTGAATTCTTTTTTTTTTCTGTTTAAGTTATAATAATTTTAAATAAAAATAATAAATTATAATAAAACGAATAATGCTCTGTGTCGAAGTAGGTAGGTTTATATTACAACATTTTAACATGTTTTTTTTTTTATTTAGTAGATTTTTATTTAAAGAGATAATTGAAATTTTCTTTTTTAATTATCTTATTAAATTTATATTTTTAAATTAACGAATAGTAGGGTTCGCATCATGTTTGGTCTTTTTTAATCTCGGCCCGATATTACGATCCGCACGTCGAAACCACACACAGTCGAGTCTGTTTATTCCAAACCGTTATAGCCGGCTGGCGCAAAATCCCGGCTTTCGTAACTGAATGTTCGCGGATACGGAGAAGCGATTTCCGGTTGGAAGACGCTGAATTCACTGCGAACCATTATGATCGTGACACACGTTGCTGCACACATGATGCAACGACGAAGGTTCTCTCTTGTGCTCGCGCGGGCGAGCTTGATATTGGGCGGAGTATTTTTCTTCATCTCTCAGATCATCTGTACTGTGAAGACGGTCGTGCAATGTCATCGCGCAATAATGCGCCGTAGGATTTAATCATACTTGCCGCGTATTATCGGATCGCCTACTGCGTCACGAGCGAATTAAAAAGCAAGGAGTTTAAGGTCTCTATAAACAGCAGCTTCTCCGTTAGGTATCCTTATATTTTTATCTTCTCTCGCCTACGTATTTTTTTCCCCCCTTTTTTGTTTTTCGAAGTTAAACATATAGCGCGTTACCTTTCGAAGCGTACATCCTGCGGATACGTGCTAAGCGACCTTGACCTAAGCCCTTTAGGCGCAACTAATTACTGTGAAACCCTTTCTATCGTGGACCGATACTTTCTACGAGTTTCGACCCTCCAGGACGCGCCGATCGGTGAAACGAAACTTTAATTTTAGCCCAGGGATATCTGCCGATTCCACGGCGATACCTATTTCTCGGTATCGGGAACGAGCCCCGACCGCCTACAGGTAGGTCCTCATTATTTCGGCCCGGCGCACGAAAGGATTGGCTCTGATCTTTCTTCCCGTTTGTCCGCGGCGTCACGCTTCTACCGTAGACATCGTTTCATTACGCCTAGTTTTCTCTCTACGGCTCGACCTTTTCAAAGGACCCCTCGATACCACCCGTTCCCGGGGGCGTGGATTTAATAAAATAACTTATACCGAACTCTCCGGGCGTTCTGAAGTTACCGGAGAGAAACGGGACGCGGGCTGAAGCCGGGTCTGAAAAGAGATCAGTAACTGCGGCTCTTTGGCGGGGGGAGGGGGGGAAAGAGCGGGGGGAGGTGGAGGAGTGGAGGAGAAAGGGAGCCGAGACAGGGACGAAGGGCGAAAGAGAGAGAAAGGGTAAACGGAGTGAGAGGCGGCAACGTATCTTACTTTCCGCCGCGGCGTAGCGTAGCGAAGCGACTGATATCAGGAGGAACTTTTAGTTCCGCGCTTACGACGGTTCAACTCGGAAGAACTATGGTCTTATCTCCAGCCGGGAGTCTGCGTCTACCGTTCTCCGTTTCTGGCGCGGTGCGCTTCTTACTGGTCCCGCGCTCTGCGCAACCCCGCCGGGAGTTGTCCGCGCCCGTCCGCGCGGGACGTCGCCCTTATTGCCGACAGCGTCGTGGACGCATTAGATTTTTTGCCGTAATTAAGGTCTTTTGATGTTGACAGTTAGCAGCGACCGCGAGACCGTCGTGCGGTACGTGCGAATTAAGCACGCTCGCGGGGACAACTTCTTCATCGTTGGTCACCCGGGAAGAAAAGCACGCGAAAGTCCTCCCCGGTACATAAAAAGCTGCCGCGCACCGCGCTGCAAACTGAGCGCCCACGTGTGTGCGCCGTGTATGCTCTTTGAAATTCAATTTCACCTCGCGGCTTTTTCTATCCGGAGCCTCCTCATGTGTTAGACGATTACGTCTAACATCTTTATTCCGAGCGGTTCTTTCGCGCCGCTCCGTAACTTCCTCTCCGACTGGATGATGAGCACGCTGGAGGAACAAAGCGAATTAATTATAATTATTACTCGCAGACTGTGTGCTCCTTCGCCTTGCCTAATAAGCGCGGAATGTAGCGGACAGCTTCTAGAAAAAAAAGTCGGCACTTGTATTTCCATGTAAAAACATATTGATTTGCATACTTTTATAATTAAATATGTAATTAAGTTGTACAATTATCTACTTTGTGTACGACTATCACAACGCGATTCTACGTTACGGCTTAACGTGATGCGCAGTTATTTTTATTGTAGAGTTTAGAGATTGTAAGCATAAATGCGAGACTTTTTTTTATCATTGATAGATTCATTATTCTGTTGCCTTTATAAAAGAAGCTTCTAAAAGGTGCTAAAATCATTTATGACTTAAGACGTGATAATTTAATAGAGCGGCATCAAAGGTAACCTTTTTTCCAATAAAAAAAAAAAAAAAAAAAGAAAGAAAGAAAAAGAAATAAAATAGAAAAACATTACATAGTGTCATTAAACGTCGCTTTCACGAAACGTCACGCGTCACCCTTTTGTCTCTAGTTTTTTGTTAAACGTCAAAACACTCGCTGCTGGAAACGCCACCAATTCTTGCCGAAGGCTGTCTCTTTCTCTCACGGCGATTCTTCAAGTGAATATATATCTATGCCGTGCTTTCGACAGCGCGATGCCGTACAAAAGAGCTGTGACACCTGCGCGCACTTTTTTTTTTCTTTTTTTTTTCTCTCTCTAGACTCGGTGGGTCGTCATATTGCAGCGGGACAACGGTTTAAAATAATTTAGAAGCGGCATACGCGAAAGGGACGAAGGGAGGGACGGAAAGAGGAGGCCGTGCGCGGGGTTAGCGAGCGGTTCTCGTCGTAGTTGTCATCGTCGTCGTCGCCGTCGCCGTCGCAGCCACCGCCACTGCTGTCACTGTTGTCGTTGTCGTCGTCGTCTGCGTCGACGAGAAAATAATGAATGCATGAGAGGGTCTGGGAGGAGAGGGTGAACCGGGATCCGCGAGTATCACACGGGGCAACGTGTCGCCCACACGTGTTCATCCGCCACCTCTCACGTTTCTCTTCGCCTCGCGCACCTGCATCGCTACCATCTCCTGCGGGGTGGACCGTTCTCCGCCACCCGCTCGCTCGGCCACACGGCCCTCCCTATTTTTTTTTTTATTTTTATTTTTTTTTTCTCCTCTTTGTCTCGCTCCCTCGCCTACACCCGGGAGAAAGCGCCTGTAAATATTTACGCGACGGCTCGCGCTTTGCGTATGCTTTATTTTAGCAGCCATTCGTTATAACCCTGCGTACTTTCTCGCGAGACGCGGGAGAGATCGCGGTTAAAGGCTCCGAGGCTCTCGCACCGGCGCGACGGGGGAGGGAGGGGTCGCAGTTATTACGTAGCCGCGGTAAACACAGGAAACCATCAGCGAATTACTTCTGCCACTTTCCAGCACGGGAAGAAATAAAGAATGCAATTGTGTGTGATGGAGGGGACTTAATCTTTCAAATTATAACACTCGGAGAGCAATTAAAACCGGAGTGACGGAGTACGTTGCAGCGGCGCATGAAATTCGTTCAGCTGGATTTGACCTCGATGTTAAAATGTAATTACTCCCTTAGGCTAATATTTCCTTCGTTTTATTTAAACATCAAAATTATTCGAGAAGGCTATAAGGGAAATTTCTTTATCACTCGAGATGCAAAAGTCGTACTTATTGCAACTTGCGTGGAATCACTTCAACCACGATTGTTAATAATAATAAACAGTCGTCTGAATAAAAACTGAATAAAGAGTTAGAGACCCAACGGCACGAGACCCTTACAATAATATAAAATTTCTAACGACGCTCGGAGCGTACTATTTGCGTTTTACGTGATTGTGCTCGCGAGAGAACGCACGCGATGCCGCGATTTGCAACAGCGAAACGACATTTACTCCTGTGATTTCACTCTCGATGCTTATTTGTTTTCTTAAGAAAATTGTCTTGTATCTCAATACGCAATCGTTATTAAGCACGAATGCACGCTATTGTTAAAACATTTTTTGCATAAAAAAAAAGGAAAATTAATTTCTTTTTTAACGTAAATTTCTTTATTCGAAGTATCTTTTGACTGTTGCCCAATTTTCCTCTGTCATTAATTTATTTTAAATTAATCAAGGATTAAATTTTCTTCACCTATCTTTAAATGAGTCAACATTGACTTCACATTCTCGGAAATAAAAATAAAAATGTCGCTTACGTGCAGAATATTTCAGAATTATAACAAACGGTACTAACAGGACGAAATGCGAATTAAACAATTGACGAATGTTGCGGGGGAGGCATTCTCGCGCTTAACTGCGGAACTTAAGACATTACGGGGCATCACGCGATTAACTCCTCAATGTAAAAAAAAAAAAAAAAAAAAAACTAAGGGCCAAAGGAATTGGTCGGGTCGGCGCTCGTGCCTCTCCCGCCTCCTACCTTTTTGGAGTGCCGAAGAATGAGTTCGTTGGACCGTGGAGAAACGTGACTGCATAAAAGTAGGATCCACTTTAAAGGTCTTTGATCCTACCCGTGTCTGTCTCTTCTAGGAATATATGCGTGCACACAGTTCACAGGACAAAGTGGAATATGGAACGGAACGGTCGTTCACGGGGACAAAGTAGGGTAATACGGGATGGCGTTCGAGAAGGTGCGAGATGAGACGCACCCTCGTCACCCTTCCTCTCCCTCTCGCCTCTTTTCTCTTTTACTCTTGCGCGCGAATATTATTTCCGTATTTACCGAAACGGCGCGGTATCCATTCCCGACAATAACGCAATGGTTCTGCTTTTACCACCTTGTATCGAGGTTGTGCGGCACCGCGATCCTTATATCTTCCGGTAGGTAACGTACACTCGCGTTACATTGTAGCCGCAATGGCCCGTTCCACGGCATCCGCAAAGAATACTAAATGCGAAACGTGGTTCCGCAATTTGTCTGCCTTTATGCGGCGAGCGGAGATACAAATTTCGGCAAGCATAAAACTCGCGATATACATATGTTAAACGGTAAGGAACGTGCCCGCGCGCAGATATCACTCGTTCTTAATTCTCATTCGCAACTTTTTAATATCTAGCATGAAGCTTTTTCGCCAGCAGGTAATTCAATCGAGACGCGTCCGTGAAAGATCTTGAATTATAAGAAATAAATGAAATAATTCGTTCTTAATGAATCTTAAAATTAATAAAAGAGTTCCGCCGCTTGGATAAAAAAAACGGGAAGAGTTTCGCCGAGGTAATTTTGAAGACAAAACCGTGAAAGCGATCCCGAATTTATCGCGAGGAACGAATTAAAGTGTTTAATGCCGGATGTGGTCGAGCATCTCAGATACGTGACGGTAGCCCAGTAAAAACCACCGAAGGTCCCTCGAACCTATGAGAGGGAGCTCTTAAAACGGCTCCCGTCTTTATCTTCCACTTTTTTACTGAAATCCGGATTTCATTAAAGCTGCGGGCGCAGCCGTGCATACGATCGCCCGCCAAGATATCCTCGGCGGGGCATTATCCCCGGTGACGTCTATTCACTAATTTCACGGCGCGGCGCATGCACGCGCGGCCAGCCAATTGCACATCCCTCGCGCGGCGAGCGCCGTTTCAAAGTCGGCTGGCGAATACATTCGCGCGGGTCAGCCATTCTATTTCTGGCAGCGTGCCGGGCGACATTAATCCTCAGAGACCGCGGACATAAAGGTAGAGGCGGGAAGGTAGGTCGGCGAGCGAGAAGAGAAAAGTCCGCTTCTCTCCATTTGGATTCGTCGCCGGCGACGAAAATACCCCTTTTGTTTCTTCTAATGCCCTGCCCTTTCTCTCTACCTCGCATCTCTCTCCCCCCGTACCTTCCCCCCGTCGTTTTCGCTTTACCCTCCTGTCCTCTCGGTCTTCCCTACGTCCCTTTAACCACACCGCTCTCACCCTCGCTTTCAACCGCGCGCCTCGTACCGTGTTCCTCCTTTCCTTCCTGCTCCGAGCCCGGCGCGGATTCTCGCCCCTCGCCGCTCCGGCGGAGCGCGCGACCAGAATCTGCACCCTTGTCGTGTTTCTGGGATAATGAAAGGACCGTCGAAACGAAGTCCATTGACGACGCAGTCGACCCGCCTCGTTTAATCCTACCAGAGTACGCCGGAATTCGCTCGTATATCACGCGGAAATAAAGAGTTTACCGTCCGTCATTAAAAGCACCGTCGTCCGCGATGCATCCAGGAAATCCCCGAGATCCGTTTCCGCGGTTGTGCGGAACGCACGCCTCGTAATTATGCATTACACTTTCCGGCTGCGCCGCTCCCGGTTAGACGCTGCATCATTCCCCCTTTTTTTTCTTCGCTTTCCGTCATGTTTTAATTAGCACCAGGAAGATTGTTTATTTATTAATCGAGGTAAAGTATTTTTAAAACTCCAACGCGAAAATGTAATATTGAGATTTTTTTTTGTCAGAGAAGTTTACCGGTGACAATAGCACGCGTGGTCTGTTACACACACTTCCAACTATTTTTAGTTAAAAACAAAACAAATAATAATGATAATAAAAAAGCGCGAAAAGAAAACCTACAATATCGCTAAAGCCGAAATTTTCTTCTGATCGATTACCCCGAAGAATAGCTGATCCGTTCTTTACGACGACTCGCGGGTTGCGGTATGGCCCCTTGGTATTCCGTACTTAACCATTATCATCGTGGCAAACTTCCTCGGTTACAAGAACGATTTCCGTTTTATTAGTGCCATTAGGTGAATGGTCTGCCGCGAACGCGCGGCACGTCGTCATGAATCGCGGACCGATCAAATCGAAATTTCCTCCGGGGTGGGAATATGCGACCGTCCGGACCCCACCGTATTCGCCCACGGCGGAAGTCGAGGGACCGTCGCTCTCTCGTCGGCGGGGGGGGCAATCCATACTCAGGATGCCACGGCGATCGTGTGGAAACTGTAAGTCGCGGACGTGAGCCATCGGCGATACGTGATCCCGCGAAGTGGACCGTCCCTTGCACGTACGGCTATTGCAAAGTAAAGCTGGTTTATACCCGCACCGTCCTTCCCGAAGCACCCTTTAAGCCAGTATCGACGGTACACGACTATTGATTGAACGTCCGTTCGAAGAGGAGATTCCACCGTGGACGCTGACACGCGAGGTTAACAACAGGCGAGGGGAGGGGGAGGGAAAAAAAATTGAAATAATGACGGCACTCAGCGGCAATGGGTGACACATTAACGAAAAAGTACGCGAATAATGTAATATCTTTAGCGTGTACAAGTGGACAAACGATCTCGCGAACTATCCATTTCAAATTCTGCTCTTTGCATCGTGGCTATTTCTAGACAAACTTTATTAACTCCGGGAAAGAAATTATGGTAATAAAGAGAGAGAGAGAGAGAGAGAGAGAGAGAGAGAGAGAGAGAGATCCTCTCGTAATACGGAGAATGTATACATGTCGCGTTTAAACGGGTTCGCATTGCCGACTTAATTTCACCCACGGCTTCTTCCGTCCAAAGTTCGTTCGCAAGTTAGAATATGAGAACGCTGAAAAAGAGAGAGAGAGAGAGAGACAGAGCCTCGATTATCTCCGAGGGAATTTATTTGAATATTCTTTATTTAAAGCGTAACTTCAATACTTTGATGCCGTTGGAAGTCGCAAATTCTGTAACGTGTGCTGTGTGAAATACGTTGAATAATCTAGGGCGCCCTGAGCAGCATACTGACGAGAGAGGATGATGTTACAAAAGTGGGAATTTAAGAGTACTCCATCACACACGACGCTCATGGGATACGAGTGTTTCTAGAAAGTATTAAATTTCATGTTATTTATTCATTTATTACACTCGCATGTGTTTCATTGGGAATAATTTCGGGGTCTTTTCGGCTTCCTTCATGTACATTGTACGCAGGGACACTTCAACCGTTTATAGCAATCGCGAGAGACGCGCACATTCGACGTGTCACAATTAATTTTCGCTAGAAGAAATCGCGAGGTAAATTGCACGCGAATTAATCGCTTCTCGCGCCTCCGGCGATATTTATGGCGTGAACGTCGACTCTAATTTTTTTTCTTCTTCTTTTTTTTATTTTTTTACAAATGCTGAAAATACCATGTCTAGGCGTTTTCCGCCACAATTCGCGTTCGCCCGGGCGTCAGAGGTCTTCGTCGCGGGCGTGGAAAATGTCTATGGGGAGAGGCACGTCACACCGCGCGGAAAAAAAGAGTGATTTAAGGAAGTTTGCGCCGACATACGGCGAGCGCGACAGCTGTACGCGATAGCGTGCTTACGTTTCCACTCTCGTTTTAATTTCATCGCGCCGCGGCTGCGGCTGTTGTTGGCGGGAAAATTTTTGACCGCTTGGCTGAGCACTTCGGCGCTTTCTCACGAGCATTTTTGCGCCAGGTCCTCCCCATCGTTACATTATGCACGCGGCACTAGGACGATATTACTGCGCATCCATCTTGAGAACCGAAACGCCACTATACTACGAATTATCAAAGTAAATTCTATCGCGCGACGTTTCTCTCGCAGTGATTATTTTCAACGGGATTGTAGACGCTTCCCTTTTATCACGTTCCGCGCGCTTGCTCGTTCTCTCTTTTCGCCCATCCCCCCCCTCCCTTCCACCGTGAACAACCCTTGGCCCACCGAAGCCAGCTCGGAATTGTCCAAGAAGCTCTCCATACCGGGGAGAAGTTTTTAGAATCCCGTCGGGAAATTAAAAGTCCGACAGCGACGCGAGTCGATGACAGCGCTTCGTTAATGTGAGAGTAAACTATGAGAATATCCTGCTTGTAAAAAAGAGGACTCCGTGAAATCAGGTTAGAGAATTCGACGGAATTCTGATGCTCGGAGAGCGCGTTATTCCGCGGTGCGGAAACGCTCGAATAGCGTAGATGATGTTTGCGAGAATTGGTGAACCGAACGTAGACCACCGTTAATTTATTAAGCTGTTGCGGGAATGCGCGGTATCGATTTCAATTGGTACCGTCGTCTCGCAGCCATTATACCAGCGCGAGACAAGGCTGTATAACACACGACATCCAACACCAATCTCAATCCCGATCTTATGCTATTGATTTATCATCGATGTTTAGTCTTGACGTCTTCGGCGTCGGGTTTCCCCTCATTTATTGTTCATTGGAGTATCGAGTTTTCTGAAATTGAAGATGAGACCGCTTTCCATTACCGATAATTACGTTGTTTCTCCTATCGGGGGTCTCGCTGAAACTCCGCGCCGAAATGGAAACTGCACGTAACCGGCAACGGGACCGCCGCCGGAATACAGAGTATCGTATGCTGCAGGTTGATAATTTTATTTGATTACAGAGCACTTCATTGCGTTACTTTTATACCCTCCTCGACAAATTTCGCTGCGAGGTGCATTTTCTTTAATATTCACGAAGTCTAATAAAAAGAAAAAAAAAAAAAAAACTCTCCGGAAATTAACTTTATACAATGAAAGAATTAATGCAATAAATTTAAAACGCAGTTTGCGCAGAAAAGAATCAACGATAATTATAACAAGATAATAAGACCAGTTATCTTGCATATTTATTAATTATAAAATTAACGCATAGTTATAATTTTTTATTTTTTTTTTTTATTGCTTTTAACACTTGAATAAATGAATAAAATAGTTTTGCTTGATTAACGCGAGGCAATAATTACAGCACGATCGAAATCGCATTTTTAATATTTTCTCTAGAAAGCGACTTAGTTCAAGCTGCGACGTAAGAAAGCATGCAAACTTTCATTCGCTTCCGGTTTTTACGAATTAGCCGGGTCTCTTTCGCATCGCGAATGCTAGTTTCAGGAGCTTCCGCGGAGTTTCAGAGAAAAGTACTATGCATCGTTCATCGGAACCGACCTACGACGATAACTTCTCAACTCGAGCTATCTCATTGCGAGAAACTTAGGTCGAAATTCGCGCGAGGCGACTCATCCCTTCTAGCAACGGTGCTTTACCGTCAGACTACGATGATACT
Organism: Cardiocondyla obscurior; assembly: GCF_019399895.1. Classification (NCBI taxonomy): domain Eukaryota; kingdom Metazoa; phylum Arthropoda; class Insecta; order Hymenoptera; family Formicidae; genus Cardiocondyla; species Cardiocondyla obscurior. The sequence goes on from NC_091866.1 coordinate 1,727,615, forward strand.
GATTTAATAACGCGAATGGCAGAGGAACACTATAAAGAACGCGACGACGGGAGCTGAAGAAACCCAAGGCGTTTCTTTCTTCTTTTTTTTTTTCTTTTTTCCGCCTTTCTTATCCTCATTTATCTAACAGCTACCTGAAAGAACAAGAACTACTCGTGACAAACGTGAACGTGTCGCGTTTCCGTGCCTTTAATAAGTCTCATGTGAAACGCGATTTGACCAACTCGCGGCAATATCTCGAGATGATGTCCATTTATTTTTTTTATTTCCCCACCCCCTCCTTCGTGAAATCTAGCAGCGAGTGCTGCTTCGCGCGCAACCGCGCGAGGAATATCGTGGACCAAGGAGAAAGAGAGATGCGGCGCGTTTCGACGGCCTGTCGCGTCGTTTCACAACGCGGCCGCGCCGGGACAAAAAGAAATGACGTACGGAGGGTGCGCGCGACCGAGCGAGGTGGTGGATTTCTGCGGAGGTTTCGAAAGAAAGGATGAGAGGAGCCCAAGCGGCTGGGCGAAGGAATACGGCGGGGTTGAAAGGGAAGGGGAGGGGGGGAGAGATGGGAACAAGAAACGAACGACGGTGGTCCGTGGTTACCGCGAACTACACAATAGTTGGCCGTCTCACAATGGAGCGGCTCAGGGCTGCGAGCGAGCAGACGGAATGAGTTTTTCCTTCGTTTCGAGTCGCGGCGACTATTTTAGTTTCCATCCTTTCGTTTCGTGCCGTTCTTCTCGCCCTCCCCCGTTCTCGTTATTCCTCTCGCCGTCGCACGCATTCCTAGGGACCTTCTTTGCTCGTATCTCGACCCTTTCTTCGCTCACGCCTCTCGGCCCCGTTTCATTTTGGACCGTCGCGTCGTAAAGTTATTATTTTACGCGATGCGCGCGAGAAATTACGGTGGTGACCCGGCGGGGGCCCTCTTTCCTCAACACGGCAACGAAGAACGTGAACGGACCGATTCCCGAAACGTTCCGCGCGTTAATTTGTTAATTCCGGTCACGGACACGGACCACCTTGGTGTCTTCGAGGCACCAATTCGACCTCACGTTCCGCGAGTGATGACGAAATCGAAATTCCTAGAGAAAATAGAATGAGGGAGAATATTATTTGTCTTCTTTTTTTTTTTTTTCTCGATAAAGCGAATGAGGGAATTATTTAATTAAGCTTTAATTAAGATTAGATCGGAATTGGATAGCCATTGTTATGACAGGCCGCCTTTAAGAGGAGGCGGAACGCGTATGACACGCAGGGGTTTCTGACGAAAGGCGTGCGAGGCTGAAATCAATTTGTTTCCTGACCATTTTGAGTCCGAGGACCACCTGCACGATACATTTCTTTGTCCGTTAAATATTCCTCGCGTGAAACATTTTCCCCCTTAGGGCAATAATTAAAACAGTGACTTAAATGGTTTTACGAAATGTTAAACATGCCGTAGAAAGAGGATACGAATGAATATTCAACATCTATACATCGTGGCTATTCGTTTATTAATTACCTTTCCAACCCGCGTCTTTTTATGGCACGGTAGGAAAAATTATTTTTTTTATTGATGAACATTTTGCATGTTATTTTTCCACGAATCAGTTTACAAACGAGGCAAAACTATCTCTTTTTATTATATACACATATATATACATATATAATTTAAATGAAAAGCAAGCGGTGAATAATTTATAAAATATTAATAAAAATTACCGTAGCGGAGAAGGTTTAAGGCTGCCTGAGTTATTCTTTTGCCATCGGAAACGATAATATTTTTGAATATATGATTATGAAAGTTGCGACTGCGATAAATGCGAGATAGCGTTGCACCATAGAGATAAATACCCTCGTTAATTTGCGCATTTATTTAAATACTTCTCTATTGAAATTGAATATTCACCGTGTTCGTCAACTGATGCTTAGACAACAGATGCTCCGCTCGAAACGTTTCCCAAGTTGCACGCTTCGACACACGCGCGTAATTGTATTCCGGATTCGTCCCCGTATATCAAAAATCGCGAATATTCGCTTTGGCAGGTGGACATATCTGCTTAATCGCTACGTTTTGAGATTTATGACGCGGCGAGCGGTCCGTTACGCCATTCGAAATCATTTTTCGATTGATTATCACCGGCCGCCCGCGTTCCTCCCTCTTTTTTTTCTTTCCTTTTTTTTTTCTTTTTTTTTGTCGCTCGCCGCGGAGCTGTCATGGAAAAAATATTTTCCGGTCGAAGCGTGCACGTGGCTTCAGGTACGTACGTATCTCCAAATCTCGTTTTATGAAACAGCGAATTTTTGAGTTAAAAATAAAATCGGCGCGGCAACGGTAACGAATATCGCGCGCCATTTCACGTATCTATTAACTTTTCGATCGCAACGCGACGAAATGGAAAAAAAAAGAGAGAGAGAGAAAGGGAGGTGGGAAAAAAAAAATCGGGCGGGGAGGAAACAAAAAACAAGACAAACGAACAAAAAAAATGTAGAAAGGACGAGACCGGGTCCATTGTTAACGCGTTCCAATTATTTTACGTGGATCCGCTCGTAAAATATTGAGTCTCGCGCGTCTGTTGGACGGAGATATTCCGCGCGTCCCCGTTTTGCCCGTCGCCCTTTTCCGTGACGCGCGAAAAGAGGCCATCCCTCTCGGCCGGGGTGAACAAAACGCATCTTGAGGACCGAACCGGGAGACTTCAATCTAAGAGCCCGCCGTCGCCGGGAGATCTCACGCGCCACGTCATTAGCGAGACATAATTTCAAAGAGCGTTTCCGGCGCGCGAGGCAAGCCGAGATCGCTCTTTCAGTTGACTTTTATTTGATGTGAGACTGCACGGAAAACTTTGATGATATGCTAGTCGAGTTGGAGTCGCGCTTTGCTTTGGTCCACCGCCGCAATAACGTCTACTTGTTAGATTGTGCCGGATTTCGTGTCGTTGATTTTTATTATAATGAAAGTGATGCTCGTACGAGATGCTTGAACGCATAAGTTGGACATTGAAAAAGAAACATTATATCGTCATTATATCGCTAGAAATTATTAAAAAGAAAAAGGATAACGTCAAGTTTCTACGGAGATTTGTATAGAAAAACCTGCATACATGATGCCAAATAAAAGTAACGTCCTTTACAATTTTATGCGCGAAACCTGTGACGCAAATTAATACATCGCCGTTGTTTCTTTAATTTCGAGTTTGCGCGGCGCTTATTTACGATATAATTTTAATCACTGTAAATGAAGGTATATTTCGTTAGATTAAGCAGAGGGGGAAATGTTACTTTTCGCATGAGTTCCCGTTGACGATGGGACGACCGCAAGATCGGCGAGACGTGAAAAATATACGCGACCGCGGAGGTAATAAAAAAAAAAAAAAAACGGTGTATCCCGTTCATTAACGCCCGACAATGCCGGGACGGAATTATTTTTGGTTTATCGCGCGTCGTTTAATGAATTTTCCCAGTCACGCGAGAAGCGCTTTGCCGCACGGATTGCCAGGAAATTCGTAACAACTGCTTGACCATTGTCACAATGGCCGCTCTCCAACGTGATGAACACGGAAGGGCTCTCGTAACGCGATTCGTCACGTCAAATGAGAGGAATTTCAATGAAAGTCAAAGGCGGAACAAATAATTGTTATTGATGGAAACGCGCTCGTTACGCACTAAACAATTGCAACTCGCGTTGCAAGAGATGTTGGTCTCTTGCAGTAACTCGACACAATTTGTCTAACATTTAACTTGTTTTAAATTTAGAATTACTTGAAAGATGCGTAATAAAAGTTTTTTTTTTCTTTTTTTTTTTTTTGAATTATTATTTATCGTCGCGTGAGAACAATCGCTATTTTTTATACGTGTTTATTTTCATTTAGACGCTAATTTAATTATCCATCGTTCCATTGTTCCTTACACGTCTTCTCAGGATGAATTTATTTTCTCAATTTTCTCGCGCGTAGAGTCACGGTATGAATAAACGTCACGGTATTATGAACGAGTGACAATAAGCGCGAGGTACTGTTCGCGAACAATTCGCACTTTAATGCAATTCGACATTTATTAGTGATATACATATATATGTATATAATACATATATATATCTCTTTCTCTCTTTCGGTTTCTCGACATTTGAATTGTTTCGCGCCGTGAAGACATCTTCCTCGCGGGTAGATTTCACCAAACTCTTGGTTCAGACGTCTTCGCGCGGCGTGTTAACTTTCTGTTTGCTCGCTGTGCTTGGCTGCGCGCTTAAACGTAGACAGAGCTTCCTTAATGCTTTCTCCATTTCTTCGGGGGTGACGCAGCTTTTACCAGCCGCCGTGGCTAAATTCTTGGTATCTCGCAGATACTCCTCCAGGATGCTTTCGACGACGGCCGAAAGAGCGGCCTGCGCCTCGCCGGATATGACATACGTTTGACCTGCTCCAAAATTAGTACGACTTATATAGATATCTTAATAAAGCATAATACGATGAAGCTTATTACTGAGAAAGGAAACCGTATTATTATCTATCGAGCGTTGAATCGTGCCGCATTTTGATACGTTATTCTCGTAAACCGTAAAATCGTTATAATGTAACTGCCTTCTGCATGAAATCCCTGTCGTTTTTTTCCGTCCCGTCGAAGATAAGGAATTCACTAATACATTCTACAATTTTGGTATACAGAATACGAAGTGTAATCTTGAATTTTCGATTCGGTGTAAAATTAGCTAGCTCTCGTAGAACGCAACGACTCCTCGAGGATCCGCGGTATTAATTGACGAGGAATTTAATTAACAATTAACGTATTAAATTTGGAAGACGACTAACTCGCGGGAATCGTGTACTACGTCTTTCAGCGGTGCTTTCGCGCTTCTAACGCATAACGACGAAGACGGATTTTGGTGGGAATGTGAATCTGTGCCGGCGAGTCCTCCGCGATTGATTGCGAGGAGAAGGGGGGGGGATATCGTACGATTGATCGACAACGGTTTCGGCTTCGCACTCCGCGCACATTGGCATACATTTTTTATTTCCACGTGGATGTATTCCACCGCCGCGCGACGTACTCGATAAACGGAAAATTGCGAAGCGGGCGTGGAGAAAAGCGGAAGCTGGTCGCACGAGGGTGCGCGCTCGTCCCTCGGAGGGGACGACCTCGCGGGAAAATGGTCCTTTCAGTGCTCGATGAAATATGAACCGTTTGTTACAACTTGCGTGTAGCATACGTGACAACGCTTCTGAAGGCGTTTAAACGAACGCGAGAAATCCTCTTTTAACAAGAAGGCGCACGACAATTAAAAGCGCTTAAAGTAAATGAATGAAAATCAACAACTCCTCCTCCCCGCGCTTGCTCGCGAGACTTGCAGCGTTTGATGCAACGGTTATCAAAGAGATAACGAGCGAACGTTTAGTGAAAAATGCGCGAATCTAATAAAAGAAGCAGATCATGTTAAAGTATTCGCAATTGACGTAATTAAAATACAAAAATATGTGCCAATCACCGACGCAAGCCGCGTACCTCGCCGCGCTTTCGATGTTAATTACCGTAATTAAAGCGGCGCTCGTAAATTGACAAAACTGACGAGGTCAATCGCGTTCTTACGCTCCTTCTTCTGATTAATTACGGATCCAAGGGACGCAAACATGTCCCCGCGTGTATGTGCGTCCGACGGCTATCCGAGGAATTCATCATTCTAACGAAGGCAGATAAGGAGTTTTTGGTCGCCTATAAATTCTAGGTACGTGCCAGGCAACGTGCTGCGATCTCGAGCGATAAAACGGCCCCCGCGATTACTCGCGCTTTAACCGATGGCGGATTGCATTTCTCCCGGCGAAATGCACGGTGGAGCGATTAAGCGCATCGGCAGATTCTTATACTTTCAGCGCGCCGTGAATTTGCAGCGCGGTTCTTAATTCCGTTGCTATACCGCCATATCCCGACACACATAGGTGCGGTCGGCGTTTTATCGGCGTGGGTGTATCTCATTTCGTAAAGTGCGCGACCACTTCACTTCTCACTCTCTTTCCCCTGCGCGTTTGTCGCTCATTCATCCCCCAGCTTGCCTCCTACCACCCGTGATTTCCGCCTGTCTCGCCCACGTTGATTTCACCCCCGCCTCTCCGAGCTCCGCTTCTGCGTCGCAGCCCTTCTCTCGAAATAATATATTGCAACAATATTGTCGTTTCTGATGTGTCCTGCGACTCGACGGCGAGGTAACGTAACCGGAAACGATGGTGGACTCGATGAAGCGTGCCGGTGCTCAGGCTCATCGCCCGCAATTTTCGGAACGACCGAACACTCCCGGGCGGCTTCTCGCACGATCGAAACGCGCCTCGAGATACCAGTCTTGTATGTACCGAGATTATATTGCGCGTTCACCTCGCAAAGCATCGTAGCGAGATACAAGGGAGAAAGAGAGAGAGAGAGAGAAGCGGGCGGGATAGAAGTGTGTGCGTTCTTTGAAGCCGAGACGCCCCGTATATTGTATGATACGAGACGCGAGCGAGAAAGATTGTAATGGATTTTCGTAGCTTGGAAAGTGAATCGCGCCCGAGATGGAATAAACGTGAGAGGAAGGCTCTCCCCGCGTTGAGTCGCAACGCATTTAATAACCTAACCGCGCATTAAATTATCTTCCGTCGGCGAATAATTATCGCGCGGCCAGCGACGGGAAATTAAAGCGAGCCACCATTTTCCCCGGCCGAGAAATTTTTCGTGTCTTAAAATTTATTAATTAGCGCTGATAATTAGCTTGCAGATTAACCTCGCCGCAAATAATATACGTACTTTGACCCTCCTTCACGTCGGAATATCGCTTCTTAATTTGACGCCACTTGCCGGGTTGATTTTTCCGACGCATGCTGAGTTTAACACATTTAAAGCTATTTTTTTTTTGACGACTATTTAATTTAACGCATCGATAAAAATTTTGAAAAATATATTTTAATTTCAATGTTGGATCAATGTTGTCCACGAAACAAATCCTTTTTCGGAATCGTCGTTTATTTTATTTAACGACACTAGCTTTACTTCAAGTTTCACAGACGTGGTTGTATTAATTTTTAATATATGTCGAAGTCACGTTGGTTTTATTAATGCAATTATTTTACTCCACCAAGCCACTGTCTGGCATTATAAAAATTCTTTGTAAAAATGCATTTCTGTTATTGGGCAGCTTGGTATCTCAAAATTGCAATCACATAAAAGTTTCTGTTTGGTGACGTGCCGTGGCATCTTGGTCTGAGCTAAGACGATACAATTTTTCTCCGGGTGTGTTTGTGCACAAGGGGGATAAAAATTGTTGAACCTTGGAGAACTGTAACAAATTGCTCAGCGCAGAAAATATGCGATTATAAGATCGCATTGCTGCGCTTAATTGTAATTTAATTCCGTATAGCATTATGATTTTTTAGAGCTTTTTATTGAAGACGGAATCGTTCTAAATAAAAGTATTCAATTGCGAGGGACATATTATATCTTTTAAGTAAAGCGTAATTTATGCAATAGTATAAAATGCCGTTATCGAGCAATTTTCGCGACGGACCGGTCGGCGAGTCGTAAATTAAAAAGTGCACGGTGGTAAAAGTGAAGGGAGTCGAAATTTAATATCGCAACAGATTGCTCGATCGTGATCAGCGGTTATTCGCGGAAAATCCACGCCCGGAGATACAAGGCGGAATTCGCGGTTGGCGCATATTTACACCCCTTACACGGGGGGAGGGGGAGTTATGCACCAGGGAACATCTGTGAGATGCGGCGCTCGCTAGCATTACGAAGGATTGCGGTTGCATACTGCAGTTGATGCGCGGCGATAGACAGGCGGCTAAGCTGATGGTACCAATCTGTCGCGTCCTAGTTTAGCTCCTAATTATTATGCATTGCCATGCAAATAGACGGCATTTAATCGACTTGCCTGCACGAGATGGTACACGCCTCGTGCGGAACGTTCTTTGACGTGGCCACTGAAAAACAGGCCGAAACGAGACGAGGAAAATGAAACTAGATCTATCCGATTGTCGCGACACTTGTGGAACGCCGTTGACGGCATTACCGGCGCGCGACGAGAGAACGTTTTAATTGTATTAGTTAGATTGCAAGGAATCGCGCGAAATAGGCCGCGGAAAACGGGAAATTAAATGAGTATTAGGAAACGGGTTATGAGGAAACAACCTCTCTCCTTCTCTGTCAGTCACCTCTCTCTCTCTCTCTCTCTCTCTCTTTTGTTCTTCCGGCATTTGAGCTCCCCGTAAATCTTTTTTGATCGGAAAATTCAACGGCGCGCGAGATGAAATTTATGAACTCGAATGTCAGGACTTTTCTTTTTCCTCGGCAAAAGGAGGAAAGCAGATCCGCGAGACACTTAACTCGGTAACATCAGGTGGGTCTATAGGAAGGGAGGGAAAGGAACGAAAAGAGAGAAGCCAATTACTTTACTCTTGGGACGAGGCGAAAGAGTAAAATTTGTAACGGAAGTTCGGCAGTAGTACAGGCGGAAGGCAATTCTGCGTTGACGTATCGCGGCGTCGAGTTTCGAAATGAAATATCCGGTTTCCGTACATTCGATCTTTCGTCGGACGTATATTTCAACTTTGTCTAACGACTGCGTTATTAGGTCGACGCCTCTTCGTCTCATATCCTGCAGGTGTAAGGGGGATAGGCGATCAGTGAAATATTAAACCTTTCGGCGTCATGTCGACTGCTATTTACACCATTACTGTTGATAGAGCACAGAAGGACTAATGAAAGTTCGATATATGTTGTACAGAATAGGAAGAGTATCGCATTTCCTTCGGCAGTGTCCCCGTTTGATCATGTGCCGTTAGCGACAAAGAAACGTAATACGATCATGATTAAATTAAATAAAAGCTTTAATTTATTCAGGACTTCTTTTATACAAATTTCTCGTTTCGTATAGATCACATGTGTACTGCACATGGACAGAAAAGTTAAAGTGTTCCTCTTGAAATATCCGTTTCCCCGATCAATTTCAACTCTGGAATAAATTTATCAATTAATTTATATCAAATTCGCTTCTATATTCTGATATTTTTCTTTCTCTCTATTTCTCTTTTCTCTCTTTCTTTTTCGCGATTTCTCTTTAAAATTCGCCGGCTGCATTACGCGTTACGTTACACCGCGCTTTTACGATAAGCGCGTTTACGCTTTACGGCGGGTCGCAAAATCTATATTCCATACGGGCTTTACAAGCTTACGCCATTTTCTCATAAAAATGGACAAGAAACGACTGCCGTTGCCATCGTCGAGAAAGTTTTTCCCTTTCATCTCCGCGTAATTTCGATGCCGACACTTTGGAAAATGTCGCGCGTCCGCGTTTAGCTTCCGCGTCGCGGGTTCAAAAGCTTAGAGAGAAACGAATCTGTTTTCCGCCTCGTACAGTGCAAAAAAAAAAAAAAAAAAGAGAGAGAGAAGAGGAAAAAAAAAGAAGTCGATCTGGTGGACATAATTAGCCGCTTTCGTCGTCCGCGTAACTAACGCGTTGAAAAATTTTCTTCAGAGAAATTACTGCAGTCGCCGCGGCGGTTGCTGCTCCCGGCGGGTGTATCGCCGTAAAATTTCACGGTATCGCGTCGCGAACAATATCCCTGATATTTCCGCTTTTCGAAGCCGCGCGTCGCGGTGTACGACGCCCAGAGGGCTTTTCCTCATGGTTACTTTCGCTCTACGTCTAGAGATACTCGCCGATCCCGTCGCCTCCGCGGTTTCCGATAGTCAAAACGTCAATTTCGCGCGTACATGCTGAAGCGGACGTAAACGCGGACGTAACGGCGCAATCAATACGTAACGAGGCAAACGCAACATGGAAAATAGATGTATAAATTATGCGTGCCTGAAAATCATATTCGCCGTTGCATTAATATCGGAGGGAGGTACCAATGTCCCGGGCATATGCGCGTCAATGGTAATATCGCAGATAATAATATCGTCACATCGGACGACACGGATTTTTCTTTGAGGACAATTCGTTTTTTTTTCTTCCTTTCTTTGAAGAAATTTGGACGCAAAACGGCAAAGTGATTAAGGCGATACCGGTGGTAGAGGGAGACTGAAGATTGGAAATAATCGAGCGATATTTCGAACGATTCTGTAGCGGTGGAAATCTTAGCGAAAAATATAAAATTTTTCACCGGTGTATCGTACCGCGGACAGTATTCCCAATATTCTTCGCTCCGCGGCATTGCTGATACGATACCGCAGGGGCTTCCATTACTGTTATTCTCGACTCGCAGTCGTTTGAGTTCACTACCGTGAATAAATACAGTCTTTTCAGCCAGAAATTTCGAGCCTTTACACTCTTAATACAAGCGCCTTACGGATAATAGGAAACGTTACGTTTCTCGTTTCGTTTTATGTGCATTTATCTCGTGTAAAAATAAAAGAAAAAAAAAAAAATAGTGTTGCTTTGTATTTTAAAAGTATTTTTAAATATTTTCGATCAACGTCAATTAAAATCTATTTCGAGTCAAATCAAATCAAACGGTGTGCGAATTGTAATTTTTGACGACGAAGCGACGATGGCGAGTCACTGAGGTCCGACGGCTGTTGTACGCTAGCGACGAGAGTTCTCAAGATAAACACCCAAATTGCTGGCAACAGGGACCAAGTAATATTCTTGACAGTACGATCTAAAATGTTAATTTGCCGAATAGTCGCGCGAAAACGGACGAAGAATCTAATTCACGGTATAGCCGAGTGCAAATTAACGACGCCGTTCAACGTTCTATTCGAGAATAGGATTAACGAAATACTTAATGCAATCGCGCTCAATCTTCATTTAGTCGCGCATTTACGAAAACGAAATTAAGTCTTATGCAAGAATAACGTCTATCATTGTCAGAGGGAATAATTAATTTCCCCGCTTTGACGCTTGAAATCACCGCTGTTCTCCAGATAACAAGAGGGTCTCGACGGTGGAATTTCATGAATCTGTGTCTAAATAGAATTTCTCATTCGTACTTTCTCTCGGAGGTACGGGTTTACCAATGTATGTAAACGCCTCAACTTGTAATTTGATAAGCCTGGATATTAATCTCTCGAGTCACAACTGCATCTGAAGAATCAATAAACTATTATTTTCTCAAAGCTTGAACGAAAATAATAGGAGAAATTATTCATTGTATGTACGTAATGTGAAATTTTTTTCCATTCATTTTTGATATTTTAATTGTTTAACGATGAAAACATGGTTCTTTAAAATTATCTGCATCACTTTAATTGATTTAAAAGTAGCTTGTCAAAATATTTTTCTGATAAATAATTTTTCGGTTAAATTATTTTTCTTATAACGAAATCTGCGCTAAAGTTTTTAAGAAAGAAACGAATTATTTTTGAAATTGAAATGCGGGTAATAGATCAAGTATTTATCAGATGCATTTAGCGGGGGCTGTCTACCGCGGTAAATAATCAATTATTAACTGCGTGAAAATGGCACTCTGGGATCGTCCGCTGTCTCTTCGCGAATCTCAAATTCTTTGCGGCCCCGACATTTTGGCGTCACCGCGACGCTAGGATTACTCTCGAGGGGCCGACAAACGCGCAAGCACGATGTATAAGAGTCGTCAAATTATTCTGGACGTGCTTGTCGGCGATGTGCATCCATCCGACGGCGGGGAAAACTCTCTTTGGGATATATCGCGGTTTGTTTACCCGAAACTACTGTCCCAAGCCGCGTTACTAGAAGATCCGTCTCTGTCACTTCGTATACAAAGGACTTGGGGGAGGGTGTTGGCGAACGACGGTAGGGACAAGGGGGGGGGGGGTCAGTGACGACGAACGGAAGAGTGTCATATAACGACAGCTTATTTCGCACGGCGTACCTCGGACATCGATGACCGGCGGTGACCGGGTAGATAGACGAAAAATGAGGGAAAAGCAGTGAGGTGGGAGGGAAGGTGAAAGACCGTACCCTGAGTTCACCGGGCGATCGAATCGCCTACTTCCGCCGACTCGCCGGATCGCTGGCAGTTTATTTCCGCCCGACGTGGAATCGAGAGTCGATGGGTTTCGAGGGGAGGGGGAGAGGGGGGAAAGGGCCGCCGTTGTCCTAACGATGTGATTTATCGTCGTCTACGAGCTCTGACAGGTCCTCGTCATCGTCGGTACACAGACAGCGGGTACGGCCAACGTCGATTTCTAGCTTATCGCGCAACGGCGGGCGATAAGCGGCTTACTGGAAGTCTGTCGAAGAGCAAACCGTCGGCGGCGTTGCTGAAATAGCGCAAACAACGGAAGTCGCGCGGCTTAAAGACCCGGGGGTTGCGGCGGCTGTGTCACTCGCCGATCAGAGACACAGCGATCTATATATACGTATGTGTGCCGGCGCACGTGTGCAAAGTCGGAGATCGTCCGGAATTTTCGCTGCATCCCCTTGGAAAAATAACAGATTATAAACTTCGGAAAAGGAACCTGCTTCCGCGGACGTCTGACGCTGTCGCTCGGTAACGTGATACTTCTCGCACTTAGTCATTTTATCAATAATTGGACTGGCTCAGCATCGGGGAAAGTCCGCGGTTAATATTCTATACGACTCGGTCATTCGTATCACGTGCGAATATTGCCGTATGACGCTGTTAGTGAGTGCCAATTTAGCCATCGGTCGGCGAGCCAATTCACCAGCCTGTCAAACTGTCAGCGTGGCGGGCACGCGAGTGTCCAACGTATTCGTATAACCGTACGACGCTCCGACGTTCGGGCGGACAATTTTTAACTGCGTCGAAGGGACTCGTTAACCGAAATAAGTTCGAGCCGGGGAAAATGAAACGTCAGACTTGTCCGGAAGTAATTAATCCTTCCTTAATACTTACTGGAAACTTTTGGCGAGGGCTTTAACAGCTAATGCCAGTCTAATTGCTAAAAGCAAACGATAGTTCGCAGGGAGGGCCGGGTAAATAAGCAACAGCGGGAATACATATTAAACAACAAGATTTATTAACTATATATACAAACGTTTATATTTGACCATTTAGTTAACCACGAAGCACGATAAAACATCCGTGTAGACAAAACATTTATGCTCCTCTTCAGACATTTTGCGATTGGTTTTACGGGAAGGCTTCCGACGAGAGACAGAGGTGGCGGAAAGTCTTTATTATTTTTTTTTTTTTTAATTTTTTTTTAAATATTTTCTTTTTTCTTTAACGGCGAAAAATTATTGTCTCTGTACACGCGCATGATCGCGCCCTGACGTGCCAAGTATCACGTTTCTCTTAGAACGAGGCTAACGGAGCTATTTCTTATCAGCTAGGTGAAAAACAAGAACGGGAATGTCGAATCAACGTTGCCGGTCGAGGTGGTGGGTTCCTTAACGGTACTTATTGTCTATTTACAAGCGTCGTTTAATCGCGCACGACGATTTGGCGAGTGTCGGGAGGGTAACCGGTTTGGAAAAATCGAGTGCAAAGGGCGCGCGCTTACACCTCCGTCTATATACAACTCTCCTGTACACGCAGACTCCTCGTGTAGATATCGTGGGTGCGATGCACGGGTAATGTGCTGGGCCGCATCGGGCTTAGGCCCTTCTCGCCCTTCTCCGCGTAGCCGTTCGGATAAATCCAGGAGTCCTTGGCGTGAAGCACCGACGAGGGCGACGGATAATCGAGGTCCTCGAGGCACCTGAAGTCCTTGGCTCTTTCCGACGGCTTGCTCGACGTATAGCCCGGCTCGAAGATGTCCGGCCGTCTCTCGATGGTCTTGTTCGGTATCACGTCCGGATCGTCGTCCGGCACGTCCGCGTTTATCTGTTCCTTCAAGTTGTCCCGGTGAGCCTCGTTCGTCGCCGGCGGCGCCGCCGGCCGGTCCTCCTTGCTCTCATATCGCACCGGCTCCGGCGCCTTCGTCGTCTGCATCGGATGGTTACGGCGGTATAGGGTCAGCGTTATCCCGACGATCAGAATGCAAATAGCAGTAACACCGCCGGCGAAACACGCCACCAGCAGGCTGTAATCGGTCGTCTCGTCCGAGATCCCGCGACCTGCGAAACAAGCGTAAAACGAAAATCGTGACTCGCGTTGCGAGAATTCATTTCTTTTTTTTTTTTCTTAAATTAATAGTCACTCCGACTTTAAAATACATATTAATTATATATCGATACACGTGATATATTTTTTAAATCTAAATTCCTGCGACTAGATCTCTAGCAAGATTTTAAAGGCGTAATTCGAAAGAAGGCGGATCTCTGTCTCTCGATAAAATACTCGATATCTGTGCGAGGAGAAAGAATTTTGCTGTCGCGGCGAAACTATCGTCGTCGTCGCCGACGTTGCTGCGACTGCACGTTCGACGCGAAGGTGACCAATTTTACTAACCAATTATTCGATATTGCAACAAAATTTGTATTTCGTTGGTAGAATAAAAAACGGTCTTATTGTGGCCGAGTAAATTTGTTTGCGGAAAACAAATTTACAGTTAAAGCAAATTAAATTTGCCGGTAAAATAAAATCGTCTGTTAAACTAAAAAAAAAATAAATAAATAAATAAAATTTTAAAAATAAATAAAAATGCATAAAATAAAATGCATTTTACGTATTTAATAGCTCTCGCGCTTTTCACGTGCTCGGCATAATTCTCGAAACATGAGTCTCGCGATGATGCAAGGAGCATTTTATCGATCCTGTCGTTATTTACGTATGTTGAAGTATGCGCGGCTTTATTGGTTTATCCGACGACGATGATACTTGCGAAATGGGCACGACGCGCGGTGGTACTATCGATCCGCACGAATGTCAAGTTAGTTTTGGACCATCGATGCGCGCACATCACAATTCGATAATTAAGCGGCAATCAGCCACATCGGATTAGTGCGTAACGATTGGAACGCGCGCGCGGGCGTTTTCTTTTTGGATTCCAGCAAATCGATTTCCATTAAACGGCAAATTTCGTATCGGCAATTTGCGTCGCGAGGAGACGTTTTATCCGCGCGCCCGGTGCATTACAGCTCTTTAACATTACATGGGACGAAAATCCATACGAAGGGGGGAAATCATCATGCAAATTTCAAGGGATAAAAGCAGTAATAACTCCTGTAAGCTTTATTCTTAATGCCACGAACGCGAAGTAATATAACCGAATAACTTTATACAATGAAAAACAAAAGAAGCATCTCGTATTAATTATTACATTTTTATTATATTATCACGGCCGTGACGTGAAATTACGAATTTGGCGAAGCTTTGGCCTCGGGAACATCGCGACGTCTAATGCCGCGCTGGTTGTAACACACTCGCCGTCGTGCTAACAGCTGACCGTCGTGCGCAAAACCTGCGATTTCCTAACCGTATATATCCGTATATTCTCGAGCGAAGAACATTCGTTCTCATCAGGATAGACACTCGGACTGATGGCGACATCAACAGCAGCGTCCGGCGGCGTCCTTCGTCCCCAACGTGTCCGGTAAACGAGATTCGCTTTTTCCGTGTACTTATTGGATCACGGAGGAAACGCAGGCAGCTTTCGGAAGCAAAGATTAAGAGGTAGGCGGAGGAATCGGGGTCCGCGGATAGAGATGGCCAGGCTCTTTAGAATTCAGAAAACGCCTCGGTTCGTTAGCCAGTGAACGGTCTCCTCTCTCGCGCGCGTGTATGTGTGTGTGCACGTATATAGAGAAGAGAAGGCGACACGTGAACGCGATTGTCTAAGTCCATCATCCCGGGATTTCGAAAGCTCCTTTCTCACCCCTATACGATTTCATCATTGCTACACCGTTAAGAGGGGAGTATTTGCCACCCCTGCGGGAATAGGTAGAAGCTACTTGCAGCACGGGGCCTCGCGCAATGTCTGGGAAGCGTTTGAGCGGGCTTCGAGCGCTTCTCAATACTATGCCGGCGATACGCAGGTAGGATTCGGGATGAGCTTTCACCCGGTCGCGCGGGATGTGCCGAGTGCACACGCGTGCGTGCGCGTACGTACAACACGGATCGGCGGTATACGGTTTGCCACACGTTCACGTTACCACACAGAATCGTGCACGAGCCGGCATGAATAACCCATGAGGATGGAAATTAAAGACGATAAATGCAGCTGAAATGAGGTAGCGGCGAGGAAAGAGACTTGGGCTTTTATGAGATTTTAATTCAAGGTCCGCGCGGGACAAGCGCGCGATACGCGGAAAATTGTCGAGGCGCCGTGAAGCAAACGCGTTTTCTTGAGAGCGTCACTGAAATCCGTATAATTGCACCAAGAAGTTTTGACGGAAATCGTTGATTAGTAATGTCAACGCGCTCCTTGGCACCGTTATGCCGTCGATATTGATTAAGATTTGATCAATCCGACGTATCTCGTACTTGATTACGGAAATGTCACGACAAGCTCCCGATTTCGCCGACTACCAAATCCGAAATACATTTAATTGATGTCAGAATTCTAAAGTCTCAGTCGTCAGGATCGATAGCCGAACTACGGAAGTGTGTGTTAAATATTCCACACACAACGACGCCGCCGTGTCACACGAGAGTTAAATGCATCGCCTCAATCTCGTTTAAGTTTACCGAGTTGTAATAAAACCGAAAGGAAAAAAAACCTCTTCTCCCCCAGTACGTGCAAAACAGATCTGTAATTAGAAATTGTAAGTAAAATGTAGTCGTGAAATAGAGCTCGCCAAAAAATAGAGCTTAAAAGAAAAAGGTCCGTATAAATGAGAAATGTATAGACAGACAATTTATAGACACGTTAACAAGCAAATTCCTTTGACCTAGAATTTAAAATATTTTTTAAGGTTCGAGCCAAATACAATTTCGTCGGAAGTAAACAAGGGCGTTCACGGTACGCCGACGGTGTATACTTTAAACTCCATCGTGCAATTCGGTCCAATTAAGAATTCCAGCTAAACATTTCGGATCTCTTTCCACAACGGTCGTTAGCGCTTTATTAACTCACCTCGTTATTATTTCCTCCCCCCTCTCCAACGTTAAGATTACGTAATGAAAATAGCAGGGTTAATCACGGCGAGCAAACGCTATCGAAGTAATACAATCTACATACATTAAGGCTGATACCACGGGGAATTACACATGGGAAAGATACAGCGAAGGTATTCTCAGGAATAAACTCTTTCAAGATATTTCGTAATCTCGAGCAAGGTTTCATCAGGATTATTTCATCAGAATTGTGAGTTTTGTCGGCGAAGGTTTATTCGTTATCGTTGCGCGGCGAATATTCGCTTAATCAGCTCGGTCGTTCCGAGTAACTGCCGAGACACATTACTTATCGGCGAGATCGCGAATGCGGTCACTTCGGAGTAATAATATCGTTGAATAATTTTGAGAGGCGGTTTAAAAAAAAAATAATAATAATAATTAAAATAAAAATAGCAAAAACTTACCGGTGGTGTACATGGCGACTCCTTTGAGCGTGACCGGTTCGAGAACAACGGGATCGCTCCGACCTTTCGCGTTGACGGCGTAAAGATGAAGCCTGTAATTCCGTCCCGGCTCCAAGCCGGAGACTTCGAAAACTGGTCCGGATGAGCCGGATCTGTCGGTGTGGTTCAGGTAGATGGTATTGACATGATAAACGTTCTCTTCGCTGTAAACCTCCAGCTCGTAATTAGTCAAGGGCAAACCACCGTCGAATCCCTCGGAGCACCTGACGATCAGCGAGTCCGAGTCCCTCGAGTCGGTGGCTTTAAAGTCTTCGTGACCTGTTTCACACGGACGCACACATATCGAGGCGGTTAAGCTTCCCTCTTGGAGGAAGAAAAACACTCGAACTCGCTAGACCTAATTGCCTCCCGGCGCGAGCGTCGTCGTGGCAAAGCACACTCGATAGCGTCGATTAGAGAGAGGGCCACACCGAATTAATTGGATAATAGTCTTAGCTAGACTTGCATAATAAGTTTATAACGTACATCCGTAGAGTGTAATTAGTAGTCTTGATAGAAAATTATTATACTAAATAATTATAAATCTTCACTCGCTATCATAAATCTGAATGAGTGCGAAAAACAATTTTTAAAATAATATACATTTAATTACAATTAAAATAAATAAATTTTTTTTAATGTTTTATTTATCTTAAAATCGTAAAAATTACCGAAAGTGACGAACGTTTTTTAATAGCGTAAATAGGAACTTAAATCTCTCGCGCCAATTTATCTAATCGAATTCCGGGAAGAAAATGGGCCTATTTAAAAGCATTGATGATCGATAAAAAGTAATTTCATGGGCATTTTCACGGTTATATCGTATCTTTCTCGAGGGGAAGACTAGGAAACAAGCTGTTGAACGCAACAAAGGTATCGACCATAAGGTGTCGGCCGCGATGATGGCCGGGTGTAATAGCGCAGTTAGCAGGTCGTTGCGAGGGTTCTCGGGAACCCTCTCGACACGCTTACCCATTCGGTACGCGTAGGGTCCGGTCGACTGTAGGGCTGTACAATTCTGCAAGGGGTAGGGCTTCCCGGCGACGATGATCTGAAAGAGACAGGGCGTCTTCTGCACCCCTATCCGATTTCTCGCCCAGCAGGCGACCGTGCCGTAGTCCATGTCGTTCTCCGGTGTGTAATTCAGTCTGGAGCCGTGCCAGTGGCTCGTGATCAGGCTGAGCGGTTTGACCTGCGCGTATTTCGTGGCCGGCATGCTCATCAACTCGCCGGAGTTGTTGAACGTCCAGTGAAAGGTCGTGGGTGGCGGTTTCGACTGTACGCCGCAGACCAGCGAGATCGTTTCGTGCTTCAAGGCGCCGACCACTTGGGTGGAAGAGCCGTCCTTGCAAATCGGTGCGTCTGAAAATACGGGAGCGCCGGCTGGCGAATTCAATTTACCGCGGCGCGCGCTTTCACGCTCGTGAACGTCACGGCGGGGAAAAATAAGGGGCCCGCCCGTGAGCCGCCGGCAATTTTCGATTTCCATTCCTTATCCGGAGGAACGTCGATAATCGACGGTTCTATGTAAACGCGATTTACTAGCGTCCCGACTCAATATCGACAGTGTTGCGACAAGAAAAGTGAAGGCGGTAATGAAATTGGAATAACGACCTCGTCATACCAGGAGAGCTTGGAAATGATGAATTAAAAACACTTCTGTCGAGTTATCCCCGGTATCAGTTCGCGCGGATCGATTCGAATGTAGGAAAGAGATGTACTCACACATTACTTCGAGAGTTACCGATCGACTCGCGGATTTCCCTTCGACGTTGGCCGCCATGCAAGAATATTCCCCGGCAGAGCTTTTCGTCACGCTCTGTAATACGAGAGATTGTCCACCGGGAAGAATAATCCCCGCCGTGGCATTCTGATGCAATTCCTTCCCGTCCTTGAACCAAAGTAGCTTGTAAGACTTTGGATTAGCTTGTACGTCGCACTCGAAGTAGACGTCGTCGCCCTCGTTTATATCGTTCGCTCTTAAACTGGAGCCCAACTTAATGCTCACCACCGGTGCATCTGGCAGAATTAACAAAAAGTATTAAAATTTAATTCTAAATCGAATTCCGAGCATAAATGCCACAAGCGTTTTTTTTTTTTATTAAAAAAAAATATATTAAAAAAAAAAAAAAATTTTAATGATTTATGATAAAGGAAAGAAATAAAAACTGTAGCTTACAATACACCAATAAATGCCATTTGTCTTCCAAGCCACTGTTAGGCACCATGGTATTTTCTACTCTGCACGTCAGAAATTTTCCGTCGTCCTCGATAGTCGGCACGTAGCTCAGCACGCTTTTCGTGATGTTCGGATTGTCTGCGAACTACGAAGAACTCAGAATCCATGCCATCGCGATGTAAAGACGCGTGATCTATTAAAAATGACAATAGTCCGTTCGCGAAAAATATACTCACAGTTCTAGCCATATGATGGACTTGATGAGTTCCTTTGTACCAAGTAAATACCGCTGCAGGTTTAGAACCGGAGGTTTCACACTCGATCTCGTAAGTTCTTAATGCTGATAAATGATATCGCTTGTTCGTAATGTTAACCACGAGCGGCTTCACTGCGATAAAGAATTGCGTGTAATAAATCCGATACAAATATCCATTACATTTTAAATTATTACTTCAAGCTATTGCGATTTATTAAGTCTAATAATTAATTAATTAAATTAACACGACGAGAAACCGATTTGTCGAAAGTAAATATATCTATTATAAAAATTCGTTAATTGCTTTTTAATCAAATTCAATATAATAAATTAAAATTAGTGAACGAAAATGAGAAATTACAATAAATACTATTTTGCAAATTATCCGCAAACTACAAATTAAATCGCAATTTATTTCTAAGGTTTTCAACGTGAATATTGAATATGTCAATTACACTCACGATTCATATCTATTATGACCTCGGAGGTCAGAGGCGTCATAAGCTCAGTATTGTTCGCCTTGCAAATTAGCCTCGCCCGCAGAAAATCCCTGGTGACTTTCGCGATGTCCAGCCGATTTATCGTTATATCGTGCTTCTGCGTATACGTATCGTCCAGGACTTTGTCGTTGAAATACCATGTAACCCTCGGCGGAGGTAAGCCTCCGATTACCTCGCACAACAGGAACATCTTGCTCCCTTCGTTAAACGTTTGCAGTATTTGGGCCAGAGTCCTTTCATTGTCGATATATATCACTGGCTTTTTCGGCGGCACTGTCAGCAAATCGAATTCCGATCGTGGGAATTTATTTCCGTGACATCGGCACGCGTCACATGTCCGCAATATCGAATTATAGGTACGCGCGGATTTCCTTTTGTTATCATTTTTTAATAAGATCGATTTCATGCGTCATAAATCCTACCGCCGGTATCCTGTTCCCCGCGCATCCGCGATATAATAATAACTATTTCAACAGTTTTAATGGCTCTCGATAGACAGAAATTGAATCGAATACGTTAAACTATCTAAAATCGGCGTAGCCGGGCAGTACTATTAAATTTTCACATCGCGAATTGGCGCCTGCAGCGAATGGCGGATCGCGATATAAGAATTAAGACATAACGGCCAGGTCTTTGACTTTTTTTCAATTTTTTTATTTCTTTTTATTTATTTTTTTTTTTTTTCTCTCTGCGAAACCACGTCAACGACCGGATGAGGTTAGCACCTGTTGAGCCCGTACTATGACGTTGAATTAATTGATTCAGAATCGTATTGCTAAAATGGCATCGGCCTTCCCTAGCTAAACGTATCAAACTACAATGATCCGGCTATTTGTTTCTGCATCTCGCTGGCGTCGATCCAACTTGAACCTCGCAACTTTATTTCGTCTCGTAGCTGTGTTGTTTCCACACGACTGTCCACATGAATACCCGTCGCGCGGAAGGTTGAGGATGAATGAATCAAACTATCTCCTCGATTTACTACTGTTTTCCGCGGTTATGCGCCGCCCGCGTAAATCTCGCTAACGGATGTAATACAAAACGAATAAATCATAAGTGAACAGAGAGATAGATGCCCATATGCGCCGCCTGATTAAAATCCCATAAAGCACAATCTGTCCGCCAACGTCGTTTGATAAAGCCACAAAATGTTCATCATAAAATGCCCATATTCCGTCGCGATAACAGATAATTGGAATAATGAAAAATAATCCAAGAACGTCTCCGAAATCAGTCGAGATTAAAATACTCCTAAATTTTTTATAATTTACTTTAGTTTTTTTTTCTCTTTAATTTTCTATTTTCACTTTAAATTTTATATCGGTAAATAATGAATTAATGTTATTTACCTTCGAATCTCTATTTGTCACCATTTTTATAAATAACGTTAAATCATCAACCTTCTCATATCATTCTGTAAATATCGCGAGTCTATTTAATTAAGGTTTAATAAGAATTTAATTACTTAATAATATTCGTTAGAATTATTCAGATATTAATCAACCGGTCATCTGACATTTTGACAGAATTTACTTTTAGAGTAATAACTAGAATAGCAATCGTAAAAAATTATTCAGAAATAATTATTGTCTGGGGCTCTTTTCCCTTTTGAAACTCACCTATAACCGTAAGATTAATCTTTTGATTCTTCGTGGGACTATTCTTAAAATCCACTCTGCATCTGTATACACCGCCGTCCGTGAACTCCAAAGGATCTATCTCTAGCTCGGCGGGCTTTACGTCCGTCTTCATAACCGCTCTTTCACCGAGCACATACGGATCTGACCAAAGCCTCGCCTGAGCTATCTTCCTCCCCCGAACATCCATACGGTATATCGGTTCGCTCTCCTTTTCATCTTTGTACCAAAATACCATGATGACCGTCTCGTCTTTAATCGGGGGATCGATGTCGCAAGGTATCTGAGCTTTGAAACCCGCCACAGCGCTAACGTCTGATATGGGCACTGAAAAATACGAAGAAGCGACGGGGTTATCTTCACGAAGAAAAGTACATGATCCTTCTTCTTCATGTTATAAATATATGACTTTAGATTTTGATACCCTAAATTCTTCGCACGACTCTCCCCCCATCTGTGCAATCGTTTGATTAATATTCCTTACATGAGACATTAATTTTACTACGCGTCTATAAAATAAACTTTTCGCAAATTTAATTAAGTTCTATTTTTCACGAATTTGCGAGCCGTGCTACGGGCGTTCTCGCTGCATCGCGTATGCGACAGCGGCGTATTACAATACCGTGCGCGCGTGACAATTTTCCAGCGAGAGATACGCGTGCTCGCGAACCGAGTACCTTGTTGCGTTTCTGCGGTTAACGGGGGTCCCGATTTCGTTGGCGATGTGCTGTCGTACGTTTTCTCGTCGAGGCCGCAAATTTGGAGTTTTAGTCAGTCACCGCCGGCGCCGATCGAATTACTGGAAATTGGTTGAACGTTCCCGGGCCAAGCAGACTCGGGGACGAGCCGGGCTGAGAGGCCAGCACCAGGGATAGGAAGCGTATACGCGCGCGCGTGGTCGCGCGTAGAAACAAAACGCGTTCACCGAATAGGGGCTGCACGATCGGGTGAACTCAATTAATCGGTCTACTTGCCGATTTATAACGCGCGGTGACCGTCGGGTGCGATTTTATTGGCTTTCATAGCCGTCTCATCCATCGTCCCGGGCGTCTAACGCCCAGCCAACCGACCATAGCGGTCTCATTATCTTTTCCCTCGTTGACCTTAGATGTAACGGGCACCGCGTTACCTTCGAAACGGGTGTCCGCTGCCGTCGCCAGAGATTAATTGAGCGCGAACGCGGCTGACGCGTATCGGCTTTTTCTACTGCGAGACTCGGCATCGGGCGCGAGAAAAAAAATACGGCTTGAGGTAGCCGCTGCATACTTTACGATTTCTTTCTCTTTGTTTTTTAATGACGTTAAATCCGATGACCACGTGAAAGATTGAAAAAACAAATCCGCTGCACAACTATTCGATAATTGATCGCTCGATTGCATGCTAAACATATCTGATAATTTTTTCTCTTATTTTTTTTTGTTCTTGTTTATTTAATTGAGACGTAATGTGCATACCTTTTTTAATTATATACGTCGTTTTTTTTTTTTTCATTATTAACAGCGTCAATGCCTTCTTTGGGAATTTCGCCAAGTCGATAACACCACGTTGCACGCGTTTTGAGTAACGTAAAAGATACGGGTATTGTGCGTGGCCGCGCGCAGTGACTAACACGTCTCTCATCGGCGCGATGTTTCCGCTTCGACTATTGATTATCCAGCGGATCACACGCCGTATTTATTTGCCTGTCTATAATATGCTCACGGTGATCGGTGCGCGCCGGAGATTTGCATGCACAATGAGCGATCTGTCGCGCGTAATACAGCCCTCGTTGCTCCGAGAGGGTTCGACAACGAGCGCCGAGCATCCCCCAAGAGACACGGCCGAATAATAATTTCGTTTATTCGTGCGACCCTCGTATTCGCGCGCGTGAGAGCTTCTTCGCGAGAGCGAGCTTCCGGATGACGATTCGGACATTACCAATATTAAATGTTATTCGCGCGACGTCTGCCGGTGCACCGTTAATCGTCGAAAATAATCGTTCGGGAGGTGAAACGCGCCGCCGCGCATCTGCATAAAACCGCCTCGGCCATCCGCATTTTCAATTATTTATGCTACGTTATGCACGTACCGAGTATGCATTCTATAGCTAATTAGAATAATGCGGAGAACGATGGCGACGTTACAATGCCGCAGCACGACCGACAAAATTTATTCAATACTAACAGCGCTAATTTTACATAGGAATCTTGATGAATTATTAAAGACTCGGTCCCGTTCTTCCCTCGGGGGGAGAGGCATGCCCGGGTTACGTACATTTCATGGCTTTTCTATTTGGCCGTTTGCCAAATGGTAGGCTTTTCGATTAAATAAATCGATCCTTGTAAATGTCGTATTATACTTTTATCAAGCCGCGCTCGCTATGAAGCCTTTTAGCTCTCCCCTTCAATCGGCGTAATCATAATTTCGGTCCTTTACCTTATATATCTTTACTTTATATATCTATTTACATCGAATACAAATGCGACAAATAAAATATACATATAGCGAAACTAAATTACGCTTATAATGCCGTTTTATTAAAGGCTAAATTGTTCTGCGTGCAAATAAAATTTTTCTCTTGCTGCAAATATACGTACGCACATATATACATATGTATATATATGTATATATAAAATACATATACCGGAAAATTAATAAAGGAGGATCTTTCAATAAGAAAGATATGTGTATACCGCGCGCGATTCGCGGAGGACAGGAACGATGAGTACATGCAATATGGGGCGTGGTGCAACCTTCGGCGAGCGTTCCCTGACAAAAAGCGGGGCAATAGCGGTGAAAGACAGTACGCAAGAAACGCTCGACCTATGAACCTGCCTCGTGCACATGATGTCATTATTGCTTTGCATTCGCCGCACCTTGGGGCTTCGGCCGCGCCTCGCGCAAGTAAAACGATATCGTACGCGCGAATTCGTCGGGAGCAGCTGCGCGCCGGAAGCCACCCTTACGCGAACGTTCGCGGCAAATTACATTTCCGCGGCTCCACCCCCTCGTCGACCGGAGAGCTGTTACTTACTTACAAAGCGCGCCAAGTCGTAATTCCCGTAAAACTCCTCTCCCGGTCTCTTACACTCCCCTTTCCCGCGCGAGTCCGAAAGTTCTTTAAACGATCTCGCGCGAGGTGGGGGAGGGAGGGAGGGAGGGAGGGAGGGAGGTTGGGAGAACCCTCTTTGATCATAATCTCTCGCCCGGAGTTATTTGGGAGCTCCTGAATTCCAACGCGCGCGACCGCTCGAGCGATAAAGTCGCTTTGCCGAAGGCAGATCCTTCTTATTTTTTTTTTTTTTTTTTTTTTTTATTTTCCTCCACCCCAAGTAAAAGCGACAGCGGGGGAAAAAGGGGGGAGGTATTAGAGATAGGTCCGCATCTAACGGTGCAAATCCCAGCGCTACTCGATAGATTATCTCGCTCGTCAAAGGAGAAGCGG
Organism: Cardiocondyla obscurior; assembly: GCF_019399895.1. NCBI lineage: Eukaryota > Metazoa > Arthropoda > Insecta > Hymenoptera > Formicidae > Cardiocondyla > Cardiocondyla obscurior. Next base: position 1,752,937 of record NC_091866.1, read on the forward strand.
CACCGAGAACGCGCTCGCTTGATTTTCTCGAAGCAGCCGCCGAAGCTGTAAATCGATGTTTCTCCTCCGTATGCAGTCTCGATGGCGGATAATCGTTGATTGCCCCGGACGCGCTCTCATCCAGTTACACCGCTATCTACGGCAGACACGTGTTTGAATAAAACCGCCGGCGAAGACTAATAGGCAATCAGGGCCCGTGCTCTACGGAGGAGATACGACCGCGTTGGCAATCCCTCCTCCCCCCCCTCCCCCTCGTGACGTCGCGCATGGATATAGAGTAATTTCATTTGAATCGCATATAATCCATAGATTACAGATCGCGTCCGCGTTTTCTTGGCCGTGGCGAATGTCGTGGCGCGACTAATGGGTTTCTCACGAGCGGAGTATCGCCGTATGTAGATCGCACGCAGATGGCACGATTACGATGAAAAATATTCCGCGAAGGAGCGTTACGACTTGAAATCGTCGACCTCGATAAGTCTCCATCGGGCTAATGCGGCCCGACCTCCTTCCTCGCCGCTGTGACTGCTGTGGCTTGGAAAAATTGCTACCGGCACTCGTTTTATTTACGATACCACGCGATCTCGCTTGTCTTCCCTATTAATCCGAGTATCTCCTTCCTCATCCGCGGACTCCGTAATCCGCTCTTCTCTGCCAAAAGTGAGTTGGAAAAGCTGCTTTTGGTCCGTCGTCGAAAGGATCCCCGTCGAAGCCTCTTTACTTTGTTCCACGTCCCTTATACCTCGCTTCTCCTTTTCACATGCTCCTCGCTTTCCCGTGCCCTGAGGGCTCGTCGCAAAGGGAAAAGTCTCGGAACTCAATGCGGGACTGATTGGCTCGCGCGATTATCCGTGGTCCTCCGATTGTCTTGGAAAACGTTGCTTGGGAAGAAATCCGGTCGGAGTAACGTTGAAATCCGGAAAGAAAAAGAGGAGCGTGCCGCATATACAGGGATATAAGAGAGGGAGAGAGAGAGAAAGAGAGACGTGGAAAAAGAAAGGAAAAGGGAAAAAAGTGATGGCGCGATTTCGCGAATGCGCGACCGTGGGAGATGGCGAGGAACCGGGAGAAGCGGACCGGCAGAGCCTCCGCTTTTCTCGTTTTATCCCGCGGATCTGGATTCATTCGGCCGGACAGCCAGCTAGTCGGGCCACTCTCTAATGCCCAGATCTTTATACGCTTCTTGGCCACCAACGGCGGTTTCGGACGGAAGAAACACCGTCGCCGGCATCGATCGAGCCACGAAAATAGCGGTCGACCCCGAATCGCTAAAGATCTTCGAAACAATCGCGGAATATACCCGGCTACGGTTTCTTCGCGACAGGCGTCCCTTTGTTCGCGGCAAGAAAAGGAGCCCGTGCCACTTCTATCTGATTTCCTCTTTTCATTACGCAACGAAATGACGTCGGGTCAGGTTTATCTTCGACCACGGGCAATTTATATTCGTATAAGATTCTCCGCGAAACAGACTAATTTCGAAATAAGACGCGAGCGAGAACGTAGTTACTACACTTCGGCGAAAGATATTACTCGGCCGATTCCTTACGCGGGTCAGGGCTTCATCAGCATCAATTAACTTTAATCCCCGTTTAATTGCAGAAGGGGGAAACGGTTAAACTGCGATTAAAATTAACCAACGTCGTCAAAACCGGCGATTAGTATCCCAAAAGCGAAGTGACCCGGAAACAGGATATTCGTTTTTCTTCTCGCCTTGCGAGGCGATACGGCGACGCGAATTTTTCTATAACGCCGTCAGTTAGCGGCATTCCTTTCGCCCGGTCGTCACTTTATCCGCTTGACGATACGCCCCGCGTGCACGGCGGAGATTTCTTTTCTGCGTCCGCAGAGGATATAGGAAATACCTATACGTGGCCTCGATGAAACTTGAATGCCTGGTAGGTGGAAAGGTTACTGCCTATCTGATGGCGAGTAAATGCGGCGCGGAGTGCGGAGACGCGACCGGTTCCGTCGCACCTGCTCCGGGGAGTTATTTCCTCTATGCCCCCCTTCGGCCTCCCCTATGTATTCGCGATCCCGCATAACAATCCACTCTTCTCACCTCTCGGTGGCCTCTTTCTATCTTCCTCTTTCTCGCGCCGTTCTCCAACATCTTCGGTATTCGCCGGCACTTTGCACCTTGCATTTCCACATGTACTCTCGCGGTAACCCGTCCTTCCAACTTATTCCCGCTGTCGTATCCCCTGCACCCGGCGACAGTGTTCGTTTTCTCGAGCTCTCCATTACATATACGTGCTGATGCAGCGCTGTGCGTATATGCATACAGGAGGAGAAGAGATATGTATACATATAATATATATATACAGATGCGCCGTACGCTTTTTATACTTATTTCGTATATCGACTGTCATTATAACGAGAAGGTGAGAGTAAAAATATTCCCGTCTCAGACAGACAGGTAGATTCAATGATATTGAATATCTGCGTTTAACGTTACGCGGCGTAATTGAAATTTATCGGTGAAAGAAAAATTGAGAATAGTCCTCGCTCCCGAATAGAACGTAATTTTCGTCAAGATAAACGTAAAGGTAAAGTTTCTGTTGTAAAACATGCGGTATCTTCCTCCAACGATTCTCTCGGGCAGTAGCTATCACCCTGGACAAACATAGCCGCAGTGTACACAATGCCGGTGTATAATGTCGAATGTGGAGGCAGCGTATGGCTGGAATTGACAATTCGGGTCCGTTAGATCCGGGAGCGGCGGGCTCTCCTGCCTGCGACACCGGCGGATTATTTCTAACGAAGGCGACGTTGCTACTATTTCGCGGCACGTAATTTCGAGGATTACGCTAGCGTGCCGAATTTTCGGGAGCGAGCGAAACGTAATTGCCTCTGCGGTGGAAGCGTCACGTTACGATGCATATGCACGTGTCGAACTATACGCCCGGCGTTACACAGTAATTTGATTTGTAAAAATGTCCCTAAATGCAGTGCGCCGTTGCGCTTCTCCTCGCAAAAATCGCGAGCGCAATTCCGTCGCATACGATATATCGTTGAGTGTTTCACTTCCGCAATCTTCACGCCGGCAAACGTTGAATATTTTTTTTTTTTTTTTTTTTAGCCGCGCGTCAATACGATATAAGCACCCTCTTGTTGCGTCTCGCTGATGTTTTATTTTTTCGTTTCATGCTGGCGCAAAAAAAAAGTTTGATGCTTCGATCGCAGGTAAACTCGGAGATATAATATTCGGACACTAGGTATTTTACAAGAAAGTGTTTGAATACCGCGTGTCGTTCAACTGTCACGTTAAACCGACGTGCGTGCGTCCTTACAACGTTTTCCTTTTAGTAGTACTGTTGTACGAACGTGAGAGAAGACGTCGCCATTTCAAACTTTGAGTGCCGATTCCGAGATAAAAAAAAATCTTATTACTCGTCATTTAAATAAACAAAGAAAATTAATTTTCTTGTTTTTTACCCGCGATAAAAATTGTAATTATTTGCATTTTTTAATAGAGCAGATTAAATGATCTGGTAACGTATATTATTTTAATAAAGTCTTATATCAAGATCACGTTACAGTATGTTGACGTGCGCGGTTAAAAATTTCCAATAATACGACGAGCGTTTGACATTTAATTTAGATTCGATTAATCGGCCCAATTGTTAGTGAGAAAAGCAAATGTGCGACGCGCGGTAAGTAAAATATTAACGCGCAATGTTATGACGAGATTAGAAGATCTTCTTTATTTTTGCGGAGTGAACGTATCCTTCAGAGAGTCATAAAACGCGTCGTATTCCAGCTAGAAAGCAGCATGAATCTCTATAACGCGATGTTTCCGGTTACTTCAGCAAAAGAATTGCGGTGCTCACAATGCGAAGCATCGCTCGCCGTATATTAGGGTGTAAAAGGACATATATGTCCTTCGAACTAAAGTTGGAGACGTGATGCACGTGCGCGTATGTGGTCGAGTTGAAGCAAAAAGAAAAAAAACTTATCCACTTAATTCGCTATAAAATTTAATACTACGTCGGTGGTAAAAACATGTTTTTAGTTTAAAAATTCCGGGTTTGCAATTGAGAAAAGTAAAATCATTTCAGCGTCGTATTTTTAATTTGTGTTTCTATTTCCAATAAACGGGATTCCTCGGATCCCTCGTTAATAATTTCGAAATCTCCGGTGCAAGAATTAATTTCATTACATTTGACTCGCGAAGAGTTTGGGTCGATAAAGGGCCACAGAATCCGGATCTCCAATTTCCCTTTTAATTTTAGAGACGCGTTCGTGGAAGTTACGCAAAGGAGTAGTGTAATCAAAGTACGGCATTCCGGAGCCGCGTTCGGATTTAGCGTTCGCCGCGCGCAGTCTGATTTTATTGGTCGACAAACGTGGCGCAAGCACGTAGAGGGACTTTATTGAAGTGTTATGCGCAGTCACAAAACGCCAGGAATTCTGATAGCGGCGAATTACGCAACGCGTGCCCCAGTTCAAAGATTTTTTTCTGATATAGCGAAAACTCGATGTCCCAGGAGCGGTTTAAAATGCAACAGCGAAATGGATCTCCCGGCGCGCGTTTCCGATGCGATTGGTTTTCCCGCCCAACGTTTACTCGTCATCTTGATCATTCGTGTGCAAACGTGCCAATTATACAGCAAATTCTGTCGCTCGTATGCTCGTGCCCTGCCGCATTTGTTGCCCTTTCCCGTTACCGCCGTTGTTGTGACAAGCGCACGATAAATATCGGAGCGATAGCGGCGCGGAGTGCACGAACCGCCGCTGGTTTCCGTATTCCGCCATATCGCGGGGCCTGTTAAATAATTTACCACGAATTGGCTCGCATCGCCGCCCGACGATGCCTATGTTTGTCCTACTTTCGCGTCCTTTCTATCGCTTCATCTACTTCCGTCTAATTCTCTGCCGCCGCGGTACCTCCGGCTCCGGCGGGTTCACCCACCCTGTTTTCTTCACCCCGCGTGCTCCTGTGTACATCCGCCCTCGTACGCCACCCTTGCGCGCCCCTCCGGTGCCCCCGGTTTGCCTTCTTCGTCATACCCGGCGCGTGTTTGTTCAGTCGGCGGTTTTGGCAGAGGGAAAGGGGGACGCGGTGTGACGCCGTTTTCCCGGATGCGGCGGTAAAGGAGCCGGCACCACGTTTGCACACCGCCCCGGTGTTTACACGCGCGGCTCCGAACGAGTTACCGACGTTACGAAGTTAAACAGGCCGGTGATAATAATCGCCATGGACAAGCGAAATTTATGGCTTCTTAATGAGTTTGATCATTGTTCATTAGCGGTCAGCCGTCGTTAATAGATACACGCGCCTTTCCAGTGAAATTGCGAGGCGAAAAAGTTTTGCACAATAGAAATTAACTATATATATTTCCTGACGAGGATCGCGGCTCTTTTACAACTCGTGATTTATAAGCCACGAACTTTTAAGAGATAATCATTTATTGTTTTAAGAAAAAAAAAAAAGAAAATAATTAATTACACGGAGACAGGCGACAAAACGATTCATCGCCTTTTACGGTCGATGCGTGCTGCCGTGTAAGATTCGCATTCAATGTCTATGAATAAGTCAAAGTGCTTTACATTTTGGTACATATTGAAGCCTATCTATCGTGCTCGTATACCGTTTATATCCAGTTTATATGCGAACTAGGTCAAGTGGGTAGCGTGCTCGAGATAAAGGAAGGTAACCGACGATTCCCTATTGAGAAATGGAATATTCGTTCAATGTCCTGTTTCCATCTTTTCCTTCTTCCGCGGCGACCGGGAAAGTACGTAAAGAGCATTTTGTCAAAGTTTTCCCAGTACATTCTTTACCTTGGCAAGAAAGTTGCACCTCTCGTATTTGCACAACGGCGCCGGTGCTCGTGCGCGAAAGTGCCGACCGCTTCGTTCCTCACGGATCCGCAAGAATACGCAGCGCCGCGCGATTGTTAGTTTAAAGATTAATAGTTTTTGGCTCGATAATTTCCCTCCGTCGTGTTTAATACTTTCATCGCTATGCCACTCACGTGTCTGAGTGACACGTAAATTTCCGCGGGAGCTCCGTCATCCATTCGTGAGCGGCGATTTTAATCGCCAAGATAAGAGCTACTTTGCCAAATATCGATTATCGGAATGTAAAAAGTAAAATACATAAAGTTGTGTACCGAGTTGGATAAAAAATTAAATTATTAATTATTACTATATATTTTTCTACGCGTAATTTAATTTAATAATTGAAACAAACCGTTACTTCTGGTTTATAGTCTCTATTTAATCCGTCCAAGATTAAGCTGTTAAAAATGCGCATATTTTTAAATTTAGTTCTTCGTTATCTGTTGCTTTGATACGCGGGGATCATTTTGTATTCCGATTGCGCATATTCTACAAAACAACCACGCATTTCGCGGGAACTCAATACCGGAATCAACTTAGCAGTCAACGTGTTAAAACGCACGTTCAACTTTTAACGGCGGCGGAATATCGTTTAAGAAGTACCGTACACCCGAAAATTCCATTCCGTTTTCCCTATATTCGGCGGTGATACATATGAAAATATGTGAAAATACAATTTCCGCGCGACCCGCGCGCCAGTTCGTCCTTCAATCGCTATCCTACCTATTTTCTTTTTATTGCTTTCCGGATGCGGTGGTTTCTACCTTCCGTATGTTTGGCTGGAACTTGTCGGTTTGCCAGTGGTGCCTGAATCTACAGAAAACAAGTCGCATCCACGTTTGCGCACCCCGCGATGTTTACAGCGGTGCTTTGATCAAATTACAAGGCTTGCACTCTCAAGCTGCCGAATGGCTGCAGTGCAAATTGAATTTTTGAGTATTAGAAAACGGTCGGCGAAAAGCCCGGTATCATGATGCATTTCGACTTAAATAAAAAAAAATAAAAAATAAAAAAAAAGGGGAGAATAAAAATATCGTATATGGTATTTTATGAAAACAATAAAATATTGTTTCTCAGAACGCGAGCCGTTGCACTTTGACCGTCGCGTGTAAGTGCACAGTAATAAATTATACGTTAGTTCACTTATAAAGAGAACAGACCGGGGATGTCAACGATCACGCGAATCTGGCCGCTAAAATTTATACTCCTGTCAACGGAGGGATGCAAACAATCTCCGATCCATCCCGCGAATCAATAGGTTACTTCGCGTCTGCACTTCGCGTCGCGTTTAAATTTGTCATGTGCAGTCCCCGTGTATGCACGAGCGCCGGGTGATGCGATGTATTACCGATCTACGACGTTCGTGTTTGCATTGAATAATTACTCCGGGGATCGTCGGTGTCGGCTGGATACCGTATGCGTCCCGCGTTACTCCGAGGAGCGCGGATATTCGCCGCCGCTCTCAAGTAAACGCGGTACACGCGGTGCGTGCGAAAGCGCGACCGTACACGCGCCCGTGGACGCACGTATGCACGCCGCGCGCACGCATACGGAATACGTAAGCGTTTGCGTGCGCCCGTGTCCGCCGACGGTTCATTGTCTAAGTCGTCAATTTGCGAGGTTCACGAGAGGATTTAACGAGGTAATAGTACTCGCCTCTGCGCTATTAACATTTTAATTGCGGCATTAACGAATCTCCCCTTCCACCTTTCGCAACATTTAATCGGCGCGTTCGCCGACCGATTGCGCTCGTAATCCACGGCTGTTAACGTCGCGCGTTCGACGGGCGGTTTCCAAATATCGATGCCTCGTCCCCGCGCGTTTTTAATTTTCACCTGGTAATTTTTATCTCCCTTGCACACGGGCAAGGAAAATTGTAGCGCTCCGCGCGCGACGCCATCGTATCTCGGGTTTGCTCTCCGTAAATGTTTACGCGACGCATTCTATTCCCGATAGCGCGATCGCTATCTCGCGCAATTTTCACCCGGGGGCATAACTTCAGTGATGCACGGATATGCAAACGCGTCAACGTGTGAATATTCAGAGCCACGTATCGGCGGGGCGCAAAGGTGCGAAAGCGGTGCCACGTGCTCGTTGCCGTTTGTTAACGGGTTACTTCGTGCGTACGGCCATTCATCACCTGGCATTAATTACACCGTATCATTAACACCGCCATCGTCCGTGATGAATCTCAGGGCTCACGTCAGCGCAGAATTTCGATGCGAGATCCGACACGTTGCTATACAACAAAATATTGCTCGAGCATTGATATTTAAAATAGGAATTATATTTAAAGATTTCACGCGAGGATAACCCTGATGAATATCCGCATTTAACAAAAACCATAAATTCGTAAGAGAAAAAAAAACGGAACTTTATATTTTATTAAAATTTTTTTTTTTTTGTTACGGAATAACCCTATCGTCAGAAAAGAGCGAAGTAGCGCATTAGTCACAGCTCGCTGGAGCTCGCGGAAAATTTTCGCAGAAAGGTTCTCCGTTCACTAACAGAAAGTTTGACTGGTCAGCCAGCCGGCTGGCTAGCTGGCGAGAGCCGGCTACGGAGTCGTTCGTTAGCCGGGACTTTGAAATACCGCGGTTTCCTGTTTTTCTCGTGCTACACATATCGCCTAGCCGCGCCGACTTATTTCGCGCCGGCGTGCCCGACCGAACGTTGTACACCACACCATTGTGGAAATAGTTCCCGCGATGTTTTTCTCCTGCTCTTCTCGCTTCCCGTTTTTATTCTTCTTTCTCCTCCACTTTTTTTTCCTTTATTTCTTTCTTTCTTTTTTTTTTTCTATTTACTTCTCCCTTCCACCCCTGGTTTCTGCCCCTCGCTTTTCAAGGCCGGATATCCTTCTCTTACGACCGAGTCATTCCTAAAGCCACGAGCCCTCCGCTCACCCGGTCGCTTTCTACCGTCGCGCCCGCCGCCGGCTTTTCCTTTCTTTTCCGGCGTTGCGGTCGAAGCCGCCGCGGCACCGCCATTTACGCGAACATCCTCGATAATAAATCCCGTCGAGTGATTTACGAAGTATCTGCCTTCAACCTCCCCCTTGGGGAGCGAGCACCCCGCGGACCGCCTTCCGGACGTAACCCCCATGCAGTTTGAAAATTAATAACGCTCACGGCGATAGGCCGCTGTAGCGCGGCTTTTATGGCCCTGTGATTGCGGAATTAAATATCGTGACGACATACCGTCAACAGCGCGTTGCGTCGGTACAATCATCGATTGTTTCCGCACGTTTAGTAATTGCACGAAAATTGCATATTTTCAGATCACTGATATTAATAATATTTCCCCCTCCCCCCTCTTCGTAAAGTGATATTCGTTTCTTTATGAAAATATATATCGCATCACCACGACGCTTTATGATATTAATATTAATAATTGGCCGCAGCACGTAATATCGATTAATATCAATTATTAATTATCTCATTTAACTTCGGCACAATAAAAAGTCACGACATAATTAGCTAAATACTTTCTGAAATAGGATTAAATATCTTAAAATATTAAAAAGTATTATAAATAAAGCAAAAAATGGGGGGATAAAATATTTTTTAACAGAAAGAAATGTTACTTATTATTAGATACGAATTAAATTCTTTCAAAGAGAGAAATCACCGTCTGAACAAAATATTGTTTATCAAGAATGCGACTTTGTATATGAAATTGACGATGGCGCGCACACTGATTACACGTCATGTATACCCGGCAAAGGGGTTGCGATAAAAGGATTAATATTATGCATGCGCCTTTTGTTAAACATTGCTGCGAAATGCAAGGAGTAATATGCGAGGCGGAAAATGACTTCGCACGGGTCCTTTACGAGTTGGGATGCGAGAAAATCGTGATATCGAAGAGCGTGACACGAACCCGCATTACAAATAGCAACCGTTACGACGCCTGTGCGCGTCGAGACATAAGCTCAACGGCACGGAAACGAGAAGGCTGCAACCGGCAAAGTCTGCCGCGCGGACCTTCTCGATCCGAGGCAAAACTCGTTGAGCGCGAAATAGCGCCTGATAGCCTGAAACTTTTATTAAAAATTGCCAAACGCCTCTCGCGCAGCTTCCGCTTAATATCGATATCCGGATAATTTAACGAAGGCGTGTTATTTTTCGCGAATTCAAACGATCGCTCACTTTCGTAGGCCGCACTCCAAATTGTAGCGTTATTTTCTCGCGTTTTTTTATATATTTTTTTTTCGTTCTGACTGCGATAAACTTATCCCGGCAAAAATAATATTATAATTTTGAATTGAAAAGTTGATAAAAAATTAACATAAAAAATGAATAATTAATATTGCGAATTTAATATTGCACGTGAATTATTAATTGTATCTTTTTAGTTTTCACAAATATATTATTATATTATACTATTTTAACATGTTCAAGACTAGATATAATTACTATTTTACTGCAAATTCTTGAGTAATTATTCATATTAGTGTAATTAAATGAATTAATTTTAAGGAATTAGTTTTATTCGGATAAAAATAAACTTTTACTTATTTTATAATTTATAATATATATATATACTAAATACTCGAGTAGAAATTTATCTAGCTAATCTGATTTTGCAGCTAGTGGTTAGATCGCGCAGATTAAATATATTTCTTAACTAGTGACTAGGTACTAGCTCTAGACTTGATACTAGCGATAAATTATAAGAAAGTATTTATTATTTGTCTACATTAATATTTTTTTTTATGTTACAGAGCAGAATTCTACAACTCCGCTGAAGTTCATGCAGATTGGTAAGTTGCATAATTTTTTTTCGTAGTTTATAATTGGGCACACAACTTTTCGAAAAATAGCTCACGCGAAGAGTGCGCACGGTTTCTTTTAGTATTATTAAAGATTGTAGGTTCTGTTCTTCTAAAGAGAAAATCGACTTTAAATTGCAGAGAATATGCAAGTGAAGTTTGTCAGTTACGTCACGGGGTACCTTTTACGCATGATGAATGACTTCGTAACGACGCGTCAATATCGAAATAAAAAAAAACCGGCTTCCTTTCTAGGTCTCGTTCCCTATTACGTATGATCGGGATAAAACGCACTTCTGTAACCCCTATATGTACTCGTCACCGTGCGTTGCGCAAAATTGCACGGCGAAATCACCGGCGGTGAAATCGCTCTCTAAGCGAAAAGAGGAGAAAAATGCGCGAGGGGAGCGAACAATACGCCTCCCCCGCGCCAAAAATGCACCTGCCCGGCTCGAACGGTGTCACGTTCCGACTGCAGTTGCATCACGGCTTCCGAATAGGACAAACGTGTGCGCCGGGGGGATGTTCACCCTCCCCCCAACCGGGGTAAGGCTCTCCGCCGTGCGTCCGGATACATTATCCACGCCGAGCTTTCGGTTATCTCGAGTCACCCGATCGTTACCGTGTATTTCGCGGCGGACGTTGAATCTCTTTTTTTTTTTTTTTCTCTCTTTTTCGTTTCCCTCCCTTCGTATTTTTCTCCCCCGTCTCTTCTTGTCTCTCGTCCTATTTCTTCCGTAACCCGCGGCGACGCGGACGCGGATGACATCCCGACGCGAGGGGAGCGACTGCGCTTTCCCGATTCCCACGACGCGCACCGCCGCCGACGCCCGCGGGCTGTAATTGCAGTTTCCTTTTATTTCGAGTCCGCGCAACGCCGGTGGAATACTACCGGTTTACCCGTGCTTTATAAACTTCCCCGCGTCTCCTTACAGCTCGATATGAAACTCGAGCCCGACCGGTGGAGAGAGAGGAAGAGCGTCCGGCGCGGCGGCGCGACCGCCGGCGAAAGAATTTTAAGTTTCCATCGAACGAAAGCTTGCACTCCCGCGGAATTTCAATATCTTCGCCCGTAATGGACCGTTACTGCACGCATTACGCTCCATTACGAACACGCGGTTTACCGCGAGGAGGATCTGTAATCGTTTAAGCGCGTTTCGACGCGCCACTTTGAAGCGGCCGCTCGCATACGTCCGCTGATGACTTCAGCGAGAATCAATTTTCAAACACGCGGATGTTTTATTACGTTTCCAACGCTCGTTCGTTATATGTTTTAAAATAGATTTTTCTCAGCTTACATCACGTACGTACCTATATAATATCAATACAATATTTTTTTTTTTCTTTTTTAATAAATCCAATTTGATTTTATATTTTTATTTTTAATATTTATGTGTATTGCGTAATTTAATCAAATCCAAGCAGATCTAAAAATAAATCAGGTGCGAAGAGAGAGCTTATCGCGTCTTTTAATTGGTCACGAGCGCGATCGAAGTTTATTAAGTCGATTAGGTGATTGCGTGATCACCTGTGATTTATAAGTAAGCTTCCGCAAAGTGATGTGCATATGCATAGAAATGAATAAACGCTCTCGCGTGTCGCCGCGATACGTGTTGTTTTTTTTTTTTTTTTTTTGTTCACACATTCCAGATAAACGGTACTATTTCTCATTTATAATTGCGGTATACAAAATCGAGCAATTTATAACTGACACTTACGACCTATTTCTTCGCGGGGTAACTTGATAGAGATCCGGCGAGATAACAATGATAACGAACTCATTGATCGCGACGTGCGGCGCGATAGGAAACAACGACCGAAACAGGTGAGCGCGAATTGGCAAACGAAACGCGGAACTGTAATAAATAATACCACCGCGGTGGTGCTTAATCGCGAACTCCGCCGCGCCGGGGAATCTTTTTTAATGGAAAGTTGGAAATATTTTTTCCCCGGTAATCGCTTCCTCTTTAAATACGCGCCCTTTTAATCTTTATTATTCGAGCACGGGGCGAAGATTAGAACTACCAACTTTTAATTCGAGCTTGTTTTTAGCCGGCGCCGCGCGTATGCACACCTGGTGTTGTGTGTACGGCTGGGGAGTTGGCGCACTTTCATAATTTGCTTCACTGTCAGCAATACAGTGTGTAAAGTCGCCCGTTATGATATGGCCAACGACAGCGCCGATATACGGATAGCGTTTTGATGCCTCCGATCGTAATCTATCCAGTTTAACGATCGAATAAAAATTTAATATCGTACGTACCCTCGCAATTGAAGTAGATAAGATAGCGCTATATACTGCAGAAGTTCCACATCCCTATTAACTTTACAATCGTCCTACTTAGGCGTAATCGGCGTTTAAACCATGACAAGGACGTTGACTTACACTCCGCGTCGACGGATGCTGCCTAGAGCCGTTTAAAATTGCACGCATAGTCTTCAACTGTAGTATATATCGCCGTTTTGGTTTTATTTGCCTAACGAGCGGAGTAGACATCCTTGACCGGTTCAAACGGCTGAATATTAAACTTTAACGCGTCGGGGTTTGAAAGCTTGACGATTAAATCTGAATCGTCGGAAAAGCGAGATGGCGAGAGCAATAGTTTTTTTTTCTTCTCCTTTTTTATTTAAAGTACAAATAAGGTAAGATAAAAATCTCTCTCGTGACAACAGATAAGAGGGGGATTTTAAGAAGAGTTTGAAATATTAGCGAAAGGCTAACGGAGCCACGGCGGAATAACGGTGGCCTTCATATATCTTCATAACTGACAAGAATTGTGTAAAACAATCGAAGGCCGTAAATTCGCGAATTCGCGCATCGACGCCGCATGAGTTGTGGGAGCGCTCTTTATTACGGGATTCCCTAGTTCTTTGAACGACGGCAGTTCGCGCGCGACCGCTTTGTATATATAAAAAAAATTCCAACGAGATCATTTTATTACTCGCATGGCGTGGGGTTTTTTTTTCTATCTTTTTTTTTCTTTTTTTTTTGTTTTCCTCCCCAATTCGTGCGTTCCGCGATCTACGGTTCCCTCCCAACGCTATTCAATTCCAACCAGAACAACACGTACCGACGGTGTGCAAACCATTATGCATTTGTGTGCGCGCGAGTTACACGCCAGGGGTCCATCGTTGGTTCCTGATATACACGAGAATTCGCGGGTATGGGGTAGACCGCGGGGGACAGGGACAACGGGGCGACGGGAAGGGGGGTATGAAGGGTGCACACGCAGCGGCGGCTTTGATTTTCAACCCACGATACGCTACTGCCAATTATTCAGCGTACATGTTGGCCCATTGTGAATCTGTCGAGAGATGGCGGTCGATTACTGCATCCGAAGTGGAGCCGTTATGTCAATTTGCATAATGCATCGATTAAATAAACGGGTTGCGGTCCTGTCCGATGTCGTGGAGCACGACGGTGGCGAAGGGCCGCGCGCGTCCCCCGCAAAACAACTATTGACAGGCGGCGAATTCTCGACGCCGTTCACGTTCTGTGCGTACGTCAAAATTAATGTACGCTTCTGTTCCGCCCCGCTACCCTTCTGCGCTTTTTCCGGGCACCCGAGCACGCGACGCATCACATCACGCACGATAACGATTATGAGGTTGTCGCCGATGTCGCTACGATGACGGTACGCGCCAACTTGTCTTTCGCCATTAATTAGTGGCGTAAATCGCAGCGGCGTGTCGCGGCCTGAAATTCCGTCGTGTCCTTTCACCCCTTCCCGTGTCGTAAATCAGAACACGTCGTTTGTCACCTGGCGCATCGGCTCGCTTCGTAATACCGAAATATATACTATATATATATATATGCACATACATATATACGTATATCGAATTACCGAAATAAATTCTCGTCTTGCTCGATTTAGTTTCGCATTTAATGCCGCTATTTGCCCAAGCCGTTGTTGCATGATAATTGCACCGCCGTCCGACGACGTGTTCCGCCGACGCAATAATTCCAGACATTGGCAAACGATCGGTAATCGTACAATTATTGTCCGGTCGTTTTATTGGCGCGCACGATAAATATGCGAGGTATTCCGAAAAATCAATAGTACAATAATAACAAAGTGATATTTTCTATCGAAATGAGTGACAATTTTTCTTTAGCGGAATTTTTGGAACGTCCGATAATTAAAATTTATTCTAGTTAAATATTGAATCCAAAAGTGTGAATAAAATTAAATTGGTGGATTCTGGTTAGCTTTTTTTACTTTTTTTTTTTTACCATTTAGTTAGACTACCGTCAACTTCTCGTTAATATATATTTTCTTTTATCTATACTGAAAATAGCTGGCGCGATATTTTTTTAAAGACAATCGCATAATTATTGCGGTAATTAATTAACCTGACCCGCTTGTTAATTAATTACATTTTTGTAATTTATTCAGATGTACTTGTCACAATAATTCTCTGTGAGCGACTAGATACTCGGGATACGAGCGGAAAAAAAAAACGTTTTATCAGTCCTACGTGTAATTGCATGTACCACGGAAACATTTATTTTGACGTTATCGCGTCATCTTTTTAATACATAAAATATTGAAACGATAATTATTCGAGATCCTGCTGCAATCTTAATGCACTTTGACGCTTTAATGAGACATTAATATTTTGCAATGTTTGCAATGATTAGTAGCAATCAAAATTTTTTTTTTCTTTTTCCGCGAAATACTAAATTAATCGCGATTTTTTTTTCGTAAATTTTAATTCCTCGTACTTCAAACATTTCATTCAATTTCTGCTGGAACTGGTCTAGTAAAATTTTACTGAAAACACCGATTGTCCGTCAGTTCGTGTCAGCGCGGAGTCGTCTGGCGGTTCATTATCCTGCGTTGTGATATGGAAAATCGATACCGGCGTCGATATAAGCGATCCTGATGTAAGCGCGTAAATATTTTCACTGTGTTGAAAGCAGCGGAATATTGCAAGCGTAAACATTTTCCCCGTTACCTGCGAAAGCAACGTAGATACTTAGCCTTAAACGTGCTAGGCGTATATAACCGATAACGTAAGTTCGGAGAAGCACAAACTGAAGGTGGAAGCGTTACGTAACAAGAATCGAAAAATACCTATCGATCCGGACCAATTATTTATTTTCCCGATCCCATTAGCGTGCGCACACGAACGGAGAGAAACGGAACAAGGATTTTCTTTTCTTATAATTTTTTTTTTTTTTTTCGCAATTATGCATTACATTTTACTCCACTTTCCGTTCTTTTCCCGGCGCCGGAAAGCGCCCAAGTTTTTCATTCACTTACGTGGCTCGTCGACGTCGCCGAGCAGAACTTCCGCTACGACGAACCGGGCCAGCAAGCTCATCAGCAAAAGCATCCTTTCCATTGTAAGCGGAATGAATCCCTGGCTCCTCCGCTTCTTCTCGTGCAGAGACGCGCCGGCGACTCGCCTCCTTAAATCCCCGTGCTTAAGTAGAGGCCGACGCGGCCGATAACTTTCAATGAGACGAGCGATCCCTGGTGATCCGTCAGGTCATCCGGAATCTCGGTACTAACGGGTGCATCTCGTGAGACGCGAGAGACGAGGGAGGGAGTGGGGATCAATCTGACTTTCGCCAGTCCTCCGATTTTTCACCGGCGGCGAGAGCTCCTCCCGGTAAAACGTTCCGGTGTACACTTTTAACGATAACGAGCGAGAACGACGGCGGGTGGTCTCGACCTGCGCTTTTGAAAGGAGGCTTGAAGCGCAGTTGACGGAGCACGCGAGGCACTTCGCCGGCAGATTCTCAACGTAAAACTGCGGATTATAAGTAAGTCGCGTAACTCCTTAAAGGCTCCGCGCGATTACGCGCGTTATTTATGTACGCGAGCGCCAACGTCGTCTCTAACGGGGTTACTCGATCGGCTAATCGTACATCCTTGCACAGTCTATTGGCGTTCATTTCATACACCACTAAGTCTCACACGCGCGAAATGATCCATCCCACGTCCCGTGCCGCCGTCATCGCGCGGCGTTAGTGACGTAATGATGTTTTCGAGAAACGTGGGACGGAAAAATCGATGAGCCGGAAGACTCCGCTAGTCGCGATCACGTCGAGCGTTAACGAGCGCAGCCAGCACGCCGCCGTGCCCCGCGCGCGAGAAACATTTCACGTTGTGCACTTTGGTATATTGGGATCACCGCCCACTCGTCCTACGTAAATTTTACGCCGCGGCGCTTTTAATAATTATAGCGCGCCGCGAATAAATCAAGGAGCGTTCGGGCGACAAGCGCGGAGGCGTTGGCATTTCCAATTACGTCCGATCGACCAGCGAACCTGTCGTATCGCTCCGACGTGATTTTAGGTACAGACACGGGAATCCACGCGATCACTCGGGAAGAGTCCTCTGGCGCGTAGCGTACGTTCCCCGCCGAGGGTGAGCAACCCCCAGCCGCGTAATTCTTAGGGTCAGCGGCCGACGGCGGTGAGCTCGCGCCGAGTTTCCTCTCGCGATACGGAGCGTCCGGGGGTGGTCCGGGCACCGCGAGGATCTTAGGTAGGATCACTTTCACCCTGTCGTGCATGGATCGGCCCCGTTCGACGTCGAGATCTCGTCCGCGCCTCGAATCGGTGACCGGATCCGATCGGCGATTTCCAACCGATCGAGAGCGGTCTTCCGGGGAAACGCGCACCCCCTGCTCAAGGTGGAAGGCGCGCTCACTGCGGCGTTGCGGCAGGCCTACTGACGGTGCCGTCGAAGCTTTCGGCTTGGCTCGGTGAGGTTCGTACAAGTCCGTCACCCTCCGGTGCGGCGCTTAAAGCGCCCGCCGATCACTTTTCATCCCCTTCGCTCCCGCGACCGACCTCGTCCTACTCCACTGCGCGCGTTTTCCCTCCCTTCGGGCTGCCCGACACTTCGCGAATCGAGGGAAGGCTAGAAAACGACCGCTGTCTCGTTGATAACTCTGAGACCGCGAACGATACGGAATAAAGAAAGCGCGGATCACTTATGTTTAGCTTGTAGCTCGCGGAACATGAGAAATAAAGGTTAATGATTTGAGAAAGTAATCTGCGCCCCGCAGCAAGACACGCGACGAACTAAGACAATTCTGAAGTGCATTAATAAAATTAAGAAAGTCCTTAAGAATTTTTTTAGACGGATTAGAACAATTTCACGCCATGGATTTAAGAGTCCCTTAGCCTGCATCAGGAAAAAATAATTTAGATCACAGTCGCTAATTTCTGTTTTTGTACAATGTCTAAGACTTGAAGACGAGATTGTTTTTCGGTACACAATAATTTTCTAAATGTAAAACCATGCATATTTTTTTTTAATTGTTTGGATTTACAAGAAAAATTATGTCAAATGTTTATGGGAATGGATGGTTATTACTTGTAACACAAAGCATTTGGCACCGGTTTGCGTTGCACGCAAAATGGCAAACGCCGTGTTACTGGTATTGTCAAAATAACACTACGTTCTATGTGCCTGGCCAACTACGTGCACGACTACTTCGCGTTTCCCTCTCATCCGACCGAAACTACTGGTGTACTAACTACTCGCCCAAAATTCACAGAGAAAATATTGAGAAAGAAAAAGTATTATTTAAATGGAAATAAGTCCTATTAGAAATAAAACACGGTCAAATAAAATTGCGAAAAATATTAAGCATGAAAAAAAAAAAATTTTATATATATAACGTTAAAAAAATGACATAATATGCCGACGAATTTTTATTTTATTTTATTACTATCTTCTATTTGATTCTTTACATTAATGCATTCCGATATACTGCGCGCAGATTTTTTTTTCCTTTTTTTTTTTTTGAGCTTTGTGCTACAGTAAAATAAAAAAAAATTAAAGAAAAATGACAACTGCCAATGCATAAAAGCGCGAGTATTAAAAACTAAAAATTGAATTACAGAACAAGCCGGATTTAATTCGTGCACCCCGCAGGCAGTGAAAGTGATTTACGTGCACGTCGGTTAACCGGAAAAAAAAAGAAAGAAAAAAAAAATCACGCATGTGTACACGCGTGAAACGCATGCATTGCATTGGCATGGACATATAAAATTCGCGAACATAACTGGAAAAACGTAAAAATGTTAACTTTTTGTCAGCTGTCTCTTTTGCGTTTATTTAAAAATTTTATAAAAATTTGTATTGCAACGATCCTGTGACGGTCGGCTTTGGAATTGCCCGGTGTCAATAAAACTTTCTGAAAATATATCTCCTTCCGAGCAGCTGCTTCTGTGTAATAACGTTTAGCGCCAGGTTTATACACGTAACACGTATCGAGTGGCCATACCACCCATTCACGTTTGCCATAATTATACTATATTCACTAACAGCACAGATGCGCAAGGTGTACTCACATTAAGGTGTACTCAAGACGAAAGTTTATTGCTTCCGCAACAAGTTCCTAGAACGCCATTGTAGAGCGATGATTCGCTCGAGATATTACACTTGCCAAAATGAGAATAGTCCGAGATACCGGAATATTATCTCGCAATCAGCACTTTAGCGAAGTATTGTTATTTATCTCTTTGCGTACATCTAGTTACGATGAAGATATTAACAATCGTTTTTTATTTTATTAAACAACCGTGGTAATTAATGACGATACGTATATGCCAAGTCACGTTCATTAAGAAAAAACAAGCTGGAAAAAAAACAAATCTTCATTAATAATATTCCTCTGTTTGCATTATCGGGTTTAATTTAGTAATTGTTTTATCGCTATCTTCTTGAATATAACTCTTGTCAAAATAATCAGCGACAGAGTCGACCTCTTCACACTACGATAATTGTAATCGCTATGATGTATGTAGAGTAGTACGTTACCGGAACAAGCATATCAGAGTAAGATATTGCAAATCATCGTGCATCGTTAATTTCCTTTCAACGGAAATTAAATCTAATTTATTTCTATTTGGAAGGTGATGTAGTGGATAGCGATATAATGGTCATCACAGGATTAGCTCTTAGATCGTTATCGTTAGAAATTTTAATTCCGCTACTATTTCTTATAAAAACTTTAAAGTCAGACACTAGCAGCTATAAACGTTACTGTGCATAAAACGACGATGTAATGCAAAAGAGATATATCTATATATTTTTTTTTTTTTTAATAAGCAGTCGTCGATGTGATTTCTTTTTTATATCACAAGAAACTGCCGTACAAACTTTTTCTCTTTTATGTTCGTTTGTGTGTGTATCCGTTTGTAATCCCCATTTCAAAAATTGTAATCCGAGTTTAGCTTCTAATATAATAGCCTAGAACTGTGTACAAAATTTTTTTAATGCTCGGTGTTTTTAAATGTCTTCCTAACGCAATTCATACCTTAGAACTTATTTGAATTTCTTCTCTTGTATAATTAATTGCAAAGCTTACAGTAAATATATTAAAAGCTAAGTAATAATAAAATACAAATATTACATTACAAAAAAAAAACAATTGAATTAATCAAATATTTTTCAAAATCTTTAATAAAAAAAATAAACGAAAAGAAATCCGTATTTAAACGAAATGTAGGGCATATTATTATCGAAATTGAATATAAGTAATTCTTGCGAAGTAAGTAAAAAATTTTAAACATGTCGGAACAGCATTATTTGTGCAGTATAGCGTTATTTTTTAAATAAGCATTATTACGAAAATTATATTAATTATTGATGACGGCGATAGTAAAGAACATTATTGAAATGCACGTCAGCGTATTTAAACATTGTCGGCCTGTCAATAATAATATGATTGCTTTTAATTATTTTTAACGTTATCACCAATATTACTATAGCGTTACGTTAAGCTTAATTAATTATCTGATATGTAATCTTGTCTCATACACCGTGAATCTGATATTTGCTGTGATAAAAAGCAGAGCTTAATGTAAAGTACCGAGTCAAGTGTTTATATAATATTATCCGTGTGTTTAATTATGCTAGACGTCGAAAAGCGCTTGTTATTTACTGCGTAAAAATTATATAAAATATTTAATATTACGCAAACTCAGATAAAGTTTATATATTATTGAGCAAACAATTTTTCGTAGTAAACCTTTAAATCGCACGAATTCGTCGCAATTGGCAATGTAAAATTATCTGAATATGATTTTATCGCTCGAGCATTAAAAATCTTGTTTACATGTTTTATGTTATAAACGTTATCTTAATGATTTAATACGTGTTGCAAGCATGTTACTAAGATTACGTATTTGTAGCGGAACATTTGTATTTATTTTACACTTTACATTTTGCCTAATCTTATTAGTTACATACATACTTATTAGTATACATACATAAATAGCATGATATAATATAATTACTTAATGTTATAGTTATCTCTAAGAGATCTTCGTTAGTTTTAAATATATGCCGTGAGTTGTTTGCAACATTAGGGAGCTCAGTGGAGCGAGTTGAATTGGAATCTGAGTTTTCTCACAAATATCTATTTTATAATTCGTTAGCACCTTGATTAAACCAACCTTGGTTTGATTAACAGCAAATCTTGCCCCTGAAAAATCAACGTCTATTTTAATATACCGTTACTTTTCGAGACAATCGTGTATTATGTATGTAGGATCGTAAGTTCTTTCAATTACCGATGCAATTTCTTGGACCGTCTCCGAAAGGCAAATGATACATGGGATTTCTCTGCTTCATATTCTCTGGTGTAAAACGTTCGGGATCGAAAACTTCCGGATTTGGATAGATATTTGGATCATGATGAATTGCGTAAGTGGGTATAATCACTTGCTGTCCCTTTCGTATATCGATTTTAGTACCCTCGAAAGTGTAATTTGTTATAGGTTTCCTTGTGAGATACATAACTGGTGGATATTTTCTAAGAGTTTCTGTAAAGTAACAAATACTGGATTTAGGGAAAGATATTTTCGATTAATCTTAGGTTTTTTTTTTTTTTTTTTGTTGAATAAAATACTTTGGAAAATTGTCACTTCTTCTTTAAGAGAACTTTATCGGGCAGAGTTCTAAATTTATTTGGAGATAAATTTGAGTCGTTGAATTATTAAAGAATTATTTCTCAAGAACAGACCTTGAAAGATCTTTTCCAAATAGCTCATCTTTTTGATGTTTTCATATAATATAACTCCGTCGTCGTTATTAAGGACTTCTTTAATCTCCTCTCGAACTTTATCTTGAATTGATTGATTTTGCGCTAGCTCGTACATCGCATAAGACATCGTGGAGGAAGATGTTTCGAAGCCGGCCGCGAAAAATACAAACGATTGTGCAGCGATAAAAGCATCCGTTACATCTATAAAGTAAATAATTATTTTATTACTTCTGAAAGAAAAAAAAAGTTAACGACGAGATCGATAGGAGAACGCGAAAATTGAAAAAGTAATATTCTTACTATTAACACCCAGCTTGTCGGGATTATCTTTAAGATCGATAAGTGTGTCGATGAAATCATGCCGGCTTATATTGTTCTGCTTCCTGTACTGTATAGTGTCTCGAGTAACGTCTGTCATGAACTTGGTTACGTCATGGTCGTCCAATAAATATCCGAAGTGCTTGTAGAGCCACGGAACTTCTCTCAGCAAAATTCTAATCACGGTCTTCGAAGTTGAGCGGAATATTTTGCGACCCATTTTCTGGAACTGATTATTCTCCTCTTTCAACGCGTTTATTTCGAGGCCGAAAGCGCACGAACCGATCACGTCGGTGGTGAATTTCGACGTTAGATCCCGGCATTCGACGATACCGTCTTTAGATACTATCTGGTCAAGATACTTCTCGAAGTGGTCGGAACAGTTCAGCAACAAGTGAAACATGTCCTTCAACTTTCCAGACGTGAAGATGGGCGAGAGCCTCGTTCTTAATGGTCGCCATCTAACAGCGTCGAGTCTGAAGAGGTGCATGGACATAGGTTCGGCCTATAAATTATGCATCAGTGTATCAGAAAGCGGGAATTATGTTAGAAAGTTTCCTCTCAAAGTTTTCCGTGTGATCAACGCCTGCCCCGAAACTTACATCAGTTTAACTTTATACTGCAGAGGGAGAAAAAGAGATATTTTTCTCAACTCTTAATTTTTTAACTTATTTATTATAATTGACGCGTACGTTTATAAATTGAAAAAAAAAGAGAAACGAGAAAGAGACAAAAGTAAATTATAAAAATAATTATTTTTGATAATTTCTAAAATTTTTGGCATTTCCTACGTTTTATATCGAGTTTGATTTTATTATCGGTATTATATGTTACGTTCTTACACGAGGTTTTAACACACCTTTTCGAAAACTGTCCCCAGCCGATCGGCAAAGGTGGTAAAGTCCTTAATCAATACCTGTTTGATGTACTCAGGATCTCTCAAAACGAGCGCGGGTTTACCTCTTAAAAACACACCCACCATAGCCTCGTTCGAGTACCGGTTGTATATGTCTTTGTAAAATTCACCCATGCATTTCTTTCCCATAAAGAAATCGACGGTGTTGCCGAAGAACAGTACGGGCTTCGGCCCATTGACACCGCGTGATGTCCAATAATCGAAGTCGCAGGTTAAATAATAATAAAGTAAATACAAAATCACCACACAAGCACCGAAAATTTCGAGCATGCCCGCAGCCATCGCGATAAACCGGCTCTCTTTAGAACGAAACCTACGTTACTCGAGTTCTAATTGTTACTTAATCGTACTTCACGGCAGACTTGGGTGATTCTGATAATGGTTCACTGACATTTCTGAGAAATATATAACAACACTGCGCGACGTTTACCACACTCGGAGCTTAACAGAAGAGTTTCAACTTCTGATTATACGGCTGAGGAAAGAATGACTCGGAATATATATACTGACAGGTTTATAATCACTGCATTATAATTGTGTTAACATATGGAATGGTAGATATGCTGAATCATTTTACTTTCTTAATTTAAAATTTTATTATCTACTGATAAACCAGCGACAAAGTTGAAACTCATGTTCCTTGAACTAGAAATGACGATTTAGTATATCATCTTATATATTTATTTGAAAACAGTTACAATTACTAAGTAAATAAGATATCTATGTATCTATAAATTGGCGAGACATACATATATAAATATATATTATCAATGTCCAAACATTAAAAAGACAAATAGTAAATGAGATTAAAGAATTTTATATCAATAAGATTAAAGAATTTTATATCAAGATCCACTGTTAAATTGTTTGTTATTCTGATATTTTTTTACGATAAATGTATCACATTCTGATATAAGCACGTATTTTCTTATACATTTTAAAACGTTTTAGAAATTTAAAATATTCTTAGCGCGTAATAAATTATCAATTTTATCATTTAAAAATATTTCTATAAGTCACTGAACCAAAAAAAAAAAAAATATGCATAAAAATATTTTTTTAACAATTAAAAAAAAAAAAGAAAATTTTTTTTTGTAATAACTTTTAACTTTTTATCTAGTATTTATTCTTATGTGGCATAAACGACAATTTGTATGTATCTCATTGAAGCAGATTGATGCAAACGGACAAACATTGACATTGATAATAAATATGATTAATTACTTTCTGAGTATCAACTTCATCGTGGCTGATGTTTGAGGCTGTTCCTACGTTACAGCAATGAAATGTTTAATTAAACATCGATTCTAGAATCCCAATCTCATATAGAAAATATGGAAATGCAATGAGCTGCAAGCTGTTTGATACGAAGAATATTTAAATACGCAAACTGAAACTAAGCGCATGAATGTACAGTCATTTTTAAACTCTCGTAAATCTTTCCGGCGCAATTTGTCACTAATACTACGTATTTATACATCCCATACCATCGCTGTCACGCGGAAAATCTCATTTCAGACGAAATAAGAACAAACTACGTAGCTAAAAGTTACGTCTTTTTTTCATATTCACAACGCGGCTATGTAAAATTTCGTAAGTACGCAGCAATTATAAAGCGATTATAAAGCAGAGTTACGCGAGACTAAATTCAGAGTAAGATGCCGCTTCTGCGATTTAAATAAAAAATTGATTCGTCCCGGGGGGAGAGAAAAAAGGAAGAAAAGGGAATGAGGGAGGAGGGAAAAAAGAAAAGGTGCATCTCGTGCAGTCGTCGATCTGTTGTGTCGACGTCGATCTGCTCTCGCGACGGTCTGCTGCCGGCGTTTTGCGAATATATTTCAATTCTGTGCGGTGGACACGCCGTAAAACGGATTTCAGAAATTCATTTATCGTTTGATCTATCCTCGCATTTCAATTATATGTTTACTCTTTGTCGACGGCATTCGCCTTTCTATTGAGCCTGCGTATGCGCGTCGGCGGTCGCACCGACGAGCCCGAGTAAAGTCGTGGGTACGGATGCGGTACCGATACAATTGAATTAATCTCGATCGAACAACGCGACCTCCGAAATGAAACAGGAAATCACGTTATCGCACGTGGCGCCGGGGCGCGCAAGCATGCGCCGCGAAACAAGCGGCTCTCATTAGTTGTTATTGTTCGGCCGTGATTAGCAACAAAACCCATGCTGTTGCTGAATATGGTACGTTATCGCAATTATATGCCTCGGAAATTATTAATACCGCGCTACAAGGGGAGAGGGGGGGGGGGAGAATAAAAACCAGGATCTTTTTAAAAAGCTGTAATAATCGAAGGACGCTCGATTTTATCCTCGCTTTCCTCCGGCATCGCCGTAATTACAGAAATTGATCGAAAATATTATTAAATTCTTCAATATTGCGATTCGCTATAATTACTATTCGATATAATCCTTTAAATATTAAATTTATTTCGTGTCTTTGTTTCTTTATTTTGTACGCTATAACACGAAGGTGGAATACTTCGCCTTTTTGTTGTGCGCCAGATAACAAAAATTCCTTCAAAGCAAACGTCACTTTAAATATATTTATTAATACTTAAAAGAAGAAAAGAAAAGAGAGGAAATATTAAGTCAAATCCATGGTGAGATGGAGAACCAGGTTGCGCCTTTTTTCGAGACCCATCCGATCGGAGATTTGAATCAGGTTTGCCTGCTCGAGATGAAGAGTCCGTTTTAATTCCTGCAGCTTCCACCCCGCCTCAATCTGTTTCTCGGCTATTTGCTTCTGCAAGGCGGCGATCCGCCGGTTTAAAGCATCGTAATCCGCCTGCAGTCGATCGCCACTGTGGTCCCGATTAATCGCCGATCGATCGGAGGCCGCAGGGCTGCTATCTCGTTGCACCATATTTGAAGTTAACAGACAGATCTTATCGTGCAGTTCGGCCAGCTGCGTTAATGTCAATGACTGGAAGTGAGATAAATATAATCATTTATATCGGCGAGCGAAAGATTTTACAATTAAAAAATTATTTCGACAGCTATAATTTAATTCAGTATAATATGAATAAATAAGTAAATAATAATTATTTTTTTTTGGGTAGACTTTCGATATCATTTACTTATTACAAGTACTGCGTCGTGATTTGATATAAAGACGTAAACTAGTAAAATAAACTCTTATCACCGCGCGTATGTACCTTCAACCAAGATTCAGGGTCAAAAGCTGCAAGCTCATCGCCATTATCCACACCTGCAACTTTGGTAACTTCCACGCCAAGCTCCTAGCAACGATTCATTTCCGGCGTTAATATGCAAGCAGGAAAATTGAAATTATTCTCGGAATAAATCGTCAAACAAGACGCCGGTACAAGACGCTAACGTTCTATTTGTCGCCAGTTTTACCAATAATTTCTTTATGTTATCCTCGTTGTCTCTTCTGCACTGATTAAGCAGCTTTAACAGTTTATCGATATTCTGCACTTCGACCTCCGTCAGATAAATGTTCTCGGACAGCTTTCGCGATTCCGTTAATAACTCGACGATGGACGGTACGGTCCATCGCTCGATCTCAAAGTCATCGTCCCACGTTGTAGCCATCACGGGTCTCGAGGGAATTTTGCCGTCCACAAATTGTATATAATCACGCACGCGTTGCACGGCTATTGAGTTGCGAGAACAAACGCAGAAGCCAACTTGTAGAAATTATGTAATCAGAGTTCGTCCGTGTCATTTCCTATGTATCTCAAAATACGTCGAGATATTGTTACCTTGCTACGCAAACGAGCGCGCGTGACTTTCGCCGGCGTTAGCGCGTAATTAATAAATTAGAAAAAAATTTTTGCAAAACGCTGCCTTCGAGTGTCGCGAGTTTATGAAAATGCTTAACTTATTAAGGTATTAGCTGGACTGCTAATTACGGGGCTATGAATAAGGAAATCCCACGTTTCCGCGGCGCGATAAAAACTGCCGGAGTGACAAAAACAGTTGAAAAAGTTTTTATGCAAGTTTTTTACCGTGATATTGCTTTTCAATTTGCTTCTTCAGTAATTCATTCGCCTTAACGAAGTCGCCGCATTCATCCGGTTTAATCACGCCAGCCTCTGGAATTACAAAGATGTCTTTCCTTTAATGCAAATGCGGGCAAAATTTAATGGTGAGAAAAAGATTCGCCAAAAACTATCGAATGAATAGAACGCATTACACGATTAAATTATATCCATTGATTTAAATAGACGTTAATATCTTTTTTTTTAATATGTATATCGAAAGAACGAACCTACGGCGGGGAGGACAGATCCCAACGATTCAATTTTTTCCCTCTGCAAATTGTTAATTTCATTTAAGCGCTCTTTCTCCGCTTGACAATGCTCCAATCCGGATTTCAGCTTCAGGTTTTCGATTTTCAGCGCATTATTTTCGGTAAATAGTTTTCGGATTTCGTCCTTCGACCCATTAACGTCCCCATCTTGCACGGGATAAGCTTTTATTTCGTTCTGTTCGGCTTTCAATCGACCTAGTTCTAATTCGAGAGTATCATTGATCATTTTTAATTTATTATTCTCTTCCGTCGCATGCTTTAAATCTTCTCCCGCCCTGTCTATCTCGATCATCAATTTCTTCAATTCATTTTCGAACCTGTCGATATCGTCCACATCTTCTATAAAATCGCCTTTCGATTTCTCAATATTCTCTTTTAATTTATTGATCTCATTCCCCGCTCTCTTTAACTCGTCCCGCAATTCCTCGTTTTCTGCCGTTAACTTTTCTAAATCCTGCCGCTCTTTATCATACTCCGTCCTTACCTTCGCCAGATCTTCGGGAAGTTTTGCATTTTTAGTTACGGCCGTTTCGAAAATAGCCAGTTCGATTGTTAATCGTTCGTTGTCCGCCTTACATTTATTTAAATCGTCCCGCAATTCGGCTAAGACTTCTTTCAAAGCATTCAGTTCCTTTAAAGCGGCATCCTTGCCGGTTTTCTCTGCGTTCAAGTCGTTAATTAAGCTATCAAGCTGCGCACGTGCGTCATCGGCGCGAGTCTTTGAATTTGCGGCTCGAGTTATCTCCTCGCTTACCTCTTTTTCGAGCCTGCTTTTTTCACGTGACAAATCATCAAGCTGCCCATTTAAAAATGTAATCTTTCCTTCGACATCGCCGAGCAGTTTTTTCAATTCATTGATTTCTGCTTGTAATTCCCTGTTCATATTCTCAGACTTATCGAGGTCATTTCTCACTATTGTTAAATCCAATTTGAAGGAATCGAGTTCTGTTACTATTTTAACATTTTCCGTTTTTAGGACAGTATTCTCATTCTCTAAATCGACGTATCGGCTGTTCATGTCGTTCAATTCACGTCTCGAACTCTCATTTTCTACACGCGCCTTATCTAGGTCCGCCTTTAACTCTATTAATTCACCGCTTAGAACGATCGCCTTTTTCTCGGCAAGTTCTTTCGCAGCTTTATCCGACGCAACTTCTTTACCTAATCCACTCACTTCCGCTCGTAAACCGTCTAACTCACTCAGAAGTGCCCTCTTCTCCTCGAGCAACGCAGCCACATGATATTGCGACGCGTCCACGTTGTTTCGTGCGTCGGCCGACATTTTCTTTAAATCCTCCACTTCGTCGTTCAGCTTACTGTTCGTCAATTCAAAAACATCTAAATCCTTTTGCAGCTCTTTCAACTCTGTTCTCAATCTATCGTTTTCCGATTGGCTAATAGATAATTCCGATTTAATTTTTTCTGATAATGCCTGTTCAGCCATCAAGTCAGATTTTAGACTTTTAATTTCAACCCTCTGCTCATCGCCCTCGGCTCTCAGTTTGCCGAATTTTTCCTCGAATTTCTGTCGCTCTCCTCTCAAACTCGCGTTCTCTAATTTCAAATCTTCAACTTCAGGTGTGACTTTATCTAATTCGCTTTTTAATTTATTGTTGTCGTCTGCAAGCGCATTTATTTTTTCTTTTAACGTCTCGTTCTCTGTTTTCAAAGCTGTTACCTCATTCTTTACATTTTGAAGTTCTGTTTTCAATGTTGTTATCAGGTGTGATAAAGTTGATTCCTTATCTCTTATCTTATCGTTCTCCGTTCTTAATTTAGTTAATTCAAATTTCAATGCTTCAAGTTCCTCTCTCAAAGCAACATCTTCGCTCTTAATTTTGGTCAGCTCTCTCACGGCTTCTTCTTTAGCAGATTTTTCGGCGAATGAAGACAGATTCAGTCCTTTTAACAGATCTTTAAGTTCCGCGATTTCTCCCTCGAGCTTAATCTTTTCATTTTTAAGATTCGTTAACTCCTTCTCTAACGCTTGATATTCAACCTATGAATTTCAACGTATAATCATTATTATCAAAAGAATAAAAAATTGCAGGGGGAATACGTAACTAATTATCTCTACCTTACAAACGCTTAAATCTCCCTTTGTCATTTCATTCTCGCCGGATAACTTATCCGCGTCCATCTTAAGCCTGTAATTTTCCAACTTCCAATATTCAATATCTTCTTCCGTTTTAAATAATTGCGATCGAAGATCAGATATAATCGGCCTTAAATTATTAATCTCGCTCATCATCTCGGCATTCGCGGACCTTAGGCTCAACGATTCCTCGGTCAGGCTGAGCAGTTCTTTCTCAAGGGCGTCTCTCTTCTCTCTTAGAACATCATGTTGCGCCTGCATCTCATCGATCTTTAAGACGAAATTTTTCATTTCGTTCTTTAACGCCGCTAATTCCTCCTGAATGTCTCGTTTAACAGTAGTTTCAGCAGTTAGATCTAGTTTCAGTTTGCTGATCTCATTTTGCAAAGCGCTGATCTCATTCTGCATCTTGTCCTTATCAGTCTGTAAACTAACGATCTGAGCCCCAAGAAATTTAACTCGATCCTCAGCGTTGTCGAGCTGTTCTCTTAATTTATTTACTTCGCTCGTCGATAAATTTATTTGTTCTTTCAGTTCGTTTAGCTCAGCATTTACCCTATCATTTTCGTCTCTGTAGCTGTTCACTTCCGCCTTGATATTTTCGTTTTCTTCACCCGTTCGGCGAATGTCTGCTTGCAACTGTTCATTTATAACTTTTCCCTCTTTCAGCTCATTATTTAACCCAGCCACTTCTTGCCGCAAATCTGCAACTTCGTTATTTGCCCTCGTCAATTTATTATTTGTATTATCCGCTTCCTTTTTCAGAGTTTCTATTTCGGACAATAACTTTGTTACTTCTTCTTTCTCATCATCCGCTTCTTGTAGCAATTTTCTGTTCTCCGACTTTAACTTCACCATTTCGCTCTGCAAAGTATTGAAGTCCACGAGTAGCTTGTTATTATTTACATTAGCCTTCTCCAATTCTTCTGTAAGAACTCCATTCTCGACTTTAAATTTGCTCAATTGTTTCTTTGCATCGTCTAACGCTACATTTGTCTTAGACAAGTCGTCTTTAAGAAGACCATTCTCGGATTTCAAGTTGTCCTTTTCAGTTTCCAGATTGTCCCTTTCGGTTTTAACAACAGTACTTTCGTCCTCCAGTTTATCGTTTTCAACCTTTAATCTATCCATTTCTCGTAGCAGTCTATCGAAACCGTCCTTCAACGCAACTCCTTCGGATTTTAATTGATCCGTCTCCGCCGCTCGTTTTTCTAATTCATTTCTTAAATACTCTTTCTCGATTAATAATTGATCTATCTTAGGCTCAATATTATTATTTTCTTCTGTCGCAGCTTTCAGTTCCTTAATCATATTATCAAGACTGTTTTTCAAAGCAACATTTTCTTCTTTAAGTTCGTTAGTCTCCAATTTAGCATTTTCCAATGTCTCTTTCAAGAATTCATTCTCAGCCTCAAGACTATGCAAATCGTCCTTCGTGCCCTCTAGCTCTTTTTGCGCCACTTGAAATTTTTCTTCCTCGAGTCGCAGGTCAGCGTTCAACTTATCGATCTCGCGCTTCAATTCGTTATCTTTCTCTTTCGCTCCCTTCAATTCTTCTTCGTCTATTTTTTGAATCCTTCTGTCCAACAATGCATTCTTAATATTTAATTCGTCGCGTTCGAATTTCATTGTCTGAATGTTCCTCTTCAGAGACTCGTTTAGTTCATTTATTTGGCCGTCTCTCTCGGACATCTCGTCCCGTATCTTCTCCAGCTCATCGAGAAGTTCCTTTTTCTCCGTCTCAAGATTATACAGTTGGGACCTCATATCTTCGATCTCGCTCGGCAACTTACTCACGCCCAGCGCAGCTAGTTCCGACTGCCGCGGGCTCTCGCGAAGCTCGGTAATCTGCGAACAAACACCCAATTGTCATGAATACTGCTGCGGAGTTGGACAAGTATAAACATCCTCCAGCATTTGTCTCATCTCGACGAAACAGAGGAGTACACCGTGTCGGCATAAAACATTCATGACTTTTAACGTATCGCACGCGCAAACCGACTGCGGGGGTATTTACCGACCCGAAGAAACAGGGAAGAAGATACCTTATCGCCAGGTGTTTCGGGTTCTTTCTCCGTCGTGGTAGCAGGACCGACGGTCACCTGACCTAGATCTAATGCAGGTGCAACGACGGCGGCCTTCTGTTGATAAAGCTCGCTTTGTAAAGCCTCCGCGTAAGCCGTCTTCTCGTTCAAATGCGTTTTCAATTCAGCCAGGAGCGCTTCGCAATTACGGAGCTGACTTAGAAGCGCGGACGTGTCCGTCTTTTCTTCGTCTGTGGGTAAAGGAAGGACTTCCGGGACCGATGTAACAACCCCTCTCATTGAACGTTGAGTTTGCGTCAGTTCGGCTTGCGAGCGTTCGTTCTCCGTCCGTAGCGGATCTTCGTAGCTCTTTGATGGATCCACCGACGTCTGCATTGATCTCTCGACAACCACGGGCACCTGTTGATCGGCCTTCTGACCATCTTTCATTAACTCACGAAGCTTTGCCCTCAAACGATTTAATGCCGCACAGGAAGTATCCTCCTCGGCTTCCACCAGTTTCAGCTTCAGATGCGATATCGTGTCTCGCATTCTGTCACGATATCAACAGTTTGCACGTAATTATATTGGCGTACCGCGTTTAATGAAGATAGATGGTTTTCGTGGAAATATCGCGACCGACGAACCGTGATTAATCTCCTTTTAAAGCTATATAACTTCGCGAAAGTCTAAAACAGAAGTCTGTTCTTACCGTCACGATTGTGACTGAATGATTAGTTTAATATTAATGTCGTAGATCGTATTCGTTATTCTTTCTCGGTGTTATTTTACTTTCATTTTTCTTTTTTTTTTTTTTTTTTTGCTTATTAAAGCAAAATGCAGAAAGGAAAAAATTTAAAAAAGAGGGACTCATTAAACTGTTTTAGTGGAATTTCATAGTCAATTGGCATTATGTACTGTTTTTTTTCGACAATGAAACGATCTCTCTGCGCTGCCATTTTCCTCCTCACGTATTTAACTTTTTCGCACGGATCGTCGCAGCAATCTCGTTCGGCGAGGCTTTCCCCGAGGTTGCGAACTTTTTCCGCCAGTTCCTCATTTGCATTCTGCAGCCTTTCGTTTTCCTCGCGGTAATGCACGAGCAAGGGATCAGTGCCCAATACTCCATCGGGCTTCACACCTATATAAAAAAAATATTTAACCGCCCGAAATATATTCGATATTCCCTTTCATACAATTGTGAAAACACGGGTTCTAGAGTAAACCGTGCAACGCCGATAAAGCTGCTCGAACTTAAAAATAAAGAAAGCAAAAATAAAATAATAAAGATATACATCAGAGACTCCATTTGCTTTGCCGTTGAAAAATTCATCTGTTTAAAATTTTCACGGAATCTGGAATATATGTGGAACAAATTTCATTATAAAACTATTTTGTAAGTGGGACATAGTATACTGAAAAAAGCAGCAACGTGTTAAAATTACTCTTTGTTATATATCGAACGTATATTTCTTATAAATTTTTTCTTTTTTTTTTTCCGTAAAAAGTACAGCGTAATGAGAGCAAAGGTAGAGGAAAAGGTTCGACTATGAAGTGGAACAGCGGTACCGAGTGATCGTAGAGCTTGTTTCAGAGACCTATTTTCGCTCTCGAGCTGCAGCCGTTCCATGCGCCATTTCTTCATCTGACACTTCATTACCGTCAGTTTTCGCAGGGCGAACGGCAGATCGTAGATCTCCGATTCCTTGGAATTGTCGCTGAAGGGATTGTACTCGCAGCAACAGCATGGCTCGTGAGGCGGCGATTCGATCGGTTTTAAGACTCGCGGTGCGTGACATCCACACGAGCAAAACGGCGGTGCATATCGATCGTCCATGACTTGGTACAATTTTGAGGGCCACGTTTAACCTTTCTGCATGTTTCCCCGGCGCGACTTTATTCCTAAAAATGTGCTCTCGTAATTCTCACAACGTATTTACAGCGCTCTGTTACGTTGCATTAAAAAAAAAGTATCAAGGTTTACTTGGCATCCGGCGCTAGTTCTATATTGTACCACTAACATTACCGAAGTGGAAAACAAGTTATTTATGCTTCAGGTCAATTCACTGATAACCCCGTGGTAGCGGAGTGCGCTATCACTCCCGCACCGCAAAAAAAAAAAAAAAAAAAAAGAAGGAAAAAAAAAGACTTGGCCAAAATAAAATCTTTTTATGCGCGGAGATATGAAATTGCGCGAAAACTCGTGACATGTCAGTTCAATATCTTTAATTTTACATCTCAGCGAGCGCGATACGCGAGAAATCGGCGTTGGCAGCGAGATCGATATAACTCGATTTATATAAATTCAACTTTCACGATTGTATGCAAAATAATAAATAGAATATCGCGATTAGTAACGAATCAATATTAAATGGCTTGTCGCGCGGGTTGTCGCGTAATTTACGTTGCATTTCCGTCGGCCAAAGCGAAGAATTTTCACGTGAGTCCGTTGTTGTCGATAGCTTATGGCGGTTTTAGAACGTAAACGCTCGATGGAGAACACGCGGGTTAATTCACCGAGTTTCTCCCGTCGCGAAGTTTTGGGCTCCACCGGAAAACCGGAAGTACCGATTACGTACTACCCACATAATTAAGCGGTCGCTATAATTAAATTGTGCGCAGTATGCTCGGCGAAAGTCCTCGTTAGAGCAGTCTTATTAGGTGTTCCGATATTGAGGGCCGCGCAGCGATACTGAACGCTTCTTAAGTTTCGAGAGTTTCGAGAGCACTTGGACCACAGTTCGGTTCTGTTCGAGAACTTATCGAGAGGGCCCGTCATCAATTAAATCTGCGCGGTAATTGCAAAGGAAGGAGGAAAACACGGGTGCTGCGCGGGGCTAACGAAACTTCACGAAACTTTCCACCCCCCTTTTTGCCCGCCGTCCACCGCATTACTCGTGCAAAATCACCGTTTCGTTAATCGAATTGGAGTAACAACGAACGACGTCTCTTAACTCGTACGGGATCTACAATAAATAATGCATGATCCATCGATACGTACATGCTGATTATGAAATGTGAAGATGTCTGCGGCTCCCGTCATACGCGGCATGACAATCGATTTCTTATCATCTCGCGATGTTATCTTGTGAAACGTCCTTTCATTAATTGACAATTCGACGTATGAAAATTCTCCAGTGTAGGTTGACAAAGCGTTTATAGATAATTAAAAATTTTCCGCATTTCGCTGACGCTGTTACGATGACGTGTGCGTTTTAACAACTCCTAATCGAGAATATTTATTCGTTAATTGGCATTTATATTATATTTATTAGTGATGCAATGCTAACCACAATGGAATATTTTTAAACGTATGTAATCGTTTAAATGGAAATCTGCACCGAGGTAAAATCGTCAGTAATTTTGTATTTTAATAATTAATATTGTGCAAAATATTTTAATAAGTTAAACAACGTGTTGAGCATACACGCAAAAGTTTTGTTATATTAATTGTTTAAAGCTTGCGCCGATGTTTAACGAAATTCGTCGTCTCGTGGTTAATGGCGTTTTGTCACATATTACGTAAATCTGATAAAGAGGGGGCGGCAATGAGTGACAAATATCTCGACGATTACCTGTCAGTGATCGCGATTGACGTCGCCGTCGAAGAGAAGACGAGAATCGCTAGAATGGCCGTAGCGGGCTTGCACAAGCTGCATAACGTGATGCAGCAGATGAGAGATTGGCGGGGCGATAGCGCGAAGCTGAAGAGTAATATCTGGCGGATGAAAATGGCTTTGCGTGCAGATGACAAGAATGGGGCCGATAACCAACAGATCGATCCTTTGATCGCGTACCAAAGGGAGGAGATTAGCCGATTGGAGGAGGCGAACGGCACTTTGGAGAACGAAGTAACGAGTCTGAAGCATGCGCTGACGAAAGCCGAGGACGATATCGCGCGTATCGCCGCCTGCGAAATGGGCGATAAAATCGCCACGCTCGAAAACGAATTTTCGCGCGAGAGAGAGCGTATGAACTACGAGATCCTGGGTCTGAAAAAGAGCTTGACGGAAGCCGAGGAAGCAAGCGTCGTGATCGGGCAGCTCGGGGACAAGTTGAACAAGTTCGCGAAAGGCGATCGGACGATAGAAATAATCTTAGCGAGCGTAATTGGTAAGACCGTCGGGATGATTATCGACCTGTCGGAGGAGCTTGTGAACGTTAGCGAAAATTTGCACAGGTCCAAAACCAGAAATAAGTGCTTGCGCCTCAAACTGGACCGACTGCGGGCCATGCTGCGAACGAGGTGCGGTAATAGCGCGGAATATCGAAAGAGGATAAGCGAATTGAACAATCTCGGCGAACAATTGATGAGGGAAACGGCCCGGCTGAGAGTTATTCGCGGGAATGCGAACTATAGCAAAAGTTTGGACGCCACAGATATCCCAGACGTTGTTAGGCACATCGAGCGGCTGATGAACGACTTGAGGAACAATTTAAAGAGCGATCGCGAGGCGATAATCGCCGCTGGCGATCCAGACTGCTTGAAATACATGAGGAAAGTGGTTGATCTAAAAGTAAATTTGAAAGTGTTGTCCGTGGAGCTTAGGCAATCGAACGTGAAAGTAGACGGGCTATCGTGCGAGAATGACCGATACGAGAAATGCATGGAAGCAGCATCGTCATTGAATAATTTATTACAGCAAATTGATAGCGAGATCGAAAAATTGAAGATAAAGCCGATGAGTAAATATTGCAGAATCGGTGGCGTGAGCGGCTCACAATACTTGGCTCAGGTCACAGAGCTCGAAGATATCGTTAAAAAATCAATCGCGATAATCGGTATCTTAAAACAGGCACCGCCGGAAGTTGCATACGCCGACGGGAAAACAGCGGAAACCCTGAAAGATTTGATCGAGCGGCTGTGCGGCAAAATAAAGGAACTTGAAATTTTCGACGACCGCGGGATTTTACGCGAGAGAATCGAACAGCTGGGGGTTTTAGTTACGCGTCTAAAATCAGAATTGCTGGAAGAGAACGAGCGTGTGAATGCACTCAACGGCGAGTATGCCGGCGCCAGATTAACAATAGCGAGAGATCGTCAGAGGTACGAGAAGATTATCGATGAAATGCGCGAAGCGAACGAGATTCTGCGGGAAGATATAAAAAAAGGAATAGAAGAACTGTCGGGGCTGTCGATTAAATGCGATCACTCCGAACTACGTGTCGCAGAGATGCAGCCGATGAAGGTTGAAACTGCCGCGGAAAAGAAAGAATTGCAGATCTCTCACGATGATAAAGGAACGTTATTAGGGGAAACGAAAAGGTTGCGTAACGCTCTCGAGACGAGGGACAAGAAAATTGAGAATATTATTACCCAAGGGGACGCGCAGAAAGCGGTCCTTAGGGCCGAGATAGAGGACCTGAGGACGAAACTTGGGATCACTTTCGATGAAAATGTAAAACTGAGAAATATAATTGAGGTACTTGAGAAGCAGGAAGAACGCGGGCAACTAGGCAAATTGAAAAGTTCGGTGAAGGAAGATGACGGAGAGACGCGAGACAATGAAGATCGTGCGCGAAACCTTAGGGACGAGTGCTTGAAGCCCGAGTCAAATGATTCTAAAATAAGTCTGAACAAGGCGGACGAGCGGGTCGACCATGCGACGCCCGTGGCGGACAATGCCGTCGGCGACGTCGCTCTGTCGGAAGGTAATATTTTCGATTTAGAGCCTAACGAGCGGTCGTTGACGCATCGATCGTACGTCCGGAGCATCGGCGGGGAAACTACGAGGGAATTCGACAGGCTGACGTACGAAGCGTCCGAGAATAAAGTCAAACAGCTTCAAAACGAGAAAGAACAACTTGAGGAGGAGTTGTCGGAGCTGAGGTCCGAGAAAGGATTACTGGATGGGTCGATGGCCGATGCCAATAACAAGTGCGCCGCGCTGCAGGATCAAGTTAACAAATTTAAGTCCGAGCGTAGCAGCCTTCGGGACGAGATAAGCGAGCGCGAAGCCGCCGCTAAGAATTTAAAGTTCGAGCTCGAAAGAACGCGGGCGGAAGTGGAAGGCGTAACGCTTGACGCGGCGCGCCTGCGAGCGGAGAACTCGAGGATCATCGACGATTTGGATATTCTGTCTCTACGGAATACCGAGGCCGAGGACCGTGTACGAGTGCTGTTGACAGAAAAGAACGAGTTTGCGACGCGTATTAACGATCTCGATGATGAGAACGTCGTCCTGCGAGAGCAGTTGAATAAGGCGAGAGCGGAGAATGAATATTTTTCCATGGAATTGAATAAATCAAGGGTCGAAAATGACAAAGCGAAAGCGGAAAATGCTCTTCTGCAGGCTACCTGCGACAGGAACGAGAGAGATAACGCCGAGCTCACCCGGGAGAGAGACGACGCGAAGAAGAAAATAAATGAAATTGGTAACGAGCGCGGAGTACTCGATAATCAACTTAAGATCCAGCGAATTAAGTATGAGGCGTTGCGGCTTGCCGCAGCCGCGTTGCACGACGAAAATAACGTCTGTAAGAATTACTTAAAAAAGATCGATGCGCAACATCCGTTTCTAAAGGACCAGCCGCGGGAATTCGCCGACGTTGATAACGAGATTGAATACGTGCAGAACTGCTCGGGTACTGCGAACACGAAGATCGGGATTAGCGAGCAGGGGGACGGCGGTGCAGAAGTCAAAGTACAATCTGATACACGTGTCGGTTATGATGACAAAGCGGAGATCAAAGATGGGCTAAAGGGCGAGCCGACGAGACCGCGACGTACGGGCGAGGCTTTGAAATTGGAGCAGGCGAATTTGAAGCACGAAAACTCTGGAGTTACGACGCAGTTGGCAAAAGGCAGATCCGAAAGTCCCGCGGCGCAGACGGGAGTGCCGGACAACGAAGAAATCGCCGCCACCCTGAAGAAACTTGAGATCGCGCGTATCTGCCACGAGGAAGGAATAAGCAATTATTCTAATTATCTTTACGGCCCGGAAACGTCCAAAGGCACCGAAAGAACCACGGCGGCCGATATTGATCAGGTTCAGAATGGGGAGCTGAAGATGAAAGCGAATATCCCGCGTAATAGTCGCGACTCCCGCCTGACGGGCGAGAAATTGAAGGCCGACTTCGATAGAGCGGCAGAAGAGATTCAGACTTTGAAACTCGAACTGATGAATCTAAGGGACGAGAAGACGACGTTGAGGTCGCAGCTCGAGATCTTTAAGGAAGAATTAAACGCATTGAAATCAGAGAGAATAGCTCTAAAAGACGAGCTCGCCGTTTCTAGGAAGTCGAACTCTGATCTTCGGCTCAAGGTAAACGATTTGCAGGGCGCTAACGAAAAATTGAAAGAGACAAATGCGAGATTAGAGGGCTACCTGCAGGATACATCAAAAGAGACGAACGATTCCGTCACGTCGAAAGTGTCGAATGGAAAATTAAAGAAAAATGTTCCATACACGTTAAACGATTATTTGATAAAATATATTTTCACGGAGAGTAACCTGCAGATAACTAACAAGCGATGTCGATTCGATCGCGTCTCTCCTAAGAATCCTGAATTGCAATCTGTCGAAGAGAATCTCAAACACATAGAGGGACAAACATCCGTAATTAAAAATTAAATTGAATATTCTGTACGTATATTTTATTAAATTTCCGATTTACGTCATAAATTTTTTTTTGCACAGTTAGAAAAGAAAGTAATTAAAGCGTGTAGCAAAAAGTAGCTTACAAATCTAAAAGTAACTTGAAAAGCTAAAAGATCGACTTAAGTATAATTTTACTGTGCTTTGTGAATTCATTATACTCTGAATAGATTTTGTATAACTTGTAGCTTGGTTTCTTTTCTTGCCAAAGGTTCCGTAACCGGCGGATTTTTTTTTTTTCCTTCTTTTTTGCAAAATTTATGGAGGTGGTTCGTGTTCCTTCTCCGGCAAGCGCTTGGAATCGTTTTAAGAGCAACTGACAAAACCTCTTGAAAGCACGCCGCTACTTCATCTTCGGCTTTTAGGGCGACGAGTAGTTAAAGCCAAACAGGACAATGACAACAGCGGCGTGACGGCGATAAGGATAAAGCGGTGTCGGTGGAGCGCGTAATAATGCATTAATCGCGCGCGCATGTTGGGTCATTATCGCATACTCCACGGCCATGGCATCACGTCGAAAATCCTTGTCTGAGATTATTTCAGCAAAAAGGTAAAGCTCGCTTTGCGCGGCATACTTGGCGCTCATCTATCATTCCCCTAGACTGCCAGAGAGCGACGTGGCACATTGCAAATGAGTGGATGGTCCCCCGGGCGTCACGACAATTATATTCTTACATATCTCGCCCTTTGACCTTTACTTCTCGCTCCATTAAACGGCCGGAATTATATTTCGACGGAATAAAATAGATACCGTGAAATGAAACAATGGTGCTTAACGATACGATATCGAGTGTTATTTCGCTTGAATCGCGATCGATAAACCTGTTATAAAAAAAAAGAAAAAAAAAAATTATTTTTTGCTTCGTGAAAAAATTGTTTGACCAAAAAAGGGCGTGGGGACCGCGCACGTAATAACTTTATGCTCAATTATGCCTCGCATGTAATTTTTTTTACTGCAACACGCGCGCGGCATACGCGGCGAGATGAAAGCAGCGGCTCGACACTCGATATGAAAACGCATTTGGATGTATATTTTGCAATATCTTTCGTGATAAATCAACTGATCGCATGTGTAACAGCGGACGTCACACGCGCGAAAAACATCGCATTGCAACGACAGATGTTACGGCGAGCAACCCTTTGTTTTGCGACTCCGCGAGCACGATGCACATCGACGCGGACTTTTGTCTCTGCGGCTCGTCACACTTTCGCGGATTAAACATTCACACGTGCATTATGTCACGCGCGCGTATAATCGCGCATCATACGAGCAATCTCAAACGAAGAGGCGCGCCTTCCGCGCTTAATGAGATTAGCTCATCTCCGGCAAATATATTATGCCAAACGTGATATAATTTGGATTCAATTCCAACGTTTATCTCTTGTAGCATTTAATCCATTAATAATACGTCGGTGTAACTACATGCATTAATGAAGAATCATTTCTCGGCGGTGTGAGAATAAAAAAAAGTTAATAATTACCGTACATAGCAGACTACGGATATCACTTTTACAATACAACGGACTTGTGCATAAATGAAACATCCTTCGTTCACGA
The DNA here is from genome assembly GCF_019399895.1 of Cardiocondyla obscurior. NCBI lineage: Eukaryota > Metazoa > Arthropoda > Insecta > Hymenoptera > Formicidae > Cardiocondyla > Cardiocondyla obscurior. Next base: position 1,793,378 of record NC_091866.1, read on the forward strand.
GTAAAGCTTTATCAATTGACAGGAAACGCTTTCACTATTTTTTAATGTGTCAGTTATAGTTTTTAATAATTATTCTACGTTGGAGAATCCATTGCAATTATTAATTTGTAAATTAATTCTTATACAGAGTTAAAGTGTTGTGAATAAATTATATCAAATTGTTAATATAAAAGAGAGATCTTTAACTAAAAATAATCGGTTTCGACGCCTTGCTTTTTCACGACAATTACAATTGGAAAGTGTTTTGTACGAAATTACGCGGAGGAAAATTTCGCCTTTTTATATTTCTGAATCGGCATTATTCTCGCCGCGTTTATATTTCGTGTTTTCACACGACGGCAAACAATGAGTGCAGACTGTTGCAAATAAAACGCATTGCGTCGAGCTGTGCAGTCAGATGCGTTTTCCGAACGCGATCCACGTACCGGTTCATGACTAAACAGACTTTAATTGCGGGAAATCACTGTAATCACGAAACGCTGACGCAAGCTGGGCTTTTTTTTCTCTCTTCCGTCCCTTCCGTGCTGTCGTCGCTTTGTGACAGCGAATACATCTAAATAAAACCCGAAAGTAATTACTATTTTCCCAAAAACGAACTATACGGCAATTATTTATATTGATGCAGTGATACAGAATTAATCGTAGCAATATTTAGCTTAATTTTATTAAAGTATTAAGGTCGAGAAATTAAACAAAGTGATAATATAATTATAAATATAATTTGTCATGTATAATACATCAAACCTCGCGTCAGTTGACTTAAATCACTACCTTGATTCGTCGGTGACGGCTGACTCTTATCAGTATCTCAATTAATGTCGGCGATAATGGCATTGCGTTTAAGGATTTCTTGAAACTAAAAAGAAACTTTAAATTTGTCGCCAACCAAAACCCGACGTCAGTGCCGCCTACAGATATTCGAGGTACTGATGGGAGTCGACCGCCACCGGTAAATCGAGATAGTGACGTGACCAGCTACTTGAGAGGTTATATTTCTATACGGAATAGTATTTAAAGAAAAAAAATGGATATTTTGAAAGGAAATCTGACAAGGAACGGAGAGACGACGAAGGAGCGGAGAACGTATTTTTCAGTGAGTCTCTTTTTCGAGAAAATCTCTGACGAAAATGTCAGCGTTATATTTTCTTCTTAACCTCTCTCCGTTGCGTTGTGACTGCTCCATTTGCAATGCGACCAATTAATATAACGTAAAATTTGTATTTTTTACTTTACATATAACGTAATTATTAATTTTGTGAACTTTACATTTATTTTAATATTTGTTTTTGTAGATTTCTGGCGAGTGCAAAGTTATGAAGGTAATCAAGGAAGTACAACAAAATGGATTGAAACATAATGACTACCAGCAGTGTCACGGTTACTGTTTCAGGAGGCTTGAAAAACTTCAAGAGTTAAAATTTACAGAATGACAGGTGCCATTACAAGACAAAAGATGTTACTTAGCTATGGTCAGCAAGTGCAAGTTCCTGCAAGTATTCTTCATGATGACTGAGCATGCCTAAAGCTATGAGATACAGCTGAACTGGGAATCTAAAACAGCAAAGAATTTTTTTTTGGAATCCAAGCTTAAGAATGTAACTGCATTCTTTATAACTGATATTTATTAGAGGTACATTTTATAAAAGAGTAACAATTTTCTGCAATATTATTTTTATTTGTGTATAGGTTTATATTTAATTATATGCTTTATATTTTTAAATTTTTTTAATTTTAGATATTGAGTTTACAACATTGGAGGCATGGGGCTGTAGACAATTTCAAACGGATGTGTGATCAATTAAATAACAAACTGATAGCCAGTCTACAAGTCTGATAACTTAGATGCAGAAAAAGTAAGGTAACATCGTCTTCGATATCAACTTTTTAGTTATGTGGCATAAAAAAAATACGAGATATGGTGTTACTACAAACGGCTAGATTGATTATTGCAGATTCAAAGTTGAATCGAGCTTTAGAGAAAACTCTTACCAATCAAGTCAAGATTAATTCGTTAAAAGCGCATCTGATAAACTGTAACAATGTTTTATCAATGATACAGGATTATTTAACAAACAAATTAAAAACTGATTAAACTTTACAAATTTTATATTTTTATCGGTAGTAAAAATTTATTTATGTTAACTACCTTACACATGTGTTTTTGACTTGAAAATGTTTTTTAGGAATTAAAAAAAGAATGGCAACTCTATAAACGACATCGCTATCAACAACGCTGTCTCCTAATTTCGTCAATAATACGTCATGGTGTTACATAAAAGTCAAACGTCGTCAGTTATATAACGCGAGACGTTTGAAACGAAGACAACGGACGAATAACGCAACGTGTAAATCGCTGATCGTATAAGCGAAATATTTACACGCTCATGTAACCGGCTCTTACGCGCGCGAACGGCTGCGCCTTGCCCTCTTCTAGAATGCCACAAGGTAAGAAGCGCCGTTTCGTAACGCGAGAGCACGAGCGTTTCAAAGTCAGCGGGTGCGCTGTAGATAGTCGGCGGCACTCGTAACAAGAGCCGAGACGCTCAAGGAAACAAAAACAAAAGGCTGAAATCAGATATGGGCAAAAACGTCTCTATTATACAGATATTGCAGAAAATAATGTACGTAATTAGACACAAGACGACGAACGAGAGTAAAGGGCTGTTATGAAGGATCATTCTAATAGAAGTGACAAATTTTTTTATTTAGAAGGTAAAATAATCATTAATACTGCTAAAATGTTTCGATGTTAAAAATGAAATAACCTCACAGTTAATTACGTGCTTTCGGATTTTAAATGAATTGTGTATAAATTATGAAACCGTTTCGTAGTTAAACTTTAAACTTTCTAAAAGCGAGGGAAAATTACATATGTATATTTCCTTGTACAATTATTCTTCTATTGTATTGCTGCAGCAAAAGCAACTATGATTTAATTGTTTAGTTTTCTAGATTCTTAGATATTCACGTATCGTAATGAAACCGAAGAAAGACAATAATGTTGCGAAAACTAATTTGCCTTTGAAATAATAAGGTATAAAAATTGTAATTTTTAATCTAGGAGTCAGTTAAGTACATCTATATTTCAACGAATCATATTTTTAGGATTTTATTCGTACGTTAATTAATTTTTACTTTTAGAATAAAAAAAAACAACATGTATTTCTTCTGTTTTACTAATAATTGGTAAAGAAAAAGAACATTGTCACGTTAAACTTATCAAATCAATTTCAGTAAAAACTTATTCGATTGAGAGAAAAAATTATTAACAAATTTTTAGGAAATTTCATGCCTTTTTTCGTTTTTATAATTTAACGATTGTTTAATTTGGTGCCAGTTTATTTCGAAATCAAATATTTCACGGCAGTGAACGATGTGTCCTCGATGTCTATAACCATCGCTAGAGAATCTACGTGTACGCCAGCCTTTTTTCGTCCCCCGTACCTTCATTCGAAATATTGGCAATATGTAATTCTTATCTCTTGCCTTCTCCCGCTTCCCTTCTTTCCCTCTCGTAATCCGCCTTACGTAATGACGGTAATGTAACCAAATGTATGTAACGCTTGCATAAGATAGCCCCTACCCTATCTACACGCCAAGCGGCGACGCGGAGCCGCGGCATAATCTATTGTTTGGCAATAGTTATGGTTCGTTGTGTAACGGACTAGTTAACGGAGGCGATCGATAAGTAACGCGGCATTGCGTTGTAGTACAATGTAGTCGACGCTGCAGGGGAAGGTACCAAGGAGGGAAGAAAATTAAGAATATAATGGAATCGTTTTCGTGGAAGCAGAATATTTTCCGATTTTCTCAGTAAGAAATACCTTAAATATGAAACATTTTTGCATATACGTATTAAGTAATAACAAAGCTTAATAATGTTTTTTTTTTAAACCTTTCAGGATTAATAATTTATGATTGTTAAGACATTATTTGAAATTATAATTTCATAAGAAATTTCAATGGGTCTTATTGTTAGAGAGAAAGAAAAAGAGAGAGACAGCTAATCGTTAGAAGATCGTGTCCACGAGTCGTGGTTGTTAGATCCTTATTTTGTCCCGCGAGATCGACAGTTTATTACGACGTAATCAATTTGTGACCCATATTCAACGAAAATTTAATGAGTTTTTCTTTACTTGAATGAGAATCACGTAATGCTCGCGCAATAACGTTACAGAGACACGATGTAACTTTTCATAACCGTTGAAACGGTATATATATATATATATATATACAACATATATCGTGTGATTATTTTGAAACCGTTTGCGGATAAATAGAGATTCATACATCATTAAATATCTTTCACTTTAAAATAAAAAAAAATTTAATTAATAATTAATTAATTATTAAATGTACGAAAGCCTAGCAGATATAAATTATAATACTATAAAGATATGTTACACTTTCAAAATATGAATTTAAAAAGCCTAAAATATCCATAAATAATTAATCAAGTAAGAAATAAGTTAATTATCTTTATTCGCTGTTAAATAACGTTTTCAGCTTCTTCTTTCTTATTACATTGTTACTATTTTATGCATTTGCTCGCAAAAATGCGGAACGCACCAATCATCACGATACAATCGCGTAATAATTTGCACGGTACTGTTAACATTAATCACATGCGTTGCTAATTTTGTTACATTAAGCAAATTAAAAAGTTAACTGACCGTTCAAAAATGCACGATTAAGATTTATGAATTATGTGCCATACATTTGAAACGTGAAAACTCCTCAAAATACGTATATTACATTATCGGTTTAATTATATTTTGTGGAATATCTGCTTGAAAAATAACGTGTCCATCATCTCGATACATTTATGAGTAGTTAGCCACAATTTAATTAATCGCAATATTTAACACATAGTTACAGCAGTAAATTATAATAGTAATCATTGACAAAATCGAAAAAGCAAGTTACTTAGATAAAAAATTACATTACCACCAAAGAATTAAAAAAAAAAAAAATATCTGAAAATATTAGTTTGACCTGAGAATATTTTTAGATGGTTTAATGAAAGACTAAACTAACCCAGTTTATGGTAGTAGAGATCTCATTGTATACGTGTAACTAGGTACACATGTCCGTTTTATCGTCGTTCCAAGTAAGCATTTCGGAACGTCACGACGTTCGCACGTGTCAACTTCCGTTAGTTTTCAACGATCGCCATTTCCGGTGTTACCTCTAATATTGTTGTAGTGTATAACGCATTGTTTAGATAGCTGCTTCTTCTTCTTTTTTTTTTTTTTTTTATTTTGCAAACGCGTGAGCATTTTTAAAGTTATTCCCCGTACAAGTGGCTAAATTGTCCGCTGCTTTGTTCTACTTCCATAACGCATTATTATTGTTTAAAGTGTTACGTCTCCTCGTTAATACAAGCGCCTATTTTTGTGCACTTATGCAACGATTATAAGGTTCCCAGACTGTGCTTTACTACACGGTATTGTGCAACTATTAACCGGAATGTATTGCGCTTTGCACCATTGCTGTTATTATTATTTCTTTCACAAAAGATGGAATTGCATCGGTTCAAAAATGTTAGGAGTAATTGTAACGGTCGTTAAACTTTTCTCCATTTTTACGTCGGAAACTATTATAATTAGCGCTAATTATTTGCCAATATTGATTTTTATATTTTTTTTTATTTTTCACGAATTATTATCAATGATATACGAAGCTAGAGAAATAGCGAGAGCAAGACATTGCACGTGCGTTGTCGAGCTCCGCATAAAATTACGATGACAATGGTGAAGTTCTCATTAATGAGATTCTCATTAACGAGCGTAACGAACGACGCTCACTTGATTTCGACACTACCGCAACCGGATACGCTATTATGACGTAGAACAGACAGAGATTTCCACACATCCGACAAATCGACAACCGATCACATCGCGCTTGAGTCGCGTGAGTCGCGTGCCGTTAAGTTTTCAGTATCTCTCGATCGCAAAAATAAAAATTAATTAATTAATTAAGTAATCCGGAAAAATTTTATTTTTACAATAATCTACAGGTTGAAACATAAACCACTATAACGTATTTTGTTACACGAAAAGTTGTTACAAAACTGCCGGATTGCCCGTAAAATCCTGACACAAAAAAAAAAAAAAAACTTTAACTTCTTCGTTAACTGTGCAAAACATATTTGACAATGGACTTTTTACCCGACAACTCGTAAATCTCATAGACTAATAGAACTACTATGTCATGGAGTACCGACTTTGCGGGCGAAAGGGTAATATCATTATTCCTTATCAAGAAACTAACAAAGCGAACTGCGAGAAGATTATCGCATATTATGACGATTTACGGCGAAATCCGACGTCGTGCTCGATGCCTCTCATTATGACACTAAAACTCAAAACCGCGCAATACACGACAACGTAAGAGTCGTTAAACGCATTAATGGGTATTGCATAACGATCTCACAATCTTACGATCTGTAATATCTTACATAATATCGTGCCGAGTTATATCGCCACGATGTCGCGAATTGGACGAATCTTATATGCCAAAAAAAAGAAAAAGAAAGACAATCATCTTTATGTGTAAAATAAAATTTATATTGCCTAGGTAATCTATAAAGTATGCGAAAAATCAAGCGTCTTTAAGAAATAAGACTCGCGCAGTTAATATATCGTCGATTTGATCAATTATATATTAAGATTACGTACAGAGCTTGCAAAATTGGTCGCGTAAATCTGAAATTTCCTCTTACAAATGTCACCTAACACATTATTGTTTCCGTGAGCCATTGTATTACGCGTAACTAAGAAAGCCGCCAGGTGTGACTGACAGATAACTACACCGTTTCCGGCGTAATACCAACGAAATCATTTTCCTTCTCTTTCTCGTACGCTTGCTCGCTTACCGGCGTTTAGTTATATCGCTCTTATTCCCTGTAGGCATCGAAGCTCACCTCTACCGATGTCTAATTCGAAGTATTACTCAATACATCGGAGTTACATGACCGGTCGTTCTGTAACAAGGCACTATAACGTCCCTCATTACAAATTCGTCGAATCGAGCGTGAAACGCAGCGACGTGCCGCAAATATCTACGAGCTCTGCGCATCTTTATATTTTCCCTCCCCCTCCCCGCGGAAACATTATTATATAACGTGCACTTGTAAAGTAGACTTTTCGTATCCGTTTCTAGAAATCGACCGAATGAATCATTCAATAAATCTCCTTCAGTTAGATATGATCGCGTACCCGGGAGACCGAAATAATCTGAATTTATCGCCAGGCTGCAAGCGCGTTCCCTTTTCTTCTGATATTCGAGGCACTGATAATATCGAGCTTATACAAGCAACGGGTCTAAGAAAGTCAATTTTGATATTCCTCGAAAACCCTTAGGTTTCATCCCCCTTGGATTCTTTTTATCCCACGCACTTGGCATTCCACGCGCCATACATGATTCATTATTAAACGCGTCACGCGTCTTGCGAGATCCGAAGGCTGTAGACGCGCCGAGCTGCAAATTGCAATGACGGGGACGTTGCTCGCGGATGCACGTCGCCGTTCACTCACCGGTGGACTTAGTCGAGAGATATATCAGTATTTCGACGAAAATCTAGTGAAATATGGGAGAGGGAAAGAAAACGAGCACGCCGTAAAGCGCAGTGTGCAATCGGGAGCATACGATTTATCAATTTTATTTCGAAACTCGACACTTTGTCGCGAGATGTACATAACGAAACGAAAAGATCAATGTTAAAGGACTGCAGTAAAAGCTCGTATTAATCGGTTGCGCGGTAAGAATCAACAAAGTTGCGAGGGTTGCAGTGTATTTTATATCTCGGTGTGTTTTACTTTAGAATTAATTACTTTGAACAGAAGTACCGCAAGAGCGTACGAAGAAGCGGCGCAGATATTAATCGCGCGGGTCGCGTATAATGCACAAGTATAAATCACGCGTAACTGTAAATGCGTTACGTTACGTGGGAAACGCGTGTAATATGAAGCCTCGGAGGTGTGATAAAAGGTCGCGACGAGCGGGTGGGGGTCAAACAGCCGATAGATCACTTGTAACTAATTAAATCCTTTCGCCGTTTGACGTGGTCGTCAAGGATAAACCGGCTGGGGCAATGTCCTGAGATATATCCGCATAATGAACAGCGATCTAACCTTTCCATTGTATTATTAAGGTCAACGATTGAAAAGTCCAGTAAAAAAAAAAAAAGAAAATTACAAGCATAAAACAGCGAGGGCGACGTATAATTATATTTTAAATCTTAATCGTTCAGCGATTGCAATATTAAATATTTAAGATAAAAATATTAATATATTTTATTAAACAATCGTTTGAAATGTTTTATGCAAAAAAAAAAAAGAAAGAAAGAAAGAAAAGAAATGTTTTAAGAGATCTCTTTTACTGCGCGAGGTACGCGATTCCTACTTCAAGCTTAATTACGAAAATTATCAGAATTAGCGTACAACTTCATTGTGCCGTGGCACGTGAATTAGGCAATCATCCGACACTCTCAACGAGGCGTTATAAAACACACCTTAAAGACAGACATGAAATAGGAGGGCAGAGCGCGTACAAGGAATAAGAGAGGAGGAATCTCGTAATATGGTAATACTACACGTTCGGTGGGGCATTGACGTTACATAATATACACGAGAGTACAAGAGGCACATCGCGCGATACACAAACTGGCTGGCTATCAGAAACCTCGGCAACTATTATGCAACGGAGACGCGGGTAACAAAGAGCATCATCCCGCTATGCGGCAATCTAATTCGAATTTTACTTTACAATCGCAACAGAGATTTACGAAGCTACTCGTACCGACGATTGACGATTCTAATCGAAAACGATAATTCTCCGGAATGGGCGAAGCTGCTCGCGAATAAGAAATTGCTTTTGACTCATAAACTTGTTAGTCAAATGAGGTCATCCGTTGATCGAGGGGCGGAAAGTGATTCACTGATACTTAACGTCGGCTCTGATGTAACTTGAGACGCCGACCGGCGACAATTGCACTCAATTTTACTTGTGCAGCTCTGAAGTCCGTTTAAACGCGATTTATGGCAATCTATATAAAAAAAAAAACTCCCGCCCAACGATTAGCGAAAGTAGGAAAAGTACAAGTGTGTTACGACAATCAAATAAAATTTGCGCGGTGGTTTGAGAATTTCTCATTCGATACGTGTTGATTACTTCGAACGCTTTATTGAAATTTTTTTTTTTTTTTTTTTTGCGTCGACAATTATAAGATTCTTTTTAGTGAGAACTTCGTATGAAAACTCGGAATAACATGAAGATGTTTACGCAACGTTTTATTTCTTGTTTGCAATAACTTTAGAATACATTATGCAAGATGCATTATATATCAAAATCGTTCAGTTAATCTCTCTCATATCGCGTATATTGTTCAAATGGAGAAAAAGATATTTCTTCCATGTCTTAAATAATAAGATAAAATTAATTTTTTTTTTTTTTTTTTAATCGACGTTGGCTAGATACTTTCGACGAGTTACGGAGACACAGAGGCGAAGGTGTTCGCTCTCACGAGAAGTACATCCCGGTAAGTTTCGTAATGCTGATCGCGAGATGCCTCGGTCTGAGGTCGGGTCGATTCGCGCATTGACTCGCGGATAACCATATGCATTCGTAAGCAGTTGTAATGCACGGCGGCGAAGCGATTTCGTCACCGCGGTGTCGAGCGTCGACGCTCTACAATAGGAACATGAAAGGTTACGTACCTTCGGCACTGTGCTGGAAACAGTTATGAAATACAGGGTAACTGCCGCCCGTCGATTCCTCGCCTTCGCACCAACGCCTTGATACGATCGTTTCACTCGCGGTTATTTTCCTGAAAGAATACGAGGTCGGATTAGAACGCATTTTCCAAGTAAACGAGTTCAATATGTTATTATCTATCTGTATTTCAAGCGCAAGAGCGACCAACGATAACGTTAATGCTACGAATCCTTACCATTAAAAAAAAAAATAAAAAAAAAGGAACTAGCGATACCAGCCAGAAAGGGGTTGGTTTCTTCGCAGGTAACATCTGGTAGCCGATTACATATTATTATATACTTTATTGGCGTTTTTAAATAAATGCCAGTCTTATATTATACATTCGCTCCCATCTTAGGAGCGATGTAAAATGTGTGTATTAGCATGCAACCTCTTTTTTTTTTTTTAAGAGCTATACGTATATCCTTAAACGTATTGCTTCACGCATCGGTAATATTTGAATACCAGAATAAACGCCAAATTAATTGTACGATGCGACTTTGAGAAACGTCCTATATCTCATAACACTTTCGTTATTTCAAAGCGAAGAAAATTGCGGTACACCATCTTTTGTAAAGAGCTGCATTATTACATGTCTTTTATTCCCGAGAGTAAATGACACGCACGTCGGAGTACGAAATATATCGGCGAGGGCCAATGCGTTTCCAGACCGTCTCTAATTTTACCGTCATGGTCAGGCTGGATTACATAAATTATATGCTCTCGTAAATTTCACGTTTTATGACAGATCGACTTTCGAGTGGAAAAAAAAAAGGGGGGAGGAGAAAATGAGAGTTTTATATACGTAGATCCCGATACGTTCCACCCTGCGCGCATTCCTTCTCAAATTTTGTTTGCTTGGACAAAACCGTGACGTAAGAAGGGCGATTTTTGTACGCCGAAGTCCGTATACATTTTTATTCTTTGCCGCGGTGCCAATACGCGCGATCTTCGTCATGTCGGAATAGCGATTGCCAGTTAGAACACAGGTGATCGAGATCTCGTGTAATCGAGTCGGTATTCGCGGACGATTCCCAATGCTGGCGAGGTGGAGAAAGGCGGGCTGGCTCTTTTCGGCTGCGCGTCTGGCCGTGACCCGTTTCGCGTTACATAAGCCAGCGAATTGCCGCAGCTTCAGCCTCGAAGTCACGGTGGCAGACCAACGTCGGGCGATCCGGACGGGTGGGCTGACGTCGGGTGAACACCCAGACAAGGTCAGATCGAAGCAGGATGCAGCTATGCAGCCCAATGGGATGCGCTACGTTACCTCTTCTTTTATTTTATCGCTCGCCTACCGATCGAGAAACAAGTCTTTGTTCGAAGGAAGGACGCGCGAAGGCTGCCAAGAAGTGACCAGGCAAACCAGAGCGTTACTTGGTTCGCGAGAAATTAATACTAACGAAGGTAAGGGAAATCAACAGCTTCTTTTTTCCATTATTAATAAATAATTAAATATATTACAAATTCTCGTTCCTTTAAATATAATTTATATGTACATATTATATTCGGGCATATTCAGCGTATGGATAATATCTCTTTTATATATTCCTTTCTTTTTTTAATTTTAATGGTCATTAACATATCGCAGAGTTAAATATTAATTTTGCAGGATAAACGTTAATAAATACATTTTCAGATAACTTTCAAGAGAATAAAAAATATATATATATATTTTTTTTTTTAAATTTATAATTATCTTATCTGCTTGATTGAAGCACGCACGTAAGCACGTCAGACTTTTGAACAGTTAATTTTAATTTTTCTTTCCTTCCTTTAGAAATAAAGTACTCGCGAGTTACTTACGAGACGCTTTGTATTTAAAAAATCGAAATACAGCACGTACTAGATTCACGTCACAGCGTGCAAAAAAGAAAAAAAAATGTGATTTTGAAACGTGGGAAATATAAAGCATACGTCGTAATGCAGCGAATGTTATAACAGTTTTAATCGTGGCGAGTCGTACGGATTTGTCCCGTGGTTCTTTAATCCCGCGGACTTACATAATGCGATCCAATTTAGCCCGTTCCTTCGTCCGTTCTCCGGTATGCTGGAGCAAGCGCGCGCCGTTTTCGCAATTACGAGGCAATCGCCCGAGAAATCTGCCAGCTCGTAGAACGAAACGCCGTATGGTGTATTAATGACACGCTCTAATAATGTATTATCGCGAGCGAGCTATCATCTCGATATATTTTCCCGTGCTGCAAGCCCGCGTATCGATTGTGCAGAATCATCACGTTCATTATGCCCGATCATCGCACTGTAAATTAATTAGTCGCGCGGGATTAATATATTATTACACATTTTTTTCGAGATCATAAAGTTTCCATTAATTAATTAATAACGTTTAGAATGCACTCGTGATTATTGTGACGTCCTGCATGTGCCGCAAAGTTGCGAAACGTAACTCCGTAAAATTTATCCAGATAGTACAAATACAAAAAAATTAAAAGTAAAAAGTTTATACAAATAGACATACAGACATTATATGTATATAGATTTTACATCTGCCGCACATGCTACATTTCGTTATTTACTTGTGTCCCGTTCATCTTCGTTTTTCTCTATTTTTAGAATATTCCACCTGGAAGAACCTTATATGGCTCGCAAAACGTTACAAATGTGACGCACAGCATTTTTTTTATCAGCTTACGAAATAGTAATGTAATAGTATTTTCGCATACAATTACACCGCATTCGTTACAAAAATTCTTTCAGACAAATAATGATATTATAACTTTGTAAAACTCCTTGGCATTAATTGCCTGCCGCAAGTTATTCGTCAATATTTCTCTCCGTCGAGACAACGTTGGCACGATAGATTTTTCTGATATATATATATATATAATATATATATATAAATTGGTCGCACTATCTACAGGCTCGATAGTGACATAATCCGTGATCGCGCAATAATAGAATTTTGCGCGGGGCCTCGCGGGAATCGCGCTAAGTAAACAAATCCGTCGCGATTAATTACCATCTGGATAACGCAAGTGGCCAGATGTTATCGGCGTGAATCCGGGTGAAGATTCGCGTGGATACGGTAACTTACGCAAGATTTTCGACGTTACCTCAAGTTTAGTCAACCTTGATGTTACATACGCTCGCTTGCACGCGCATTGCGTAGATGTTAAACGGCCGATTATGTAACGATTAAGTCCGGCGTTAGTCAGCAGCCACGTAAGTCCCTAATCGCCGCTTCGGCTTGCAAATTGCAAAATCGACAGCGGTAAATTGAGGCGTATATTGAATAATTTCTAAAGCGACAATATCAAAATGATATCTAGCTGTTTTCGCACGACGTAATCGTGGAACAGAATAGCGCAAAAAAAAAAAAAAAAACAAAGTTGTCATAATAAATATAGATGATAAAAAAGAAAAAAAAATACATTTACAAACGTAAACTTGTAGAACGGTTATATAATTTGACTGTTTTTAGAATTGACATTAAAATCGATGAGAAGGTAATTCGGAAAACAAGGTGACTTATAAAATTCAGGCAAGTATATCAAAACTTATATGTAATCGCTTAGCGGCTTATGTAACAAGCATGTTAAGCTTGTGTTTGCGAAGCTTCGTGGTTCGCGGCGTATTTCGCGGCCCACCTCGGCGAGAAATCAAGATGACACAATATGTGTACCGTTTCAGACTTTCGTAAAAGGTTTCATAAAGCAGCGATCATTTGCGTTTCGATATGTGAATGTAAACGCGAGTGTTCTTCAAACAGTTCGCCAAAATTGCGCGACAATGTTCCGTTATTCATTGAGTCAGACGTTCGATATGTCTATCTATATGTTACTAATCGAGCGTTTCCGACGGTGGAGGTACATATTATAACTATACTTGCAACGCGAAATAAAATTCGAAATATTTTTAAAGTAAAAAATTAAATTAAAAAAAAAATTTTAATTATAAATACTAAAATGTGTGATTAAAAAAAAAGATATAATTAAATTAAAAAGCAGTTGTCCACTAAGCTATCAAATTGGTTTGCAACTCGTTAAATTCCGATGTATTTCGTTAAGCGTATCGTAAGAAACCGCTTCGAGTACTATCGTCGCGTAGGAGCTTGAATTCGAGTGATCACGTTTTTACGATAAACCAGTTGCATTGAAATGTAATAGCAGATGTTGAACGAAAGATCGATGCCAATTGATTTTCAACGCACTGGGTATCGTCGACTCGAACCACTTTGCCCACGCAGACTACTAACGTAGAAATAGTAAATTTTATAAATCACCAATGAATGTGCCCGTCTATTTTATTGAAACTCGGTGAGAGAAAATGAGCCTATAAGAGAAAATTGCAAGGTTTCGAAAGTGTAGATACGAATCACGAGACGAACGTGATGTAACGATAACACAAATGTCCCTGTACATGACAAAAATGTCATGCAGAAAAAAAAAATAAAAGTTTGCAATTAGCAAAATAGAAATATGAATAAATGATCAGGTGTAATTAATTACTCGACAATTTAACTACGCGGCAGTAGATATTTAAATAGATTGTTGATTGGTCAAGATGTTAAAAGATCAATCATATGTCAGCTGAAAAGTGTTATTTTCTATGAGATTTTCATCTTTAATTCATGATTGGTATTTGCGTGAACACTTATTTTGTCACGGATATTATATTAAATTATTACAAAATTATTACATCATTAGAAAACGTAAGTTACATTACACCGTTGAATACTGATTGAGAAAGACTAATTTTACTATACTGATAATTTATTTGCAAGTATTTTAATGAATTATTATTTCATCTAAAAATTAATTCTGTCAAAAAGAAACTTTTATTATCTTTTTAATAGTAATTGCATAAATTAATAAATATTACTAAGTTACTTGTGTATGTGAGAATTAAATAGATGTGTTCTTTTCTATTAAAAAAAAAGAAAGAAAGATAACGTAAAGTCAATATTACACATAAATAATTTTATACTTCTTTAGCAAAGTTTATTAATAATTTTGCGCAATATTTCTGCGAAATTCGATTTTAAAATTATAATTCTAAATATTTGTCAGATATCGCGGTACACAATTCCATTGCTACGTAAGATCATATTTCCATTACAGTTGCGCAAATTTGGGTCATAAAGTGAGATCGCTACGGCCCACTTGGGTTTTATCGTAAACGTGTAGTGATTATGTAACAATACAATATGTCTTTCCGTTGCTCTATAATATACAGTTAAATATACCAATACTTCAGTGCCAAAGAAACAACATTACGCACAATTTTTTATTTTAATAAGCTTTCATTATTATCTGGCCTAAACTGTGAATTAAAATAAAAAAATGTCAAGTAATTAAAAACCCTGAACAATTTAAATTCCAAAATTTATATAACAATAAATTGAACTTTTAACACAGTAGAATATAATTTTACGTTATTTATTTGATTGTAAAGTTTGATGAATAATAACCGGTTAATATCATTTTTCTCTTCCACTTCCGATCTTTTGTGTCTGCTTTTACAAACTTTTATTTTCATTTCTTAAGAGAATTGAAAAAATCTTTCTGAATGAGATAAACATATGGTTTTGTAATAACAGATTATTCTAGTGTCGCATGAAAAAAAGGTGCTATTACTCACAAAAGAAATGTCGACGTCGTGTCCTGCCAACAATATTCTCTGTTGTAAGTCACGCTCGTCTAAGGAGGCGTAATCGCGCCATTTTCGTAATTGCATTATTACGAGAATAGGCATAAGCATCTAGCTGGCGTTGTGCAAGCAGCCGCGACTTTATTCGTTACATCGTCTTGCGTTATGACAAGTAAATAATCAGTTGCTCTGCGATGTGCTTATATGATATTTTGCAATTATGCATTAGACGTCACCATAAATTAAAAAAAAAAAAAAAACTAAGTCTTAAGTATTAACAAATAACTTATTATGAATGTGAAATAAATGCAGTTTTAATCAAACCGAAGTAAAACAACTTTGTTGAATTTTAATTAAACGTTTGACAAACAAAGTTCTACCTCGCGTTGAAAAAAGTTTGCGTTATCTATTTTTAATCTCAAAATTGAAAAAAAAAATTGTTTTTAAAGTTATTAAATATTTTGCGCTATATTAATAAAGAGAAAAAAAACAGAATTACCGCAAGCCAATATAGGTATCAGCGTGCACTTATATAATCATCGTAATCGACGACGCGCAGACGAGGCGGTTACGGCTTCGCAACATTGACGTCTATCGTTGTAAATGATCGCATTTGCAACCGTGCGTCCTAGAATATCGCGCCCGTTAGATAATAAAAATGCTGCATTCGCCATATTTGCGAGATTTTATCTTTCTAAGGTTCAATTATGACACCATTTATATACATATAATTTTTATTCGACATTTCAATTAGAATTGATTACCCGTTTCAGTAATTTTACTTTAAACACGTACAACACGGTACGCAATAGGTTTCAAATGCTACGTTAAATTAAAAATTCTAATTATTTCTTTCATAAAAAAAAAAAAATTATAAAAAGCAGAAACTAAGATATTAAATTGTTAATTACACGGACATTACTGTTGAAGAGGCTGAATCAAGTACTTACTACATTATGTACAGAAATAAGCGAGTAATGATTTTTCGGCGTTATATTTATTCAGAAATTCGGATACGAATGCGCAGTTTGGTAAACTAGAAATAGGTTGCAATGCACATTCAACATCCAACGCGGCTACTTTTACTTAATGCATTTCAAACAGCGTTAAACGATCTCGAGCGCGAACAATATATAGTTTGCATTTACATTAAATATTAAAGACGAGAAAAAAAAATGTGGATGCTTATATTTATATCTCATGTTGCAGTTAGTACTTCTACTCTCCGTAGAGCCTCCTCAAATCCAGCTAGAGGAGATTGTAGAACATCAACTAAATCTGGTTTACCTATCAGCCAACAGACTGATGTTAGAATCATGTCTTCTGAGCTCACATTATAAGAAGTGAAAATGAGATGCGGAGGTTTCACATAATGGCCCTTTGTTAACTCTAAAAATATCACAATCCGTTTCCAGTCTTCTGTTGGTTAGTCCAACATCATAACTTAAAAATACTCGATAAAATATGTAGTAATTAAAAGAAGTTTTTAATAATTTTACTCATCATCTTATTAAATTATGATATCAATGGTCAATGCTTTTCTTCAAAGCTGTATATTTTTACGGAAAAAAAATATGTTGTAGCAATAAATTAAAGAATATCACGTAATTAACGTATGCGATAAGAGATAACAGCGTATATTGAAGATATCGTACGCATATATCGTCGTTTTTCTGATTTTTGTTAAAAGTATTTTTAAGTTTAACGTAAAGCATAAAAGAGTCCCTTATCAGATATGAGTAACCCGTATATTTAAAAGCTTTTAATAGACTAGCAGTTTAGAAAAATCAGTAAAAATGTAATCAATAAAATTGTAGATGAAACCAAAGAATAAATTAAGGATATTAAAAGAGTCGATGGGCCAGCCCAAAATAATGTGATCTACGTTTAAAATATTATTTGCGACAGGCCGCATCGTGAGAAAGACGCAGAGTAGCTGCCTTTGTTTAAACGATATCGCTTAAGTACAGCGTGCGAAAGCGCTAAACACTCATTATTCTCGGAACTGTAAAATGGTAGGGCGTCATCTTGGCAAGCCTTATACTCGAGAAGCTCGTTGTTCTCGCTTAGAGCAGTGACATAATGCTACTTCTACGCGCACGTACGCACATACGCGCAAAACATACAAAATCACGATATATATACAAGTATATTAGCTTGCGTTGATTCCAGAGAAGATAACAAATGTAGATTGAGCATTATAAACAAATGAAAATGCAAAAAAAAATTATATTTAATGTCTTAAACAGATAATCATCTTTTAATAATTTTAAAAAGAAGACAAAGAAAATATTTCTTTTTTTTTTTACTTTATCGAGTAAAGGCTTATGTTTAATCGCTTTTCTTTTTTCCTTACGTGAATGCAAGGTGATAGAAATATCGCTATAATGGCGACAATACTTCTT
Source organism: Cardiocondyla obscurior (assembly GCF_019399895.1). Lineage (NCBI taxonomy): Eukaryota > Metazoa > Arthropoda > Insecta > Hymenoptera > Formicidae > Cardiocondyla > Cardiocondyla obscurior. The sequence continues at coordinate 1,811,146 of NC_091866.1, forward strand.
ATTGACAATAAAACGATACAGATATAAAGTATTCCAAATAAAATTATTTACAGTTAAATTATTTATCTTGAAAAAGTGTAAAAGTTATCGTGCAAGTTGCAAAAATATGATGACAACTGTTTTCATTGCAATAACGAATCTTAAGTAGATCGAGGAAAAAAATTGAAGTAGATACGGAACGAGACATTGTTTTAGATAAGCATATATACATGTACATATTTCATTATTTAATGCTCATGCACAGGTATTTTAAACCGGAAGATTAAATAAATTTTATTTTTTAATTTCATGAATTCTACCTAATATCTTGTCTTTCATATCAAAACATTCATCGATCTTGAGTTAGTTTCGTGAAATATCGATCTCTTGTAATAAATACAATAATTCGCAAGTCGGCATCACGTAGATACAAGAGCTTATCGTAGCAGGCAGGTTCGTGACTAATGCACGATATCGCGAGGCTTGTTAAACGATATTGTAAAAGCTGTTAAACGAATCTTCTACTTGATATTGCACCAGGATAACACTGAGTGTGTTGCTCTTAAGCAGATCGCCGTCAATTAAATGAAAAGCTCGACGAAATGCCGGGGAAGAATACGAATAGTTGATAGGCTCTATCAACGTAGTATAGTTTAATTAAATACGCGTGTTACTGTTATTTACTTGTCATAACGATACCGTGTTCGCACATATCGCGAGTGTAACGATAAATGAAGCAAGAGAAAGACTGCCGTTGGATTAACACCACGAATTCACACGTATACACATTCTCATACGATTTTTAATATTGACAGAAATGTTACTGATTGCCAAAAAAAATATATATATATATTTAACTACAGAGTAATTGCCCAATAAGAAAATAAATTTTATCAAACTTGTTATAGTGCAGAGCGAGTCATTAAATATATTCTAATGACACGTTGTACTGTTGTAATATCGTTAATATAAAAATATGATCCAAATATACAGCTCTAAATGTCACTTCTTTCACGTCTCATTTAATTATTATTTTTTAATACATTTAAATTATATTATTATTTGTAAAAATAAAATTCATTACAAGTACGCTTGCACTAGTTGTTCAAGTGGGCAATTATCTCTGCAGTGAAGTTTACGAGAGTAATAGAAGAGTATACTGAAAAGAAACGTAATTACTTTTGGTCCCAGCAAGAACTTTATCATATTTAAAAAAATAAAGATAATCTAGTAAGTTATATTCTAATTATTTTTAAAATCAAGTTAATGGTATTTATTTAAAATATGATGAATAGGCCCAATAGTGATTATATTTCTATTTTATTGAATGAGTAAAAAGACTCACCCATTTGGTGTTTTTCAGACCCCTGTTATTTGGTGCTATCCAAGCTGCTGCTTCGTTGTCCGATGCTATCCAAGCTGGCGTCTCCTCTTCCAGCCTTTCGATCTTAATCTGTACGACAAAGGATCTAATTACAATCGGAAAGAAAAGTGACCGCGCAGGAATGATTCGTTCGATCAACTTCGTCACGAAAACGGGACGAATGTTCGACAGGAACGGCCGCGTCGAGTTACGAGACGAACATCCTGCAATAGAGTTCTACGGAAACAGGCAGGAAACGAGACGAGAAAACGCAAAAGGCGATTTCGTACGATCTTCCGATGTCATTTGCAATCATACGTACAATAATGAATTGCATCACGACTGCTCGCTCGAATACCATCCGCGACGCTTTGCTATATGCCGGACACAATCATGGCGATGGCTTCTTTTTTTACGCCGTGTACGTACGTGAGGTAGGTCAAACCGAGATCGAAGATCCAGCTCGGTCTCGCGAAACGAGTTTCACACATGCACGAAAATAATCGACGATCGGCGGAGGTTGTCCCCCCCTCTACGAGCAGTCGAGACTTCATCGACGCTGTTTCTCATTCACATCGTATTACTGATAAACTAGCCGAGAACGATGCAGGCGACCGCGCGCGAGAGAAAGACCGGCGACTCTTTATCCACGTCAGCGGTCAGTTTTCTACAACACGAGTAAAATATACCTTCTTCCGAGTAGATGAGGCTGTTCGGCAGCTTCCGTAGTACCGGAGACTCGATTCGTTACCGTGGAACCACTAAATTCAGAGAAAGCGATAGCGCACGTCATCCCACGCACTCGTTACGGTGGCTTCGCAAGTAATGAGGAGAGGAAGGGCTGCTTGTGTCGAACGGTCGCTAGGCGTCGCTCATCTATACCACAGAAAAACTTTTTAATACGTTTCCAAAGGATTTCAATTTCAAAAGATTTGTCTGAAGGACGGAAAAAGCATTTCGATCCTTACACTGGCGCGCAGTTCGACATGGGGGACGGTCGCAGGTTCCGGCACAGTTTCAGGTGTACTTTACATCCGAGAAAATTACTGCACATCCGTTATGTGCACGTAGCAGGCTGACCAGCCGGCATGGGCCCTATCTCGGTTTTCGGTACAGTTCCAGGTGCACTTTACGCGCCAGAAAGTAACTGCGCTGCGCAGCTCATCCTCCCCTCACTGCTTGTGAAGCCACCTTGACGAGTGTCACGGGACGAGGCCCGCTGATCATTTTCACCGAATTATGCGGTTCCACGGTGACGGATCGAATTCCTTGGTACTCCAGAAGCTGCGGAACGGCCTCTTCTACTTGGAAAAAGGTATGTTTTACTTGAGTTGTAGAAAATTGACTGTAAACGTGGATAAAAAGATCACCGGTATTCACTCGCGCGCGGACGCCATGTCTCGGCCCGTCTATCGGTAATACGACGTGAATGAGAGACGGCGTCGATGAAGTCTCGAGTGCTCATAGACGGGATATTCAAGTACTCGTGTGAAACGCGTTTTGCGAGACCGAGCTGGATTTTCAATCTCGATTTAACCTCCGTCACGTATACTGAAAGGCATTTAAGGTATTAGCTGTGGCGACGGCGGTAAACGTACGTGTCCTCTCTTTCTCTCGGCCGGCGAGGATGCGTGACGTAGTTAGTGAGGCGCGTTCATCCTCGGTCCTTGGCTGCCGGCACCCCGCGGTACATGTACCTAGACTACGCGCTTCGTGTAAGACTCGACGCACACGGCAAGGTCTCGTAAGCTAGCGCCGTTGTTGCAGCTAACGCCATATTTCCTTTTCAGTGTACGTACGCGGCGTAGAAGAAGTCGTCGCCATGATCGTGTTCGGCACATAGCGAAGCGTCGCGGATCGTATTCGAACGGGCAGTCGCCATGCAATTCATTACTGTACGTAAGATCGCGAACGACGTCGGAAGATCGTACGAAATCGCCTCTTGCGTTTGCTCATTTCGTTTCCTGTCCGCTTCCGTAAAACTCGGTATTGCACGATGGTTAGTCTCGTAATTCGACGCGGCCGTTCCTGCGGAACATTCGTGTCGTTTCCGTGACGAAATTGATCGAACGGATAGCCCCTGTGCGATCACGTTTCTTTCCGATTGTAATTGGATCCTTTGTTGTACAGGTTAAGATCGGAAGGGTGGAGGAGGAGACAACAGCTTGGGGAGCATTGGACAACGGAGTAGCATCCTGGATGTCTCGTTATTCACACGGTAAGAAAGAGATATAGACACTTCTGCATTTGTTTACAATTTTGTAATAAATATGATTAATCTAATTTTTTTAATAATTCTTTTGTGCAGGTTAAGACCCGAGGTGTCAGAGAAGAGACGGCGACTTGGAAAATATCGAGCAAGAAAGACCTTAAAGGCATCGCACATTTTGATCTGGAAAGCATCAAACAACAGCGACCTGGATAGCTTGAAACAACAGCGTTCTGGAAAGCACCTAACAACGCCGACCTTTGGGAGACATGAAGCAGCAACAACGTTTCGGTGAGTCTTTTTATTCATTCAGTGAAACAGAAATATAATCACTATTGGGCCCATTCGTCATTTTTTAATAAATACCATTAACCTGATTAAAAAAAATAATTAGAATATAATTTACTAGATCACATTTATTGTTAGAGATATGATAAATTTTTGGCTGGGACCAGAAGTAATTATTTTTCTTTTCAGTATACTTTTCTATTACCCTCGTAAACTTCATTCCAGAGATAATCTCCCACTTTAACGATTTGTGCAGACCGGTATTGTAATAAGTTTTCTTTCCGCAATCAATAATATAATTAAAAAATAATAAAAAAGCGATAGTTAAACGAGACATAAAAGAAGTAACTAACAGAATCATCATAAATCGTTTATGCAAATTTTCACGTCTCATAACAAAATATGCTTGATATCATTAATAATCTAAATACAGAAAAATATTAGACTTAACAAAAAATAAGAAACTCTTAACTAAAACTTTAACCCGTATTTTATACAAACTAGAACTTTTACGTTAAAAAAAAAAAAAAAGAATTATATCTATTTCTATTATTTTATTCATTATCAATGTTTACCTACTTTTTACTAATATTGCTAACACGCGCAAATGCGTGTCGTCAAGTATATCGCAATACCCTCGCGAAGCGGCAAAGAAAATAAAAATTATCCGTCCGTATTTACACGCGCTTGTTACTCGCAATCCGATCATTCATTGCGGCGTGTCCCCGCTGTAGATAGGACGCTCGCGACAGACATATCGCCGACGCTATAACGTTGCATCGCACCGATCCCCACTGTATCGCACGACTGGGCGCGATTCACGCTCATTCATTACATAAAGCAGCTCACTGTTTACCGAGAGCCCGCTTTATTTTTAGTCATGCCGCGTTGCTTTATGCGACGCCCGCCGATTTGTGAGACCGCACCGTCCGTCCCTCGTTCGTTCTCGCAAGAGCGCGGTTAACTCCCGTTTACGCAACCGCGTTTCGCAGCCGTTTCTCGGCGTCGCGGATCGTGCCGCACGCATTCGAGAATTACGTTCCGATGAGCCGCGATCACGACTGCGTCTTATTCCAAGTTCCGCTGATAACAAGAAATCGGGAAATCACCTTTCAGCGTAAAACGTTTATGTAACGATTATCCCACGCGACCGGTGCTTTTAGACAAATTAATTAATTTTTTTTTTTTTACAAAACGACCGATAGTAATGCAGTCTAGTAGAATGTCAAGTAAAAAAAGATAATAGTGCAAAATATATCCACCTTCGTCGAGTGGGCTTTTTTTTGCAGTAAAAAAAAAGAAATAAAAAAATATTTTTTTTTTAATAAATCGGCGAGAATCAGAATTTGTAAAACATAAGAATACGTTGAATGTCATCACGATTGTGGCATTGATCGCGGACACAAAGCCAATATATTTAACTTTTATTAGCACGTAAACTTCTTCCTTTTTCTTTTAACGCTATTAATAACAATCAATCTTTTTTTTATATATATATAAATTTATCAGCCGAAGAGGCCTTACATAATTTACTGAACCCAAAGACTCTTTCGAAACAGTTCTAACCGCATTTTTGCGAAATGGCGCAACCGGTGAATATTCACAAAATGTTTCGTGTACATTCGGCCGATTGAGGAATTCAAGTCGGTATCCGTACTTTTCAATCGTATATATTGAACTCGTTAAGTGTTGCTCAACGCTCTAGTAAACGCGCGACTCGGTAAAGTGCCTAATTACGAAACGCAATGTTTAATAACGTGCGCGATAGGTCGGCTAAGTAAAGTTAGCGCGCGACGAGCTTTTTAAGCGATCGTCGTTACCTTTGAAAGTAGCGATTGCAGTTTGATAAAAGAACAAAAACAAAGCAATTTGTTAATAAGATAATTTAACAAATAAGCCAGAGGATGTGGCTTATGATTTCCTTTGCACGGGAAATAAAAAGTACAGTTAAATTTTGTAAAATTAAAAAGAATATAAAATATGTAACGTATTCTTATTAGCAATAAAAATTCAAAAGCACTTTAAATTTAAATAAATTAAAAGAAAAAAAAGTATAATTACAATTATAATATATATATATATATATTTTTTATATAAAAATAATTTTTAAATAGTTGTAGTTTATATTTTTTCAAGTTTTAAAAGAATATCGGGATAGATTTTGTGAAATTTTATTTCGCACCCGCGGAAACTGATAACGTATTAAGAAGTCTCGAAATCGATTTAATCGAAGCTTCAAATTATATTGCACTTTTCCTCTTTGCAGCTCGATTAAATAAACTTGATAACATAATCACTCGCTCCGCTGTTTTTATTCGTTACGTCTTCAATCCAAGAATAAAATTAAAATATTTACGTAAACTTGCAAAAGAGCGAGATTAAAACATTAAACGGAGACGTAGATTAGCGATAAACTGCTATGGTTTACGGCATTAATGAAAATCGTCAACGGCGATTGGGATCGCGTTGCAAAATTCCCATGGGTGCCTCCGCCGCCGAAAAGGAGCCTGGTACAGCGGCGTGTGGTTGCGGCGCGCCTCGCCGGCCGTGTGTAAACCATTTACGTAACGTCGCAAGATACGCCGTATTTCGATGATTAACAATTTGTTTTGCGATCGGCAAAGGTGACTCTTTGTACGGCACAAATACCTTACGTAAGATAGCAGATAAACGTGCGTATGCAGCTGGAGATTAAGCGCGCGCGGTTTTTCGGATTTCGTGCCGAGACGCGATTTATTTTTTCTTCTTCTTTTTTTTTTTTCCTTTTTTTCTTTTTCTTTTTTGCCTGCATCTTCTTGCAACGTGCACCGCATTTATCGAAATCGAAAGAACCGCCGAGCTGCCAAACGATGGCCCGGCTTCTTGCCACGCGTATCGCTGTGAAGCAGATTAGTTGATAATTCTTGCCGCTTAATTGCCGCATAGTAATTTATAAATTTTTTCTTAAATACTTACATCCTGATTTGGAAAATAAATGTATATTCAAGTGGGGTAATATTAATAAACTCAGCGCGGCGGAACAGTTTGCAAAAGTCGATTCTCGTTGCAGTTAACATTCCTCGTCGCATAACGATCGAGAAAATATGCGCGCACGCATACACACGTACGCGATATATCTTCCCCATGCATCATCGTTATTCCTCGCTACATCTGTTAAGAAATAAATTTATTCGCAGAATGTAAGAAGCAGATACCCAGAATCTTATTACGCGCGAGTATGTCAGATTGAAATTTCGATAGAAAGATACCGCGATTTATTAGAATAGAATAATGTTAGAATTTGGAATAAAATACACGCGTGCAATGATTGGTTTAACAATGCTCTTGTGATTTATAAAGCTTTAATCGTATATTAGATGTTTACTTATTCAATATTCCGCTGTTAAATAACGAAGTGCGTCATCATATTCGTTACGCTTTGCTTATCCATTGCTTATGCATTTGTACGTTGACAAACGCATAATCTAAATACCTCGGGCAATCACTTGAAAGTATCAAGACGCTTGTTATTACAGCTATTGACTGCTATTCATCTTACCTCTTTCTACAATCGAGCGTCAAATTGCTCTTACATTAAAATTAAAATTAAAATAAAATTCATTTAAATCAATAAAAGAAAAAAATAATAATAAAATAAAATATATAATACTATATTGATAATTATTTTCTATATTAAATCTTGACAATTAGATATTCGAAATTGTCTCGGTTAATAAAATATCGCCGATTCGAATCGAGCGATCGAGCTTATTTATTGTAAAAAAAAAAAAAAAATTATTTATTAAGAAAGAACACGCCATAGGTTGATGGTAAGCGCAAAAGGTTAATCACCCCGTGAACTCGCCATATATTGATCCCTTATTCTTCGTCGCCCTTTCCCTTGCCTGGCTCTCATAGTACGCAATCCGGCCCTCCCGTTTCATTTCGAGGAGCATTCCTGTGGCGTCTGCGTATTCCTTTCACGCACATGTGTGTGCACACATGTACGCAACAGTCAAACGAAACGTCATCTCGGGATAGGTTTGCTATTTTAGTGAGAAATCGTGATATTATCGAAGGACTACGTTTTATCGGGCGAGAAGCTTTTGTTGTCAATTGTAAAAGTTCATCACCCTCGTTATTCCACGTCGACGGTACAGTCACGCTCTTTCGCCATCGTTGGGCACATCCGTCGTGATTCCGGCGTGACCGTTCTTGTTGCGAGAATCCGATCGATCGAGCTAAGGACATGACGAGTAGTGTCTGGGAAAATATCGCGAATGAAAATTCTTAAAACCCGGCTGCGCGAATACTCGATGTCGAAGGGAAGGCGAAAAATAATTGGGCTTCGATGTAAAAGTGATTTTCGAAAAATTCAACCGCGAGGATACCGATGGGGTCACGAACGAGGAATCGAAACGATTTAATACGCCGCTGGATTAACCGATAACAAAAGCATTGACTGACGTTATTGGACTTCAAGGTGATATCGATACTTATATAATTGTACGCGATAAGAAAATAGTGCGGGCTTTTAACTCGGAAGACTTGTGCGAGTAATAAAAATTTTTTTTTTTAATATCTGAGAAGTTATTTTGACGAGCAGATTATGGGCTTATTAAATAAATGCGTCAAAAGGATTATTATTTTACAATTGACAATTATACTGTACCGCGCGGAATAAAACGTTCTCCAAAAGAGACGATAAAATAAACCAATTTGATCCAGATATATTGGTGATCGGAAATTGCTACAAGCTGCAATAATTTCGGCATGCTTAGTAATAAATAAATAAATTATCAGCGCCACTTAAAAGCAACAAGAGAGAGCAACGACGGCTTTCACCACCTCGATTATTGAAACACCCAGACAATAGTGTCCGCGATCAGCCTTAGCACGTGAACAAAAATTAACAAGAAAGATCTCGTTAAAGAAGCTCCACGACGGTGGGTGAGAAACGCGGATAGGTTCTGCGAAATGTTCTGCGAAATATTCTGCAAAATGTACCGCGAAATGTTTCGCGAGCGGCAGAAAAATATCGCGTCACACGCAACAATAACGATTTGCTCAATAATGAGGGTCGGAGATCAGGGGTCACACGGGTAGACAAAGAGACGAGACGAGCTACGCCGTGAGGCGACGGACGCTTACGGGTTGAGCGGGTGGAAAACGGGGGGGGAGGGGAGGTGACGCCGGGAGTGCAGGAACAACACCTACGCACCGTGCCGGACACGCCGGTACGGTACAAGTAGTACGGCGACGCGCTCTTCAAGGTACGGTAAGCGCGGCGGCCGGCGGCGTAATTCCCTCCGCGGCTTCCCAGTCTTTCCCACTTCCCAGAGAACCTGGCTTGCAGCCGCCGTGGCGCTGGCTTCGACCGGCCGTAGGTGCCTCGGAGGACGGCGTGCACCCCGCCACCACCGCCACCATCCCCCTTTGGCGCCACTGACAGTCGACCGAGCGGCGGTGCGCGGCGAAGCGCGGCCGACCGATGACAGCGGAGCTAGCGGAGGCGTCAGGTCAGTTCTGAGTGCGCCAGCGTGCCGTGTGGAGGAGCGGTCGCACGCGCGTTTATCGTGCGGAGCAGCACGCGTGGACGGCCAGCTGTCAAACTCGTGCGCGTCGCTCCAACGACCTGCCCCCGCGAGGTCCTCATCCGCGCCGGGGTTCAAGTGACTCGTGACCGTATTCCCCAGTTCCACCGAGTTCCCCCCGTTGTGCAACCTTCGCGTTTACCTTCGCGAAAAATCCGAAAGATGTGCGTCGTCCTCAACGTTGTTAAACCGGCACTTAGCGGTTCTTACCGAGGAGTCGTCCAACGAGCGTCCACGAGTTGCTCATAGAAGGATACATCGTTTTTTTCTTTCTCTTTTGTTCCCGAAGAGTGACGCTGGGAACAGCACGATGACGGAGCTCGCCAAGGAGGCGTTCACCTCTCGCAACTACCACCTGGCGGTCGAGCTGTACGAGCGATGCTTGAAGCAGCAGGGATCGAGCTACGAGGTGCTGCTCGGATACGGCGATTCTTTGGTCAAGTGCGGCCGTGTCAAGGAATCCATCGAGATCTACTCCAGATGCTCGAGCGCGATGTCCGTGCCGGCCGACAGATTGAAACACCTGGCGACCGCGCTGCTCGAAGACATGGTCAGCCTCGGGACGACGTCTAGACGGAGGTACGATGCGTCCTTCGCCTGTCCCTTGTGCGAGGGTACCCTGTGCCAACCGGTGACCACCGGCTGCGGTCACACGTACTGTCGAAACTGCGTCGATTCGTCGAAGAGTTGTCGCGTGTGCGGGCTCAAAATCGCTATTGTGAGTGAAACGAATGTGCTGGTGCAAAGACTCGTCGAGAGATGGTGGCCACGGGAAGCGGAGGCCAGCCGGGCGAGGCACGAGGGTGACATCCTCGTGAGGAAGGGTCACCTAGGTCAGGCGCTGGAGAGATACAACCTGGCAGTTCACCTCGGTAAGTAAAACCTCATTATATCCTCGCCGACACTGATCTCTCTCTCTCTCTCTTTATCATCAATTTCTAGAGAAACGTTTATACTTGTTCGCGCTTCAGTCGTATGACGCATTCAGCTCGACGCGTTTGTCGTCAAAAGCTTTCCGCATTTATACGTTTAGATGGTACGAGTTCACCGAGTGATTAATAAATTTGATAATAACCTGAATTAAAAGTAGGCGAAACTCGGCGATTAACAAACAATAACGTTGAGGAGAAGACATTCTTTTTTTATATATATAATTTACGCGATATCATTTTTAATTCATTCCGTTTGCGAGCAAAGGGTAACAACATGTGGTTATATAAAGATTATTACGAAACACCTAATCTGAATAACGTTTCAGGCAAGTCAGTAGATTAAAAGAATATTAGTCACTATCATTCGCATTTCATAATCTCGGTTTAATCAAAATCGCAAACGTTTAACGCAAAATAAGCATGTTCTATTTCTTTTCTTTTTTTTTTCTTTTTCTTTCGGAAGGACCGCATTTTTATTATATTTGGATTAATATCGGTAAACCAGTTGCTTAACGTACCTACGCGATATATTCATCGATTTAGTCCACGTGCGGATATACATCGAATAGCAATAGAGCCAAATCTGCAACCGAGTCTGCAACGCACACGCGATATGTATATACATTTGCAAATTAATATTAATAGAATTTTTATTGACGCATCAATTAAATACATTTAGGATTAACAAAATGGTTTAGCAACGAAATAATTTTTTTTATTTCTTTTTATCCAAAAAGTTGAAATAAGTATACATTTTGAGAATAGAATCGCTGATTTTTGGATATTATTTACATTTGACTAATGTTTCTTTGGTAAGATTTCGCGATGTAGATATGATTTATTTCTCGAAAAATAAACGAAAGTTTCTGCGTTAGAGACGAACAGCAGAAATCGAAATTGCGTTTGATGTTGAACACTTGACTGCTTTATATGTGGAGAACGCGGAAGCAGTTACTAAATTAATGTTTGTTTATGTTAAATTATCGCAAGGTATCTTAAATAGTTTCGTCTGCGGAAAGTCTACGTAAAAATAGAACATTGGTTCTGTATACAATAATTTATTTTACTACTAATTTAATATAAAAATAATATTTAAACCTAAAGTTTATATAAAAGAACAATATAATTTAAAGAAATTAATTATAATATTTACTTTCATCAAATTACGCGCGTGTATTATTTATTACTAAATTAGAAGTTAGGTACTCTTGAAAATTTTTTAACAAAATTTTCATTCTAATTATGGAACGTTACTGATCAGTTCACTCGTATAGGGTAAACATTTACTCTATTAAAGTGAATGTTTACTCTACATGAGTGAACTGGTCAGTGATTCCATAATTGGAGCGAAATGATAATTGTATCAAGAAAAAAAAAATGTAGGATGTTTATTTTATTTTTGCATGTCTATTTAATTTTTTTAACTAACAAGTCGGTTAACTAAATCATAACGTGGATGAATTATTTAATCTAAGTCATTTTTTTTTAATTTTTTTTTTTTTTATTAATTATCGTCCTTTGCAATAGCTGTTTTCGTGATATGAAGTTAAAATTTACATCCTTTCGCGCATATGTGCGTACACGGAACGTGTGTAAAGCGCGTGGAAAGGGAGGCGGTCTGCGTTCGACTGCGACGATCACGACGACGACGCCGTTAAGTTCACGGCCAGTCCGAAGCGGTTCTTACATAACGTTTCTTGGAGATATCAGTCTGAATCGACGACGTCCCATCCGGCGACACGCTACGTCTCCTCCGTGAGATATATCGTTTAAATATTTACGCGTGCTGAATCAATCCACTCGCTTTTCCAAGTTTTATTAAGAGCCCTAGATTTTTCTGACTCGTTAAAATCCTTCTTCGCTCTCGTGCTTTGTTGTAAGCGGCCTCCTCTCGCAATCATCTTGTCTCTTATAATTCGTTGTTTATACAATTGTCAATTGTCGCGTATTTTCTTCTGCTTTGGCATCCGCTTTTGTCGTCGGTCTGGGAATCCCTGTTTAAAGAATGCCACCCACGGGCGCATTTCTTCGAGACTGATCTCTCTCTCTCTCCACATATTCATGAATCCCGGAGTTTCGTTTCTCTAAAGGCAGCTATAATTAAATTCGACGCGCTGCTGCGCTTATATAGTACAAATTTAGCGTGTGTCGCGTCGCGTCGCGCCGCGCGCCGGTGCAACGTGCTCGACGAAATAAAAGCGATGACAGAGTACGAGAAGGAGCGCGCTTTTACGCTCCTTAACTATGCACGCGAGCTCCATATATCGGAGTCGCTTATATAATGATCGCCGACGCTGCTTTTCTCACCGCCGATAAACGTCGCAAAATTATGATGACGAATTCAATCGCCATAGCTGAACGATTCATCTTTGATATAATTGTTTCCAAACAAATCTTAGCAATTACAATTATTAAATTAACGTTTAATTTTTTTTTTTTTTTACTCTGTAATGTTGTTCAAAAAATTTATAGTGAATCTTACAATAATTTTGTTCTGTTCGTGTTTGCGTAATTTTTATAGAGATTTAATTAATTTAATTTATATATTTATTTATATTATTAAAGCTCTCATAGAAAATCTAAGAAAAAATTTAAAATGATATACCTCCGTAATCTTTATAAAGATACACGTGGAATTAAATTCATTGAAGAGTCCTTCGATTTGAATAACGCGGATTTGTCAATGAAAATTAAAAGAACGACACGTACTTCGGAAAACACGTCAGGCTGCGGGCGTGCATCTCGAAGAACCTCGTGAATCCTTACTCGACTCCGGCACGTGCATGGATCTTTGCCAAATCTGAGATGTCATCGTCTATTCGAACCGTACTCGCTCCCGCAGGAAAAGCTGTCACGCGCGAGGACGCGGCTCCAGCGGGTCCTATCGTATCAAGGACGCGCTCTCGTACTGCTCCAACAATTTGCAAAAAGAGCAACGGGAGCAATTTTCGGGTCAGGGCCGCGCCGATCTCTGATCTCGTAAGGAAAGACCTCGAGGGGAAACTTATTTTCGAGTGAGCCCGTGCTCTCCCGCAGCCTTACTTTGAAGCTCTTCGCGGCGAATTATAGGCGGTTGTACGATATAAATCTTTGTTTTAATCAAGCGTAGAATTTATCTTTTTTAACACAGTAATGTAAAATTTTTTTTTTTTTTTTTGTTTAATTTCGTGGAAACTTTGGATTTGTAGCTGTATGATTATACAAAGCTATAAGGCCGGCCTTATTATCATTGTGTGTTCAAAGAAGCTAATCTTATCAAAGAATAATACCATGGAAATTTGCACATTGTTTTAACTTGCTAGTCATATGGTTTTAGTAGTTGAGAGTAAAATTTTATTTTATCAGAAGTCGAGATGAAACTTTCTTTAAATCGACAATCAAACGTTCTACCAGATACCGCGTTGTATTTAAAATTGCTGCCAAATATTTATTTAAAATTAATTAATTACTAGAGCCTACAAATTATTTACTGATTGTAATTGCTAAGCCAAAAACGCGGATGCTAAGTTGAAGTTTAAACACGTAAATAACCTTGTGCAAAATAATATCTTACATATGCGCAGATTATATAATTCTAGAAAATGCTAACAAAACAAGGAATTGAAACCAAATATGCTATATATATCACATTATATAAAGAATGACTACGACGCGAATTCGTGAATGTTAGTTCACGAAATTCAAAACGCTGATCCTAGCTGGAAGATACAAAATTACTTTTAAACGTGAACATTTTTATTATTACGAATAGGTGATCAAGAAAAAGAAAGGAAAAAAAAAAAGAAAAAAAAACGGGTATTTTACGACGTCTGAAGATTCCATTGACAAAAGTGGGTCATGTCCTCGATCCCTCTCCGATCGCACCCATCCATCAATCGAAACTCAATTCGTTTTACGAATCGGTTATCACTTTAACTTACATTTCAATAAAATCGCCAATTACGCACCTTGTAAAAGATGAAACATTATAGATTATCGTGATCGTCGACAGTATTGTAGAAAAGAATATAATTTTCTAAACGTTTAACTTAGGTACAGTAGCAAGAAAGATGCAATAATGAAGATTTTATTAATGTTTTTTTTTTAATTTTTTTTTATAAAATACAGTTTAACAATATTATTAATTTTTTTAACCCGTTTTTTTTTCTTTTATCATGATTAATCTCACGGCATTTGGTCTTTAGTTATCTAAGAAGACATTTTTCACATGCAATTATTGATCCTTTTTTTTTTGAGAACTTACACGTCAGAATCGCGAGTTCTCCCACGACTTTTGCCCGCGACTTACAAGTTACGCGATCAATATATATATATACATAATAACATCGTTATGCCTGAGCGAGTCCACGGCTCTTGCAAATCCGTGAGTGCGTTTCGGTTGTGCAATTACCGCGAAGCGAAATTAATCCGTCGCAGGCGCAGTCGATTTGTGTCAAGGCGACAACGGAATAGCAATCCATACGTTGGTTTTCTTGCGTTCGAGGGTGGCTCTAACGACAGAAAAGTATCAGAAACAATGCGCGCAAGATATAATGGCAGTAGATTTTTTTTGTTTTTTTTTTTTAAGCTTACAGCCACATTAATAATTTCTGTGTAGATTTTTTGCAAGAATTAGACTTTTATCATCTCTTATACGGAATAATCACGAGCGTATCGTAAAATAAATCCGTCTCGGACGCACGTAAATAAATGTCGGCCCTCGTGACAAAACGGTAATCGGCAACAACAGAGGGTCTCACGAGGTTGCTTCTATCAATGTAGGGTGCTTAAATTGATTTAGCTGCTTGAACTCTTACGTATTTTCTAATTGAGTCCGATTACGATTCGCTTTGCGAGAGGGCAGTACTAGATTGCACAATATATTGGCTGAGAGCATCTTTGCACTATGTTGCCGTACCGGAGCAAGCGCGAGTTACATTGCAGTTAAATCACACTCGTGATTGCCATTGTCGTCTCGATTACGCTTATTTATCCTTTATCGGACCGTCTCGATAATAATTCGTCCCAAAAGTAATTGGCGAAAATATATCAGAATGGGGGGGAATAAAAAGTGCGGCTACAAAGTCATCGTAGTTACGACGCGGTCTAAGAATAATACAAAATAGAGTGCAAACGGTCCGGTTAACTAAATCCGACTTTCGCAATAGGATTTACTGTCGGGCTCGACTGAGTCACCGCGGGGCAATCCGACGAGTTAGCCGGATGACGCCTGGCACGACAATGGAAATTTGGCCGATTCGACGTTAAACCCACGTAGCGAATAGCCGCGAATCGATTCAGATCTAAAGCCAGGTCTTATGGCGCGCGTTGCGCCCACACTTCAAGTTCCGATGACCGGAGCAAATTACGTAAGATAATCGCGAAATTTGCTCTTACTCATTCTACGAGGTGGCAAACTTCCGCGCGTATTATTTCATGATTCATCGTTTAATCCGCCGGAAATTTTCTCTAATTGGACAAATAATATTCGCATTAAAAGGTATCGTCACTTTTATCTCGTAATATGAATCGTATTAATTAAGGGGATAGTTTCAATCTCGACGTCGGGGATTATCCGTAAAATTGAAAAATATACACGTTCAAAAATAACGATGATATTCTAAACATTTGATAGGAATTATACTTCTCTGCCTTGGTATTATTTATTTTCAATTGAATCGTTATTAGCACTTTGGAAATATTTTTACGTTACATATATCATTGATATACATATAATTAAGTATTTTTAGTCCGCAGTATAATTGTCGCGTTCCATCGAACATAACATGTAGTACATACATTGTGAAGAAAAGGTCGAGCGCGTTCTCGGGGTTTTCCGATATTCAACGATAAAGTATATTCGGAAAACGCAAATGGAAACTGGGTCACAGTGACACGCAACATTTTTTTCCTTTTCTTATTTTCTCTATCGTATTATTTTTTTTTTTTTTTTTTTTTTTTTTGTACGTATTTAGCCTTCTTCTTTATTTGGCATTTCGCAATAGATTACCGCAGAGAGAACTGGAATCCGCTATTTCAAACCTTATTTCACCTTGCAAACAGCAACAACAGATTACAACATGCTCCTTTCTACCTTCATACGGACCGACCTATTTTTCTTACATTACATAACAACGTAAAATGTTGTGATGAGAGGATTAAGTAATAATTACGCAGTTTAAATAATTAAAGTGCAGCTTTACATTTTTAAATATATTATCGATTATAAATAAAGTTTATATAAAGAATGTGTGTCAAACTAGGCGCAATTACATAATGTAAGCTCGCGAAAATCTATAAGAAACGGCTGGGAATATTTTTTAGCGAGTGCATTCTGTATGCTGCTTGCAGTTAAAATATTTAATGAATACTTAGAGATATAAAATGTAATTATGTCACGAGTGATGCTTGTACTCGTCGAGAAATTAAAAAATGTTCACGATCAAACAGTAATTAACAGCAAGTGCTCTAGTATGAGTTGTATCGCAAAGTGATGAACGCGATGATAAAATCTATTTAATCGCATATAGCAAGTACCTTATGATATTTGCTTTTGTACACGTGATTCCTCCACGTGAGCTTGTTGTATAACTTATGCACTACAAAAAAAAAAAAAAAAAAAAATAAAAATAAACTATGCTACATATCGTAACAGCTCTGTTCCACGCGTACGGAATTATGATCGTAACTCTTATCAACGTCATACTTACGTAATGCTTATCCCTTTCGTCAACGACTTTTGTTCTCGGAAGCAAAAACCACGAACTCCCCGGACAAAAAGCTTGTAAATAATTCTGATACAGTAAGAAAAAAAAAAGATAAAAAACGTCTAACTGATAATGGAATTTATTAATATTTATAAAACAGTAGTTGCTCCATCAGTCGAAGGAAAAGAAAATTTTAATTAAATTAAAATCCTTAATGGACTGGACATGGAAAACGTAATACTAGTAAGAAAGCGTCTACGTGTTCAGTCTGGTTAATTAATTCACAGACGAACGAAATGCATTCCATTAAGAATAACAAGAGGCGCGCTTACATGCATATACCCCGCCGTTTACACAACTTACAATTGTTTAATTGACGCGCTTAAGAGATAAGGCGGAAAAAGGAAGCGTTCCAAAGGTTGATCCGGTCGACTTGATTATTTTTATCTTGTCCGCCGCAGGATACCGGAAGCCTGGGGGGGTATCGGTGGCGGAAACCGCCCGCGGACCAAGTTGGCGGGAAACGCCCAGAGCCTAGGATGGCCGTTCGATACGCGCGGCCGTCAGTTACGTAAAAGGGGATAATAAGAGCGACGTGCACATGCCGCGGCATGCCGGCCGGTCGGCCGGGCGTATTTGCCGAGATAAGATAGAGGCCGCGGTCACGTGCCCGGCGTACTGTCAAACTTCTCTGTTATGTAAACTTTGCGCTTTCCTGGCGAGCCGCCATGAGTCGGCGTCGCGTCGCGTCACGACGCACCGCGTCGGGGTCGGTTCCGTGCTCACGTCGGGGGACTCCGATTTATTTTCGGCCGTACTCCAGAAGCGCCGCGAACGGATACACCCTCGTCGTTCCCTCCTTTCCCGTTACACTCGGTAAAGGGAAACGTCATTTACGAATTTGCGGGACACTTAACGGATAGGACACGGCGGTCTGTGGGCGATAATAAAATTATTTACTCGTATGCATACACGTGTACTACACGTATTGTAATACATTGAGACATAGTTGAGAAACGGTTTTGAGTCTTAAAAATAATTACAAACTTACCGCATATCCGCGTGTCATTATTACATAAAATTATTCAACGCAGTGCGCCTTTGCGTATCAGAGTATTATAATTTTAATTTGTAATGTAGCAATACCGTCCATCTAAAATAACACATAACAATGATACGATACGTAAATATTTAATAAGCCTATATTTGCTTCAATATTTAATACGTCTCATTTTCGAGATTAATAAAGTAAATAAAATTGTCGAAATACTGTATTAGAAATAAAACTAATTGCCTCGCGAGCGGTGGTCAGGAATTAAATACTAATTGATCTCTGAAATAATATAATTTTACCTATAAGTATTCAAGTAATTCTTCCCTTTTTTATGCATTCAAAATTTTTGAAAATATCTCTCTAATAAAAATATCCACCGACAAAAAAGTCAAACGTGTTATGTGACGAGAGAGCCGTGTATCGCGAAGGCGGCGAACCCACACGTACGATAAAGTCAATCTGCTATAACATATGTATACGTACATAACTGCATAGTGCCGATATAGATATAATATGCTGCCGCCTACATATTTTCAGACTGTCTCCACATTCTGAATTAGAACGTGTGTAAATATTCACGATTAATAAAGAAAAAAAAAAAAAAAGATAGGCGCCGGAACATTGCCATATAAAAAAATACCGTTGCGACAAAAAAATTAATCTTATGAATCCCAGATACACGCAATTGTTACAAATTTAATCGGTTTACAATTTCTTTTTTAATTATATCTTTTCCCAACGAACGCACCGCTCAATGCTAATGAAAATTTATGACGATACGTAATCACAATATTGGGCAAGAAGCGAGCAAGAAGTAATAGGAGTGGAGACGTGAGCAAAATGTCCCCGTCGGAGTTCCGAAGTACGAGGTGGAAATATTCGAGACTGAATTATCGATTGTTTTAAAAAAGTTTACACGATACTCCAGTACCGCGGCAAAATCATTAGTACTCGCACCGCGATCGGGACGCGCGTCGTAATAGTGGAGATCGGTCGACCGATTACGTAACGATAGATTTATATAAATGGTTACGTTGACACCGCGTGCGCGGAGCTCCGACCGCGTAGTCGCCTAAGCCATCGTTACATTATCTAACGAAAAGTGCATCGCAGGCGAGGTGTAGATACGTACGGATACGAGGCTTGCTCTCATTCGGCTCTTAAAACGAGCTTTGAAAAATACTCGGGAGGGAATAGAAAAACAGCCTAATAAAATAAAATTCATGTTGCTAAAACGTGTATTTGATGGTACTTAATCGTATTACATAACGTACGTATGATATAATTTTAACTAATCGATCTATTATGTTTCGCCTGCGTAATAATCCACAGACGGGATTCAGTTCAATCAGAAACTCTAGAATTTTTAAGGAAAATTAATTCATGACTTCATTAGCAATTTTTAACGGTATTTTTAGCCCGGATATGATTTCTAATGCTACCCGGACTGTATAAGTGGCAAAAAATTGATATAAGTTTGATTGCGGACCTTTCAACGCAAAAGGAATACCATACGTGTAGATTGTATAATATACGTAATGCAATTATATAATGTACACAAGTATTATATCACAGAATGGAAAAATGTGAAGTATTGCGTCAGATAAACGCTAATTATTTACGTCACGAAAAAACATTGATTTGCTTGGTACTTACCTATAAATTTCTACTCACAAAACTCGATCCTAATCATATATTTTAATCTGCATATGTTTTTAATTTATAAAGTTTGACCATTAGTAGATTTAAAAAAAAATAGAAAAATTCATAGACAAGCGTGCAATTATATTTCCGTAAAAGATAAGAAAAAAAAGTGACTTTTTTTTTCTTTAGACAATTAGTAAAAAAAATTTTCTTTATGCTTTTCAATGATTGAAGTTTTACAAAAACGTTTTTATATCAGAAATAATTAAAATCAATTTCTATCTTTTTTTTATGTTGAAGACCAAAGTCAATTAATAGTCATATCACAGTTGCTCGCTCGAATCCATCGAAATTTCATTCACTTTAGAGGCTTTTTCCGGTACGGGACTTTCGCCGGCGTACGCGTGCGTACACGCAGGGTCGGCGTTTCTGTCAATTACATAATAAAAAGCGTTATGTAAGGACTAACGCGACGCATAATCGTAGGCAGCGCTCCCAACTTTGCCCATCCCGACAAAATTATTCGGTAGATCCTGGGTGTCGAGTCATCAATACTGCTGGGCTACCCAGGTATAACTTTTTGGACACGCGCCCATAATTAGGTCGATCAAGATTACTTGGGAATCAACAATTAGGAATAATGATAGTATCGAGTCTATTGAAGTGGCCTTAATTATTGTGAAGCTACGTGATATATTTTCACTATTAGAAAAAAATAATTTAGATGCAATTTTTCTAATTATATACGACAAAAATACAACGATTTATTAAGTGATGACAGCTGTGATTAAAAAATATATAAATCATTAATTATTACTCGTCTTGTTTACAGTTTGCACAGGCCTTGAGTTTTTTCTCTTTTTTTTTTTTTACTTTAATAAATATAACATTTAAATATAAATATCAAATGTTTTAAAATATTCTTGGAGATATATATTATTTATTTTAAATGATGCGATAGAGCAAATTTATATAATTTTACAGAATCACTCTACGATAAATGAACGATTGAAATTTTTATTACCGCTGTCTAGAAGTTTGATAAAATTTATAAATTTAGTTTCGTCGAATTAATTAACCTCGAGTTCTATTTATATCATAAACGTTATAAATTTATATTTTACATTTAACAAATATAACATCTTCTTTATCATTTGATTTTATCACCGTATAATATAACGATATGCTCATCTGCATTAATTGTATTTCCTCGAAATGTTATCAACACTTAAGAACTCCATGCTCGTTCTTCTCGCGTATCACAATTATCAAGTAATCACTCTAATTTCAGCGTCGACTACATCTTATCTATGCACGTACAATGCGTCACTACTTTTTCACGTTAACTAAATTTCCTTATTTTTATTACTTTACAAGATTTGATAAATAACAGAGAAAAATCTAAAAAAAAAAAATTATCCGAGACGTGTATTCACTTGATAATAGAACGACTTTTTTTTCTTAATAACAAAATTCTATATCGATTGAATCGTTTAATGACTATTATCGGTATTATTGAAATCTGCAAAGTAACGATAGAAGAAATTGCAAGAATAATTAAGGCCTCTGATAAAGAGAGAGTAGGTCAAAGAACAGTCGGGAAACTCGATCAAGCGGAAGTATCACCGGCTGTGGTACTTGACCATGAAAAGGCACCTTGGCTATGCGCGAAACCACGGATGAAGGTTAGCATTACTATCGCATGTTGAAGACTGAGAGGCGCTTTCTACAGCAGAGAGAAAGTCGAGACATTTTCCAGAGATAATTTCCGATAGTAATAGCACCTAGCAAAAGTGGAACGGAATTTCTCGCGTGACGCAAAACCGGGGCACTACTACTTGATAAATTTTCGAAGAAATTGTAAAACTGTTAGGAAAAGAAAATACATAACTGCAAAATAACTGAAACAATCATATCTATAATAGGAATATATCAATTTATACATTAAAATTAAATAAAATGAACAAATTGTCAAATAATTCAAATGTAGATAAAAAGAACTACAACGTTTCTATCTTTATAAGAATATATTTAAAAAAAAAGAAACATGTATTTTAATTAATATTACAGCTGACATCTAAAATCTATTAAATATATAAAATAAAATAAAAAGCTTTGCAAATTGATTAACGCAGCGTTAAATAAATTTTTTTTAATCTTATATGTTGCATATAATTAAAAGAAAAATGTATGCAGTTATGTATTTCTGTTCAGATCTGAATATAGCTCATAGAGAACATATTTGAATCATCGTGTGCAATGAAAATGGATATCGAATTTATCGAGGAAACAGTAGGCGTTTGACGAGGACAAGTCTACGTCTTTAGGTATCGTCCATTATATACGTCGCCGACGTCTATTATAGATATGTGTAACTGCCGTTACATAATATTACCGTTTACAATGAGCACGGCACGCCGGCGAGACGTGTCAGTCGGCGATAAACAATGATTTCCGTGCTCTCGTTTGAGGAGTCGCGCGGCCGTAGGGATCATAATTTCTTCCTATGTATTTCGCTTGGCTATTTAGTTGCCACTTATTGTTAGATTCACATAGATATTATGTGCAATGTGAAAATTCTATTTTTATTCCCATCGTGCAAAATATTTTACATAACGTGCGTGGTACATCGAATTGATAGGAGGATAAGCATATTATTAAAAATTGATAAAATAATAACGTCGGAAAAAAATAATTCAGATAATTTAAAATTTTGATTTGAAAAATTAACTCCGGTAGAATATACTAAAGCAAGTTTGTATTTCATATGTTAGAATGTTATTACATTCTAGTATATTTCTAAATTTAGATTGATAATTGATAGCTGAAGCTTGGTAGTTAATTATAATTTGATTAATTAACTGACAGCTTTTTATACAATTGTTTATTAAAAAACAAGAAATTCTTGTGTAATTAAACAAATTAACGCTGTAAAATCTGTACTATAGAAATTTATATATAATTTTTAAATAATACATGTACATAATTGTGATCTCTTTCCAAAATTATGACAGTTTTATCAAACATGTTATATATTAAATTGTGGTTTGGCAAACAGCTCGCCGTGATACCATCAGGAATTATTTTGTTCTTACGTAACTTAACTGGAACTGCTCGCTGGATTAAACGTTTGAGTTATTTTAAGAAACTAAATTTTCGTAAAATCGTTTAAAATTCTTTTCTTTTTTTTTTCTTCTTTTTTCTTTTTTTTTATTACATTTTTAATTTACGGTTAAATTAATAATATCTTGATTTTATATTTTAATAGCACTCGAATATAATTTCGATCGACAATTCCAAAATTAGCAGTTCCGTGAATTTCTTATAAATTTTATATCTATTACTCACCATCTATATGTGTAAAAATTTATGTAACAAATCTGAACGTTTCGTTCTCAGTTGAATTAATCTATCAAGATATATTTCGAAAATTTCCTTTCATACATTTTTTTTATTAATAAGTACAAATATTGCTTTTTTAATTCGCACATCTCTCAAGGAAAAAAGAGAAAAAAAAACAAATTATTGATAAGGATTATTTCAGTTAAAAATGGAGCGTGAACTATCGTACATTGATTTACTGGTAAAGTCGAGCACTCTATTAACGTAAACGATGCAAAAAGACGCATCCAATGGAAATACCTGCGAATAATTTGGCAGATGACACGTGGAGGAATTATAGCGTGCATACGTACTACCACATACGACAGGCCGGGCATTATTGATCGTTGCCAGAATAGAAAGACAAGCTATATGTAAATGCATGTAACTACCGCGGCACACAGATAACGAACGAGATGTCACATACCGTTGATACATTGTGCATCTCGCTGGCTGGTGATCGTACCGATCATCATTAGAACCTGGTGAATAGTCGAAATAAAACATTTCAACGTTTACGGCTGATTTAATAGCTCGCATATACTATTCGAGAAATATATTTTGAAGATTTATTTTATCTCAACCACGCATTGCCTCATATTTTCTTACTTTGACGGAGAAATTGCAGCTTCTTTTATAAATAAAACAGCTCGCGCGGCGCGACGTGCGCTGTTTATCTGTACGAATTTTATTTAATTTACAGTTAAACACGCGCGTATATTTTTCTTTCTCTTTCATTACGCACCGAATACGTAAATCGTATACGATATTTCTTATTTATCGAACGCACAAGCTCTCGATGTACCGGAATAGAAACCGGTGCAATCTTCTCACCCGTAAGCGAGGGCAATACTCGCAAATGCAATTAACGATTAAGATCTCATTATCCGCGCCTAGAAATTATTCCGTGACGTCTCACGATGATCCGGAGCGGCGCTCGTTTCCGATGCGCGGACGGAGTTTTTCTCCGGGGCGAGTGACACTTAAACCTCGTTATATTAGCCAGGGTTACTTCGTGACATCCCGCTAAATCGAGACAACCTTTTCGTTCCCGCAAACGAAGGCGGTAATTGCGCGCGGCAGGCAGCATCAGCGGCGACGCGACGCCAGCAACAACGGCGGCGGCGGCGTGATAGAGTAGTACGCGCCGGGTGACCGACCTTTACGTAACGCGCGGCTGTTTGCGCCGCGCCGCGCCGCGCTGGCATGGGTGACGTCTACTCCGCGCCGCTGAAACGACGATGCGTCGACCGTTGCAGCTGCACCAGCGGGTTCAGCCCGCGCGACGCGCTCACGACGTGGCCGTTTAAAGCCGTATTCTTTCCCTCCCCGCCGCCTCTCTTCGCGGCTGGTCACCAGCCGGCCGGATGTAGCTACGCGCTCCGCATGCGACCCGGAGGAAGATGCAATCTTTATATTCGTATACCGTCCGTTCGCCTTATTAAGAAGATCAGTCGATATGTTAAAGGTGATTAATAACGTCGGCGGTTTCTTGAAAAATAACAATCGTTGAGGGAGTTCTTTTTTCTCTTATCATTATTTTTTTTGCTTTTTCTTTTTTTCTTTTTTTCTCTTTTGATTGGCTACAGATAAATAAAATTCTGTTGAAATAAAAGTAGCTGCTTTTGTGACACATTAATTTTTTATGTAACGCAAGTTTTGTAATTCTAGTTTATTTCACAAAAAAAATATTAAGTTACGGATTTGGCACGTTTACGAATTTAACACTTCAGCTTGATACTAAGTTTCGTTCAGACGTTGAGTATTATTAAATCAAGCGCTGTTCACATTAATCGTACCGAGACTCATGATTCAGTGTCTAATTTTCACATATCAAGAGAGAAAAGTCTTTTGATACCAGACAGCCTCACATTTATCACATTCCACAATCTGTGAGAACTAAACAATTCATATATCGCTATCTGTCACGATTCCAATTCTCGAGTATGCCGAGAATGCACAAGCCCTCGGCGGCATGCGCGGCAAACGGCTCTTGCTCCGATTTTCACGCGAGCGCTTATAGCGCTTACAAGTACGCTCCGCGTACGTATGACGCTCCGTTAACTCGGTTCTCGAACTCAGCCGCTCGGCACTCTAGCAGTCCCTCTCTTCTTCTCGCTTTTTCCTTCGTTTCATGCCACTCGTCTTCTTTCCAACGAAGGTCAGCAGCCGTCTGTCGCGTCTGGTTGCGCACGCGGCATCGAACCTTTCGGTCAGTGCATCTTTGATCTTCGCGACTTCAGAGTTTCATACATGCCGCGCTCAGCTTAATATTCTTCATTTTTCCCTCGAAGTAAAAATGACAGTCATAGCTCACCTCGAGACCATTCACGATTTTATTAATAAATTCGCACGAGTCATCGCGCGCGTACTCGAGCGACGTTTCAAAATTTCACGGAACTCTTAAAAGTAAGAATTTAAATTCGTACAACGACGTTCGCGAACAGGGCGCTTAGCTAGTTATCGGATTCTCAGTTAAAAAAGAAAAAAAGATATATGAATTAATTTAATATACGCCCGTTGTGATTCATTAGGATTCCGTAGTTAATTTGAATTTAAGTCCAAAGATCAAGAGGTTGTTAAGAGGAACAGGTTCTAATGATCAGGTCGATTGCCCGCGGTGTACAAGCGATCGATCATCCGAAGTAAACCTTGACATTCGATCTAACAGACAGGAAGAGCGCTTTTTGCAATGTATTCGAAGAATGATCGCGCTAATGAATGAACTTGTTCGTCGGTATCCCGTTGTATTTCTTGCAGCTTAGCACTGACGCAGAAAATTACGTTCCTTTGCACGCATGAGTACTTACATAATCGGAAACGCGACTCGATTTCTCGATTGAGCGTCTATGATTTATTACGACGTATCGGTAATAACGGCATCCGAGATTTAAATTGAAATAATCTTGAGCAAATACTGATTTTTATGATATTTTATACGATCGCGAGATAATTTTGTTAAAGAAGATATTTCTTTTTTTTTTTTAAGCGAACATGACGCTAATAAATATGTGTTGGTTACACGTGTAATTCAACGGTAATAGGATTTTTTAAGATATAGGAATAATAAGAGGCTTATACAACAATGCTCACGCAATTAGGTTTCTTCGCGTCGCGTCTTTAAATTCAAGCGTCGCAACATTTGAAGGCAAGTTACATAAATCGGCTTATAGGAATCGCTTCTTGCATATACTCTCGGTGTATTGAATGTTAGAGATTCCTTTTAAATAACGTTGCACTTTTGGCACGATATTAAGACTAATTGTGGATATATTATCACAATTAACGGAGTACTTAACGCTCGTTTTGCTTCTTGTGTATTCTGGAGACAGATGCTCTCGCAGATAGATAGATAGATAGACAGATAAGGCAATTATACTCGTCTGTCGCATCACAAGTAATTATACAATAATCATTTGAATTTTATAAAACGCACCGTCTGCTTCTTTTATCTGATTAACTTTTACATAATTTTTTAAAGATTAATATTTCTATTTTATTCTTTAGCTCAAACAATAAAGACTGCTTTTTTTTTTAATAACGTTTTTATTATACTTTATAAATTTTTTTTGTACTCTTTTCTTATTTAAAATTTTACCTAAAACTTTTTTTTATAATCAAGCTCGAAAAAAATCGACAAAATATTGTATTAATTTTATAATCTTAAGTAATTTCAAATTACAATAATTACAAATTGTAAAATATTAAAACCTGATAGAATTAAATAGGCGTAATTTATTTTTTCTAATTTATTGTGTCAAAGAGTACAAATAAATTTCAATGCCGCGTACTTTAGGCATTCGCGGGATATTGACGTGCGCGTTAAAAAATTTTTCCTTCAACCAAGTGAGTCTGCAGCCACGGAGGCAATGACATTGCTCACACAATGTCAGAACGCGCCGGCGTTGCCTGCATAGACGGATATCATCATCCGCCGTCACTTCTGTGAAATGTATTTAACCGCAAATAAACGGCGCTTGTTTATGAGACGAATTTCTACGAAATTAAACAACTCCAGACTCTTAATGGCAAAAAAGAGAGACCCCTAAACTAATCGGAATTTAAACGATGTTAACTCCATAAGTGCATTCTTATGCAAAATATGCATCGAGACATGCAATGACGCAATGCTCTTTCGAGTGCCTGTTTGATTTAAATGTCATACAAGTGCATAACATTACATTGCGTCATAAGCGTGTACCTAAATTTATAAATAAAAAAATTGCCGGAGAAACAAGCGATTGCGCCGCGAGAAACACGCAATTACTCAGTTATCTTTACAGCGCAGTAGTTAGTTTAGAAAATATCTAATTTGCGTTTTTATCCTTTCAAAGTCGAGCGTGAGACGTAATATTAGCCACGGTCGTGAGAAAACGTTCAGCGGGTGTTCGAATTATTCCTTGAATATCCAAAAAGCAAATCTTATGCCGTATTTAAACTAGAACTTGTTTGCTATTTCGTTGAGCATTGTGCAATCTTGTTTTCTCGTGTTTCAGTGCCGAATAGTCCGCTCCACCTTAGCAACAGGGCTCACGTCTTGCTCCTGTTGAATAGGCCTTTAGCCGCTCTCACGGACGCTGATCATGCAGTTAGATTGCGACCAGACTGGGGCAAGGTGAGGAAATACAGAACCGAAGCCAGTATATAAGATCAGGACATATGTCAGAAGCGCTTTACATAAAAGTCTATATACTTGACTTAGTAATTTTTGTTCAATTTAAATTTAAAAAAATGCTTGTTAAATGTTAATCATGGGATCATGGAATGGACATAATATCTTTACTTTTATTATCTTTACTTCGATCTTTGATTTAATTACTTTGTGACTTACGTATAAGTAAAGTAAGTTGCTTTTATTAATTTATTTTAAATTTGGGCGATATTACAAAATTTATTATATAAAACATTTTATAACACCTTTCATTTTTATCTTCAGGGACACTATAGAAGAGGGATTGCTTTATCAGCGCTTGGAAGACACGAGGAAGCGCTCTATGCTCTCTGTATTAGCGTAGCCATTGACAAAAATCCACAAACTGTGCGCCATGAATTGATCAAGGTACGTTTTAGTTTTTTTTTTTTTCATTATTTTTTTTTTTTTTACAGAAATTATAAAAAATACATAGAATATTTATGATTCAATCTCTAAAATGCAGAATGTAAATTTGATGATATCGAAATGATATTGAAATCGGTACATATTTGAAGTCAATCAATTATCTTCAGAATTATCATCTCGTGCATTCTCATAAGTGATATAAGACGAAAGAATAGGATGGATCCTAAGTAACATAAGGAACCGACGTTCTTCGCAATCGCGTTATTGTGCGGAATGCGCCGCGGGGGAAGCGAATATGTACCCATCTCTGTACGGAGATCATCGCTAACACAAAAGAAACGCGCGCCGTGGCGTTTCCGGCACGACTGCTGCCGGCCGCGCAGCCTTAATGACTCGGTACGATGGTCGTCAGGTGAGTGACCTGCACGCCAGGGGCAACGACGATAACCACATTCGCAAGAGCGAGCGAGCGAGCGAGCAGATGCGCCCGTTTCCAGCGTTAAATTTCCACGTGTTGTTTCACGCGCGGCTCGCGACGGCGTCGATATATCGATCTTCGTGTGACGCACGACCCCGCACCGCTGCGTTCTTCACCCTCTCGTACATAATGCAAAATGCTTTTCTTCTACGTCGAATTTTTCAAACGCCGCTGAAATATCCGATTCATATCCCTCTCGGGAGATTTTTACTCGTGCACTTGTCGCCACTCCCAATTTTAGATGCACCGTTGCATCTCGAGCCTCCCCGCGCCGTGATTCTCTCACGCAACGATTCCCCGGCGGTTTTCAATTGCGCTGAAATTTTTTCAAGTCCCGTTAGAACGGTCCGTAACTGAAATACAGTTACGAGTGCAGAGAGGTATGAGTATCTAGTTGTTGCGATAGACGTTTGACATTGAAGTTATTCAATCGACGTTAAGTTTCGCAATGTTGCGTCACCGCGCGAGTATCTGGGAAGCCCGAAATACGGTTACGTATATTGACGATTGATTGAATATTAAATAATTCAATGCGACAGATCGTGTCAATTTTCCATGCTAAATAATTTAAAAAGCGGAGCGTGTTGAATTTCAAGCGTATCGCGATTACGTAAGCGACGGCAGAGAATCATTGATGCAAGCTGCACTGCCGCTTATGTAAGATCGGGGAATCATTCTTTCCCGTGCCGTTGAATCCGCCGGCTGGGTCCGCATTATGGAAGGCACACTTTTACTTTCATCGTCCGAAAACGTCTCGGATTACTCAACCGTGTTATTTCGTGCGTTAATCGCGCCGATTTAGCGACGAGTTAAGTACCTGTACGCGATCTCGCAATTAGAAACGGAGCCCGTATACAAAACGCGACTCTTCAAATCAGACATCCCGCAAGGAAGGAATAAAAATATAAAAATTTAAAAACTTGGTTCTAAGGTTCAATTATACTTGATTAATTTCATGCAAAAAATTCGAACACGAATATTTTTAAACAATTTTTTTTGGGGGGGAAGGTAGGAAATTTTCTCAATTTAGCTTTGCAATTGCCAGTCAAACGTTTTATTTGATATGAAAATTTCTTTGATTGTTATATGTTATTAATTTCGTAATTATATTGCAGATTCTGCACAGAGTGCTGTCGCCTAAGTTGTACCGTCAGAATCTTATCCTGTCTTCACGCACGCCGTATAGCTTAACAAAAAGCGCGTCACGGACGAGGAATCGGCTAATGAATCCCAAGCGCAATCGACACACAACCCTAAACAGGTCCGATTGCGAGGATAACAGCAGTGGCGAAGAAGAATTCACACAGGTACTTTCTTTAAATATTATTTAATTTTACGAGACATTTTTTTCTGCTTGATGGAAAGAATTCAAATAAGATTGAACGTCATTCGACATAAACAATGAAGAAAGCGACCATTAAATCAATTTTAATGGCTATTATCATTAGCAGTAGTATCACTAAATGAGCAGAAGTAAAAATTATTGTGTGATCGCCAATATAGTCATTAATATTAACAACAAACTGTAAAATGAATACTTAATAGTATCTTAAGTTGTATACTATCTTTTATTTTATCATTCGTTTGCTGTGCTACGTTACAGACAATAAATAGAAGGGTTCGGTCCTCCCTCGTATCGCAAATCAACACGAAGCTGCAAGCGAGCTTGGATCGTGTATATCAGGATATAGAAAAATTGAAAAGTAAGTATTATCGCTTGGCGTTGCGAGCATTTTATTTTTTACATTCGTTAAAATGTCTTAAGACGACGTTATTTGCAGGAGTTGAACTAAGACCCGCCGAAATCCTCTTGCCAACTCTTTCCGGCGGTACCGCTGGAGAATTGGATTGTATCTTATGTTGCCGCCTGCTTTGGAAACCTGTCACGACACCCTGTGGTCACACCTATTGCTGGATGTGCCTGGACCGTTGCCTGGATTACTCCTCGGCTTGCCCTTTGTGCGTCACGTCTTTGGCTGACGTAAGAAAACTCCCTACATAAATGTTAATTAATTTAATAGAAATTCTTTGAATAATATTCTGACGCAGCAACCTGATTTAATCATTTAATTAAGTCAAACTATAATTAATTATTTGAATTTTTTTGTAATAAGTTTTTGTTAACTTCAAGAACAGTTATAAAACAATTTAAACGGCGATAAATTAATTTTTATTAAAATATATGCAAAATTAAACTTCTGAAATTATGTAGAGTAGTTTTGATTTCAAAATTACGCGCATAATTATTTTATTAACCAATTATTTTTTGCTTTCAGTATTTAGCCAGTAGCCAAAAGATTGTGACGGATTTTGTAGAAAGAGCGCTTAAAACCATAGCGCCCGCGGAATATACCTCCAGAGCTGTGAGCCATCAGATCGAATTGGTCCAAGGACTGGGTCTTTTGGGTAACGAACAGATCGCTGTCTTCATTTGTACGACAGCTTTTCCCTATGTTGCCTGTCCTCTGTTTGTTTACGAACCCAGATATAGGCTGATGGTCAGAAGATGTGTCGATAGCGGAGTGCGCCAGTTCGGAATTGCTGCATGTCTTAACAAAGAGGCAACGGGCACAAAGAGGTATATTAATTCCACATTAATTTATATGATGGATAACACATGGCGCTCGTGTATTTAAAAGATGTACCAATTAAAAATACTAATAATATTTATTAATTTTTTTAGATATGCGGAGTATGGAACTATCTTAGACATTCGAGATCGAGTATTGCTCAAAGATGGTTGTAGTATTCTCAGTACAGTCGGTGGTAGAAGGTTTAGGGTCCTTTCTGGTGGAGAAAAAGATGGTTACGACACAGCACAAGTGGAATTTCTCAGGGACACTGTCGTACAAGATGATCAATTGTTGAATCTTTTCGAACTTCATGATAAGGTAACAATTGCAAAAATATAAATAAAATAAAATTTGTGAAATAGTTATTTAATTAATAGACAATCAATGTGCGATTAACGTAGTAACAGTTTATAGGAAACAGTTTATAGGAAATATTATGGATATTAATTAAAAACAAATAATTTTTTATCCTAGTTTAATATTTATTCTTATTTTTTTAACATTACAGGTACGAGCGAAAGGTAGAAGATGGTGGGACACGGTGTCGAGCTCTCAGAAAATCGAAATTCAACGGGTATTCGGACGAATGCCAGACACGGAGGAGGACTGGCCGCGTCTACCGGACGGTCCATCGTGGGCATGGTGGCTGCTTGCGATTCTGCCGTTAGGGCCGCAGCTGCAAGTGGGTATCCTGGGCACTACTAGCTTGGAAAAGCGGCTACGAGCCATTGAGAAAACTCTCGATCACATGGAGCAAAGACAATTGACAATCGCAGCTGCTCCTTCCGAGCAAACAACGACATCGTCCAGCATCTGTAGAGATGGAAGAGCAATTACGGAAACAGCGATGTCGGTTATTCAACAATCGTAGAGAGCAAAGTGTCGCGATATTTTAGAAAAAACCGATGTCATTCTGTGGCCTGGAAATAGAATCGCGAACTTTGTATCTCTCTTTTCGCAAAGAGTTTTTATTTGCAAGAAACAGTAATTTAAGTAGTGGAAATTATTTAAAAATCTATAAAATTTATTAAATAATTCTCCAATTTGGCAAGGTTCGAAATACCATTCGATAGACTCAGTGAAGGCATAATATCTGATCTATTTCCACAGACTGAAAGTCTTGAATAATGCATTTATTAAGCCCGTATTTATAATCTTATCACACTCTGATAGAAGACACGATGTATCTCTACAGCCATGTCACAGGAGGGCATTTTTGTTACGTTTACTTTCTAAGCTACTAATTTAGTCGGTCGAATCTTTTCTACGTCAATCTCTTATTTGTTGCTCCCGCAATTTGTGGTTCCTCGATTGATCTTTCGACTCTACTCGACGTACAAAACATCTATAGAACGTATAGAATCTATATAAAACTCCTGGAACGCTTTGTAAGAAATTTGGGTCAATCGATCAGTAAATACACCTATCTATCAATTTCGTTCGGCGGGGAGTTCGAACGGCTCCTTCTCTCTCTTCTTAGATCTAGTAAAGTAAGTTTGAAAGTATTTCTCATCGATTTTGATGATCTTCGAATGTCTCTCTTATTTTTGAGCTGTTCTGTGGCATATCTAAATTTTATCAAAATCGATGAGATACATTTCCAAATAACACAAGTTCCAATCCGAGCGCCTTGCATATCGTGCTCGTTAAATCTTCTGCTGAGCGCCTTATCGACGAAAATTAATAAATCTGCCAAAACTATGAAGTGATAATAATTTTTAGATCTATTTTGAAATAAAATATGATCAATATTTATTTTCACGTAATATATTCTATAATATAATAAATTATTTTAT
The DNA here is from genome assembly GCF_019399895.1 of Cardiocondyla obscurior. Taxonomy (NCBI): domain Eukaryota; kingdom Metazoa; phylum Arthropoda; class Insecta; order Hymenoptera; family Formicidae; genus Cardiocondyla; species Cardiocondyla obscurior. The sequence goes on from NC_091866.1 coordinate 1,844,161, forward strand.
TACAAAGTTAATATTTTAATTTGATACAGTTCTGTAAAGGTAACAAAATTAATTTTATGACACGAGAGAATTACGCTGATCTATAATGAACTTTTGTTATGATTTTGACCGTTGGTGATTGGTAACATATCTAAGAGACCACGTTTTCTCGGTAAGGCGTTTCAATCCTCTTCGCGCTGTCGCAATATGCAAATCTGTTCTTCCAAAACATTATATGAATATTTATTATGTATATCTATATTGTATATGTATACACACATATTTATGTATACACATTCGAACGCGTGTACGTGGCGAGAAGTAAATCACCCTGTTTTAAAAAATTTCAAGATGTACACTATAACGCACAAATAATTATTTTACTACAAATAACGAATAAAAGATAAAAAGAGAGTCGAATATAATACGGACACAATATATCATTAATTAATTTAATTAAAAAATTTCGATTTTAATCGAAAAACTGGAGTTACAAAAGTTCTAAATCATTATTTGTGGTCTGAATGACCAACTTTAATTTCCAAACGCAGGAACAATTATAATAATTTTTATTTTATACATTCAATGTATAAACGCTTTCATCGTTTTTACGTTAAAAGAAGATCTCATAAGTTTCTGGTGGAAAGACACGTATTACTTCTTGTTTTAATAATATTCCATACATGCAAATTAAGGGACTTACTTCCGTTACACGTAGATGCATCGTAACTTCTCGTGCACGAAAATTCGTCAGTGAGCGAGTGCACCAAGTAAAAAGGTTTTATTATCGGAAAGTGCTCGTAATTGTCAGGCGGTCTGTTTTGCGTAATACAAATGCTTGTATTTTATTACGTATACCTCTAATTGAAATAATTATCAATTATTCTATTAGAATAATAGGTAACATTCATCAGTTCTTCAAAAGTATTAAACATAGTGAAAAAAAGAAAAAAAGAGTTAAAGGTGAACTACATAAAAAAATTGTCTAATACTTTGTGTATCAAATAATTATTTATCAAATGTAAATTACTCCTACGAGTAAAATGCCATTGAATAACTCTCGATCAATTTGTGACGTGCATGTCGCAATTGCATACATTCACTGGTGCAATCGCTCTACGAACGTTCTCAACGAGGTTTGCCGGTACAATCACGCGCGAAAGCGCGATTGTAAAAAGAAGTTTGATATCTGTCAAACAGATTTATTCGGAAAAGCGCAAAATATTCTCAAACGAGGACGGAGGATCCTTTACGGTTCTCTGTAACACGGTGGCGAATCGCGGAAACTTTTCCGGATCGGACAAACAATCGCCGTAATGATTTTACATAACAACGGCTGATTCGCATACGCCGCGGCCCAAAATCCCGAAATCTTTTTATACCGCTTAGATTTATTCCGTCGCTCGTAAGATTTGTCGATTATGCTAGCACGTAATAATTTATTCATGCGACTTTTCGTATTGTCGAGACACAACGGCCGCCGGGAAAGCTAAAAAAACATGTCATATCAATCGCGCAATCAAGTATTCTTGGAAAAAGTAGATAGTACGGTTGTTGTTATTTATTATCGCAAGTATTTTTCGTTTTTTTTTTTTTTTTTTTTTGAACGGCTGGATTTTAAATTAATTTTACTAATTATTATTGCATGTAAAATATCGACCAAAAAAGATGTATTTTAAAATTCATATTTTTCAGCTTTATAATTTATATAAAACTCGTGTCATTTCAAAGATTAAAAAAAAAAAAGAAAAAGAATGTTTGAAACGTAAAAAGATAAATTTCTAATTAAACATATGGCATTTAACGAAACGATTGTAATAAACAGAACTCTTGAAAAATTTTATACTCACTCTACACATTTAGTATTATGTACGATTCTAGATTGATAATCTTCATATTTAATCATATAAATTTTGTGATTCTCACAAACAATTATATTTAATACAACGCTAATTGCGAATTATTATTGAATTATTAATTGCTAAGCGAGCAACGCCGATGTGATTGTTACTTATAAATCTCTTTATACGATAATAATAACGACAATCGTTACGAGACATATAATAAGTACGTCCACTTTCGTGAAAGTATGACAGAAGGTTTTTTAATTGATCGACATAAACGCGGTACTCTGTCTCTGCGGCAACTCAATATGAGAAGCATCCTCTATCTAGATTTATATCCTATTCTCTAGACTTTTATGAAATTGTGAATCATGCATTGTGATATTAATATATAGCCTACCTTGTATATTGTTATTGCTACATTACAACTATACGTAATGCCACACGACTTTCCATTTTTACTTCGACATTTCTATATTTATCTTCATCTCTTCATATGAAAAATATTGTAATAAAATATCACAAAGTCAAATTGTCTTGCGTGTCGTTCTATTTTTTTTTGCTTTTTAGCCAGGAAAGTACGAATCTCCAACCACTTTGCTTTTGAATTGAATATAATTTTGGACTTTAGAAAATTGACGATGCTCACCAGGCATAAGCAAAACGAAGTCGAACAGCTGGAGTGGCCATGTGCCGCCGTTGGTAAGCCCGATGTCGGCATCTAGCGGCGCCTCGGACGGCCTCTCAGTTCACGGAGACAACACGAAAGAGTCGGGCGGGCAGACGTGCGGCGGGGAGGGCGACACGCGCAACGCGACAATGGCGACCCGAGCAGGTTCGTGTGTGGTGTGGCGTGTGTGGTGATTATCTTGCTACGTGACCCGGAGCACTTGTGACAGCCAGAGGAGCGCCGAGACTGCGTCCTCCGCGGCCGTGCACGCGCGCCTCGCGAACGCGCGTCCCGCGAACGCGTCCACCGGGAGATGCGTTGCGCGCGAGGAGGCGCCAGCCGGAATCGCAGAGATCGCACGTCCCGCTGGGGCCAGTAGCGCGCGGCAGCAGCCTCCACTGCGACGACAGCAGGCCGAGCGACAGCGACCGAGGGCAAGTGACGCGGATCCGCGGCGCCGGTCTTACTTCGGCGAGGAAAACAGCCGCGCCATGCACGCGAGCGCGGGCTCGCGTTCCTTATAATGCGCCTGGTGAGTATAATCATCGCGGACGCATCCGCGGGGCGGCCGGTTCTGTAAACCGTCTGGTGCATTTGGGTACCAGGGCGCATCTACCTGGGCCATCCGGGCATCGCCGCGCGACGTTCGGCCGCGCGGCGGACGCTCACGTTGCGTCGCGGCCCCCGCGGTCGACTTGCGGGGGCGCCCTGCGAACGGCGCTCTCCGACGGCGAGCGCCCGCGGTCAGGTTAGGTTAGTCCGCGAGAGATCGGCCAGGCGGAGGTTTGTTTTGCTCTCTTTTTCACGTTGCCCGACTCGCGACGGGGGTCCCCGCCGTTCCGTTGCACCGCGGGCTTCTTGTCGAAGACGCGAAGCGTGCCGTGTCGCGGACTCAGCCGCTTCTCTCACTTTCTCTCTTCCTCTCCTGTGCGCGCACATCCGCAGCCTTTCTGCGTACAAGCGTGTGCGTATGTGTATTCGTGATCTTTTTATGTGTGCGTGTCTCTCTTTCTCTGTCCCTCGCGTACCTTCTGTTCCATTCGCGACGTACGAACGCGCGGATCGCTGGCGCGCCACCCGAGGTAACGGTAGTAATTTCGTTATTTATATCGGCGTATGTAAATATAGGCAGTGCGCGATGCACGGATATGCATCGTTCGCTAGGACCCCCGCGTTCGCACGCGTGTGCGTGCGCGCCCGTGCGCGCGCCAGCGTGTTTATAAATGATAAGTCGCGCGCCGCGAGAATAACTTTAATGGGGCGACGGTGCGATAAGGATGCCTCGTTATCGTCCTCCGCAGCCGTATCATCGCGCACGTTGCCAGTTCGATCGGCGACTTGTTAAAAAAATATCTCTCTGTCGATTACGCGCTGATTAAATAAACGCTGAATATAGCTTCTAATCAATTGCCCTGGATAAGTAAAATGTGTATGAATTGTGTATACGCGAAGGCAGGATTTATCTGCGGTTAAAGTAATTTGTTTTATTCAGCTAAGTTGTACAAAACATGATATTTACATTAAGGTTAATGAGCACTCGTCTACTCTCAGTGTTCACAATTATGAGCTAGGAAATAATTCTAGAATTAATTCTAGAATTAATTCAAAGTGGATGCTATATCTCTGTAAGCGGTATCGCGATGTAACATTTTTACTTGTTTCTCAACAGTGGGTTAAAACTAATTACTTGCCACGAAAATCCAGTGGTGCTGGCATGATAAAATAAGGGAAGCGAAGGAAATGAGCCACAATATTGCGGGCATGCCACCCTTCACAAGGATGCCATTGGGGGGTATGGGAATGGGTGTGAATATGGGCCCTAATGCCCCACATCCTGACTCTGCTGCTCACCCCCATCCACCACCACCACCACCAGCTGGTGCCAATCCTAAAAAGAAAAGGCGTACAAATGCAAGCGTTGCTCAACCACCTCCACAGCAGCCTCCATCTGTACAGGTAATTTAACTCGATTTTATTTTTCATGCATTAGCGTTATATAAATTGTTACTCGCATTAACAAAATTTATATTTTACAGGACCTACTACCCCCACCCTTATCTGGGTACGGCGACACCATAGTAGCAAGTAATCCTTTTGATGACACACCGCCGCAAACAACGCAAAGTCCAATGATGCACGGTGCGCCTTCTCATATGCATCCTCATCATCCACATCACATGGGTGGCCCTCCGATGCGAGGTATGAGCCCTTTAACTACGATAGGTGGGATGAGTCCCATGATGCCACATAATATGGGGAATATGAGCCCTATGGGCAATTCACCTATGACAAATCACATGAATCATATGGGATCTATGTCTCCTATGAATCATGCTCCTATCGGAGGCATGAGCCCTATGAATAATATGGGGCCTAATATGCCTCCCGGTCCAATGAACACCATGAATAATCATATGAATATGAGTCATATGGGAAACTCACAATTGAGCGGTCCGCCGATGGGTAGTCCAATGAATAATATGAACAGTGGGCCTATGGGTAGCCCGATGAATAACATGGGCCACAATATGGGCAGCCCTATGGGTGGACCTCTAGGTTCTCCGATGAATATGGGAGGATCTAATCACATGCCTAACGGACCAATGAATATGAACAACATAAATAGCCATATACCGCCCAACAGTCCATTAAATGGACCGTCATTAAACAATGTAAACAGTCCACTAGGACATAACGGATCTCAGCCTCATCCAAATCATATGGGAAACAATCTTAATAACTTAGGAAGACCTATGAACGGACCTATGACTACCATGAGTTCGATGGTGTCGAATAATATGAATATGACCGGGCCAAATCAGATAAATAACATGAATATGGGTGGCCCAGGAATGAGTAGTATGTCTAATATGAATATTAGTCATCACAATCAAATGGGAAGTCATATGGCAGGTCCAATGGGCACAATGTCCAATAATATGGGTGGTGGACCACCTATGGGACATCCTATTAATTCCATGGGAGGCTCTATGCCTCCACACGGGTTTCAAGGTCCGCCGGGAATGGGTCCAAAACCAATGCCAATTTCCGCGGGCAAAGTAAGTTATATTTTTATCAAATATATTGCATTACGAATAATTAATATATTTATCTGTATTTAGCGACGACAAATTATATAAATTTATAATTAATGAAAAATTAAACTCTTACAGATTTATCCTCCAGATCAATCAATGGTATTCAACCCACAAAACCCTAATGCGCCACCGATTTATCCCTGCGGAATTTGTCATAAAGAAGTACACGACAATGATCAAGCAATTCTGTGCGAATCAGGTTGTAATTTTTGGTTTCATAGGTAAGTCGTTATAACAATGATCCCAGCAAGACAATTGTGAAACGTAATACTTTAACGACGAAATTACTTCAGGAGCTGCACAGGATTGTCGGAATACGCTTATCAGTTATTAACGGCAGAGGTCTACGCAGAATGGGTGTGTGATAAGTGTTTGCAATCGAAGAACATACCCCTGGTTAAGTTTAAACCATAACACTTCGTGTCCCGTCGTTCATGCGACGCTCCAGTGACTATTTGTTAGCGTTTATATGTGGTACACGCACATACGCGCGTGCAGTTGTGCACTCGCAACACAGACACACCCTAGCACATGGTATATATTAATGCACGTGCGAAGTCGTGCATTCAATATAAAATTACGCTGTTTGTTAATAACTTAGCTTTAACTTGTTGACATATTAGGATATCATTGTAAGTTGCATTGATGAATATGAAAACAGAGATAACATTCAAATTTTACTTTAGTTTCAAATCTATTTATGACAAATGGATTCATACACAAAATTATGAATTAATATTATTTAATATTAAAATCTTGGCAAATAGTGGAACTAATTGGCATAGACAAATTTTTTACTTAAAAAATTAACGTATAATATTAAATGTCTTAAAAAGAAATTTACGATCTAAAATGTTAAAGGTACTTTAAAAAATATTAAATTTATAAATAGCGTAAAATGTTTAAGATTCGCGAAAAAACTTGGTATTTTTATGATTAATTGCATTTAATTTTAAATTAATACCTACGTATGTTCGGCGTTATTAAAAACAAAACGTAAGACGTATATTAGAGACGAGCCGCGAACAATTTTGCATCGTCTTTGTTTTATCCTACATAAACGTTCCTGATGAACATCATAATAAATGTTATCATCTACGCAATTGATATTTAAATGTTTGTAGTATTCACTTTACGAATTGATTTGTACGAGTACCATTTGTCATGAAAATTTAACAAAATTTGCGATTTTATCGATATTTCTTATCGCCTTTATCATGCAGATGATATATTTATTGTGATACAAATTATACTGATTGATTGAAGATTGACATAAGAGCTTGTCGTAAGTCCTATTTTTATTGTTAAATCTACATGTTTTTATTAAATTTAAGTATATGACTTAATACAATCAGCATGGATGGAGTTAGCTAACTAATTCTATTCAAGAAACGGAATTACACAAACACAAATGCAGTATTGGTACTCCCAGGCTATATACCCACGACAATGCTGCAATTCTTATATTTTTATATGTCATATTTTAGTATAAAACAGGCCATGGTAAACATTTTGCTTCGATATTTTGGATTTATTTTACTATTTTAACTTTTCAGAATCTAACCGAAAGCAAAGAAATTTTTTTATTAAATTAATTTTTTTGTTCCGAACGAATGACGAAAGTAGAATAAAAATATAGCAGAGATTGGTTTGTAAATAAAATAAGTTGTCTTTTATTTTATGAGATTTAATTGCAAATTCGATTGAACGGAATGTTCGCGCACATTTAAAGGCTATTATACGCAATTGATGTAAAAACATGTGTAGCATATATAAACAGATCGAATCATATTTGATAAAATGTATATTGGATAGTTTATCAATCCAAGATAATTTTATCCAATATTTTTATGTTTGTACATTTCGATAAATGAACGTACAATAGACTTTATAATCTGCGTTATTATCAACGCAATCGAACTTGCAACAAGTAAACTGATTGCTAAGTTTTATTTTTATTTCTTTTTTTGCGTTAATTATAATTTGGTTGATTATACTATACTGTTGCCATGGTTTAAACTTTTAATTTAACTGTGCGGTTAAATTAGGATATAAGAGATATATCTCTAAAGTTGTGTAAAAAGATTTCATGGAAATGATTTATTTATGAGGTAATCTGTAATGAGATTGCTCACGCACACAGCAGGAATTTATTTGACTGATAATGACATGCAGATCTTTTCTAACATAATGTTTTTCTAATAACAACTTTATAACTCCTAATAGAAATCCGATAAAATCGGCGTGAGCCTCCAATGGGCAGAGATAAAGTGGAAAACGAAATTGTTAAAAGATGGTCGATCGGTTTTCGAAATTGTGCCGCAGATCTTTTGCTAAACTTTACTTATTTAATCGCAATTTAAATTTGCCATTTATGTGTTTAAAAAAAAAAAAAAGAAGAAAACAATGTATAGCAGATATAGCGAATTTGAGTAATGCACGTCAAGACTGTTGTACGCAAAGTGACATAAAGCATATTGTAGCGTATACGTGGGGGGGTGGATTAATGAAATACTCGGCACAATTATTTCGTTGTTTGGTAGATACATTGAGTGTTTCAGAGCGCCTGTATTCTATCTCTTTACCTAGATAAATGAATATATGTACAACAGACGTCGATTTAACGCATTCGAACCAAATTCGTTATCAAATTTGAGGTATTTCGAGATGAGAGAGCAAAGTAACCGTCTGTCAACTTCGTAAAAGAATCTGTGCACACTTAACAATTTTTCACTAGCTAGTGCAAATTTTCGCATCTGCCAGGTTTACAGTATCGACGATATGAATATTAAAAAGAAAGACTCGAGCGTCGGGAATGAATATTGTCGGAAGATTAACTGTTAAAACGAAAAAAAAAAGGAGGGAAAAAAAAAACTTATTCCGTCGGCAGCTAATACAAAATTATCGTCTACGGATTGTATAGTTTTTTATATGTATATGAAATATTAGCCAGATATATATACATAAATATATATCATTTAATGCCTGTATTAAACGGAGATCTGATTTGATGAGTAGCGGAAATCTTTATTGGAATAATTAGCGTCTACTGTACCTCGATTAGATAAACTCGCTAATTTCACTTTGAACGTGAAGTCGACTAATTTAATTTCGGATCGAGAAATGTGAAATTTTGTACGCCAAGTTTCTCGATCCGAAAATTAAATTACATTTTACTCCGAAATCTCCGTATAATTCACGCCTTAAGCTTGTTTTACTATAATCGTTTTTAACACATATTATATGTGAGTAACATACACAGGATCCTACATAATGCTCATATTTTAGTATTACAACGAATAGGATACCATCTTCACATATCTTCTTTCTATATTTTCTCGCGCGGGTAGGAAGGTCACGCTAAAAATCTGTTAACGTTGCTTTTATTACAAAAGTTAAAAAGAAAAATCCAGGGGATTAAGCGATTCGCAAAGAACTCTCACACGGATAATGTTATCAATGGCCGAAAGCAGTGAAATGTAATCATTTTTCTAGTACAAAAGAAAAAAAAGTAAATGAGCTGTAATTTAAGTGATTAAAGATAATGTTTATCTTTCACAGAATTAAACCGTAAGTGATTATGTTATTTCTAACACAATTGCTGCACGTTCATTCCGCGTTTGTCCATTTCGATCTGCGTCGCGTAACAATTCCTTTTCTTCTTTCCGATAACACTTTTTAATATATATATATATATGTTTCACGACGCCAGCTTAACCCCCTCTTGCAACAAGCTCCCCGGAGCGAAGTGCATTTTCACGTATATCCAATTGTTTGTCTCGTTGCGCTCTTTTTTTCAATCGCAGTTACCTTTGTTCTTGGTACTATTTTTTTTTTTTTTTACGGAGATAGAGGCATCTCGCATGGATATACATTTATGGTCTTTTCTTTTTACAAGCGGTATAATGTAGGCTATCACATATATAAATATCTATTGACTTTATGTACATAAGCCTTTCTATATCTAAGATTTAATATGGTGGGAATCAAGTGAGAGAGTGAAAGAGCGAGAGAGAACGAGAGAGAGACGCGCAAATATTCCGCCGCGATCGCACAGTGTGTGGTTTTATGTAAATAATATATATCACGTTATAAAAAAAAAAGAAAAAAAAGAAAAAAACAAATTCATCGATCTTAATATGTTGAATGTATTTCGCACTAATTCTTGTTCTTATAATGACGTAACATAGCGCAGTCGAGGGTGTCGCATCGCCCACGTGGATCTTTTGCGAAGTGTCGCCGGTATGGCAAAAAAAAAAAAAAAAAAAAAAAAAAGAAAGAAAAGGGAAACTGTAACTCGGTCCGATCACGATGTAGAAATTTAAGCGAGAGAGCAACGCACTCAAACTCATGTAGATAGACCCGCACGTGGTGCACAGTATTATTTATTCAAAAACTGCGGTCTATTGTTATTCCGGGCTCGGGAGGGACTTTGAGTTCTCGATTACGTCATAATATTCTCGAAGCACGCGTTCGTCACAAGCCTGGCTGACCGATTGCGGCACGTAAACGCGATAAGGCTAATAAACGTGACGGGGAAGGAAAAACACGCGGGAGGCACAGGCAAGCAGAGGGAGAGAAGCGTCGAAGAGATGCCGCGGCCGACGTGAACGCGATATCACGAACGGGGGCAAAAATCAGCACGCGATAAATTGTTCATAGATTATTTTTTATCATGTGAATACAGAATATATATCAGCAATAAAATTGTTATACATATTATAGACTGACGTCTACGTATGTGTGTGTGTGTGTGCGTGGGTGCGCGAGGATTCATTTCGCGCACACACCGACGCCGCACCCTAATTCCCACTCTTATGCGACGTGTACATGTTCACTTATATATCTATTGTACATATTTATATGGCACTTTAAATAACAAGTCGATACGTTGTTGATTTTTATATTACTGTTCTCTACCTTCAAACCGGCACCGTCCACTTTACCGTGGACGAGTCCCGAGGATTCGCCGGCCTCCCGAATCTTGAATTAATTTTGGTCTCTTCGCGATTAGCGTTCAAGTCTCGGGGAAAATTCAGTCAACGACGTATTTACAACGTTGCTGAAAGATTACTTGGTTTTATTTTAATTTATAGTTATCGATCGGTTTGAAGCCAGCGGGCGGAAATGCTTATCGTGATGTATGAGCTTACTTAGATTTTGCCGAATGAAAAGATTCTCTTCTCTCCAGCGTATGTAACCGCACGGTGTTCGACAGTGTCCTAGCAACGTGCGTTTTCGTTACCCGTCCCATGTTATTAAAGCTTATTTCCTTTGTCCACAATTTTTGCGGTATTCTCGGACGTATGTAAACCACCGCCTCGTTGCACGTTACCAACAAGTCTGAATTAAAGAATTATAACTTCAAGCACTTGCAGAATTAAACGACGACGTGTCCAGAATATTACTCATAATTATAAATATCTCCGCTTACTTTTGTGAGGATTCTTGAAATCGCGTCGATGCTTTACCATTTTGTGCTGAAAGAGAAAGTCACGTCTCTATACATGTATCGAGTAATTAATGTAGATGCATTTTTCTCTCGCTTAAAATTATTAAAAAAAAATTTTTCTTTTTTGCCGCTTCGAAAAGCGTAAAGTATATAAGCCCGAAATGATTTTAATTGAATTTTTTTTTTTGTTTAAGCGATGTCTCCGCTGATAAAAATGTGGTTACTTCGTTCTCTCGGAAGGCACATTGTAGACATTGGTCCACGGCTGGATGCTGCGCTACATCCAGATGGCCGTCACGACGATGAGACTTGTGCGAAGAGGAGCATGTGCCACGGCTCGCGTTTGCATGTAATCCCAGCCTGCCGTACGATCCGTACTTTCTCTCGTCGGCGGGTCGCAGCATCCCGTTTCTCTTCATCGCCACGTATATCTGCTCGAGCATGCCGTAGCTCTTGATGAGAAAATCCCTCTGCGCCAGAGCCGCTACTCGCTCCCTCTCCTCCGACTCCAATATGATTTCAGGCTCGAAGGAGTGCGAGGCGCCGGCAGGAGATCCTTGTTTATCGATCTGCGAAAAGGCAACGATAACAACGCGCCCGCTTTTCCTCCGCCGGGCCGTAGGAAAAAGTTTCGCTCTCCTCATTTAATATTCCATTTAACTTTTCGCCGAGTCGTCGTACTTTAATTTTCTACTCGGACAATTATTCTCTCTAATTTTCGTTAATAGCCTTTTTCTTTTATCGGAGCGGGACGTTTCTTCCTACGAACGACAACTTAATTAAACACGACGATCCTCTATTTTGTTATACTAACGTTTTTCCTCGTCGCACTCGCGGATTTGCCCTTCTCTCGCAGCTTCTTCGGCGCGTTGGAACTTTCAGGGCCTAGTTTCTGCTCGCACCACCTTCCCGCCCGTTTACGCTCTTCCTCCCGGGCTTTTAGCTGAAACAAGCCGGAATGAGAGCGAAACATCGTAATTAACATTTGTACAATACGTCTTGGAAAGAATTATATTGCACATTTTTACGTTACACCGATAAAAGCTTCGCGATATTACACGTATTATGTTCGCGAAAATATATATCCCGTTTTATCTCGCGCGAGAGTTATGCCGGCAATAATTTCAGCGTGACATTAATATGAAAAATTCGTTCTAGGATTCGCCTGTCGATTTCAGAACGTTAAGTTTTCGCAAGTCGAAGAGAAATCCCACCTCGTTCTCCTCCCTTTCCACCCTCGAAGCCTCCTCTCGCGCCCTCGACGCCACCGTGTCTTGGAAAACAGAGAGAGTGGTCTGCTTGAAAAAGGGCTGGTATTTATCCCCGTCAAAGTGCGGATAAATTCTTCGGAAATTGCCCATGTGCTCGTCCTCCCATTGAAACTGCCTCCGCATGTAACTGTCTCGGTTCCTCTCGGATTTTATAAAAGCTGCCGCGTCGTTAATTTGACTGCGCACCGCAACACTTTTATTAATTAACAAGTATTTGCTGCAATAAATTTTATTATTGCCATATATATTTTATATATAATTATTATATCATTACCTTTTTTTAAATATTATCGTCTAAATTATGTTTTTTTTAATCTCACGTTACTGTATTATTTTTCACCAAATAACTATTTTGATATTGACACAGCGAAGATTATCTCTCGTTAGTTATCTAAATTATCACTCTCTCTGATATATTCTACTCGCCTAAGATCCCTCCCGTTCAAGCCTTGCAATAGTCGATCTCTGATTCTCTTCTTATCTTCCTCTATTATTTTTTTCTTATCGTATCGTTGCAGATTTAATATGTCGAAGGTGTCCATGAGCAATCCTTCCTTCACATCTTTATCTATTTGAGCGTCCGTGTGAAAGCTTGGCGAGTGATTTACCTGAGAGGAAAATTTATTAATTATAGAAGATATTCAAAAATTTTTTTTTTTTTTTAATCCCTTGCTCACGCGAAGGTTTACCTCGAGAAGATACGGCTTCAGTCTCCAATCGAGCAGAATATCAAATCCCAGCAATTCGAAGCACGCGCAGGTTTCGTTGTGCATCGAGAAACACGCGTGATAACTGTGCCTCAGCACCGGATACGCCGCGATCACGGTCTTCATCACGACCTCGTCGATTTTGGTCCACATCTCGTCGACGTCGACGCCTTTCAATTTCAGCCATTTGTTCAGCGTCGATATTTTTCTGCAAAAAAGTAATTCGCGGTTGACCCTGGATTATCTTATCGGCAATTACCGTTCGATTCGGTATTACGCGAACCTTTTGCTGCCAATCTCGTCGTCGACGACGTACATTCGGCTGTGCTTGTTGACGGAATAATTCGTCAAATGCATGAACACGTTCGAGATATTGTGGCCGGTCGGCTCCTTATACTTGCTCGTGGCGAATCTGAATTTCAAATATTTATCGGTATACATCTCGTGACTTTTATTAGCTTGTGTCTTACCTCGCGAGCCCTTCGTTGTACATGTAGATTCTGAGAGGATCGCATGAAGTAATTAATACGTAGATACGCAGGTCGAACTTGTATCCATCTATTAAGAAGGGCTAAGGACGCAGAAAAAGAACCGCTATTTTTATACGCGCTTAGTATTGGAAATTCGAAGGGACTTTGAAAGAATCTCGATGCAACGAGAGGAAAGACATGCGGAAGAGGAGGAAAGGACCATTTTTTTTTTTTCTTATTTAAAGTGCAAAGGGTCGGTTAGGCTTCTGTAAAAATCCTGCAACAACTTTCCTCGCAGGTGTAAATTCACTCATACCTTCGCGATGTACACCTGACAGATCAAACGCTCGCTCGGCTTGACGTCCCTTAAGTGTCTCGTTAAATAAATGCCGCGTCCCTGGCAACCCGTGTCCGGTTTGAGGATAAAGGTTCTTGACCTCCGCGTCTTGGAGTAAGCCAACACGTCGCCGTGACTGGAAACCGAAATCCGGAGTTGTATTTTGTTTTTTTTTTGTTTTTTTTCTTTCTTTTTAATTTAATTTTATTTGTTTCCAGAATCTGCTTGCGCCACGCTCTCATTCGGTTTCGGAAAATATTGATTATTCTTTATCACCGTAATGGCGTACCTCTGGAATTTACGACCAGCAACCCGAGAGCGGCCGTACGGAGAAACAAAGCGGAATGGCTCACGCATGGGTGACCCACGCTTGTAAAATACGCAGATAAGGCTCGCCGATCGATAGGTTGCATTCTTTATTTTGACACGTGAAACTGATTCGTAGAATTATCGCGCGATATTTTATCGCGCTGCTTATAATTATTGCTGTTAAGGAAATACGACGGCGCGATATTAAGTTTCAATTACGTTTCGAAACGAAAGACGCGTAAAACGAGCCATATAATTATCATTAAAATAATATTTTATCCGCGGGAGAGATGGATTCTACACATAAAAAATCCCCCTTCCTCCTAAAAAAAAAAAAAAAACGGTACTTTATTTAATCTAACGAGTAACGCTGCTATAAAATTGTGCGATTCAAGTTCCGGTTATTTTATCTCGATGCGCACTTTGAACGGGACAGAAAAAAAAAAGAAAAAAAATTATTAGCTCCGATAATATAAATCTTATTAATTATTTCAAATGTCGTAGTTTCCGTTGACGATTGTAATTGCTATTAATTGTTATCGATCGACTCACTCCGCGGGCAGGCACCAGGTCTTCGGGAAGAAGTTGTAGTCCTTCGGGAACAGCTTCTGCATGCGGTTGAGATTGCGCGCAAGGAGGTCCTTCCGGCATATCTCCGTCATTCCGGGAAAATGATTAACTCTCTGGAATCGTTTCATGTCCTTGATACGGTCCACCCCGACGTTTAGGTCGGTCCAGTAGATATCCCAGCTGCTGTCCTCCGTCACCTCCCGCATCCCGAATCGCGCGGCTACGCGCCTTACCGCGTCGTACTTGCAGCTCGCCGTGCAGATCGTTAAAAATCTGTTTCACCAATATCGAAATTAATTCCTCCCAGCTTTAGACGACGTGAAATTCCGCTCAAGTACCTCCGCTTCCTCTTCCTCCTCGTCCTCGACGTCTCTTCCGCGTTCTCCTTGCGCAGCTTCGAATCGCTACCTTCGCCCAGCGCTCCTATTCGGCAGGTTTTTATCAACGGATCGTAAAATAATGCTCGGCAGTGGTAAAACTCGGGAACTCGAGGCGTATTAAGAAGAGCAGCGTTTTTAGGGCCAATATCAAGTTTCGAAGAGACGTTAAATTGAAACGTTTTATCGGCAATCAAGTTGCCTCGGGGAGGGCGGTGGCAAAAAGTTTTTTTACGCGGGCTCTTCATTACGTTTGCAAATGTACTTTTTCTTTTACGCGCGTTATCATTCTCGTGCGTGATTATTAAAGCGCGTTTTCGAGCTTCGCGCTGAGATTGAACGTTTTGTTACCTGAGTTACTGCCTTTGTCCGTGGCGATTTTCCAATGGCACAGCTCATGGTCGTGCTTGGCAACACCTATTCTGTCGTTTGCGGAAGATGTTACGTCCGGGGAGTTGCACTTCCGGCTTTGAACCTCGGTCTTGCGCTCCTCGGGCTTGCCGACACGTTCGCCGTCTGTCACTCCTTCGTTTCTGCAATCATCGTTTTCGTTCTCGCGCAATGTCGCCGACGAACGCTCGTCGTTGCACTCGACGACGATCATGACTACCGCCGCTTTCTATTATTCGATTATTTCAATTGCACTGCCAGTTAATTTCGCGTCGAACTCGATCTCAGTTTTAATTCCTCCATCTGCCGCGCAAACGCTATAAAAATCTCTCTGATCGTTTGGTAACTTAGTCATATATTTTAAAAAATAAATCTTACGTCTTTTTTTAAATGTATAATTTAAGCTTCTCTAAAATAATACGTATCACTAGATATTAAAAATATAAACTGTGCGTCTTTCTGTGTAAAAAAAAAAAAGAAAAAAAAATCTAAAGAATTTTTTCAGAAGCGTATAAGTGATTAGATTTAATTTTATTTAATTTATATAGAAACTACATTGACAGACGTACCTTGCCGATCTTTCCGTTTAATTTCAACGACGGTGGCTTGCGTTAGATTCTACAGCGAATGTGGGAAGTCTATGCGGCTGATATAGATTGTACTGCGACTGGAGAGACACGCGTCACCGACGGTCTAGCTTTACGCGAACTTACTGCGGCATGGTCGACATGTAAGGCATCCCGGCAAGTTAGTTTGGTGCTTTAATTGCAGCCCGACGACCATATTTAGAAATTGCACAGTTACGGAAGTGATCACGACACGGAAACTTTAAATAGGTTGCTGCACTCCGCGCAGATCGAGTCCCTCCGACCCGCGAACGTTCGCTTTCTTGACGTTTAATTATGTTCCGCGACTTTTTGCCATTGTTATACGAAGCGGGTAGGATCTAAAAGAATTACGAAGCTATCGATCAAGTGTCAGAAAGACACAGCGAAATGGAAACAGAGAGAGAAAAGGTCCTCGTAATGACATCCGTTTCCTCGTGGCGCAGCAATTCAGATTTAATTTAAATATAAAATCCTATTTCAAGAGGAAATAAAAAAAAAAACCCCAAAAATTAATAAAAATATAATTTTTAACGACACAGTTCTCCTGAAATGGTGCAAGAGGAGTGGGTTTGAGCAAGGTTAAACGCCCCGCAACGATGCGGGTAAAAATGCACGAAGGATAAAATAAGAAAAAAAAATGAAAGTTTATTATATGTCCCTGGAGTTACAGTTTCGAGTTTAATTCGGGCACTTTTAAGTTTCTTATCATCGCGACGACGTCCACGGCGCACCCCCAGCTGAGCGTCACGCCACTTCCGCCGTGGCCGTAATTGTGTATCACCTGAAATGTAAGGCACGAAATAAGCGCGTTTAGCGGGAGAAGGCGGCTGTAAAGTTTAGCGGCGCCTGGGACGACGGTGCGTTAAAGTTTAGCTCGATATTACCCCCTTCTCGCCGTATAGTCGGCGGGGTATATAATATTTTACGGCAATTTACCTTGAACTCTTTTCCCGCGGGCGTGCTGAGGCTCTCGTACTCCAGACGAACTCGCGGTCGTCCTGGTCGAAAGCCTACCCATGCGCGTATTGTTTTACTCCCCTGCGGCAGGAATTATGAGCGCAAATTAGCACGAGAGAGATTATCGCTTGTTTAAATTAAAATGCTTTATTTATAAAATTTTCAATTTAATTTTATCCCGCGAGTTAATGTCATTTTATTTGTAATTAATTTAATTTTAATTTTAATTAAAATAAATGGATCTCTCCCGAGTACCTTTAGAGAGGGCATCATGCGAATACATCCGTCGTAAATGTGCTTCGAATCGTCCTCACGAACGGATCGAACGAAATCATTTTCCTGATTCGTGCCACCCATCACAACGTTGTTGACGCTGCGGACAGATATTACAAAGTGATAAAAATCGTTCTCAAAAAATGCGCATTTTTTTAAATATTTTTTTATGTTGCATACTTAGGAATGATGTAATTACAGGCGTCGCCGTCGTTTCTCATCAAACATTGCATCGTCCAAGATGCGTTCACCTAAGCGAATCTCTTTAAATTAGTTTTTATCTAAACGAGAAAGTATTTAAGATAAAAAAAAAAAGCGATGTTGATTTTAATTGCCACAGCTGGAATTTGAATAATTAATTTATAAGAACGTTATTCCTAATATATTCATTTCGAGTGACAAATGACAAAACGAATCGGAGTCCGAATTTGAAAAAGGAAAAAGGTATGCAAATCGTAGTTTCAATTACCCTGTACACCTGACCTCTGATAGGCACTACCGTTTTATCCGCGACGAGTTCCCGGGCGCCGAGCCCGCTGCAGTTTATTATTAGATTGTACCCTTCCTCGGCTAATTGGTGCAACATTTTAATATTCCTCGTCTCCACCCTGCCGCCCAATGCGACGAATTTTTTCATAAGCCACGGCAGCAGCATAACCGGTTCGGCGGTGTAACTTATAAAGCGGTAGCCTTGCCTGAAATCAATTAACTCTGAATCTCGGTAAACGATGAGATAAAACAGTTCGTTCAGAAGGGCGAACGCTTAAAATAATATCAAGGCGGCTTGGTAAGTCCGGCAATTTACGAGGTAATTTTAAGACGTGTTAAAAAAAAAAACGTACGTGTAATTAGACCTGTGCTCGTCACTCAGACGTTCCAGTTCCTTTTTGCTTAAATTCCGGAAGCCATAGACGAGCTTTTTCCATTTTATCTCGACATCTTTGTGGTCGCAGGTGACATTGGTCACAGGTAACAAAGTGACGCCCGTTTCCGACGACAATCCGGTCTTCCACAGCTGCTCGAACCATCGAAACGTGCGGCCGGCCCATCGGCTAAGACCCACGCAATTTATTATTGCACATATAGATTAATTAAATAAAATACCTCGCGAGTGATCCGTCCACACTCGCGCGGCGTATATCAGCGATCAAACGCGAGGGGAATTTAATGTCACTGTTTCTCGAAAGATTTCTTGAGCGTAACGCGCAACTTTACTTCCGTTTTCTTTGGGTACATACAATCGACTCACATTATATCCTCGGCAGATGTGTCGCCGAGAAGATAAGGGCTCCATAAACCAGCACTTCCGTCACCGGTGGTGTTAGGCGAGAACTCATTGGCGAAGATCTTGACGTCGTAACTCGGAAAAGCGCTTTTCACCGCAAACGCGCTCGTTACTCCTATTACACCGGCGCCCACGACGGCGACGCGCATTTTCCTCTAATTTTCCGCGGATTTACGGCCGGCAACGATTGCAGATGCTGCTTCCCTGCAATCACCGCGAGGAGTTAATTTAACGACATCGGTTACAATACGTTGAAGCGTGATAATATCTATTTTTACCTGATAACAAAAATTATATCTGTTTACGTAACCCAAAATATCGTATTTACGTGTTGGTATATTAAACAGCGAACCATTAAGTTTGAGCTTCACTTATTGGAGAATTTTTAATTAAAAAAAAAGAATAAAAAAACCTGAAAAATAGTATGACAAACTCTACGATTTTATCAATTTAAACCGAGGATTTATAAGCGCGACAAGGGGAAAAAAAAACAAGTCCGCAGTATAATATGCCCGACAGTTACTGGGAGATAATTTATACTTTAGATAATTAGCTTCGAAAAATTCGTCGCGCGATCGAACTTACCGAAAGCGATTCCTCTTGCCTTCCTGTTGTGCGATCGCAGGAAAGAATCACGGTCTCGACTTGATGAAGAACGTCACCGCGAAATGGATCATTCCCTCGGCGTGTTCCTCATGCAAATTGCATCGCTATCGACGACGACTGACAGCGCGTAAAAAAAAAAATGCAACGAGGTCGCGGATTGATAATTCGGCGAGTCGGGAGAGGATCTCTTTGACGTTGCGCCGCGTCATCGAGATCTCCGTCGAGTGAAACGTTTCTCTATTACGAGTTAACCGAACGAGATGCTGCAGGCGCAATCGAAACGATGGCTAATCACCGGTTGATCGAAACGATTGAGGCACGCAATTTTTTTTTCAGTCCCGCAAACGGAAAGCGAACGGCGCCTCCGCGACTCTAATTTTCCGCGCAGCTATCTATAATAATATTAATATTAAATTAATGTCTCGGCAAATACTTTCTTGGTCCTCCTTGTTTCTCTCCTGAATTTTCACCACGTGAACGAGCACACATATTCGCGGTAACCTATATTCTAGCATAATGCCTCGTAACGACACGGCTATGTTATGCTGGAATATGGGATCCGCGAAGAGCGTAGCACGGAAAATCTTTTCTCCAGCTGGACGATTATGTCGCGCCTTACTGTGGATAAACGGAGCATAATACTTGCAGCGGTATTTTGCAAAGTTCTTACACTCTGTTTACCGACAGCACGACGTGCATGTTTTTGCAGGGGAAAAAGACCCGGACAAATTCTACCAGCTTCACCGCCGAAGATAATTCTCAATCATTAATTATTTTTACCTCCGACACACCGCGATCACTTTCGCACCTAATCTAACGGTCACTGTGCAAAAAGAAAAAAGAAATAATAAAACGTTGCAAGAAGTTCGATTTGTCGCAGAGAAAATGTCAAAGTTTCAATTTTAACAGAACTATTTTTTCTTTTTTAGAACGAAGCAACCGGCCCGGGACAGAAAGAAACTTCTCACGGCTCGATCTCGGCGCCGACTCGAAGGCGCGAAGTGTCGTATCTCACACACAAGACGACTGACCGAAGTGCCTGATGACACTCCACGATAGGGAGTATTTATTTACACCGTATGGAAGTACCCTAGACATAATACAGCCCGGAAATGCGATAAAGGGTGAGTGGGTGATGGTGATGCTAGGACCCAGTGCCTCTCTTCCCGATGTATTAATATTTGAGGGAATTTCTTTTAATATTACTTCGCGCCGGGATCTTTTTAGGTTATCGCGACAAGGATTTATTTAAATACAAACTCTTTCTTTTTTTAACACGTATTCACTAATAAAGAGCTTTTCCTTTAAAAAGTCATTAATATTATTTAAATAAATAATGAACTGAAATGTAATATAAAAAAATATTTCTAAACGTTTTGGCGTTCGAAAGTTTAACGCAAACGGCAGAGAAAATAGCAAATTAAATTCAAAGTGCGTACACTTTGTTTTTTATATATGTTATTACGCGGTTAAATTTGTAATGACGGATCGTTACCTATACTGGGATTTCGTGATAATCACTGTTGCCATGCGATAATGATGGCTCGTTCGGTGCTATTGTTCGAGATCCGCGAAAACGTCCTGGTCATTATCGCGATACACCTGATCGCGCACGCTGGCGATCGGACGGGGCGACCATGGAATACGTTTGCATCTGCAATTGCACGAGAATGAGATAGTCTCGGATAACGGACACCACATGAACGGGTCAAAGTGTTATTCGAAACCTCCTTCGGCCAGGCAGGCGACTTTCGCACTATGCCGCACCGGTTAGCTGCCCTGAAAATTTTTTTATAATGCGACCTTTTAATTTATTAATGTGTAATATTTAAAATAAATTAAACAGTAACGCAAAAATAATGATTACGATATCCGATTTTAATATTAATTTAATTGAAAATAATTTAATTAATAATATTGCATTATAAATTAAAATCAAATTTTTTTATTTTATTTCTATTAATTAATTTCCAATTACGTTTAATTAAAAAAAAAAGAAAAGAAAAAAAATAAAGGTTACATTTTCGTTTAAAAATCGAAAACTTCGTGTTAAGAATATTAATTTAATTTATAAATAATAGTTTACGTTTTAACATGTAATATAAATATTTGCGAGGCGTAATAAAAGAAAATCAATATTTAATTTAATATATAAAATATTCAATAAAGTTAATATTTTTAAAATAATTGAAAAAATATTAAATTAATATTTTTAATTTAATTTAAAAGAAAAAATTAGTTTTATAAATCGGTGAAAAGATGTCACCACTGTTCACTTAGTTTTCACACGCACACTTCCGTCAAACGCCGACACGGATGGACACGACGCACATTGAATCATAACCTTTAGCGCGTGGCGCGTTTGGTAAACAATCTCGCGCGCGAGTTGCCGTCACGCGGCATTAATTACATTCGCGATGTACGAGGCGCACAGCATCAACGCGGAGCACAAAGATCTCATCCACGACATCGCCTACGATTACTATGGGGAACGAATGGCGACCTGTTCCAGTGATCAATTTGTAAAGGTAAACCAAGACGCGCATTGTATGTAAATCCAATTTTTTTCCTCCGTTTCTTTATTCCAGCCACTAAGTCGCATGTATAGATACTGGATATTTTATTTAGAATTGTCTGACGACGAGTCTGTATCAATATGCGCAATTTTTTACATAAATAAAAATGTTGCAGGTTTGGGATGAAGATGAACACGGAAATTGGCACTTGACTGCTTCCTGGAAGGCACACAGTGGCTCGGTATGGAAGGTCACCTGGGCCCATCCGGAATTTGGCCAAGTACTTGCTACTTGCTCATTTGATCGTACCGCCGCAGTTTGGGAAGAGATTGGTACAGTCTAGAGACCTCAGTTTATTAATTCTTTTGTACTTTTAAGCTCATGCCTTTTTTTTTTTTTACAGCGGGCGAAGGTTCTGGACCAGAAGCACGGGGGAGTAAGCATTGGATTAAAAGAACTAATTTAGTTGACTCGCGTACCTCTGTCACAGATGTTAAGTTTGCACCAAAGACATTGGGCCTTCTGCTGGCCACTTGTAGCGCAGATGGATTTATTCGGATATATGAGGCACCAGATATTATGAATTTGAGTCAATGGACGTTACAACACGATATAAACTGCAAACTTTCGTGTAGTTGCCTTTCGTGGAATCCATCTCTCTCGAGGTAAATGCACGATTACCTTTCTTTATTTTTTAAAATTATGTTTAATTATCTAAGGAACAAGATAAATAAAATATGTGTTTTAGATTGCATCCTCCCATGATAGCAGTCGGTAGCGATGATCCTAATCCTACACTTGGAGCAAAAATCTTTATTTACGAATATTCAGAGAACAGTAGACGTTGGGTCAAGGCTGAAACCCTGTCGAGCATTACAGATGCCGTTTACGACATTGCATTTGCACCTAATCTAGGCAGAAATTTCCACACGTTAGCCATAGCCACAAAGGATGTAAGAATAGTTACTTTAAAACCGACAGAGTAAGTAACAATGGTTCAAGAGTATCGAAAGAAATTCAGATTGAAAGGTACGAGTATGTTGGATTTTTTTTTTTTTTTTCAGGGAGAGTACACAGACTGGTGTGTCCCATTTTGAAACAAATGTGGTTGCCCAGTTCGACGATCATTACTGTACCGTTTGGCGTGTCAGCTGGAACTGCATGGGAACAATTTTAGCGAGTTCCGGCGACGACGGCTGCGTCCGTTTGTGGAAGGACAATTTCATTAACCATTGGAAATGCATCTCTGTCCTTAAGGGAGATGGCATTCCAGCTCAGGGTGCTGAAACTCCCATAGTGGCAACCCCGCCGAGTTCGTCTACGCCTGCTCAACAGATGCCGTCTACCACCAGGTACTACAAACTGGGTACCATCAGTCACCCAAGTCAAGTACCTTGGCATTAGAGGATCTAATCAATTTTTTTTTAGAAATAGATCATCACGAAAATTTACAGAATAGTATATCGTGAATTATTTTGTGTATATTGACGTGCCAGTTTTTGTTAGATAGCAAATAGGAAACGCACTATCGTTGTCACGAAACTTGTGATTCATCTATGTTCTCCATCCATCTTTATTTTAATTTTTATATTTATAATTTGCTGGACGTTGCAAAGCGCACACTACACGCGCCACTTTAGCTTTTAGCGATTGATTTAATCTTCGTTGGAGCCAAAGCACGATAACTTATCGCTTAGAAGTTGTTAAACTACAATTTCTTGATATATTTGCTCTCGCAGCACAAAGTAAGGTAAGCGAGAGAACACATCAACGCAAAAAAGAAGCAACAATTAAATCAGTACGTTTCTTCTTTCGAGAAAGGAGATAATTATTTTTATCGTGCCTTTTAGATTTGTTTACTAAAACAATTACACGTGTGTGTATTCTGTGATAAATGAGTTGTTTGTTTGCTAAATCGATTAATTCCGCAAATTAAAATATGGAAAGTTTATTTTAAATATAGAAAGTTAAACCATCAATAAAGTGCTTTAGCACTAACATTAAAAAAAAAGTTGGAAATATGGAATTAATCGCTCTGACTTATAAACAACCTCAAATATTGCACTAGTATGACCACACCTATCACTTTTATTTCATTGGAATTATTGTTTTATTGTTTAAACTGTTGCAACATTGACCACACAAAATAGTTCGTACATAGTATAAAATATACAGATGACTTTCGAGGATATGGGTGGAGGATATGATATAGCGTATGTCATAATACATATTTAAATTTTGAGAAGTTATTTTTTTCGTAAATTTACTCTATAATATAAAAGGCGTTTAAAAAGACTTGTAATACATTTTCCATTAATAAATACTGTTTGCATCACGAGTATCTCTTCATTTTCTCCCCCCTGTTCTGCCAAAGTATGAAATGTACCGCTTTTTTTCCACGATATGTGTGCAATGGGAAATATTCGTGATTTTGCTTTTTTTAATGATGTTTTATAAACGTTCCCATTTCAATTTGCTAAATGACGGACTTATTTTGTTAGTGTCAGCGCATTTTTTTTTTCCACTCGCCTGCTCTTAACTAATCTCTGTTACCGTTTCAGGACTGTAAGCATAGCCACGGTCACGGCGGAGAAGCCGACCACTACCGTCGTGTGCAGTAACAAGTGGCAAGCGCCCGTTATAAAGGGACGCTTTAGCAAATCCGTGTGGCTAGGAAATCCAAGCGAACCGACACCACCGTTGCTGCCGATCGTAGCAAAGAAATAGCTCTGGAGTCGTCCGTGATCTAGTAATGTGATTTAGAAATAAGCATGGTACTTAGCGTAAGTACGATAACACATGTCGATACTGATTTTAGCTCGATTGTGATAACGCATATCTCTTACGAGACTGTGCGACATTTATTTTCGCTTATGTACAATGCGTGTCACAAATTTTTTTTTTTCTTTATTTTTTGTTTTGTTTTTTTTTCTTTAATTAGGGATATGTCGATTAATTTTACGAATCAATTAAATTAACATGGATCTCTCGTGTGCGAAAACAATCTTTTATTACAGTGTAGTAATTGCTGATAAATATATTTTTAGAGGTCTGATTGGAAACGAATTATTTGGACTATTTTTTATTTGACGTGCGCATACATCAATCGTTTCTCTGTTCGAGGAATGTCAATTGACTCACCACGAAAACAACTCGCGGTGCGTGGACTTAATTTTCTGCGGCGGTAAATAAGAATGTGTATGTACGTACAATATATGTCATATTTTTATTCACTGCGTATATGAAATTGCAGCAAACGAAGGTAGCTTCAAAGCCATTTGGATTGAATTCGTCGGATGCATTCAGATCACTTTCCGTCATTGAATTGCGCAATGCACGTCGAAGTCGCGTGAAAGGTCTCCGAAAGAAGTTACACGGATTTAACGTTTCCAAACGGGAAACAGAATTGATAGAATATCGCGTAATTAACGCGCGTTAATGTGTCACCGGTGAATATATGTTGAGAGCTAATGGCGTTATTAACCGAACCGGTGAGAAAGAGCGTTTTCGACGTGGTGCAATATAATCTTCGCGCCACCGACTGCGTAAGTCGCTACTGTTTGAGCCACTTTATGCCCACTTGCAATTAGGAATTTTTAATAAAAACAGCTGTAATAATAATAGCACCGACAATGTTGTAAGAGTTCCACGTGGAAAATAACCGTTTAGCATTGTGCAATATTAAATGTTAAACGGCGCTAAAAAGCCAAGGAAACTTACGCGGCTTCTCTCTGGAAATGTACGTCGCGTATTCTTTCAGAAAACTTACATTACGCGAGTTGTTTACTTCGGGGAGTACCGCGGGTCTCGCGAAGCTCTGCAAAAGGTGGGTATCGTAAATTATACGCATCTCGGACTTTCATAATCGCGGCCGGTAGTGATCCGCGAGCGTTTCATCGCACCGCGAAAGGCATTAAATGCAACTTGGGAAATTACGGCGGCAATAAAGCTTAACGTGATGGATAAATATCAGAAATAATTTAAGTTTTTTTTTTTTTTTTTTTTTTTTTTGTTAAAAGAAACAATACTTACTTTATTTTTTACCAACATTCTTATTTTATTTTTAATTACATGACCGATAAGAATATTTTCTATTTATTTTGTCGCACTTTCTAGAGAATGGAAGATATTATTCAGGATCTGCGCGTAGATTACGACGACATGCTCATCACAGGACTCCTTCTCGTCTACCCGACGCATTACATCCACGTGCTGGAGGTACCAGAGTGTTTCACTTAAAATAAATTAGCGCCTGTTTGAATTGCAAAGCCTGCAATTGTGGGATTTTTCTTTCGTGCTCGCGACTCTCGTTTTCGATCCATTCGCTCGTCGTTGTTTCCCGAAGCGCGAGATGGAAATAAGGCGGAGATTTGCTCTCTCAATAGGCGTGGGAAGATATCATTTACAAGCACTATGAGCTCGTGTACGCCACGGACGGTGATGAATGCAAATTTGGGAAAGCGATTCCCCTGCCATCCTACCATCACGTTCATCAGGTCGGTAGCATATTTCCATTAAAAAATAAAATTAATAATAAAGAAAAAAAAAAAAAAAAAAAGGATAGCATGTATAATATATATTGCTTTTGCAGAGGTTCTTCTCAGATTGGTGGCACGTCTACGCGACACCGCCGACGTTGATGGGAACGCCGGAGGCTCGCACGCTGGACGACGTTCTAAAGCAGGTCTCAAACTGTCTAATAAAAGTCTACACCCTGTGCGAGTGCATCGCGAACGCGATGCGTGAAAAGGTGCGCAATTTCTGAGGGAGGCATCCCGGGCTTTGTGAGCACGTCGGATCGAGATCTGACGGGCCCTCAAAGAATTATTCGCGAGAGCGAAGGGATGACTCAGAATCCGGCATGCCGGGTGTGTAAGGTCGGAGAATTTCCCCGTTCCGCCCCCGTGAACGTCGGTCTCATTCGATTTTACAGTCGATCGACGCTCAAGACGCGTTACGAAACTTGGAAGACAAAGCGGGCCGGTATCTCCCTGAGCGCACGGTCCTCGAGTTCCTCTTAAACGTGAGCGCGCCGGCACTCAAAACCGTCGTGGAGTATTTGCAAATGTATTCAGACGCGTCGCCGAACGCGCTGTGGGACGGTAAGAGAAATTACACGCGCACCCGGTAAGCAAAACGTTATCTGTACTGGCCGGCAGGTCGTATCAGCAGATTTCAGCGGCGTCAACTTGGGCGCGAATCCTGCCAGAGTCTGCCAGTATAATTTGACAGCAAGCTGTCAGTGAAAATCGAGGAAACTCTGCCGTTTCCGTAATCATTTAAATGGGGCCGTACGCATAATGAAATGGAATAATAAATTAGTGGAAAACGGCAGATTCCGCCGGTATCTACGTCGTCATATCTTTATTTCTGCTGGCATTCTGCTGATAATTTTATACCTAACATTTGGTAAAATCTCCTCTGGCAGGTTGGTGCGTTAATTTCTAGTTTAATAAAGATTACGTATTTACAGGATTAAATCGTGGGCCGTCGGGGGAAAAAAAAAGAAAAAAAAAAAGTTTACTGCCGAGAGCTGCGATAATAAAAGGAACCGACGTTTGAATAAAAACGATTATTTATTTCAGAATATTTACAATATCAAAAAAACGTTCTGGTATGGAGTACATGAGACTCGTGTGTTGTCTGTGTGTCTCTGTGTGTCGGAGATAGTCCTAAACTAAGTACATATACAAACTTCAATTCTTCGCACAAGCGGCGGCTGGTCAAGTCCGGTCTCAATGTTACGGTATACAGGCAGTGACGCGTACGTACAGAACAGTGCGAAAATTCACTCTTAGTCTTAAAAAAGAAAATAAACGATCGTATTCTCTTGGCGTGTCGTGTTTCCGGCCGGTACTTAAAATACGAGCGCGATCGAGGCGGTGGAGATTAATCTGGTCCGGCGCGCGAGGAGTCTGCGAAGTCCGACATCTCACGTTGATCTTTCAGCGCTGGCTGCGGACCAACTTCAACCCTTGTCATTTTTGCAGATAACAACGTCTGGCCACCGCCCTGCGACGTCACGCCTCGCGACGTGTTCCCCGCGACGTGGCCCCATCGGGAGGCCCCAGGTTATCCGGACAGCGAAAAGTAGACGTGCCCCCGAAAGCCAACTGTCATCGGCGAGATGGGGAAAAAATCGACGGTTTGTCTTCGACTTTCTTCTGTTCTTTTCTTGGGTTCAATCACATGTGCAAAAAGAAAAAAAAAATAATAATAATAAAATAAAATAAAATAGAACGAGTAAAACCTTCCTCACACGATCGTGCCTCGTTAGCAAAAGATTCTGCTGTTATTTATTAAAAAGTTCACATGGTTCTCGTAGGATAGTGCGTATATATAGTGATCACATGTACGAACAAAGTATAGAAAAACTTTGGCAGTTCGGATCCGAGTTTTATTGTACGTTTTTTTCTCTCTCTTTGTGACATTTCCCCGTCGTCGCAGAACCTCTTTGCCGCGACGTCCTTTTACATTGCATACGGTTACAATTTCTATTTGTGCAAAAGTTATAACAAGGGGAATACGGGGGGAAAAAGGGGGTAAGAGGAGGGTGGGAGAAACGCGCGCATCAGCTGTGTCTCAACGATTACTAAAAATTCTCTTCGATAATATACACTCACAATGTTCCGACATCAATTCCATTAATGGCAGTAATAATAATAATAATCAACGATTTATTTCATCTTTAATGTTAAATAGATCTTCACGGGAGCGACGCATTAACGTAACGGCCAAGCGAACTCGGGGAACGGCGTGTTCGCTCTGGAAATATCCGTGATAGCTTCTACGGCTCGTAAAACCTTCGACCCCGCCGTTCTCTACGTTTCCTTACACATCGAATAATTCCCTAAGTATCCTCTCTCAATAACCGTCGTTTCCCTCGGCAAGCGGAAACGCGCTCCGCTCGTGTGCAGAAACCGTCCCCTTTGCATATTGCATTTGCAAGCACGTGTATAACAAACTTCAACGACGACGCGACTGCAAACAGTCACAACCTACATTCCGTTTATGGTCAATTTGACGCGAATCTAGTAGACGAATACTGTGCTGTCTCAACGAAACTCTCGGCGGTGTGGCCGCACCGAAAGGTACAGAGACCGCCACTCCGTCCACTCCGAGGACAAAACTCACTTACGAAGAGACAAACAATCGCGCTTAATAATTAAAATTGCGAAAAGAGCAACGAAATGAAGTTAACTTTTCTCACCTGAGAGAGCCTCGCCTCGAATTCCTGATCTAGGTTTACTAAAAGTAGATCGATACCACTGCCTCGGCCAGCGTGAGATGCGCTACAACTTCGGTAAAAAAAAAATTATATGTATATATATATATCGTCTCGCGGTAAATTAATTATCATTACGTTATCGAGTTCTAGAACGATTAGATACACGTCGATCTTACTTAAGTACAATATGGAAACATCGAAAGATATATCTCTCTTCTCGTTTCGCCGTGCAAAGTGCATTGCCAATTGTCACATGAGTCCTTGCAGTCGCAACAGGATCGTCGCGTGTTCCGAGCGCAATTTCATACGCGAAAAATCAATCTACACAGATTGCGATCGGAGCGAATCGCGAATGTTATCGCCTTGTGAGAGAAGGAGAGATCTTTAACGCGCGTCTCACATAACGGAGTTGAAATGCATCGCCCAGTAATCGATATTAACGAGAAGGCTGCAATTTTTTTTTTTTTTTTTATCTTACCCTTCGCAGATTAGAGAGGCCCGGTAATGCCCGGCGACTCAGGTTGCCCCAGTCGACGAGATTATCCTTGTATCGTACGGAGGATATGACGAGGCGCCCTTCGATGAGCTCTCGTTTCTCTTCTCCTTTCTTTTATTATTTTAAAAGTTACACGAGATACAGAGAAGCCGAGAACCTCCGCCGAATAAAGGTACCAACGAGATTCATAAGCGTCGAAAACAGGCGGCATGTTAGAAGCGCTATCGCGATTACTTTACCATTTTTTTTTTTTTTTTTAAGGGCGCAACTCTCAGGGGCGTTCTCTCCCTATATAGAGTAAGATTCAAGACTTTGAAAAAACAACGTTCATCATACTCGGTACATTTACTTCGAAGGAAGTCATTATTTTATACATTGTACAAGAGATACTTAATATTACGGTGAAATCCAGAATCCTGCAGACTGAGACGAAAGCGCGACGGGGATTCCTCTTTTCATTTTTTTTTTTTCCTTCTTCCCTATCTATTTCTCCTGCCTCCTTCTTCCCCTTTCGTCTCATTACTTCGCCGCTCTCCGCATGCTTCGTTTCGCACTCGATTCTCGCGGATGGAGATACAAACGATATGTCTCTGACAACTTCGCCTCCCGTTCCTCTCTCCCGTAGCCGCGAGAGTCCCGCTTTCGCGTTTACCCGTTGTCAGCGTTATAAATAATTACGCCGCGCGCGCGGCATGACGCGACGATGATGATCATCCCCCTCAGTGTACGTTATTCTGGTCTGGCGCCTCCTTGGCGACTTTAACGCATATACATATTTATACTTACATCGACTAGACAAATTGTACAAGTGTTGTGTTCATAGTAAAAGTGGGAATTAAATTGGTAATATACGCGACTCGTACAAAATATCATCCGTGTTTCGAGGTATGTACAGGAATATGTGCGGCGGGCTCGCGCGCGCACCAACGCTTTCGTAAATTCACTCTTTACCGTAAATGAGGCGCCCGGTCGTGGGGCTCGTTCACGAGGCTACGCACGAGATGAGAGAAGCCGGCAGGGGCCAACCGGTGTCGGGGCGTTCGTCGTTCTTCAGCGTAAAAAGGGCACTTGATTCAACAGAGAGACGTAAATCGTGACGTTTGTCATGGAGTGGAAACGTAAACTCGTCGAACTCGAACCGGCTCGCACCGTCTCGAACGACACAGGCGTCAGGAGGGACGTCTCAGTTTGGCGAAAGGAATCATCCCTGTATGAATCGTCGAAAGAAGGATCACCTTGACTTTCCCTTCTACGTAGCGATAATAATTGTCTAAAACGTCTTCTGCAAACTTTAATCAAACTAGGTTTTCCTAAGGGACGTTCTAATCTCCGCGCGGTCTGCAGACGTCCCTTGAACGTGTCCTGGACGTTCGCGTGGCCCGGGATCCGCGGCTGTCTCGCAGATCAACGACGGCGTGACTCACAGCAGTTCGCTCACGCTGCAGGTACAGGCCCCGTGCTGAGGGTAGGGTCACACAGAGCTTTCCCTCTTGGCCATCACCACCGGCGTGCCTATCGTCACGTCCTTCTGCGCCTGGACCGTCGGGCAGCATTGCCCGGGCACTCGTGCATCGCAATCCTTCGTCGGCAACGTACCGCTTGGACAGGTTCTGGCGACGACGCCCAGACTGGTGTACAACATCGGAGGACTCATTGTCATCGACATCGATTGAACACTCTGGCTGGGCCAGTGTTGCCTGGGCAGGGTACAAACGCCGCTCTCGTAGACGTCGCCCACCATCGGTTGAAACTGAAACGCGTCACTCATCATTCAGGTATCTAATCGAACCGAAATCAATCGTGCAAAGTCGTAATTATTTAGAGGCAAGAATCGAAGAGAATGTTCTTACAAGATATTTTATCATATCATTTAGCTTAATTATTTCATGTAATTGTAGAAGCGATTCCTTTCGATATGATTGTTATCAATGTAAGCTACTGTGTTGTTTCCGCAAATATCTATGAGATATTTGCAATGCACGACATTTGCATTATCGAATCCTCGGTGAAACTCACGCTTTTGTGCTTTGTTGACAAGTTGGAGAACTCGTGCAGCGGCATGCCGTTGCGAATCGTGCAGTAGCCGACGTAACTGCTGTGCCCGCTGATGGAAGTCACCGTTGAGTGCTCGAGAAGGCTCCTCGACGGTGACGTTTCGATCGTTGATACCAGACGTCTCTTCCGCAAGTACTCCGACGGTTCGTCACCTGCGTAAAAATTTCACGATAGTTTTACAACCACCAAATTTCACCGCGGAGTTTTACGAGCGTGTAAACACGAACGGAGAAAATTTCTGAAACAGCCCGCGCGAAACGTGTTGCGGGCGTCTTATCGCCGTGATTTTCTTTCAATCTTGAGGAAAAGCGTGCCTGCCAACGCTTTATAATTTATGCAAATTGCACGCGACGTTCCATATCGAATATAAATTTGCGCGTTCCTCTTGAAAATAAAATTTTTTATCTTCGC
The DNA here is from genome assembly GCF_019399895.1 of Cardiocondyla obscurior. Classification (NCBI taxonomy): domain Eukaryota; kingdom Metazoa; phylum Arthropoda; class Insecta; order Hymenoptera; family Formicidae; genus Cardiocondyla; species Cardiocondyla obscurior. Next base: position 1,876,070 of record NC_091866.1, read on the forward strand.
GGTTGCTATTTTCTTTTCTTTTTTTTTTTTTTTAATTTTGTCACGACGCGATTTTTAATACTGCCGAATTCAGGATCAACATAGAAATCGTCGAGATACCGACCGGTGATTTGCTGCGGAATGATGTCGGGATTCTTCTCATCGCTCTCGCTGAGATCGCCGCTAGTGTCCAGTTTTCTGAACGGGCTGCTCGGGTGCTTCTCGTCCGCGAGTAGGCTGCATCCCTCGCGGAATCGCAGCTCCCTTTGTATGGGGACGGCCTTTGTCTGCTTCGCGTGATCCTCCACCTGCGACTTGTTCTGCTCTTCCACGTGCGTATGCTGGATTCGCAGCACGACCATCACTATGATCGCGACGATAATAAGCGCCATCACAACGCCAATTGTTACGCTCAACATCGGCGTCAGATGGTCGTGTTGCCTCGGTTGTTCTGCAACGCCCATGTAAAAAATCGTTAATTGAAAGATATCAATACCAAGCGCGGAATTGTCGAATTTGATATCATAGACGGTATTATCGCGTAATCACAATTAACAGAGATTACTTTATTACGTTACCCGGTGGACTGCAACTGTTGCGAGCAGTTTTCAAACACGCACTTTAACGTGAGTGACGGTCTTTTTAATAAAAACCGCTTCCGAACGCTTTAAACTCCGGGCGTCGAATTTTTAGCGAATTATACGATACAATAGCGCTGTGGCAGCTTAATACTACACGAAACGTTAAACGTAACATAATAGGCAGGGTTTTTATAAAAACGTGAAAGGTGCGCGGAGCACAGGTGTCACGCTTGACTTTGCACATCCCATCGAAACGCAATGGGGTAATGTCCGAGGTGCAGCGCGCGCGGGCCGCGTTTTTATTTTAATAGAGATATAAAGCGCGATTGCCGACTCCGGCAGTGGGCGAATTAAAAATTACGATAACAATCGCGTCAGGCAAACAGCGGGAAAATTGTCCGATAGTATTAAATCACCAATCCCTGACCCGATTTTTCGCGTCGAGTCATAAAAGCGCCAGGGGGGCTTTTTGCGCAGCTCGCTCAACGAATTAATATCGAGTCGATAGCTTTTCATCAATTCAGCCAATTGGCAGCGGCTCTTCACTCGCGTCGCTTCATCGACGGAAATTTTTTTTCTTTTTTTTTTTATGTAATTACCCAAATCCCCCTGTGATCTTCTGGAATTAACATGTCGCGTGACGGCGAACGTCTGTAGATATTACGCCATAAAAAAGAAAAACCCGCCGCGGTATGAAGAATTCTTAAGAAAAAAAAAGAAAAAAAAATTAGATTTACTTGAAATAATTCTTCTGCGATTTGCTTGACATTTTTAATAATTCATGATTCATTAGATAATAAATAATAAATTTCATAATTTAATTTTCGAGAAATAAATCTCGTTTCTATTTTTGTCGTTTCTTTTTTTGAAAACGATACAACCGCGCGACGATTTTTCCATGATAAGAAATTCCGTGTCGCCAGTAAAAAGGTTTGAAGAGCACTCGTGTAGGATATACCACATAAAATGATATGATAGCCTTCGAGTCAATACCTCCTCAGAACTTTCAAGCAAATCGAGCACCGGAACTTGTTCGGGTGATATCGAGAGTCTCTGGAGTTACCGTCGTTATAGTGTGTCCGGCAGGTATTTTCGAAATTTCGTAGAACGATGCGCAAAGTTTCGCGCAACCGAAACGCACGCGTGCATCGCGATACGTGGATAAATAAGTGCATCTCTCGCCGAGAGAATGTTCATGCGAAAACGGTCTAATTGTCGGTTTGAAGGGAAGGTTTCGCTCACCCGACTCGGACGTAAGTTGCTTCTCTGGTAGCCTCAGGGTGATGGCCTGCACCACCATCGCCTCGCTGCGGCCCTTGTCATTGTACGCGTAAATGCAGGCTTGATAAAAGGCTCCGGACTCGAGGCGAGTGACGTTGAACCGCGGCACCGGCGACGTCAGGTTGACACGCAACTCCTGGCTGTTGCTCTCGCGCACCTCCAGCAAGAAAGACTGTGGTAGCCCGCCGTTGAAGCCCTCCGTGCACCGCACGGAAAACGAGTGGGTCGACATGTTCGAGGTCGTGCAGTTGTGAACCATGTCCGGTCGGCCTGTCACGGATAAGGTTTGCCTGCAGTTTTTAAAATGCACCACGTGCACGAAACCGCTGCCTCGTAACAGCTCGTAATGACCGCGATAAGATCGCCGGGTAACTTTCAAGTTCTCCGAGCGCGCCCTTTCGATAATCGACGTACCTTTGAGCACCCGCGATTATTTAGGCGAGAGATAAGACAGATAACAAAAGAAAATTAAACGAGTGAGAAGCGTTAGAATAAAAAAAAAAAGAATGTACAATTGAGCCGAGTGGTAAGAAAAATGTAGGATGTCTATTTTAATACTTTATATCAATTTTTTTGTTCGAAAATCACTATCGGATTGCAAATCTCTCTTTCTCTTTTCCGTTCAACGCTTTAAATAACTAGAAAAACAATATTGCTCGCAGTTTGACAGATTAAAATATTTGCTTGGCTTCATTCAGCACGAGCGAATTGTATTGTAAAAATAAACGAATTAACGATAATAATACCGAAACGTTTTTCGTTTTGTGCGCCGGTAACAGGAGAAAGCCTCTTAAGATTGCAAACAATTTTGGGTGCGGATTAAATAAAAAATATGCAACAATTGTTTTCCGCTCGTGTTTTTAATTCTATATTTCGTGAAAAATTGACCCATCGCCTTTTATTAAAAATGATTAATCAATATGAAAGCTACATTTTTTTATTTCAAAAAATAAAATAACGTACTCCCCGTCCCGATCTCTGAAGCTCTATAAATATGGTCGGAGTCAAAAAATTACACGGGCGAGAAAAACAAAAAAAGTACAGATGTAAAAAAAATGTAAAAAAAAGCAAAAAAAAAAAAATTGCGTAATAACTTCTCCACAGTTCCCGAAGTTTGTTTATTTCTACTTTTTTACGCTGTATTAAAGCGCGCTGAATTTTAAGCGAAACTAATTACATAAGTAGAGCGGTAACTCTTTAGCGTCAGCAGTTTCTGCAGTTTACCCCAACTTTCAATGCTCCCGTTCTTTTCTCGCCCCGAAATGATGTATAACCCTCGCGCGGGCCTGAGGAGAGGGAATGAAGCAGCGTTATGCAACATATCGTTTCGCGTGCTGTTGATATTCGCGAATCAGGGCGTGATAGCTCGCCCACAGATCCGGTGTAATGCAGGCCACTTGTAACCGAGTTGGCCGTAAAGATATATGGGCACCCCGGCTGGCTTCTTTTTTTCTTTCCCTCCGCAAGGACATTAGTCGGCGGTACACTTCGCGGCTCGTAAAAGCCGGGTAAAAGGGCGCGAACGAAATGATAACGGCATATTGCGTTGCGGAGGGGCGACGGGAAATAAAGAAAAGGAAATAAGCGGGAATATGCCGAGCTGTACTCGCGTTTATGGCCGCTGAAAAATCATAGCGCGCCGGACACCTGCTACCATCTCGCGCGATGTCCTCTTTTTACTCACGCGGCGTCAGATTCGGGGGTTGTTTCCTTTCCCCTCCCCCATTTTTTTTTCTTTTTCCACGGTGGCATGGGAGGAGCAAGGGCCGTTTTCCTTTATGTCCGGAATGCGCGCATCCTTGTGCTCGCGTACGCGCGTTTTCTTTGTGGAGCAATTCGATAGCACGATCCGCGAGTCGCAATTAATTGGTAACTCGAGCATCGATACGCCGCTGGAAACACGGACATGAGAATAACAAGGATGCCAATGCTGCGAGAATAAAACCATTCGGCTTATATATTTTTTTTAAGAATTTAAATTAAAAAAAAACAGTATCAGATTTGTTCATAGTAATGATTTGTTTAAAAAATTAAGGAGAACTATCTCATTTGCGTTGCAAACGTAAGAAGAGAGAGAGAAAGAGAGAAAAGGAGAGAGAGATTAAAAATTTCTTAATTTTGATCTACAATTCGAAGACTTAATATTCGTAAATAAATCGCTTCATCACCGCGCTATCTAGTTTACGTTGTTAATAATATTATAACAATACGAATTGCAACTCATTATGGTACGCGCCTCCGGAGTTTCGCGTAATTGAAATGATCTTATTAAAACGGCACACACCACGTCTTTCTAATTTCGCCCTAACAATAAGACTCGAATTAGTTATTCAATTACGCAAATGCGAGACTCCCGGAAACTGGAAACGAAAATTAGCACAAGGCCGCGACTTCCAAAAGATTTAAATGTGCCGAACGAAACCCATTAGTTCATTATTACACATCTCACTAATTTACAAGAATCCAGTGCAGAATAAAAGGACTCGTGCAGGCATGAATTCTTAACCGGCGAAATGCAGGCGTGATCCCGATTAGTTCTAGTTCACTTTTTCGAAAATAAATCTCTCTCAATTTTTTTTTTACCTGTCTAGTCGAGCTCCCGGGCGGTCATAAATTAAAGACGAACCGAATCGAGTTAGCGAGCAGTATCGCCCATCGATTTCTTTGCAAAATGTGCATAATTTTGTTATGCCACGTCGCGCGAACTCGCTGCGATCCATTCATCTTCCGGATCGAAAAATCCACGTGTCACGGCTGCGTTTTCGCGAATTGCCGCGATACACGGACATGAGAGGGTGTCTCTTACCCGCTGGGATGATGTGGTATACGCAGGGCACTTGTTGTTGCCCGATGTGATTGCTGGCCCAGCAGAGCAGCGTTCCATAATCCAATTCCGTCAGCGGCGTGTACGAGACGATGGAGGACGTGCCGGCCCCCGCGATATGGCCGGCCGAAACGTCGATACTCTCGGCAGAGTTATTGAAGGTCCACTTGAATTGCACTTCCGGCGGATTTGCATCCACTTGGCAGGATATATTCGCCTTCTCCTGTTTCGCCACGCCGTGGACCTTCGTCTGATTCGGTTTGCACGTGGGCGCGACTGTGAAGGAACAAAAGTCGAATGGTGAATAATTGAAGGGCGAAGCGATGTTTCTGGACCGCGTGAATTTCTTACGTTATTATGACAGACACCGTCGAAAATAATTTAATTAACCGATAATTACGCGATGCATCTCGAAGTGACATCTAACAGAAGAAACCGTTTCATTAACCAGTAACAGAATGTATAACAACATTCTCGCTATTTTATTTTCGTTAATTCCAATTATCGGAAAAATACTAAGATAATTTCGTTCAATTTCATGTTGAAAATATTATTTGAAAACTCTCGGATTCTTTTCTATCTCGATGATTCAGCCATAAATTATGTCTTTAAAATATTCGTATAATTTCTTCTTTCGAACGTGAAAAGCTCCAGTTACCGACTTAAACGAACAATGCTCAATTTGCATAAGTATTTTAATTCTAACGCTAAAAATAATTTTAAAGTAACAATAGGGTAGTTAACGAAAAAATCACGTTAAAAATTCAGCTCCGATTCAAAAAAAACCTTTTTTTTTTTAAATAAATGTACACACATTTTAATTTTCGGGATTAAATAATTTTGTTTTTACTTAAATTAAATATTTTTCAAATCCGTTTAACCCTTTTATTATTTTCTCTTACGACCGACCATACACGAACGGTGTGCTAATAATACGCTTATTGCAATTTTTAGCCGTGGATTTCTATATTCAATATTCGCGAGATTCACGGTAATACGCTTTACATTTCATAGCTGACTCGGATCTTTCAGATAAATTCGAATATTGATTAACAAAACTGCCGCGATTCGAAACATTTCGATATCTGGGTCCGATAATCTGCGCGCAAACGGATAAACAGCTGGGTGTCCTGATAATATTGCACACGCAATTCGCGGAAAGGGACGTATAGGTATAAACCAGGAATTAAAATTTTATAGTGAGAATTAACGTGGGCGCCTAATCTTTGCTCATTACAATCATTATTAATTAAAGCCGATCGAACGTATATGCTTGCGCGGTCTGCGCCGCCGTCGTTTCGTTACCATTCCTATTCTTAGCGCAATAAATAATCTGAACTATTACTCCGCTGTATCGAGAGGGTTTAGTACTATATTAGGATTATACTAATCCGCGTAACAGATTAAAATCAATAAGCATTAACATCTATGCACGTTTTGTAATAAATTGAATTGTAACAAATAATTTGAATTATCACTTTAAATGCTAGGATGTAATACTATACTTAGGATTATAACAATCAGAGTAATTTAAATCGCTATGCACTAACTCGATATTAGTATATCTTTAAGAAAAACTTTAAGTTTGTTTTGTTGGACTAGCAAAAGTAAATTCAAATAAAATATTAATTAATAAATTAAACTAAAATCTTATAAATTTAATTTTAATTTAATTTATTACAAATATTGTAATTTATGCGCCTCGACGACAAGTAAAATTTTCACCGTGCGAGACGTTTAACCTGTTCGGTGCTCTGCTACTAATTTTGCGAATGTGAGAATACGTACACATCACGTTCAGATAAAAGGGCGAGCTCTCGCCATCGCCCTCGGTGTTGTATCCCACGCACGTGTAATTGCCCGCGCTTTTGCGATCGACCCCCTGCAGCACCAGGCTCTGGTTGCTGATTATGATACCCTGTGTGATGTTGTGATGGAGTGCCTTGCTCTGAAAGAAACACGGTAATTGACGTCTCCGCTCGGCAGATTGAACCCTCCCCGGTTGTATCTAGCGCGGGGATTACTTTCCACGTGTATGTGCGCACGCGAGTGAATCGCGGTCGTACAATCTCGGAGACGAGGGGTGATGGTAAAGTTATTATAAAAGTTTGATGCTCCGAGCGATGCACCCGAAGTTTGCATTCGGCGCCTTAACGTAAGCCGATGTTTTCGCGCGAGCGAGCGCGGGCATAATCGAGCTTGTTAGCCGGGGAGAGACCAATCTGTTTACGACACCCGGGTTGTCGAACTTTCCGATGAGCGCAAACGTATCGCTGCGAACATTGTTGCGCATCTTCAAGATTGATTAATGACAATTTTGCAGCGCAGAAAATGAGATGAAACGAAAGAGGAAACGGATACGAGATAACCGTTTCTGTAACTTCGAACCTCGTCCTCCGGACGCTCACTGCAAAATTTATTTCCGAGACCATTTGAGCCAACTGGTTTTATTTTTATATATATTTTTTTTTTTACCATTCAATAACATGTAATCGTAGAAAAGTGCCGTCTTACATTTCGTTTCAATGTAATTGTAACAATAAATTATTGAGCGTGTGGGTATATTGGATTCGGGAAACGCTCGGAAGTCGTAAAAGAACGTTTACAAGCTACGCTCTGGATAGGATTCCTCATGCTCACCTGATGCCGCCATTCCACCTTGTACACCGAGGGCTCCGCTTGGATGAGGCAGTCGAAGTAGACGTCCGTGCCCTCGCGTATGGCGTTCGGGTTCAGCGACGTGCCGAGCTGGATCTGCGTCTCCGGCGTGTCTGCGAATCACGACCTTCGATAAACCGTCAAAATCGACCGGGTACCCGGCGTCTGAATAAATAAGGGAAGGACCCGGCTGGGGAGAAGGCGCGTGGCCGGATTCGGAGGCCGTCGCCGTTTATGAGCTTACATTGTATCTGGAGTACCCAGCCGTCCTCTATCGCCGCGGTTCCCATGATTCGATTTTCAGCCTGACACGACAAGTGCCTGCCCGCGTCCGCCTTCGTCGCCATGAAAGATAAAACGCTGGTGGTCGTGTTCCCATCGGCGGAGGTCTGTAACAACATTATGATAACGCTCGCTCGCCGTCCCGACACTCGTCGCATTTATTCTCTTTTCCTCTCTTCGGGACGATCGTTTGCCTACCCCGCTTCCGCGCGCCTCCCCCCTTCGTCATCGACGAGGTGCCGGTTCAACCCCTATATATTAAAAGCGTATCTATCACCGAGGTCGGAGGGTCGGCGTTGCTAGCTATACCCGAAATTTCCGATCAATCTCTCGTTACCCTTCTCGGGGAGACCGGCCTATTTTCCAACAATAAAGAAGCGGCCTTTATCTTTTTTAAGGGAAGGAGGGGCCGCACCGTCATTACGGTCTCACTGAATTATTCAATATACGAGTGCCTGATTAATTTCCCCGACTTACATAAAGCCGTAAACGGCAAATAAGAGATTCCGCGCCTTTTTGTCTCGCATCACATACTCGGCTGTCATTTTTTTCATTCTACTACATAGACATCACAGTACGCGCTTCTTATGCCCGTTATTCGCTCTTACTTCTTACACGTTAAAGAAAACTGTTTTACCTTTAATAGCTCTCAGCAATAAACCGCGGATGCACGTATGTCCATACATATTGTATCTTGCACGGCACCTTAAAAGCTTCTCCGCCTTGAAGTATAATTTATATCGATACGCCCATAGACGCGTATTTCGGTCCGCGAAAATCGCGAACCTAAAGGCGCGTCCACGACATAACAATATGTAGACTCGGACCTTAATTATGTATATTTCTTCGATTGATTACGTAAAGTGTAAATGCTTGATTTAATCGACGCGTGAGTGTCGCGACGTACTCACTAGTTCAAAATTCGTGATACGTAGAAATTAATATTCGGCACATAATTATTTTTACAGTACGGGCGAGAGACGGGAGAGGGCAGTGGTAAAGCGAGGGAAGAGACGCCGCGGGCGAACTACGTTCTCTCTCTCTCTCTCTCTTTCTTCGTCTGGCGGTCAAGCAGGCAGCACGTAAGCAGAAGACGCTCCGTCCGTACCGGAAGTTACACGCAATTTTCGACGAACGAAGACTTAATTTCGTACGAATTATCTTCTCCTATTCATGCTCGATACGCGAAGAACACCCATCGTCGCCTCTAACACTTCTAACGTAAGATACATCGACATTTGTACGCTAATGATGTTCGCCTCTCCGCGCTGATTATTTGAACGTAACGATTCATTTTTAGGCATTTTTTTTTCGGCCAAGCTCCGAGCAAGCTGGCGCAAGATTAACTTTTTCTGCTGCTAACAGCGTTTCCGCCGGCCGGTGGAATATCTGCACACGGCCAGCAGATGTGTCGTTGGCAGCATTGAAATTTAATCGTCGGCCAGTTCGGTCGGAGCTCGGCCGAAGTTGAACTTGATTATCGAGGACCGCGATATATCCCAACAGTTAAACATGCGTAATATATTACGGGTAATATTGAATATAATATTCAGTATAAATTTATTTGTACAACGCGTTACAGGAGCGATGCGGGTGGAAGCCAGGAGAGGGCAGCGGTGGGGTGAGGGAAGAGACGCCGCAAGCGAGTTACGTTTTCTCCCCTCTCTTTCTTCCTTCGCCGGCAGTCAGACAAGCAGCACGTACGCAGCGGACGCTCCGTCTGTACCCGAAGTAATACGGAGTTTTCGGCGAACGAAGATTTAATCCGATACGAATCACCTTCTCCTACTCATGCCCGATATACACAGAGCATTTATCGTCACTTTTTGTACGTCTAAGATAAGTTACGTCTTTATTAATACGTTAATGATATTCACTTCCGCAAGCCGATTATTGTAATCTATAAAGCATTAATTTGAGCCTTCTTCGGTCAAGCCCTGATCAAGCACATAATTAACTTTTATTGTTGGTAACAACATTTTTACCAACCGTGAAATATTTGCATACGGCCAGTAGAAGTGTCGTTGGTAGCAATGAAAGTTAATTGTTAGTCGGAGCTTGGTCGAAGTTAAATTTGATCAACGAAAACCGCGATGTATTTAGCACTGAAATACGCATGATATAAATTTGTACAATGCGTTATAGGTGCGTAAGGGGCGTCAGACGGCAGCGGACGCAGCGCAATCGGAGTTTGTAACTCACGCGATGTTTATGCCGATACATTGACCTTAGTGAATGTGATGCTCGGTGGTCGAGAGGCTCAGTACACGCCGAAACATGTAAGATGTTAGCTGACAATAATTTAACTTCTATAATCGATTATCTGTATCGTATTGCTAACAAAGTATGTACAACTTTATTCTAGATAAAGATTCAGAGAAGCTAACGTGCCGTCGGCGTAGATATTAAATAAATGAACCGTAGCCGGTTCGTTGGACTTATTTCGGAAGTGCTATTTAAAGTCGCGCGATGTTAATAAATTATCCGGCTTTTCCACGAGTGACCAATGCTATGAAGGAGGCCTACTCTGAGAGGACGAAGAGGCCCACTCTGAGAGGACGAGGAGGCCTTAAAGAGGCATCGTACATCGGCGGAGCAACCTCAAGGTAAAGATCATTTTCCCTTTATATATAAATATCAGCTTTGTCGATTCGATAATTGTTAACTTTACTGTTATCAATTTTATTGAAAAAAAGTAATTCGAGACGCGTATGATTTTATTTGATTTATTTTTTATTTTTTTGAACAATGGAAATTATTTATAGCATATGTACAATTAATTTTTTTTATTTTTATGTTACAGGATTGTTATGGCTTCAGAGCTCCGCCGCTGCCCATTGATCGGTGAGTCACATACTTTTTTATAATTAGTTTTGGGAAAACATATATTGCACGCGTAAAAATAATATTAATAAAAATTTAGAAAATAATAAAAATTAAAACTAACGTAATAATAAAAATTAAGCTGACTGTCGCGACATAAAGTAAACCAAGCGAAAAAAACATATTATTATCGCGATTTTTCAGTGGTTTTCTAATTAAATCTCTACATTGATTTTTTAATATAATAAGAAATATTAAAATCGCATCTTTTAATAGTTAAAAATTTAACTATGTGTGCAATAAAATTGTAAAAGCACCCGAGTGGAAATTTATTTAGTTAATTTGATTTTGCAGCTAGTGGTTAAATCGCGCAGATTAAATATGTTTCTTAACTAGTGACTAGCTTGTTGACTAGTGACTATTTATTATTTAATGACTATCTTCAAAAAATAAAGTTGTCGGAGATGAACCACGAATTGGTTAACTAATTATATTAAATAAATAATTATTAGGTAACGGTAAGAATCAATTTCCACTCGGGTAGCAACGAATAATTATGTGTTAGATAATACGATTCTCAACGTGTCGCTTTGTTCCGCGGTTTCATTATTAAAAAGAATCATTTCTTAAATATTTAGCTGTACACGTTACACATTTAGCCTCCTTACAAATAAATTCCAATTTACTTTTAATGAGGTCTAAGTTCCTTTTAATGAGTTTCTTAATTTTCCGTCAAGTAATTATTTAACGTGAAACGCGCGGTTTATCGTTTCTACGGTGGGTCTTCATAAAAATTGCACTCCAAGTGTTGGTTAATAATCCAACACTTTTCTCAAGCATTTTTTTTTTGTTTCGTTGAACTAAAAATATGGAACAAGATATTTTAGAAAAAACATGCCGGGGAATATTTATCTGTTTGGAGCAGAATAATGCGCGATTAAAAACCGCTGACGAGCAACTCGCACCGTGAGGCTCCGTTCAAATAGTAGACAATTAGAATAGCCGGACGTGCGTCTCCGCGAAAAGCTGCACGCGGTCTCGGACTTCCGATTCGATTTACGAGGCGCGCACTCTATGTAATTTGCAAGCTCAACCGCCGGCTCGTACTGTTCCTTAAAGTGACCATAAAATAAGACTTCTGCGCGCACGTGTGTCTCATTGCGAGAAGCGAACGCGAGAGTAATCGTTACCGCGAGCCCCCGGTAAAAGGGTCGTTAGGCGTCGAATAATTTAAATCAGAGCGTGTCGCGCGCGGCGCACTTGCCCGCGAGTTCGCGTTCGTAATTAAGGCGAATCGATGCCTTAATGGGGGCTCCGATACGCCGAGTGGCCGGTTAACCGCTCCCTCCCGTGTCGATACGATCGTCGAAATTTATCTCTGTCCATCCGCACAATCGCGGAGGGGTGGGTCTGCGAGGGCGGATAAAAACCCAGCGAAGCCGCTTTTTTCCGTAAATGAGTTATTTGCCAGTTAACGTTCCGTAAATAGTGACCCGTCGTTTGACAGCAGCGCCGGGGACGAGTAAATAACGCGTATTAATGACGGAAAGCGAACTCTCTCTCTCTCTTTCTCTCTCTCTTTTTCTCTTTCTCTCTCTCTCTTTTTTTCAACTATCGATTTTGATTGGAGAACAAACCGAGCAAAGCACGACGGCGAACGCGTGTTTCAATTTTATAACAATCGATCAACGTACAACCTCGAAACATTCGTACGGAAAAATTGTTTTCTCTTTGTTGTACAAGCAAATATTTTTTTTTTTTTTTTTTTTTTTTTTATTTAGCAGCATCGAGATGTCGAGGGCGCAGACGATATATCACGAAAACTAGAAATTAGTTGTTAAAAAATTAACCTGTATTTTGCGACTTGACAACTCCCTTACACGCACGGCGCCTTGATTTTTTTTTCCGTCTCCCGCCAATTATTTAGTACGCCCATTGCTCAAAATGTTTTCACCCTTTGCACGTTTTATTTGCCATTCTAACATACGGCAAAAAAGTACGGAATATATTTTATTTCTTTATTTATCTTTCTTAATATTAAAATAGAAACTTGTTTTATTGAATATTATTTTATCCAAATGTTATTTTCGGGTAAAAATATACGGGAAAAAATTCATAACGCGCCGCGCCGGTTTAACGTCTCAGTAAAATAAAATCTAGGTAATTCATTCAGACTGACACCGCGGTTAAGATTTTTTTAAACGTTCACCGCAAAATTCAAGTCTCCGCTCGCGTAACCTCATGTTTTAACCAACGTATCGCTGCCGTCATACCGAAATCAAGTGTAATTCATAATTTCGTGCTATTTAAAACTTTCCGTAGCTTACGAAAAATCAAGTTCATGGATTATGAAGCGCCCGTAATAACTCGCTTTACGTTTCGTGAATTAAACATCCGCGTTCGCGCAGACGTTCGCTCGGCCCAATGAACCGAGTTTAGGGATTACGTTCTCCTCGCATAAAGCGGAAATTACAGCGCGCGGGTGGGGGAGGGTGGTCAGAAAAATGCATCGCCCGCATTACTCATATCCCTGAGCGAAATATCACGCGAAATGTTTCATAAAATCTCAAAATGTCCCGCGAGTGCGCTTTTTCAACTTTCTGGTCGCGCGAGAAAATGATAGACGCGTAACCGAGCCTTCGATCTCACGCGGGTTGCGGCGAGATGAAAAGGCATCATCCCCGCGTTTCCGTCGCGCGATTAAAAAATAATCGCGAGGCAGAGAGAAAGAGAAGTGAGAGTGGCGCGCGCGAATAATAAATTTCACGTCTTGCCGGGGGAATAAATCAACGGCGGGGGACTCGCGCTCTAATTTCGTTCCAATGGCGACGGTGAGCGCTTTGCGCCGTTTCGCGCGGTGGTTCTCGCAAAGATAATTACGAAATGAGATGCGCCATCCATTAAAAATATATTTCCGGCCGCGCGTTTCCCGGGACGAGGTCGAATCGATTAACATAATTGCTGTAATCCTGCGACGCGATACGATGCGACCGGGCACCGGGAAAGGGGCGGAAATAAAAAAAAAAAAGAATACTCGCGAAATCCTTTGACCGTTCACGAGTGTTGCGTTACGTTGTAGTAGCTAGTTTCGCACACGGTTACGTAATCACGTGAAAACTTGCCAAGAAACTCTCCTGTGTAATTTTCCAAAAAAAAAAAAAAAAAAGTAGGACGAAAAAACGGAGGCCGGTCGACGTATTGTGGGTGGTTTATGCCGGTTCGTCCCCGTCGTATTTTCTTCCTCTTCGACCCGTCGTTTCTGTGTTTAACTTTCTTACGCAAGCAACGAAACAATCTCCAGTGTCGCGTCGCTTGGTGCGAGTGTCGACTTTGAAACAATATTTTTCCTGGCCCGTGCCTAGAGCGCGGCTCTTCCGCCCCTCGCCCTTATAATCCGCCGCTACCCGGCAAATATTGACGTCGTCGTTTTAAGTGCGGATCAAAACGTGGATACGACGTGCGCCGCGTGTTGTTTGCGCGCCGTGCATCTCGTCGCAACCCTCCGAGTGCGTCATGTTTTGCCGGGAAACCAGCGCGGTGAGAATCGAAGTAGAATAAACAGCGGGCCGATGCTCGATTTCGTCCGACAACGGGTCAATTTATTCGAAAGTACGTTCTTTCATTTCGCCCGCTAATCCGCGTTTCCCATTGACGTTTGTTTGCTTTGTATACGAAATACCTTCATCCGTTTCCCGCGACAGGAACGCCGCGACCCGGTTAGACCGTTCGATTTACGTTAAATCGAAATTTATTTCGCCGCGCGCTCGGAATGAAATTGAATGAATTAATGAATTGTATCGGAACGAAAAGGTCGAAGGGAGGGAGGGAGGGAAGCGGGGGTGCACGCGCGGGAGGATTCCGTTCTCGTAGATCAAGTATCATCGTAATCGCTCCGGCGAGGCGAGATATACTTTATTCGAGCTGCGCCGTAATTAGATTTATCGATGTATTCGCGACGTACTTCTTCATTATTATCGTTGATTAATCCCGTAACGACGGAGTGCCACGCTTTTTTTTTTTTTTTTTTTTTTTTATTACTAGAGCGCCGTGTACGACTTCGATTGTGCAACCTCGTTATAAAACAGTTTCTATCTTTTTTACATTTTATTTTTAACCTCACGATGTAAATCGATGCAAGATTTATATGAACAGAATTTCGTATTTTGCGAATAAAACGTTCGAGCTGTTCAATAAGCAATTGTTTTACAACACCGCCAGCATGCTGTCCCCAGATATTTTTTCTTTCCAGATTAAAGAAAAAGTATAACTTAATTTGTACTACTTGACACGTTGCAAATCACAATTTTCTTAATAACAATTAAATTTATTTAAAAAAATGTCTAAAAAAATTAAAGATAAATAAAAAGAAAAAGAAGTAGTTTATTTAGACAAGTTTGATTATAAAGAATTAATTATATTTTTTATTAAAAATAATAAGTACAACGAAAGCAAACGTAGGAAATCGATGTGCGAGAAAAATCAGCTGTGAACTGTTTCGCTTATAGTTGTAGACAGATAATTAGAGCCACTGTTCAAACTTCATCACATTAAATCACTTGCGCGTCGTGCGCTCTTTTATCTCGACTGTAGCTCGAAGATGGTTTTATATCCCATCGATTAGGCATAATCCCCGCACGGTACACTTTAGTATAAACGGCAGTCAGTCACGTAATCGGCCTGTGTCTTTTTTGGCGTCGCTTAATCCGCAGAAATTGATCGTGGAAATTGCTAACCCGCCGCGAAATTAGGCGACACGTGTCAGTCAAATGAGCGGAGGCACGAGGGGGAGATTAACCGTCTTTCGTCTACGTAGATATCCGTTATTTGACTCGTTGTCAATGCGACTGAAAATTTTAATCGGGAAAAGATACAACCACGCGCTTTCCCAAAGTCACGCTGAACGATTTCTTCTTCCTTATATATATAATTTTTTTTTTTTTTATTTAAATTAAATAGTAAAAAATTATATGTCTCCGAAACTTGATGTGATATCCTATACGGCGGTGACGAAAACGTACTGCGAATGTGTGAGAAAAATTTCGAAAGTTTAGACACGCGTAGGAGAAAACTTTTCCCGCGGTGACAGATGCGATTTTAATGTATTAGAGAGCATAGGCGATAAAGTGGCTTAACTTGCCGTTCATGCGGATATTTTAACTTAGTTTATTCATGCTCATATTTCAAATAAGAGAAAAGCAACGCGTTATCACGGGAAGTAATTTTTTTCTTCTATATCGAATTATGAAATAATTATAAAATCTCTTAAAATTTTTTTACAGACTAAACATTAAAGAACGCGCGCTTCACGCATTTTTACTTTTGTTTCTTTTCTCCTTAAAAAAAATTAATGTTATATAAATTTTCTGTAATAAAATACGGATATATGTACTTCACATATTTTATATAAATAATTATATATACTTTACCACTTTTCGTTCCTTTAAATTTTATTTATAATTACGTTATTACGTTAATTATATTTTTTTATTTAATTTGATTACCTGAACAAGTTTATCTAATCGAGGAATACATCGACGATGTCCGCCGGTTACAATTTCGTGACACGTTAAGATAATATTCAACGAAATATTCGGAATAATATTCGAAGTAATATTCGCGTTATAAAGTCTTTTTAAACGAGTTAAAGTGTGTAGGATTATGCAAGGAATGTACACAAACAAAGCTCGGGCGGCCGAGCGCGCGGCCTTGCTTTCACCCTTCCCCCTCGCATACCACACCCACCTATCCCTCAGTCTAGTCGTAGGCCTCGCAGTAGGCGAATCTCCGCGCGTCGGCAGCTCCGAAAAGTAATCCCAATTAATAAATTAATACTTCGGCTGTTACAAAAATACATTTCTCGGTTTCCACGATCGATATTCTTTACTCGGAGAGCATTTAAAACATTATTGCTTCGCGAATATGACGTACAGTTAGTTATAATGTCGCAGTTATAAGTCTTCTTATCGGATCTTGTATACTCCTACGGTATCTTACTTTTTTAATTAATACTGTAAAGTAATTTTCTTCACGGATACGTAGTCTTATCGCGATGAGTTAGACGGACATTAGAGTTATAGAATATCGTCTAACATCATTCTTTTGTTGTTTAGATCGGAGTTCGAAAAAGTCACCGTATTCGTCACCGATATTATTTAATAACGAACTGCCGGCGGTTCGTCATCGGCTATTTAATCCGGAAGTTTCGTTTAAGAAAACGTGCGAGATAGCTTTCGCTAATGAATGTTACAATACGGGAGTGTCGTACGATTTGCTCGATTTAATTCCGTCGCTGATATCATTTGAGTATTATACGAACCGCAATCGGTTTGTCGGCCGCGTGCGTTCGGGAGTTTCGTAAATAATCGGGCGCATAATTCATTATCCGATTGTAGGTTTTGAGCGCAGTTTTCGCGAGTGTCCCGTAGAAGGAAGGAGGATCAACCCGACATACTCTAGACATACTGAGAGGAGGAGGAGGCCTCGGAAAGGCATCCGGCATCAGCGGAGCAACCGAAGGGTAAGAATCAGTTTCATTTCCAAAAATTTAATATAGTTTTGAATTTTAGGAGATCACTTTGATATCAAAAAATATAATTTAATAATTAGCATAAAGAAAAATATATTTAATTGTAGAAAAATTTAATCTCTTAGAAATATTATTCAAATAATAAATAATTTTAATTTTATTCAATTAAAAAGTTTATTAGAGGCACGTAAGTTTTTTTTTATGCAATGAACATAAGTATAATCTGTCTACAATTTAAATTTTATCTGTTTGTTACAGAATCAACGTAGCTGTAACTACAACTCCGCTGCTGCGCATCGATCGGTGAGTACAATATGATTTTTTATAGTGCTTACGTCTGAAGAAAAATTGTATAACATGCAGAAAATAAATAACTGAAATTAAGAAAAAAAAAAATAAAAATAAAACTAGCATTTACCACCGCGGTATTTCTTTTCTAAAATAGGGAAACAATAAATCTCATATAATTTATAATATTGGAGAGAAATAATTATCCACATAAACGCGCGTTAATAAAATAGAAATTCTTAATTAAAGACTTTAGGGAATCTCTCTTGCTTAAGACGGAAAATTCGGGTTTATGCGTTGGGCGCGGCAAAGTAGCTAGGTGGAATGTTAGGGCAAAGATTGTTCCATCGTGGGGTACACTTACAGTCTCCTTGGAATCCACTAGTAGCTGACCGTTCCTTCGCCAAGTGACGCTAGCCGGTGGTCTGGAACCAGAAGTTGTGCAGATCAAGTCGTACTTCTTGCCTGCCGACAACGGCCGGTTCCCGTCGATTATTTTCACTTCCAGCGGGCTAACTGAAATTCATGCAATTTGTTTTTTAAGTAAAACATTTCATATTTTCTGATAAAATATTTAGAAAAAAGAATGCCAAGTTGTTCCGCGAAATTTGCATCGCCGAGAGAGTTTTCCGATTCAGCTTGTTTAAATTCGTCAACTTCTATTAGCGAAGTTTTCATTTAACCTAATTGATAGAGACCTGCACCGCGCCACGTCGGTTTTATTTATCACTCCGAGCCGTCCCAAGTCATATAAATAAAAAAAAAATATATATATATATAAATATCAAGTGCCAGTTATGAATTTCAGTTATGCAGAAACAGTTTTCCAACGTTTATATTAAAACGGACGGGGAATAAATTCGTTTCGGATAGAAAATATTCAGATACGAACAAGATACGTGCCGAATTGGAGGGTCTCTTCGCGTATCATCCCCCCGCCACCCTACCGCAGTCGTGCAGCCGGTATGACGAATTTTAAGCGCGGGATCATAAACTCTCCCTTTTCTCATTAATCCTACCGCTTGCGTGTGCTCTCTCCCTCCCTCTCTCTCTTCTGGTCTCTTTCTTTCTTTCACTGCTTTATCATGCGCCATGTATCTTGCCGCGCGATAGCTCAGGTACCATAACAAAGTGAATAACTTAATTTAGAGCGGGGACAATTAATCTTGCGTCCCATCTTGCGCTCTTTTTTCAGGATGATTCAAGTGTTTCTCGCAACGACTTAGCAATGAGCGTCCGCGACTTTTTCCCCGCGACGCGAAGCTCTTTATAACTATCGCGCACATAAGTTTACGGTACGCGAAAACGTACGGGTCCCCGAATAGCGTGACCGATAATACTGACAGCGCGCAACACCGGGTGTCTTCTTATCCGTGCGCCGGGGAGTTTTTTGCACTCGGCTTTATCATCACATTTCTTTATCACTGCGGACTTTCTCCGAGTTAAATAAATTTATCCCTCTCGAGCTCCTCGGCTCGCATTTCAACAAAGCGTCCCCAATTTACCGTTTCCGCCTCCCCTGCTGGATGTATCGGTTTAAAAATTTCGCGGTAATCCCGGCGTCTGGCAAGACAAATTAAAAAAGGTCCGCAATTAATTAACCCCACTCGTTGTTCTAACGTCCCCCGCGATAACGGCGCGAGTAAAATTAACCGTCCGGCCGCCCTCGACCGCCCGCTCGTTTCTTCGTTACTGCGGGTCGGTGGCCGCAAGACGCGCACCTTCCCGCACGCCAAATTGACGTTGATAAATCCTCTTTGTTATAAAGCGATACATCATCGGCGCGCACTTTGTCCGTGAGCGAGGAATTGAAGTTATTCAGAAAATTGTCGCCGTGCGAAACACTGAGAATATATACCGTCAAAATATCGACTTCTTGCCGCTGGACAGTTACGATATTCTCTTGGATTTAACGTTGTCGGAATGACAGAATTAACAGCGCCGAGGATGCTAAAATTAATTATTAGTTTGTTCGCAGTAAAACGGGGATAATTTTAGTACCGTTTTAGCGCAACGTATTAACGAGGGATCGATATGCAAATGCCATCTCGAAAACAAATTCCGCAGCGTTTCGAGGGGTTTGAAATATAATGATCAATTCGACGTGCGATATTGAATAGATATTGTCTTCGTTATTGGAACACATTTGATACGGACGCTGTTATTTGCGCGTCCTCTAAATTTTTTTAATTTTCTTTTTTTTTCTTTTTACGGCTGTGCAAATTTTCATCCAGCGCTGCACTCAGGGGAGGGAAAATCGTGGCCCCGTTGCCGTTGCGCGTCGTGCAAACGGGAATTTATAGAGGCGCGAGTAAGGCGATCGCCGATAACAGCGCAAAATGATCGCGAACGACGGTTTTTGCGGACACTGGGAAATCGGTAATGGGCGAACGCCGTGGCCTCCGGTGGCTTCTCGGCCATTGTGTTTGTAGGACCGCACATTACGGAAGTACCCCTGATTTACGGGCGCGATACGAAGCGACGATGAGCGCGTCTCGCGTGGACCCGAAAATTTCTCCCCCTCCCCCCTCCCCCGGAAACGATCCATCTTCGTCGTTCTTCTAAAGTAATTTGCGCGGCGTCCATTTGCGGATCGCGGTAATTATTCGCGAGAACGGCGTATTCCGACGTGACGTCGAACACGGGGCGGGATGCTGAGGAAACTTGTCGGGCCTTGAATGGCATCAATCGGAGTAACGGACGGGTATCCGCCACGTAAATGACATTTATTAATTAAAAAGGGTGCTGTTGCATTTTTGCCCCGTTCACTCGGGGGGGTTCCTCTGCCCTCTCGCCGCCCTATCGACGGGTAGATTCCGGCCGCGCGGCGATGAGCGCATAATGAAATTAATTAAAGCCGATTTCTATCTTGCTGCCCGGCGATGAAATCCTCGCCGGCATTCCGCTCCGCAGTTTTACTTCCACTCAATAATTCAAGATCGATTACAGAATTATGCCGCGTGCATACGCTCCATATACCTCAATCGCTCGTAATTTCAGCTTTATCATGAATTTATTGACGGATAAAGCGCGCTCACGTTCTGGAATAAAACGACGAGTTTTATTGCTATTTTCGGGGGAAAATGCGGTACCTTATCGCGGCTTTCGGGGGATAACTCCGTGCCTTCCCACGGCTCCGATATTTATACTTTACGAGTGCGTGAGAGGTAAAGAGTCGCGGACAGAAAGTTTTATGCAAACGGAGTAGCGTTTCCCAGCTCTTTGTGAAAACGGGTCAAATTGTACATTCGAAGGGTATTAGAAACGGGGACCGTAATCTCATTTTTCGCAGAATTGAATTACATGAGTTATCGTATTCTTATTATGTAGACTCGGGCGCTGCAGACAGAAACACATCTACGTTAAACTAGTGAGCGTACAAATATTCCAGTTCAAACAGAAACTCTACACAACAATATCTTTTTCCGTTCAGAAGAGTCTCGGGATTATCGAATAAATGGGGCTTCTGAACTCCTCCCGACTGAACGGTGATTTTTATCGCGAGCGAAGAAAGCTCGTATTTTCAGCGCGCAAAATGACGTATTTGGCTCGAATTTTTTTTTTCCCCCCGTCTATTCCCTGTTCCCTTTGATACGACAAAATTATGTCGTCTGGGTAAGAGCAGCATACCGGAATTATAATTAAAGACATTTGGATTACATATCGCTGGCTCATGTAAAATTAGCGTTTCGCGGCACCGCAAGACTCCGTTCGCGCAAATAATTTAGTCGGGAATATGCGTTACGGTTCTCTGCAATTCGGTCCGCCGGGTTGCCTTTCATTCCGCGAGAAAGAAATTCACTTAATCGCACGACCGTCGCCGTCGCATTGCCAGAGCAATATTTCAGGCATTCTAACCCGTCGGCATCGGCAATAAAGCCGCCTTGGTCCCGACATTGCCGCTGCCGCTGCCGCCATTGCCGCCGCCGCCGCCGCCACCACTTTCCCCAATTTCCACCCCCTGAGTTACGGCTCCGGACTAATTTACATGACTTGCACCGAACTAATTCGAGCGGCGGTCGATAGCGCGCCGACTAAAGGGGTTAAAACGACGTTTACTTTATTACGTAATCACGGGGAAACCTAATATTGACAAAGGCGCGACGTGGAGGGACGCGGGGGGAGGAGAACGCCGGTGGTAGCGCGGGTACGAGATGCCTTACCGATCTCACCCGTTCGCCTCGCTTCAAAGAGCCGAGGGGGGAAAGGCCGCGCGCGTCCTTCCGTTCTCGCTGTGTGAGCCGCGAGTCTTTGGGCCGCAGTTTGTTACTTACGATTTGCAATTCTGCCGGTGTTTGAGTTTACGGATTGAGATTTATGGACTCACAATCGAGCGGGGGAACGAAGGGGGCGGCTGGAACGAGCCGACGCGGGCGGTTACGTGCACGTACGCGAGAGGCGTCTCGTTTGCATCTTAATCGAGCGACCGTTTCATTAGCGATAAGTCTCCGGTTAATTAATGCAACAATAATGTTCCGCCGCGACGTTTAACCCTTTGAGGCGCGTTACATAATCTCTTCTCTTTTCGCCATCCGGCGATAAGCCATCGTCAACGCCGCTTATCGATCATCCGCGTGTTTATCGACATCGCCGGACTAGTCCGCGATCAGATTAATCATTGTCAATAATTTATTTGCGAGCGACGGTAAGAAAAGCTCGCGCGGATGACAGATCTATTTTTCCCCGAGCGAAGCTGATCGATCAGCGGTGAGACAGATTTTTAACGGCGACTGCCAGTTTTTTAAACGTCGTGCCGTTTTCAATGGTGTATTAATTCCCGCGCAGCTGATTATACTTTTTGACCAAGTCCAGGGGAAGCGGGAGTATTTACAATCGCCTGTATTTCACTCTAATAAAGTTTGTCGCGGACGGATCTGGCGAAAAAGTGAACGTTAACAGGCAATTATAGATTTTCAATGAATAATTAATTATTAATAAGTGACGATTATGACCGATGAGTTTTAATAACGAATTGTGGTTGCGATAAATAACGGGGATAACAATTTATAATTAATCAAAACAATCGGGCGAGCGTATTAATGTGATTGTTCAAAGCTCCGCTCTCAACTAAACAACGTGTATATAATGCTGCATAATATGCATATGCTTAGTATAAATATGTGCACACGAATTTGCTTTCAAAGGATAGGAAATACGCGTATCTTAAGCAGATTAACCTGCATTGCGGAATTGCGTACGTTTCTCTCGTTTCCCTTCCCCTTCCCGCTTCTTCCCCGCTCTCCCGCGCGCCCCCGCAAATGTATTTTCGCTTATTCAATAATAATACTAATAATAATATGAACTGGCAGACGTATCGGCGAATGAATGTGGATTCAGTGTGGCTTTATCCGCGACGCGTGCACGCGCGCAAGAGAGCTACAAATCACATTAGCATGTTGGCGGATATTAGTGGATTTAGCTGTCACTTCGGAGCAAAATTTCGCGTATTGCATGTCTATGTAAATCTGCTTATAACGGCGGGTAATCGTCATGTAGGACACGCCAATCGTCGCTGAATAGCGCACACGCTACTCGACACACGTTAAAGATACACCGTTAAAGCTAAAACGTTCAATTGCAAACGTTGGACGTTTATGTGTCTAAACGATCGGCGATCTCTGAATACTTAATAACGTCCTGTTTTTTTTATTGCGTGAATAAATGACACCAAAAGCACATCGCGAGAAAGAATGTCGCTCTGTTTCGCGAAAAAAAAAAAAAAATAATAAAAAATCCAACGAAACGTCGCGTTCAGAAAGCGGACCGTCGTCGAGCGGCAGGTGAGATTATTAAATAAAAAACCCATTTCGACCGTCGGGCTCAATCGCACTCTCTTTCGAGGCTCTGTTAAAAAAAAATTTTTTTTAAATATATTTTTCTTAAACAAAATTAAATGGAATAAAATTAAATCGAGGCCACGGGACTCCCGTTTCCCACGCATTAATTTCGTTTCTCGCGCGACTTTATCTCTCATCGATCGTATGTGTCGACCAGGAGAGCGCGGATCTCGCAGCATCACCAGGAATTAAACGTAATCTCAGCGTAGGTATATACATATGCACGCCGTTAGGAACCGCTATCTGTCGCGGTTCCTCCGTGCAGATGCCTTATCTTTGCTCGCCGAGTTCATCCAGTGGTCCCGCGAAATCGGGGATGCGGCTATTGTTTTCCCAGTCACGTCATCGCGAGCAGCATAAATGCCGCACCCGCGGGAAAATTCGCTCCGCGCGGCCGTTTCGCATTCGGCCGTTTTCCCCTGCGGATCATTCGTCCCTGCCGGTGCGCAATCGGGTCGGAAGTCGTATCCACCCTTACCTAAATCCGGCACGTCACGAGCGTGCGCCTCTGATTTGAAAACGGCCCCTCGGGCTCGGCCCATCAAATGCAATTAGTGTCGCGAGAACCGTCAAAGTGACCGGGCGTGCAGAAAAAAAAAAACCTTGCTTCAGCAAACGTTTCGTCGATATTAAAATCGTAGCCGCGGAAGCTCCGTTTACAAAAATAACAAACACACGCATACGAGAGGAAAGAGTTACGACCGTGTTTTTTTCAGGAAATGGTCGAGACTCCGCGTCGTTCTCCAAAAATTAGCAACGTTCTTTCCCGGAGCGCGATATACGTCCCGGAAAGTGCGAGAAAATCTCCGCGCTAAGTTCTGAATATTCCGCGACGACAATTCCGCGGCGTAATTTCTCGTAACGCCCGCCGTCTATTTCTACACTGCCTTATAGTTCCGTGTCTCTTTGTGCACGCACGAGAAGGGCATTTTCTCCCTCGCTCGCAAAAGCCCCAGCGCCTCGCAAACTCGCTTGTAACTTTTTGCACGGCGTACACGTTTCGCTTCGCGGTGACTTCTCGGCGTGCGCCGCGCGTGGAAACGGCAAATAAGCCCTATTGTCTGCGGTTTTAACTCAATGAGCGGCGTAATTTCCGCCGGCCAGGCGCGTCATAAATATTCATTAAGTGTTAATTGTAGCTCGACGCGTCCTTTCTCGCGAATGAGCAGGTCGACCGCACGAGATCCGCGAGAATGAGAACCTAGCGGCCGATCATTCCGAGCGATAGTGCCAGGAGACGTGCGGACGAGCCTCGGTATCGATCGACGTCGGAAAATTGCCTCGACTGGCGGTTTCTATGGCTAAGATGTGTATAATTCATTGGCAGCGTGCTGTTCAATTACACCACGTT
This sequence comes from Cardiocondyla obscurior, assembly GCF_019399895.1. NCBI lineage: Eukaryota > Metazoa > Arthropoda > Insecta > Hymenoptera > Formicidae > Cardiocondyla > Cardiocondyla obscurior. The sequence goes on from NC_091866.1 coordinate 1,900,500, forward strand.
GCGTCGGAAATAGAATCGCGCTGGAAAATTCATCGTATCACGTGGCGAACAGTAACGCGAGTTAACCGAATTCGAATCGACTCTACGTTAGAGTAGCCCTTCCGATTCCGTTCGCAGATGGGGAGGGGAGGGGGAGCAGGTGAAACGGGTCGAGCCTTAATTAACTGTAACTAATGTCTGCGGGTCTTTATTCACGCGCACGGCTTCCTCGAACATCGCCCGGGTAATACACCGCCCTCAACTTCTGGTCCGCTGACGCGCAAAGTGAATCCTTACGCGGCCAAGTAATTTGGAGTTCGATACAGTTTACTCCGGTCTGCGGTCGAACTTTTCCAGGCCCCGCGCAGCCGGGTACCGCAACCGACCGAGCCATCTTTCAAACGCGGTTGCCGACATCCAATCTCTCGCGGTAATAGAGTCCTAACGTCGCGAGATGATAACCGAGCCTCCCGCGGGCTCGAAAATCCCGAGCGCACCGAGGTCTTCGGAGATCACGTTAACAATATATATGTACGTTTCCCTTCGTATCTCCGTCGCCAGAAATTCGCGGCGCTCAATTGATTAGTGAATGTCGCGAGGACGAGCTTGCGAGACGTGAATGAGACGTGCCGGGAACAGGGACCGGGGGGAAAAGGCAGCTTTGTGCCTCGTGGAAACGCGACCCTCTCGGAGAAAATCGCTGCAACCTGGACGCGTCGTCGGAGACCCCCCGTCAATCTCGGGGCTGACAATGGGTCTCGCGGGTGTCGGATACCGCACGAAAGAACACTTCCATTTAAGCGGCCGGCCGCGCGCGGGGGAAACCGTGGTGTTCCTCAAGACAAGGGGGAAATTGGATGAAAGCCGTCGTCGTAATCGGCGAGAGGGGAGGATGAGGGAGGGACGGGACGGAAAAAGCGCGAAGCGAAAATGGTGTCCGTCGCAAAAAGGATATCCGACCTTCCTCCGTTGTACCTTTCCGCCGCGGTAACCACGAGGTCCTTCAGAATCGACCCTCAACCCTTAATTCCCGAGGAACACGCCGAGCAATTAAGATAATTCGATTATCGGTCCGGGAAGACTCGAGCGGCGCACACAAATGTTTTTTAATGATAATTCAACGGCGAAAGTTTCAGCGCCACGGCCTTTTGTGCAAATATACGTTTTTACGCCGCAAGTATAATGTAAATTACTTTAAACAATTTAACTGTGATTAAAATATATAATACGTATAAACGTATAATTGCATTCTAATTTCGCTATTAGATTTTACAGCTCTAACAAAGTTTCGCCGCTAGATAATGTAATTCTCTCGTTTAGATACGTTCTCCTTAATTAACACTTAATTAGAGAACGGCGACTTTTAACGGCCGAAAATACATATTTGCGTTAAAAAGTATTAATAGGGCCTTCCCCCCGATTCTTTTTCCGCCACAGCGGTGCCGCTTAAATTTCCTCAAAGTGCAAAAGCTTGTTCTTATTCGTTCGTGACGTACTTCCTTCTTTTTTCCCCTCCCCCTCCTTCGTTTTCCTGGCATCGTCGCGTTGTTTATGAAATATATATTCGTGGATATTTTCATTGCTAAACGAGCGCGGGATCCTGATAGAATTAGATTCGCCTCATTAATGACCGCGAACCACCGCTCGACGAGAAATGGAGGTATGGAAATGGGAGATCCCCGAACAGAAATATTGAAGCGCTGATGGTTTTTAAAGGGAGAGCTATTACAGCTAACCAATCGGCTACGGTGAACGGGGGGAGGGGAAGGTGCACCCCGGATAAGACGAGGGCGAACGGTGATAAAGCCCCGCTTGCTGATTGGATCTTTCCCGATATTGACCGCGCTTTTATTACTTCCGCTCCTTCGTACTTCAACGTGCGAGGAATATGATATTCTCCCGTGAGAGACCGGCAAATATTTTAGGACTTTCGAGCGGGATATCGCGTTACAGGGTATAAAATTTTGAAACAGTTCGCCGGACGCGATAGACCTTTCTCGCGCTGGCATTGCTTCTCAAAACCGGATGTTAAGGAATTCGAGATGCTCGCCGGAGATGAGGGGAGACAAAACCTTCCAAATTTTTTTTTTTTTTTTTTTTTTTTGCAACCGCGCAATTCGCTGACGTCGCGGCGAATCAACTTAAATTGCCTCGCATTTGTGAGCTATGACAACCCGGCGGCGTGCATTAAAGTTTTCTCGCTCGTCGCGAGGAGGCTGCCGGTGACACACCGTTTCTCCCGGGGCTCCCGTGATTCCGCACGGTCTCTCGCTGCCGTCATTCCGCTCATCCTTCTCCCGGCGTCGTTAGCGCGCGCTTTTAGAAGCGACCGCGAAGTCCGCGCACGTACAACACTAGCATGGTGTTTGCTCGATCTAATGACTGCGCGTCTCTATTTGCGCCGCGGCCGCGTGCTCGCGGCGCCCATGCATAATGCAAGCCCGTAAAAAGGGTACGTCAGAAAGCAACGCGTGTGCGGATTCCACGCGGCGTACGCGAGCCCTACCGACGGCTATCGATTTCCAAGGGCACCCCGTATCACCGCCCGACGGAACGGCGGACGATAAACAGGGCGGGACTACTCGCGTCGCATAACGAGGCCGTTCATTAATCCGCGATTCTGCCGGCTCGGGATTTGTCGGGCGCGTCATAACGAGCGGCCGCGCCGTGTCGCACACGCGTGTACCGCGAAGGACGCAGTGTGATATTGCGACCGAGAGAGAGAGAGAGAGACCTCGAGGTTGCACCGAAACGGAGATGCATCTCGGCTTGCCAAGCGTCGTTCTTGCGTGATGAAAGTCCAACGTAAAGGAAGATTAAATTATGTAAGCAATCTTTTTCCTCCGGAGAAAAAAACAAAGATAAAAAAAAAACGAAGGAAGCCCACCGTTCACTAGAGCGAGTGAAGCGTAGAAGCTGCCTCGTCGCCTGCGCTTTAAGAACGGTAGGATGAATCATTCAGGCGAGGCATGCAAACAATATTTCATTCTGACTTGCGAGAATTGAGAGGACACTGGATAGTCTCGGACAGGTTCCGGAACCGTAATGAAATTGTTGTGCGTACGGCGAGCACTGTCTCTGCCGACTCGGTCAAGAGGAGAAACCGTAACCGTTGCTGTCCCCGAACGTAAACAAGAAACTACGAAAACGGTCGGTGCACTCTAAGGCGAAACAATATCATAAGTTCAATTGGAATTAGTCCCAGCTCCCGCAAACATGCAATTCATCTTGCGGGTAGTTAGTTATTTGCAGAACGTAAGGCGGTCGCGGTAAATGCAAACTAATAATTATTGCGGAATAAATATCTCACGTGGAACGTCCTTTAAAAATGCAATTTGTTCCGAATCGCTAATACGAAGCCAGAATAACGCGCGATGTAAAATTTAATTACATCAATTTCGCGCTGACCCAATAAACTATGTATAATTGAATTCGCTGCGAGGTCGATGGAGCGTACGATTTTTGATCCCACTTGGCCGCATCTGTCATTTATATATTGAGCAAAATAAAGTTCACGTGGTGTTTTTCCGTCCCGGTCCTCAGGTATCTCTAATTCGGTACCTTTATCGATGCATTAGATTGCATTTAGATTGGATCGTCCTCGCCCATCGGTGTCTCAGCTCGGCCATCTATTCCATCTTGCATAGCTCTGAAATGGCTATCGGCGCTAAATAACGTTAATCTGCCGGCCGGTATGGGGTGTTTAAATCGTAATCATCTTCGGTAGGTCAATTAACACCAAGCGAGCGGTCAGATTATTCGCCGCTGAATTATTCGCGCGCGGCCCGGGCCCGAAAATCGAGTTTAAAAACGGCGTGTGGCCGTGATAGCTTCAATTTCATCGCGACGACCCTCTCTGTTCTCGATGCTTTTCAAGAAATTGCGCCGAGATGCGCCGCGCGCCAGCTCTTCACGACACCGTAATGAGAGTACTAGCGCAGTTTTTTCTTTTTTTTTTCTCTTTTTTTTCTTTCAACATTAATACGACGCGCGTAGGTTTCCTTTCGCGAATGAGATCGTCGCCTTTACCGAAATGAAACTCTCTCCTCCGATCCGTTCTTCAGCCCTCGAAAGTGCGACTCGCTGCGTGCCCCGCGAATATCCCAGAAACTGCTTCGTCGACTCAACGACGTGAAGTAACGAGCAACAATTGGACCTAGAATTCCAGCTATTCGCGAAATAATCGGCGGAACGTGGTGGATTACACTCCGTAAATTTGTATAAATAACGATAATTAATATTAATTCTGCATTTCATTTTTATTAATTGGCCGCCGAGCGATCACGGTTTATTTGATAATCGGACGCTCGCGTTTAATGAAATTCTTGCTGAATAATTGTGAGAGCGCAGTCGTTGCTAACACGGTGCCCAGACTGCGTTCGGGTTTTCGCGATGAGTCGACGATAGGCTTTCCTTGCCCGCAGCTGCTGGAAGTATTTCCGTTTTCATTTCGGCCCGTCGTTCGCCTCGGTGCATATATGCGCGAAAAAAGTTCCATTCGGCTCGTCCTACAAGACGATTCACGGGTCAACAGATATATTTGCAGACGCGTGGCTTAAGGAAAAACAAGATTTTCGGGTCGTAATTATTCTTGTTCGATTTAGCGCGCTGAAACTGACATGAAAACAGTTCGTTAATATCGTAACAATTAATTAGCTGATCCTTTCTGCGGCAGATTATTATTAGAGATAATGGAGAAATTCAGCGTTAATTTATTTTAATATCGAAACATTATAATAACTTTAATTAATTTTACGCGATACAGAGACGTTGCCGCTACGACAAAGGTAATTAGAACGGTGTAATGAATCGTGCGGAACGCGCGCGTGTAGATTCTTTTTGATTGCCAAAGGGCCAAGGAGAAGAATTAATATTGACTCACATCCGCCAACGATTACTGCGATCTAAGATTTCCCTTTACCGAGGTGCAACGGGCTGTGTTTCCTCTTGAATCACCCTGTAAGGATCGGTCGTAAGGAGAATCCTAGACTTTTCGCCCCCGCGGTCTTTCGCTTTTACGTATCCACGTTCTCTCCTCATCTCCCTCTCGCTATCTCTTTGTTTCTTTTCCCCATCTCTCTCTCTCTCGCTCGCTCTCTCTCGCTTTCTTTCCGTTTGAACTACTCGGCAGTATTTTCGTAGCTGAAAATTCAGGCCAGCCGCGAGCGAGCGCGGAGCATCTCCTATTCAGCGGTTGCGCGCCTATTCAGTAGAAGAAGGAGGGTTGCCGCATTTCAACAGGCACCGCCGTGGATCATCGTAGCTCGTTCCACAGGAAATGCAAACACACAGCCACACACAGGGTCTGGGTGCTGTTTTCTCACGGGGTTGCGCACGAAGGCGTCGTTGATATAGCGTGCTATTTTGCGCGGATTAAGCGGCGATGAGGAAATAAAACCTTGATAGCGAAGCCACCCGTAGTTAATATGCAAATATTCGAAAAACGTTATTTATTTTTATTTTATTTTTTTTTTTTTTTTTTTTTTTATCCGGCACAATATATTTGCAAATTTCCTTTGTCACGGTTTTAATAAAGTGTTAAAGCGAGACAATTATACCGACGACGTTAACTATTTTAAGTCGTTATTCTTCTTCGTCTCGTGTTTTTATTTGGAGACTTATAAAATTGAATTATGATTTCTTGTAAAAATTATATATAGAAGTATGCATTATTCGAAGAATAATTTTACTTGTACTGTTTCATAAACTACGAACGTTTTGTATATTTAAAACTTCTGTACATTTTCTCTTCTTTTTTTTTTTTTTTTTTTAAACTTGTTAAATTTTTCATCAAATTTTCGAAATAATCAACCGATTTAATGAACGGTCGCATAATCGATGCATTTCGATATTGAGATTTTTGAATATTTTTAAATGTCATCGCTATTTGCTGTTATAGGAAAATTCATTTTAGTGTGAAAACAGATTGTTGGGAATACATTATATAACATGGAAACGAGATTATTCTTCGTTTATGGAAACGCATCTCTCTTGGCGAAATAACAAAAACATCATATAATAACATGTAATATAATATAACGTCAATGTCTATAAAAATATGTCGTAATGACCGATCAATTAAATACATGCGGGTGCCTGAATATTCAATAGGTGTTATTCAAACGTCTGCGCCGGATAGAAAATACTTGATACGTTTGCTTCCGCCGGATATCAGAGTGTAACACTCGAAGAAAATATTGTTAAGCATACCTTCGACATTGTTCGCGCGAAACGTCACGGATTTTTTTTCCTCTTTTTAATTACGAATCTATTTTTCTTCCGCGTTTTACACAGGCGCGCACACTTATTTTCGATAAAAATGTCAGTTACCGCGTTTTATATTGAAGCTACCCAGTCTCTTTCCTTCCTGATAGAATTATTACACGCACAGTATATTCTCTATAACGCGGTTATTTAGGAAATTAATGAAGCGTCGAGTGTTTTTTATTTTAATTCTTTTTCTTTTTTATACGGAAGATATTATTTTCCGTTATAATGCACCCGCTGAAAATGTTTTCGTTACAACATATTCCGGATAATAGCAAGCCTCGGATAATTGGCTAATTAGTTGATTAACGAAAGGGTAAATAATGTTATGCTTGCGCACCGGATGCATGGCGTATGACGCGCATTGTTTTTCGAAGTAATTATACTACATTATGATAACAGTTCTTGAAATTTATATTCGAATGTACGGATAAAATATTTTGAGGCTACTCCGCGAGGGACTTTCGAAAAAAATTCTTTGCGACATTCTCAATGTTAATAATGCCATGCGTCTCTGGCTGGATTATACGTCTTGTGAAATAATAGTGAGGCTTCGATAGCGGACGATTCACTCGATCACGTAATCATTGCGATACCGCGGGATGAGAAAAATTGTCAACGAGACTGTTGAAACCCGTACAATATCTACGGCAGTAACTTCGGTGTACAGCTAATAACTCTAGCCGTCCAAGTGCATGCATTTATCAATCCTGACACGCTCTTCCCGCTATACAGGCTGCTCCATAAGTCCACGCATTTTTTACAAGTCACGAGAAGCCGAAGAAAAATGGCGAGAGAAATAGCGCGTCCGGGAGAGTCGGGAAATCGAGAGTTATGGTCGATAATTAACGGGCTTTAATAAATTAATATTCGGAAAGTGCGCTAGAAAATAAAATATCTTTACGTCTAAACGTTCTTTAAACAAAGTTTAACTCGACGAATTTAACATTTAATCGATTTGCACTTTTAAAGGAAAAATAAGAGAAGAAATTTACTAAGATTATTTTGTTGTACAATCCCTTTAATATAAAAATTAATTTTGGAAAGAAATTAATAAGCGAGGGGGAGAGGGGGGGGGGTGCCAAACGTATGAGCTTTGCGACATCCTGTACAGTCGATTGTCCTCATCGAAGCGCGAAGTAATTGTCCCGCCGTTGTTCCGGAACCTGGTTTGCAGCAGCGCGGAAGAGGCTTTAAATCTTGCGGGATTACCATATTCCTCGATGCTGTACACGCGGCTGCACGGTGTAATCATTAATTCGGCGCTGCTGGACGCGCGCTTAACCCGCCGACCTCGCGCTACGAATTGCGTACCCTTCGCCCCCCCTTACCTCACCCCGCTCGTCGGAGGGTCAGAAGCGGCTTTTACAGGTTTATGAAGGAGTTACGATATTTTTTCATCATCATTTTTCCCCCCTTGAGAAAAGCGTATCTCTTTCGCAAAATTTCCATCTCGAGTAAGTTGTGAGAGTAAACACGGTAACAGCAGATGAATGGGACGCGGTGAATGAATGAGATTTTTAATTAAAAACTCGCTCGTTTGCTCAGACATTTAACTTGGCCTGTTGATTGTTCCGGTCGCCAGAAAGCGGCTTGGCTCACCCTCGACTTTGAGTTCTTAACTTTAAACCGATTCACTTTCCCGTTTTATTGATGCTCCCGACCTGCAAAGCGCCCTTAAAAAAGACCATCGCGCATTTGCATTCCTGTGTAATGCCAAGCCGAAAAGTTGCAAATGCCTCAAAATTCGATCCCGCGGAAAATAAATCCCCCGGGCCTCGAATATCCCGGAATATGTACATCTGTAAGATTTTTAATTAAAATCTCATTCGTTCATTCGCTCTCAAATTAAGTCTCTTAATTATTCGGGTCGTCGAAAAGCGGTTACTCCTACCTTTAAGTTTTCAGCTTTAATCTGCTCCACCCTCCGGCTCTATTGACTCGAAGAGATTGCGCGTCTCTGCGAGAGCTCATCCAGGGGAATAACGAAATAGAAACGAGAATCTCCCTTAAAATTTTGACATCCCGATAATTTGATATTCGATATTCCCGGAGTATTTTAAAACTTTTGCTCGTAAGTTTTACATGAAAAATTTTTCCTCCCGCGAGCGATAATAAATATCAGAGATGCTGCGAAACATTTCGAGGTTTAGTTCCGCCGCGTTTCGTTATTCGAAAACATATCCGCGCGAGAGGTTACACCGGCCGTTCGTTAACGTATCGACTGTATCTAGGACGCTCGCGAATGATAATCCGCGGCGCATTAGATAATATATTAAATAATATCCCTCCATTTCTCTCGGACGACGAGCTGCGATGCTCTCGGCCGGATAATCCGGGTCCATCTCGGCGAGTAGCGCAACGACGGAAAGGCCGCGCAGCGGCTCGCGGGGAAGACGAGGACACGAATATACCGCGCGAGATCCCGGTGGATTGAATTGCAAAAGCGAATGAAAACCAAACCCCGCGGATAAGGAGCTGTCGGCGGGATCGGCGGGCTGTGTCGCACGTGTGCGTGCTTACGCGTACACGTGCGCGGAATCGCGGAGGGTCGGCGAAATGCAATCGGCATCGACGGGAAGGGGGGAGGGATTCGACGCGGATTTTCCAGGAAAAGGAGCCCGGCAATCGCGCACGCGGCCGGAAACTCGAGGCGAAGAGCGCCTTTCCTTTCGTTCTCGAAGAGGACGACGTGAGAAGAAGGCGTACTTCTCTCGGAGACGGGTAATTGATCGGCAGATTCAATTTCGCGCTGGATAATGAAATGCTGCCGAGGAGGGAAGGCGGCGCTAAGTGAACGATCGCTTTGATTCCTTTTAAACGTGGTTGCGATCGCGCAAATCGTTAAAGCGCGCAAAAGGTGCGTCGAGGACGAGAGCGCGAAAGACCTTTACTGCGGAAGCTTATTCAGCGCGAAAGAGGAGAGATAAACTGTTGACTTATCGGCTTGTAATAGTTGAATTCGATTCGCGGGTCCCGATATACGTTTTCTTTTTATTTATTTAAATGGAAATCGACCCTTTCAGGCGCGAGATAATAGAAGATGTTCAATCCACTTAAATTAAAAAAATGTATTACGTTCATAATTGACTCTCTTTTTAATTTTAATTTCGACATTAAAAATAAGTGGAATATTAACGAGCCAAACTTTGAGAAAATAATTAAACCCCCGTTTTGCATCGAACTTCAATTCGTTCACGGTGCAGAGTTCGATTAACGATTTAAATCAGTAGATTTAATTAAACTAATTATTATTTGTCCTCGCAAAAATACTAAAAGTTTTTCCCCGTACAAGAAGTTTTTTTCCTCCAAATAAATTACAGAATCCATCATCGGAATTAAAACTGACATTCATCTCGTACATTAAGATTCGCTTTTCTCGATATAACTTCGAAGGTCTACGCGCAGCGATCGCGCGCCGCACGAATAATACAGGTTTTTTCGTTCACGCCGAACAATTCGCTCGTGAATTAACGATCAATCATTCTAGCAGTTGCAATATTCACTCCCATTATCCGGCCTCGTGCTAATCGCTCATTAGTCCCGTTATTGTCTTCGGGCGGCGACACTCGTCTGAGTGGCTAAGGAAATAGTCCGCGCGCGAAAGAGAGAGAGAAAGAGAGAGAGACAGGCGACTCGGCATTCACGGGATGCGTCCGTAATAGGTATTGTCAAGTCCGCCTAGCGCGAGTCGACAAATGACTTCTGTATTCTGTCGGCGAAATGAATAACGTCGCCGACGTTACATATGGGGCGCGGCGCGAACACTTGCCAAGACCCGGCCCGAAAAAGATTGCCCACTCTCGCCGCCGCGTCGCTTCTCACAGCGTATTGAAAGGGATCGCGCTTTCACGTGAAAAGGGAGATATATTACCGGGAAATCCGCGCCGCGCGGCCACGTATCGAGCGCGAAAGTTACCGTCGTCAAAAGGCCCCGTCTTTGCACGGGATCGAGCGCCGCGCGGTATCCAGATCTCGGTGAACGGTACCCTCATTTCCTCGGACACCCTTAGTCGAGAAAAGGATCGATCGAGCATTTTAGGGCATTGTCACGAGCGAAGCTTGAATCAATATGCAGAAATATCTTTCCATCACACTTATATCGAGGGAAAAAAAAAATTTCGATCCAATGTTTTACAAATGAGGGAAAGCGTAAGGAAACTGAGATAGTTGACGTAATCCTTTCTGTGTATTTTGTCTAGTCAGTTCAGCCAGATAGTTTCTTTAAAAATACCCGAGGAAAGAAGGGAATAAATTATCGAACGCAAGAAAGAACGGTCACGGATTTATCCTCTTTTATTTCCCGAGCTCTCAATTTTGAACTCACTACTTACTTTCCGTTCTTAAGCGAGTAATACGCTTCCTTTTTTTTTTTATATATTTTCACGCGATAAAGGCCACGCTCTCTGTTAAATAGATCGTTAAGCGAAAAAAGAGGGAATTCAAATCAGTTTGAGATCGTGGCAAACGTTCCTCGTTTCGTGTTACCTCGCTCTCGAATCGTTCTCGAAGGCGGGCGTCGCGTAACAATACCTGATAAAAATCGATTTAACTGAGAACGGCGGCCCCGCTCCGATCCAATTCGCGTATGCTAATGGGATCTAATCTCCGTGTCTTTTTTGCCCGCGCGTACAATCGTCGAGCCGATAATTTCGCGTTATCTCGAATAATTTGCTGTTACGTAACGTTGCGTGTCCGACCGATTTTATTTCGAATGATTATTCGCCCTGTGTTTTTCGTTCACGAATTCTGCCGAAAGTAATCACCCGGCGCGGGAAAACAGCGCGGCGTTTCCGTTGTTTTATCATGTAAAATACATTTTTTTTATGTCTATTACGTTTGTGGCTTTCTGGTTCATTTATGCATCGGAAAAGTACTGACACCTGACTTTTAATACGAGTACTTTTTTTTTTTCCTTCCTCGCAATAATTTTCTAGATCCAATTTATAATATTGGACATCAAGAGTTGATAAAAATAAAACTTATATAATACCCAAACTTTAATACTTTATATTATAAAAAAAAAAGAAAGAAATATGAAAAATGCACGCACAAAAAGAAAACGTATTTAAACATACATTTGTTTTTAAAGAGAGATATTTTAAAATCCTGTTATTAAAACATGCCAAATCCGCTTTCCTTCGAAGTTAACGGAAAAAAATCAATTAGCCAGCGAAAATATCGCGCGTGGGCGCGTTTAATTACGGGCAAACGGACACGAGAGTTTACTCTTATTACATTTGGATTAGATAGATAGTCGGGGGAGTTTCCATAGTGTTTTTAAATCGCGGCCAAACTTCTCCCGGTGTATTCTTTAACGAAGGTTCTCTCGGGCTTCTTCCCGCTCTTATTTTACGCCGTCTATAAGAAATTCACGAAGGCACGAAGGGCGCTTCGGCTTTTTCGCAGTTTACAATTAAAGTGTATTTAATGCAGCCTTTATTCTCCCGTAAACGATGCATTTACCTGCGACGCGTTTACGGCCGCAATAACTTTTGCCCGTATCCCTGTATTTTCCCACGGAAACCCCCATTCCGCCGTACGTCTCTTATTATAAACTGGTTACTTTATCCTGATGTGTTTCCGCATAATTACAGGTTTAAATTATTCCACAAACAAGTAGCAATTTAAATTATTAAATTAAATGGTTTATTACATACAAATGTAACAAAGTTCATTCGTGATAAATTTACTGTCAACATGCGGGACACAGCGAAACTATAAATTTACCGCAAATTTACTGATCACTTTCGACTAGCGAGTTTATAACCTTTCTTTTTTTTTCTTTTTTTTCAATAATATAGTTAATAAAATACAATGTAATATTCGATACTGCGCATAAAGCTGCAATGGAAACACATATACAAATAATGCAATTATATGGAATCATGTAATATAATATTGTTATTCGGATGACATTTTATTTACTTGCAATATTTAAAACTCGAAAACAAAACATAAAAAGCACGATATTTCGCGTTCAAACAATTTTCCTATTTAGGTCACACGAATAAAATAAGCGCGCGGCACTGCGTAGGTTTTTTTTTTTTTGCAAAATTTAGAAGGTATTTTGCTCCCGCGGTCCGAAAAGCGATGGTATCGACGACCCCTCGTCGACCCCGTAAACGCGATCGAGCCTCGAGATCTTCGCGATAATCTACTTTCTCCACGGTGGTGGATTCTCAAAGAGCCGAAGCGAAAGTAAAGCCGTACGTGACGTTTCGCCCTTATCCCCGGCCGTAAGAAAAGGAAAATAACGCAGTCGGAATTTGCGGGGGTCGGCGACACCAGCCGTGTCCCCCGTCGCTATCGGGAAAAATTTTAAATCACGTCCGAGATAATCGAATTCCACGCCGTTGGAAGACGCACCATGGTCTCCCGGACGTTATTCACCCTTTAATGGCGAATTCGCACCCTCTCCGGCGGCACCGCGGCCCCTCGTCTTCCTTCTTTTTCCCTTCGGCGCGCCATTTACGCATCGCTGCTACGGGCGACGGGCCCGATCTCGTAAAGAATGCAAAGGCACCCCCCGGGGATCGTCCCGGAGTACGTCCTCTGGACCGTATCGCCCGTAAATTGTGCCGTCCATCCTGATTCCGTACCGCGGCGGGAACCGTCGCGCGATCATCTCATCTCCATCGGCGACGCATCGCGTCCCGTCTGCGCTACGTGCCGACATTCCGCTCGGCAGGAGTTACGAGGTCCGGTGGCGCAAAGGGACGCCGATATTTATGGGCTCGGGCAGTACGTGCTCTCGATAGATAACGCGTCAGATAAGAGTCTCCGGAGGATAAATTGTTAATCGGCTGGCATGTCTTTTCTCGCTGCGATATACGCGAAAAAAAGAAAAAAAAAAAACTTACGCGAGGCGTGCTAATTCGCGCTAATTCACGCGCTAATTCACTCGCGAACCCCCTTTTGCGCCGCTCACCAACAGCTACATCGGGTTGTTCTAGATCCATGCATTGGGATTGTCTTGTATTAGCGCGGATATTTGTCGTTGGTATGGATGTCAAACATCTATATCAATACGCCGGCGGTATTGATCTAGATGTTTGACATAGCTATGTGTGCCCACGGTATCTACGTTGCAAACGTTATTATGGCGGTGCTTCGTGGGTGGAAAAAGCACGGATTCTATTTATTCGTTCGACACCCATTGACTTTTGGCCGCTAAGTACACAGACTCGTGTGGAATTGACATGATCCACCCTCGAGCTCTCGGAATTAATTTGCGAGCATTACACACGGAAGAAAGCTTTTACCGAGGCGTCTAAAAATTTAGCCAGGTAGCTCTGAAAATAATTTCATTATACCATTTGGCTGAGCTGATTAAATAAAATAAGTCGGTGAAACGCCAGAAACGCGGAACGCTTTACTGTCACGATTTTACGTAATTATTTCGATAATCCAAAATTACTTGAGCATTTCGTGCGTGTCCGAAAATCCCATGCATTTCAGCAAAATTATTGTTTTCGCGTAGAAAAAGAGCAAGAAAAGTGCGATTGACCGAATTATTAATATCCAATATCGCTTTACAATTGTTGCAGTCATATCGTTTAAACTAATTATCGTACATCCATGATAATTATCGACTTTCACTGAACTGTGTCACGCGCAGATAATGAGAAATTAAATTGCACAGTCGCGAACGACAGGACGAATTTGATTCTTAATGCGAGGCACGCCGCACATTGTTGACGAAATGCAGTTTCGTTGGAATTTTTTTTTTTTTTATATGAAACGTCTCGGTTACTTTATGCGCTAAATTTAAGGATAGAACACATTCTCTCAATGCAGACCGAGAAGCTCCGAATATCTCGTCTCCATATCGACGAGTTGTTCGTTCCCTTTTGCTTCCCGCCGGCTCGCTCGTCAATTCTCGACTCGTTTCGCAAGTGAGTCTGGAAAAATGGCCCATTGGGTTTTCTATTATGCCGATAAACATCTCATGGTGGTTCCGCACCGGTTTGTCAATAGCGCGATGGCGTATAATACAGTTGGAGGAGTTCGGCGAATCCGCTTTACCGGTAAGCGAAGGGCGAACGCAATATCGCGCACCGAGCGCTCGGGGATTACACGTCCTTCAAACACACGTTCGGCTTTTATCCTATTAAAGGATCGGGAGTTCATCTATCTAAGTTTGCCCTATCTGTGTCATTGTCGCCGTAAGACGATTAGGTCCAGCGGAAGATGTTTCGAAGCTACCGAGTCTTCATTACTCGCTGCGCGAGACTCGCGAGCGAGCTCCACTACCGCGGTAATATTCCCGTGAATATTTTAAAGTAGCGCTTTTTGCCGCAATTGTACTGGCCGTAACGGCACGTCGTTATTATCATCGCTCACGGGTAACTGCGCTAATTATCATACGGCCGCGGAAATTAAAAGCGCCGATGAAACCGGCCGCGAGGGCGAGCTTTTATTCGCGATGGATAACTTACAGTTCATCTCCACGCGAACCGACGCCGACAGCGGGATCGACCTGTTGTTGTTGGTTGCGTTGCACATCAGGATCGAATGGACGTCGTCACGGCTCAGATTTTGTACGATAATCTCGCTGCGCGTCACACCGCCGTTCGGCGTGGTCGTTCGATTGGTGATGAATCTGTCGTTGCGGTACCAGGACACCATCGGCGCCGGTTTACCTAAAAGCACATTGACTTTCACAATTTCGTTCCGAATTATTTGTGCGGTTCTGTAAAAAAAAAAATTTTTTTTTTAATTAAAAAAAATAAAAATTGTCCAGCATCCGGCAGTCGAGTATCATCAAAGATCTCGCGAAGCAAACGCGTGTAGAAACATTAAACGGGATGCCGCTTGATCGGATAGCAACTACCGCGACGCGGAAATTTAATAGCGCAAGTATCGAGCACCACTCGAGACTTCATTCAAAAGCACGACGATAATGAAGTGTTATAATTACAGTCTGTAATTAGCGAAGAGAGTTAACATCGTGCAAATGGAATCAGCCTTTCATTACGAGCGGGCATAGATAGTGTCATTAAACAATCGGTTTCGATATTACCACCGGTCACAGATACGAACACTCGAATTATTTATTGCAGCTATCCGTGCATTATGTGGCCTGTATCTGAATAATTACTTAATATAACATAATTAGGTATAATGCATAATCGATGAAAATTAGATACAATGAATTAACAAAGATCAGTAATTAATTTTATAGAAGCTGCAAAATACTCTAATATTCAGATTAATTAACGTGCACGCGCGCGAAGTTTATCTGCGGTTTAAAATATTAATGGCTTTGGAATTTAAAAAAAAAAAAAAAAAATTAAATACTTGAGAGCAATAATACGTTCAACTTGTGGGAAATTTAATCTACTGATAATCTAATTATTTCTACAAACTTACAGGAGCGAGATTATTAGCCCAAAATGCATTTAAAAACTAATAATAACGCTACTAAACGTTATTTTAATTTAATCATTACAAATGTTAACGTTATAGATACGCCATGTATAAATACCATTAACGCATATAAATATTATTCAGTTGCAAATATGCACATCGACATTTTGTAGCACGTGGATATTTATTTGCATAATATTACGAGTAATAATATTAATGGATATCATTTATAGTATAAATAGATAGATGTTAATGCATATAATCGCAAATACGACATATTTTCCAAGAAATCCTGTGGGCCAACCAACAAATATGCGTTTAAACATCGTCGAAATTTTACAATCAGAAATAATAACTATCGAAACGTTGACGCGTCAAAAAACTAAAAATCGTTTCATACACGAAAAAAAAAAATTTCGCAGAAATCAATTAAAAAAAAAGAATAAAAATAAAAAAATTAATAAAGAAAAAAAGAATACCCAAGTATTGTTCCACTTCGCTCTCTTAGCGAATCGACCGCGGAACACCGATGCGAAACCCGCATTGCGGGGCAGAAAAAATTCATACAGGTTTTTTTCGGTGAGAGAAAACGTTATGTAGTCGCTATGCGTACGTTCGAAATCAGATACTTACCGCCGCGAACGTCGCAGAAAAGCCGCAAACTGTCGCCTTCCATGTACGGGCCGACCGACGCGCGTCGTTCCTCCTTGTTTTCGTCGACGATGGTGATCTTGCGCGGCGGCACTGGAAACGAAGAGAAATCCCGCGTGTATATAGTTAACACCGTGGAATATTCATGAACAGCGAGAAAGAGCGAGGGAGGAAGGGCTTCCTGGCCGCGACTCGCCCGCGCGGCGGAGAGATCGCGGAGGAGCTCCTCTCGGCGGCACGTCACGAAAAGTTCGATAACGCGAAATTGGTATTGGAAGATCGTGCCTGAGATATCGCGACGGCATTAAATTGAAATCTGAAATCGATATCGCGCGGGGGAGAGGCGAACGCCGCGAGTGCCGCGATGTATTTCTGACGGGCGTACATACCGGATGATACGTTCGCGGCTCTTGCTTCTCCGCTCGTCCACTCGCCCCGAGGAGTTCAGAAGCTGGAAATTGTCGTGATATCAGATATCGGACGGACGCGGAGTTCGCCGGCGAGCGGAACTTAAAATAATAAGAACAGGGCCCCACGGAAAGCCGGGACTTTTATCGTTTCCCCTCGCGACACTTTTTAATTCTTTTACGTAAATTAGTTTATTCGAGGGAGGGAGAGAGAGGGCAGGGAAACCTCGCGCGGAGTTCACGGGAAAATCAGATTACGACGCTGGGACCGTTTGTAAGAGAAGAGCCACTCGCCGCGGCGGACGGAATTCTCGGCGATGTAATTGGAAAATTACAATCGCAAAAATCACGGCGGAAGACCGCATTCAAGAACGCCACCTCGTTTCAGCTTATTTTTCTTCCCGCGTCGGCCCACTCGCGTCGCATAAAGAATTATTTTGGTGCTGCGCTTAGAGCGAAGCGGTTTTATTCTCATTGCAATCGTCTTTCATGGCGCATCAAGCGCGACAGTCAGGCGCTTTTGAAATCAAAAGCAACTCGGTAAAATACAGTCGTTTTTTTTCAGCTTACGTCAAATGTATTATTGCCACGACGAAAGAAAGTGGCTCCGTGGATGCCAAAGTTATTCTCTTTAATAACACCCTTTGTAATTTTAATTTTAAACATACATACAACACCGTCGACTCCGCTGTCGTTTCCTGTTGTAACAATAGCAACAAGCGTACTTGATTTTATAGAGAGGAAAAGTATCTAATTTATTTTCGGATCTATTGTGGCGAGCACTCCGTTTCTCCCGCCGTCTCCTTCACCCCCTGTCTCAAGGACCTCTCCCTTCGCCCGTCCGTTCCCGGTCTGCATCACCGTAATCCTGACAAATGGTATGCGGGGAAGCATCATTTATCGGTATTAGCCTTTGTAGTATTTGCAGTATCATAGTCCGCCCGTGTAATACGTTACGTATCTCGATTGCCTCTTCGCGAGAAGCTACTAGGGGCGCGATGTTGCTCGCGTCGATGCCGCCGGTTTCCCGTGTTCGCGACCTCTTTTACAAGGCGCGCGTGGTCCTTTCCGTTAGGACGCCCCGGCCCGATGCAGTAGTCGAGCGGCGCAATAGCTCGGTGCCCCCATTAATCCGCGACAGGTCTGACAGCGGCGCACCTGCACTACCCGCCGTTATTTATTTCCATGGGAGCGCTACCGCGGCGCTCTATACTGACGAGAATTATCGTGCTTTAATGAAACCGATCCCTCCGGTAAAACTCAATTTATTATCCGACTTCGGGCACGCGCGCTTTCACGTCCGACTTCGCGCACCGGCCACTTTCTTGCCTCTAATTATCCGCCGCGTTTAACTAAAAGCTCGCGCAGCACTTGGGGCTAGCACCGTGCGCGCGCGGGATCATTCCCGCCGCGTAGTCATTTTTCATACAGCCCCATTTCGCCGGAATACGTTTTCCCGACCCCGCAGTCGAAGCCCCGAGGTCCCATTTCGGCGGGCGACGGCGAAATTTGTTCCTCTCGTTAGCACCGATCGTGATTAACGCAAAAATAGGCCGCGCTCGATTCCACGTCATTAATATTCTCCTCTCTCCCCGTTTCGATTACCGCGGGCGCGACATAACTTTCTTAGAATTATGAACGTCGCCGGATATTTACGGTTACGACGATACAGCGCGGCGCCCCCGGGAAAACGTTCGCGTAACACCGGGAGAACGGCCGTAGCGCGAAAAAGAAAATTGATTTCGCATTTAGCTTTTATCATCTTCATAATAAAATATGACCTCTTACGGCGCATCGTGTTTAACGAACCTGTCTATTTTGCGAAATGCACGCCGCATTTGTATTACGTGGCTCTAAGTCGATCGACTTATTTCAGGCGGGCTGAAACGTGCCCCGAACACTTTGCGGTTGACTATGTTGCATATAGCTAGCGCGAAAGCTCGGAGCCGATTAACGGAGAAATTTTCAGTAAACTATCAACACGACGCAGTTAGCGCAACAATGTGTAAGCACGGTTTTGGATTTGAGTGTTGGGCGCAAACTCCCCCGGTTCTTCGACGTTTCGATAAAGGGCCTTTTGTGCAACGTCAAAATGTATCTCTCGCAGACACTCGTTCCCCGATGTTCCCCCGTTTCACGCAAGTTTCGCCGGGGAATCCCGTCATGCAAATAACCGTTAATTAAATCGTACAATTAAATGATAATTACACTGGCGTAAATTGCGCTTCGCTCTCTTCTTCTCTCTTTTTTTTTTTTTATTTCTCGCCCGGAAAACTTTCTTCTTTACAAATATCAGGCGAATTTTATTCAGTTTTCTCCTCGTGGCGCTAATATCCATTATTCAGTCTCTTTCTATTTGCAGCTTTGCCGGTGCTCTTTATTATCAGAATTTTTTTTTTTAGTAATTTTAGAATTCCGCGTCCTTTCGCAATTTACACAGCCCGCGGGTGCATTTGCATCCGACAATTTCGCCCGGTCATACGCGCGCGCCGCCGATCAGCCGCGCGTTTCATTCGCGTGCTCGCCAAGTTCGGTGAAACGCGCGAGCCGGCTCAGATTTATTGTTTATAGGGGCTCTTGATTTCGAGGACATCATCAGCATCGAGAGCGAGCGCGGCCCCAGGCTACGGGAAGTCCGAAACTGTTTTTCGTGATTAATGCCGCGCCCCGGGGGGTGAACGCGGAGGGGAAGAGGGGGTATTAACGGACGGCCAGGGCCGTCGGGGTGGTAATTGTCGTGGCCGCAGTTACGCCGGTTAATTTGACCCGCCAAAAAGTTACTTCCGCCTTTCGCGCTCCTGCCGCAACAGTGGGGAAAAAAAAAAAGATTTTACTGCTCGCGCAAATGAAGCCGTATCGGCGGCGCTAACGGCCGCGGCCGTAACGGTGTGCGGGGATTTGATTTCGGGCTCTGAAACTTTACGTTGCCGCCGCGCGCGAACTTTCGCTCCGATAAACCGGCGTTTCAGCGAAATAAAGCACCACGACTGGGCGGCGTACAAAGAGCTCGAATCGAAATCGCGCGCGTCGCGAACCGGCGCCAGACAGTTTCGCCGCGGCTGCGACATTAACCGGTTTTACGCGCGTTTTGCAAACGGAGTGCTTCGAACATCGCCGCAACGTTTAATCGCTCGATTCTCCGACTGAAACCATGCGGACGCGGCGGGATGTAACGTGATCGAAAACGACGGCGCGACACTTCGGGTCCGAATGAATAATCTGCATATGCCATGAATATATTTTTGGCCTCATCACGTCCGGCTTTGATTACATATTTCTATCGGGATCAACTTAACGAACCGTTTTTATTCTCAAATTACGATCGCAATTTCGCTTTTGTCGTCGCATTCACTTTGGCCGCCGCGCCATCGATATGCACGGTATGCAGCGGCCCGCGATAAAGTTCAGTCACAGTGATTTTTTAATTTTCGATGCGTGACAACAGGCCGATTAGACTTCTATTTATATAAACTGCGTCACGGAGAAATGTGTAAAATTGCGCCAGTGATTGAAAAATATTTTAGCAGGGAATACACACAGAGGTATTCATGGGCAAAAGTACGCTTTTTTATTCATAAAGCGGTGCGGTGGCTGCGAAAAAAATAAAGCGTCTGCCGACGTTGCGCGTAAAAAAAAAAAGAAAAAAAATTGGACCGGTAATACGAGCGCGCGCGCGCATACAAACGAGCGAAAGGATGTATATATATATAAATTCTAAAAGAGGCGGCCGTTTCGATTTTCATCAATGCTGCGCCGATGTGAATAGGTGATCCGATTCGTTTCGCGAGCGTGTTCCGCTTTGGCAAACGCTTCACTTTTGTCGCCTGTCGACTATATCCTACGCACCCACCGTTCGTCCCTCTTTTTTCACACGTGCCGAATCAAAACATGTTCGTTAATCGCGAGGTGGAAAGCGGGAATGCAGATCCGTTGCTCGGTGCGATGTAACTCGCGGCGCGGCTGACGAAAGCATCGCGAAAAAAACTCGACGCTTACTATTTGAAAGTACCCGAATAAAAATTCATCTAGCTTATTGCAGCTAGCGATTAGATCGCGCAGATTAAATATATTCCTTAGATAGTGCTAGCGCTAACTTCATACTAGCCATGATTCGTAAAAAAAAAGTATTTGTTATTTAGCGACTATCTAGCTCGTATTTAGCCGTTACTGTAACAGGATTAAAAAAGTGAGGTTGCGTTATTTTTAAATAAATCAGTCTAGTATCCGTCTAGCCATTGTTCAGCGCGAGCCGTATAGCGATACAATTAGTATAAACTAATATCTAAACGATATCTAAACGTTTTTCGTCGCGTGTTAGCCTGCTGCGTGTACTGACCTAGCTCGTTATTAATCAGTAATAATTATCTAGTACCTAGATGTTTTGAGCATTTAATTTCTGGCTCAGTGATGGACAGTTTTGCTTCGACAGTCACGGATAAATCACGGATTGGCCAGCTAGTAATTAGATAACGATTGGACTTAATTTCCAGTCGGATAGTAATTAAAACTGCGAATGGAACTGCACGTGTCTTATTCATGCTATCAATGTTTTTAATCCAAACGGTATTCTAAAAAGAAAAAGCAAAAAGTCGACATATTCGTCGTCGATTTTGCAATTATTAATAAATACAGCAAAGCTGCTTCATATCGATAGAAATGTTCTTTATACGAGAAAAATGTCATGTTTAAATTGTATCTCTTGGGAAATGACGGAAGCATCACTCGCGCCATCAATATGTACAAGAAATGTATGAAATAAATAGAAGATACATTATTAATCTACGAATTAGATGTAGGTCCGTTTAAAAAAAATTCTTTGTGCGGGTTTATATTGTTTTTATTAAAACGGGTAAAGGAAAGATTCTTTTCAGTAACAGTATTACAGAATATATTACGGTTTTTCTTTTCTTTCCTTTTCTTTTTATTACGAGGTCTAAAGTAACGGCGAGTAAATGCTGGGATAAAAAATATGAGCTCACTTGCGATATAAGAATTGTTAGATATTTTAAAATAACGGCCCTGTAATATACACATTGTGTGTCTTCAGAAATTATCGGGTAAATTCGCGATGTATAAAAAAAACGACATAAAAAAAGTCGTTTTAACAACAATTCGTCAGTATATCAAGTAAAGTCTCAAAGTTAATAATAGACACAAGGGGAATAACACCGTCGGTCTTTCAAGACTCGCGATTTCGCAATTAAAGAACATTTATATTAAAATTGACAAAATTATTCTTGGTCTCCTGCATCTCATCTCCACTCAGGGGAGTAATAATTAGAGAAATTTAATCTGAATCACTTGAACCAAGGTGAACATGTGAACGACCCCCAGACCAAAGTGAGAAGTAAACTAATTCCGGTCAAGGAAATACGATACAAGAATATACTACGGCGACCGCGAATGAAATCTTATAGCTGGCAGCTGTGAAGCGCTAGAAGTGTGACAATTAAACGAAAGAAATGAGTTTCGTTTCACGTTGTTACATTATATCGAATTAGTTTTGCAGCGGGGATAGTAATTTAGATCTACACGCGCCAAGACTCGCGTGCTAATGCGAAACAATTTAACTGCAAAACAAACTTAACTTGCTCGTTAATACTATAGGCGAAAGGGTTTACTTTTCCACTTACAGCGACGCAATTTCCTGCGCTGGTTCGGAGAAAACGGGCGGGAGCGACGCAAATACGGAGAAAAGAATAAAGATATCTCCGTGAAAATTACTCGCGAGTAAGCAATCACTGACCGTACAATTTTTTACAACCGCTCGAAGAGAGGGAGAAAATTCGAGAGGCAAAGTAATCGAGTAATCGCGCTTTGTATTAGTTCTTCGTTTTACGTACCGTTTCTTGTTCAGTACTTAATTCAAACATCTCGCAACAATTTTTTCTTAGCACCTTCGCGTCGTTATTATAATGATTTTAATAAGTTCGCGAATTCTAATTTAGGATATTCCCTTGGAAATCTTTTCATCGCCGGCCTGTAAAATTCTCAGCCTTGTTAAAGGGTTCTTTTTTGCAATGAAATTTGTTTGAGCGGGTCCGGTTCTTTTTTTCTCTCTTTCTCTCTTTCTCTCGTCTGACTTTCCGCGTCGATCTGTCTTGATCAAAGGGTGAGAAAAAGGGGGAATATCTCGACGGGGGCCGACTCAGGCGGGTAGCCACGACGCAACGCGACGCCCGAGAGCGTCCATCAGCACAGTTCGCTGCGCGTGATGACGGATTTGAAGACCCTATTATAATAATTGCTTCGGAAATTGCCGCAGCCGTCGGCGAGGCCCCGTCACGCCACCCTCGCGCGATCACATGTTGCGCAATGTATCTTTGCCACGTGCATCGCGCCTATGCATTCATGCGATTGTTTATGGAAGCTAATGTCATTCGACGGCTTGCGTAAAAGCGAAGCACCGAGATTCCATATATTGACTGAAATTAACTTGTTGAACGCCGAGAAAAATTTTATAACTCGGGCGCGCGAAGGTCTGATTAAAAACTGTTAATCCGTTAACATCGAAAGAGATAATCTTTTACGAACGCTTCTTACTTAATTTTGTTCACTTGTAATTGCGTATGACTTGCAATTTAATAACTGTACGTTATATTAGTTAAACGATACAAAATTCGTACTTTACGCCTACTACGTTAAAAAAACTTTTGCTCCATTAATTTTCCACAATGAGTCACGGATCTATCTTACACTTAAACACGTTTCATTTCTTTAAACATAATTTAACCATACGTGGTCAAAAATTAAATTAATTATAATAAAATATATTATTAAATTCAATCAATATTATATAAAATAAAAATAAGTTATAATTGCCGAATAAACGCTATTAGTCGACGCGAATTAATTCTTTTCTAATTTATGATTCGTATGTGAGAAAGGATTTCCCTGCACTTTTTGTTCTTTTAACCGTAACTAATAAGTACACTCATACGTTGTGCATGTTCTTTCATTTAATTTAATTACCTGAACAAGTTAATCTAATTGAGAAATATTGCTACGTACCCGCCAGTTACAATTTTGTAACATGTATAAGATAAGATTCAACGAAATATTCGGAATAATATTCGAAATAATATTCGCGTTATAAAGTCTTTTTAAACGAGTTAAAGTGTGTAGGATTATGCAAGGAATGTACACAAACAAAGCTCGGGTGGCCGAGCGCGCGGCCTTGCTCCCACCCTTCCCCCTCGCATACCACAGCCACCTATCCCTCAGTCTAGTCGTAGGCCTCGCAGTAGACGAATCTCCGCGCGTTGGCAGCTCCGAAAAGTAATTCCGATTAATAAATTAATACTTCGGCTGTTACAAAGATACATTTCTCGGTTTCTACGATCGATATTCTTTACTCGGAGAGCATTTGTAAAGTTATTACCTCGCGCATATCGCGCGTACAAGCACTATTAACGTTGCAGTTACGTCTTCGTATCGGATCTATTATTCTTATAGTCTTTGATTTAATACTATGTAACTTCCCTTATGGATACCGTAGTCTTATCGCGGTGACTAGGCACTAGAGTCATAAAATATTATCTAACGGAAAGTTCTCTCTTTTTTCTGCTTAGATAAAACTCTGGAGAAGGCGTCGCTCTCTCGCTGCTCTCGTCGCTGATCAGTGAGAAACGAACTACGGACGGTTCGTCGACCGTTTATTCCGGAAGTTTCGTTTAAGAAAACGTGCGAGATAGCTTTCGCGAATAAATGTTACAATACGGGAATGTCGTACGGTTTGCTCGATTTAATCCTGTCGCCGATATCATTTGAGTATTATACGAACCGCAATCGGTTCGTCGGCCGCGTGCGTTCGGGAGTTCCATAAATAATCGGGCGTATAATTCATTATCCGATTTTTATAAACGGGAGTGCCGTGCAACATCGCGCGATTGTAGGTTCCGGGCGCGGTATTCGCGAGTGTCCTGTGGAAGGAAGGATGATCAACCCGACATCCTAATCATACTGAGAGGAGGAGGAGGCCTCGGAAAGGCATCCGGCATCAGCGGAGCAACCGAAGGGTAAGAATCAGTTTCATTTCCAAAAATTTAATATAGTTTTGAATTTTAGGAGATCACTTTGATATCAAAGAAATATAATTTAATAATTGGCGTAAAGAAAAATATTTTTAATTGTAGAAAAATTTAATCTCTTGGGAAATATTATTCAAATAATAAATAATTTTGATTTTATTCAATTAAAAACTTTATTATAGACATGTAAGTTTTTTTTTTATACAATGAACATAAGTATGATCTGTCTACAATTTAAATTTTATCTTTTTGTTACAGAATCAACGTAGCTGTAACTACAACTCCGCTGCTGCGCATCGATCGGTGAGTACAATATGATTTTTTATAGTGCTTACGTCTGAAGAAAAATTGTATAACATGCAGAAAATAAATAACTAAAATTAAGAAAAAAAAATAAAAATAAAATTAGCATTTACTACCGCGGTATTTCTTTTCCAAAATAGGGAAACAATAAATCTCATATATTTTATGGTATTGTAGAAAATTAATTAGCTACGCGCGTTAATAGAATAGAAATTCTTAATTTAGGGCTTAAGGGAATTTACCTTGCTTAAGACGGAAAATTCGGGTTTATGCGTTGGGCAAAGTAGCTAGGTGAATTAACGCTTCGTCTTTCCACATGGTGCGGCGTAGTCGACTTTCCAATTTATTATAAATATCATTCGTCTAAATATAAAATTATATACAAAACCGAAACGTATAAAATATAATAATGCAAAAAAAAAAAATTCTCGTTCGTATAACGCGTATAATAAATTCGTATAATATATTTAACCACCAACAACATGCGACTTCCGCTCGACTCTTATCGTAAAGAGAAGAAATTTGACAACTAGTTACTTCCGTAATTCTTAAAGCGAGTAACGCGAAATTGAGTAACGTGTCTACGCGTCCCAGAGTGTACCTCGCGCGGAAACAATTGCGAGCTTTAACGTCCCACGTTCTCAATTTCGAGCTACCTACGAGACACGGCCGCGAGCTTTCGTACCATTCGTGCGGGATCTTGAGATCGACGCCGAGCATTCGGTGCGCCCGTTGCAGCAATATACGAAAAATCGCAACTTGAACGCGGCCGGGCGCGAGGAGACGGACAACTATTGAGACAGACAGGGATGGGGTTGGATGCTGCATGGCGTAATATCCGCTCTTCGTGTACCGCTCTCTCGCACACGCCCGCACACACGTACAGCGGGGGCTTTGGTCCCGTACGTGCTCGGGTCAGGGACCATGTACACGCCGTAGATACACATCCGGTATAATCCGAAGCCGGGGGTTCACCGGGGGTTGAACGAAACAACGGGCTTGTCGAAGCGCATTCCCCGACCGACTTCGCTGGCGGAGGTTCTCCGTCTTCCCTTCGTTTCCTTCCATTTCTCGGCTCCCCTTTTATCCCCCTCCCCTCTCCGCGATCTCTCTACGTTGCTCTCGCCGCTAATACGCTTGTATTTTTGTCCGAATCCTCCCTCTCGGCACTGTCTTTTCGTAATCTTTCACGTCTCGCTGCTCCCAGAATGGGACAGGATGGAAAAAAGCGCGGAAGGAGAACGAGGGTTGGTTTTAGGTTGACTGAGACAGGATGAAGTACAACCGGGCTCCCACCCCCTTACTCCTTTATCTTGCACGAGTATAAGATTGTTCTGTCGTGTCGGGAAGATCGCCCTTTTCCTCGGTCGAGATATACCACGCTCGCGAGGGAAATAGGGTGCGAAATGAATCTTCAACTGGATCGGACGCGTCGTGTGGGGGCGGTCATGTTATTTATAAATATATTATCGAATTTTTTTTTACATTAACCTCTTTTTTTTTTTAATCGGACTTTGCGATTTATTTAAATTGAACAGATTAATTGAGAAGATACATCGACGTGCATTTTTAAATAACGTAGATCTTTACAGAATTAAAAAATATATTAATTATTAAAATGGGCGTAAATTTTAACAATGGTTAATTTCATTATTGCACGTTGTTTCATTTTTTCCAAAAATCTCGCGCCCACCTGAATTTACGCGACATTTCATTATTTACAGTGATAAAAAGCACGCCATCAGCGAAAGTAGCTTTTTGTACAGAGAAAAATTAAGGTTTAGAATGACGCTGTGTATGATGTTATAATGGACACGTGCGCAAAGCTGAAACAAAAATTACGGTGATGCGGTGACGCGCGGCGTGGCTCAAAGAGATGAAAATGCAAAGATGCCGGCATTCAATCATATTTACCTTTTTTTTTTTTTTGTTACCTTACCACCGCCGCATTAATTAATTAAATACCCCATCGATTCGCGTATTCTTCGCGCACCTTTGACGGGACGCGCAAAACCGCACCGTGATATGTGACAGTATAATTATCTCGGCGAGATCGGGAGGGAAAAAAAAAAATAGCACGGCGTGCGAGAAATACGCCAAGTCCGGCGCTCGTTATCGGGCGCGCGTGCGAGGCACGTGCGGCGTTATCTTGCACACGCACGTATGAATATTCAAATCGGCGCGGGCGTTATATAATTCAACGCCAATTCAAGATAAGTCTCATAACCAATCGAGCGTGCCGGATTAATGCGCTCGCTCGGTATCGCTTAATTAAATACGCGACGACGACCGATTTTCACGTTTTACTCGCAGCACAGCGTCCCTCTCTGGTTCTATCTCTCTTTTTTTTTCTCCCCTGTCACGCGGTTCCCTCTCGGCTGTAATTTTGAAAAAAAAAAATCATAAACTTTTTTCCCTGGTTATTTGAGATCGGCGCGGACTATTATGGCTCTGGTCCATTCTTGTTTCTTTTTTTTTCTTTTATAGAAAACGGTATATCTCGCGAATATCGCGCGACGTTACTCGCAAATATTTTACCTTCGTATATTTTATACTTGACGGAAATATCTAACGTATCTAAAGAAAGGACTGAAATGGCGAAGCGGTACGGCAAATATTTCTCGTCGGGCCGCGGAAAGATATATGCATGGATTTTGCTGATCACATCCATCAAGGAATACGAAAGTCACGTGAATAATGCAAAAAAAAAAAAGCGCATCAAAGAACGGGAGGGAGTATGTTGTTTAATTACTGTCTCCACTGAAGAGACACCACTAATGTACCTAACATGCAAAGAGTTTTAATAAATTAAATACGTGATACGCGCGCGGCTGTTTGCTACTTTACATTATAAAAAAGCTTTTGATCTAAATAGTCCTTAGAACTTCCGTAAATTATTTTAAATCGTAATTTAAAGAGAATAATATAATTCTAAAAAGATAAATTAAAAATAATTATCGTTGTATCTTAATGATAATACGTTGATAAAAATTTTTATACGTCATATATAATGAATGATAATAAAATCTTGAAAGCTAATAAGTTAAAGTTGCAATTAAAATTTTTAATTTCTAATTATCAATTAGATATAAGTCTTTCTTAAATTTCCCTGGATTTCATCCGAGCGTTCATGTACGTAAAAGCGTTTGGTATCCATATACATTATGGGGAAAATAATTGCTTCCTTTTCTCAAAACTCTGAACTACGAATTCGTACAATTACGAAGTTCACGGCGCCAATTAGTGGACAAGTCTACCACCGTCGCGCGCCAGTTGATCGAAGTTCGCCAAATCTCTGGGTTGATATCGGGAACCATGTAGTTCTTGCGTTAGAGCGTTTTCGATTGTTGTCTTCAATAAGATACGTCGCGCGTGACCGAGTACACGTTACAAGAAAGATTCTTTGTTCTGCGAGAGAGAAAGAGAGAGAGAGAGAAGCGCCCAGATTCGAGCGCGCGGTGTAACAGACGGCCACTAAATCATCGGACGTCACGCTGAAGGGGAGTTCGCGATCGTTACAGCGATGACGTTTCTTGTTCCGATACCCGGCGCGAACTTTCGGTCCGGCTTCGTCGCGCGGACCCTCTTGACGAACTTCCGTTCCGCGAGAGAGCGTTTCTTACGACGCGACGAACCACAGAGCGAGTGGCAACTTTCCGTCGACTTTTCCCGGCGTCCCAGAGTGCTCGCGGAGTGGAAGAAGACGGCAATCTTCCACTTCGGACAGTCAGAGGTATTTTTGCTCCGCGCTCGGATAAGATTCAAGTGGCGGTACGTGCGAAGTGACTTCGAAACTCGGTCGCCGACTTCACCGGCGGTGTGACGGTCTCGCCTCTCTTTCTCTCATTGTCTCTCTCTCTCTCTTTGGCTCTTTCCTGGGTCGCATCGTCTTAATTTCGCCGCTCGCGGCCGCCGGGTTTATCCGACCGGCTCCGGATGTGTATCCGCGCGATCAGCCCGGAACCACGAACCGCCGCCGGCAAATATCAGCCAGTGTGCCCATCGCTGTGTGCAGATAGCTACGCCACGAATCCACGCGAATCCCGCGCGGACTCCATCGCGTAACAGGATATTGAACGGTATTTGTTCTGCGGATACGCGCGCAAACGACGACGCAGCGGCTCGCCGGGATAATTAATCATGCTACAGGAGCGCGCGTACGGTGTATACAGCGACTTCGACGGATGGTACACGGTATAGTAAATGTGATTTCGAGTCTCGCGACCAAGTCTCCACGTCGCGGAGTTTTTACCGTTGAAAAATTGACGTCATTTTTTACACGACGTCCAACTGGAATTTTCACGTCCCGCGGAAGTAAGCGGATACGCCTTGATTTATGACGGGCAGGGGGGAGGCTGTCGATGCGTAGGTTTTAACGTGTAATGTAACGTACGGCTAATCCCATCGAGCACGTCGAGTGAAATACCAGGGATATCCCGTTGTGTCGCATATGCCGATTTTTAAATACACCCGCAGGATTAAACGTAACGCCGCCGAAATGTATCCGCTCCCGGCGAAACGTCACCGCGCGAAATCGCCGGTATTCTTATCGCGATTAGCGAGATAATTTCTCAGGGCTGTAATCTTGCTTAATTACAAGCGCAACCGAGCGCCGGCAGTTCACGGTGGCTGACGTAACGCCGTGGAATCCAGTTTAAATTCCCCCGCTGATATTCCGGCCATGTATCATGCGCGTAAATCTCCTCGCAACGCAAACGTCCGAAAAGTTCTTCGTTCTTCGGTGAATGTTTCAGATTTCTACTCGGTTAATCCCGCGGATAGCGCTTAGACGGAATCGGCATTGGGGTAGGTCGATACCGTCGAGAAACTCATCAGTCTTGTCCCGGAACTTTTATAAAAGTTTTGATGGATTCACTTACGAAAGTTCGCGATAGGAAATCTATTTTACATATCGCGATTGAATGCACAATGTCATCTGTGACGAATTCGGAAACCCGGGCTTTCGGAAATATATATTCGTGCGCAATCCATTATTATTATTATTATTATTGTCGCAATTGTTATATTAATTATATCGCGTACAGACCGCGGACTTCCAAGCAATTATCACCGGCATTTTATTTCCCGAAACACCGTTTCCTTGTTTGTCTTCGTGAATAAATCAAATATGCATGTAGCGCCGAAATAAAGCTATTATTGAAATAACCTCCGTTATTATTTTTTCCAACGATTGTGTTTTGCGGTGGGTTTATTTATACGCGTGCCCATAATATTGCACGGAACAGCGCGCGACGTTAATGTCAGTTAATAATAAAAAAAAAAGTGAGTTTTTTAATAAATGAATTTAGCAAAAAACAAATTTTTGCGCATTCATAGGCTCTCGTATTACACGACACTTTCAACATCGAATATAACGAATAAAAGAGCGGCGCAAACCGACTATTCAACGAGCATTGACAGCGCGCGGCTTTATACAAATTGTTTTTTTTTTTTTTTTTAATGCCTGGTAATGCCTCGGAAAATACTTCACGTCTTTTTTATTCGTGCTACTTTTGCACGCGAATCGGCATAAGAACTCCTAAGTGGGGAATCTCTCGCGAACGAAACGTGATACACGTGAGTGCTCTCGTCGAACCGGCGCGATCAATAATTCCGCGTTTCGTTGGCCAGCGGCGAATAAGTATATTCTCTTAATGACTTTCGCGCGCCGCCCTTGTCCGATCGCGTTTCCCGTAAGGTTCGCGGAAAAACGACTCGGAGAGTTGGGCGCCTCTGATATAATTTGCCAAGAGTTTCCCGATACCGCTGCTCCTCTCCCGGCGCCGATTTTCTCCCCTTCCGAGCTCGCTCTCTTTTTCTCGCGCCCGAGTCTTTTCTTCACCGAAATTAACATCGGGCGCATACGGGAGGCGTCCGTTCGTTCCCCGGTTCTCTACTTAACCGATCTTGAAACGCGTCGATTAGTCTTCCGGGCATTGCTTCCGGCGCTCCTACGGTTTTTCAGAATAATGGAGCGGCGAAGACGAAAAAGCGCGGCGAGAGGGGAGGGGAGGGACGGAAGAAGAATGGAATAAGGAATGAGAAATCCGAAGCAATTATTTTCTCTATTTCCAGCGTAGGAAAAGGGAGGGAAAAGAGTGGAGAGGAATCGGTCGGAATGGACGAGGCGTAGACTCGATAAGGGAGCGTCGTCACGTTCGCCGTGGCGATGCCTCGCGATTTCTGACCCGTGTATCCGTCGAAGAAAGTCGGATCGAAACGATTAGGGCCTCGCTGCACCTCGTGCAACGGAATTCGAACGTCGTTTCCGGTCGTTCTCGACGGGGCGAGCCGGCCCCGTTACCATCCCAGAGATCGTTTCGGACGATGCCGCGCGCGCTCTTCTTTATATCCCATTACATTCCTGCACTGTTATTGTCTCGGCGCGCGGGACGGGCTTCATCAACTCGAAAGAGTTTTCCGGAGTCGCTTAACGTTTCGCCCGCGTCTCGAAGGGCAAAAACGAACGTGGGCGCTCAATCCGAAAAAGGCCACGTATGCGTGTTACTCTTTACGGCCCGGATTTGATACGGGGCTCATTGAGACGAAAGCCTGCTTAAGCGTTTTTTATATCCCGCGAGATGGTCGGTGTTTACAGCCGTATTTTCGAAAGCAGCACGACGTTATTTTACAGCGCGATGATATCTGACGTTTATACTCGAGTATTTTCGTTGATATCGCTCGTCGTATAGCGACGATCTGACAATTTCGTATCGAACGTCGGGAAAAACGTTTTTTTTTTCTTCTCCCGAGATAAAAAAAAAAAAAAGAAAAGAAGAAGATCTCAGAAACGAACTAGAACGCAAAGAGCTTTTCAATTAGCCATTAATTCTTCCAAGTTGCTAGCGACGGAGATCCATTCCGGTAGAATTTTTATCTGCGGTTTCATCAAGAAAATATCTACTTCTCAATCACATACGTTTTCAATCGAATTCCCCGCGATAGAAAGATCGACGCAAAAATTCGCCGGGCTCGCGGGTACGAGTCAAGCGGAAACGCGCAACTTCTGGATCGCGGTTTATTCCGTCGCGAGTCGATTCATCAAGCGGACAATCCGCGCGAGCGGGCGGCGCAAGAAGCTAATATTCCGTCGGTAACAAATGTACGCGGCAAAGAAATGATTCGAGGAAATAGCGGGCGGAAACTTGAAGCTGGATAAACTTCGAAGACTTATTACGATAAGGGTGCGCGCCGCGGAACCGCAATTTTTCATCGCGCAGAGGAAGACCCGCGCTTTTCCCGCCGCGCGGCGTTCGGCTCTGCGAGATAAACGGACGTTTAATGCGAGCGCCGTCACGACAATTAACATCATCCGTACGGTTTGTTTCGCTTCTCGCTCCGGAGAGCCTCGCGTGTTTGCGATGCAACGTCCGGCGGGCGATAAAAAATAACAACTCGATTGCACTCCGCTCGTATTTGCTCGTACACGCGGCAGGTGCGCGCCGACAGTTTCCAATTTTGGTAATGGACGCCCCCTTCTCGCGATCCATATTTTTAAATCGTCGTATCATTGTAATTTAACGTCACAAACGGCTATCGGAAATGCGTAATCACGATAAAATACACAGGCGCGATTTTATTAAA
This sequence comes from Cardiocondyla obscurior, assembly GCF_019399895.1. Taxonomy (NCBI): domain Eukaryota; kingdom Metazoa; phylum Arthropoda; class Insecta; order Hymenoptera; family Formicidae; genus Cardiocondyla; species Cardiocondyla obscurior. The sequence continues at coordinate 1,933,093 of NC_091866.1, forward strand.
AATCCGCGACGACGCGGAAGCTGTAATACGCTCATTAAAATTATTACATTTACAATATTCAAGGGAATTAATGAAATATCTGATTAAAGCCACGGAAAATGGGGTATGTTTCGCCCCGGAGGGGAATTTCCACTGATACATGTCGCATGAAAGAAAGCAGCTTGCATGTCAAAGGAATTCCAGCAGTCGAGGAATAAATCTCAAATCCAAGCCGTTCGAATTGAATGCGATCTCTTTGTTTCTTTTTCCTTTATTCCTTTTTATAGGAATGTCTATTTACCACCGTACTGCACAGTAATAAAAAAAAAAGAAATATCCAAGCGCGCGAGCTTTTTATCGAAAGTTACGTATTCCACGAGTTTAAGAACTTCGGCGGCACCGCGAAGCATCGTAAAATTTATGCGCGCGTTTTATCCACCCGAGATTCATCTCGTCGTTCCGTTCGAACGCATCCGGAGATCGGAAAGCGAGTCGCGAAAGGAGACGTGGCATCTTGTTTTGTCGTAACGACGCGGCCGTTACGCGCCGACGACATATGCTCGACGCGGTTACCACCGCACCGCGTCGCGCTCGCGGAGAGTTTAATAAAGCCGTTTTATGGGAGGGATATATCGCCGAGTCCCGCTCTATTATCACAACGGCTAGGACGTAGCAAAACGCCCGGTGGAAACGCTTCGAGGGCCGCGATAACGATCCGCCTCACCCCTTCGCCTCGCTAAATCCACAACGTTGAAGTCGCATTTACGGCGCGAGCGAGTAAGCAAGAATTTGGCGGCCCTTGCTCGAACTTATCACACCCATTCGTAGGGAGGAAAAAGTTCCCGCGTCCGCGAGATCGACGGATCCCGCTGAGGTGGATGCATCAGTCGTCCGATAGAGAGGGAAGAGGGGGGAGACGGTGTGCTTAGAAGTAAAACACTATTAAAAGTTGGCGGGAAAGGCGCGAGCGGACGATCCAGATCAATTACCTTTCGGGAGAACAATCCGGGCGCCGAGGGGCGAGCGTCGGCGGATACTGAAAACTTCGACCCTCATGGGATGGATCTCCATTCGTAACTTTCGTGCGAGCAAATCGAACGTATTCAGCGGCGTGAGGTGGGCCCGCCCGTCTCTCGCAGATTGCACGGGAGCGTCTTGGGAGAAATTCGTCGGATCGTGCCATCTTTAATATTTAAACCCACGCGCTAGTGCTCGCGATCGAAGGCGCGCCGTTTCTTTTTCGACATCATTTTTCTCCACGAGCTTAATCGATATCAATTTAATTGATAACGCTATATTGTAGAAATAATTATTGCGATAAGATCGCAGCGCTGTTAGGAATTTTTTAAAAGCCTGCTGCCACAATTGCACCCGGCAAAAATCATCGTGAGAGTTTCATGCGATCCCTTTGTTTATAATCGTTTGAATAACGCGTCCCTTCGAAATGGAGAATATGCTTGCGCGAGCACCATGTATAAATGCATGAAAGGGGAGGAATGCTGTGCCAAAATCGAGCTGAATACACGCGGAGAACGCGCACCGGATCGGCCAGGGCTCCGTATAATCCGCTTTAAAATTATTATTACCTTAGTTTCACTTTACTGTTATCGCTACGGTTAATTTTTATCCCGATCATTACGACCCCGATGTACGTGCGTTCACAGATCTCACGGCGGCGCGGCCCACGCGCTCATTAAAGCGCGAAGGGGGCGAACGGGGGCACGTGGATATAATCTTGAGAACAATTATTTTCGTGGGAAACACTCGCGGATTATAAGGGAAAACGATAATCATACTTAAATTTATCCCGATTGCGAGCCGGCTGAAACTGATTGCGATGCATTATCTCTTTATCGCGCAGTGCGCCAGATGCGGCCCTTCCCCCCTCCCCTTGTCCGCACCTTCCGAGATATTATTTCTTCAAAGAATCCTCCAAGAACATGGCGTCGGATTTTGCAGGGATATAAATGTTTCTTGCTCCCTCGGAAAAGTTGATATTTCCGCACTCGGGCGGTTTTTATCTCGCTCCCCGTAATTCCGACCACTCATCGAAAGGAGAGTTGATTCGGGTAAATATAACTCTTGAAACTAACATGTTTCGCCGGCACTTCCTTCCGTTTCTTTTTTTCCCCTCCTCCCTCCCCTCGCTCGCTCTGCGTTCTTTTCGCTCGTCGGTGCCGACCCTACGGGTTTCCAATAAACCCGGGGATCCTAAGAACGCGGCTTGCGGCCGAAGTGAACTTACAGCGGATTTACACGAGTCGAGTGGCGCCGTATCGTGTGTATCGACTGGCTGTCGATCCGACATTACGTCTGTTGTTTTGCGCCGAACTCGATACCCCGCGCACTGGTTTACGTAACCGAGGGGAGAAGAATTGGTCACACTGTTGCGCCGATATTGGAAGTCGAACATCGGTGATATCGACACCGGCGTTCTGCAGCGGAGACCGTGACGGATATCCCTGCGGAGCACACGAGTTCCTCCGCGCCGGAAAAATTTGCCAAGTTACTTGGCCCCTTCCTCGCAAATAAGAAAGAAAACGTTGCGTCTTTTCGAAGTTTTTCCCGTCTCAATATCAAACGTCAGTCAAGCAGGTTGTTCAAGGATTCAAACCGCGAGGCACCGTGGAAACAAATTAATTAATTAATTATAAAGTTGCCGAAAGCATATTTACAGTAATCGAATTCTATCCGAATTCAGCCCAGCTAAAAATAATTTACCTTCTTTAAACCGAAACTCGCCACTCACGGGTGTCCCTTTTTCTAGCGTTTAATCGGCCAGGAGTATGTTTAAAATATTAAACAGTGAAGATAGAGACCGAATTTATATTCGTCGCATGAATTTCATCTCGAAAATGTATTAGGCGGGACGTTAAAAAATAAAGAGGCGTACACTAGTATTTAAAATAAAACGTAGATAAGCCAAATACGGACTTCTCAAATTCTGTTAAAAGAATATTAAATTGTGTTTTAAGATCTCCGTCGTAAAGCCGTATCGCGTTTCGAGATAAGAATTGAGATCTTTGGCGGAAGCTATAAAAACCGGTTTAGAACTCGATCTGGAAAGGAGCCAAAACCCCATCAATTGTATCGGGATCCTAAAAATGTGCGTGCTAACTTCGCGGAGATAACTAAGTTCCTCCCTTTTGAATAAAAATTTCGAATCGTCCGCTTTTCTACTTCCACTATCTCTTTCGCGATCGTTTTACTTAATCGTGATGAAGTGGCGAGTACACTAGCTCATTAATCAGAAGCCGAGTACAAAGGAAATTCCTAAATGGTGTGCCTGGCGTGCATTAATCATAATGCAGTGGAAACAGGCGCGGGGATCGCTACCCGTGTTTGAAACGTAATATTTTCTTTAAAGACGGCGAACAAAGTCCCTCCCCTTCCCCCTCGTGTTTATTGTAGAATGCGCAGCGACACTGTCTCGCGTCGGAAATGGAGTTTCCATGACTCAACGATATCAGATAATGCGAAGAGACGCGAGGTGAGACGACGTCACGCGCGTTACGGCGCGGCGTGTTTCGCACGGGGAAATCGCTTTGCAAAATGTAACCGCCGCGCTTCTCCGTCCCCGGAGGAGGCGGCAGCTCGTTTGCTCTCTACGTGGGAGATTTCGATTACCGCGATTACGAAGTTGAACTGGCGAAAAAGCGACCCCGGCAGGTCCGCGAAACGCGGGTATTACCCAGTTATGTATTGTCCCTTCCGAGGCGAGAAAAAAGCACCACTCGCGGCTCTTTCGCCGCGCCATCCCCCCGGTTCTTACTTTAAAGAAACAACGGGTTCGAGAAGATAAATGCGCTCGTTTTCTGTAGCTCGACTTCGAGGAAGTCTTAATGCGAAGAGCCGCCATTCCTTTAGAGTTTTTGCGCCGATTTCTGGTTTCCCCGGCTGGTTACTTGGGGAAACCGCCACCTTATCTTCAGCTCGCCCGTATTTTATGAAACCCTAAAGCATGATATAATATCTGTGCTTCTAAACGAGAACTGATAGGTATATACTGGCCAGAGTGGGCTTTAGGTACCGGTTTGGGGATTCAAGCCATTATTCTCTCTACTTTTTTTTCTTTTTTTTTTTTTTTATTACGGCATAAAATTTAAAATCGTTTCATAATCGCAATTTTATTAAAATTAAGTATGGAGGGAGAATCGTTTTATTTCATTACGCGATAATTAAATTACGCGTTCGAACGTTGTTACACCCGCGATAATTGATAGCCCGAAAACGTTGATCCGATAATTGCTAAAGAATATGCAGCGAAATATTTTGCAAACGCTTTGCGATAACGCGTATCATTATTTTGCAAAATTATATATATATATAAAATGCACGAAATTTATGTCCGCTCGCGCGTTCGCGTTATCCGCATTGAAATGTCAATATTGGCCGACTGAAATTGCGAGGTATGCCCCTTCGTGAAATCGCCGGTGGCGCGGCGGAAAATTTATCGAATTACATTCTATACTTTTCGGAACCGGGATACCTTGTATTTCTTGCGCGAAAGGGGACGCGGTGTCTCGCTCACGATAAATGCTTCCGTTTACGGAGGCTTTAACGTTCGGGAAGGGGGGAGGGCCAAAGGTCCTGGCTCCTGTCGACTGTACAAAACTTTTCACCCTCTTTTATTCCCTTTATTTTTTGCCGGCAGCCACTGTCAAACACAAAGTTCCTCGATATCGGCGCGAAGGTATTATCGGCGGAAAATATGATATTTGCCAACGTTTACGGCGTCGATAAGAAGACCTCGAAACAATATAGTCCTGTGAATTAAACGAATATCCGGTTTACGATTAAAACATTTCGTTACGTGAAAGTTGCAACGAGACTGTACTATTTTACTGTATTATTTTTTAATAATCGTCAAATATTGTTCCTAGCTTTCTCACTTTCCGCCAAACTAATATGTTATCGATTTTCATGTAATTATTACGCGAATCTTAAAATTATTACAAATAAAAACATTAATTTCTTTATATTTTCAATGCGTTGGTGCTCCCAGCATGTTTATTCGGCGATATTTAATTTGCTTACATAACAACGCTTCGATAGCTCGACAAAGTAAATTCGTATTACTGATGATCGACTTGTCTCTTTCTCATCTCCCCGTTCATTCTGCTCCAGTCGCCTTAATACTGTCGCGACGCCAGCATCCGAATCGAATGCGTCCTCGCTGCGTTCTCGCCTCACCTATTCGGCGCACATCCGGATCTTTGACGGTGGCGACGCGTAAATATGCGATAAAGGCGCGATCGTGCTTGTAAAGAAGAACGTTTTAAATTCCACGGGTGCAACGTTTAACGACGTTCCCGTTTGCCGCTTATCTCGCGCACTCGTTGTCGTAACTCGCGACGATTATGCACCTGTCTCAGGTACGTGAAATGACATTACTGTCCTTTTCCCTCTCCGCCCAAGAAACCGAGACGTTCCGCGAACTTCTCGATAGGTCCTCGTGGTCTCGACAGATTCCGGTCCCGTAATATTTCTCGAGTACATGAAAGAGCGCAACCTCGGGTTTGGCCGGACATCCGTTAGTTTCCGTTGCAGAAAAATGGAGAGCGACGTGGAAACGATGCGCAATTTTGCCGGCGAAAGCGCGACGGTGGCGAAGGCACGTTAATTGGCGTTCATCTGGAAAAGGTTTACCGTAGCGAGGACGTGCGAAACGTCGGTGGGCCGAAGGGCTGCGCGGGGGGAAGCTAATTACCCCGCGGGAAAAATTCCTTGGCACATGCCGGCCGGTGGCGAATCCCGAGCGTCACCCTGGGACTAGCCGCTGGCGTTTCCATAACTTTTCACCGGGATGTTAATTGGATTCCCTTTTCTCTCCTTGACTTCTGTCTCCTCTACTTTTTTTCCCCCCGTCCCTTCGTCCCCGCCGATCTTGATTGTCGCGTATGCTCGCTTTGCCCCAATAGCCGCTTACTTTATTTCGAATTTATTACACCGCTTAATTGCTGTTCTGTGATTCTTTTGTTGGTGCGCTGAAAATGCCTGTCGTAACGACAGCAAAAAAACGCGCTTCGGAAATAAGGTGTAGCATTAAAACACAGTTCGGAAAAAGGGGAAAAAAAAAGAAAGTTTCAAAAATTGCTTTAATTACAATTTTTCGCCGAGTTTACGATTTAACCTGGGACCTGGCAGGGATTTAAATTAAATCTCTTTACGTAAAAAAAAAAAAAAAAAAAAAAAAAATCGATAGTTTACAATTTTATAAAACGTTTAAGTGATTTGCTAGATAAAGGATTTGCGCGAATAAAAATAAGAATTAACTTATAATGTTAATGAAGGAAAAATCACGTGTCGCGAATAAACTTGTTAATCGATGAGCGACTCGACGAGTAAGATTTGTAGAATTTTATCGAGTCGTCAGGGTAAAAATAATTATTTCTCTGGCCTCGCGAGATGCAGTTTGCAACCTGTTGGCTCGAATGTCAAAATGGATTTCAACGCCGGCGGGGGGCCTTTTTCGAGCGACCTCGGGCAACGAGTCGCAAGTTGATCCTCGCAGCACCCGCGTCTTAAGCACCTCGCGGCACGTCTCGCGACGAGTTTTACGAAGGGCGAAGTTGCGAAAGTACGGCGACACGGTAACTTTAAAGCGGCGGCCCGTAAAACTTTCGCGTCATTTTTAGCATAATCGCAATACGCGTCGAGCGGCCGGCGCTCGGCCGGTTAATTGGGTATTAATGAAAGAGGTAATTATGTACGGAGTAGAAGAGCGACGGCGAAGTTACAATTGGCTCCGGTTACTCGAGACGATCTTCCCTAACACTTTCTCGTTACCGCAAGTAAGAATATAAGGGAGCTGAGCGGGCACAAGTTTCCGCGACGTCGCGTTTTGGATAATAATGTAAATCCAAGGTGGAAATTGTCAGGCAAGTTCGCGATTAGCTCCCCTGCTGCTTGCAATACGCCGATGTTTATCGCGCGCACGCGATGTCGCAAAAACCATCCAATTTCCATGGTGAATTTACATTGTAATCCACTGTAAAACGTGACCGTAAACCTCTTCGCATTCGGAGCACCGCCGCCGCGAGCAAGAAGCTCTTCGTAATTGCACGAGAGCGCGTAATTATAGCCGGGCTGCCCTAATTCATTGGTTAAGCTCTAATTGAGTAACCAGAGGAATCGCGTGTAAATGATAGTCGCCAATAACTACTCGGAGTCGCTCGGAGCGACGTCCACGTCTCCCCTTCGAAATTACGTCCACGGTCTCGATACGTCATCCCTTTCTCGCTTCTTCACGCTATTTATATTTAATGATTAAAAAATAACGATCACTCACCGATCACCGTTAAATTGACTTTCGAGTTCCTCGTCTGGCCGATTTGGAAATCCACGCGACACCTGTAGATGCCGGCGTCCTCTTCCCGCGTGTTCTCGACTCCCAGCTGTGCCGGCTGCTTGTCGAGCATAAAGTAAGCGCGATGCGAGAACACGCTGTCGTCCGACCATCTTTCGGCGACGCCAAACTCTCGGTTCCTAGCGTCGATGCTGTGACAGGAAAAAAAAATATATTGCGTTAGCCGGGGACTATCGTTTCGCGTTAATCTCTTCTGGAGAATGCGCAATCTGCTTTATGGATAATAGATGAACACTTATAATGGACGCGCGCGTTCGCTCCTCCTCTTTCACCATTCCGGATAAAAGGGAGCTTATGACGTTAAGCTGTATCGAAAGTATTTTACAGGCGAATTTGATCGTATTAATGTCACTGGATTATGTATTCTCTCACCTTTTGATATTACATATTAATATGTACGTGTAAACGAATTTAGTATGCGATAATGATGATGATAATGCGATAATTTCCGTTTCAGAAACGCGATTCGGAGAGATTAAATTGTGTGTCGAAATTAATAAAAAGTGCGAATAAAATTCCGCTTCGTCGGGATGAACGCTTTTGTGGCGACACTTGAAAAAAAAAAGTTTGAGAGGGGCGTGGCAAAACGTTACATTATGCGCGCTGCATTTTGCAGGGGCATTTTATCGCGCGGTCAGCTGGAGGGGAAAGGTCGGCCCCCTGCAAATAATCCGACGGGCAGATTTCCGAAATGCCATATCGCGGCTGTTTACGATACGCGGGCTGTCCGCGGTAATGAGCATGCGAGCGAAAACATCCGTTTGAAAAATGCTGTCCCGCTGAAACTTGCGGAGGGAATAATTTCACGGTGGATAAAGTACTCGTTACGGGAATTGTTGCGAAGACAAAACGTGCCGCGAACGTTCGCGTCGCGAAAGCGAAACGGACTGCAAAACCGATTGTTCTCCGCCATTTCTGCAAAACGGAGATTTTTCCCGTTGTCGGTTTTGCCCGCCCGTACCTTTCTACCGCGCGATTACCGCCGCCGTCCAACGAAGTTTTTGCGTTTTTGTCCCGAGATCTTTTTTTTTTCTTTTTATTAATTTTTTTTTCCTTACATCGGCCTCGCTGAGAGCCCGTTTGAATCGATACAAGGGTGATATTTAAGGCGACGTAAAAAGTTCTGAAAAGACGCCGAGCACCCAGGCGAGGCGTAAGTATTACAGACACTAAGCGAAGTGTTCCACTTTTACCACGTTGCTTTTTTAATAATTTGTTCTTGATAATTTTTTCAACCCCTTCGTCATTAATTTATCTCAAATAGGAACGATGCAACACATTTATAGCTTCCAGATAAACGTTAAAAGTATGGAATTGAATTTATCCAATAAACCTGCAACGGAAATAAAATTACATTTTACGATTGATTTCGAATAAACTGTATTTTTAAATAAACAGTTGATTAAATCGAAACAGTTGCGAAAATTTAAGACGCGAAAAGCGGGAGAGAAAGCTCGAAAATAGGTGATTTTTTAACGAGATCTATCCGTGTCGTCTAAAATTGACACCTCGATGTTTCGAATATTGAAATTTTGTCGTCGAAAGTAGGTTAAAAAAAAAAAAAAAAAAAGAAAAATGAAAAATCCCGAAACTCGAAACAGGTTTTGGCTGCCACGGGTTTTAACAACGTCGCCGGTAACTCGAGCGGCCACGTGCACTCGTCAATTGTCACTCGCGCGACTCAATGCTAAAGGAAAAAGGGCACACGCGCGGATTGCGGACGATCGAACAGAATCGCGGCGATTTGAACGCGGCGAGCATCATTATCGCGGTAATTTCGATTAATGTTTATGAGCGTCGTTCCCTCGCGGATTTGTCAGTCGACACGAAGGAATAAATTAAAATCCACGGGGAGGATTTCGTGGCGCATAGTTGAAATCGCGCTCTAGCGACCCGGCGCGTTATCGCGGCCGTTGTAATTGGCACATAATTAAAGTTCCTCCGTCGATCATTATATTCCGCGAGCAATCATAATTCCGGCTGGCGCGCACTATCAAATTGTAATAATTATACTGGGCGTAATTGATTTCATTTCAACGGCGATCGCGCGCTATTCCCCTCCCCCTTTTCGTCGCTAATTACCGCCTGATGATTTGCCCCGTGACGACTGTGACACGATTTTTTAAACTTCCTATTCCGGGCGCGAATAGCGGAAGCCGTCCGTCGTTTGTATTCGCCGGCCGCGCGATCGTTATTGCCGCGGGTGAAAAAGCGCTAGTATTTTCGCGACTTAACGCCACGAGCGAATGAACGAATCCGCTTAAGTGTCGCCGTCGACATTTCTCCCGCGTTTTAGGATCCGTTACGTTACCGCGTCACGGGTTCGTCGGCGTACATATCGCGACGTTTGAGAAGGGCTTTCGAAACCACGCGCCGGAGACACGCCGGGCGGTTCCTGCTCCTCCGCGAAAGGGAAGCGGATGATGGCGTCCAGTAGTCCCGAGCCGCACACACCGTTCGGTCATAAAGTGCTTAATGTAATACCGCCGCGGCTAATCTGCGTAGACAAGGGCCGCTTCGTAAAAAACGCAATACATGGTCGACGTGCAGTGACCAACGCGGCGATAGATAAAATTTTGAAAAACAAATGCGATGATATTGGCGACACGAATTAGGTAACGGTAAGCGCGAAAGAAGCCTTTTGTTATTTATTGAATTGCACAAAAAAAAAGAAGTATATATATAATTGTATAATCTCGTTATAAAATTATGTGCCAATGTATAAATTATGCGGCGCACGTGGCGAGACATGTAAAATTTCTCAGACGAATAAAACGTTATATTTCACGGGTGAATTGTTTACGCGCGCGATATCCGATTGCGTCGCTTCAGAATCGCCAGATCGAACGCGATTTATTTTCAACATGGTGGAAATAATTAACCCCATTGTCGCGCACGGGCAAGGGAAAATTTTCGCGATAAGGGGCAATCTGTTTGTTCTCCCCGCATAGTTCACGTACTTTATGAGATACGTGAGGGAAAATTAAAACGGAGCGAAATCGCGCCGGGCGATATAGGGAGAGACCGGGCCGGGATGCGCAATTTTATTGTCCGCCGGGGATTAACTCGGTTAAGACGCCGGCGTTCGCGCGTCTATGAAACTGTCGCGAAAATTTCGTTATCCACGAACTGGCGCTCGGTCGCATTTTGCGCCCGACGAGCGGGGAAAAACCGCCGCGCGGCCGGCGCACGTGACGGATAATTAAAATCTGATGCAAAATCACGGGAGAGCCGTTTAAAATCTGTTTGCGATACTTCACGAGGAACGGATGCAAAATACTCGCCACGTTTTCCTCTCCTTCTCTCTCTCTCTCTCTTTTTCACGTTGCCTTTTTGTCACGTTTTTCAATCGTAAACGCATATTCTCGAGCCCCGGATTGCGTTCTGTCATTAGTATGTGCATCGCGACGCGACATGGACCATGTAACGCGGCCGCGAAATCCAATCTGTATTATTCTGGACTGGATCCAAGGCAAGCGATTAAAAACCGTCAGCTTCGAGCCTCTCGCAGTCTTTCCCGGATATCGATAGCATTCTCTCCACGATATTAACAAAATGATTGACAAAATGATGACCCGATAATAACGATAAACAATACAACCGTGATTGCAATAGTAATATAATTTCCTTATGCGTTTATTACGCTTTCGGTAATTATTTCGTCGTGCTAGCGAAAACAATGCCGCGACGTAATATAACAACGACTGCGACGACATAATATTTCCCACGCGTTTATTACTGTCGTTATATTTCTGTATTTAGTTCGTCGCGCGTGAAAATGATAATCGCGCAGTTCTCGACAGTGTCTGGCACATCGTCCCCTCTTTCCTTCCATTCTTTCTTTCTTTTTTTTTTCAACAATCCCCTGAATCGATACTTATGCAATATTCAACGGTTACTCCTATCGCAAACACGGTATGCGTTCTTTGAGCGGGACGACGACGAAAATCGAGTTCGAAGACAATTTTCGGATAAAAGCGGACTACCAATCTCGCATTGTCCCCGACGAGTTGTTTGCAATCCGCTCCTGTTACGACTGGCAGCAGCAGTTCGCAAATCGCCGTACACGGTCTCCGGCGTCTGTGTATGCTCGGTCTGCGCGCACCCTCGTCTGTGTGTGTACGGATTGATTGCACTTTACCTGTAAACTGATGTACCGAGATCCTCGCGATACCAGAGCACAAGATGCACGGAGTCGCCCTCGTGAGTGGTTGATATGTCGCAGGGAAGATAGGTGGAATCTCCGACCAGTGCCACGATGTGTGATATGGGTACTAAACACAGAAATGCGGAAACGGTTAGATGATTAATGGCGCAGGGCAATTTCGAGATGAGAATAATCTCCGCTTTTTTTTTTTTTTTTTTTTTTATTATTATTATTCCTTCCCCTCGATTTCGCGATGAGTTATTCTTGTCAGCTGACGCGACTCTTAACGTATGGAAAATACTAACGTAAACGCTTCTAGTTGATCGATCGGTCGGGACGCGTAATTAAAATTTACACGGTTCCCCCTTTCGGTCCCGAAAAAAAAAATTCTTCTCTCTCCCTACGAATTGATGCGCTCTTTGCGGACGACCCGCGGGGGCCGCCGCTTTATGTCACGTGCGCTATAAAAATGTTGGCCGCCAAGTCGAACGCGATACGTCCGCATATTGATAAAAGCGTAATTTTCTCGCGTCGCATATAAATGAATTCATTCTGTCAGAATAATTTTTCACTTTGTATGCAATTACGCATCGTGGGCGGCGGCGCTTCCCGAGGGCGGGATTCGTGATTATATAATTCACCGATGCGTGAATGCCCGCGTAATGCGATAAGTATCAGCCTATTATTGCCCGTTCACATCAATACACGTGCAATCGCGTCCGATATTAGGATAAACACCTTCGTTAAATTGAATTTAATTTATTGGCCGCTCCGGCGATAGCCGTTCCCTCGTGTACATAAGAATGCACGCCGCTGATGCCCGACGTTTGCGCGATAAAGAGAACGATGAGGAAACGGCGATATTAATTTTTTGCGCGCCAAAGAGACCGCGGACGCATTTTGCTTCTCTCTCATTAACTAGTTTCGCAGCGGCATATGTAACAACGGCTGTTATTGCATGTATTACGGCCCGGGCATTTTATATACGCGAGATAAAGACTCCGAGGCGCCGTTCGCTGCACCCCCTCGATGAAACACCGCCGGCTGCATATTGCACGAGGCCGTACGAAAACTTCGGTGCGCCGTACGAATAGGTCGCAATAAGGCCGTAAAAATTCATCGTCAGGATAAAAATTCGAAATGCCGAGGGAGCACCGGCCGGCTACGAAGCGTGGCCATCCCTTCACGCGGAACTAAAGAATCATTGTTTAACGCCTTTCTCTTTACGCTCTTCTTGTTCACTTTCAACGTTCACGGCGATGGAAAATCGTTATACCGTTCACAATTCCGCCATTTCGCGGAAACGTCGTTGGCGGAACCGCGCTCGACACATCGTATCGCCGACAGACCTTTCGCGGCCGCGAGACATCCGGTTAACGAGGATATCGACCAAGATTTCATCGGCGCACCTCTCGTCGGAAATAAAGTTCACGCCGCGAACGTTCAAGACGAGCACCTCGTTTTGTGTCGCTCTACTCGGGCGCAGCTCCGAGGTTGTATGAATATCATTTTTTTACAATTACGCTGACGGGTCGATGAAAAACGCCTCGACACCACGTCAATTCCGAAAGCGCACCTTCGGTCGGCTGTTATTTTCTTATATAACGGGAGGGAAAAAAACCCATTTGTGCAACAATAACTCGTGCCAGATCTCAGAAAAATGCACGACTGATGCGGGTGACATTTATAACTTTGCAATACAATAAAAATACAGATCGCAAATATAACTTTTTTAAGTTTCGCGTGTGTACAAATTATTTTACGAAAGCTCGTATGAGAGAAATAAAAAGATAATTATATAATTATTATGATAAAAGCTGCGACTAGTTAGAATTATGCCTTTTCATTCTGCGGATCGTCCACGCAAGTCGAATTAATTAGACGCCCCGTAGCGATTATCAGACAAGAATTCTCCTCGCTTATTTGACGTCGAAAAAGTAACGGCATCGAGGAGTCCATGTAAGAGGATCATCAGAGAGCGAGCTTGACGATAATTCGATCCCGCCGGCATATGATACGCCCGGTAAAATCCTCATGAATTCGAGGAAAATTAGAGTATTACGTCTTACTACCGAACGGATTAACGCCGCAAATGCGGCAAACCGTTGAGTCCCTTTTGCGAAGCGCGCCTCTGCAGATTTATCTAAAAATCAGAAACGCGAAGCCGCGCCGGAATTAGAAATCTTCGCCGAAACGTCGATTCGGCGTTATCGCGCTCCCCCGAGGCAAATCTCCCTATTTATTTTTATTCTTTTTTATTTTATTTTCTCTTCGCCCTTCTCGTTCTCGCAGCCGCGATACATTGAAGATCTTGCGGCCGCGAAGGAGTCTAGGTCGCGCATTTTAACGGCGGGTGATTTCATCGGGCCGACAGGCGCGGTGAGAGCGGAGCAGTTTTGTTGCGCGGTAATGGCTCTCGTCGATGGTTAAAATGTTTTCTCTCCCTTTTCGCCAGCCGCCGTTCCCTTGTCGTTTTCTTGCGCCGGGATATCCGCCGGAGTGCATCGTGTCGTCGTCGCGTTTCGTATCTAATACGAGCTCTCTCACGCTCCGCTGGGAACCGAGACAACGCATTTTCCGCATGTCGCGGGAAAACGACGCGCGTTTTCTTCGCCCGCGCTCTCTCTCTCTTTCTCTTAGCAAAAGCTCACACACTTGACACCTTCTAAAATCGCTGTGCGCTTTATACATTCTCCGTCCGTCGAATACCTCACGTGATCGAATGCGTATAAAAATTAATTGAATCGTTAAGCAAGGCGAGTTTTTTGCGTCGCGCGGTAATCGAAAGATGTATTTCGGTTCACGTCGTCTCTTATTATCGCGCCCCGTGTTGAAGGGACGTGTGACGTTTTCCTCCCCCTCGGCCAATATTCGCACCCTTCGCTTTGCCTCCGCCGCGCGATCGTTATAACGACGTTCGAAAACACGTCTTGACGTTTCGTGCCGTATCAACGACACATGTGCATTATATCGGCGACGTTGCAGGCGTCGCTTGCGTCATGCTGTTTGTCATATCGCGGGAAGCATGTACGCAAACGGCTGTCGTGCAGCGGCGGTAGCAGCCAGCAGGAGCGCACCATACAGCCCGAATCGATAATATCAAAGGGAAGAGAGAGAATTAGAGAGACGGAGAGAGAGAGAGAGAGAGAGAGAGAGAGAGAGCGTGTAGGCTTCGGACTTTGCGGCCGGCGGTCTGTTCCGATTTGACCCACATAGAGTCCCTAACGATGCAAATCGGCCTAGACCGGTATTTCCAGTTGTACACGGGCGCGCATTCGAAAATTGCATTTCGCGGTCTCCACGTCCCTTCCTGCTCGAAAAGGCAAGGGAAAAGACTCGGAGGTCTCCGTCTTTACGTAGTATTTATTATACATAGGTATATACAATTGCACGATTGCAGAAGATAAGAAATTGGTCGATCAAACATAATTTCCCGCCATGCATATTGAATAAATTTATTCATCTAATTTTATGTAGATTCATATTTAAGAACGTTTGCACAAATAGAAAAAAAAAAAATAAATAAAAATTCCTAAGCATGAAATATTGATAAAAATGTTATCGGCCTCGATTGCTTCGCACCAGTTATATCCAACGAATAAATAAATGAGCAAATAAATATAGAACCCGTTTCACACATCTCTGGCACTTGGCGGGATTATTAATCATAAATACGACGATCAAACATATTTAACGCAACGCGAGATGAATCTTTCACGTGCGCCAGTAGGATAGTAACCAAACGAATGTAATTTCTGCGCGTGTGTGCGTACGCGCTCGCACTACTCAATTCGACGCATTAGGCGAGGCATTAAATTTACAAATACTTTATCGGCGTAAATGATAAGCCGCGCCGCGGCGGCCGCGCGAATGTTATATCAGGGATGAAATATTTAGCCCCGCTGGCCGAGGGCTGGATAAATACCGTACGGTAGCATTCGGCACCCGCGGGAGCGAATAAAAAATGTATTTATAATAATTGAAATGTTTTCGCGGACAGGCCGCGCGGGCGCGCGCGGTATTACCCGCCGCTTGCGCAAACTCGCGGATTTATTCGCGGCAGTAGCTTATGTCGCTGCAACATGGATGCACCCCTGAATAAAGTATGCCCGGCAAAAGCAACCTCGCCTCCGATTCGTCATTGTTTAATATTTCGACTGCGATCTCGATTATTCATACGCCGCGATATTTTCCGAAACGGATCGGCCGCGGACCGCTTTCCGCGTTCTCGTTCGCGCGTACTTTCCGGCAGAGACGCCGCCGAACCTTCCCTCACTTTTAAAACCTCATATGGAGACAACCGGTGTTTGGAAAAAAAAAAAAAAAAAAAGCCCGTCGGGGCTCGAAACGATACGCAACAACGTCCGTTGTTCGGACAAAGCGAACACTTTAATGCCGAACACGCAGCGGAATTGTATTAACGTCGCGCCCGCGTTTTTTTCCAATTTTCGAACGCAGCTCACGCGTGTAACGTTCCGCTCGCAGTTTTTAAAGGCTCCGGTTATAACCCTTTGGCCACATTCACCTGTCGCTCGCAGTTTGCTGCTCGTACGCGACGTCGATTACCGCGGAATGATACGACGATGAATTCTAGAGGAGAAAAATAAAAAAAATATTTCACCACCATTAATTTCCCCGGCGCGGGACCGGAAACGCGAGCTCGGTGCATTTCACCGAGGAAGAGAGACGTGCGCATTTAAGATTAACAGGTTATTTAGTTTGCGAAATGAAACGCGACACGTGCTGTTTGCATTGCATTTCTGTCAGAGAATTACATTTGTAATCTCTCTGTTAATTGAAAGACACGCGCACGATTACAAATATTGCGTGCACTATTTGCATACAGGAGAGGAGGGGGACATTTCAAATATTCCTTGCCCGTCGCGTCGCGTTGATAATAAAATTTAACAGCGATCTGCCGCGGCGGGGCTGCGCCGTGTCGCCGGCCGCCGCGACGCGCCCGAACTACTTAAACGCCTAATTGCGGAGCGATAATTTATTAACGCGATCTGCATTGAGAATTCGGTTTGCAGTCGAGTTCGGCCAAGTTTGACGGATCTCGCGGTACGGTTCCTCTTGATACGCTGCGTACGAGCGCGCTCCCGTCCGCAGAGGACTTATTTAATGATCGGTTTATCTCGCAGCATCGACTCTTGATGCCGGAAATAAGCTTGCAGCATTTCATCCCGGATGTATGCGCGCGGGCGTAGCCCGAGCTCGTCTCGGCCGCGGTGTGTCCTGAGGGATCCGTCGTTCCTATCCTCGGCCGACCGCCGTTGGTTTTGCCAATGTAAATTGACTTGTCAATTTGCACAATGCATAGCAATAAGCGAGCACGCTGATGTAGCACGTGCTTCGAGCCTGTGACACTCTCATGGTTTCACGGACGGGTGACTCGGTAATACCCACCATCACCGCCCATCCCTCGGTAGAGTTCGCGGGGGGAGGGAAAAAATGGTCAAAGGTACCGAGGCTAAGCTGATTCCCCCGAGCGCGTAGTAAAAAATTTAGAATTTATTACGCGCGATATGACCGATCCAGTCGAAATTCGGGAATATTTTATTAAAGCGACGAAATTTTTATTCGCTCGTGAAATATACGTATCCAATCGCATTGGCGTTTTAAGGCAAACGGCACCGACGAGCGTCTCTCGAACGTATCACAGGCGTATTTAATGAAATTTACGGCAATTCGCGCGCCGAATTTTAGAAACTGCTTTATAACGTGGGTCGTTTTTATATAGATTTGCCATCGTTGACGAGTGTGATTGAAGCTTAATATAATTATCGCGCGCCACATACGTTGTTATTCAGGAAATTACGTAGTGCAAGGATTTAATTGGATGATTACGGCGACGGTGGCGGACGCGCCTGCGTCGACCACGAAGACGGCCGCCTCGATCGAGCGGCGCCCACGGTGTTCCTTTATTGGACGGGTGATATTCTGTCAAAATATTTTCTATCCCGACCCTCGTGGCGTGTATTTCATTTTTCTTGGCCGAACTTAATTTCTCGAAGACGTCGATACTGTCGGCCCCCGGGAGCATTTTTCACCAAACAATCTCTCCGAGCACGTCGCGCTCTCTTATTCCGTCCGTCATTTCGAGCGACATTTCTATATTCCACGATATACCTCGCCATCTCAATTCGCACACGCATTTGGATTCTGTATACCGCCATGGACATGACTTATAATCCTTGTGACAGTAGCGATGTTAATATTTCAATGCGATATCTCTTTCGGAATTATCCAAGTATTACCTTATAAGTTTCAGACATATGCAAAAAGATACGATATTTGAATTCTATTTCTAAACTATTATAATCATTAAGTTTATTGCGCTTACTTAATTTTCTTTTTTTTTTTAATGTCTCTTCAAATCGTAAGATTTCTTTTTCTTGCTATTATGTAACGTATTTATACCAGAAAATGGGAAAATTTACGTGTTGCGTTATGAAAATCAGATAAAACGCGGAATATAAATCTCGAATAACGCTGGTTGATGAAGTAAGAGCGCGCTCGATACATTCGCAACTTTGCAATTACGGCAAAACTATTCGCGGTCTCGCTCCAAGAAAAACTCGAAAGGAGATTTCTGACTTTTCGAGTCTGCGTCAGGACTTATTTTAATTATGTTTGCCGCAACTGAAAGACAATCCTGCCTGCGAACCCGAAACAGCAAACCGATATTGCAACTTGTACGTCAAATATGTAATAATGTAACGATATTATATTTAAAAACGGATTAAATTATTTATGCATGTCGTATCGAAAACCGGCGCGATGGTCTGCCGCCGCTGCATCAATAACGTCATTCTTCATTTATCCGTCAGTTACCAAGTATTTCGGTAAAAGAAAGTCCGTGCGTCACCATGAAAATTACCATCGCGAGACAAAAATTTTTCCGCCGAGCCGGCAGATTTGTTTTCGGTATTTTCAATTGCATGCAATTTTAAAAAATTACAGACCGAAAGCTGTCATTTACGGTTTAAAAATCTCTTTTATTTGAATTATTTAGAAACAAAAACTGTTATTTATATTTTATGCTTTCAAGCTACCTTTTAATTTCATGACGTATATATTATAATGACGTTGTTGAGTAAAATTGTGATATTTTTATATGAGTGCGCTTTCATTTATTATTACATGTTCATATTTCTCTCTCACTCGTTCTCCCCACGCGTAATTTTAGGTCCTTTTTTTATCTGCATAAAACGCGCTGCGCTGCTGATAAAACATGTTACTCGCAATATTATTATATAATTTGATGATTAGCGCAAGCTTTCAAGCGCCGCCTCATGTTTATGTCATAAAATCGTATTGTCGCGATGCGCGATCTGTTACGCGCCGTGCCCAGAACTGTAAAACCGGGTGACACGCTACAGCGGGTCGTTCATTTTTTTTTTTCACGGCGCGTCGCGTTCACGAACAACGTTGATTAGTCGCGCGATCTCCATCTCCGTAGCAATAGCGATTGATTATAATTGGCGAGTATCTTCTTTATTAATACGAAATCCCCCGCCGCGTGCTCTACTACTTTTATTTCATCCGCGAGGCGCGCGGTAGCGCTTAAAGGGCCAACGAATTATTTTTGATTTATAGATGTCCCTCGACGATAATAATTTATGCAATTAATCGTTCCGGATTCCGCACAAATTCCGCGCGCCGGATTGAGCGTAAGAAACGGCCGAGAACAGCCGTCGTTGGAATATTTCCAACCGGTTTAAATACGAACTCCTATTCCGCGAGTCGTCAATAAAACTATACCTCGGAGCAGGTTATAAATCTTGCTCTCGAGCTTACAGCTTAATCATCAAAAAATGCCGACAGCCGATGGTGATTTATGCAACTTCGGAATCTACGATCGTGTTAAATGAAAATACGGCTGGCAGTGGCCATTAGCTGGCAATCGGCGCCGGGTGAGCTTCGCCGCCGCGGAGATATATCCCGGAATGTCAAAATAATACGCCGGATGTAATAAATTAATATAAACAATACGCTCGTAATTGAATAACGCAGATATAACGTCGCTGTAAAATGTAAATAATTAAAGAGCGGGGAAAGGGGACGGCTCGCGAAATAGAAATCGCCCGTTGTCATACGAAAATCTGAATTAATTTTGCGCCACGCGCGCTTTTAATTGCCGAGGAGGTGTAAAATAATATGTAAAACAACACACGTGAAACATATATATCTCCTCCCCTCCCGTTCCGTCCCTCCGCGCGCGCATGAAATCCGATTAAACTTCGATATCGGTAATTTCAGCTGACAATCGCGATGGTTGCTCGGTTTTAAATCGCCATGCCGCGTAAAAACGTAAACGAAAGGCGTTGTCGACGAGCAGCCGCATCGTCATTTTATAGACGCCCGATGGGATATTTACGGCTCCACGGCGTCGTAAAAGCGCCGGCGGAAGAAACTGCAGAGTATGTGTCATCGCGAAACGGTGGGGATTCGTAAATTTGATAAGTGTCCCGTCTACCCGCGAGGCGTTGTTCGCGGAACACGGAAAGGAGTTTGTCGTATAAGTGATTCGCAATAATGCGACGCGTCGTCGCAAAGACTCGTCGTAAAACCGGCGAGACTTGGCCGACAGTCGTGAGCGCGCGAGTCCCTCGCGCGTCGGCAGACTTCGAGCGGGCAACATTCGCGGATTTTCGCGGGTTACTTCCGTCGTCCTCGCGCTTTACGATCACGCTCTGCGAGCCGGTGCTCCCGGAGACGATTATCTCCGCGTTTTCTCAGTTTTATCACGTACGCAGCTACAGATCGAACACCCTCGCGTCTCCTCCGCCTCTCCCGAGGTACGCGGCCCATCGGGAAAACGATTATACGAGAGAGAAACTTTAAAGCTGCCGAACTCGCGCGACTCTGTCGGAAATACCGTCGGCCGGAGAACTGCGCCGGATATTTACGGTCGTGGATCGGACCGAGCAGTCAATTGCATTTATGCTTCATAAAAGCGCGGTCGTAATGCCCGGGCGTCGGGTGTTTTTGCGCGACGACTACATTGTCGGGGTATCGAGATAAGTCGCCGCGGAAGATTAAAAGAGAGATAAAAAGTGGAATAACGCGGTAACGTGCTTCTTTGTCAGACAATGCGGCTCCCGTTGCGAAATGGAGCACCGCCCGCTCGCGCGCGGTTCCGACGATAAGAGAAATACCTGCGGACAGCTCCGGCGCGGCCGATTTGAGATAATAGAAGAAAATTTGAGAATAGACCGGTTACCGCGACGGGCCTATTGTCCGCTGGCCGGCGCGTGGCCGGGGTCATTATCCCCGCGTTGTCGATTGCACAGAAGAATAACCGTACGAACCGGCCGTTCCGCTCTCGACGACGATATTGACGTTGTCCCCGCTAATTCCCTTTGACCGGACGCACTGGACCAACAACGCCGCGTCCGTTAGAGAGGGAGCTGGCAATTCCATTTGCAGAATTTACCGAGTCAGCTCCGACTCTCCTGGTCGAGAATATCGGCTGCTGCGCGTCGTCCTGATTTCCATGGTAACCCAGTTGGTCCAGAATGGCATCGACTTTGATCTTAAGTTAGACGCGCTGTCGCGCGACCCACGTTACGTCGCGGGAGCCGGGGTCCGTCCGCTCGATCCTCGCGTCGTTAGTTTCGATTGGCTCGCGATCGCTCGGCTTTACGCCGTGCACGACCGGAGCATCGTGCACCTTCTTCTCGAGGTGTTAGCCGAGACAATATGCAGTTTATCGTCAGTTTAAGGGCAGTTCGATCCGCCTGTATCGCGAGCGACATATCGTGGGCACAAGCGGCGCCCAAGCTCGTAGAAGCATCCGATAGAGAAAGCACACAGCGGAAGCGTTATTCCCATGTAAGCGCGCAAAAATGTGTTTTCAATTTTCATGCTATATCGCCGTTGTCGATATTAAGAGGTTCGAGATCGAAAATTGAACGGAACAGCTGGGTTCTTCTTTTTTTTTTTCAATGCCTTAGTTATATATTGATTCACAATCAAATAAAACGCGAATTACCAGGGAAACTGACGTTTTCAGGTCGCCCGCATTATCCATTCGACGGAACGGTAATCTCTAAAAAAAAAAGAGAAAGAAAAAAAAAAGAAAAAAAAATAGAAACCGTAGAAATACCGCTCCATTCAAATCTCCGCGAAAACCAAATTACCATTACCATCATTTCGCTTAATAACGCAATATCCCCGCAGGGGAGAAATGTATTTTAAAAGGAACCAAAAGAGGTAAAAATCGACGTGTTATTAATTAGAGAGCGCGTCGCGGCCCGATGGCGTTTAGGTAGATAGAATTTAGATCAATTTTATCTCGACGTACCTGTTCTTTAAAAAACGCAATTGCGAGGGAAATAGAAAGTAACGGGGTCCATTTCCGCGAAAGTCATTTCGGGCACAACCTGTTTTCAGACTCCCTTTTCCATTTCGGCTCTTTCTTGACCCGCGCCGCACGATACCATAAAAGACGATGGCGAGAGAACACGACCGTAAAGGAGCGAAACTTTATACGTCCGTATTACCAGAATTTCGCCCGTCCTGAAACAAGTAACGCTCATCGTCAATTAATTCCGGACGAACGAGTGAAATGAGGAAGAAACTCGCCCCCGGGTCCCTTTCGTTCCGCTCGGAACGCGCTGATAAACATCCGGGCGAGATCGAGGCCGGCCGTCGGAAGTTCTCGCGATTACATTTATCGGATTGCGATGGCTTCTGCGATACAAGCCCTGGGGGGCCATTCTTATTCGGGGGCTGTGCATTTACGAGGCGATACTCGTGCCGTGTCCTTAGTACGCCGAAGGTATTTTTAAATCTCCGCGAGATACAGCGCGCGATTCGATTATGTCGCGCAGTTTATCGCCGCCGGCGGGTTACACGGCACACGAACGGCTCCGGCATGTAAAATCGGCAGAATATCGAGATCGCAAGTTATGCCCCCGCGCCATTGAGAAAACGAGATATTCGATTCAAAGAGACGATCCGTACAATAATACTATACAACAATAAGATTTCCACTCCCGTTTTTATTAAGCTTTTCGGACGCAGAGTCGAAAATGTACGAGCCAACCAGTTCTTTTTTTTTTTTTTAATCCGCAATGGAAAAAGGGAATCAAAAATTGATTTTTGAAGATGATTAAACGACGTTGAGAGGGCCAGGATATGAGAGCGCGATCGCGATACGAGGCGGGTCTCGTAAACGTTTCGAAACTCCACGTCCGTTGCTGTCGTAAACCGTGTTTTACGCCGGGGCAAAGTACTCCGCAGAATCGATTACTGTATGTCAAAGGCGATCTGCATGTAGACCGATTCCCTCGTGAAATCTTTCCCCTCTCGAGGCGCGCGCGGGGCTATCTCGCGTATCTCAACCATTCCAACGGAAGATGAAAGACTGGATTTAACCGCTCTCGCGTGCCGCCGAAGTATAAGAAACACGATCGGCTGCACGAGAATGAGGTCGCGTATATTCAACGGTTTCGCATATCCGTCGTCCCGCTTCATGATTTTCGGACGTAGGTACGTAACATCCGCGCAAGAGACGCGGCTCTCGAGATAGCCGCCGGTCGAGCGTGCGATTTACGGCGAGGCTTGCAAAATGTACGGGCGCGCGGCTCGTAAAAGTAAAAGCATCCCCCGCGAAATCCGAGTCTCAATTGCTGGGCGAGATAAACAACAGGGGGGAGGGAGGGCGAGAGGGAGAGGAGGCGAAGGGTCGGTCAACGGGTCAATATCTCGATGATCTTTGAGCGCCATCTCCTTTAAATCCGTGTTAAGCGCTCATTAATGCGACAATCGTTCCTCATTTCCATAGCACCGACGGATCTTTCTACGAGCGAGGCTCAATCATGTCGCGCGCGCGAACGCACCGTATTATTATTGACGGAACAATTGCGCGATTATTCGTGCTCGGGGCTGATTGATTAGCGTGATAAGCGAATTGAGATCGTAGCTGCAATTAATTAGAGGATATCGCCGGTTATACGCGACTCGCGTCCCCGTTATTTGCGAGTCCAATGAAGGAATCGGATATTTTGCATTTCCTCCGTGGCGCTACGCGGCTTTTTCGTATCGCGAATTGTTTGCCGTAACAAAGCGTTATTGGCGATTGTTCTGCAAACAAGCAGAGCGATTTGTGCTCCGTGCTGCGCAGTAAAATATTAAAAAAAATTTCAAATTTATCGCAAATTATTGTTCCGCGTCTGTTGCGTATATTAACAGCGCTGGGTAGTCAATATAAAATCTGATAAAATCGCGAATCTAAATCTAACTTTTAACCTAACACAGATTAAAAAGAGTTTGATAAAATATTGTATTTTTTATAAGGCTTATACTCCTCGCTTAATAATTTATTTTTTTTTTTTTGATCGAGCTACTGCGGATAAAGAAAAAGCCGATCGAATTCACCACGTGAGTGAATTCGCAATGACTTGCATCCGTTTAAAAGTCTTTTTCTGCGCTGCATGCATGAGAATGTCTCCCGCACTCGTGTGGGTGAAACATTAGGAATAGAGAAGCCATTGTATTGGGATCAGGTCCATTTAGATAATCCAAAGTTACGTCGATTCTCGTCTCTCTGGAGCTTGCTGCACGCTCGTTAAAAGTACGACGATCGCTTTCTGTTCCTCGTCCCCGAGGTGCACTTCCGTAACATTCGCAAATTCCGCCCGTATCACTTATATCGCGTGCCTCGAGTGCTGCGTGTACGGTTGCCGGCGAGAACCGGTAAGCGGAAAAGAAAACGCCGCGGGATTTTCGCAGAACTCCCTCTCGAACTCGCACGCGAAGTCGCGCTCTCTCGCGCTTTGATTTTTAAGAGCTAGAAATTAATTTGCAAACTGCGGGGCTGCATTACAGGACGGCCGGAGATTATTCGAAATTTTTGTCTACGCTCAAAGCCATTCTCTTGCTTGCTAAAAAGCCGAAAGTTTAATGGCGCACGATTCGCTCCGCTCTTCGTATTTTTTTTTTTTATTCAACTAAAAAAAAAAAATACTTTTTAGGCGAAACCCAATATGCGCCAGCTTTATAAAAGCATCGCAAATATTCACGTTCTATTTCATACAGTCCGTGTTATTTACAACTAATTTCAATTGGTTCGTAATGCTGTGACATATTTCCGCGGCCGCCGCATTAAAAATAATGAATTAAAAAATGTGCGAAAGATAATGGGAGGGATGTGTACGACGAGACGAGCATTACTTCAATTACACGTGGAAATGCGTTTACGTGTGTAAATTCTTCCGACAACGACGGTGGCGTGCTAAGTGAAAATCGGTGCGCGTCCCGCGATGAAGCACACCACCGAGAGAAATTCGACTTATTAGAGGGCCATTGCGGCAGGGTTGCAAATGCGCCGCCGTGGAAATAACAACTGCAGCGGTGCATGTACGCTCGGGGGTCATAAAGCCTCGTACGAGAGGGAAGAAAGACAGCGAGAAAAACGGTGAGCGAGAGAAAGAGAAAGATAGAGAAAAGGAGAAAAAAGTAATAGGTATATGCGTGCAAATGCGCGTCTCTGGAAATAATTAGAAGACGCCCCCCTATAAATGAAACTCGTGAAATGTAGACGATGCGGAGTTTCATTAACCCCAGCATCGTGTTTCCTCCGGCTCGCGTCCGAGGGTGATTTTTCTCTTATTCTCGCCCCGCGCGCTCGGCACACACACGCTGGTCCCTCTATTCGCGGTGTCACTCGGCGGTGGCGCCAATACACGTCCGCTCAATTTCCGATACCGGCGGGGAGAGAGAGGTAGGAGGGGAAACAGGAGGAAAAAGCTCTCTTCAAACGCCCCCGCTATTTTTTCGTCATCCCTCGCGCGACACATCGGCGCGAGGGGAGCGGCAATTAGTTTTGCGACCCACGAATCTGACGGACCCCGATTGTCCCTTCGGGCTTATTTATGCAAGAACATGTCCCGTTCAATCCCGCGCTGTCAAAACTCCGTCGACACTTTACCTCAAAACAAAATTTGCCGTAACGTCCTCGTTCATTTCACGTGCGAGCGGTTCCAAAGTCAAACGAGCTGCGCGATAAAATCTGTTATCGCGTTTTTAAACCCCCAAAATGCATCAGATATAAATTGCCGAAGCTTATCGGATGAGAACTTTTGTTCGCGAGATCCGCTAGGTAGACAATGTTAACATTTGTGAGATGCTAGATCGGCTGCCAGACGACTGTGCACAAAACGGCGATATTTTATGATGCTTCAGGCGCGATTTGTACGACTCCGAGGTGAGACCGGAAGGGGAGGCGAAGTGTTCCATTATTAATTAGAATTCCCCGGATGTCTCGTGAAATATCGTAAGTACTTACAATTTATCTCGGGGAATGCCTTTCGAGAAGGCGACACATTCACGGCGACGCAACCCGACGTTGCCGGGTGATGCAAAGAGAATAATTGCGCGGGCATTTTTAGCCCGCGTCTAAATAATTCCATTTCGTCGGGCTCCAATGTAGTTCCGCGATTCCGAGCCAAGAGATTCCCTCGCGAGGTTTTGGTATAGCGGGCTTAATAGGCGGCAGTCTGCGGCCGTGACTTAGGCCACGGCAGACGTAATTTCGCGGCTGTTAGCGCCACGATCTCGTAAGAAGCGTCGCTACCTCGAGGCACGTTCTTGATAAAAATCACGACGCGCCGTGATCCTCTTTTTTTTTTCTCCTTCGTTGTATCTTTTTTTTTACCCTTTTCCCCTCTCGCTCTTCGGTAGGCGACGCGCCTTCCAGAAGACAAACCCATTTGCTGCCACCTCCCTACGTGGAGATAACGCGACCGGCACGTCTTAGAGCGCCATTCTCACCGAGGTCTCCTTCGCACTCGGCGCGTTTTCGCTTCCAGACTCTCTCCTCTATCTTCGAGCACCCACATTCAATTTGCCGGCGACCCGTATATCGCCAGTGAGAGAGAGCTGTCGAGATTTCCCCTTCGTCAAATTGGCGTCCATCGGGCGCGACGTTAGCGCACGGCCAAGAGGCGAGATAAAAGTGGTAAAAATACATTAAACGTGACCGTCCGGTCGTATCGCAGATTTGTCCGACCGTACGAGCGGCGCGGCTCGCGGCATCACGGGACGCGAGATGCGGCCGTGCGTATAATACACGCGAGAGCAAGTTCCCCGGTTCTCCGCGATCGATTGACGGCGATGAAAACGCGAGTTCGCGAGGCACGAAGCGCCCCGCGTTTAGCCCGGTTTATAATCTCCCTTTTTCCAAGATAAACTCATACATAATGTAGCGACCCCCGCGCAAAAAGCGGTAAAATTATTCCGAATTAGGAACGCTCGCGGTATTTACACATCCCGGCTATTTCCACGGGGTATTTATTCTAAAATTCGGCGGGTTTTTTTTTTCTTTCTTCCGCTCCCTCCTCTCGTTAATGCAGATTTATGCGAGGGTGGCAAATATTTTGACGCGCCGCTGAGAAATTGCGATATTTCGTAAGATCGTCGATATTACGAGTTTCGACCGATCCCGATCACTCTTGCTTTTAGCGTTAATGTTTAAGACTAATATTTGACTCCGCGTCAAATTCCGTCACACCGGCGGTGTTCGGAAAAGAGGGTAATGAGCTCCGTTACGTGTTCTCCGTCGCATCCGCGAGATCAGTTCGCCCGATTCACGAAATCGTTTGTTTCCAAGCGCGATGGGGGTTTCATTACGCGAAACAATTTACGAAATGGCGGGCCTGCACTTTGAAACCCTCAGCTAACTATTGAAAAATCGCTCGCGTCCACGTCACGGAATGCGCGCCGGATCGAACGGTTGAAATGGCATTGCAGTCCGTTGAGTAAAAGACAATGCGCCGCCGATGGAAAATCGCGAGTCAAAAAAGAAAAAAAAAAAAAAAAAAGAATGAACTCGCGGACGAACTTCCGCGCCGGGTTTCGAAATAGTCGGACAGTCGGAGCGGCGCGAAGGCGTTCGGAATCGCCGAAACGATCGCGATAAATCAGAGAGCCTGTTGGCTCAGTTTCCTCGGCGAAACACCTGACGATGATCATCATGATGATGCGGCGTGCGTGACACGACGCAGTTTACGCCGACATCCGTGAGCCGGTAGTAATTAGGCGAACGATCGATCACCGTGAATCTTTTCAGCTTGCCGACGCACGCGAGCACGTACGCCTTTGTAGAAAGCGACGGATCAAAGAAGTACGCGGAACTGTAGAGCGACAGCAGACACGATCGTAAAAATTGATTAAAATTAAAGGGTGCGTGAATAACTATATATACAGAATGCAATTAAATTATATATTTTTTTAAACCTACGCGAAGCTCGACTTTAAAGAGATTTAAAAGCGCGACCGTGGGATCGTACGCAATTCCGCCGCGGCTGCCGGATCCTCCGCAGTTGGAGAGCGCGAAATTCTGAAGCGCGATCGCTCGAGGGAAAACACGATGCGGATCCGGAAACGCAGCTGCCGGCTGGCGCCGCCGCGTAGGGCGGCTTCCCCGGAAACGTTCGTTATCGTGGCCGAGCCGTGAACGGGCGTGGGAAACGTAGCACGTGCGACGCGACGCTGAATGGCACCCCGAACGCGACGTCTCGCGCGACGGACAGCGGTAAATATCGCTTTTGGCGCGGCGACGTTTATCGGATGTTACGCGCGCTCTCTCGGTCTCGGTACGGGACATATTTCAGGAGTGTCAGACCGAAAGCCCCGGTTTTATCCCACTTCGGGTCCATAGAGAGGGAGAGAGAGAGAGAGAAATAAAAAGAGAGTGAGAGAGAGAATCTGCCGGTCGAAACCACGTCGTCTCGTAACCCACAACGGCTAAGCCTAGGCGGGATTAGATGAACGAGGGAGCGAGGTGTCTTGGGAACGACCGGTCCGGCCGGTGATGGCACGGGGCTGCTCCATAAACATTGGTCCCGGTATCGAAATGTCGACGTTAATGGCGCGTCGCACGACATCCATATGCATAGCCCCGTAAGAAGTCGGGAGTTAACCGGGGCAGCTGGTGGCTTTGGTGATCGCGCTACACGTGCGTCACCGTTAGGACAATTAAAGTAACGGGGTCTGTGGCGCTTAATAAAGCACTAATGACGCTCCGCCGCGACGCGACGTGGAGGACGGCACGTTTTAGTTTCTAAGCTCCCTTCGTACGGCGGACTACCGTGCACCTCGCCGTTTATGGCTGCTCTCAAAGCCCGGAATGACTATATTTCTTATCGTTAATCGCGCTTTAATACTCGACACGCTTATACAACATTATTAAAGCGGTTATATGTACGGACGCGCCGGTCTTTTTCCACGTATGACGCGGTCCGTTTGTCGCGGATAAAATTGCGAAACGAATAATTACTATCGCTAATACTTCATTCGGAGTTTACAGCGCGCGGCACGGCGTACCGAACAAATTTTTACTCGGAATTTGTAGGAGCTGCGAGTCTCAGACTACGGAGGGATCAGAAGGTCTTTACGCTCGGTCCGACACGCGCGTTGCATTCGGGAAAAACTCATTTCGCTCCTGTAGAGTCCGGAATCTGCGGCTCTGCCGAGTGCATCCGCGCCACCGTCGCAGAGTGTCTCGCAGTGCCTAAGCCGGGATTAGACAAACGAGCGTGAAGCTAGGAAGATGGTGGTCCGGGAATCGCGGCTTTCTCGGGGCGCTCTCTCCGTACGCTCCGCGTATCACCGGGTTACAAAGTCCCCCGTTATATACGCCCTCGATCTGCCAAATTTTGCGCCACTATTCGCATTCGTTCACGGAGAAACGTAATCGCGTCTCGCCCGAGAAACCCGTTTCGCTTTATTCATGAGAAAAGCCAATCTTGACGCGGCGGAATACTCGGCGATTCGATGAATTCCTATGAATTGACAATAGTGATGAAAATTACATGTGTCGGCTTATCGCGCCGGAGATATTTGTCAATGTTTGCACCTCGGACTGTGAAAACAAAAAAAAAGTGCAGTCTGAAACCAGACTGGGAACGACAACGCGCATGTAACATCCATCAAAATTTGCTGCGGTAATATAATTTTTAACTCGCAAGAGAAGCGTGAATGCGATACGCGATTCGTAAGAGAGGCGGCACTCGAGCGTAGCGATAAGGCGGCCGCAGGGAGAATCGGAGGAACCTGGCCCTTGGACCAGGGCACGCGAGGATGGTTTTTGCGTTCATTTGCGGGATCGATACGCGCAAACGGAATCGCGACTTGAAAGTTATCCGGCGAAGATGAGGGACGGTCGACTGGACGCCGGCATTTGTCACGATCACGCGGACCAACAGGTAGCCGACGGTTATTTCTTCTTCCACCAAGTGGAAGTGCTCACGCCGGTGGAAACGGTTCGATTACATTGTGGCCATTTGAATGGGTTCGAGGCTTGATGGAGGCCCGGGAAGAGACGTTGTCGCGAATTGGGTGGGGAGGGGGCGAGGGTGCTGGACGAAAGGGGAACGACGCCGTCGGACGTCGGGCCGGTGACCAACAGGTGCCGCGATAATAGAATTTTTCTTTGTGCCAGCCGCGGCGTTCGTCGCGGACATTTGACGAAAGCGTCACATACATGTACGTAAAATTTGCGGTACCAACAGGTGAAGG
This sequence comes from Cardiocondyla obscurior, assembly GCF_019399895.1. NCBI lineage: Eukaryota > Metazoa > Arthropoda > Insecta > Hymenoptera > Formicidae > Cardiocondyla > Cardiocondyla obscurior. The sequence goes on from NC_091866.1 coordinate 1,963,119, forward strand.
CGACGACAACGTGCCGATCTTTTCTTCGAGCGAAGGCAGACCGCGCGTTGTTGATACATTTTTTTTTCTCGAACTTCACCGCGTTTTTTTATATATTTTTTTTTTCGAAACGCGTAATTGCCGAGTTTGCAACAGCCGAATACTCGCGGTAAGGAAGCTGCGTCGCGAGCTGCATGAATGCGGTTTTTACGGGCCGTGAAACAATTTCTTCGGCGACGGTTTCTTGTCGCGAACGCGCGATGAAACGGCTTGGTATACAGATAAACAGGGAGAAAGGGTAGAGGGAGAGAGACAGAGGGAAAAACGTCCGCGATACGGGAAGTAATGGTGACACGATGACAAGCATAACGCGTAATGTAATACGCTCGTATAATTAGAGGTGCTTCAACGCGGAAATACACGAGCGGTTGCACCGTGCCGTCGCCGTTGTTTCAGGTTTGATCTTGACATTATTTGAAGGCGTAATTTAATAAACCGCCACGCGAAATAATGCGCCCGCTAAAAGAGCCGCAAGAGCACGCAAATCCGTTTATTCATTTCGCCGCTACGTACACCGGACGTTTTCCGCGTAAAATCGTCGCCGGAGGGAGCGGTGAAGAGGAGGGGACCGCGACGCGTGCATAAAGACACGCGAGATAGAAAAGAGGATTACGCGCGCTATTGTTTCGCTCTCTCCCGATGCTATTTTGTCGCGGCGAAGTGTTTTAAACTTGACTCGCGGAAAACGGGGAGTAACAGCGATGCGAAATTACGGTCGGCGGGCGACGTTATGCAGATGGCATTGTTATTCCGGGCTGCCCCGGCCGCGATATTGCGCGATCGCGTACGGACGCGCGCATATCGATGGCGAGTCCCGCGCCGTGATATTATTAATAGCGCCGCGAATTATTCCATCGAAATAGTTTTAACTCCGCGGAGTATTGTACCAGGGCCAGGCGCGAGCAAACACGTCATCGACAAACCTTGCGTGTTTACCAACGTTTCGATAAAGTTGACTAGCATCAGTCCTATTATGCATTAGATAACGTGGTGGAGGAGGTCCGCGAGCGGCGGTCACCCGTTGATCAATAATTCATATATTACCGCGAATGAATTTTCGTTAATTAACCCGCATTTCGCGATCGCGCATTATGGTGTTTTTCGACCGCAGGTGAGCCGCTATTGAACGCGAAATTCTGCAACGAGATCGCCCGCGAGATTTCGCGTAACTCTGCTTCGAAACAGCGGGGATTATTAAAGCGCACGAAATGGCGATTTACGGGATTGTTGCCGGGTTTTATTTTAGTCGTCGTTACGCCCGTCGTTCAGATTTATTTTCGCCTCCTTCGCAAAATTAACGCCAAACCGAAAGCGCGGCGCAATAATTGTGCCAGTTGAAAAATGTAAAATCTGCGTTAACGCGCTCGTCTTTTTTTTTCGCAGAACGCACTTGTAATAATGAAGCTGAATTACGCAAGACTCGCACGAGTTCACATTCATATTTCAATAAATGATACTCCGTTTTAAAAGCTCGGTTGAGTCTCTTGCTCCGACTTCGTCATGCCGAACTTAGCGCACAAACAATTGTAAACATAAATTTTTTTTTTTTACCTCGAATATTTTAAAGCACGTTCGTTTTTGAAAAGCAAAATCGCGAGTGCGCTTTGGAATCAGCCCTTTCATCGCGAAAAAGCCGCATTTGCGGGATAAAGGAAAGTCGTAAAAATTCCCGCCCGAATACCTGATTATTTTTTTCAACTGCCGGACTTCGTTCTCTTTATATAAGTCTGCATCGCGCGGATTAATTACAAGTCCCGCCGATTTAATTATGTACCAAAGCCGCTGAAGCGATACGCGCGCTTCTATCCGCGAGCGCGTTTTTGAATCGTTAAAATTCTATTCCGGCGGTCGCGCGTATCCGTCAAACGTGACGTCCGCGGCGATCTTTTATTCCGCCTCCTACGTCGAAACCGTTTGTTTTCCCCGTTCGATGCACACTTCGCTAAGCCCGCAATTTTTAGACTGACGTTGCTGAATCGATAGGTTTGACGGGCGATGCGCCGGCGATAACGGATGGGGCCGCGACATTTATATCGCGCAGAGGAGGACCGAATTAAATTCAGCTAGTTGAGACAAGGCCGCGGCGGGGTCGACGGACTCGTCGATTCTTGACGGAACGACCAACAGGTGCGCCCGCGGATTCCGGGGCTGCTTATTTCGCGACCACACCCGTTGTCTCGCGAGGTTAACGATAAGAAACGAGGATCCCTGGCGCGCACATACCCAAAATACTATGGTGACGCGACCAACAGGTGCGACAACGGCGGCGCGCCTCCTTTTCTTCGGATTCCCGTCGACGGAATTGGCTCGATTGCATCGCACCTGTCGGTACGGGATTTCGCCCGACGTGCGTCGATATCTTTAACGTCATGTTGCACGCACCGAGCGCGGAGAGCCCAGCTTGACGGGCAAACACGGGAAAAATTAATGCGCGAGCCCCGCGCATTTAATTCGCATGCTGTGCAATTAATCGCCGCTTGATGTATTTCGTCGTGCTATTTTACCGCTTCATTACGATTGCCGTTAATAATACAAGCTGGATCCCCGCCGGATTAAATTCCGCGCGGCACAACGAGCCATCGAGTTGCCCAATGATTATAATTACGTGTCTATCGGCAAGTGCATATTTCATACAAATTAAGCGCGCGCCGGCTGTATTCGGATACTTTCGGCCACCGGATGGAAGCCAACATCGTACCCTTGTTACCCACATACGCGTTACGAATTAAATATAAAACGTAATCGCGGCTCGCGTATCGTTACTATAGATACTAAACTCTGTGTCACAACTCGGACGATACGCGAGATGAAGAGCCTAGTTTTCTTGTCCTATTAGCTGCTGCTACCTCGCCATCTTAAAGCGGGATATCCGGCGGGCGTATTAATAATTACGACGGGTAAGATCTTTCTCGAGCGGAAGGAAAAGCGAGCACGGCGCGAAGGAGTGACTCATTAAAAAGTTTTTCACCAAAGGCACTAATCCCTTTCGGGAGAAACTCGGGGAGTCATCAAATTATCGGCCCCCGAGTTCTGCGATTATGGCCGATGGTAAATGAGAAGATCATTTCGAAACTTTCGCCCTCGGAATGCCTTTGCCGCACCCGCGCGCAGCATCCGACCGCGTCTTACGCCGCGACACGCTTAGCCGTTATTGATCGTCACTTTAGCATGTTATTAACTCCCAAGTAACACCGGCAAAACGCTCGTACTTTCGAGCTCGTCTGTCGGGCGAGCGTTAGCATGGACAGAAAAAAAGACGAAAAAAAAAAAAATAAAAATAAAAAAGAATTAAAAAAAAAAGAACAAAGCCTGAACTTCGGTATACATATTATCGGCGTAAATTATTATTAATTATTTAATAACCGAATCATGCAGGTGCTAAATATAGAAATTAAGTTACTTATATTAATTAAGAGTAAACCGTTTGAGTATTTATTGAAGCTAACAAGTTAATTGTCATAATTTAATAACGTCTTTGTACGCTTCGCGATTTGTCTTTCCCATTTAAGAAATGTCGTTCCATTACCGTCTCCGTGATGTCATTATATTAATAGCATTCCTATTCACCGAGCGTCCTCGTTTGAAATTTCGCGTCAGCGCGCCGTGACGGATGTTCCGCATTGAATCACAGTTATTGATATTTACTTTCGGCGAGTCCGGGAATAGTCATCGTTATCCCGTTCGCCCGCGCAGCTGCAACTGCATCCGCCCGTCGGGCACGTCGTTGCAAAGCTGCCGGGTCTGTAAATAAATATCTCTCGCGGATTTTGCACGCGTGTGCGACGTAAAAAAAGCTCCGAGCACCGAAACGTCCCGAACCCACTGGTCTTCGCGAGCGGGCAAGTTTTACGAAGAGCGGGGTTAATTAAAACTTCCGTACCCGGCGCGAGGGTCGAACTTCACTGCGGGATAATTAATTTATATGTGTAACGTGCCGTCGTGACACCCGCGCTGATATTCATTAGCGCCGCTCGCTGACGTCCTCCTCGCGAGACACGCGATTTACGAGGGCGCGTGTCAGGCGCCGCGTTCCCGCGCCCTCGTAAATCTATTTCGCGTCTTCTTTCCGTCGTCCGAGACGCCGCCGCTCGCGCGAAAATACATCGGAGATGACGATCCCCGCGAGTTATTCGGTTACGAAGAGGCACACCGATCGCGCCGAACGCCTCAAAAGGGCGGCTTGCGTGCAAGACGCTGCCGTATTCGAAATGCGATCGTAAGAGTTGCCTCGCGGAAGCAGGCATCCGGAGGTTGGTCGATACCTTTCTCGCGTACAGTCCGCGCAGGAAGCCTGGGAAGCCCTCTCCATCCCTCGTCTCTCGCGCGAGTGAAAATTTCCTCCGTCTCGACCCTTCAACCTCTACCTCCCCCCAACGCCCCGCGCGCGTAGCCTGTCTGTCATTTCCCGCGGCGCTTCCTCCGTAGTTCACCTCGTGCAGCTTCACGCGATGATCATCGCGATATTGTACTTTATTCATATCTCAGAATAATAAAGTGCCAGCGAGGAACACGTACTAAAATTTGAACCGCCGGAATAAGCTGATAAAAACGAAGCGGGCATTTATAATTCTCGCGAAGGTACGAAATTACTCCCTGTCGTCATTTAGGCGTCGCTCCGATTTCCGATGACGCCTCTCGTGTCCTCCCGGGGCTGATTCGCGGCCTCGTTATTCCTCGGGTGTTCGGATCCTACTGTTATTCGGGCGAGTAAATGCATTATCGTCGCGCACCCCACGGGTGCTTCACCCCGAAAATTCTCGTTAAAAGCCGCCGCGGCAGCCACGTCGGGACGAATCATCCGCGAGTATTGGGCAACGAGATTAAGTCTGACGCCCACTTTCCGATGTTGTCTCGTATAATGGGATCGTCTTGGGGGGGACGAGATTATCTTCAACGCTAATCAGATTACGATCCGCGCCTTGGCGCGCGGCGTTTAGCTTAGCGAGCCGCGTCTATATTCATTTTCGTTCACCGAGCGCATTAAAAATCATTCGCTCGGACACGCAGCGAGTGCGCTTTACAGTGGTATTAAAGCGAACGTAAGTAAATTATCGTTATCCATAGAAACAACATACCGGGAGTGGAGGAGGAGAAATCCGGATTAAGTGGAAACAGCACTTAATGGCTCAGTCAGGGAGGTTCGTCCGCCGGCGGTCCGGCTTTTCGAGCGGTTCTCTTTAAATTAAACCCGACACTCGCGTTATTTCTCCTATTTACGTTTCATCGTGAATTACATCGCGCGTATAGAGCCGCGACGTTAGCACGCGACGTTTTCCTTCCCTTTAAGCGCGCGGTAACGTACCGATAACAATGTCGCCGCGGCTCCGCAGCAGCGCGGTATCGGCCGCTTTGATCGGACGTACAAACTAAGCGACGAGGTAGTTAGAGACGTACGAGAGAGAAACGCCGGAGTAGTCAAAGACGTATATAACGTATCCGCCCGGCGGCGGCCGGAAGACGTGCAAGCGTGCACCGCGGAGCCCGCGTGCTGTAATTTCACACCGCAGCGCCGCGGATACAACGCGATACGCTCCACGTCGTAACGCGCTATTTTATGCATTATTACATTAGGCGGCGCGCTCGCGATACAATAACAAACTTTACGATTGCGCGAGGCGTTGCGCGCGGAGTAAATCCGACGTAACGTCGCATTACGTAAAATCACGTTACGTTTTCCATTAAATTGCGCAATACCGGTGCCGCCACTTACGGAACACGAGGGCGCCCGTACCTACGTACGACGCCCCCGATAAGGGCGCGGAGGGCACGCCGCGCTCCGAGACGCGAGTGACTTTTCGCCGCGGTATCGACGCGCGGCGACGTCGTCGTCTTATCAGGTCGCGCGGTATCGAGGTCGCACGGCATACGGGCACGCGAAGGACGCGGACTTTTGCGGACGATTGTATCTCGGCTCGGCATGGAGTTACCCTGAAGTGGCCCGCCTGGATATTAGGTGGCGGACTCTCGACGTAAAAAGCCGTCTCTCTTCCCCGTCGCCTTCTTCCTTCCTTCCCTCCCCCTTCCCCCCCCCCTTGAAATGCCGGCGTACGTCGCGCGCTTAAGTACCGCGCTATTTTACGGAGCGGCAGGTGCTAGAAAGTCTCGTCGTAGGCGCGGATCTCGGCGACCTCATATTACGCGCACTCGCACCAAGACTGCCGGGTCGAGAAGGCGAAAAAGAAAGAACGGAGAAATGCATTCGTTATCAGAAGCCCTCTCGACGACTCTTAATCTAATTCCCGACCCGAACGGAGATGAGAGACGCGTTCAAACAGAAAAAAAGAAAAAAAAGAAAAAAAAAAGAAGTGCGTTCCGCCGCTGTTACTGAGCTAGTTCTCATACAAGTGTGTCCCACGAGAATCGAATCGCCATTAACGGGCTCGGGGCATAAACGCAGGTTCGGAAAGTAGTTCTCTCGAGATCGATGTAACAGTATGCAGATGGAACTGATAGGCGCATCTATTATTGAATAGAATTGAAGCTCGCACAAACGCTGAGAAATTGTTTGATAGGTAGAAGCAGATAGGTAGCGACTCGACAACGACAGGCACTGCCGCTGATGTCAGCGATAAAGATAACGCTGGAATTACACACCGCGAACGTGTAGGCACGAAAATAACCTAACTGCATAATTATAGATAAGCGGAACAAAAGAGGCCGGAACTTTTCTGAAGATGCGCTCGATTATTTAAGCCGCCGTTTATAAGCGGCCTCGTGTGCGATATACAAATTTTTGCGACACGCGAAATTGAACGATTCAAGTAATCGATAATCGCTTCTCTGATGCACATTATTTAAACTCCAGGTAATTTAAGAAATAAGCAAATAAATATATAAATAAGTAAATACGCGCGAGGAAACGGTATTACGTTATTTGTTCAGAATAAAATCTTTTAAATAGCGAGTTAAAACATTGGCGCTATTTTAAGCAATTGTTTCCACGGAATTCTTATTTAAATTCCACGTTCGCGGCCGTCGTTGACGAGGTGCAGTGTTTTAGCGAGCAAAGGAAGAGGGGTTTTGTGCTCGGGCGGGAGTGCATCGTGCTCGACGTTTCGCGGAGCGGAAACCAAGATGTAGCCTCGTGTAATGTATAGCCGTGCCCGGCGAATGCACAGTTCCGAGCGGCATTCTCGGCGATGGCCTAGGTAGGTAGAACTTGGTGCGTGAGGTACGGACCGGGCACGATTTCCAGGCGAGTCAAACGTAGGTACGTCCGGCATATATACTGCCGGCGCGCATCGATAAAGGGAGAGACCGTGGCAAAGGCTAGGCTGCCACCACGGTCCGCTCCCGGCTATCGTGGCATGGCGCCATAGAGCGGGTTAGACGACCGCTTTGCCGTGCTAATTGCGCGATATATATTTGCTCCGCGCGATACCACCTCATTAATGAATTTCACCGTTCTGAAGATCGAATAATTACACTCAACCGGAGGAACAACGCCAGTTATCAGACGCACACGCGTCGCGGGCACGCGCTCGAAGTTTAACATCGAACCGTATATCCTTTGTGCTCGTCCAAATCCTTTCGCCGTTTAACGTGAGTCACGGGCGCCGCATTTCGCTACATTTAAGAGCGCGAGCGCACCTCTCGCCCGCCCGACGGCATGGTTGCATGTTAGAAAGTAGTCCTCTCGAGCGGGCGGAGTGTACGTTACGAGGCGGAGGGCTTAATTGCATAATTGCATGTCTGAAATTGTGTGGGTGAATAATCCGGCGATGCCGGCGCGCGTGCTTAGCGGGTCGACTCGAAAATATACTGAAACGAGCGATGGGGCGTATACAGGCTGTTACATAGATCGCGTCATTAGTACGGTACAAATGGCTCATTTATCCGCGCTCTCGCAGATGGAGGAGCCGATTGTCCCTATCGCGCGATCTCCCTTTTTCATCCCCGTCCTCCCGCAAAAAAATTTTAACGTCCCGCCGCACGCCATGGGCCAATATCGCCTCCGATGGTGGACAGTTTACGAACCTATCGCGTGATTGAATAGCCACTTTAAAGTTACGCCCGCGACACGGAAGCGGGAGAAAGTTGCGGGGGAAAGTTTTCCCATCGTCTTCGGAATTTTTTTTAAAGGAGCGATCGGGAAAGAGCGGACGCCTGTAAAATGCGTTCGACGTGCGCCAACTTTTCGAATATTCCTCGGAAGGACCAGGGGCAGCCGCGAGAATCACTTAAGGACGATAAGCCCAAAGCGCGACATCGACTAAGTCGGACACGCGGCGAATTCTATACGTGAACCTTCCAATTAAGCAAGCGGCAGTCGGTGACGCGAATGTATTCGCGCGGAAATTAATTAGCGGCGATGAATAATTAAATCCACGGGGAGAAAGAAAGAGAGAGAGAGAGAAAGAAAGAGACCGTGGAAATCGCGAATTTCGCGTTTTTACGAGAACGTCGGCAGTTCGATAAACTCTTCCTGGCTTTAATTCGCCCATTCGCATCGCCGGGTCGGACATGTTGAACATGTGAAGCGGCAGGTATTTTTCTAAGATTTATTTTTCGCAATTAATGTCCGTCTCTTGTGCGTGCGAAACGTGATTATTATGAACGTCCGGCGCAGCGCGGTTTCTCCCGGAATTTCGGAAAACACGGTACCCGAGGTATTTATGCTCGTCGAGTTACCTCCGCGAAGAAACGTGACCTCCTCCTTTCCTTCCGTCGTCGTGTTTCAAACGTCCATCAGCGGCGACGTAATTGAACTGGGAAACGCAGTCGCGGCGACGTGAAAGACTCTCCGCTTTTGAGCGCGGATGTCGCGATTTTCGCGGAAGCCCTCGCGTTTGATCGTCTCGAAAGTTTACACGAGTTTTCCATCATCCTTTTCATTTTCCCGTCGGCGTCGCCCAACGAATTCAATTCGCGCGCGTATTCTCCGCGTGCCGAAGCGAGGAGATTCACGGCCGATAGACAGTACGCCGGCAATTTATCGAAACCCATTAAACTACCTTTACGACTCGTCTTTACAACGCTCTGCGACGCGCCCGCACTGCAAACGCAAATATCACTTATTACGCATCGTTAGAAAACGACTCGAAGGTGTTCGAAGAGCTCCTTAATATTTTTCGATAATCGATATGCACGAAAACGTGTTCTAGAAACGTTGAGTTTAATATTAAAAATGCTGTAAAAGATAAAAAAAAAAAATATTATGACAAAAGAGATGAATATTAACGACACGCGCCACGAGAATCGAACGCACAGGTTAAACAATGGAATTCATATTCGTGGTTACACATTTGCCTCACGCAGGTGTAAATAGATTCAGGCCCGAGCACCCATTATCGGATTTACTCGCGTCATTACGAATGCAAGGACTCTATTTAAAAATTACGCGCAAACGAACGAGAGTACGCGATACGGGGCGTTGCCGACGTAACCGTCCGCCGACATTCGCAGGCGCGTTTTAAACGGCTGCGTGATTTTTTATAAGCATTAAATTGCCGCTCGCGAACACGCTCCAGTTGTCCATCGACGTAAATCCCATGTGCGACATACATGCATTATTTATCACCCGCCACACGCTAGCGAGGCTGCACACAGCCGGCTCGTATCACATTCGGCAACACGGATCGCTCTGTGGCCCAAGTTTATGGCTTGTGGAAGCCCCTATAATGAGATCCTCCGCCCCAGATAATAATAACTTAATGCCTCGTCGCGCAGCTCTAAGGTGCGAGGGGGTAAATGGCACGAAGGGCTGCGTAGGGACTCCGCTTGGCCTTTTTTAAAAACCGCGCTGCCTGCGTACGTGCTCCATTACGAAACGACAAAACTTCATAATTCCGCCCGGCGGCGACTTACGTGCCGTGAAATTAATTCTCGGGTTGATTCTTAAATTCGTTCTCGCTCTCTACGCGTCGGATTGCAGCCGAACGATCCGCCGTCTCTTCGTCTCGATAATAAAACGAAAGCCGGGCGTTACGAATTGTTCTATGCACCGCCCGGGCGTGTATCGCGGCTTTCCCGGGGAATATCCGTGTATCAGTCGTACAAAATTAATCACGCTGGAGGCAGCGTTGTAGCCCGCAACATTACCTCACTTATAATTATTCGCGCTGCACGCACTCGTTACACGCGGAAATATGATATATTACAGTGCACTTAAGCGCGTTATACGCGCAGCCTATCGTTATTACGGGAGAGCGACTATTTCAATTGCCGCATATAATAGATCGCCATTGTCATCGTGCCCGCGACATTACGCTAGTTTCATTAACGAGAGAATGCAACGCAATAAGACATGTAGAATATAAAGCGACGGGGAAGGTGCAGCTTGAGACGATACGACGCGATAATCGCGACGCGAACAATCAAGAGGAATATATCACGTGATTATCCAATATTACGTTATTAATCCCGCCAGCCATCTAAGGCGTCATCGACGATCAAGCGGATATTCACGGCGGCTATTACGAGCCCTGGAAATTCCGACGGTCATTAGACACACGCGGCATTGGCGACGTGTGTCGCGTCAAAAGGGAACGATGCAATAAGAACGGGCGATCGTTTGACGCATCCGCGAATTGCGCTTGTTCGACGAACCGACGGCGGATTCTAGCGGCAACTCTCACGAAGGTTCGCGCGTGGATGATGAACCTCTCGCGCGGGGGAGAAAGGGTGAATAACCCGGGCGCGCAATCTGCGAACACCGCGGTCCCGTGAATCGTGTGCATGTGCAGCGAAAAACTTTTCGGTATCGCGGCCGCGGCTGTGTGGCACTGGGCCCCTGCGGCCATGCGCCGGCTATCGATCCGGTTTCTCTCCCGTCCGCGTTTTCCCCCCGCGTCCGCGCGATAGCCGCACGAACAAGAGCGCCCGGAGTATTTTGTTTCGCAAAACGCCTGGTAAAACAAGCGCCGAGAAGAAACTAACGGCGTAACGTAGTCGGGAGGAAGGTGAACGATCGGATCGATTTTATTATATTCGGCGGCGGAAAAATCTCCCCCTCTTTATCATCCCCCGCGCCGCTGGAGCGTGATAAAATCGCGCGAGATGGACCGTGACGTAACGAGAGGAAGAAACGTTACGGGCAGCGTCTTGTCTCGTCGAACGTCAACCGCGGGTAGACGAAATTAATTGGTACCGTTATTGTCGCGATGTGAAAATTATTTTAGCAACATTAACAAACGAATCTGGCACGAAGCACATGTATAGTCTCGTAGTGTTTAAATAATAAAGGTAACTTGAGAAAGGTAAAGACGCGGAATGCGTCTGTAAATAGCGCGGTAATTAGGCGAGGAGTGTATCCAAGGGTTATTGTCAGCCGCGTCTAATGTCAGAAGCAATTTAGGAGGAAAATGAGAGGGCGCGCAAAAACCGTCGGACCCCCGAGAACACGCAAAGTGGAGGGGCGGGAGAAAGAAAGGGAGAATTGCAGCTGCCGCGCGACCCTCACAATGATCGAGTATCCGGTGACCTGGTCCCGTTCTCTCTCTCTCTTCCTCTCTTTTTCATCCGTGAACAGAGACTCATCTCATGCCGGACACGAAACCCGGCGAGTCGTGTAATGGCGAGCACGCGAGGTGCGAGAACAACGCGTGGATTTTTGGCAGCTTGAGAAATTACGGGGCGCAATCTCGCCACGTTCTCGCCTCGGACGGCCCTTAGGGCCGACGGTCCGGATCATCATTCGGCACGTGTCTAACGCGCGCGTTACGTGCCGATGTCGCAGGACAGCGATCGCAAATGGAACGAGGTCATACGTACGCCTTCCGCTTATGTCACGTAGCCCGATAAACTGGAGAGTGCGCCACGAAGTAATTTAGCCCTTCTCCGACGACTGCCATGCGGTCGCAATTCGAAAGAGATGTAACTATTTCCTCGTGAGGTCAGTTTGACGTCGATCGTAAATGGCGTCACGTTTCACGTACGACGGCGAGTACGATCGCGAGGGGTTGTAAAGCGTTGGGAAAATAACAACGACTTTCGCCTCGACTATTTCTATCCTTTGCGTTCAAATGCTGCTCGCGATCGCGGAAAATTTTTTTCGCCCAAACGAGAACGCTCTGTAGCTTTCCCTTTTTTTTTTTCTTCTTCTTTTCTTTCTTCCTCGTTTGCAGTTGCGTTTTAAATGCATTGCGGTCCGAGCGACGCCGCTTCCAAAAGATCGTAAACAAAAGGTCGAGCGGACTCGCTGACGCGGAAAACGACGTCGCGGTGAAGCGCTCGCTCTCGATTTGATCGGAGATCAACGGGATTTAATTTTCAAACCGTTTAACGTCGAAAGTTAAAAACTTGCCGTGCGAGCGATGCTCCTCCGTCAAGATTCCGCGGAACTCAATTACACTCGTGATTGAATCCGTGATTGGAACGATCTTCAGTTCAGAGAGATCACCGCCACGTATAAGGAGACAGCCGCTTCAAATCCAGCCTGCTCGAAGAAATTAACTCGCCGCCGCTTCGTTAGCGAGGCGATGAACAAAGGCGGAGAACGAAGATCCGTAATTACGTGCGGTCAGTTTGTTTTGAATTAAAATCTCGCAGATTTCTATACGTCGCGCCGTGATACGCGTATAAGTTAATATGCACTTCGAATGGAATTACGACAACACTACGCGGAATCCGCTTGCGGGCTGCTTGGACGAACTCGCGGCATGCGGAACATGAATTTGAGCAGCCGCACCGACGTGATTAACGTCCGTTCTCGTTAAAAACATCGCGTTATCCGTTTAATGAGTTTACATTGTGTCTTAGAACGAACCGAAGTGCCCCAAGCGATCGTCCGCGCGCGTCGGATGCAAATTTTCAATTACGACTTGTCAGGACCGACTATTACCCTCGGTGCTCTACCGTGAAATTAGAAAAGAACGGCCGTCCGCGTGCCGCTCTACCTGCATGAATGCCGCATTATAAAAGCGATCGAAAGAACGTGGACCGAAAAAGATCGGCGGAGGGGGAAAGAAAAAAAAAAAAGGGAGATTTCCGTTACATCTCCAACTTCAGATTTTTAACAAAAATAAATTAATATGCGCTTAACCACTCAGGGCGGCGGAGAGTATCTCGCGACGTTCATTCGGTTGACAGAACCGTCGTAAAATATGATTTTGTGTTTCCTTTTTCCGTTCGGTTTCCCGGAAAATATTCCGCGCAGACGGAATTTTGTCGCGGCTGGATCCCTTAGGTAAAAAGAAATATGTATGTCGCGATGCGTAAAAGGCAGATTCGACCACGTGCGTGGCATTCTTTGCTTCTTCCGAGAGGCTCGCGATCTGCATAGGTATCATTTAAGGGCGCGATATATCACTCCCGCGGCCAGCCGGCGGCACGGTGAATCATTCGCCAGGCCCGATAAATTGTTTCCTCCCGCGACTCTCTCTCGAGGAACGCTTTCGAAAAAACCCTCGCGCAGCTTCTTTCCCATGTCAAACGACGGCGTTACGTACCCTTTATGTCGAAACCGGTGGCCGATCTCGTCTTACGATACGAAATGGCTCTTGCAGAATGGCTCGTAAAAATCCTATTAAACGATAAATTAAAATTTTATTGCAGGCTCTCGATAGGCCCTCAAGCTCAATACAAGCTGCTATATAAGCGTAAGGTACTGCGATCGTTGTCCCAACAACCCTCCTCCTCTCCCTCAAAATGTATTGAATAATCTCATTAAAATCGAATACGAACCGTTTTATATAGATGCACGAACGTGATTGAAATACAAATTTTTCCTACGGAAGTTCGATCTCGGATGAATCTCGGGAGAGAAATTGTAGGTGGGTTCAATTAGCCTGTGCGTGTGCTGCAAATGCCGAGGTGTTCCGTTAATTTTTGAAGAACCGACAGAGACCCGCGGCGGTAAAAGATGTATACGAATTTTGTACCGTCGTCATAAATCAAATCTTATCTTTTTCTTCTTTACCTCAACAGTAAACCGGTTATCTGATTCGCGTATACTACGTACGTGCTGCATTATATACATACAAATCTCACCCGCACACGGATCTCGTACGTATTTGTCTTTACGGGGAGCACTTCTGGAAATACCGATCGCTTCGCGATACTCGGTTTTTGCGCTTCGCAATACCGTCGGGTAACCGTTCATTCTCTTCCTCGCGATTTTCAGCGTACGAAACGGCAACGGGTATTCGAATGGAGCCTTCAACCGAAATCCAAGATCAGATTCGCGACACGCGCCGTCTATCCCTATTTTGATTCAAGACGTACCGGCGTGTTTCGCTCCAAGGCGTTTCTTGAAGCGGCGATTGACTGCAGATATTCGTCTTTCCGCTTTCTCTTCCCTCTGCACGTTATGCTCCTTATCCTTGCCCGGCGCACGTTTCTCGAGCACGAAGAGAAACCCCCCCTTTACCCCGCCTTTCTCCCCGCGTTGTAAAATCCGAGCGAGGTCGTGCGATTTTTCCAAAGAGGGATTCGTCCAAGCTGATGATCCCCAAAAGCAGATAAAATCAGCGGAGGTATATAGACATATATGGTACATGTTAGGTGCACACATATCGGAAAGAGAGGCGCGCGCTTTCGACAGGAACAGTAAAGTAGAGTAAATTAGATTTGACGATCTCTCGGGTACAACAAATCTGCTCTTGATCTTTGATACGGCTTACTTATGCCATTATATCCCCGTGAATCACAGAACTGTTGTGCGATATGTTGAATCCCCCGTGTTCTCCCTTACGTAAAATCACGCCGCTCGATCTCGAAAGGTTAAACAAATGTCTTCATCGACGTGCGGACCTTTGTCGATTCGCGCTATTTAAACCCTTACGAGATTTAAAATTGCAAAAAGCGAGGAATTGTTAATTAAAAAAATATAATAATTAATAATAATAATTAAATAATAACAATTAATCTCTTTTTTTCCGCGGTAGCTGAACATTAAACTGCGTAAAAAATGCACGCCGACCGACGTATGTGTATTCAGTCGTAAAATTTTCAAACGCTCTCTCCGAACTAATCGCGGTCTCTACCGCAGCGTGCATTCATCGCGGAGACACGTTCATTTTCCGAGGACATCTTACAACATGAGCGAAGCGACAAATGTTGCTTCCCACAACGGTTTGTCGATAGTTCGGCGAGAGTTCCGCCGCAGTTGCAGATGTGTTTATTACAGTTCACGTTCGACGGTGGCGCGCAAAATCTCGGTCTGCTTACGAAGAAAGTCTAGCCCCGCAGTCTTTTCGCGATTCGGTCAGCTGTTTCGCACGCGCACAATGGCACAATGCGAGAATTCCCTCTCTCTTTCCCCGATATGTGGATTTTTATAATAAAATTTCTCTCCGCCACGTCTTTATCTCTTTTCTTTTTTTTTTATATAACATTATGCGTAACTTTATTACACGATGCAACGACGTTTCGCAGTGCGAACTTCAATATTTATGAAACTTTTCACTTCAGCAAAAGTCGGGGATTTCTTGATGGTACGAGAGCGATTAAAAGTTCCGCTGTACACGTTTTTAACAAATATACACACTTGCAAATTGTATCAAGCTATTAAAGATAAATATTTTACGTTTTTATTACAAATGTTTGATTATTCCATTAAAAAAAAAAAAAAAGAAAAATAGAAATGCATTCTTAAAATTTGCCAAGATGTTTAGTCGACAGGAAAGCTCCGGAACAAATTCTACGCGTACGGGATAATAATGATAATTCATGCGACTTAAATATTTGATCGAGCTGAATGTGAAATCTTACACCGCGCTATCAAAAGTTTGGTACGAGCGTGATAAGAGGATTTACCTAACGCCATCCTCTTTGCTTTCAGCGTGAGGGCCCGTGCAGGCAAACTTTGGAAACTTTGTGTTATCTATAACATCCGGAAGAGATGATTTAAATCGAATAAGTACGCGCGATACTTCACGTGAAGAGTTGGGCAACTCTTTCCGCGATTCGAGGAGACCCTGCTCCGCGGAAAAATTCATAGCGCAAATTACTTCTCCCCGAGAAATTCAAGCCGCCGCGGGACGATCCCGCTCGAAGACGGTGTTCTCGTTTAACCGGGTGACGCGATATACGTAACAGGCACTTTTTTCTGTCGCAGCTTTACGTTAAGTTGGATTAATGTTACATAGGAGCGAAACTGAGAAACATGATTCTTTAACCGAGCGCGCGAGCTTAACGTATTAAACGACGGAACTTTTCTTGCCCGTAAGGCGAGTCGTTGAGATTTCACAAAGCCCTTGCCTCCTTTCGCGCCCTCCTCCTCCCCCGGCGTGTGAACCGGCTTCCCGTTTGATCGCCGATTCTCTTTCGTTATCGCTATCCTAGCCAGTTCATTAATCAACCGCTGCATTCGGACGGCGCTCAAACGGAAACGGACTCGTATACTTTTTCCGGTCACCGTGCAAATATCTAGCACCTTTGTGCCAACATTTTTATTTAACGGAGGGAGAAGGGAAAGAAAAGGAGAGATAACAATTGCTACTGGTTCTTTCACCCGAGTCACAACTCAAAAGAAATGCACTATTAATTATATGGAAACCAGAAAGAAAAATCGAAGGAATCCCGCGCAATAGTATTAAGCCAGTTTAGAGCGACTTTGCCTCTCCGCTCAATTTGAATGCACTTTAAACCGCGACTTTATGGTCGTTCGGGGGCCGCCGCGCGACATCCCAATATAAGTATTCTACCGCGGTAATATTACAGGTCGCAGACACAACGGCACGATACGAATTCGCAGGATCCAATCTGGGAGATGCTACTTGCGCCGTCGCGTACCACTCGGCCCGGGGTCCGCCGGCGTTCTCCAATCCTCAAACAATGCTACGGCGCTTTTCATTTCCTCCGTCTTCGAAAGTGCCCCTTTTTGCAGGCAATTTTCTTCGAGCATTGTTTGATCGCTTATTCTCTTTGGCCCGTTATTATCCTCCCGCCTCGATATATAATGCAACTGTCGCTTCGAGTACCGCGCGCGCACACCCGATGTAATCCCATTTCGCCGGGGAATTGGGTCGCGATTCGCGAAATTTTTTCCCCGCCCGCCTTCGTCGTTCGACTTCTTCGTTCGCCGCAAAATCTCGGGGCGCGTCCGCGGACCGCTCGAAATTGTGACATTCCGCGGGAAGAAGCAGAATATCCGGACGCGGTTTAATTTTTCGAGGCTGCGTCGCAAAACACGCCGCGCGCTCGCGGGTTAAGCCGAGAAAAATATTCGAGGAAGAATGCGGGCTTTTGATACGACGTCTCACTCGGCACGGTCCTCGCTTTTATTATGCACTCGTATAATGCATTCTCTCTACGCTTCGTCGTAGATTACCGTGAGTTGCGGGGGGGTGACTTTTGCCCTGTTCACGTCAAGCGTTTATTGCGCGTGATTCGCGCGGGAATTGCCGCCACCGCGATCGAAAGTGCGTCGCTACGCGTGAAAGTAGGGTCCTCTCATCAATCGCTCCGTCGATATTAAATTTTTGACAGCGCAAAGGCCTGCGCGTGCTACTCGCGATCTCCCTTTTTCTTCCCGTGCTCGTTGCTATCTTCGAGGACGGGTAAGAACACTATAGTGCACTCAACCGGAATTCCCGCCTTCAACTCCGAGCCAGATTTACGTTTCGCACGATTCGCCACAAATCCGTCTTATTCGAGACGAGAGAACGTTTCCCCGCCGCGCGTCTCCACCGAGAGCGTGTCTCGAGAGCCTCGATAGTCTGCAGACTGCCGTCCCCGCGTTGCACGTACGTTTGATCGGTGATTTCTCTCGCTTCTTTTTCTTCTTCTTATTTTTTTTTTTTTTCTTCTCTCTACTCTCGCCTCCCTCGTCCCCTCTCTCTTTCTCTCCCGTCGGCATATCATGTGGCAGCGGCATATACAGCCGTGAAATATGTATGCTCGCCCGAGGCGGAGCTTTTTAAGCTTGGCCGTGCTCCAAAGGGCCGAGGGCGCGAAGTCGCGTCATATTTCCTAAATCATCGCACGGAGCCGAACGTGTCCGAGGAAACGAGCGATCGGGACCAGGAATTTCCCGCGGAATTTTCCCTCAATAACGCCGCGGCGCGCTTTCCGTGTGGATTACTCCCAGATCCCGATAAACGCCGACCATTCGACCGCCGATCGCATTAAATTCGCAGATAGTCAAAGCCGCGCTGATAACCCGCCAAGTGCAGATTCCCTCGTTGTACACTGTTAATCATAATCCCGACTGAATTCAATCTTATTCCGACAAACGTTTGTTTCTTTAAATTAACTGTACGAAACGGAGTTTTTATATCCGTGCGCGTAAAGGGATATCCCACGGTGCAGTCTGATCCGCGCCAAAATATCGTATCGCCCCGACGTTTCAGCCGACAGGTTGGTATGTTTCGCGATTCCTAACTCGAT
Source organism: Cardiocondyla obscurior (assembly GCF_019399895.1). NCBI lineage: Eukaryota > Metazoa > Arthropoda > Insecta > Hymenoptera > Formicidae > Cardiocondyla > Cardiocondyla obscurior. The sequence continues at coordinate 1,981,428 of NC_091866.1, forward strand.
GATATTAAATTATCGTCTAACGTATTTTCGCAAGCTCTTCTGCCGGTCGGAAAATAATGTCGAGGTAACCGTGAGAAATACCGGAGATATTTTCTTACGGACACGCAATATCGACACGTGTACGTATCGAGAGATATTACATCGTATTACAGATAAAAATGTAAGCTATAATACCGTCTCGATATCCGGTCGCAGGTGCGGGCACGTAACCGAGTACGTCCGCCAGGTACAGATACGTACCGCGCACGCGAGGCGTCCAATGATAATAAAGACGCGACGTAAGATTGTCTTCATTACTTTGCGGTAAGCGGCGCAACGCGGCGAGTATCGCCGTCCGCGTTGTTTAAAAAAAAAAAAACAAAAAAAACAAAAAAATGAGCGACACAAATTTGAAACGATAAAAGAAACACGCCGGGCGCGACTCGCACTCCGCCGGAATTTTAATAAAAACTTACTCTCCATTGTAAAATAAATATTTGGAACGCCTGGAACACGTTAATAAATGCCCCCGGTGTCGTAATAAGTAGGAAAGCGTGGAATAACGCGAACGCGAAAGTCTCGCGACATTCATATCATTTTGCAGCCGCATTTTACGTGACTGGGCGGGGCCCGCGGTATGAAACGAGAAAATGGGCTTTGCCCGCGGGAAATGAAATGTCAATATGGTTTACGGTTAAATAATTATCATGGAATCAGGAGCGAGCTCCTCGCGGGGAATCAAGCGCCGTGAAAAATGCTGCCGGACGACGTAGAAAGCGCGTCATTACGTCAAATAGCGCGTAATTTGCATAACGACTATGCGACCGCCTATCGTTTTGAATCGCTCTCGGGTTATACCTCGGTTTAACGTAATAGAAATAAAAGAAAAAAAAAAAAGAGACTTGCGGAAGACGCGCGTGTAATCAACGCGCGATTTAATGGCGCGGTGCGAGTCCTGACCGCGGATACGTAATGAATTATCTGCCCACCGAGCGCGCGTTGCACGAGGCGTGATAATCATGTCATTAAATGTGCTCTAATTTTCTCGATTCGTTGGCAGCGGGCCGGAAGTCTCTTGTTAAAATTCATGACACGTTAAATATTTTCATTTGACCGTTCGAAAGTATTTTTAGCCCGACAATTACACATTTATACTTGTAGCGTTGAAATCTCGTTCTAGAAATCTATTACTTTGTAAAATATAAAATTTTAATTGCAAAAAAAAAAAGGAAAAACAGGGAGGAAAAAACATTAACGTTCTGTAATATAAAATAAATATTATTTAAATATATTCCTGAATTACATCAGAATTTTTATATAAATTGTGAAAAATTGCCTTAATTTTATGATAATTAGATTTCCGCGATGCAACATAAATTTCTAAGACTTGCCGAGTTACAAAGCGCGACTGTACTGTCTATATCTGCTTTAGTGGTATCAATGTGATAACTATTATCCTTCAAAGTACATAATGGCGCTTGGTAGAAAGATTCAAGAGTTCCCTTCGAGTAATATCGTTTGGTTGCGACGGCAACAACAAAATGAGGAACAAAATATACCGTCAACTCGCAAACGTACAAAATAAAGATACATTAAAAGTTACCACCGCGATGGTTGCCTTTTATTACTTTAATACACACGCAGGGCATTTTGGTGCCACTGTAGTTTCTTACATCTGCGAATTTTTTTAATTAATCTGCAGTCGACTTCTTCTCAACGTTCTATAAACTCCTTTTCATTACATTTTAATTTTCTGTGTTAGATATCATGGCAGCCACAAACTTTAAGATTCTATAAAGTATACTTGGAACTAATTGCTTCTTTCTGAAATTAATTAAGTTTATAAGAAGTCTTTGATGCGCTGAAAACTTCGCCAACTTTCCGTGATATTTTTATTGGAAAAACGTCTCTTTTAAACCAACCGAAAAAAAAAACCCGAAAAAGTAGATAAAAGATATCGCGATAATTTTGAAACATTCTGTCTCCCCGTATAAAGTACTCCATGCACTCTTATAATTGCGCCTCCGGTACATAAAAACAAATCCACGTTCATCGTATAACGAAGATATAGAAACAGTAATAACAGCACCCAAAAAAAAAAAAAAAAACGTTTTCGTTGCTAAAAACAGGCGAGGCGACTGGCGAATACCGCGAGAAAACGTTCCGCGGGTAGAAACAGCGATTTCGGCGAGGTTCCTTTCTCCCGTACAAATGTTTGGCTTCGAAGTGATTTCTCGCGGTGCCCCGCCGTTCGCGCGTTCAGCTAGCTGGAGTGGCAAAGACGTGGCGAGAGTGCGGGACCTATGCACGTGCCCGTTATCCCTTTTCCCGGTTTCAATCTCGGAGCAATTCCCGGCACCGCCGGGTGAGACGCGATCCACAAGGCGCGGGCGCTATCGCGGGCCGCGAAACGAGATTTCGATCGCGCCGGCGAAACGAACTGACGCGACGGGATTCCGCGAGGATTCCCCGCGATAATTCGCGGCACGCCGCACCGAGACAATTCGGCGATTCGCAGCGCGGCGTGGAACGTCGCGGACGCATGTCGGATATTCGAAGCACCTCGCTTCGAGAATACTCGGTGTCTCCGCAAAGGTGGTTAACCCTTTCGTTTCCGTCGTGACGTCGACGGGCGCTGAAATGCATCCTATATCGCGCCCCGCGGCGGAAGCGAGAGAGCTGCTCCGCGCACGTTGCAAAATTATCAGAACAGTCTGCTTTAGTTCCCGGATAATTCGACTTTCATATTTTACCAATAGCAGGGAATAATTCAACGCGAAATGATAAAACTTTCCTTCGCCGCGCGAACCCCTTCATTGTTTCATATAGCTGATATTTATTACAGGGCAACTTTCCTGACCTGATTATTCTCATCTAAAAGTGTCGATCTTGAAAGTTTGAGAAACCGGTTAATAAAGATTTAATCATTTCGCAAGGTTTCTATTGTTACCAACTGGTACGCTACGTGAACAATGCATTTCGCAGCTTTCCTTTTTACCGTCGTTCGTTTTACATTCATTAATTTCACGCAACGTGCAAGACAAATTTACAATTTACGCTCGCAAGGTACGTTAAAGTGGCAGATAAATGTGGCTCGGAAATAGTAAGACGGAGGAGACCGTCCAACGGCACTGCATTATTGTGTCTTATTGTTAACGCCAGCGGTGAGAGCTCGAACCGCTTAGAGGGTTATATATGATAACGATGTCGATTTTTAACACTTTTGTTCGTCGCGGCGAAGATTCTCAGCAGCTACGCCGCGGGGCATCGGGAATGTTTTATCTATGTGGCGGGCATCAGTTACCCGAAAGCGAAATGGGCCCTTCGTCTCACTTGCCCGGCGCGATACTCGGTTCAATTTCGAACGGTCTCGGAACTCCGCCGCGTCGGAAGACAGATATTATATGTTGGAAACGCGGTATTAAGTCGAAAAGCACAAGTACAAGCTTCTTACGTTTACTTCGCGGAGAAGAAGAAAGAGAAGAGAAGTACGAATTCTATCCGCGACTTCGGTAATCTAAACTTCTCTCTCTCTCTCTCTTTCTCTTTCTTCTCTTTTCTTTCTTTTTTTTTTTCTTCTTTTCTTTACGAGTCCGTTCAACGATGGAACAAATTCGTTCTACGTGAAATTCTTTCTTTCTCTCTTTCTCCCTCGCGCTTTTTCGCCCTCCCCTCCCTCTTCTCTCAGACCCATTCAACGTGTCCTATTTTCTCCACGTTGAATTTCGTACTCATCTCGTACTCGGTCCGTGGACATTGCAGCTTCAACGCAATTCGCGTTTATCGAGTGCGACAAACGAGGCGGGATACTTCGTCTGGGTTGTTTGGCCGTTCAATCAGGACTGCGTCTATGACAGCGCACGATATATCTAACTTAAGCATGACAATTGCGAGAAATGCACCGCCGCTTTTCTTACGTTATAAAATCTCGTCCGTCAACGTGAAAATTTAGCATTACTAACGGCAAAATCAGTCTCGCAAAAAAAAAAAATTTTTTTTCCTTGAGCGACGTAAAAGAATAATAAAACAAGAAATCCGTATAAAATAATGATCATTCTGCTTTCGTTTAAAGCTGGGCCGTTTAAAGCTCGAGAAATAATCGCCCGAGTGATTTAAGTGTGTATCCTGGATAATCGATACGTGCAGGTATATGGGTGTCACTGGCCCTTTGCAAGAAGTACAATGACACGTCGCTTTTCCCGCGACGCGCGGGAAGTTTAACTACCCGTCCGCGCTTAATCCTCTAACTTCGTATGAACAGTCAATTAAATTAGTCGGACGAGCTCCGAGGCACCTATCGACTATCTTCTCCAATCACCGGCAATTCCGGTAATACGCGGCGACGTGCAGGTGGTACTCGGACCAATTAAGCGCATAACATCCCAAGTCGGAGTCGCTCGGGCTCGGGATCCTTCATTCGCCTTCTCAGCTTAAAGCGCTCTTACAAACATATTACTTCGATATTCTCCCACGCTCTCTCGCACGGTGCGAGTCCAACTCCGCGCAAAGTGGCTCGCTTTCGTCAACGACCGCCGTTACGTCTTCCGTCGACGTTGCGTGCGCGTCTTCTTAAATCGAGTCGTATCTCGTTACGTTATCGCGCGCTGGGGCGCGATTAGGCGCTTATTGCGCGACTCCCGTCGCGAGACCGGTGACACGATTTTTCACTTAGCTCTCGCGTCTTTTCCTTCCCGACGCGCGCCCGCATATCGAACAAAGCAGGGGCATTCCGCAAAGTTCGGCGCGATATTCACGGCACGGCCAACTGGGCTGCCGAGCACCATCTTGGACCCCCTTTATCCCCACCTCCCCTTCGGGCAGCGTGATTAACTAACCCCGAGCGACAACAATCTCGAGTTCCGAAAGGAGGGCTGCCGCCGATTCTCCGATATCCCGGTAAATGGGCCAGTCTGGAGTTTGCTCTCGGCCTCGAAGTAATTGCACGCGCTCGGAGATAATTGCCGCGACACCTTTGTTACGAAGCTCCTACTTCGAGGACGAGAGACTCCACGGGGTGTCCCGAAGTTCCCCCGACGTCTCCCAGTGGGGGCGGATTTTCCCCTAACGACGCGGATCAGTTGTTAAAACCAAATTGATTTACAGTACCGAACGTCAAAAGTGACACGTATTTCTATTCTCGTGACCTAAATTGAAATTAATGATTTCTTTGTACGCAAAAGTTAGACACGCGTGTTAAAATTTCCTATCGTTTTCTTTTCGTTAATAAATTAATGTACAATTAAACGCCAACAAATGTCAAATATTAACCTAGGCTGAAACGACGTAATTCATTTTTTAGACATAAAAATATGTGACCAAAAAATAAAATAAAGAATTAGAAATAATAATATAGAGTAAATTATAATTTTTATTTAATAAAAACTTTAAATACTATTTTGCTTTACAACTTGTCTCCCGATAATTCGGAATAAGCTTAAAGTTAGGAAGGGCAACTCGGTGATAGCTTTAGGACACTCTGTAGATGCAACGCGAAGGAGATGGAACTGGAGAGCTGCGGTAGCAAGCCATGCAGAGAAGATGCACGATACTGAGAGCGTCGCAGCGGATTAGGCAAGGAGTGATGCGATAATTGGAAAGTGAAGAGGGAAAACTAACTAATTGTACGCCGTGTTTCCAAGCCCTCTCTCATTAGTAAACGTTTCCAGATTCGCGAGAGTTAATTTAGCAAATCGCAATATATTGTTTAATGTAACTCTTATCTTTCATAAAATATAAATTAACTGCGTTTTTTTGCGCGAAAATAACAAGCGGTCGGAGGACGGATAAATTAAATTCGGAGGGAAAGTTACGCGAGAATACGATTATTTCCTCGCGTGCAATAATTTTTTTTTTCCCGCGAATCCGCAGAACGAGTTACACTTATTTTAAATTAATCAAACGATCACACGATCAAAGTGAAACGTAACTCCGTTAATTGACGAACGCACGAGGCGCAGATTTCCCCCATCGGCGACGCGGCTATAAAGTAGTATAACCAATATTGACCGCGGTGCACAACGGCGGATAAACCAGACGAAACTTTACCTATGGGGAATTATGACGCTCACGGGACATCCGCCCTCCGCAAAACTTTCGACATCACGCGCCGGCCGTCGGAATATCACTAAAGCGTAACAGTTCGGAGGGAGGAAGGGGAGGGAGGAGAAAAAAAGTTTTAGGATGCGTTGTCGCGAGCGTTATCGAGAAGACGTAAAGGTATAAAATTACGTCTGGGGCCACGATACGTTCGGCGCGTAACTTACGAGCGGCGAATTCCCGCGAGAAGAGCTTTCTTGCTTCTCTGTTTTCGTATATGTATTTTTAGACGTTGATTAGTAGTCTCTAAGCATCAACCATACAAAGTACTAAGGGATATTCCGCGCGCAATCTCATCTCTATATATGTTTTTTTTTTTTTTTTTTTTTTTTTTACTCGGTTGTTTTAGAAGAGAGCAGATGGCTGGATTTGTAAGAGAACTTAAACGCCAGTCAAAGTCACTGGCGCTCTGTCTCGCTTGATTTCTCTATTTATCGGCGACCGTTGCAGTCGCGGGAAGATCCTTAAGAGACTATAAATTAGTTTCGAGCTGTTCCGGACACTACGACTGTCGTGCGTCTCCATTTTTCTCGAGCTCGGGATTTGCGGTTCGAGGAAAAAGGATTTTACAGTGAATCGAAACAATTAATATTTCATATAGTCTCAATGTAAATAGTTTTAATTTTTTCTCTCTCTCTTTTTTTAAATATCTTTCTTTTCTGGCAAGTACTTAAATAAATAATCGTTGCGTTTTGTTCCGATTAAATTGGATCTTTTACTGCAGCCCGCGTAACCGTAATAATTTATATTCGGATTTAATTATGTCAAAAAGAACAAAAAAAAAAAAAAATTAGGCAAAGCTAAAAATATATGTATATAATGTTTTTAAATGAAAGAGAAATTGATTGAACATAAAATAAATAACGGCGAGAGTAAAAATGCATGTACCGCAATATTAATAAAACTGTGTCAATATTGACAACAAAGTGTTGATAAAAATATTGTGAGATAACTGTGGACCGATAGGTAGTATTGATGATGTAAATCGTACGATTTCCACGGCGTGAATTTTATAACGTTCCGAGCGACGATTTGCGATACAAGAGATACAAACTTGCAGAATATATGTAGAATAAACGTAGCAGCTCACCTTTCATCTCCGTCGCTTCAATCGACACTTAATTAACCCAATAAAATGTAATTCAGCGAATGGTATAATGTAATTTTTGATAAAAGAGTTATTTAAAAATATAAGAAAATTCTTTTCGCAAATGGTATTTCCGACGCGCTGCTCGGGGATCAACCGGAACAAAAAGCGAAAGGTGTAAAAATATAGTTAACGAACAAACTCTCCGGACTACGCTTTCACCTTCGTTTTTCTTCCAGCGTGACGCAAAGAGTTCCGAACGTTCTCGCGAACAAGTACAAATGCGCCGTTACAGCAACTTCAGCCGGAACGTGAACCTTTTTGCAATTATCCCGTGCGTTCCTAAGCGCATCTTCGAATCATTGATTAAAGTAGCAGAAAATCCGGAATTCTTGTCGAGGAATTATCCTCTATTTCCTGACTTTCAGCTCGCCTTCCTCCTCTCTCTCTCTCCCTCCTCCCCCCCTTCTTCCGCGGAAACACTAATATATACTTTGCTTAATGAAATTCGTAACAACGGCGCAGTCCTCTCATTCGACCACCGACGCATTTAGATTAAAACCGGTCTCAATTTAGAACTGCGAGCGACGTCGTTCCCTTTTTTCGCCGGCGATGTACTCTTCTCTCTCCCACGGCGCTGTTCTTCCGGCGGGGTCGTCGCTCGTGACGAGTGCGGGGCAAAGTAACGCGTTCGCTCGTCGTAACTTCTTACTTTCCATCCGCGGTGTCTGCAATCCCGCCGCGCGACGCTCGGCGTCCCTTTTTCCCCGGTCGCTTTTCTCCCCTCCCCGCAAGGCTCGCGCTTTTTCCACGATAGGGTCGCGCCGCGTCGCTTCGGGAACGAGTTTAGCGCCGAGTCGAAAGCTCAGCTGCGAAGTGGCTGTAAGAACCGAAGGGTCACGAGGGAGAGGGAGGGAAAACGTCGAGGAAAACTCGCGCGGTAGAAAGAAGCCGGTAGCCAGTGACGGAGGACGAGATTTCAACGGTTGATCGCTCGGAGGCGGCCCGAGATAGCTGCGGGTGGTTCGAGAGCGCGGAATCGCCCTCCCTGAAAATCACCGGCACCGGAAAGTTAACGGCCGGACAGTTACCCGGCAGAAAGTCGTTAGGAAGTTCCTCGCCGCGAGACCGCGAGTTCGCCTCTTCCCGTAAATTCTTTCGTTATTAGTTCCGTCGAATTAGTTCCGCGCGCGCCGCGGGAATTACGAGGCCTACGCGGGGAAGTTTTCGAAAGATTTCATCTCGATAGCGCCACTTAAACGGCGGTATGTGATACTTTGTTAACTTCGGAATCAATCTCCGGGGCGCTTCCGTTCAAATAAAAAGAAAGAAAGAATTGAAATCTTTCGACGCGAGAATCTAGGCATTTATCGTCGAAAATTTATTACCGTGCACCGTTTTATATAGAGTCTGTATAAAGAAACAGTAGCAGGTTTTCTCTACCAAAACGATAACGAATAGTTAAGGATTAAGCTATTATCATTACACCCTGCCATTTATCTTCCCTCAATAAAATCGCCGAGTCATCGCGAGTGCGTCTGGGATTAATCGAAATAAATGTGACGGGCGCATTTCATTATCTCGTAAATAACGAAGATTCGTTGCCTTTTTTCGGAGGTATCATAATAAATGCAACTAATGAAATACGGGTGCCAGTCAATTGTCTTTGCGCGGCCTTTCCGTCTTCGGGGAATCATCTTTTAATAAAGCTTCGCTGCTATCGCGAACGTGATCTACGTTACGAGGAAAGTATCCGCGTTACGGGACATGGTCCTCTGTAGACGCGTCACGCAGGGGAGGGTTTACGATTATGGCGGAATATTCGGGATCAGCGAGGATTTTAACGCCGCCATATCTCGCGCGAGTGGCGGCGTTGAAATTTGTGCCGCGGACGAAACAGCCGTTTCCTTCTTGCGAGAGACCGGCTCGCGGGGACGAATTGAGCCCGCGGTGATTTATCGAGAAATTCATTTGCTTAGATTGCTGCAACAGACATTGCCCTCCATTAGGATCGGGGTGGGGGGCGGGCCGACAAGTGCACGAAGGGCAAAACCTGATGTCTGCCCGAATGAGAATACCACGTACGGAATATACCGGGAGATTTTGCACCGTGCCAAGGAGGAGCAGGGGGCGCGGGGGGAGGGCGGAGAAGAGGGATCGTTTCGAAGAAGATTACACCCGGGCGAAGAGTACATCGAGGAATGGTAGTAAGCTGGCTCCGCAATAATTATCCGACCTGATCCGATCTCACCGGCTATAAAAAGATAAGTGGTCCCGGCTTAATGCGGAACCGGAAACGTCATAGTCGCGCAAGAAATTTCATTTGGCTGTAACTGCGCGAAGAGCGAGCCCCCCGCGCTTCGCCTATGACGGTACCGAAACGCGCTCCCTCAATCACCGGCAATTCGGCTGTCGATATATCCATCCGCGGCAGAAATTCGTGAATTCTGATAGCGGGGAATTACAAATGTTGAATCAGCTGTATGTGCCATTTCCGACAATTGCTCCGTTATTTGAACGAGGGCACCGTTATCCGCGGGAATGAATTAGTTTCGGGGCCGTAACGTGAAATATACTGTCTAAATATATATGTTGCAGTAAGTAATACGTTTTAAATCGCGCAAAAACCGACGATAAAAAGTTCCGTCGATATCGCCACGCGCGTACGGAACGCTCCGATCCCGGTACAAGTTCTGCCAGAAGATAAACCCATTTCGAGCAGACGTCATAATCTCCAACTGTTTTCTCGGCTCGCCCTTACTTATTCAGATTCCAGAGCGCAGAGAACAAATACAGTAGCTCGTATTATTGATTTATCGTTTAATTATGAAAACTGAGGCGACGTCTCAAGTAAGAGCTTTCGAGAAATTGAGGACGAGATTCAGCGCGCGTGAAAATCCCGTTGTCTCAATTCGCGTATTTATAACGTCGCGATATAATGAGAGACAAAAGAATAACTATAGCGGCGTGTCTCGGATGACCAATCGGGCTGTTAATTTAAACATTTTAAACAATTATATTACTTCCAGCAGCATGTTCTGATATTTTTGTTGTTATTTCCCCGTTTTTACATTAACAGATTAATCGTGTCACTTTGAAAACTAATCCGCGATCCTTTACAATAAAATAATTTTTGTACACAGCAGACTTCGGTCTAGACGACGGATTTTAAAACTCGTTGATACAACGCCGAAAACAGTTTCGGCGTTCCGAGATCACCGAAAGCGACAATGCCAAACGCGGCCGCACGCAAGTTCGCTCGCGACGAAACGCATTGCGCCACTCGGGGAATCTCGTTTTCCCCGAGCAATTCCTGGCCGATAATACCTGAGCCCGGTGCCGGGTTCGGTCCCGATCGGTTCGGAGAGAGACGTCGGTCGGTCCGCGAGATCGATTTTATTGGATCTTCTTAGAGATTTGTCGGCGCGCCGCGCGCCGCGTCGCGCGACGGAACGGGACGCGGGCGATTCGCCGGGGAAGCCACGACTCGTCTGACCTAGAATTTCGAGTATTGCTCAAACTTTCCAGATAGGATTCCGCGCATTGTAGCCGCCGCCATTCGCTCGCTCGCTCGTACCGGCGTGGCAAGGGGTGGTTTGCGAGGGGGAGTCGCGGGTGGAGGAACGAGAGAGGAGGATGACCGAACGAACGGGGGGCTGCTCTACTGTGGAAGGGGTCGCGTATACCACAGACCACCACCGTGTGTGTATGGGAAATGCATCCCTCTCGTTCCCGGCCTTCTCTTTCTCTCCCGGCGCGAGAGATCGATTTTCCTTTAATACTCCCACGCCCACGTACGCGTCCGCACGGCCCGATCTCCCCGGGGGACACGATGAATAAAAAGTTTACCGAAAGCCGCGCGCGATGCAGCAACACGGCGCAGTGGCTGATGTCGATTTACGGTATACGAGAAAGAGAGAGGGAGAGAGAGAGAGAGGAAAAGAGAGAGCGAAAGCGATTTTGCCGGAATGGGAGAGCGCAAACTCTTGCTCGACGCCTTCATCTCAGCCAATTTTACGTAACGAAGTGACTTAAGCGAGTGGATTAACCCTCGTCCGATTAAACGTGCCTCCGGTATCGGATCTGTATGCGAAGCGTGGACACTTGTGTTGAACAACTTTCGGTATTCTTATTAAAAAAAAAAAAAAAAACGGTAGAAAAAAAAAAGAACGTTAATCTACATTCTAATCGTCGAGTGTGTTTTAAAAATGAGCGTAATATGTTTTTGGTCTCGCGCAGACGTTGTACGCACCGGGATGAAAGTACCTACTTCGAACTATTAACGTTTCGACGTGTTTCTTGCATCTACGGCCGACTGTTACGCGCGTTTTAATTTCATCGCGCGCAATAAGACGGATCGTAAATGTTGGAACGTTAATGTTTAACTGGGAGCCGAGCGGAAGCGTACAATAAATGATTATTTTATGAAGACGGTTGCAATAATATCCGTATAATGTAGCGGATATATCAAGAGGAGATTGTTCAATAATTCAACTAGCGTAAAGGAAAAGCTGTTTTCCTCGCGCTTTAAAAGAAACTCGAGCTCTGCCCAGTCCCTTTCCGCTTGTAACGGAGATAATGCATCGAAAGCTGGCTTTGCAGATAAAATCGGTCTTATCGCTTTATTAAGATCTCCCGAAATTTCATAAAAATGAAATACGTACACTCGCGAAAAAAATTTGCATGAAGATTCAATAAGTAAAAAATAGGAGAGGAGAGAACACGAATATCGAAAGGCACGTTTTAAATTCGGAAGCGAGCGATAGTGGAGGGGGAGGGGAGGGAGAGGGAGAGAGAGAGAGAAATACTGGCTCGTTCAATTTCATCAGAATTCCAAAGCCAGCTGGTATCTTTTGAAATATGCAAATTTGTTTCTATTCATCGCGCTATTTCGTGGAGTCGCACGTAAGACGTCGCGAAAGTGCATCCGTAATCCCACCCCGTCGAATCGCGCTCTTAGAAACGGCGGGGGCCCCCGAGATAAGAAATTACTTCCATCTCGGAGCAATGCTCCACGCGAGTAATTACCCGATCGATGGGATAGTCATTCAAAGGGGACGGTAAGCGAACGCTACATAATGCAGGCATCCGAAGTGAATCGCCCTGAATATTTCAGCGCGCCAAGCAACGAGCGCGAGGGTAGCTACCGCAAAAGCAACGGCGGGATTCCCCGGCGTCGATGCGCCGTTTCGGCCCCGCGGATCGGATCGCGGGACCCGCCAGTTTCATCCGCCGGCAATCGATGCGAGCCTTATCTCGCTCTTAAAGCCCGGTGATTTACCGGCCACTAGAGCGGACATATTCGTGTATAAATCGGATTTATGGCACGGCGGGGTGAGCCGCCCGCGCGACATTAACGTTATTCAACGCCCGTTGCGCGGGCGCACTTACATAATGTAATACGCGGGCATTTACATAATGCAAGTATCCAAGGTGCGGCCGAGCTGAATCTTTCAAGCCCCTGCCTTTTTCGTCGCCTACGATCAATTGGATCGCGCCGCCTCCCTTGGCCGAAGAGGTCGATGCGTTTCCCTGCGAAAAAGTTCGCGCGTCATAAGGCAGATTTCGCGAATCTGGAGCGCGCGTGAAATATTTACGAAGCCGAGTTGGAAAAGCCCGATGACGACGGCTCGGGGTCGGAAAGCGCGGCGTGTCGGGCGCAATAATGATTTATGCACGCGAACGGGACACGCGTCCGCGCTTCGTTTACCAAGCGTTTACAAATGCGGAGCCCAGTGACGCGAGAGCACCTCTTCGCGTATGTGGGGTCAATGTATGCTAAACTAATGACGTTCGCGAAGAGAAGTTACTCAAGAAAATGAACAGCATATGGAGAGTAATGTGAAAAAGCAATGTACACCGCGTAAAGGGAATATGATTATATCTCACGAAAATATACGCGCGATACAGAATTTTTATCTCTTTATGTATAAGATAAAAAAAAAAGTGCTTGGAGTATAATTCTTGTCACAGATATTAACAGGTGTTATTTAAAAGCACCTACTGGTCTCGATAACCTGTGTAAAAATGTAGGGCGGAAAAATACCTAAAAATAATCTCTGAAGCTTTAATAAAACAAGATCTATTAGTAAAACGGTAGCTCTTAATACGCGCATTGTTAGCCGAAAGAGGACACCGACGTTACGGTGAAACCGAAAATATATATTATACATGAAAATTGCGTTCCTTGATCGTCGAATTATTCGTCCTGTCGAGAGTGCATGCAAACACGAAAGCATGCAGCACTTCCTCTGTTCAGGGAAGCACACCATCTGCCACAGTTCTTGAGACTATATTTTTATGTTCCGCGGAAACACCGTCGAAAGATATTTCCCGGTAACCCTGCGGTAGCTATTTGGCTTGAACCTGAGTTGAAAAGGGTAGGTAAGTCGGGAAGTTTGCTTGCCGTTCCCGAAAGTAACTTTCAGGCATGGTGCAAGGTATTTCGACGCCCCAAGCATCCCTGCGCAAAGCTTAGCGTGATAAAAATGTACCCGGAGAGCATTGATAAACATCGCGAGTAGAGATAAATAACAACGGGATCGAGAGAAATCACCACGAGGGCTACAACGCCCTTTCGAGAATTTCGATAATTGGCAAAGCCTCTGCAATGAGTTTTTATACGAGCCGCGATCAATATTTATTAAAAAATATAGGTGTATAGCTAAGTAATAACGTAAACATAACTGATTTAATTAAATTTATTTCATTTTTTTTTTTACATTTAATTTTTAATTATAGTTTATAATGCAATATCGCCGGATAACAAGAATAACGGTATCTCCCTCTTGATTTTCTCTCTAATTCCTAGTTGAGTAACTCTAACTACAAACTTTGCGGAAGTGGAACCGGCGAAGTATCGGCCGAGCACAGGGCCAATATGCGTTACGAAGCCGGTGGACAAGTGAATCTCCAGAGTGTAAGAGAGTATCGGTCATATGAGCAGTTATCGAGCGAATAAATAGAACTTCGGTGTAACGAGCTACGCGGCGTGTCGCGCTGTCCAAGAAATCACTCGCCACGTATTTCCGCGGATTTCCCCTTGTCACCTGAAAAGGAAACGTTTCCCTCAACTCGCTACCTGGCAATGTGCAACGATTAACTGCCCGGGCAAGAGTTTTTCAACTGCCGCTATTTAAAACGACGAGCCTTTGTTCTGCCGCTCGCCCTTTCCCTATCAGCCTTGTAAATACCTGCATTGATCGGAAATAATGCATGGTAATTGTGCCGGTTGACCAATTCTTTTCGAGGTCCATTTGTTCACCACCATTTTTACGCGACTGGCAAAAAAAATACAGCACCGACGAGGACAATAAACAAAAGCTTTTTTTTTTTTTTTTTTTTCTTTCACAATGCCACATCCACTTTAATTATATTTTACCTTCGACATTTAATAATAAATATTCCAACGTTTAAAGCCACGCAATCCGTAATTCACGAAATCGTTATCATTTTCTCGCGGCTAATGATTGATAATAAAAGATCCCGGCGAGCCGAGCCTCGTAAAGAAAACGGACGGAAGCGTTTCATTTATTTCGGAATGGCCACGTTATTTCTAACGGCCACTAGAGATAACGGAGAAATATGCAGGATCTGCGATCAGCAAGATATACTATTATCATTAATATAATCCCGTATGTGTTCTCGTTAGGATTCATTTCCATTATTAGGGCGACAAACATAAACTGATTATTCCGGTCCTAATATCCGCCGTTTATCTCGCCTTTATCTCGTTACGAAGTCGGGGAGCCGCGTACAGAAGCCAGTAACCGCCGCGTGGCGGACAGTGCATTTTTGATAGAGTCCTCGAAGCAACGTCTTATCGACCGGCGGCGGCGGCGCGCAAAGGATTCGGCCGGCGCGCATGCAGTTGCGATGCAGGCGCTCCTTGCCGGAGAAAGCAAAGAGGTGACGAGGCGAGCCGCGAGCACGGCCAAAGCATGCCCGACCGTAATTAAAGCGGGAGAAAAGCTATCCGAGGCGAGTTTCCGAGTGTGCTCGTTGTCGGGATGCTATTAAGTCCCGCCGGCCCGTTCTTCCTGTAACGACCTGGTTCGGTAGGGAATGACGCGGTCCGCCGGGATTCGGGAAAGAAGAATATGCTGGATTAAGTGGAATAATTAAAACTTTTGGCCGAAACAATTCCGCGACGACAAAAGTTACCACACCGCTTGCAAGGCCGGTGCCTTTAACGGCGAGAAGGCGATTACGAGGAGCCGTTAAAAAATAAGGACTGATCCTTACTAGAGAACTGTTGCACCGCGGTCCACCCCGTGATACGTCCGCTTGTACCCCGCGCGCTTCCGCATTCACGGGTCCCTTGAAATTGCATGACTGTTGCATATTACAGTGCGGTAATTCTTAACTTGACTCTTTCGCGCTGGCGGCACAGCAGCCGGACCGGCGCGCGGATCAATATTTTTGTACGGTCCCGCTGCCGAGTTATTGCATCTCCACGCACTTAACTCCGTCGTAAAAAGGGAAAAATAGATGGACATAGCTTCGTCCGCGTGCCAGGAGACAGCGCGATAACCCGCGGAGATCAAATACGTAAATGTAACGTATACTGTTTGCGACGAACGCGGCAGTCGAGCTTCAACGAAATAATACGTCTGGAAAAAAAAAAAAAAAAGGGGGGAAGAGAGCGAGAGAGGAGCGGTGTTATTTGTATTGCGCTCGAAAAGCATATTCCTCCGAGGGTTGGACGGAAAATACGATGCGGCCGTCGTGCAGAATTAAATAGTATCGGCTCCAGTATTTTAGAAGTAATAGCGCAACGGAGAAAAAGAAAATGTAATAGCGCCGCGAATAAAAAAAATTTATGTGAGATAATGAACATAATTCAATTCAATAAGATGAATAATTAGAATATTATGCGTGCGAGTGAAATCTTAATCGCCCGGAAGTGGGATTTATACTTCGAGACGACAGAAAGCTCCCTTTTACTCGAGCGCCGGCGCGAAAAGTCAAAACACAAATCACGGAGAGAAAAAGTAATTAAATTCACGAGGAGCTGAACGCGAAAGACATTGTCGCCGGAGTTGGACGCGATCGCCTTCGGATACAAGAGTGGAAAACAAAGAGACGGCCCGCCGCGCGACGAGAACTTAGCGTTACTTCTGAGGCGCCTTAACTTCTGCATTAGTATACCCATTCGCAGTCTCCAAAGTGCGTCGGAAATTTTCTCGGATGTGCCTGCGAGACGGAGTAAAACGCAACGGGGAGAAAGAAAACGGAAAAGAGGGTCGTCGGAAGTTCGAAAATAGCCATGAGCACTGTAGCGGCAAACCAGGACGCGGAAAATGCACGCGAGTGTGCAAGGCGACACGTACGCGCGCCGCACACGCTCGCGAGGAATCCATTCAGAACGCCGCGCGGGTCCAGACCCGGAGCCGGAAGCCGCGCCACGGTACGAGATTAATTACGGAGTTTCGGGAAAACGCCGGGACCCCCGCGGAGGCTGTGACACCTCGTTAGAGGTACGCCGAAGCTTTGTGCCACGAACCGCTGGACCGCGCCAGGTCTCCCAGCGGCCGAGACGAGTCGCGAAGGAGGAAAGTTCGCGGATTACAGGCGGTATTAGGATCGGCGGCTCGGCCGTTTTCTTATAAGCTGCGTTACCTCGCACGTTCTCGTTGTAACGGCGGTGGTTTACTCTTATGATTACGGTTACGGCCGCGGTTATCGTTATCCCCGCGCCGGAAGTGCTCCGCGGTATTACACGGACTCGCTCGCTCGTCAGAAATATGACGGACAATTGGGGCGTGGGCGATATTATCGTCATCGCGATTACCATGGCAGTTTGTTCAAAAGTGTCTGGCCGGCTTCCTCCCTCGGTCTCTCATATTTCGTCTCTCTCTCTCTCTCTTTCCCTCTCGATTGGATCGAGTGCTATCGATCGAGTCTCTCCGGGCGGGGTAATTGCGCCCGGAACACGAGGTCGTCATCCTACCCCCGGACAGGACGGCCTGCAGACTATCTTTCGCTCTTATTATCCGCGAAAATGAGCTGTCAGACCTCCGCAAAACTTGCGACATTCTCGTTCGAACGAGGTGCGACTCGGCATGCGAAGAAGAGCGGCGAAACGTTTCGCTACACTGTCCGCGATCACCGGTATTATTCGCGCGTGATCAATCATCCGAGCAACCGCCTTATCCGCCGCACACGGGACGAGCTCCCGGTTCGCGTAAAAAATAAATCGACCGGCGCGTCGAGTGACGGGGCTCGTAAAAGCGACGCTTGTCCCGTCCGCGTAAAATCCGGGTGTCCCCGTTTTTTTCCTCCTTTTTTTTTTATCGTTCAACCGATGCATTTTTCGAGTTGATCCGACCGCGCTTGGAAACCTAACGCCGTAACGATCGAGGAGTCGTCCTTGCTGCGAGATAACGAACCAGACGGCGAGGAAAAGCGGACGAAAAAGGGCGCGCGAAAACTGCAGTTTAACGCGCGAGTCCGGTGGAAAACGGATATTTCACCAGCCGAAGGAATACCCCGAGGCGAACCGTGCATTGAGCGCGCGGGTGGAACAATCGCCGAGGAAAGATGTGTTTCTGGACCAGAGCTACGTTATGAAGAGATGCCGGGGCAGGGTAATTCCAAGGGAAGCCGGGGGAACGGACTATCGGGGAGCTAGAAACAGAGACGGGCGGGCGGGACTTTTGTTTTCGTAGCACCGGTGCGCACAATGCGCGAGACACACTTCGCTTTTTTTGCATCTGCCATTTGTGCAGCTGGCGGCGGCAGCGATCGAACTTTACGGCCTGACGCGAAAATCACCGGCAACAACAACGACGAGGACGACGACGGCGACGACGACGACAACGACGACGACGCGACGAGAACGACAAACGCCGACGACGGCGATGACAATAACAGGGGCGCGTTGCGCAGATGCACACACTTGCAGCCGCGGTGCAACGAAAGCGGAAGAGCGTCGCGCGGGCGAGAGCGCGCGATGGACGTCGATACGTACTCTCGGTCGACTGCCCGGTGGATAGAACAAACAAGCAGCGTTGCAATTTAATCGCGAACGCACCGACAGAAAATACATGCGCGTCCAATGAATTTCGAAAATCCACCGTCGCTATTTCATCCCCCTTGACCCTCTCGTATTCCGAAAACAAAGCTCCGCGATCTCGTTCGGCGTGCTATCAGAAAGGAACGCTTGAAACACCTGTGTGTTCCTCGAAGATTCCCGCATATCCCGGTGCACTTTTACATACGCGCGTATCTCCTTTCGCGATGAACCGGCGTTATTCCGCATCCCTTTACTCTCTCAACATATACATACCAGCCTGGTAGCTTCTCGATATATCGACAATGGCTTTTCTGGAAGCATATTTCGAAAGTGGAGTCATACTTTTCTTTTTCCTTTTTTTTCTTTTTTTTTGTCTTAAATTGTGATTTCTTCAAAGAGCTCGACACGCGCGACGCGTGCAGCCGTGAATATCAATTATGAGTTAACAAGAGAATATTTTACGAGGTTTGTTTTGGAAACAATAATGTAATGGATATATGTGATTTTAATGCGTCCGAGTTACAAGCGCGCAATGATCAATTACTAATCAATCGATATACGTCCGATACCCTATAATTTAATGCGCCCGATGAAAATTTAACAGCGCAGTGGCGTGCCAATAAACAAAAGCGTTACATTGTTCAAAATTAATGTTTACGCTTTGGAACGAGCGCAAACCGTTGCCGAAGGTGACTCCGCGCCGAAAATCGAATTAATGCTGTTCATCGATTGATCCTGGGGGGTATAATATGTATTCGAGTTGCATTTCAAGTTAATGTAAAATCGCGTTTAGAATAACACTGACGTTGGCTTAGTTTCCATCAATAATAAATACAGCAGCCCGACATTGGCATTATTAATTGAGGACGATGTAATGATACGGTGATTAGTATGAAATTCATAACGCTAATTACAATTAGTGCGAATTTATCGTTGCAGAATGAATGTAATCGTGCGCGATGCACTTCCATGGTCTGCTTTCCTGCTGAATTTCTCCGCCTAACCGTGCGCGACGAAGAACTTTCGCGAGCACGGATTGCCCGTTTTTGCTACCCCGACTGTAATACGTTGCGTATGAAAAATTCTGCACGTCGCGTGCGGCTAGATTGCTGAGGCTTTCAACGTGGGGGGCTGCACATCCTAGCGCAGTGGAAGCTGAATTATGGAGCAAACAAGTTTACTATTCCGAGTTGACTCAGTAGTGTAAATTGAGAGCGCGTAGCGGTGTTAATTCGTATTTCTGTACCTCCCCAGCTTCGCCGAAGACAAAAACAAAAGCGTTCCTCGCGTCCTCCCCACGCTGATCTCTCCGTTGCATATATTAAAATAATTTTCCAAAATCAAAGGGAATTTTACAAACGTCGCTGTCTCGTTGAAATGTTCAATCTGTAAGTCTTGATTATGTTCACGCTCAATCTATGTGAGTTAGTCACTCTTTTCTCTATATTTGTATTCCTCGGCTCAAGTCTCGGCAAAGAATCAACAACATTTTGCATCACTTTGGCCACTGGGGGGCACCTAAAAACTCGAATCTATCCGCGAAAAATATTACGACAGTGTGTTATTGATGTCGGTCATGAGACTTTCTAAAAATTGAAATATGAGGACTTTTAAAGTGCTAAGACGTGAATCGGAGAGAAAGGGAGAGAGAAATTCCAAGTTATCCATTCAACACAATGGGCACAGTGCCCAGAATCAAGGGTGTTATCAATGACCGTGTAAAAATGGCTCGGAAGCTTCGCAAGACTGCGAAATGAGGAGAGCGAGGTAGAAGCCGGAGTTGAATAGGGTTTAATAACCTATTCCCCGTGCATATATTATATTTTTATGCGCTTCGTTAAAATTAACCGAAAATAATATTTGTAGCACCGGCCGTTCTTAATTTTCCACAGATACTCGCACAGCCCCACGTAGATTTTTTTTTTTTCACAAACTTCCAGGCGATTCTCTTTACGAATTCACACGTATAAATACATTTTATCGATTTCGCAAAATTATGCCGAACGAGAAGGATTCGCGCACGCGGGAATCAATGGCGCGCGACGTAATCGACGAGGGTCGATTATCTCGAATTAATAGCTTCCATTAAAGTATGTTAATCGAACTTAAGGAAACCCGGCGTCAATATAATTGGATCCGGTCTATTGTGCGCGGATTGGATTCGCTACCGCTCGGAAACCGGCCCCCGACAGCGCGTAATTGCGGTTACATGCGCGATCGCGCCGTCGAGATGCGGCCGCGGCGTAGGAGGGCCCCTGAAAAACGATAGGGCCATTGATTTCGCGTTATTCCATTAAAAAACGTCAGGCCGGACCGGTGCCGCGCGCCCCGGCGATAACGGGTAACGCGACTTTGCTCCCCCGGGAAAAACAGTCTGTCAATGGAGCGCGCGAGCCGTCGACACCGCGTTACTTTGGGCTCCCCCGTCGACGGAATACGCCGCATAAATCAAGCCCGACGTCGTTAGCGCGGGCAGAGCCCGTCGATCCGTCATTCGTCGGGTGCATTATCGCGACGTCAATAATTCTCCTTTCAGCTGTAACCGTTCGCCGGTGATCTTGTTTCCGGGAATCCTCGTGGCCCGGAAACCGCGCGTAAACGCCCCCTCCGCCGCCCAGCCAGATTATCGGCCCTCGCAAAATTATCCCGATAGTAATTCCAGCTGATAATTAGCGAAACTAAATGATTGCCTTCCACGAGCGGCCGCGATTGCCGGTATCTTGAAGCGGCGGCGTAACCGTACCGTGTTATTTGCATACGTTCTCATTAGACGACGACGAAAGCGGCGGCGGGCTCGCGAGGCGCGGAGCGACTAATTTGAATATCGCACGCCGTTCCTTGCTGATGAGACAATAAGAATACGCGCGTTCAACAGAGCACGCCGGAGCGAACGGTTTAATTTCGCGACGCGCCGATTCACCCCGGGTTTTTACCACGGTAAATGTAACTTTCCTGCCGATCTTTCCGCCGCGCGTATCTAACGCAAGAAGTCGGAGAACAATTTGGTACAAAGATACTGCCCAGGAAATAAACAATTCAATTTCCAGCTATTTTCTTATAATCCACGGTGCTATAGAGCTGATAGTTCGCGTTTGCTAAACTTTTCCGATTAGCATCGCGATATATTTGCGCTGAATTCGGGGTGCAGTTCCCTTTATATTCGCAGTGCTCTATTTTTTATTTATTTTTATTACAGCAAAAGTAACAATGTAGTATCACCGCCATTTATTTTTTTTTCTTTTTTAGAATAAATTACTTGTCAACGTTTAAAATGCGATTAATGCACGCAGGTGATTAAAAAGATGCGCGAGTTGTAACTTATCATTGTAATTTAGCCAGTGCGCTCTGGACGTAACAAACACAACGAACGTAACGTACGAAGCATACGCGGCAGAGCTCTACGCGGGCTTAACTAAAAAATTCCCTTTCTCGCTCGTCTCTTCCATCTTGATTTCCGACGGCGTGGCTTTATGCAAATTTATGTAACGGACTGCATCGGCGACAATCTCTGAATTCACGCGGAAATTAGCATGCTCGAATTACTTGACACGAAGCTGTCACGATAGCAATTAATTAAATGATCGAGGATGGCGTAACAAGACATTTGCATACGTAATTTGAACAGCGGATTAAATATGAGGGCGGCGATTAGTCGGCGAATTGACTGCCGGGGATAAAACCATAATGCCACGAGCATAATCGCACCGAATGAAAATACACGCGCCGACTGCATTAATTATCAACGACCCCGGTGTCTTAAATATTTTTTTTATCATTGTAAACTGTATATGCATAGTTCTTTCTCTCTCTGTCTCTCTCTCGTGAATATTTAAATGCATCTGACGTTAAGTATAATTTGACATAAATTAATTTTTAAATATTGTGAAGAAAATGTAACTCGGATCTTTCTCCGAAAGTTTGAGTCCAAGCCTGTTGCGAATAAATGGCAATTCGACCCGATGACATGTTTCGCGTTCGCATGAAAATTATAGTGTAAACTGACGACGATGCATCGCGCAGTTACCGAGATAATCTTCCTTTCCGAATGTGACGGAGCTTTTAGCTCGCGGCATTTATATCACTCCGGTAGATTAATATAGGTACGTACTACTGTTTGCCGGGCGCGAGTCACGTTTGCTATAGCTCTAATTAGTAGATGCGATCCTATAGCGAATAATTACGTGTCTGTACCCCTCATTTCGAGCGCTACCGAATAATATTGAATCATTGTAAATAATTACCGAATTCTCGATCGAATCGAGACACGCTCCTCGATCGGTCTCACCGCTTTGCTATATCTGCGCTTTCTCATTAAACCCAGATGTAATAGTGAATTAAACATTGCGCGACGCCTGACTAATTAATTGGGAATTGTGCTACAAAGAGTTTTATTACGTGTTAATACATTTAGTATATAGTATATATATCTTCTCGCTCGTTAATAAATTCGCGTTTACACGTCAAATTTTTTTCACATTTAAGAAATTAAGAATAAAGCAAATTATTTCTTAACACGCGAAAACATGTGAAAAACATATAATAATTTCATAATGCTTTTATTCTAAAGAACTATATTTCTTTCAATAAAAAAAATAAAATAAAATAAAATAGAATATAATAAAATAACGGAGAAAAATAAAATTATATAAAAATAATCGAGAAAAGATATAGAGAATTAGATATTCAGTTCGTGAAACTGTTTCACGAGATGATATCAAAAGACACGCGGTAGTGTTCCCTTCGAATTGACGCGCTCTCGAGCGCTCGTAGCCATCATAATTGACGAACAGTTTCCGCGGCAACTTCATACAGACGCTCTCTCGAAAGAAAGATGGCCGCTGACGACCCTCCTCGCAACGATCGTCGAACGATACCTCGGCACGTCGCAGATAAGGTTTGCTCTTTGTGCCGGGCTTGGAGTTTCTCATCAAACGCAGGTAATATATTCGGGAACTCGAGAACGTACAGCGATCGGCAAACGTTGCGAAACCTCGAACGCCTCGCGTAACGGGAAGCTCTTACGCGATCGACAATTAATTATATTCATTTTCGTAGGTAGAGTTAGTTACGTGAACTAAAAAGGATTGAATAATCGACAAGTACATCTACGTGAAACATTAAAAGTATTATTTGGCGTATATAAATTCTAGTATAATGCTTTAACCTACGTGGGTGAGATACGCAACAAAGACGCGGCATACGCGACTTCGCGCGAGGCGAACAACGCATTTTTAAAGGCTGCATGAAAATAAATTATTTTACAGCGCGCGAGAGTGAGCAGAAGGAAGAGAGAAAGAGAGACGAAGAGAAGGAGGCGGAGTGGGGGAAGTGAGCAGCGAGCGCGAGGCAGCGAGCGGCCTTGACGTCCCCACTACTTCGCTGGAGGCCGACAGAGCAACATGCAGGCAGCAGATCCGTCCGTGCCTGAAATAATACGCATCTTTCGTACGTTCAACGAACACTCGACCCAACCCAAGTTGCCTTCTACGACGAAGCTCTTTCGTTGGAGAGCATTTACGAACACTTTTAGTAAGTGATCTTTCATATGCGTTGCGTTTTCGGTGCGTAGTTAGCGAGCGACGAGCGGGAGCGGGTGGTAAGGACGACGCAAGGCCCTCGCGTACGGCGTGTGCGTTGCGTGCGCACGGCGATCACGCCATCTTCACGCGCCAGACGACCGACACCGCAGCCGGCCGGCCACGCGGGTGGCGCGTCGACCAACACATTCGAGCGCCTTACAAACGACCTACGACAATCTCGGTGGCGCGAGCGGTGATCACGTCGTCTCCACTCGTAGCTAGCTGGGCCGTTGACCTACATTCGAGCGCCGTACAACCTACGAAAATCTCTCGGTGCCGTACGGGACTCGCGCGCGCGGTGTCTTGCGACCGCTTCACGTACGATGATCCTACTCTACGCAGAGACAACGTTAGCGGGCTTTATTGCACGATGTAAATTAATTTGTATAAACTCTTTCCAATACGTGAATTAATATTCTTTCTATCTTATCGTTACAAATTTATTGTATATTAATATTTCATTTTTTATTAACAAAGTAAAACTTTTTTTGTTTCAGAATTCAGATCCAGAGAAGAAGCGAGTGTAACGTTGAGTATTGTGCGAGGAAAAAGGATCCAGTTCACTATTCTGGAGATCCTGAGAGAAAACAGAGTGAGTCCAAACTTTTTTTTTAGATAATTTAGATTAATCATCCGTAAAGTCTTCGCGTTAATTAATCGGGTCAGTAATTTCTATCGCGATATGTGATAGCGGTATAATTTTGAGTTTGTATTATATAGGTTGTGCGTATCGTGACTTATTTCCGATTGCAGGCCGGATATAATTTTACATTGCAAAAATACGTATTTAGAATATCGTTAGATTTTAATTTTAAGAAATTTAAGAAATTTAATATTAAAAATAGTATATAATTTAATTAAAAGCAATGTCACTGTTAGTATTTTTCCACTCCTCATGCTGCATTATGCTCACGAAATTAGATACCTAATACAAAACTAAGAGCAATAAGCTACTTATTTTAATACCGTCATAAATAACTTAAAGACACTATTTCTCTAGAATATTTAATTCAGATAAAAACATGTTTCAATTAATATTTCGTTGCGATTTTAGCACCATTAATTATTTCACGATTCTCGGTCGCTGAAATAAACTGAAGCCGTCTCTTTTATTTTTGAGATTGCAATTTAATTTAGTTTTCCGTTTACCAAACTTTGGACCCACGATTCGGGCGACGACTCTTTTCCATACCGCCGCGAGCTAATTGTAACTCGTTGTTGTAACATTTATCTTTCTGTTGATGGGAAGACAAACTTGATTTCCGCAAAGTAGGTCATGTATGCCTTGCGCGTATCAGACGACGGACGGCGAATCGAGAACGATGGCAGCACCGTGTAATTAGCCGGGCTAAACAATCGTCGCGAAGCCGGTGTGCGCGTTGCGCTTAGATGCATCGATGCGCGTCACGAAGGGCGTCGACGCTGATGCGCGTTATTTGCATACATTCTCATTAGGCGGCTGCGCTCGCCAAGGATAATTTGAATATTGCACGTTACTCGCACTGATGAGACGTAATTCGTGCGGCGTTCCGCGCGGAACAATCCTACGCCGCGCCGCGCGGAAGGTCGGAATCTCGATGAGGTGTTTCCAGCAGACGGATAAGCTGACGAGCTCGGCTAGAGCACGAGCGGATGAATAGCTACCGGCTGAAAGTTTCGATCTTGCACCGCCCCCGCCGCCCATTGTCGCGAAATGCTGTATATCTACGGTGACCATATTTCCACGGCGCTCCAAATTTAGAACACTGGTGATTGGATCCATTATCCGCGGACTGCGACGGAAGTCTCGAAAGCGAAGCTCCGCCGAGCGGCGGCTATGAACCGCATTGTATTTAGGACACCGTCAATAGTCAGCGCGTTTCGTAAGCGTTCCTCGCGACGTGAAATGCCCGGCGTATTAAATTTTCCCGTAATCTCGAAATTCACGGTATAATTTTCAAACTCAAAGAAGTAACTCGCATTAACTTTAATCATTAAAACCGCTTTGCACACACTCGCAGCGCATTAATTAAATAAAAGTAACCCGAGAGCATTGGAATTCCGCGCATCAATTTCTATTTTTAATTAAGAAATATATAAATGTATAAATGTATATTTTAATTTTAATATTAATCATTAATATTACTCTAATTTATTATATAAAAAAAAAAAATATGTATATGAGCTTAGGTCCCATTTTCCTCATTCTTAAATTTGGCTGTGCCAAGTACATCATCTTTCTTAAAATGTTTTTTGCGTTATTATTTCAAGAACGCATACATACAGAAAAAATATTTGTTCAAAAACTGCCACGTTCACGTTGCCCGCGGTTGTATCTTTCTCCTCGGATATTTCGAAGTATTTATTCATTTCGTCGTTTATGAAAGCGTTTATAATAAAAGTTTGCGAGGGAAACATCCCTTTTGCATAAATCAGCGCTTTACCCCGTAGCATTTTCGTTCGATGTGTAGTCACAGTATCTCCCCGTGTCCGCCGCAGTTCGGACAGTGAATTACTTTGAAGTAGCGAAAGCGGAGCACATTAGCGGTTACGTTTGTACGGTATTACGCTAAAGAAAAAAAAAAGATTTTATTAATTTTCAGCAATGAGCCACGGACGTACTTTACGCTTAAACACGTCCTATTTTTTTAAACATAATTTGACCACACGTGGTCGAAAATTAAAATATAATTATCGAACAGCGCTGTCGGTCGAAGCGAATTAACTTCTTTGGTCTATGATTTAAACGCGGAGAGTATTTCTTTTTAATTACTTTTCGTTCGTTTAAATATAATTTATAAGTACATTCAAAAGGTGATTATATTCTTTTCACGAGTCTTATTATTTGAACAAGTTTATCTAACCGAGAAATACGCCGATGTACCCGCAGGTTACAATTTCGTAATACGTACAAGATAATATCCGATGGAATATTTAAAATAATATTCGCGTTATTAAGTCTGCTGAAACGTGTTAAAGTGTGTACGGATATTCGAGGAATGTAGATAGATAAACAAAGGCCGGGTGGCCAAGCGCGCGCCCTTGAGCGTAGCATGCCGCAATCGGGCCGGTTGGGTGAGCCCGGCAGTCGAGCTAGGCGATAGTTACGCACATGTTCGTGCGTTTCCAGCTCCAAAAAGTAAAGGTCGCAATTAATAAATTAAGATATCGGTCGATATAACATTACATTTATCGGGTTCAATATTCATCACTCACATTTACAACGTTATTAATTCGCGCATATCAATTAATTTTAATGTCGCGGTTATAAATTGTCGTATCGGATCTATGTCCTTATAGCATATTAGTCTTTGATTTAATACTGTAAAGTAGTTTTTCTCGCGAATACGTGATCTTATTGCGGTGGAGAGGCAGTAGAGTTTTAGAATATATTTTAATCGAGTGTTTTTTTTTCTGTTTAGACAAGAGCCTGGAGAAACCAACGTTATCTCGTCGTTGATCACTGCAAAAAGAACCGCGCAAGGCTCGTCATCCCGTGGAAGGAAGGAGGATCAACCCCCCGACATCCTAGACCTGTGAGGATCAACCTGAGAGGAGGAGGAGGCCTCGGAAAGGCATCCTGCTTCGTCGGAGCAACCCAGGAGTGAGTATCTTTTCTTTTCTAAATGGAAAATTTGTTCCAATTTTTTTTTTCTTGGGTCGTTTTATTTATCTTAATAAAAATTAGTTAAATAATTGTAAAGAAAACAAATTTTTAATTTTAGAAAAGCTGTTATTGCATAAATATAATTCATAAAGTAGATGATCGTCATATTAAATACCTATCTAATTGTAAAGACCGAATTAAGGACGCGTTGAAATTAATATTTAATACTGTGAACATTATTTTGGGCATTATCTTAATTAAAACTTTATATTTTTCTGTTGCAGTATCGTTGCGGATAACTCGTCGCCGATTAATCGAAAAAACAAACCACGGTCGGGGTTTGTCGCGAATCCTGCATAAGTAACCGGGCGATCGAAACATATGAATTTTAAAATCGGGAGTGTCGTCAGTCAACATCGCGCGAATAATTTTAATTAATTAATAACTACCGCGCGCGAATCCGCGAGTGTCGCGAGTGACTTCTGGATGATGTGACCCGTGGATCTGAGTGCTGAGAGGAGGAGCAGGTCCCGGATGGACATCGGGCATCGGCGGAGCAACTTTAAGGTGAGAATCATTTTTAATTGACTTAAAAACTTACTTAAAAATAACAGATTTTTTTTCACGGTTGATATAATTTTTTTTTAATCTCTACAATTTAATTTTATATTTTTATGTTGCAGTATCATCAAAACTACAACTCCGCTGCGCATCGATCGGTGAGTGAGAATTCACATTATTATAGTGCATGAAATTAGAAATAAATAATATAAACTTAAATTAAATAATTAAACCGAATTATTTGCCGGAATTAAATGAACGCGAAATATTTAGAGGCATTTGTCGCGCAGTAATAATTGCGCTGAGTCGAATAATGCCCCACGCGATTCTTCTACGAGAGATCGCAATCTGTATTCGCGAATGTACTGATTTTTCCATTATTAATTACATTGAAATGTGTCTCTGCGAAAACGTACGTCGATAACTGTGTAAGGTTAGGGTGGGAATATACGAGCGACTGCAAACTACTCATTAGAGCAGCTTCTAACAGGGTCATTCGTAAAACTCTCTTCCGGAGCGCCGCGCGTTTCTGAAAAGTATATTACGAGCCGGTGTGCCAAACTGCCCGGAACTTTTCCATACTTTAATTAGCAATGTGTCTTCCGGTTGTCGCCGAGAGGCGATTAATCGTCGCGCTCCCTTTTCTCGTAACTGCACTTTGTACGATCGGCCACGTGTATACGCCCCGCAGTAAAGCAACGTACCAGCGAGCGCGGCATGTAATTTCTCCGACGGGGGGGCCCCTATTATCTAAAAGCCGTTCTAGCGGCCGTCAGGAATCGCGAGACGCCGACCGAATTCTCGGCCTCGTCAATGACAAATTGCGCCCGTCGAAAAATTTCATATAGCAAAATGTTGGGACCGTTACAGATGAATAGCGGCTGATGCACAGAAATAAATCATATATCGGTGTAAAAAAAGAAAAAAATTTCTCTAACACACTAGTAACATAAATCAATCGAAAATTGTCAATATATTTTAATGTCTGCTACTAGATTAATATTGGCAGTTTTTCAATATTAATTCTAAGACTGATTTAGATGAAACTATAATTGGCAGAAAGTAAATTGTCGCTCGGGGTCACTTATGTAGAAATTAAACGTAACGATATTAATGTATTAAGCTAATATAGTCGACAGATTACTGAATATTGCAACTTTAGAATTTTCAATTTTAATTGCCGTAAGTTAATTATAAATTAGGAGGAAGATGCAACGAAACGATACGCGTGTTTGAGACGTCGCGTCCCACGGGGAAAAATGTGGGAAATTTAATTTCTTTCGCGAGCGAGCTGTGCGATACGTTTTCATTCAAGGCGAAAATACAATCCTGCAATTCTTCTCGCTTAATTAGGACCGTCGTGTTACCGGCGCCTGGAGTGGATTACATTTTCGTTGTCACCTCCCCGTAACTGTATCTCTATAATCGGTAAAACATAGAAATACCGCGGCAGAAATTGCTACGGCGTTGATTGCAGATGGCTCCGAAGTTTGTTTGCTTACTGGCGCAGTAAATTCACCGAGCTTCGTAGGGCGAACTTTCTCGCAAGCAGACGCGTCCAATGAGGCGAATTAGGAAGGGAAAAGTCACGCGGATGCACGGGCGAATCATTTGATTGCCTGCGAGCTGAAATTATAACGTTTCATTTACCTGCATTTTCGAGATGCACTACCGGTAAACATCTTAATTATAACATTTTAATTTAATTAGGTGTTATAAATTCGTAATGCGCTTCTCAACAATTCATGTCTATTTTATAAACTGCTTTTTTTTTTCTTTTTTTTTTAAATTGTTACTCGTGTAATTTATACATTTTAATATATATATATATATATATATATATATATATATATATATATATATATATATTAATTGTGACTTTATTGTTAGTAATATCGATAATCATGTTGAGGATATATTCCTTTTAAACTTGCTAATATGTATTATTAAATACAGTCGATATTTTCTGTACTAAAATGCAGACAAACGAAACAATTTCTATATAATAGCGAACTTTCGTGCTTTAGTAGCTTTCAGTTTTCGCTCGCCGGCCGTGAAATGGTCCCGAGTAATAAGCACAACACGATTATCGCGGGCGCACATACGCGGAGCGAAGTTTAACCGCAAAATACCTTTGAATTTTTACAATATAATGCATGCACATAAAGCGCATTGTAAACTAGCATAAAGCGGCGGAATGTAACGCGCAATAGCTTGTAATATCGCCAGGCAAGGTCGTCGTTTTCCGCGCTCCTAGTTTGAGAAAATTCCTCGTTTCTCTTGTGCGACCATGTTAAATCCAAGCCGCAGATGCATATTCCGTCAAAGAGATCGGGAGACTTCAGTCGGTTGTTTCGTCGCCGCTCTTTCTCTCTCTCTCTCTTCGTCGTCTTAATATTAAATTTCGCCATCGCGCGCTCCGCACGAATATCTCTCGAGAATCGCGGAGCCGCGTCGCAAATTACAAACAGCGTGTTTGCTAAGTAGCAAAGAAATTGCCGCGGTACGCTAAGCGATCTCATAATATTTCCGCCATCGGCGGCGACGTGAAAAACATTTCTGCAGTAACGAGATTGCACGTGCGAATTGTTCGATTTATTCTACTTAAACGCGACGGCTGGTGATTTAAATAGGTTTCTCGCGACGGCAAAGACGTGAAAGCTATTTGGCGAACGACTTCACGGTAATGATCACGTATAAAATTGTGTGTTCTCGAAGTTGCGGGCGAGATAACGATTACCGGCAGCGGCACAAAGCGGCGGTTCGGGCACAAACGCGCGGAAACAGTCGGGGCGCTCCCCCCTTCTTTTTTTTTTCTTTTTTTTCTTTGTGCCTGTGGCGCGCGGGGAAATGGTGCAAAAGGGCCGTTATCGCGCTGAACTGGGCAGTTGATTGATCCTATCGGACGCGGTAAGTGATTTCTTTTTCTCGCGTGAATTTAACCGCGGTTGCGGGGGATTTTAATCGAATAGCCGATTAAGCTTTTATCGCCCTTACCGCGAGCGAATATTTAATCTTTCAGGGTCGACATTTCTCTCTCGCCGCGAGTACCGCTAGCGCGATCGGCGGTCCGATTCATGATGGCGAGACGACGGCGATTTATAAAGTCGGACACGGATTTTCCCTCCCCCCTTTTCCCTCCTCTTTCTCCAACCGCGCGCGCCAAAGCAAACGCTAATTTTTCAACTGTTTCTCGTGGCTGGCATTCCGCGCCCTTCGTCGTACAGAGAGCATTTATTTGCCCGAATAAAATATTATGCATTCATTCCGCGCTCTGTGAATTTTACAAATGACAGATTGGATTATTTCGCGCTCAAAGCGACTGTCGGTTCGAGCTAGTAACGCGCGGCATACGCGCTTGTAATAGCTGTGTATTTTCACCGAGGAAAAAAAAAAGTCCAACAAATGAGACCGCGCCGGGAGCTTCATCACGCTTGATAAAACGTAAAAAAAAAAAAGAATAATAATAATAATAACGTAGGCAGCAACCGTAAAATTCTACAGACAAAAGTACGTCCGAAGTATATTACTTCGTTATTTACCAGTCACTTTCGCACTTATCGACTTTGTCGCGTCCATTGTCCATCGTCCATCGGTTTTGTTTCTCGTATTCGGAACATTTCCTCGGATATAATCGACATGTGCGAATACACGGTGGATGAAGTACCAAATGGGGGCGATGGGATAAAAAAAAAAAAGAAAAGAAAGCAAGCCGGAGAGAAAGAGAGAAAGAAAAACAGAGACAGTAGAGCCGGTAGGAGGTGCGGCCGGGAAGGCCTCGGTTAATCTGTAAATGGAAGGGAACCGAGATTGAATTTTACGTTCGAATAGAACTGGCAATTTTCTTCTCGCGAATGGCGTCGAGAAGGGAGGAAGTCGCGGCGGGGAAATTTCACGTTGAACGAACGACGAGACACGTTCGCGTGGCGCCGGCGGTATTCAAAGCGATGGATGTTCCCTAACTCCCGGATCTTTGACATGTTACGAGACGTTTAATTCGTTCCCCCCTTCATCCCCGATCTCTTTGCTCCCACACGGTCACGGAGAATTTTGTTCCTCGCAATTCGCGCGGCCCCGACCTAACTTCGCCCATCGCGTTCCCGTGCAATCTCGCCGAGGAATCGTCTGGCTCGGCCAAGAAATCATCCGGCTCGGCTGAGGAATCGTCCAAGTTACACGTTACACTTCGGGATAACGAACCGCCGTAGACGCGGATGATCCCAGGAATTATCGCGCTTACCTCGCCCGCCCGTCGTCGTCGTCGGAAGATGTAGATGTTAGACCGAACAGCACGCGAGTTGTAGGGCTTGGAAGTTTTATTATCGCGGCGAGTGACGTTTTCGCCGTGTTTTGAATGCTAATTTAAACGAGGGACCCCCGGAAAACTGCGATGCGGTAGTAATGAATATTGTCGTTGTTTGCCGCGGCACTTTGCGAAAGCGTATGCATGGAAAAGCGGTAATCGCTCGCGCGGATTTTCCACGCGGACGTGATGATGTATGAATGAAATTTCATGCTGGCCGATAACGTCTCGCGTCACGCCACGACGTTCGAGGCAGTCTTTTGACGAGGGAGAACTTGACGACTCGCTAATGACCGCGCGTAGAAGTGTGCTTTTAAAAATAGCGCGCCCTCGGGCAGATTAATGTCTTTACGTTAAACGCCGATAATATTCACGTCGCGGCGGTGTCACGGGTCGCCGGCGCGTTTCAAGGGTGGGATCTTTTAAGGACCCATTTCTCCCCGTCGGCACTGAAAATCGCGCATTATCGCGCAATTTCACGCCAATAACAATTACACCGGTAATAAAATCACCCCGCGGGGGTGGCGATTGGTCCCCGTGTAATGAAAATACGCGGCACGGGGCTCTCATCATTGCACTCTGTCGCATGATGTTGTTTTTCGTCCGACCTAATTTCGCGGCTGAGAAACGCGTCGATCGCGCAGCATCCATCTCGATTATTATCGATTATCTATATTTTATTTCACCGGGCAAATATTTCGATGGTATTTTAGCCGCGAGACTCGCGACCCTTTTTTTTTTTTTTTTTTTTTTTTTTCTCTCGTACGCTCGTCATATGAAAAAATTGGTATGCATGACTGGAATATTAGTTTCAATAATTACAACCTCGCTGCAGGAGGAAATAAAAATCGTACAAATTGAACTATCTATTGCGACGAAAGATTCCCCTCGCGCGTTGACGAGAAAAAGTACTAAAATATCGAGGGACAAGGGTAAATTATTATTTCTTCCACAAGTCTCGCAGGTGGATTAGACGTGAACGGATTTATCTCGCGTTGGCTTAAAGCGCGCTTCATCGTCGAGGCGACTGATGCTTAACTCGCTCGCGCATATATTCCGATCATGCAGAAACACTTTCAACTTTGACGCTGCAATATTTAAAATTGCGTTCCGCATCGCACGTGCGACGTCGCCCCGACCATCGATATGCAGACGCGACATCGCCGACGACGATGGAGAGAAAGCGGCGAAGAAGTATCGAGCGATCGAATCGACGATGGTGAAATTTATTTTTCCACCGGCACGGAGGCGCAAAACGCGAATTCGTATTCATAGCGGAGTGCACGAAAGTGCGTTTAACAGTATAGCGCGGAAAACAGAGAATGCATAAAAGCGACGCGACGGCGCTCGGAATTACGGTCCGACGCATAAGATGGACGCAAGATTGCGGGTTTTAATTATTTCACGACGCTCTCTGACGCTCGCGATTTTCAATTCACATCAAACTCTCTCTCTCTCTCCCTCCCCCTTTCAAAAATCGTGCATTTAGATTTTTTACTTATTTTCTATACGTGTATACGCTTGAGCGTCGATCGTTACCGGGAACGTAAAGTAAGCTGTCGCAGTGTTACATCATGGTTAACGCACAGATCGACATGTGGTTTGCGAAGGGGCGAGGGGGACCAAGATAAGCAAATGCAACATCGGTGTACGGGCTTTAATAGTAGATGCGCGGAATTGATTGACGCACCGGAGTCGGCCGGCCGGATGAAATTCCCGGTGTCCGGCGAAACACACGCCTGCTCTCCGCTTTCCCCCGAGGGGCCCGGTAGTACGGTCACGTGTAACATATCGTGTAATTGTTAAATCCCGTCGAAAATTTTCCGCAGCCCTGTCGACACGCCCTCCGTATTCCGTAACAAACGCGCGCGCGAGCGGATGCTCCCTTGCGGTAATGCGCCCGCAAAATTAAAACCATCGCATAAATGTGCTGTAAGCGAAACGCTTCAACCGTCTCTTTCTCTTTCTTTCTCCTCTTTTTCTCTTTAATTTTATACGTTTCTTCTTTCCTCCTTCGCACATGAATTTCCAACATTCCACCTTCGCTCACTCGTTAAATACCAGACGCATATCAGTGATTCAGGAACTTTTTATTATACGAACGCCGTTCGCGACCGGAATGACTCTATCCATCATTACAAGCGTAATATGTATAATTCAATATTATCAGACACTTAAACCTCCGCGATTTACGCGAGCCTTTAATAATTCGGCAAGAAAAGTTGTTAATGCCCGGAATAGCTAGTGGATCAAATATCAGATATAAAAATTGCAAATGCCTGGAATGAATTTAATTTCCGTTTGTTATCGGCGACAGTTTTATGTATTCGTTTACAGCTGTTTTCAGCCCTTGTGTATTTTTCGCTTCGAAAGAGGTCCGTTAAAAAATTAATTCACCCGATTCACATCAGTGATTTAATGAGACGGATGTATGTAGCGACCCAGTAAAAATACTTCGACGTGTCCCCGCTTATTGCATAACTCGCTACGGCCAATTATTGAAAGCGCGCTAGATGCCTTCGTTCATACACCGTCATTAATATTACCGCTGCGCTGCGTTACGTGCTGTAATCACATGCGTAATGCAGTAACAATGCGCGCCGGGTCAGGGTACAATGGTTTATTTGTTGACCGAGGGAACAAGACGAGGATTGCCGGGCTCCATTGCATTCTGATACTCGTCACGTGCATGCGCATGCTTCGGTTTATTCATTTTCTCATACATATGATATTGCGAATTAGAAAGGGACGAGGATGCACAGGGCCATTTTGATTCTTAGACCTTTTCGCGATCTCGCGTGGTTAATAGGTACATAAATTAAAAAAAAAAAAATAATAATAATGCAAGGCGTGCACTTAGTTCGTGGTACCATCAAACTCGACTTGAACATTTAGAAGAACGGAATAATTTATTCTCGCGGGGATATTCGCGGGATTCTAATCACGGTCTTGAACGTTTACCGGCGCTGGCAAAAGTACTCATGTCTGCGGATCGGACGATCGCAGAGTCGTTTCATGGCGATGGTATAGCGACTCGAAACCGCGAGAATACGTCTGCATCGTTGTTTTGCGCCCGCGTCGTTCTGCAACCGCGCACGAAAATTTACGGCTGGCTGCGGGCTGGCTTTCAGTCGATCGAATTTTATCATAGCACTCGCCCCAACGCTCGGAACTCCGACCGGTAAACGGCGCGTTGTACTACGCGGTGTACATTAAACGGACTGCAACAAACTAGCTTTTAACGGTGGCCGATGACGCGCCAACGAGAGTTTTGTGCTGCAAATTTATTTACGGCACTCCGCCCGGGTGTTGCGTTTGCTCGCGAAGATCAGAAATATCTGTTTGGCAAAAAAAAAAAAAAATTTTGTACAATATTTAGAACGGCACGGTTAAATTTACCGCGCCGCCCGCCGGCGCCGAAGTTCAACGAGAAACCAATAACTCGTTCGCGGGCGGGGATATCGGCGATTGTCCTAAAATATCGACACGCTAATTGCACAGATCTAATCGGCGCTAATTGCACAAAAAGCGAACAATTTAATAATCGGGCGCCGTGAAATTGCGACAAATTGAATATAGAAAACTGGTTACAATTCGTGCATGATAATTAAATTAAACTCAGATTCGCACACGATCGCGCCTGGCCGCTGATCCTCAATTTTTCGACAGTCAAATCGTTTCTTTCGAAATATCTGTGATTACCCGCAGCCATCGTATCGCTAATAGCACTGCACCGGATTACATGCGATTTTTCTATCGGAATTCAGCAAAACCGATAGAACCAAAAATACACGTAAATTTCTAGACTGACGTCTATATTTATTCGTAGTTATTACACCTTGTATTAAATGTCATATTAAAAAAAAAAAAAAATCTATTACATGAGACTTTCAAATCGAGTTCCATGTCCCGTAAAATTGATAATTTAATTATCACTTTCATCGCAGTTTAATTGAAAGTATATTTAGCACATTAAATCTTTCATTTTCATTAAATCACCGAGATTAAACATCACATTTCTGTGAGACACTTTATAATGTTATAATAAAATAATCTCATCTATAATGAGCCCTTTTTTTCGTATCAAAAATATTAATTCGTCAAAAGTATATAATCCAATTAGCGATCACGAATAAATTAAGAGATTAAAATAAAAGCCAGGTTATTATTAGACAAATAAATATCGTCATTAATTATATTATAAAAAAAAAAAATTTGTCTTTACTTGATATTTCCACAGTATTATTATCTTTCTGAATAAGAGCAACGCGAAATACGCGTATTAACAAAAGTATTACAATTCACCCGCCGCGGATGAACCGTCCAGCCACTTTGGATGCATGATCCGGCTTTGTTTATGCGGCGATAACTTCGCGTGCTCCTTTGTTCGACGGTCCATCTAAACGTCCAAAGCTAACGCGAAGTCGCATCCGCACCTGCGGATTCATTATACACGCTCGAGGCTCGATCCAAAATAGCAATTACCGCGGGCGTGCGTGTCCTTTTCATTTGCGCGAACGAATGAGGGAAAAAGAACTAGGAATTCCCTCGTGGGAAAGCACCTCGCGGAAGACGAAAGGGGGTGAGAGGGAGAGAAAAAAAAAAAAACAAAGAGACGGGACCTCGGGGTGTCGTGGGTGCATCCGGCTTGCAAAAATTTCACGCAACGTTCCGCGGCGCTCGGCCGGAAACTACCGCGTTAACGCGCCCACCCTTTTTCGAGGGCGCGCTCCATGAAACCAGTGATCAAATTTACACGCGTGCTTACTCGCGACTCGTTTCGCGCGAAACGCGGTCCATTGGTTAACTGATGCGCCGTGCATGCATATATCGCGAGTGTCGCAATAACTAATCCCGGAAATTACTTTCGAGGCAGAGCAATCTCACGTGCCCGGGTGGATATTTACCGCTTGGGCCCCCGCGGCTATTTAATTTATTCAAATTCATTTGACGGTACCAAAGACTCGCTCGCACACGTACTTCGTCCGTCCCGCGCTCGTACTTCGTGCCGCGTGACGCTGCTAATTATTTGGAGAAACATTACCCATAAATATCAATAATAAAGCAAAGGGTCGCAATATGCGGTAATACGCGTCATATTTGTTCCGCGTACGTTTGGCAATTTAATATAATAAAGTAGTGGCAATGGGATCGTTAATAATTGAAACTAATTTACATTTCACGTCGCGCGCAGTCACCGTCGTTCGATGCGGAAACAACTTTCCGAGAGCGGGCGTATTTGAAATTAAATCGCAATGCCTGAATTTATTTACGCGCCGACCGATGTCGCGCCGCGTCCGCGGTTTAGCTCGAGCAAACATCTTGGCATTATCTGTCGGCGTCTTGATCTGATTAGTTTAAAAGCGCGCTCTGGCGCGTCCCCTTTCCCCACCTTGCCGATCTCGCGCTTGTGGAAAAGAGGATAAATTGAATTTCAGCGAACGTGTAACGCTACCGCCTTGCGTTCCCCCATCGCTCTTCCGGCTTGTCGAAGAGTATCAGTGTTAAAATACCGTCGAGGTAATTAGCGTAAAGTTTGCCGAGTCCAAAGTTTCGTCCCCCCTCGCTTCCCTCGTTTCCTCAACGAGTTTATTTGCGCGATCGACTCGAATGCTGCAACATAATACGGCGTGCCCGACGTCTTACTTTAATCCGCCGAGAGATCGAAGCGCTTTAAACGGAGGAAGAGTCGTTTGGAGAGTCGTTTTAAACTCGAGAGCCTACTTTTTTTAATATTTAGAGCTTGTAGGGTTCCGATAACTATAAGCGTCGCCACCTGCCGCGAAATTAATTACGATTGTAATAACAACGGGGAAGGGGAGGTTTCCACATACCATTCATTATTTTTGTAATACTTAAAAATAGCAAGCACCGTCCGCAGTTCCAGTTTCGCCGAAGTTCGCCGTGCAATCTCTCCCCCGCTGCTATTCAACGAAAGTTGATTCCCGACGAAAGTTATTGGTAGCTGAGATATATCGCACAAAAGCTATTGTTGGATATTGCCCGACAGTTATTTATGCGGAGAAGTCGTTATCGCGATACTTACGCGCGTCCCCGTCGCGCGCGAAAAAAGTACCGCTGTCGAAGAATACACGGTAACTAATTATAGCGTGTATCTCCGTCGGACGTCGCTGCGCGTATCGAGCCGAGTGAAATTCTGATAACGGTTAATTAATTAAGTATCTCCGTGCGTTGGTCGCCGCGCGATAACGGCCCACGTGACCGAAGAATTTGTCGATCGTGCAACGATATTAAATTTGGATGCGAGCAATTGCGCGTGCACACCCGAGGAAATAAAAGTACCGAACGTGTGTCGTATCGTAACGAACTTTAGATACGTAAAAAGAAAAAGAAAATATGCGCAATTAAGATAAAATCATAGGAATTGTACGATAAAGTCGCGTATTTATATATATATATTTTTTTTATTTTTTACGCTAAGACGTTCGAATCATTTTTTGACAATCACGTTCAGACACGTGGGAAGGTGCGATTCTGATATCGCCGTCGCCATGAGGTATCATAATGCCGCGCTATTGATTCTGTCGGCGAATGGAAAACGTAACACACGAAAGGCAGTTGACCCTTCGCCTTCACGGGTGCAGGTGTCGAATCGGAAAATCCGATTACCGCGCACGGATACGCGGAAATGATCCGGATAATCCCAGGTACTCGAATATGAAGTGTCAGACGAATTCGAGCCGCCTTCGCGCCCGCTTAAATTATGCCGCATTTATAAGGCTCTCGCTACTACTCCGTCATATTTTCATTCGGATTTGCCGGGTCTTACGCGTTGTATTACTCGGTTCGATCGTCCGGTCCCCGTCGTCTTTCACGAACCGACCCCGTCGCGCCATTTATTATCCGCGTTAATGCCGTGAAATTGTTTTCCCGCCGACGGCCGTAGCAGGGAGGGGGGGTTAAAAAAAACTTGAAGTGTTTTGACGTTGATCGTCGAACGTGTCAATGCGGCCGGCGTGTATCGCGATGGCGGCAAGTACTCCCGCGCGACACAATGCACGGTCCGCCGTCATTAATCTCCGTCAAGGGCTTGTTTTCTCAGCCATCACGTCTAATCTTCAAAGAAACAAAGCCCATGTATTTAGTAGAGCCCTCATTATAACGACGCGGGAAAAACAATCTTACGATGTATCCGGCTTATAGCGTTCTTTATAAAACTCGGAAGACGGTTGCGGGAGGGAAAGAGGGCGAACCTGTAAGAAGTCGCGCCGCTTTTTCTCGGTCGAAAGTTCCGCGACGAAACAGGATTTAGCGTGCTTTGACGACTACATCTGATTAAGCAGATAAAAGTTTTCCTCGGAAATAAAGGCTCCCAATTAATGTCTCAAAATTAATTAGATACATTTTTCTATTTTTTTTTTTCTTTTGATCAAGAGCGATGAGCGACTTCGAGAGCCGCTCGAAGAATTCCCAGTATAAGAAAGCGACACGGCGGAATATAAAACTTTATGTTGGTTCGTCAAAATCGTTGCGCGAGGCTGTTTCCGATGTGTCGGCACGTTCAATTCGCTCACAGCTACAAATACCGAAAATTTTTCTCATCGCGCTCGGCATCGCCGATTGGTTTTCCCGAGCGTTTCCCCGCGCGGATTTCGAGGTGTCGGGTGCGAGCCCGCGGAAACCGAATCCCGGCAAAATGCTCGCTCAATTACGGATATTAATGCCGGGGGTATTAACAGAATCTGTCGATTTTGGGAGAGCACTGGGCAAATAATCCGCGTTGACGCGCGTTACCGGTGCCGTCTCTATTTTCCGGAAAGCTGACGGCCCGTGTTTATACCGCATGGCTGCGATTTCGCTTTCGGTTTACTCCGCGAACCTAAGGGGAGGGAGGGAGAAGAGGACGGTTTCCGCCGAGAAATCGCCGGACCGGGGACACCGTTCGCGAAATGACAGCCGAAAGTTATCGCGGCCTCAGTTCCTTCCGCGAGACCAGGCCGGAAAAAATATAGTTAAACTCTGCCGCGCGACGCGGAATAGCTGACGCTTCAAGATACGCCCGAAACGGATTTATAGCGCGGCGTTTTCCATCGGTATTTTTCGGTGGGACGATATTTGCACGTTTTGTTTCCACCGCGAGCAAAAATGGTTACATAAGCCGAAACATATTTAAGCCTTAAGCCGTATAAAGATTCATAGCGCGTCGACGTCAGTTCGCGGGATATTCAGACTGTAAATACCGCTTTGCGGATTTACATTTTGTGACAAAGAAGAAGAAAAAAAAAAAGGGTTTGAAAATGATATTTAAAACAGTTGAAGCGCGTTTACCTTTGAAGCAAGGGATAATGTGTGCGTAACGCACGTTACATCGCTCGCTTTATCTCCGGCGGGAGCGAGATATACGCGCGCATATATAATCCCGCCTTATCTGCATTCGTTAGTTTTTTAAACGACCCGCTGTCGACAAACGATAAATAAATCATCGGATTATTATACGACCGGTATAATGAGATTCGTCCGGCGCGCGGCGGACATCATTTTTCGATCGGATCGCCCCGCGATGCAATCACGAAACTGATTACGCGGCGAGCGTCATGAAAATCATAAGAACGCTTTTGATACGCCGCGTTACGCGGACTGCGAAATCGCGCCCTATTTACGCTAGGCACATCGGGGAGCTCGCGTCGATTACGGCCGCCGCGGGCGGAATAAATCATGAAAATTGCAAAAGTACTGCTCACGTACTGGACCCCTCTTCCCCCCTCCTTTTGCGCGTAGCCCCGAGTTTGTGCGAAACGGTACCCCGTCAACATTTCCGTCCGTGCGATTTATGCGATTTACGTTGTCCAGACCGTCGTGCGCGCGCTCATTATCGACGGATCAATCAGGCGACTGCGACGCGGAAACGGATGGCGGTCCACCCGCTCTTCCGACGACATTTGCAGCCCCCGCCGGGTGCGTGCAGATGTTTCGGGGCCGACATGGCGCCGTGTACACGGATATGCCGGATGCGTTCGCGCGTAAACGTCATCCGGGCAAAATGACGGGACAAAGGTTAACGTTGCGACGCGTGCATATTCATAAGCCAATTATGATAATAATCGACGGGAAATTATTTAAGCGTGTTTTACGTATCGGCGGCCCGCGCGAGCGCCCAGCCTCGTTAAAGCGATTCGTTCCCGTCGAACGGCCGTGTCGCGCGACGATTCGCCGTTGTAATTAGTAATTCCGAAGCGGAAGCGAGATCCCCGGCAATGTTAGCGACATTTTTTTTATTTTTTTATTTTTTTTTTTGCGCGCGAATTAACGGGACGGAAAGAGAAAAGCGGGGCTGAAGTTGAGCTTCACTCGACGTGGCGAAAACTGAATTACGCCATCTTAACTTTCTTGCAAGCTGCGCGTAGTCTCTCTCTTTCTCTCTCTCTTTTTCTTTTTTTACTCCCCTTCCCCCTCAAGTACTTTTTTCGGTGTCTTTCTCGGCGAAAAAAAAGCCACGAATGTTTTGCGAAATCCGTCGGTGGAAAATTTTTTTTTTTTTTTTTTGACAAGCCAGATAATCTGCGTCTTTCGAGATTCGCCGGCGTGTACGTCGTTCGGTTTAAATTTAATTACGATACGGCGCCTGCCGGCTGGCGTCGCGGAGAGACCGCGAGCTTTTCAAGGAAGGCGAGACGCTGATGTATGCCAGACACCGCAAAAACGTGGTCACGACACTTTTCGCGCTCGTCAGACACAGAGGTCGCATGTGAGACCGGCGAAGCCGCGCTATAAAAATGGCACGACCCTTTTTCCTCTTTAAATATGTATCACACGTTACTGCTGAGTCTGTGTTGAGCGTCTCTCTCCTCGAGGCAGTAGCGCGTACGTCAGCTAGAATCAATTAAGGTCGTGAGAGTGCTTCACACGGCTCAAATCAAAGTCCCGGAGTCCCGGAGAGAAAGAAATACGTGCCTCGCAATGTTTCGCCGTGGCACGTTAAGCCGTATAACAAGAAAAATGCTTTCGTCGTCATAGTTGTAAGGCTAAATCCGCACTTCGCTTTATCTTCTCGTTGCCGCGGCCCTTTTCCGCGCGTACACGATACAACAACTATACAATAAAAAAAAAGGTGGGAGGGGAAAGGGTAAAAAAGAAAGAACGACTTATAAAATTCCCCGCGCAAAGACGATACGCCGTTTGCCGCGCGCTCGTTTACTGAAGTTACCGTATTTCTCATAAAAGGAAAAACGGTCAGCATATATCGACGATTAATGGAAAATAAAAATAGCCTTTGGTACAAAAGCGTCCGCGAAGCGACGTGGCGTTTTCGTGAAGCTTCTAATTTCGATTGTAAGAAATTATCCCACCGCGAAATGGAGATGTGACTAAAGAGCGATGAGTGCTTTTTTGTGCGACCGGAACCACTTTCATCCCCGATGCGCCGGACGCGGATCTGATTGAAATTCGGTCGCAATAAGCGCCGAGCACGCCAGTGCTTTTTTCACGTCCGTCCGACGGAAACCGAAGATTTTTACGCGTCTCGATCGTGCCGAAGAAGCACCGCGCCGCCCGCAGTTCGCTCGCTCTCATGAATACAAATTAGCGGCGGCGCCGACGTCGAGAGGCTTGCGCGATGCTTGGATATAAAAAAAAAGAAAAAAAAAAAGAAAAAGAACGAACGGAGTGGTCGTTTCTCCACGCGTAATTATGACGACCCAGTTGTCGCCGGAAGAAACCGATCGATCGCAATTCTAGCGATTATTGCGAGACTTCCCGTCGCGCGGGGCGATATCGGTCCGACACAGGCTTTTTGCGATCCCATTACAAACTTACGTACTGTACAGGCGAGATGGAGGTTTCATTTGTACCGGGAATCTAAATGCGTTCGAGGAAACGTTCTAACGTAGCTTTTTATCCAGAAGGTTAAGAGAGGGCTCGTGTTTTCTCCGCAATTGTGCGCGGGGCTCGAAACATGCCCGTGCGCCCAGCGTATACGCGCGCGTCTTCTTAATTACGTACCGACGTTCAAGGAACGAGCTCGCGTGGTTTTAATTGCCTCTTGTTCGCAGCGAACGATGCGGTCTCGCGTGCATCCGTCTACCGTTGACGCAACTTGCGTAATCTGATGGTACTTGTCCCGCGGGCGCGTCATCTGCTCGCGGATGCTGCGCGAGCGATCGTGACTACCGTCGATCGCGTGCGAGGCCGCCAATAATTCTTGGGTGGGGCGGGGGAGGGAAAGAATCGAGTGCTACGCGAGGAAAACGAGAATAACGAGGTAGTAGGTCAGGTAGCGAGCTCGTAGACTCGCGGTCGTCGTCGCTGCGCTCGATGCGGAAACTGGATGAAAGGTGAAGTTTGTAATATCCGCTGAAAGCTCGACGAGCCGGCGGATGGATGCTTCGAGAGGGCTGATGAGACTACCGGAGGCTGCGGGAGAGAGAGGGGAGGGGGGGATAAGATATAAGAAGAATAAACGGACGGATGAAGCGAAGGGATGAAAATTCTCGCCCGTGCACATTTAGCCGTCTCCGGATCCGTGTATCATTTGCGCGACGCCCCGACGACTTGACACGTCCGACTTTTATTTTAGTACGAGAGATAACTTGGCTAATAAATTCGTAATCCGCTGATCGCGATTATCCAGAGCGGGGGCATTTTCGAGCAACAAAGCCCCTCGAGCGCGTAAAACTTAACACTGTTTTCGAAAAGCTATACACCTACATAATACTCAAATGCATGATACTCAAAATAAATTAATACACTAATCGAGTAGCAATCAAAATAATTATATTAATAGGTGCGGTAAGTTTACAGTGTCATTTCGCGTATCTGTTTAATTGGTATGTTATGAAACTTAACGAGCATTATAACACGTGCGGTATTCACGTTTCGGTTTATGTATCGCAAATAATTTTATCGTGCAACTTTAAAAAGGGATAAAACCGCTCGGGTGACGTGCGCCGCGTTCCTCTAAAAATACGATCTGTAGAAAATTCCACAGTGGCGTGTTAAAATAAAGAAAAAGATATAAAGCATGTATAGCTTCCTCGGGAATGTCCACGCGAGTTACCCGTC
This sequence comes from Cardiocondyla obscurior, assembly GCF_019399895.1. NCBI lineage: Eukaryota > Metazoa > Arthropoda > Insecta > Hymenoptera > Formicidae > Cardiocondyla > Cardiocondyla obscurior. Next base: position 2,025,654 of record NC_091866.1, read on the forward strand.
GGCACAAAGTTACGGCGAACTTTTAGCCGGGAAAATTTACTTGTATCCCGGGCAAGCTTATGAGAAGACCGCGAACTCTCCTTCAACCTCCAACAACTCGCTCCAAAATGAGAAGACGGCTCCGGATAGCTTAGAAGAACTCGAGTTCCTTATATCGCGCAAGTTTTCGGAAAACAACAGCGTCTGTGATTCCTCCGAAAACGCATTCCGAATGGAAAGCGTTACGACGGGTGCGTTCACGATTTTATTCCCTCAAATAATTTGCCCGTTGATATTTCGCCATTTAATATTAACACGAGAGGGATTTCGAATTTGATACCGCACGTCAGTTCGCGAGGAAACCTTTCCCGTGGTCGACTAATTAGAGCTCCGTAACAAAATAGTAATAAGCTTCACAACAGCTTGTACAAAATAATCCTAAGAAAATTGAGAATTTCAAATCTTAATTTAGCATGAATAGAAAACAAGTGCGATAAAATAATCGCGACGTGGCGTTTTAATAAAATTCCAATTAATTACAATAATAATTGCTACGATTACTCGTGCATTTCGAATTTCGTACTTTTGTTCGCGAGCCACTTGTAAGAAGCTCAGGAATAGCGTATAAAGCTCGAAATGTCAAGAGTGTTTCAATATTCGTTGGCTGGCTGCGTACATTGCAACACAAAGATACCGAGGGCGACGTCGGTAGCGCAAAACGCTCCGCGCATTTGCAATTCCCAGCTCAAACATACTTGCAATTAATACCCGGCGCTGTAGAAGCGCGGCACACACGCGGTGCAAAGATGCACAGATGTTGACGTGCGCAAACACGAGTAATCGTGCGTCCTCAATTAATTCTTCATTAAAACCGGACGAGGGAAAATTGCGGGGGCTGCCGCGAGGAAAATGACTTGGAGAAATTAATGGTCAGGCCTCTCTCGATCTTGCCGCGAGACTCGCGCGCGTTCGTACGTGATCGCGTTCGCGAGAGTGCGCGCCGGAAGGCGATGAAGGAAGCGAAGGAATTGCGCCAAAGTGAAATCCACGACGTCCCTCGGCAATTATCATCCGGCCCCCGACAAAACGGTTCGATCGCTCGAGTATTCGTAGGTAATTAACCTCCGGCGGCGGCGAATTTGAGAAGCCGCAAATGCATCGGGGCTGCCTGCCGCGCGACACCGTCGATCGCAGTTTCGACCGAATCATTGGGCGCGATTATTGCATTTTCTTCCTAATGACCGGGAAAACGCTTCCGATTCGCGGTTCAACAACGAAACCGCGCACGGTGTAACAATAATCTCCCCCCCTTCCCCTGCTGGCCGTGACTGCGTTTTCCAGACTGGAAACGCACCAATGATTTATAGACGATTGTTTACTAATCGCGCCGCAGTTGTTCGAAATAAAAGGAGCGCGAAGCTGAACCGCCGGCGAAATAATTTTAATTGATATCCGCGCTGAGTGTAACATACACGCAATGGTCTTTCCAATGTTTCTGCAAAAGTCCGGAAGCCTCATAAATTGCACGGGAAATAAAATCGCGAATACCGGTCAGCATCGACTAACTCCGGGGGTTGCGCTTAATGGTATATTTGAACAATAATTAAGCCAGTTAATTAAGCGAAGAGCAGTGATATCCAATTTCGCGCAGCTGGTAAATGTGATAGCGCACGTCTCGCCGTAAGTCGTAAAACAATTTTCAACACTCGGGACTTTGAGGGATTGTTGGGCGAGGATCGCTCTGAGTAATTAAAACTTAGCGCAGTAAGATGCAAATTATTTCAACTCCCGGCTCATTATACAGATTCATTTCTGTATAATATACATTTCCCATTCTTTCGGTCTCGATACCGCCCCTGACAGATCTCGCAATTGCCTCGTAAATATATAACGGTTAATATGGTGGTGAAACGCGCCGCTTAGGAATTAATCTTCTTCACGTTCGATGCGAGCGCGATGAAGCTGCGACGTTGCATTGATTAATTCTTCTCCTACCTCGCGCTTTATTTCGCTCCGTAAAATTATGTATGTCGCAGTTAAATATTTGTAAACTGCTCTTTTAAAACTTTGCTAAAAGCAGTAAAAGATAAAAACACACATTTTCCTTGCTTTTATGTCTCTTTCAAAGAACGCAGCTTGTTGTTGCTACGCTGAATGTAAATAGCGCAACGATTATTTGTGAAAGCCAAGATAAAATTGTAATAATATTTAATATGTCCCGTTACTTTTTAAATTGTAATCTCGTGCGTAAAAAAAAAGAAAGTAATAATAATAATTAATAAGATTAGAATTTATAAAAATAAAACTGCGAGAAGTTTTTATTATGCGCAATATTCTTTGCAGAATCATTTATAGAATTTAATTTCTTTTCCTAGATATCTAAAAGTATACATACATTGGACTATTTTAAAACATATCGGATTTTTTCTTATATATAATATTTAATTGTTTAAATAAGCTAGTTAAAAGTAAATCAGTTTATTTATTTCCTATTATAGTTCTTTATTTCTGCGCAATTCCACTTTTATTAATTTTATTATTTCTTTGTGGAAATAACTTTCTCGCTTTTCGAAATAGGTACGATTGTAAAAAAAAAAAAGAAAAAAAGAAAAAAGAAAAAAGAAAAAAAAGAAAAGAACGGGCAGAGTATCGAGATATGTAAACGATCGACTAAAGCTGAATACACGATGTTATTTTTAATTCTTTGTGTAATCATAAGTTCTTCTAAGGAAACCGCGTCGTTGCCAGAGAATTTACACGCGGAGGGTTTTAATTAAAGCGCTCGTTTGATGATCACGCATCTGTGACGGTCGCGCGGACGTAAAAGTTGAAACAGTCCAGAAATATCTCCGAAGATTTGCAAATAGCTGCAAAAACGTTCTGCGGATTAAAGGATATCTGAATTTTAACGAGTGGCACGGGCTACTGTAGAACGCCTTTGCTCGCGTGGGAGTATCCTTAATCTCAGCTGCCCGTTGTTTATCTTCAGCCAGAACGTTTCTGTGTAATTGGTACATCTGAGTAGCCGCGGGAAAACCCGATGGGAGACAGACTTAAGAGACACGGGAAAAGAGAGAATGAGAGAGGCTCGCTCGCGCGCGACACGCTGTTGCATTCTCTCCGTCTAATGGAAAAAGTTAAAGGACCGTCGCAACAGAGTAAGCATTTTTAGTAAGCAACCACAACTTTACTCGTTAAACGGCGGAACATCGAAATAACTGTCTTTCCAGCCGAGTAACGCGCCACTAGATTTCCGGAGGAAACGTTTCGGTGTAATCTAATCACAAGGATGTAGTAAACCGCCGACGGGTTCTTAAATCGCCCGCGTCTTTCGCATAAAAAAAAAGAAAAAAAAAAACGAAAAAAAAGGAGCGTGGAAACAGGCGTCGCGCGCGAAGTTGGGAATAATATGTCGCGCCTTGAGAAATCGTAAACTTTTCGCGTTTATTGGCTTATATTGGCGAGCGTTATGGAACGGAAAAGTGCTTGTCTTTCGTCCGCCAGCCTACGACGCTGCGAAACGCTATAACTTTTCATGCAGATGAACCGCCAGCTATCCTCTTTACCCCGGCGGCGGCATACTAAACGCGTTATTATGCGCGATATTGCCCGGCTGCCTTCGCTCGCCCGTCATTTATCGCGGCGGCTTCCTCCTCGCCGCGATCCTCGCCTTTCTCGCATACCGAATTAAAAAAGCAGACGCAAAATGTTCACGCGAGGGCCGCACGAAATTGGAACGTAGCCCCTCAAAAAGCTCGGGGGACGCATAGATCCGCTAACTTGTCGTTTCCGCGTAATATCACCGAGAAAATCGAAGAGGGGACGACGCACCTGCTGAATATTGGAACCGAGAACTTACCCGCTGGAAAATTAAAAATGGGCGCAAGATAAAATCGAATATTCGCCGATGACCGAATTATTTCGCTTCCTGTAGTTCCTTTTTACGGCGCGCTCGGCCGCCGCGGAAAGGGCACCGGCGTATTATCTTTTGTGCACCGCTGAAACGCTCGATTCCACAGCAATTCCAGCCAATCGCGCGATGTAATATCGTTGTATTTTCAATACGCCTTTATAATGATTAAATTAAAATTAAAGTGAAATGAAAATATCGGCGCACTCGCGCAGCGTGATTCGATCTGCAAAGCTATAAAGCACGCCGCATGTAGCGCCCGATACCGAGGCTTCAAAGCTCCGCGATATAATTATGAAGTACGCAATGCCGCGTGGCTTCCGGTCATTGCGCTTTCGCTCGTGAATTTTGTCTTCGCCGCGATGTGCACTCGACGACGTCGGCGGAATTTTATTTCTCGAGTGAGGGACCCGAAGTCTTCATTAATGCCGATCCGACGAGCGAGCTGGAAATTTAAATTGACGGCCGCGGACAATCGCTCGCACTGGTGGAGGCAAACGACGCGCGGCTAACTCGCGGCGATGGCTGCTGAAACCCTCGATAAAGAATGGTAGTATGATCGGCGTGAAAAATTTCACAGTTTCCCCCGATAGAGTCACAGCGCGCAGCTCGTTTCGGTTGAATTACGACATACGGCGATCGTTAGCCCGTCGCGGAAGAAACCTCGCCGGATGCACACTTTGCATGCGCGTCGTATATTCGCCGTCGCATCCGACTGCCGTCTGGAAGACGAAGCTCGCGACCTCCGAGTGTACAAGCCGATACTTTTCGACGTCGCGGAATTTTCGAAGGAGAAAGACAGAGACGGGTATAAAAAGAGTAAAGACCTCGCTAACCTTTTCGCGCCTTGCATAGAAAACTGGATATGATATATAAGTTGGCTACGACCTTTTCCTGCCCCTCGCCTTTCCACCGCCCGTAAACTCGCGTGGCATCCGCTTTTCTGGGACGAACACGCGTTTGCTAATGTTGGACCATGGCGGGGTACGTGGTGCATTCTTCCGTGATGTGCCTCGATACCATATATAGTTTGCGTATGCAAACGACTCGGTGAGGTAAACTCGTCGCGTTTGCGGGAAGGAGGTGGGTCGGCAAGTCCACGCGAATATCGACGAGGCTCGAAACTAAAATTATCGCGGATTTGCTCGCGACGTGTTTCTCGCGGGCGTTTAACTCCGCATTTAAGCGTCAACAAAGCCGACAGCCCGTCGCCTCTAACATTGAACTAAAATATTAATCGTCTCGCGGCCACGCTTATTTCTATAGAAATGACATTTCGACTCGGTTTGGCCGGATAAAAAATGTATGCGGCGCGCGTATCTCGCTTTTGCGTATTATTTGCATTTCCGAGGGGAGTTTTATTTTAGCATCTCGCCCGATACGAGTATTGGGAGTTTCCCTGCACCACGCTCGATATTCGCATCGGAACTGCATTGGAAGTTAACTCGCTAAAGTAAGATACGTGTCCCATCGGCTTTGCGTGCGATTTATGTAAACAATGCCACGTGCAATAAAGTTTTATTCCCGTCGCGACTACGCGCAACAACTGTAGGTGGTAATTTATCTGATTTTAACTTAATTTTTTTTCGCGTGATTTCCTCCGCGGGCGACAATACTCGTTTCCCCTTTTGAGCGATGCTTATTGCGCAATATTTGTAGTATCGCATTCGAATAAATTCAGTAGGAAAGATAAATAAGGACAAGTAATAATATTTTATTGCATTTAATTAACGATGATCACTAAATGAAATTCCGAGCTCGTTTATTTTATTTTTTTTTTTTTCTTTTTACAGCCATCATTTTTCTTTATTTTCTCTTACCGACATATCCTCCACCCATCAACCCTCAAGTAATTTTTTTGCGAGCCCTTTTTAGTTCGATTTTTATATTACGGATTTTTACGACAATATAAAATGATACTCTACTTGCAGAGAAAGACCTATAACTATATCAAAGTTTCCTTCGGAAATTGAGTACTTGAAAATTTTATTTTCGGACAGTGGATATCACGTACAATTACAAAGGTCGGGGGCGTCGTTGGGAACTTTTATTTCAAGTTTAGCGGACCTTTTTTATTCGGCGTAAGTACTCGTATCGCCACCTTTCGCTTTTCCCGTGGCGCACGTTCGCTGGAACTCGCTCTGAAAATGCCGGTCGTACCCGACGAGATCAGTCAGCTGGCATTTCCGAAAGAAATTTCGAGTTTCAATTCTTCATAATTCCCTCCAGTTAGTCTTCCGTATTACGTCCACATCGCGGATGTTAACGTAAGAGTGGAACTCTAATCGCGCGGGCAAATTTTAAATCTCGTTTCTCGTAAACTCTCGACCGGAATTAGTTTTATTTTGATGAAAACTCGGGGAACAGTTTTTTTTTTTTTTTTTTTCTCGGACGGATCCTTTAACGAGTACAGTCCGAGGGAAACGCGTGATCTAGTCGCCGGTGAAGTGTCGAGGATGCGAGGCACGATTTACCGCGATGCAGCAACACGTGCTTGGCGATCGCGCTCGTTTTCTAGTTAGCCGCTCCTCCCGCGGAAGCTGGTCGTCTTCGCCAACGATTCGCGACGCGCGACTACGACCCGCGGACTGCGACGAACGTGCCAAGGGTTTTAAAACTGCGAGTTACGCGAAGAGAGGCTCCTCTGCTTACAGGTTGTTGATTTCCGGGAGATTTCGCGGGCCACCTCGCGAAACGAGCCCGCCGTTTTTCGGGCCTGGGAACGACGAAGCGCGGCAAACCGAGCGGAATAAATTGGTATTTGCCGTTTTGCCAGCTTAATAAAGCCATTAGAGTATCGAACGCATTGAGCGGCCCCGGCTGCCGGCAGTGGCGGGCCTCGCCGACCGCAATAATGATAGGTATAGCTCGTGGCCGGTGTGTGTTGCGGTAATGCGCAGCAGCAGCGCGGCTTACGCTCGATTGGGATTTAGGTTACTCTCGCATTCCGCATCACGATGCCCTTTCAGCGATTCCACGATATCCCTTAACGGTTCTTCCTTTTTTTTTATTCTTTTTTTTTTACGCGCTGCACAATTTTATTTTGAATACAAAACCGAGAGAACCATGTTTCTCTATAACCATCCGAATAGCCGGCAATGTTTTCTTCCGCCGGTAATTTCGCATAAAACAAATTAGCGGTACACGCGTTTCGAGTTTGCGAGGCACGCACGCGTATTAGATATGCAAAATGCTCCGCGGTGAAACGGTGTAGTCTGATTGCATACGCGATACACCCGCAAAGACTTGAGGAGCCTCCACGATAGCGATTCTAAAGCGCGAAGATTAGGAGTTAATATTTTTCTACCGCGCGAAGAGGAGAAAAGAGCAGAAGAACGGTCTGCTAAGTGCAAGTTTACGTCGCGAGTTGAATCGCACGATCTTTCCGCGTAGCAATGGAATCTGAGAATAATTACAATCTAAGAGCGCGCGACTTTCCGCCGTGGATAACAAAGCGTTTTTCCGTTGTCTCGCGTATGCGTGCACTGATAATTCTTACACGTTTCTTCACGCGGCAGCGTATCGCTCTTTCCTATCCCACCCCCCTCGGGTCCTTTATCTGCCGCGCACCGTTATTGCTCGGCTAATTGCTTGTAATGGAGGGCATATATCGCCGCGATTAGTATCTCCCGACAACGGCAGTTTGCCATTGTCGTCGCGACGCGGTAATATTTCCCCAGCGTTTGATCGCCGCCCGCGGGACCTGCCGATTACTCGGGAAAGCTGGGCGCCTCAAACGAGACGGGGAGTTTCGCGCTCTCGCCTCCTTTTCGCGAACTTCCGTAATTAAAATCCGAATCCGCGGGAAATAAATAAAGGCGGCGGGTAGGCGGGGGTGGACAAGCACGCGCGCGCGGACTCGAGATATTAAAATCCTTTGGTGCATTATTGAACGGCGGATCGATCGGAATATAAATAGCGTTCGGTGCGATGGCAAACAAATAGCGGGAGTTTCACACACGGCGCTGTTTGAAGTACGCTGTACCGCGCCCCCGTTTGTTCCGTCTTGTCTGCAACCTCCGCGGCGGCGATTCTTCCTTTGCGGCAGCTCGCGCAATTGGTTTCCGAAGTTACATTTCAGACGCTCGGCAAATTTTATATATCTCCTCCTCCGCCTTTGTTTCCCGCGGCCCTTGTTCGACGTAACCCGTAAACTTATGCAATTTACATCGAGATACGCGGGACATTATATTGACTGGAATAGAAAGCAAATCGCCAATATTGCTGCAGCAGCTACAAAGCTGCTCCGGCGGCTGCTTTATGCGAAAGGGCCTCCCCTCTCGATTAGCTTTTTGTGCCCTTTGCTCGATGCGCTCGAGCAATGAAAATCGCGTCCCGCCGGATATATCCGGCCTCGATTTCCGCGTCAATGTTGCGTAATTAATTTGCAAATACATGAAAAATAAAGTAATTAAAGCGAGCTAAAAGTATTACTAAGGTATTATGAGCTCCCGCGATTTATCGAGGAACTAATAATTAAAAGGCCGCCGCGCTGTCGCGGTAAGAGACGAACTTCTCCGCGTCGAGTCCCGGCGCCGTTTTATTTTCATAATTTTTCATCGTGCAACACTTTTTTTTTTTTTTCCTATCCCTCTTCGCCTCGCCTCGCCGAGCCACGGCACCGGCCGAATGTTCGGCGGGACTGTCGTTTCTTTCATTTTCCACCCCATTTCCCGCCGCCGTGCGAACTCGCCCGTCGAAACTTGAATATTCCGGGAAGGTACAGCGAGAGATAATTGAAGAAAGATTAATTGGCGGAATATCGAAGGAGCTTAATAATTTATTGGCCGACGAATTACTCGAATAATTAAAACTTTCCGCGCACCCGGGGGCGGAAGATTATTTCAGATGGGCTAGCCCGATGACTTTATTTACATAATCCCTCCTCCCGTTCTTCTTCGCCGTCGTCCCTGAATTTTTCACGAGCACGCCTTGCCCGCTTTACTTTCGCACTTGTGCGTTTACAGAAATTCGATCGCATTTAAACCAAGCGCTGCCATTTTCGAGACGCGGGGTCGATTCAGCTTGTCGCGGAAGCTCGTTGTAGGAAAGCGCAGAAATAAATGCAAGCGCCGCGAAACTTCCCCGGTCTATTGTGTCCAATCCAGTGCAGGCGGCGAATAACAAAGTGCATAAATTTTATACAGTTGTAAATGTCGGGCCACTCGCCGCCGTTCTTTTCACACGTCTCTTCATTTTGAAGATATAGGTGCCGGCGCGCCGCGGGCGGTTTTCGCAAGCCCGCGGCTATCGCGTGGGATTGAATTTAAAGCCTCGTGAAGACCGATTTATTCGTCTGAACCAAGATGCGGTAAGAAAAAAAAAAGAAAAAAAAAAAGATCGCCGAGACGCGGCTTTGATCTCGATAAAACATAGCGGGGGGTAAAAAGAAAATGTAAAAAAATGCCTCAAGTTCCGTTGAGAGTTTCTCCGCGTCCCGCGAAGACCGAGCGAACGTCGAATTTTGTCGCACGCGAAATAAACTTGAGTGCAACGCGTCACATTTTCCTCGAGCGCGCGCACAGGTATCCATATTTGTCAAGAGATCATTATAATGCATTATGATGTAGTGCATCGAAACTATGTTATTGTAACTGGAGGAACGTAGTTGCGCCCATATATTATAAACTGGAATGGCTGGGATAACGCAAAATATAGCGAACATGTGTCCGGGAAATGTATTTTCTGACAAACTTAACTGACTGTTTACAGTGATATATACTCGCTTCAACTGCGCACCCAGGGAGAAGCCATGCTAATGCATTCATGGGGGGGCTCGGTTACATGCTCCGAGTAAATAGCTGGCTGCAAAACCGGCGCGGATGCGAAGCGTACGCGTTTTGTCTCGGCAATAATTTATCAATAGCGATCTCGCGCGCTAATAGCGCGACGAGCGAGTATTAACGAACGGCACGGTGAGTGGACGACAAGGAGATAATGATATTAATGATAACAGTAGAAGATAAGGTTCAGGGGGAGGGAAATTTCTGTTGGAAGTCCCGCGGCGAAAGAGTAGTAGCGGATGAGAGCGGATAGCGTAAAACAATAAAAGAGAGAAGAAAAAAAAACTTCCGATGATAGTGGATAGATTATCTTATAACCGCTGACCGCGTCGCTTCATTTCCATAACTCTTCCTAGCGCGATCCCCAGCCGCTCTCAGGCGGCAATGCACTCGGCGTTCCGCGCAATTTCACAATAGCTCCGTACAGGTACGCCAACACTACGCCCGCCGAATTAAAGATCAGGGGGAATTAATTTTACGGCTGGGTGCCGCGGCGAAATATCGCCGGCGAAAAAAAAGGAACGTATAATAACGGCGATAGATAACCGCTGGGTTAAGCACACCGAAGGATCCCGGCGACAGAATTTCTCGCTGAAAACGGGCAGACGGCAAATAACTCAGCGTCGGTGCGTTTTCGTTTTCACGCGAGCGCGTGTAAATCCGCGAAAATTTAACGATACAAATGGTACCCCCGCGACGCGTGACGCAAGGCTGGAGAACGCGACGGCGCGAGATAACGTCCCGCGTTCGTTGATTATTAAGAGCCTCGTCCTCGTTGCGCACGATCGCATCAATTCCGCGACGTGTAAATTACGAGCGAGATCAGTTAACGTAATTGGGACCATTTGGCGAACTGAGAAACGGTCGCTGCGCGAGAAGGGCTAGCAGTCATAACGTCTTGATCATTCCGCGATGACTCTCAAATGAGCCGCTGATTTGAAATTGAAATTCGCGCGAAGGAGAGGCGCGCAACTTGTTCGCTTACCGCGAACGAGAAACGGCTTCGGTACACCGGTGATAATTCCCGAAGTGAGAAGTGCTTTGTGTAATCAAAACTTTCCGCGATACCGGGCGGAGAGCGTTTCAGACTTCATAAATAACGGATCTTACTCACGATAAAGGATTACCCGTTTTAATAGGGCGAGACCCGGCTAATCACTGCGACGATAAACTTTTCGGGTGTACTAGCTACACGGCGCGGGATTTCATTACACGAACTCGTCCTTCTGCAGGCACGGCAAAATCCTTAAGCGGCCCTCTCGGAAGATCGGCGGAGCGACCCTTAAATGGTACATCGCGCCTTACAACGTTCGCGGCCTTTTTACATCAGAGTATTGAACTCGCCCAAAGTTTCTCCGAAGCGATATATTCCGAAACTCACAGCGCGGATTAATAGCGGAGTATTTAAAAAAAAGAAAAAAAAAAAATTGCGCGCGCATGTTGAAACCCATTAAAATTACGTAACATTAGTTAATAATTAAAATGCGAGAGCTTTTTCGAATCGTGAGAGAAAGCGGCGTAATAGAAACTTCAATAATTCATATTTTCATATTGCCCTTGTTACAACTTTTCCCGTTTACCATTTCCTCTCCCCCTCCGGCGTTCAGCAAGATCGATTATACCTTCCCTTTTTAATTACTGCGCGGTGGTTAAAAAAAATGGTTCATTAATGAGAGCCTCTTTTCCGAGGGGAACGTGTCCGGTGCGTGCAAAGTAAAAATGCGAGCGCAAAAAAATATTCATGGCGTCACGGAAGCGCGTCTAATCGTATTATAAAATGCGTAAAGATATCGCTTCGTTCTTCACGCCGCGGCATTCCCTAAGAATATCCCGCGGAGATGAATGCACTTCCATATCGCGGCAGAAACGTCGAGCCGTTGAATATTCGACGCGGAGTGTCACGATTTCGCGTTGAATATTATCCGGTGCATTATGCTCGGTCGGAGTGTACGTAACGTATATTATATACACGCGCGCTGAAACTTTGATTATTCTCCAAGGCATTGTGTTCAAGCTGTCGGGGTCGTGGCGCGGGTGAATGTGATGCTGGGAAATTCAAGTCGGAATGACAGAGCGCGTGGAAGGGAATCGATAGGCCCGAGCGAAGGCGAACGTGCCGCGTGGTCACATAATGCGTGTGTGACGGTCCCTCCGGGTTGTTAACGGGATCCCGAAGGCGGCAAAAGCGTCGCTAGCTCGCGACGTATCTAGTTGAGACGAGATAAAAGATTCGGCGAGAATATGTCCTCCTCCCGAGAGAGGGTGAATTTCCCCCCGCGCGTGGAAAATATCAACGTTGATAAATGTCGCAGCAAGAGTAATTTCGTTTTACTAGAGTCGCTCCGGGCGGCTTACAACCGTTTCCCCGTCGTAAGAACCGAAACCGCGACAAAAGAAAGCCGAATCCATAATACTCCGTGCGAGCGAAAACAATTGGATGTCGAATATCGAATAAATTTGCATGCTCATTGATATTCATTAAGTTCGTTACTATGAGACGCGTCTAAAAAGGATCTCCCGAAGCGGCGGACTAATGCGGATAAATTATGCTGCACTCCGTTGCCGCGGGGGTGGGCGCGAGAGAGGAGAGCTGGGGGGAGGGAAATTACCGAGCTTATCGGCGGCGTTGTTTAATAAATTGTTTAATCTCCGGATTTTTCAATTCGGGAGGGTTTTATTCCGGGCGTGGCGCGCGCGTTTCGCAGATATTGTATTAATCCGGCGCAGTAATTCCGGAAAGTAGAGTCCTTTTGTAGCGCATGTAGGCCACATTTGCCCTATAATTCGCGGCATTTGCATGCGTGCACGCGCAAGCCTTACGAGCGCCGCGTTGCGCAAAACGTTTATTGCGCTTCCGCTAACTGGCGCAGCAAATAGCGGGCGCCTCGTAATTGCGGGGGAGGGCCCGGACGAGGTGCAACGGAACGCTGGCCGGTGAATACACGTCGGCGGCGGCCGGGAGATTTTTCCCGCGCACGAATCGCGCGAGATGGAATCGCGTTATTAACAACGACCGAGCGCCGGCGGAGGTGGACTTATCGAATTTATCTCGCGAGCACGCCGACGAAAATTATATGAGCCAGAATAATGGACGCGAGCGGCGTGTAACGTTCCGCGATCGGAGGTTGTAAAGCTGCTCGAATTAAATTTATTAACGCGCCCCCGCGTGGCCCCGCTCGACTCGCCGTGTAAAATCTGATTACACACGTGGGGGGGGGGCGGATTCGTATTCATCAATTTTATCGATACGATATATACTAATGAAGGCCCGTTTTAACTGCGAGCAAATCGGAGCGGAAAGAGAAAGGAAGAGAGAAAGAGATACGAGCAAAGAGCCCTACAAGTAACGCGGTTTGTAACTGACGAGCGCGCTGACGCAGGAGCATCAGCACTTGTCGATTAATTGAATACGTATCGTGCATGTCGATCGACATTCGCGAGCCCGTCGACGCGGGGGCCCGGCTGCAAGTGTTACCTTCCGTTTCATGTGAAGTAATCAAAAGCTCTGCACGTTACGCTATTGTTACATCGACGCGCCATTCTGTATGGCACGTATATACGCCAAGACATTAATCCTCGTATCGCCGACGAGACAATAGCCCCCCGTATTCAGAACGCGGTCACAAAGTTATACACGCGTCTCTCTATCGCGCGTCGGATTGAACAATTTCGAAGCGCGGTCCAATTGCCGCGTATTTAATCACACGAGCTGGGACAAAGCCTATTTCCGGCCCATATTTATTTTTTATTCTGCAACGCGCTTTCTTTTAATTATGCAAAATGATAATTATGTACACGAGGATATATTCTCGTGGATCCAAAATCTCTCTCTCTCTCTCTCTCTCTCTTTCTCTCTCGCTTCACTAAGAGTAGCCGGGAGACGTTTACGATCTAACACGATAGGTCCATATACCGCGCGCTGTTAATCGTGTCAGTTCCCACTCTAAAACGTTCGTGATGCTGCAGCTAAGCATAGGCGAACTCGGTCTGTAATTGAGAGCGGCCCGCGGGTATATCGCCAGCTGCACGGTCGCCGAGATACATCCGCGTGTCACTGGGTTATTACGTTCTACGCGATGAGTGATATATACCGAGTACACACGATTTCTGCATCGGACGCAGACGCGGCGTGGGAAGGAAGAGTGAGAGAGAGAGAAGAGGCAGGCTACTGCAGGTAGTCACGGCGTTGCCTTCTACGACGTACGCGCAACCCTCCATTCGCTCGGTTGTGTGTCTCTAACGACCGCGCAGCATCCGTATGCATATGAGAGACCCGTCGCGTCTCTATCACACTTCTCGGACTATCTCCCCTTCCGGCGTAAACCGCAGCATCGCGATAATCAAGCCGCAGTGAACGTCCCGCGCACGGACGCATCCCAGCCGCGATGCAATCGGCGCCGCGAGATCCCGACGAGAACGGAGATACGAGACTTACGCCACGCGGCAATAATTAGCTGTCAGATTTGCAGCCCGCAAATCGCCGCACGGTCCGCGACTCCATCTCTCGATCTCCGTTTCCCTCTCCCCCTTACCGGCGTAATTATATGCAAATGCCCGCCCTTAAATTTATCTCGGGGTCGCGCTTTTATTTTTCGCGTCTCTGATTGCCGGCGTCAGCCTGCAGTTTTCAGATTACAGCCCGGGGAGCGGAGGCTCGGCGGGAACGGGAGCGCGCCGGTAATAAACCTGAAAAATTGACTGCGGTATTTCGAGGTGTCGCTCGTCCTCGTAAACCTTCCGGCGTTATAACAAGAGCGGCAGATTGGACAGTTTATCGCGGCACGTAGGCAACTTTCGGCGGCTCTCGGCGCTGCGCGAGCTTTCTCTCCTCCGGCATTGACAAATTTTTTTTTTTTTTTTTTTTTATTCTCTCGCCGTCAGCTGTGAGTCGTCGAGTTTCGTCACGACGCACGTGTGAAAAAAATACACTCGTTTAGCCGCGACCCTTCCCGCGCCGCTATATTGTCGAACTTCCGGTGATAACGTTTACGTGCGCGGACTACACGGCTGAATGGAGAATATCCTCCACAGAAGTAAGACCGTAAATGCAAATCCTTGATAATAATACTAAAAGATATATACCTGTACGTGTAAAAGTGTCTCTACGATGTTGTCCGCCTCGTTGGAATAAATAGGTGGAGGGTAGCATAACTCGCGGATTACTTCGGAAAGAAATTTGCGGCGCGCACCAAACGACTGCCTATTTATACGGGGGAAGTATTCGTTTTATCACTCGCGAGATTGAATTATCTTTCTTAACGACATCGTGGTATAATAATCACTGCAATGGGCAGCGTGCAAAAGCGCGTTCTCCTTTGTGCATCTCTAATGACCGCAAATTATTCTATATAATGCACCAAGAGATACCATTAACATCGAATACCGCAGGTGATCGCTTACGTCCGTTTAGATTCTAATAATGTTAACTAACTGCGGAATGCTTTATCGTATCCGTAGAAAATTCATGTCAACTGCCGGCGATCGATAGGAGGCGCCTTGCTGAACTTCGTGTGGGGGCTATGCAAGTTACGTTGCATTAAATATAAAATACGCCCGTGATCACGTGAAACTAAACGGTTCAATTTATCAGGAAGACGACTGTTTTAATATTACATTGACAATGTCGTTACGATCGTGGGCCTCCGCAGCATTTCATGTCCGCGCGATTAAAATTCGCGAAAACTCGGGGACCGGTCGTTCGACTGCACGGCGGCGACGTAATGGGAAATAGTTACGGAAGTTAGCAACATAATGCAACGCAGTGCCACCGCTCGTACTCGAATCCACGAACTATCCGTTCGATCGAAATGCCCGTGATTGTTTCTGGTGAGCACCACTTGCTATAACCGTCGAACGTGACTTTTGCCTCTTTCTAACCGGAACGGGGGGAGGGGAGGAAACCTCTTCGTGTTGTATCACCGTGTCGTAGAACCCGTATTTCAAACCACTCACGCTTTCTTTACTTCCCCAGTTCGATCTTTCCCTGAAAAGCTTTTCACCGGTGGACGGTAAGCCACCGCCGTTGTATACCGCCGCGAGAGGAAATGTCTGTTCGCTGAAAGAGAGAACGCGGCTATACACGCCGGGATACTAAGAGCTGCGCGTTATCTTTAAGAGAATCAAATCGAAGACGCGCCATCGTCGCGCAGAGTCAACGTAGCTAATTTTCTCGCGCTAAACCCTTTTTATAAATATATATATATATATGAATATATAAAGCTCTTCGTCGCTGTCGATCACGCCGAGAAATCGCAAAGCCGGATCCATCGATTACTTCGCCGGGACAATTTCGAAGATCGATCTTGAGTGCGCGCATCTAATTGCCGTGCTCGCTCGAAACACGATACGAAATTACGGGATGCATTCGGAGAGGAAGACGAGATCACAAAATATCCCGATCGATATGCGCATTACGTACTTGAAAGCGTATTTGGGTCAGTTCGTTCGTTCGTTCGTTTCGCGACGATGTCGAAGTGGAACGGCGCGGAAGGTAAGATAATCCCCCTGGTCTGGATATTTAAATCAATATTGTCGAATAATTCCGAACGTCGAGCAGCGATAACGAGTGCGCGAGACTCGATTTTTTTTTGGCATAATTAAATGTAACATCCACGTACATAGCATTTTTTTTCTATTTTTCAACGGCAACTATTTGCGATTCCATCCATTGCACGTTTGACGAAAAAAGATGGTTTTTATAAAAAAAACTCCATGTTTCGAAGCGCTCCAATTCAGCAAACGTGCGCCGGTAATGGAACGAAGACGTTTACTCGTTATGAAAATCAATTCATTAGCACGGCGACGATCGACAGGCGCGGATATTAATTTCGTGGCCGCACAATAACGCTCGCCGGGCGTTTGATTTTACGCTGCGCGCTGTAAGGTAAATTTTGCGGAGCGTTGCAGCGATTCAGCGCCGGTCGATCGTGTTCTGAATGCGGCGCTTTAAGTTTCGCGGCGATTACCGCGCGCGATTGCTCTCGACGTGTGCGATAACTCACATCTTCCAAGTTCCCGTGTCTGCCGCGCGATCAAAGGCAAAATCGACGATTAAAGCACGCCCTGTCATATACCTGGCGACGTAACAGCGACGAAACGCGAGCGCGGCTCTCCGCAACGTAGCGGGGGAATTACGTCGGCCGAGGCTCAAACAAACGTCCGCTTGCGTTTTAATTTTCAATTTATACGTTACGCCTGATAGCCAGGCGATGCAGATTTCGGGCTGGAAACCGGGGTTAATACACGAGGGAATTATATTCCACGGTGGATGCGCGGGCAGGCAACGGAATCGCATACTGGCTTACGTACCTTGAAAATTGCATCGTTCGCGGTGCAAGAGCGAAACATCGTGCTAACGCGCTCCACCGCCGTGCTCGCCTTTATGATACAAGAATATTCCGCTACGTGGACCCCGCTTACACTAATTAAATATATTATCTCCCTTCGCGCGGCGATATAAATAGATATTTTAATGCCGGGCTCTTCTGCAAATTTACGACCAATTTTTTTTTTTTTTTAGCTTAGTGTAATTCGCGTTACGAGGAGGGGAAAAAGGCCGCGGATTATGTTTCATCGATCGGCGCGAGTGAAAATTGGCAAAAAAATTGAAAGGGGCCGGGCTCTTACCTCTTAATTAAATTTTGTACAAAAAAAATTATTATCTCGATATAAAATGATTACCGCGGAATATTATTTCCCCGTTAATCCTCCCGATCCCGTTCGTTCTTTCGCAGAGTAGTCGAAAGAATTTTTTTTTTTTTCTTTTTGCCCGTTAGCGATGCAGACGATCGCTTTCCGACCGCGCGCGATGTTCCGGAGCCCTCTCGCGTGGCACCAGGTGGCCGTAGGAACGGAGATTAACGTCGCCTACGTATCGGAAGTTAAGCACGAGTTTTAACGCGGCTTGTCCCGAACGTGACCGTGCACAAACCGGGCGCGCACATGCACCGCGGACATTAAGACGTGATCAACGGCGGACGCGCATGCAACACTCGCGTACAATGTTCTTTCGTTTTCCAGCTGCGCAACCGGCTACCTCTCGTCGACCCGGTCGCATTCAACGAACGCTTAATGGCCCCCGCGAAGCGGCTAAAACCCGGAGCCGTTCATCCGCCCGCTCCCCCGGCAAAAGTCCGTCCCGATTATTTTGCTATTTATTTCCGAGAGGCCGCGATGCAGATTAACAACGATCGCGAGCCGTAATGTATATTGTGTCTAAAGAATACTTTTGCTAACAATACGCATTGCGGAGTAAAAATACATTTTTCCTTCTAGTTTTTATCACTGCTCGTCTTTGTCCCCCGCCCCCCGCCTTCTGCCGATCCGCTGTCTTCGAGAAGGTCCGCGGAGCGCGTTATATCCCGCGAGACTTACTCGCGGGAATTCTCTTGCATCATCTCTTGCAACCCCGCGCATATTTCCCTGTCTTTTCCTTGCACCGCCGCCCGGGCATTCCTTCTGCTCTTTCCGCCGCGTCCTTTGTAATGCGCGTTCGTTTGGCTTGACTACGACAATAGAACGAGACGCAGAAATGTTATGTAATTCTAGATGCTAATTGCGTCGCGCGCGGTACCGTCTCTTTTAACGTCTCCCGCCCACTCTCTTTTGTGTATCATCGGGTCGGCGTTACTGCAAGTGACGGCGCTGTTTGCCAGAAATGAGAAAGAGAGAGAGAGAGAAGGGCTCGCGTCAAACGTTGAACTCTCGCCCGATTGTCACAGCCATCGCCTGTAATTAGCTCTTCATAATTAAATCTGAAATAATTAATTATTCTGCCGCTCGGCCGGGAGTACGAATTTATTTAAACTTTATCCCCAATCGCGCTAATTGTGACGTAATTTACACGTAACGGCCGATACGCGCGGCGCAATATTGAACCCGATCAGACGGCATTACGGGCGCTCGCGTGGAAATGATCGAGGGAAATATTAGCCAACGGTGAGCGATGTGCTTGTCGTTAAGAGATAACGTTGCGCCTTTATCTCGTTATCACGACCATCCTAATTTCGCGCTACATTTCATTGCCTGTCTCCCTTCGCCGGGGGTAAGCGATCGCTCATCGGTGGGATATAGAAATCGCGATATCGTCGACGATAATTACAACCCTTGCTCGACCAAGGTTTTATCGCCGAAAGCGGTGATTTACATAGGTGCACGCCCCCAAGTCGAGTGACGCTCCGCTCGATTCGGCTAGGCTGCTACTGGCTTTAACTACGGCGTCCCGGTCTAGAAATACGATGCTCTGCCACGTGCATGCTTTTTGCCGAGGTTATACGCCCGCGTCTTGAAGGAGAGAACCCCGCCGTGTAATTTGCATCTCGAGCTCCCGCGAAGCCGCGAACCGTCACGTCAAGCCTTCGCGAATTTCGGTCGTTCGAGAGCGGTCCTTGCGAGGTTTGCGTTTATGTTGGACGTTATTTATATACTCTTAAACGTTTGCCGGGCCGAGTCCATGTCAGACCCCCGACAAACAACATCTAGTTGAACGCGACGTCGAGTCCGCCTGGCTCTTCGCTGAGCTGCTCGGCGGAGGTCTTTGCACCCGGCAAGTAGTAGCAGTTCGCTGCTGGTCAGCCGACGCGCGCCTCGCAGCTGTCGGCCGTTTTTCATCCGCCGCGAATTCTTTTTAAAGTAATTTTTAGTTTCTGCATTTCCGTCTCTGCATTTTTATTTTTATAATATAATCAGTCATTAAATTACTAGCGGTTATTACGCCAAAAAAATAATCGACTGGACGTTGTTTCTGCGTAAAACAAAATATTAATTTTATCATTTAGTTGTTTAATTAATTTATTAATATTAATAAAAAGATATGTAGGTTATTAATTATTTTATGATAGAAAATAATTACGTTATTTGCCATAAAATAACAACATTATCAATGGTTCTCTTAAAGCTATGATAAAATGAGAAAAAATTACTATCTGCACGAAAAACATACTTCGCGAAGTATCTACCGGCACGTCTAAGAGTTTACAATCTTGTGTATCATATTTATCGTTTGAAGCGGCAGTATTAAACTTAGATTCGCGTGACTCGGCGAATAAACGAACTATAATAACTACATAAGTACATAAATCTATTTGCTCCTTTTTTTTAAAAAGCAAATATAAATATAAATAAAAAGTTGCAAAATTGCATCTCCTAAAGAAGAAAGAAAGCCTTTTTTGTCTTTTAAATAACGCTTCTGACATGCTGTCAATTACGTGGCGTTAACGTCAAGAACATAGTGACATAAATAAAAGCCTTTTTGCAGTTTCGCGTACATCACGCATACTTTGTCATAAGAAATTGCTTAAAGGAGTGAAGGCTGAGCATTTTTACGCTTTTATAAAAAATATAGGAAAAATAATTATATCTTTGAAAGTACGATAAATTCAAATTTATTGAGAAAGAAAAAGGATTACATTTTAGTGTGTAATAAAATAAGAAAGAAAGAAAGGAAAAAAAAATTCGGTAAACGTTGCGAAGGGCTGATCTCGTGATGGTAGTTCGCGTTTGAAAGAATTGGCCAAAGTCCAACAATTGTATCATCTCTGACATCAGAGCGACACGATTTCTCTTCTAAAGTGAGGTGGAGGAAGGTACACAAGGTGCAAACGACCTCGAAGTACCCATGGCGACGTTTACATTTCACTCCACACCACTTAACCGGTGCCTTCGCAGATGCAGGCTGATGTCCTCGCGCTGTTCAAACACCACGTATGCCTGCGGAAGGTGTCCTATCGTCTGTTACGATCTCGCTAATTTAACCCCTGGCGTCAATAGACGATTGGATAATGTCTCTGTTAATACGGGCCGCCAATTATTACGCAAGGGATATCGCGGACACGGCGCGTTCCTATTTAAAGGATCCGATTAAACCCGTAACAATACAATTTCCACCAGCGCACATTTTCTTTCGGAACGGCACGTAACTCCGCGATACGTGGAAATTTTAATTAATAATTAATTTCGCCTAAATAAAAAGATACCTCTCGTAGAAAATACATTTTATAACCGGAAATAATTTATCAATCGTTACGTAAAAAGGTTATTTTAAATTCATTAATGTTATTTTAAAATGAATTATTTAAATACGCTTATGACACGTGTTTATTTTTCCAGTTACGGAAATTGAATGCCGCGTAATAATTTCGCGAAACTCTATTAACATTTTGACGCGTTTATTTAACGTATTACATTTTAACTTACCAGCTATTTTACTTGAAAGTTTTATTTTCGCTAATGTACGCGATATGTATCCGCTTTTAACTAATAACGGGAGCGTAGTAGAGCGAGAGGCGGCCGAGATCACGCCTCGGGTACGAAATTAACTCGATTGCGAAAAAGTTGGGGAACGAAGTCGCCCCGAAGTTCGTCGAAAGGCTAAGCATGATCCTTAACGATTTCTTCTGCTTTCGGTGAGCGGAACGTTCGGGCTAACTTTGCGATTGCGCAAATTCACTTGCAGAACTGTCGGACTCGTGACCGAACGGTGCGGCGGGTTCATGAGAGAAAGAGAGAGCTATCTTCGAGCGTTCGGTGAGCGCGCCACCGCGGCTAACTCGATTTCCATCGAAAGTAGAGACGTGCATTTCGACAATCTCGCCGTGCTCGGCGTGTCGGCGAATAAATTCATTACCGAGCCTCATCAAGGATTATATTCTTACCCCGCAAGATGCGGGGCGCGGTCGAATCGCGAGGGGAAGAACGAGGGAGAGGAGCAACGTCGCCGAGGGAGCTTCGCGCGTGCACGTAGATAATCCCCGGATTTACAATTACATTTTCATAGAGCGCAAATTGCATTTCAGTCGGCAAACAGCGGGAGAGGGGGGAGGGAAAGGCGGGGCGGGGAAGGGCGGCGAGTTGCGCTCGCGGGCGAAAATTATAGTCGGCGGATTTCCAACTGAAAATGTAAGTATTGTCCTTAATGATGTTTTGTGGCAACTTCCGGCGCGGCGGATACGTCGCGCCGCTAACTTCGCGACTGCTATAAATCTGCTTACGGGATTCACGGGGCGCTCGCGGACCGAATCAGCAAGGCGGCAGTCTAGCAGTCAGCCGGGAAAATGCACGGCGAGATAATTTCCATATCAAAACGGTAACGCAGTTCCGTAAATCTGTCGGCGTTTCGCTGCCGTCGAATAACCCACCGCCGTCCCGATGCGGCCAGTTACTCCGTAAACGAGGACAAACCGGCGTAATTGCGTTTTGTTCATAAATCCGAGCGGCGCGCGTACGTTTTTCCGCGCGGAATAAAAATACAGCGCGGGGGAGGGTTTCATTTTTATCGCCGCGGGAATTGAAATTATCTTCATATTTTTTAAAAATGCGTTCAACGGCGAGCGCGTCGTTCTACGCAACGTGGAAATACGTCATTGTGCAAACATCACGTATCCCGCAAACGCGTCTCGCGTTTCTGTAGAGATAATTGATAAAAATTATCGCGAATTACAATCGAGAGAGCGCGGAAACAAATTATTATCGGTAAGTCTTCTCGCGAAGTGAGGAGAGTGCTTGGTGAACGAGGCGCGAGAGAGTCTTGGATCTCGGTTCTTCCCAGCGATTTCTTACCGGCGACCTTCGCTCGCGGAAGTCTCGCGCAAACTTCGCGATTGGGGTAAACTCACTTTCGGAACTCGTCGTCCGCCGTTGAATGAGCGGCGGCGGGTTCTCGACGCGATGGCGGAAGCTGGACCTAACTCGGTTTCCATCGAAAGTAGGAAACACGCGCTCGCCTCATTAGGTAGGCAAGACGAGTAGAAGCGAAGCCGACGCGGCAATAATAGCGGCGACGCTTAAGCACTAACTTTTACGCCCAACTCCGCGGAATACTCGGGCCGCATTAAGACTTCAGGCGGGGGCTATTATCGCAACGCGTGCTTGTTAAGAGAGATGGGTCGCGTGCTAGCCGGCAATTCCGTACTTCTATTAATTATACAGAGGGCCGCGCCGATTCTCCGTACATCCCGTACGAGCAATTTCCAGCCCGCGTGGAAAAACTCTCGCCGATTTCGCGCGGATGGACCGTCGACCCGGATGATCAACGGGAGCAAACACGAACGCGGAAAAACAATAAGCCGGCGATAGTCGTTTCGAGATTTAAAAGTATGAGCTGCACGCACGCGAGGCGGAATTTATCGAAAAGCGATAAATCGCCGTTTTTTTTTTTACGTTAATTCGTTCGTCGCGAGATGCGACTTTCCCTCTTCTGAGTTTCTTACAATTTTCCCCCTCGAGTCAAACTTGTGCCTTTCATAAATTTGTAGATCGATTCGCTACCGCACAAAGTTCTATTTCACGAGTTAACAAAATCCTTTTGTTAAACCGGACTAGCTTGCGTTGAATGTATCCATTTTACAGTCGACTTCGGCTTTAGCTGGAGCTCGAAAAGGTTCGGAGATTGAATAAGGTTTTACGAGTCGGAAAAGATGATTCGCATTCAGTGTTGCAGAAACGGGGTGTCCGGGGAGGGGGGAAGATTTTTCGAACGTTGACGTAGCGCGCGTCGCGGAGCCACGCGATCTTTAAAATCACAATTTTTGATCGCCCTAATAAAAATCTCGGATCGAGTCGACAGGATTTCTTTACCTCGCGCGCACCAACGTCATTCTCAACTCGTCTTGTCGCGCCGGGACGAGACTTCGAGGAGGCTCGAAGATTCAATAACGTTTTACGACCCTGGAGGCGATTCTCTCATCGGGCGTTGCGGAAGCGATTCCGAAAACTTTCCACGATGTGGAGGGCCGCGCCGAGAACAATGCGACGCGAGGACGCATTACGCTCGTAAAAGAGAAACGACGCGACGATGGCTCGTACGCGCTGGCATCCCTTATCCGTAATTTACGTCCTTCGGAACGCGCGTAAGGGTCGTCTTAAAGACGTTCTAGATTAATACAACGCGACCGCAGCCCATAACGCGATAGCGACATCAGCCGAGTAAGCACCCTCACGCGGGCCTCTGGGCCCCTGACTTCGAGAGAGTGCCTACGGGATATGAAGATCGTTCCGGATTTGGGGTGGCGGGGTGACACGGCTTTTCCCTTGCGTAACATAAGCGCGCCCGAATAATGCCGCCGGGTCGTTCACGCCGGGGAGTCGTCGATCGACGGCCTCCGAGCGGCTGATTGGAATTATCGGCGGGTCGCCGCGCGACCTCGTCGCCAAGGAGCCGCGATCTCGGCCAGATAACGGGAGATAAAGGAGATGCGACTGACGTCGAGTATGAGCTGTAAGCCTTCCGAGATTCCATATCGGGATGGAATCTCAATGGCGAGTTACGGCGATTCCATACGCTCTCCGCAAACCATGGAAATAGTGATATGCGAGCTCGATGTATCTTTCGTACGAATGCGCCGCGAAGTTGCAAAATCAATTGTTATTTACGCGCGGAATATATCAATCGCCCGTTAATGTTCGATCAATTAATAGTAAATGGGCTTGTTGGCCCGCGAAGTAATAAGCGTGCGAAAATTGCTAGTAACCGTAATCAAATCAATTTGTACAGAAAATCTATAGTATTATTTTTTTTTCTTTAATTAAAAAATTAAAAAAAGACGTTTCTTTCTACAATGTGTATAAAATACTGTATATTTTTCGCACGAAAATGCGCGTACGATTCACGGCGCGCAATAAAGCACCTCGGTGTAATTTTATGGTGAGTACATTGTTGCACAATGGCACACGTAATTGATTACACAGCCCGTAAATTCTCGTTCTCGCTACCTTTAATTCCCGAGTTCCGCCGATTCCGGGGTAGGCGAATATACGCCAGAGATTGCGAGAGTATCGATAACATACCGCCTTAGGTCGTCTCGCGTCGTCGTTTGCCCCTAAGTGGCAAACTCGCTCACTTCTCTTGTGTCACGGGAGCAATTGGGTGACTAAAGCACCCGAATAAATGGATAAGAGCAGGTAAATATATTTCGACGGAGGGTATTTTCGCGTCCCTGGGAGAGTACGTGCAGTCGTTGACCCAAACTACTCGACGTATGCGTAGCCGTTCGTGATGAGGAACATAAAGAAGCATGAAACGACATAAAAGATGTAGATAAGATGTAAAAAAAAAAAGGAGGGGGGGGGGGAAGAGAAACGAGAAGCGAAATACGTTCAATGCGGAGTAAAGAAACTGATCGTAAACAAGTAAGGCGACCGTAACTATAACAAAGAGACAGAAAGTGCACAATATTTTAATCAATATATCTTCGATAATCTCGGTTGTCTCGTTGCGCCTTGTTCTACATTTCCTTTTTGCGCTTCTTACGAAGCACTCCGTTACGGGAAACGGACTCCTCGTAGCTCAAATATTGCGGTTGTCGCGGATAATCGCGTGCGCAATTGCCAGGTTTGGATCACAGCCAGACGTGTAATATTCATCGCTCGGCGGCGCCCGTGCCGCTAAATTAGCGACGGTTACGACGTGCCTGAGCAAACTGTTTAGGCCCGCTTTTATATCCGGCGATTAAGGGGGCTTTCAACCGGGGAGTGCTCTCACGAGCCACCAGGAAAGGGCATTGCATTGTTTTATGAAAAGTTGCTGATGGATGGATGGATGGATGAAGATGCCGAGGGGTCGGACCGCGCTCGTAACGTTTTTTTATCAGCACGTCGAGAATATTTCGTCTCTCTTTTTTTTTATATTTTTTTTTAAAGTAATAAATGCATTTACACCTCTACTTCGCGCCCAGCGGCTTTCATGTCGCGCTCGATTTATTCAGCGGCGGTGGAATCCTTCGCAAGTCTTAATTCGGAGCTCGTCAAACGATCGCAGGGGATTAAATTAAATACCTAGTAATTGTAAATGTATACGTGACACGTGGGCGAGAAAGATCGTACAAGTCGCGGACACATCGTCAACTGCCCGTTTATAGCGTTTTCCAAATATCTATTAATTGCATATAATAATTAACAAGCAATAAAGTGTATTGGCAGGATTTTATACGTTCGATAGAAGTCCGTGTTGCACGTTTCGATATCAATTATGTTCCAATTACGAGACACTCCACGTCGTCGTTATCAGCCCGCTCTCTCGCTCTCTCATCCTCCTCTCTCTCTCTCCTTCTCTTTATAACTTTGGTGCTATATTAATAGACGTATAGATACAGGTATCGCGCGCGACAAATTATTGGCATTTAATCACAACTTAACACATCAATAATAATTTCCCTCCCCTACCCTCTCGATTGGAAATTGTTACGTCGGAATTAAATATTCTTAACAAATATATTTATTTCCGTTACAATTTAATTCCATTAGATAAACTGGCTCGCGCGCCCGTGCTCGTTCAAAATCGCACGCCGAATTGTCGCGCAGACGGAGAAATAAAATTACCGAACGGGTTTTATAAAATTACGAAGAATTTGCGCCGCGCTAGCTGCGGGGGAATTATTCGACGCGGAGATGAAGGTACGATTGTTTAAATGAAATTGCCGAGTAGTGAAGAACTCGGCGAGAGTAGTTCCGCGCGTCGATGAGAACTTATTGGATTTCTACGTCGTATTACGAGTTAATTTCAAAACCGTTCCACCCTACGACAGCGGGGCGCAAACGGGCCCCGGCCGTAAAAGACATTAATGCGTGGAGAACGGTTATTACAATTATTGAGGCTGCCAAAACGAAATTATCGCACGCTCAACAATCGAGCGCGTGCAACGCGAACTTAGTTTTCCCACGACATGTTACAGGTTAATTCGGTTAATTGCAAAGCTGGCAGTGTTCTTGTTACGCCGGATGATTCCATCAGCTTGAATTTAATGCTTTGTAACTGCGAAAAACATCTCGCAGTTGTTTCCGGGTGGAATGAAAGCGCGTACTTTCTTCGTGACGATTATCGCGCAACATTAGACTCAACATTGAAAGGCATATAATTTCGTTTTCATAATTACCCCCGGCGTTCGCATTTTACAATTGTCGGGTATTTATGATCCTCCGCCTGAATCGTTCGCGCTGTATTTCGGCGATTCGCGCCCGATCGGCAATCGTCGATAGACAGGCCGGGTGGAGCGTTCGTTCGAGAAAGTATTTCAACTCAATAACCAGCAGATAACACAGGCATTAAACGATTACCGAGTTTTAAACGAAGTTATCGAAAGTTAGGCGCGGCGAGAGCGCTCTCGGTCGGAGGGGGGAGAGGATTTAATAATGTTTCGCAATATACTGACGGGCGATTCACAGTTCGAGACCGATTTGCATTATCACCGTGGCCGGCCCCCGGCGGACGACACTGCGCGAGCAGTCGTGAAATTTATTAGCGAGCGACCGGAGAGAGAGAGAGAGAGAGAGAGAGAGAGAGCGGAATCGAGCTGCAGGGAACATTCGCGAGGATTACGATTGCGGGAAACGTGTTCAGCGCTTCGAAATCGTTCGCACGGTTACGGCGAGCGGCGTCGTAAACGACAGGGGGTGGGAACAATTCCAGCGAATGTCGCAACGGCGAGGAATTATTCGACCGTAGTCGCAATCGCGATTAATGCCGGCGATGACGCGAAACGCACGGCCGATACGCGCCTAAAGTACTCGCGGCAAGGAATAACGGGTTAGGTTCGGAGGCTGCGCCTGCTCGTGAAAATCGTCGGCCGACGGTGTCGATTAATCGAGGCGTCTCGTGGGCGCACGCAGATTTGATATCAACGCGCGGCTCGATATCACACTCCCCGATCTAATCCATTAGCCGCGCTTACCGCACGCGAGAAACCGAGCCTTTGGGCCGATTTATTAAGAGCGCCGCGGCCAAACGTGAATCAAGCACAAAAGGCACACAGGTGTGTAACAGACATTTCAGTGTCGGCTGCACGGGTCCTTTGATCAGCCGATGCGCGCCTCCGCGTGAATTAATCTACGGCACCTAGGGTACGGAAGTGTATAGATACCTCCCTTTCGGACTGTAGAGAATTTGTCTATCTTTTTGCGCGATAAAAATGATAATTTTAACATTTTATATCGTAAACGTGCGGGGAGAGGCGCGTTTGTGCCGCGCAATTCGGGGACCCGCATTGAATTTCAATGAGGGGGGTTGCTGGCGCAGTAAGAGTAACGCGCCGCGTGAATTTTGTCCCGCGTGACATACGAGGGGCTTAAACAATTTTTTACGCCCCTCGGGTTCTTACCGTAATAAAGATGTCGTCCGCGCGACGATGGGAAAATCGATAATTCCGTATAAAACTAATTTTTATGGCCGCTGCGGTTGACAGTGATAACGTTTCAACCTGACAGTTTCCTCGCCGGTGTCACCGATACGCGCGAGATCGATTAATTGACTTCCGCGTATTTTTTTCCCCCGCGGCCACCGAGTTCGGCCGTAACCCGCGGCGATAACAATCGGATTGTCTTACGTCACCGCTTGAGAAAATGGAGAACGGCGGTCTCGCGCTAAATTGCCACCGTTGCCGGGATTATTTTTACCTCGGCGAAGCACTTCGCCGACTAATAATACTTCCATTGATTGCGATTGCGCTGCAACGAATCGCGCAATGAAATTTTCAACCCGAAAATACGACAGTATGATCGAATATCGACAACAATAGTAATTGGCTCGTCAACGTCAGCGAGAATCAATTTGAAAGATTCCGCGTGTGAAATTGAAAAAGTTTCTCCACCTTTATCTCTGCTAATTGGAACCCGATATACAATGTTAATGTTGGCATTGTCATTTTTTTTCCCCCCCGTACGTATAAGCATATTATAGAAACTTGTGAATATATACATGTCAATTAGTCGGCTGACACTTCGTCCGGCGCTCGATTAAAAAACGCTAATATACCTTTATTTCGCACCTAAAGCTTTATTCTTCCCTCCTCGCTCTACGTTACGCGAGCTCTAATTTTTAATGTATCCCCGGACAACGGCGGGGCCGCGAGTTTAATTTCAGAGGACACCGGTCCGCTTTGATTCGGGTGTGAGAATTAAAAGCGCCGAAGCGCGCGGTGCGCTAATAATCTCCCGCGAAAAAAAAAAAAACGTAAAAGTCGAAAGAGGCTGCCGGCGCGGGAGATAAAGTATTCCGCTCCCCTTTTCTCCTCCGTGCCGCCTACGTTTAACATCGCTATAAACGGCAAGGAATTCACAGTGACACCCCGTGCACGTATGCCCAAGTAGTGCCTCGCGCCCGTAAACAAAGTGAAGTATATACGACTGACGTGCGAGAGCTCGAGATCGAATACAGGGCTCGTGTATGACTCGCAGCGGGGCCCGCCGTCATTAAAATTCAAGGGAGATTGGTTTTGATCCGGCAAATCCCGCGGAGAAGCCAGGCGAAACTGTTCCAACAGACGAAAGCCCCTCCGAGCCGCGAGGTGTCAGAAATGCCCGGAACTTATCGTCGACCGGCGGAAAGGAACGTCCCGCGTTTCGTCCGATGGTGCTCGATTATAGCAGCCAGATCGCGTTGTCGATAACGCAATCGGCGATCGGAGATATTTTCTACGTTTTCGATGCGGTCTCTTAATCTCGTGCCGAAAGGGCGGCTTCTTTTCTCCCGGAGATCGTTGAAATTAAAGACTTAATTCGTTTATAATCGGAGATATGAAAACAATGTAATATTAAAAAAAAAAGTATTAGACAAGTATACGTATTTTAAATTTTTATCTGTCCGCTGAAAAGTTAAAGACACGTTTCCGTAGTAAGAAGAGTTAAACTGTGACCCCGGCGACCGAGAGGAAATTTATAGATCTCTCTATTCGCCCAAGGTTTACATTTATAAAAGATTTAAATTGTTTGCGCAAAATGCCACCGGCTCGTTTATCCGCCGTGTGTATCAAGTGATACGTACGTAACTTTTTCACGGACCTAAATGCGATTGACAGATAAACCGGCGTGCACTCAGGTGCAATTTACAGAAATTAGACATTTGTTTCGTCATCGTTTGTAACAAAAACGCGCATTGCGCGCGAAGGGACAACGACATTAATCGTATTGAGCGATTACAGGAGGGCATGAAATTCATCTCGCTTTGCGCTGCAAAACGGCAATACGCGGAACAGTAAGTTGTTTTTTTTTTTTTTTTTTTTTTTTTTAATGGAATTGAAAATATCATACGAATATATCCGCGCGCGATAAAAACGACATTTCGGCTTTAATATCCGGTCCTCCAGCCGTGTCAATTACACGTCTTTATTCTTTTCGGGGTTGGATATGTCGAGCTACGTCGCGAATAAATGAAGATAATCAACTGCGCGAAGGGCGCGACGTACCCTCTGCACAGCGTGGCACTTTTAACTTCGACGGTTCGCAAGGTATCCGCAGTGAAAATCCACCGGCGGCATTTCAGCGTAGAATTAGAGCGTAAGAGAGCGGATACGTCGGTGCACGCGCGAGCACTATCGATCATCGGGGCCGACCGTGCCTCTCGGGCACGTACAGGATTCGCCGAAAGTGTTTTAGAAAGCGTTCTTTCGGCGGTGACGTTAAACGAGGGGGGATCGACCTTACGTCGTATTTGACCTGGCGGATGGGGGCGAGAGCTCGCTTTAAAATTCGACCGGGCGCATGGCGGCCACCGGATGAGAATCTGTTTGTCGAGAGGATGAA
Organism: Cardiocondyla obscurior; assembly: GCF_019399895.1. Classification (NCBI taxonomy): domain Eukaryota; kingdom Metazoa; phylum Arthropoda; class Insecta; order Hymenoptera; family Formicidae; genus Cardiocondyla; species Cardiocondyla obscurior. Next base: position 2,055,831 of record NC_091866.1, read on the forward strand.
CCGACGTCGCCGTCGCTCCGCTGGAAACACTATAACTCCCGGCATGACGCCCTGACGTGATCCGTCTGTATGATGAGTTGCGAGAACCGTTGGCGGTGATAAACGTGTAGCGGCGGCTTGTCGTAACTTTTTGACTTATGACAAAACGGAAAAGGGGGACAGAGGGAGACGGGACCCTGTTGCCATTTCAGCAAATTTTGATCCGTCCTGGAATTAATCACCACCGGCGGTAAATAAGCCCGACCAAATTTATCGTTCGGGACGTGGGGAAAAGGCGGAGGGGGAGGGGGCGGGATATTAACGCGTGCGGAATACGCTTTGATGCACGTGTAAATGTGCATTATAGGTATTGCGAATCAACGAGGCCAATCATTAAGCATGACAGAACTAATTAACGGTAGATACACCGACTCACTATTATCGAATAGAAATAATTCGTTGTTTTGTTCGTTGATTGACAATAACATATAATCCCGAATAAAATCGCTTAATCGTAATGGACAGGGAAAATATCCCCCCGTAGATGGTATTCGCCGAAACTTGGGGGAGTGTGGAGAATAAAATAGGCAACGCGGGCGAGAAAGGATGAAACTTATAAACTGAGAGGCTTTCGTAGCGAAAAAATTCAATCAGGCAGATGAATTTTACGCGCAGGAGAGATTCGATTACGGAAATATCTTCGCAAGCAAAGAGCAAAATTTAAAGCTCGTTCGGAATGTATGGAAATTCTTTTTTCGCGTAACGTGACCGCGAATTGTTTAAAACGGAGAAATTATCGTGAAACAACTTTGTTAATTGAGTAATTAATGTTATTGCTGTAAGCGAGAGCGCGAGGCACTTATCTGTGACCGTGTAACGTTACGCTCCGCGTGGCAAATCCCGATGTATTTTTCGCGTCGGCGAAGAGAATCGCGTCGGCATTAAATACTCGATCGCAATCGCATCGGAACGCGATTTCCCCGGCTATTTGGAACTCCGCGCTTCGTCGCGGCCGTTTATCTTTGGCCCGCTCGACAGCGACACCTAAAACGGAACATCTCGTGCGAATAGCAGTCGCATTCCTTTGTAGGCAACAACGACGCCCGCTTATGCATTCGAGAAGAGGAATCAACTGAATACCAAGTAAGGAAAGCCAATCGCCCGGTCATCCACATGCGAGATTCTAACGTTTCACTAAAAGCCAACCGCGAATTTCCTCGATTCACCTCGAGTAACCAGAGTAAAATGCTCGTCTTTGATGCGATCCGAGTGTGTGTGCGCGCCTCTGTGCGCAAATGATACGTCTTTAACCGGTAATTTATTGCAATCTAATAAACGTTTCGCGAGTTACGCTCTCTCATCCGCAAACGCATTAGCTTTGCCTGTATATTTTTTCCCCCCAATAAAAAAAAAAGTATCTCGACTCGTAACAAAACGCTACGAATAAATTTTTTTGTATCTCATTAATTACTCGTCTAATCAATTTCTATCGGTACACAGAAAGAATTGTAGAACTCACTGCGAGATATCATTATTAATTGCACCGCTTCATGTATATTCATCTACTTCAAACAGATTGAAGTAAATATTTCACGAAAGTCTTATATTAAGTGAATCTTGATTAACTTCCTCCAAGTTGCTAGTTGAAATTATACAGCAGAGGAAATCTGAATGGCGGCGCCGTTAAGATTATCACGGCGATCTAGCGAGTCTTTCAAGCGGGTTCCCTCGGCCACACTTTGACATTATTAACACTTCCGTCGCTTACCGAGGACCGCGCTAATATCTTTCATTCCAATGAAAAATCCCGCCGGCGGTAGTTAAGTTATCCGCCCTCTCCGCGTTGTTAACGCGGCGAAAAACTTTCCGGGGTGATAATTAACCGATCGATCTTCACGTCGTGTGCAACAAGCGTCGAACTTTCGGCGATGACACGTCGAGTCTGCGACGGTAATCGAGAGCGGAAGCTGCGTAGGCCTCCGCCGGCGGATTAAGAGTTCGCGAGCTTCTATCCGCGGTGACAATAGAGTCGCGTGTCAAAGAGCGAAGTTTGATCCGTTGCGGATCCGCGCGTCAAACTCGACTTGTCGCATTTCGGGATTGTTGCGTCCCGACAGCCCCACTCGTTACGCGCACTGCTCCCGTCGCCGCTTTTTGACGGATTGGTTTTTTTTTTTTTTTCTTTCACCTCCCGTCCGTCATCCGGACTGTTTTCGCGTAGTAATGAGGCCGATACGTGTCGCTCTCGAGGGGGCTTCGACAGCGCCGAACGAGGGCGATGCTCGACAACGTATGTCGCGCGATCGTATTTGCGGATGACCGACGGGGGCGGCGAAGTAAGTGGCGATAAACGAGCCGCAGTGTTACCGATATGCAAACATCGAGCCATCGACGGGCCGCACAGCCTCCGAAAGCGGCATCCGAAACTACCGTCAAAGAGAGAAGGTCCGCCTTTGATCCGTCGGTGTTAAAATATTCGCCATAAGCTGGCGTCCGGCGCAAATTCGGTCGTTTGCACGTCATAATTAAACGATAATAAACGAGAGCTACGTGACGGGACCGTGCAGCCTCCCGGAAACGCGCGTTTGATCGCGAATGGGTGAAATATCTTGTTCCGGAAAACAATGCAACTCTCGATCAAATATTCAGCGCAGAATCAGATACGTTTCAACGTGACGAAATTTCGTTAATGCTGGCGCACTAAATCATTGAACGGCTTGTCCTTCAGCGTGTAAAAAAATATTTTAAGATACTTTTTTTCCCGAAAAATTATCCTACGGCTTTCTCGCCAGAAGCAGAGCGAGCTGTTCAAACGTTTTCCTTCGCCGTACGGTATTAGCTATAAGTCGACCTTACGAAACTAATTTCGTAAGAACATACAGAAGACTCCGGCGGAGTCGGTCGTGTAACTTTCACCCTCCTGAAAATTTCAAGCCAACTCGTTCCATAAAGCAAATAGCCGGGGAATGATCGGTGGGAATTGCGAGCGGCGAAAGCCCGGTCGGCCCCGCGGCAAATGCGATAAAATACAGCAACAAAATTCAACAACCACTTACTGTCTTTCACGCAGAACGCGCCAATAATCCAGAGCGGAAAGAGCGGCACGACGAGCACGTTCAAGTGTCTCGCGTTCGCGTTGTACCGTAGACTCCTGCCGTCGCGCGGCCGAAAGTAAATCATGATCGTTCCACGTGACGCGGCACGATCATAGCAACACCGATCACCAGATAACGTCGTCGTCGTCGTCGCCGTACATCCACCCGCACTGTCTGAACGCACACTGATCCGACGACCGGAGTCCTCCGTTCCTCCGCGTGACGCCTTACTCCAGCCCGGAGACGTCCGGACGGCGCGCTCGCCGGTTATCGCGCGCGCTGTGACGGCGCATCGCTCTCGAAATGCGTCCAGAAGCGGAAGATGAAACGCACGGACGGACCGAGCACCGAGAGCGTCGATTCCGCGACATGCGGCGTTGAAAAAGATCGCGCGCTGGACCGGACTTGGATTCGCGGCGGGCGATCTTCTCGCGGAGATCTCGGACCAAGCTGACCTCGCGATCGCGCGCGATTTCACCGCGGAATCACATCGTCGACCCGTCGCGCACTTCGGTACCACTCTAATATCCTCTGTTCGTTACTTTTCCTTCCTCCCGGTCCCACACTCTGTCCATTCACATCGTTTTCTTCCCGCGACTTCCACCGTCGTCTTCCCTTTCCGATTGCGTGTTTTTCCTTTTTCTTTCTATTCCGCGCTACCCTTACAAGTTTTCCGACCGATTCTTTTTCCGCTTCCCCGGAAGACCCTCGGCAACTTTCTCACCCCTTACGCGGGCGAACTTTCCTCTTTTTCTTCGGCCGGCGTTCACTCGCGTCCCCGATGACACGTTCGATCGGCACGTTCCAGCGCTTCGAGCACGGCGACGTGATGCGCGCCACTCACAGCGTCAGCGTGATTTCGCACTCCCTCCACGACTGTATCGGGCCGAGCCGTGTGCGGCCGCCGCACACCGCCGTTCACCTGCTGCGGCCACCGCTGGTGCCGCCACCGACGCGTCGTTTCCGCCGCCGCCGCCGCCACCAGTCGACGTCGACGTCGCGGGGTCGTCGCCGGCGTCGTCGTCGCCGTCGCTACCACCACCAGCCGTCGCCGCCACCGCCGCCACCGACACCGTCGATCGAAAAGAGGCCCGTGTTGTACGCGCCCGCGCACACGCTTTACCTCGCATGCGTATTGAACGCGAGAGAACCGCTGTCTCTCTTTCCGCCTCCACGCCGCATCCGCACGCGTCGCCTCCTCTTCGTCACGGGAGAGTTCGTTACTGTCCTTCTTCTTCCTCTCGCTTTCTTCTAACGCGATTAATGCAGTCAATTTTCTCCCCCTTCGCGCGCGCGCGCGACTCTCCCACGCTCGTGCGACAGAATCGAGATCACACGAGTTTGCCCCGATACGTCTTTTTTATTTTTATTTTATTTTTTATTTTATATTATACTTATAACGCGTTTTATTGTATTAAAAAAAAAAATTCCCTCACTAAGTCGTTGTTCGGATAAGTTGACTTCGTTAAAATACCTCGCTGAATTCCATCGCGATGCTGAGAAGCGTTTCATCGCTTCTATATTGTTACATGTATATCACGTACTTGACAGATTTGTTTAAAAATGATAAAATACGCCAGCCCTTTCCGGCGTTTCCTTGTCTTCGAGAGCAATATCTTCTCCCGGGTCCAATCCGAAAGACGGATCTCGTATCGGGAAGTCGAATAATGCGGGAGGATAATAAATTCAAGCGAAAGGATAAAGTTTAGATTGATTCGAATGTGCGTGAAGTTGGGATATCGCGCTGAGATAAGAACGCTTAGCGGCAATTTATCCCAAAGAGGAATGGAACCTTTTATCGCTCTCGGACCTCGCAATCTGCCTGTTACCCTTTTTTTACGCAACGCGTAACGGAACGCTGGTTATTTATTCGGTCAGATTTTCCAAAATTAGAATTTGTCGCAAAGGGGAGAGAAAGCGTCTCTCGATTCCGAGACGCGATCAATTGACGGATCATCGAATAAGTTTTTTAATTCGTAAACGCGACACACGCAGTCCCCAGATGGGCGCGCAATAATCTTTCATTTGCAAAGTGCAACAAGTGAGTTTTTAACTTCATGCAGCTTCCATACGGGCTTGCATAACATTCCATTTTTATCTGTGTATTATTATTATTTTATTTTTTTTTTCCTCTTTGCTATACATAGCGATTTCCCCCTATGTTTTTCACTTATCTCTTCCGTCTTTTGCGTCGACCTGTAATCGCACTCGATACGAACGTTACACTCTAATATAGAAGCAGTTTTCTAAAGGGGAGAAACCGTGTCGAAGCCTGCAGAGATAAAAGAAACCGGCATCTTCGTTAATTCCGACCGTCTCCCCCTTCCTCCCACGCCTCCACGTCGCGATAAATGCGATTTACTTTTCCTCAGATGTGCACGTTGATTCTGTTTGTTATCGTTTTCACGCGATATCAAAATTCTGCGACGCGCGGTTCTAATCGAGCGAAATGCAATATGCATACATTGCTCGAATACGAATTCCAGTACACCGTTAGATATTCCCTCTTGTTTGAAATATTTTTAGAGGAGTTAAAATATGAATTTATATTTTTACACATGTACGTGGAAAATTTCCCGATTTACTACACGGTCTACGTGTTCCGAAAAACGTTACCGTGCAAGTTTATAAAATATTTAAGAATTTGAAGAAGAGCGAGAGTGTGTGCGTTACCCAGAGATTTATGCTGACTTTAAATATTGAGGTATAGACGTATAAAAATAGAGAAACACAGCGAGAAAAGAACAATTTTTTTTTTAGGGGAGGGAGGGGACTAGCAAGAAGGAATATAATTTAAAAAAAAAGGGGGAGAAAAGAAAAATAGTTAAAAGTCGCATTTGAGGAGAAGTCTCGGATATAACTATTTTTCTCTTTCTCCTGCGGCACACAATTTTTTTTCCGCGCTTAATGCGTTCCCCTCTTTATTCGTTAATCCTTGCTCTTTCTCTCCTTTCCTCTCTTTTAAGATAATTCTCCTGTAACGTCGCCCGGAATTCCTGCGTACGGCAAGAAATTCGCGAAAAAGAAAGAGATACCGCGACTATACAAAGAGGCCTGGAATTTGTTACCGCCGAGGAATGCGCATATTTTCATTGCGTTTGTTTCAGTCTAAATATTAAATCGATTTTAGAAAAATATTCGAAGTATTACGCTTAAAAAAAAAAAAAAGAAAAGAAAGAAAAGAAAAAATAAAATAAAAAATAAAAAAATAACAAAGAATAATAGATTACTACAAATAAAATATAACAATACAAATAAAATGAATCCATTATTAAAAACGACGAGATTGCACGGCGAAAAAGTCGCCTGTCGAATACCGCTTAGAAAAGTCACGGGAATATCGAATAAATGAAAGGATTCAGGGTTATATTTCGAAGCTGTAATTGTTATACGTGTATAACGCAAGCGGATCGATACGCAGTATCGCGCGGGGGAAAAAAAAAGAAAAGGGAAAATCTCATAGGGACGACTTCCTCTCTCTGTATACCGCTAAAACTGCTCCGCCAAGAAATGATGCCCCATCGAATTCTTGGCAGCGCTTTATATCTGCCGGAAGCGGGCGATGAGGACCGTCGAGGTTGAAGAACGAAATTGGACTTCCTACGTGCGAGGCGGCACGCAGAACGGGAGCGGTACTTTGTCACGGATGTGTTTCACATTCATTTACAGATACGCCCGCCTCGCATTCCGAATATTACACCCCCGGTCCGCCACCGAACGGCTCTCGCGTTATTTGACACCTAAATATATGTGACGAATATAGGCGCCGGTAATTTAGGATCTTTTACGGTCGAACGCGATCGCACGAAGCAGCACAATTTAGCCGAGTGCAAAATCCCCAGTGAGCGCTAAACCGCGCGATAAAGATATCTCAAATTAATTGCGGAAGAGATGTTCTCAAAGCGCTTCCTGTTTGTTTGCGAACAGTCATAGGCTACAACGGTTATTTGAATTCCGGAGACGGGCGGGAATATTCGGTATGCGGGCAAAACGTCTTAGATTCAATTTTTCGCAAATGGGTTCCTCGCGGTGGAGTGTAGAGAGAATCTTTCTATATAATACGGCATGAAAATTTGATGCGAAAGAAATTGAATTTAAGCTATAGTGCGCGCTGCGCCAAACGCATTTGTGTATGCGATATATTGCCCAGGGGAAAGCGTGCTGCTTCGACGAGCGATATTAACAAACGGCAGAACTCGCTGGCACAGTTTTTCACGTGACCGACGAGTCGCGCGATTAATCGACGGCGAGGTAAAGGAACTGAGAGGAGAGGCACGCTTCTGTCGGCCGGGACAGGCCGAGGATTTTTTGACAATTTTTTCCCGCCGAAATTTACAACAACTCTCGATGCGTGTCGCTAATGGATTGGTGAAGGCTCGCGCGCGGCCAAGTACGCTTCAATTTGCGAAACTCCGCAGTTAATGGACCCGTGCCATCGCGCGAGCTATTAAATTCCGTCGCTCGCGAGCAGAAACGATACGCAACCAGAGAGAGAGAGAGAGAGAAAGAGAGAGAGATTTTTGTTTACTGCGCGGATTAGCGCAGGGTTAGTAACCGGACTTTATTTCGCGCGTTCAACACCAACGCCGCGCCGCGCGCGCATTACCGCTTCGTACTGGTCCACGCACACTTATGTCGTCGACGCACTCATCCGATGACATTATTATCGAAAAGCGTTTTACCACCGGGAGAGCACGTTCGCTCGCTTTTCGCAGATAAATGTTACGTGTGGCAGCTACGCTACCTGTGAGACCAAGGGAAAGCGCAGCACGAGAGAGCTCTCTACTCCGCCGTTAAGCGATAATAATAGGCGTTGCACATGTACTAGCAGAGATAGAGATAAAGAGAGAGAGCGAGCGGGAGAGATGCGAGAAGGTCGAGATACATATGCCGGCGAGATGCCCAGGAGGAAACAATGCATCCCGCTGTGCACGTCAATGAGACTTGCGGAATCTCGTTAGCGCTCTAAATCCTCCTTTTTTGAGATCGCGATACATTTCTGGGCTCAAGACGTACCCTACGTGATACATTCGCGTACCGAGTTGGCATCCGGCGGTCGTAACGTCGCTCATAATGTCTTCGCTATTCAGGTAAAACAAAGCGCGCGTCCCGAAAGAAAAAGATAGATAAAGAAAAAAAAATAAAAAGAAAAAAAAGTCTCGGATACGCGAGGAACTTTTTTTTTGCCGCCGCCGAAGACCATTATCGCATTGGAAATTCCGCTTTCTCCGCCGCGCAAAAATGATAATGTATCATTTCACCGTCTCGTTACACTGATTGGGGGGAAAAATAAAAAAAAAAGTGCGCGCCGCTTGTCCGTCCCGAAGTGTTCTTCCATTTGATAATAATGCTCACGTAGACGGTTCGACGTCGCACACTTCGACGGCAATTTCGCAAATCCGATGCGGGATTCGAACGCGCGAACGCGAGAAACGTGACGGTCCGCTCCGGCGAGAATGCGATCTAACGCTCTCCCTCGAAAATTCAAGAACGAGCCGATACGTAGGTACGCACGATCGGGCCGGGAATCGAAGATGGATCGCGGGAGTAATGGAAGCCGGGCCGAATAAAATTACAGCAAATATTGTACCGCCGGCCGGCTTCGTATGAGCGATCGGATAATCGATCTTGACGTTAACACCAAACCGGAATCTTTCGGTACGTGAGAAATTAGCGTGCTGCTCGGCGCCGACGCGTGAAGCGTCGATGATGCCGAAACGCCCCGGCATTTTCCGAAAATTTCCCTCGACCGTGAACGGCGCTCTCGACGATTCCGCCTTTATTTAATCTGGCAATCATCATACATCACCCGCCGCGGAATTACGCCGCCGGCGTTGTTGCATTTATATTGCTCCTCCATCTTTCAGTCGTGCGTCGCCTCTTTTCATGTTTTGAAGGCGCGCCCCTCGGCGGATATTAAATTATGTTAAGCAAAACTAACAGATCTCGCGCAAAGAGAATCGCGTTTTCATTCTCCGTACAAGAAAGATTTTCTTTTTGCTTTGAAAGAAAAAGAAGAAAAAAAAAACGAAAAAAAAAGAATTTAATTAACCGATCGTGCCGCGACTGATATATCGCGAGTTGTCATTTTTTACCAGAATATTATCCATGCGGCGGCTACATTTCCGCTTCTTGTTGCTCGCCGGTGTACTTTTGATGCGGAAAAATTGCGCTTCGTTACATTTTGCGCGCGCGTTTTTTTCTGTTTTTTTTTTCGAGAAAGAGCGACGAATACTCTACCCGTAGCTGTCGCAACCGCTCGTTGTTCCACCTTTCGTCCGAGTTTTTAATTCTCCGCGGGTGAGTGTCTTCGTTTTGAAGACCACAATTTCTCACGGACGAATACACCCGTGGGTGCACTTCGCTTTCGCGTTCGGACGCGCGCTATTTCGCATCGCGCTTGAACGGCAACGTCAATCCGGACTGCCGAGCCAAGGGAATGAAACGGTAACTAGCTGGCATTCACTCCTCCCGGAAACAAGGCAGAGCAGGCACAATCCGCTCGCCAGGCCGGCGTTCATTCATCCGTCACCGTTCGCGCCCGAGTTTTATCAAAATTCACGCACGGATAATAATACTTCATTATACTGAAAATATTGCGCGCAAATGTTTGAATTATCGATCATTTTAGTACGCTAGAAGAGTAATAAAACGCGCCGCGGCTCGTTAAATTGGATCTCATCGAAGCGCCTCTAACGGAGCGAACAAAGCGGCTAAATATTATTGAATGATGCGAAATCATTCATCGCGCGATATGCACCGTAATTCGATACCGTAAATGCGACTCGGTAGAGAAATCGTTAATTTAAAATCGCGAAAAAGGAGCGGGCGAAAACAACCCGGGGGTGGAGACAAAGAAGAATAATCTCGGCACTTCCTAAATTGGGACGTATGAGTTCCATTTAATGGCTCCGCTCGGATCGTATCGGCGATAAAGCTGATAGCACTTTGAAAATTTTGTTACGCCCGCGATCGAGAAGGTCTATCGAATTTGCGCAATTGTAGGAGCGGAATTTTCTGCGTTGGAGGGGGCCGTATTATCGAGCGCAGGGTAACAACTGCCTGATACTGGGCACTAGGCCAATCACATTCCGTTAATGAAATGAAATTCAGTTTTGGCGGACGTGCGATCTTAATTCACTCGAACCGTCCCTCGTGCGAGGCTCAAGGGGGAAAAAAGAGAAAAAAAAAAGAAAAAAAAAAAGAACAAAACGCAACCTTTACGTGCACTTTTCACTAACTCTGCTTCGATAATGTTGAATAATATTCATCCCGGTGCAAAACAAACTACGAGAGTATTTTACGCCCCGTTCATTATTTCAAGAATAATTAATTAATTCGAGATCTTTTGATTTCATTATTCGTTTCATTCATTGACGTTACGAAACGTTGCGTTATGTTTTTCTTTCGCGGTTGTTGAACGCCCGCGCCATTTGCTCAAACATTGTAATTCTTCTTGCAATTGTAATTGCTGCAATTTAATACTTATAATAATAACGACCCTGTTTGACAAAAACGTTAATAACGTCAAGCCAATATCTCTCGGCCGAGCGATTTTCCTCATTAGTGATGAAGGGATTGACCTGTCCTTTTTGCCCTGTTCTAAGAAGAAACCTTTTCTATTTTATGAGGTAAAATACAATTTCGTCATCTCCTTTTGCGAGGACGATTTTTCGCTGCATTACAATAAAGTGCAGTGTATCAATACGATTTTCTAAAAGAGCTCTTACGAAAAAAAAAAAAAAGCGAATAAACAACGTCGGTGATTAAAAAAATTCAAATGTTAACTTGTAATATCTTACTTAAAATTTTAATACACTAATTAATTACAAAGTTGTACGAACTCGGTATATAAAATGTTTGATAAACTACAGAAATAAGTTTTATTTCAACGAATGCAAATGGATGATAATGGAACTTTGCGTAATGACGTCTAACGAATACTTAATCCCGCCAATGCTGCAGATAAAGTCCCGCGTCTTTCATACCGAAATAAAGCGGCCGTCTGCCTCTGATCCGACATCACCTCTTTAAAGGATATAACGCATTTCAACAAAGGATCGCCCGTATTCCGGAGACACGGTGTAGGCAAACAAGAAGGAAAAGAGAATAAGATGCGGTAACGAGCGGTTTGCGGAAAATCTCGTAAAAGTATCTCGGACGGCGACGTCGGATGTTACTTTAATAAGATCTACATTAACGGGCGCGACGCTGAAAGTACATTGTTTCCTGCACTCAGAAGGTATTACGGTCGTCAATATTCTGCGCTCCGAGCTCCCGACCCGTTCTGCTTTCCGACGTGCCCGCTTTTAATTCGCGCGGAGCGTTCGAAGACACGGTCTTATCGAGTGGTAGCGCGTGGCTCGATAACGCGATGCAAATGATCAGCTGCCGATCGAAATAGCGGCGCGCCACTGATACCACCGCGGCTTCATTAACCGGCCGATTGTTAGCTAATCAATGGTACGTTGCAGCAGCACGTTTGTTTCTCCCCTTCGGCGGCTCTTTATACATGCAACGTCGTCGCGGCACCGGGGAGACACGACCGTTCTTCGTTCTCATTTGTCCTGGTGGTGGTACGCGCGTCGGACTAACAACGTCGGCAAACCTCGTTACGAGGCCGCGGGCCACGGTCGCGTTACAAACGTGTCCGGAAGGGGAAATACGCAGAATACGCTTGTACGATTGCGCTCCGCCGTGCGTCGTGTCCCTCTCGTCGTCAGTGCGAGCGTTCTCGAGGACCCTTCTAAAATTTTCACCGCACCGGAAATACCAGCCGGCCGCCCTCGGCTTCTGTTCCCTCGCGTCGCGTTGCGTCGCGGATATACCAGTCTTTAAAGTCGGCACACGAGCCCTCATACATTTATGTATAACCGCGAGAATAGGGCGACCGTGCATCAATCGCACTCGAGAAAAATTAATTGATTGGCGCGTGAAATACAAGTAGAAGCAAAGAAAAGGGAAGAGTAAATAATAAAAAAAAGAAGAAAGAAAAAAAAAAGGGCTTCAGTGACAACGTGCTTGTCTCACCCTCGCCGTTCCTAGATTACACCGTTTCTTTCTGCCGGCCTTTGTAAAAGTTCCATTTCCCACGACTCGAGCGTAACTAGGCGAGAGAGCAACCGCGGTATTGCGTCCCCAATAAAAATGACCGGGACGGCGCGAGACGGCCGGAATATGGAACGAGCCGCGGCGAGTGCTGGATCCATCGGGAATGGTTGCCAGGTGAGAGAGAGTCTTTCGTGTAAGTCAATACGCGCGCGGTTCAATCGGGACGGGCCGCGGGAACACCCACGGCGTTAATTACAAATTCAACTAAACAAGAAGTTATGTAATCCGGTTTGAAATTTAAATATTGGCACGGCTGAAAATTCGTTAGCCTCGCCCGAGGTAGACGGGCGGGAGTGTATACGCTCGCAGCCGACAAAACGAGTTTATCTTTGTACGCCCCGGTTTTCAAATCGAATCGCCGATCGCATCTCTACTTCATTAACGAGGCGAGGAGGCACTTACGTCTTTCTTCCTCACTCGAGCTCCCCTTGACCAAGGGCTTCTCGCGAAAGGTGGTCGCTCGGAGGACCGCAAGGTGCGGGGAAATTACATTGAACGCTCGGCAGCGAAGGGCTCGAACGAGTTTTTCGCGATGAGTGGTTAGACAGCGGAGAGGAGGCCGCGAGATGACGAGAGCGAGCGCGGGAGAGAAGCGAGAGAAGTGCGGGAGAAATTGAGGGCTAGCGAGTGCGCGGCGCGAGGACGCTGGATTGTCGATGGAGGAAAATGCGGGCGATTGTGACGGCCGTGGACACGTCCCCTCTCATTTTCCCACCTGCCATTTACCGTTTTTGTCCCCGTTTTCCCCCCATCCCCCTTCGATCCGGGACGCATACTGTCTTCTTACACGTACTGACGTACTCTCTCCCTCTCGCTCTCCTCCGCCCGTGTCGCGTAAGCGACGTCGACATTAGCGTGCAACCTCCGTTATATCCGTTTGATTGATTTTAATGATTTCCCGTGGATATACGAGGTAATTAAAAATCAAGAGTGCGCAAAAGCAAAAATTGAATTAACAACCGGATTCATTACAGCTATTATTAATACAAGAGCGTGAAATCGAGTCTCGCGGACTGATCGAATTGTTACAGTTTAATTAGCTTAAGATCGCGCGGTGATCTATCGAACGCGCGCGAGATCCATGAAATGCACGATAAATACGAGGGAAATATTCCCGGCAATAATTTACGTTCGCAAACACACGGGATGTTGTTGCTGGAATAATCTCTTCTCCAAGTTCTCGGGTTTATTGACATCAGTCGACGTTGTAGACCAAGATGTCTATGCAAATTTGCATATCCGCGCACTCCGTACCGCGCGGAAATGTCTGCGTATAAAACACACAAGTATACGGATATGTAAATGCGCCTCCCCCATGTCTTACCGATTTCCACGTACGTCTAGATTTTTTCGCTACCTTCCCGCGCGATTGTTTCGCGTATGCATTCCTCCCGGGGAGGGGCTGCCTTTAAGATTTAATGCATCTATCCGTCTCCTTCGGCCGGACCCCTTTTACCCTTTTCCGCTTCCCCCCCCGTCTCGCCTCTATCAGCTCGAAAAAGGATTGAAACAACGATAAGATTTCCACGCGCCGTGAGCATCCAATAAATCATCTTCGCAGCAAAAAAGTCGAGTAACCTAGTTAAAGAGGAGGAGAGAAAGAGGCCGTCACCGTAGTTGGTAATTGGATGTTAACGTGGCGTCGTCGTCGCGGTAATTAGCGTGAATTGTTTGCCTCTTCCCGGCAATTAACGACTCACACTGACTCGACACGATCGGCGCGGAATTGCTCTGGAAACGATTTTACAAAAGTTCTGCAAGACGCCGATCGTTATGTAAGACACGATCGAGAGGGATTGTCGCTACCAAAGCTAAACAAAAAAAAACAAAAAAAAAGCAGAGAATCTCGCACGATTTTTCTCCGGTAATTACATTTTTACCGTCGTCGACATACCGAACACGGCGCTCGCGAGGACGACTGCAAGCTTACCTATATCCCTTAAGATTACAACGGATCGAGCGGGAAGCACCGTTTCACGTCACAACGAGGATAAAAATAAAGAAGCGCGTTGTCGTACTTTTTTTTTTCTTTCTTGAAAGCGTTATACTCGTTTCGATTCATTGTTTCGCCGTTTCTCTCTGAAAGTATATTCTCCCTCAAAATTCCTTAGACGAATTACTCGGGAAGCGCCCCAGCGCCTGGTGGGTATTTCTCAAATAATTGCGAAACAAGTCTCCGCTTGTTTAAACTTCAAGGTCTCTGTGCCGCAGGGTCGGCAATAACTTGTGCGCGCCGTACATTTAATACCTCTTATAACAAACCCACAAGGCTGCTACGTTATGTTACACCATGTTACACACTATACTGTCATGACAAACAATTTCGCTTGCACACACGTACTTCTTTGTAAGATCACGGTTAGGAAAAAAAGAGACAGAGAGAAAAAAAGACTCGGAAACAAAAGAGAAAAGGAAGCCAGGGAGAGACGAGCACTGTAACTAATCGATTACTCAGAAAGCGTTGTTTAGCGATATACGAAGTCTTACTTGGGCTGATCGGATCAAGCGCGAGATTTCAGGTTACTGGTACATCTGACCTTTCGAACTGCAACGGCGGTGCGGTGACCGCGATGATTTCTCTCACTTTCTTCCCCGGGACCGGTCGCGACGCGAGCCAGACCGACTTTCGGGAAATAACTGCTTGTTGTATCCGATATACACGAATAAACTGGCGCGGAGGGAGCGGACGGGCGAAGAGCGAAAAGCCGTTGAAATAGATGGGAACACAAGCTTCGGGTCGCTGCACTGTGCGACGTATCCTTTTTCCTCTATTTCCGATACCACAACCATTTAATAAGGGAAAAGTACATGTCTAGGCGCTGATTTAAAAGAGTCCCTCGGCCTTTCACGTCGTGTTAAAGTATCGGCAGATGGAGCATTCAAGATGCGGTATATATTACATATATGCTTGATTAAGAAAGCACGTAATGTAATTATTAAAAAAAAAAAATAAACGTAAATAAAAAGTAGAGATTAAATTAAGGAAATTTATCGCGATATTACAAAGTAATAAAGTTCGTCGTGTAATTATTAATTACTGAAGCCCCGACGAAAAGTGAACCTGGGTGAAAATTCATCTAGCTGGTGGCTAGATCGCACGGATTAAATATATTCCTTAGCTATATGTATAGTGATTAACTTGGTACTAGTCGTAAATTTATAAAGAAGTATTTGTTAAATATTTAGTAACTATTTAGCTACCGGCAGCCAGCGGACTTGGCAGTCGAGCGCGCGTTGACACAGGTTAATACGCTCAGTAGTCTATCACGTGGCGAAAAACGCTGAAATATCTGACTTTTCTAGCTCTTTATTAGCCGGTAATAATTGTCTTGTACGATAAAAGACAGATATGGCGACGGCAGCTAGCAAACGTGACTTTAGCGTCGTGTGCGTCGAGTTTCACGTGTAGTACCGCATGTATATACCGCGCCGGCCGGATTGCCGATGACTGATTTCTCTCCGTTCTCTCATCCCTCTGTCTCTGCCGCCTAAGGTTACGTACGTTAGCCGCTGTCGCCGCAGAAAAGGCCATATGTGCCGTTCGGTGTACCTAGACGTACTCAGCGTTAGATTTCTGTCTAGTTTTGCTAGACAGACACGAGATACAACCACGAATTGGCTAGCTAAACCATTAAATAACGATTAGGCTCAATTTCTATTCGAGAAGTTTTATCGTAATAGTTATGTTGACGCCGCGGTCTTTTTCAGCCGCGTAAATTACTTCAAAGTTGTAATACGCGGTGTGATTTATGCACAAAACGTTAGCTCCTGATAGTTATTGATATATATGTACAAGACGCGGAACAGACAGCCTGTAAATCACACTTGTCCGCGCGTTTGATACTTTCGGATTATTAAATTTATTTGCATTTATATAAGCAATCGCGGCTTGTTAGTTTTACGGTAATATCGCGGGTGTACTGTTTCATGAATATCAAAACTTCGTAATTTACGTTAGTAGCTTTTGCGCGTAGCGCAAGTCGAGCGGGGCGCGCCCGATGTAGTACCTCGGAATATTAATTAAATTCGATATTACTTCGTTAATTAATTTGTCTAAGAACGGGGCGTCGAAGCGTCTTGTCGCGGCGGCGTTTCCATGTCCTTATCTAAGGGCGGAATCATCGGCCCGCGAGAATCGTGCTCTCTCTCCGTGGATCTGCGCGACTGACGTCGTTACCCCGAGGGTCGCGTTCCTGGAAGAACGTTAAAACGACTAAAATCCGGATCTTCCAGCAAATTTTTTTTTTCTTTTTTTTCCTTTTCTTTTGTTTTCATCCTTTTCGCCGCGCGGCCATCATTTTTACTTTTTCATTCTCCGCTTTCTCGCCGAAACTATAAAGCGGAAGTGGCGGCGGCGCGCGCGAGTAAACCCGAGAGAAAGAATGAAAATGTTTCGCTGCCGGGACGAAGAACGCGACTCCTCTTCGCTGTCGGTCTCGCGAGTTCAGTTGCAATGCATCGTCCGATTAAATTTATAAATTGACCGTTCCGAGGGCGTACGACGTATGAGCGGCGATACGGACCGCGCGAGACCACGGCAAATTGAACTCCGAACTGAAAGAGATTCGTAAATTCATTCCGCGATTATAAGAAACATCCGCCCTCGCGTTCAATTTCTTCGTGTGAGTAATTCGCTGGCGAAAGCAGGGGGCCGAACAATCATTTTCGCTTGAAAATAACGCTCGTCGTTTGGGACGAATGAGGAAGTAATAGCAACCGCGTTTCCTCCTCGCCGAAAGACGAGAGTCCGCGGGCAGATTTAATACGCCGCACGGCTCAGTAATCGTTTTCGCATATATTTCCACGGGCTTTCACTTCCCGATAGTTATTCCGTGTCGACAGATATTTTCAGCATCGATGGATTAATAAAATCATAGAGCGCGGCAATTTTCAAGCATGCTTTTATGTCTACAACGCCGAGATAGATGGTTGCAATAAAAAAAATAAAATAAAATAAAAAAAATTAAAAAAAAAATATTTCGAAATATCCGCCGAGCCTCTGCTTTTGACGACTAGAGTCTCCCAAATTTCGTGACACTGACAATCGAATAGACATCGAACTAAAGTGTTTTCAAAATTTCGCATTTGCGTAATAGATAAATTGACTCTGACAGGCAGAGAGTTGCAGCTTTGTAGCGCAGAAACAGCGTTTATTTTTACACCGAAGTACAACGAGGGGGGGGTGGAAGGGGGAGAACAAAAAAATTCTCTACGGTCTAAGCCAGTGGCTATACGCGCACACGTAGCTAGCAAAAATACATCTCAAGAGAGAGCTACTTTCTTAACTCTTGCTTTTCTATGTATTTATTTCACCCGCCCGCACCTGATACAACTTGTTTGTAGAATAAACGGCGTATCGGATTAGTCTTCGGCTTCCAATATATCTAAAGTCAACTTCTTTTTCCCTTTCGAGGAAGGCGAGGCCGAAAATAGTTGGCATAAATATAAACTCCGATAAAAGCGGGAGAAAAAAACGCGATGACGGGAGCTTCTTTATATTGCAAATTGCTAATTACATATTCCGGTCGCGGGGGCTACATTTTACGCCGAGCGAAATATAAATATAAAATTTTAGCCCGATATTTATACGAAATATAAGCGTATTGTCCTCGAGACCGAGTCGGCGTATTTCCGATACTCGAATATACAATCTGATCGCGAAACGTTCGGGCAAACATTTTTGCTTCCCGGGGCAGAATAGCCGGCGAGAGGAATCGCGTTACACGAAATCTTTATGGGATTCACTTCCGTTTTCCCGCTTTGTGCGACTATTTCCGATTCGAGTTTGCTAATCGAGTAAATACGACGACTCCTCCAGCAGAAAATAAAGATCAGCCGGGAGGATTCTTCTTGTGCGCGCGCGGTAGTTCTTTGATCGCGAGAGCACGAAATGACGTCGGAAACGAGCACGCAGCGCGACACACAGAAAGCACATTCGCTTTAATCTCGGAGATTATCATTCGCCGGCTGATTATACAGGCCTCATCGTTCGTTTAGCTGCCTAGTTTGTAATCCCGCGATTGAGATGGCATTACAAAAGGCCCCGGGGCCGATGAAGCGTAAAAAGGAACGTCGGCGTAATTCGCATTCGCCCCTCGTAAAACATTCCGATCGAAATTACAGCGTTCAATGAAATCGTTTCGTCACGAGTCGTCGCGCGATTCCGCGCCGCGTGAATAGCGAAGCTCCTTCCGATCGCCGGCGAAGTTCCAACTTCCTCGATAACGATAAATAATGTGCATAATTTCCCTGCATTTCAAATGCCTTGCGTTTGACTCAAATATTTTTCGTCGTAAATATTCTACGCGCGCGTCATGTTTCTTCTAAAGGAAAAAAAAAAAGAAAAAATAAAGGAAAAAAATAAAATAAAATAAAATTTCTTTACGGTGAATTATATATTAATCCGTGCACCGAAAATCTGCCGAGGATAATTACTTATTCTCATTAAAGCTAACCGCACGCGAGCTTCGCGGGTTCCCGTCAAAATGTCCCCGCGCGGATATGCCGGGGCGAAGTGTCTCAGATATGCAGATATAAAAGCGAGTTCCTCGCGAAGAGATAGAGAAAGAGAGTTGGCAGAGCTGTCCTGCTCCCCGAGATGCATCGCCGCAGAGACCCCGACGCCTCCGCATAGCCCGGAGGCCTTTTATGCGTCGAGGTGACGGTAAGAGAAACGAGCCGCGTTTCGTGAACGAGCACCCTCGTTTCCGGTGTGACCCCGCATGTACGGATGAAAGGACCCTCTCTCTCACTGTTTCATTTCATTGCGACACCCACCCGCGTCTTCGTTTTGTTCGGCAGATTTCATTCTGTTTGTTCAAATGCACTTAAACAGCGCCGTTGTCCATTATGCTTCGACGACGCTGTTGTGCGAGTGAGTGGCTCGCTGCGCCCCTTAAATACCTTTTCTGGCGTGCCATTTTCTGCGAATACGAGCCCTCTTTTTCCTCCCTCACTGTTCCCTCCTGTTTTTCTGGAAATTCGCGTTGAATTCCCACATTTCATTCGCGCTCGACGGAAAAAAGAGAGCGATAAACAAATGAAGAAACAATGGCCACTCGAGATTAAATTAATGTTTTAATTAAAGTTATAACCATTATATCGTGAAAAGGTTTTCGGGAGAAGCTTCGCGTATTCGGTAATGTACGTTTTACGTATCGATACATGATGTAAAACTAATATACTGAGTTAGAAAAATAGTATAAAGCCGTTTTTCACAGTATTGTATGCATTCAACAATTAAACAATTTTTATTTTATATATAATTTTTATCCCGACGAACGTAATTTAATGGTATTGATTTTAACGAATACATTTTATAAAAGTATACAGTCACTTAAAATTTAATTGAATGTACGTTTCTTCAAAGAAAAAAAAAAAAACAAAAAAAATACCGATTATTTAGTCTTGCCAATTCGAAATCACGCTCGTATTTTTTACAAATTTTTAATTCAAGCGAACGTTATTTATAATTATTTATTATTAACTGTTAAAATAAAAAATAACTCACCGAAGTAACACAGCGGGGTCAATTACGTTGATCTGTAAAACATAAAAATATTTAAAGTATTAGTTGTTGAAATTATTTAAACTTCAAACAAATTTATCATCAAGTAAATTAATTACCTTAATGTTGCCCCGCTGAGGCTTGATGACTATTCGAGACCTGCTCTTCCTCTTATTTTGAGATTATCTCCCAGCACAGGATACGCGAGAAACGCGGATGACCTACGATCGCACGGCACTCCCGTTTACTTGAAAATCTCTCGCGCGTCTACTTAGACGGCACTCCCGAAACGCGCGCGACCGACAAATCGACTGCGATTTGTATATTACTTTAATGATGATTATCGGCGAAGAGATAATTACCGCGACGATAATGAATTCATAAGCGAAAGCTATCTTACATATTTATGCGAGCGGCACTCCCGTCGAGCCGGCCGCAGCTCGTTTATTTTATATCGACGACGAGGGTTACGGCCGTTGACTTCTCCCTCGGATTTTAACCTAAACAGAGAAAGAATTTCGTTTAAGTAACACCGTCGAAATATCAAGTCCGCTAATTATTGGAAATAATAAAGAATAAAAAAAAATTGCCGCATTATAAATAAGGAAATATTTTACACTTTATTATCGCGCGTGAGTTCCTTAAATTTGCCGCGGACAATAGCGGCGTATAATTACGTTATCACGCATGGCGGCGGATAGGGGCATCCAGGCGCGATTTTCGTTCGTTAACGCGACGGCGGGTGCGACGCTTATAAATCAAGTTGGCGTACAACAACCGCCGCTGTTATATTTCAACAACGACGTCGCGACGTCTCCTCGAAGAATACCCAGACCTCTATTCCTAAAGCTGCGGGATCAGCAGCGAGTGTCCACGCCACGAGGACGGTCCTCTGGTCCCTTCGCGCACTTTCTCTCTCTCTCTCTCTCACTCTTTCTGTTTCTCTTATGCGAGTTTCGCGACAGGCTGAGCGGAAGCGCTCGAATTTCGTCCCGTGTTCAGGTTGCCGTCCGTGTGTGTTCGCGGGCACTCCCACATGTGTGCACGTCCGGTTACGCGTATAAATCCGGTCCACCCGCACGTGAAATGTACAGTGAAGCGGAAGTGGCCTCTACGTACTGGCGAGCCAAGCTTCCCTCCGCCTCGCCGTCGCGCTACTTCCTTTCCGCTTTCCTCCGCTATTTAGTTCCACGTTCTCCCTCTCTCTCTCTTTTCCTCTCTTCTCCACTTGGCGACTCTTTCGTTTCCTTTCCTGTCTTTTTCCCGGTAGCGCTAGTGTGTTTGCGTGCGTAAAAACGTCGGCAACAAACGAGCGCGAGCGCGAGAGGATACGGAGGCCATCGGAGCGTTTCGGCGAGCGAGCGATTCAAAGAGCGATGAAAAGTTTCGAGTATTCGCGCACGGTCGCGCGCGCGCGCGTTTCCTTTTACGGTGCAGTTGACGTGGCAGAACGGGGCTGTAGTAGTTACGAAATCAAAGGGCCCGCTCTCTCGCAGCAGCGCGCGGCGGCAATTCCGATTCTTCGAGGTAATTTCCCTCTATTCAGGTGTTCCGCACGGATCCCGCGCCGCGCCGTGTCGCACTATCAACCCGACGATTCCACCATTGCCAACTTCGGTTTCCGGCCTGGCGCTCTTTCTGTGAAGTATTCGTAACCCTCGCGGATCGAAATTTCATTAAACTCCACGTGCGCGCCGCTCGCTCACGCGACATTTCCTCGTTTTGCCGTCCACGATTTTCGCGTTTCCCCAAATCTCCTTCTCCCGGCTTCTCGAATTACCCGGGGAGATGAGAAAAAGGGAGAGTGAAACGATCCCAAGGCTAACAGTCCCGAAATAAAAGGCGAGACCCGTGGAGAGGCCGCCGCGAATCCGGGATTTCCATAATCAATTTATTTTTCGCGTGCAAACGGGTGTCGCAAAACTTTCAATAGATAAATGGCTCGCGGAAGAATATAAAGCAGCGTCGCCGATATGAAATTCAACTCACCTCTCTTACTCGCGATTCTGCGGATAAGTAATCAAAGATATGATTTTGTACGTAACTTATTTTATGTATTCGTGGCAAATATGCCTTGTTGAAATGTAGTATCTTTTTAAATTAATTTATTTATCTACGAAGTTATACTATATTAACTCTACGTGAAGAGAAAAAACATAAGAAAGAAAAATGGCACGCGATGTAACGTATCATGAAAGTTTAAAAAAAAAAAAAAAAAGTGTCACATTTCGTCTTTATTTCTTTTTGTACTACCGCGGTATTATGACGTGCATTATTACGACTGTGTTAACATATTCGACGTTGAGGCTCTACGATCTACATTATTGAAACAGCCTATTCCGCAGTCGCTCGTTGACCCTACGAACTTTCATCCGGTAAATAGAATAAATATTTTATCACTAACTAACACCAGCGCACCTGAGTCCTGGTTTCGGTTAATAGCCGCCCGCTACAACTGCGGCGGAAACTCACGCTAAATCACCATTCTCAGAATTATCCCGGCTGTAATATCTGAAATCTGCCGTGATCCCTTTCCGCCGCGCTTCCTACTCGCGCTCGCATTTTTTCGAATATCCTAATTTTCCTAATTTAAAAAAAAAATAAAAAAGAAAAAAAAATCTCTCTTTTCACACCGTCTTTTACGTCTCTATTTTTCTACCTAGTTCTTCGCAGCTACGTAATATGGGAATTTCGTTCTCTTGAGAGCCTGACTGATCTCGGAAAATCGAAATTTCATTAATCTCAGTCGTTTTCTTTTCCCTTTCCCGGCTTCCTACTTTCCGTCCATTCGCGCAGCTGCTCCGATCCGGTAAGCAGTGTATACATGCATACGTGCGTTCATATAACTCTATGTACATCCGTACATATATTCATGCCCGAGTATATTGGCCGCAAATAGCCATGCCGTGTTAGAGAAACCAATGAATAAGTAGTTTTAGTTCGATAGAATCGCGATATTCTTCCGAGGATCGTTCCAATATCGTTTAAAAATCGTTTCAGTGACATTGCATATTATGCATTTAATGCATAAATCGTTATTCTTAAGAAGAATAAATAGAAAAAAAAAAGAGAGAGAGAGAGAGAGAAATCTTTGAGCGTTAAAATTGTATATAACTTTACCTCTAATCGCATTACTTTTTGTTGTATTAAATTTAATATAAAGTTCTTTTAATAAGTCGTTAGATCGAATATAAATTTATTCAGAAAATAAATTTCTTATTTTGCGTATTATTTAATTTGATTAATATTTAATTAAAAGTCTCTTTTTTCGCTCAAGACGAAATTAAAAAGTCATTGCTTTTTCTTGAATATAACAAAGAGCGTTGAAAGTGCTGAAATATTAGCAAGCGATCGATTCTGAAAGTTAAGCTATTAATGATGTCACAGGATGGTGCTCAAGTTAGGTGCGACTTTTCTCTTAACGTAGATTATCGATGTCCACGTTGCCATAAGTCGAGGCAGCGCGGCGAACGCCAGTCTGTCGAAGCTTTATAACACTTCTTCCTACAAGCCGTCGAAGCTGCGAGAATCCCCGAACGGCCGTTGCTCGCTAAAACCCTTTTTGCCTTCGCCGATGCAAGTTTCCCCGACCGCCAATCGACACATGCGATACCGGCAATTTTTTTTCCAAATTTCTAATTTTTAAAGAACTATTAATAATAGTAATAATAACGTCAAAAATAGCACTTACCCTATATGATAAAAAATGGACATAACGCGACTTACATGAAGAAATCGATGTACGTAACGCAAAAGAGGCAGTTGTTCGAGAAAGGGGGCGGGAAAGAAGGACAACGATAACTTCCGTATTCGAAAACGTAAACGCCGTGTTTCGTCTGTATACGCCATTTGGAAAGGCATCTGCTGCATCGCCATCGATTTACCCCGAGTCGGAATTATTTAAGATGACGTACCGGAATACTCCGTCAGCGTACGCGAAGCGTAGCAACGCTTGAAACAAAGTACGTCGTAAAGTGCATTTTCCCTACGCAATACGCGCTTTTGAAAAATGAACGATCCCGACAGACAGGGTATCGGGAGCGCAACCGGAGCCCCTCGGCGTACTCGAGATAATACCGAGACGACGTCGCATTCGAGATGGAATTCTCTCCGTTCGAATTATGCGCCGGTGTATCCGTCTTGCCAGCCGCATCTGATTTATCTTACGCCGCCGATCGAAATTTCATTAATCTCCGAGGCGCGCCCTCGGCCCCGGCCCGGTTTCCGCGGCGGTCTATCCGCAGGGTGCACGTGCAAGGAGGGGCGCTATCTGGAGGTCATCCTTTCTCTCGTCGACGTGATTGCTCTCGTGCACCACTTCGTTTTGCCGCCCTCCGCCCTCTCCCACGTCCTGTCCCTCCTAAACGGTCTCTCGCTCTCCGCCGCCCGCCGCGAGTCTCTTCAAACCTTCATCGTGCTAACGGCGAAGACAAACACTCGCGCGAATTTCTTATGCAGCCGCCGCGCATACAAATGACGTGTTTAGAGAGCCGACGGCGGCTCCGGTGTCTGGCAGCCCCGGAGACAGGGGCCTGCAAGAAATCAGGGGGACGAGGAGAAGTTTCGTAGATGCGCGCGGGGTGCTGCGGAAGGGCAGGGAAGACCGGAAAAAGACCGGGGCTGAAAGTGCTTTCGAGACGAAACGAGGTGACGGTGCCTCCTTACTGATTTCGAGGAAACGCGAGGGACGCGGCGGATGAACGTAATCGAGGAATGTCCAGTTGAGTTCGCACGTGCGCTCGTTCCCGCTACACGATTTCTATCAGAACGAAGAACACGCCCTCATTTCTGTTGTCTCCTAGCTCTCGCCGCTGCGAGATTGTTGAACGGGAGCCTCGCGTTAAAGTGGACGACTGCAAAGTAAATACTACGTACGGTAAAAAAAAATTTTTTTTATAAATAAAATTATGTAGCTTGATAGAGAGAAAAAAAAAAAATAAAGGCGGCACTGGAAACGAGGGTAACTCTTTCGAAAAGTGATCATGCCGCGATTTTAATTCAAAGCAACATGAGTAACAAAGCGTAGGAACCAAAAACTTGCATCGCTAGGCTATTTTTGAGCCAGAAAAGCGGCCGATTTCATGTAAAAGTAAATACACATTTTCCAACAACTGCGACACAAAGAAAGCGATGCAGTCTGTTTACATCATGTTGCATCGGCGAACTCGCAACGAACTTCCCCCTAACTTGATAACAACCTCTCGTTCGTTCTGCTTGCGCGAAGTTTGACGAAAGAAGCCCGGTCTATTCGCTTGCATCAAGTTTGTCGGCTCGCGCCGCTCGTTTGACACAAATTGTTGCTAAAACGAAGTTTTCGTATTTTTCCGCTTCCGTTGATCGCATCCGGCAGCGTTCGCGAAGTAACGTCTCTCGTTCGGCAATCTGATTATAATTTTACATACGACTGCCTCGCGCACGAAAGTGTTTTATTTCACGTTGAATTGGTTTGATTTATCGTTTTTAACGATTTCCAATAATACCGACGGTGCTTAATCAACTTGTTTATATGTATACTTCGAGAAGCATAGGGAACACGCCGGCGACGTTGTACGTGCGATAAGATAACAGTTAATTAATAAAAAGCTAATCGATAAAAAATAAGAGCTTTTTCCCGGACGCACGATAAATGTATAAGTACACGTATGGTACACGACTTTTTGCATTTTTTCCGCCGGAGTTGTACGCTCCGTTTTATTAGATCACGGAATTTGGAACACATGTACGTACGTACGTTATACCAATTTTACAAGGGCGAAATGCACAACGGAAAAAAGCCCGGAACTCCGCTTTAAGACCTCTTTATTCACCGCGTACATTTCGCTAAAAGGCAAAAATTTGCCGCTAAGAAATGTTGTGTGTATGTACTTGCCATGTTCCGTCTTCTGCTGAAAGTTCGCGGGCGCTCTTCATTCATTCTCCCGAAGCCCTTGTTCAAGGCGATCAACGAAGATGCATGTGCAACGCGCGCCGAAAATTTCTTATCGCGCATTTCCCTCTCGACCGAGCGAAGGTTATTTGTTTAGTTAACCGGCATCACGTATAAACGACTCGCTCGTTGAAATTAATATAAATTTCGGAAAGCTAATTTCGACTAAAAATGGCATAATTAAGACAGCTCGTATTCGTAACGCTGTCAAATTTTTTTTTTTTTTCTAGTATCGGTATGTCGCGTAATTATATTAAGTATAATATTATGCATAAAAGTCAAATAACTTTTTTACAAATTTGCAGAGATAACATATCATTTTTAAATCGCTATAAAAAGCAAAGCTTACTAATTTATTTACTCCGCTAAAAATCTTTATGACGTTGCGCACGTGACGTGATTCTTTTTTTATTTACCGTACAGATAAAATACTAAAAAAAACAATGCTTTCTTTGAAATTGCAAATGTACATAAATTAGAGTGCTATTCATTTATATTTAGGTCAAATTGATTCTATTGCAGACACCTAAATTACAGTCAAAGTAATTAAGATTTAAATATGTGTACGCGATTATGATTTATTTACATGTTATATGAAAAGAATTCCTGCAGGGGCCGAGAGGAGTTTAGTTGAAAATATTATTCGGGTCTGAATATTGTCGCGTTGCACATTGCATGCAGTTTGCTCATTTTATATCAATTCCATTAAACGTACAAACTCCGCGTGCGTTATCGCTTTTCATGAATTTTAAAAGCCAATGAGAGGGCAGCGACATGCAGCCGCTGCGATGCACAGTTGTAAAGTATATTACAGCTCCAATGTTTAAATGCACGGCGAGGGGGGAATCGGCGGTATATGTATAATGTATCACTTTACGTGAGAAATCGCGGTCTTCGCGTAATTTACGGTTTACATATAAAACCCCCGCGGCTGTGCTAAAAACCTGGCATCACTTCTCGAGCTTTCGTTACCGCTGATTTCGCTATTGAAATCCGCCGTAACGAAATGCGGGGGAAGGTCTGATGCGATTTATCAATTAACTAGTCGATCGAACGGATCGGTAGACTGGCTTTTCCGTCGCGGCTTATACGGCGACCAATTATCGATTTCGGAGAGGGGCGTGAAGAGGGGGTTAAAAAAAAAAAAAAATACTAAACCACTTTTTCGACGACTCGCGCGCGTGCAGCAGTTAAAACGACCGACTGCGTCGCGAAAAACCGTCTCGGAATTTCAGTCCGGTCGCGCATCGCTTGGCATGCCACATGCCGTGCGCCTCTTGCCGCAGATTACTTCCGCAGGTACTACGAATCGTTAATTTCTTTTTGAAGTTCCACTCGAGCGGCTTCTAATGGTTAAAAAAAATTTTTTTTTCTTTTCTCGTGATTGCGAGAAAAATCAACGAGTGGCTATTTTGGTCTTAATATATTATATGAAGCTAAATTACCATTAATTAAATGTTCTTTCATTTGTAGATAATTCATAAAAATATAAGTTTATTACTGCATCATAAAGAGATTAACGGATCCTTTTTTTATACCTTTGCCTCGCGGCAATAAAATTACGATAATGAAATTTTCAATACTATCGGCGGATGCGACGGGTACGGTTTCTTTCTTTAAAAACGGTTAATTAATTATTCGACTTATCGCGCTACTGTAATCAACGTCGAAGCAAAGAAGCCAGGAAACGGCTAAAAATTGGAAATATCCCAATGCCGCGGGGGGTGGAGAGAGAGGTGATGGTGTTATTTAACGTCGGCTTGAAAGAGAAAAAAAAGAGAGGAAAAAAAAAAAAAACGAGGGGGTATATCGGGAAACTAAAAGAAGGGAAAAAAGTTCGTTTTACGTCGCAGCGATCTAATAACGGGGAAAAAACGCCGTCGGATTAAATGTGACGCGACAGGGCGCCGTTGATAAAATACACCGCTGCATTCGCATGTACGCCACGCGGGGGACACATACTACGATAATGGAGAAGCATCGCGCGAGGTACGCGCGACACAAATATTTGCACGAGTCCGGCGTTCCATCTAAATATGATCAGCGCTGATGCATGAGCATTCCGATGTATTACACGCTGTTTCCGCGGGGTTTAGAGCGGCGTGGTCGCGAAATCCCTCCGCCCGCACGGTGCTACATGACGTTATTGTTATTGCGCGGATTTCGAGAGCGCTAAACGTCGTTTAGCGTTCTCTCAATTTTTGCTCTTTCCTTTTTTCCCTCCTGCCCTCCTCGCGTGATCGACCGCTCGCGCGTCGCATGCATTTTCGCCGTCGCGCCGCGTGCTCTACGAGATTTATCTCTCCCGGACGCTACGACATCCGTCAGCGGTGCGGTAAATAACTCACTCGCAGGCTCTCGTTAGGTCCCCGACGATGTCGGTTAAGTCCGAAACAAACGTTCGCAACACTCACGAAAGCGTCACGGTTTATATCGCTGCGACGTTTTGTGATTTAATGAAAATTACGCTGACGACGTTCCGTCGTAATGTTACGCGACGGTAGAACAAGCCGGTATTTCCGCGGCGTCTACGAATGCACGATCCGAGTATTCGTCACCGTTATCTCTCACTTGTTATCAGCCATCTCGATTGCTTGGGTGTCGAATAATGACGTTTCCTATCATCAGCGAGCTCGCTACCTCGTGCAGAACACTCGGGACCGCGAAATTTCGCGGTCGAATTATCGGAATAATTCATAATTAGCATCTTAGAACCGCGGAATTTGCGTGCATTACGCACGCACGCACGCATATTGCCGTATTGGCATAATAACTAATTATCGTATGAACTATTTATAATTAATATCATTTCCCCCATATCGTAATTAGCAAATATTTTAAATACAACTGCGCGATAATTATTAAATTAATGAAGACAGGACAAAAAAATGTAAGCGGAATGAGTTTGCGTTGCAATATGTATGTATATGACAATACGATATTATTAATAATCGTTATTAATTGTCGTAAATTGTAATCATGATTTTATTAAATCAACTAAACATTATAGAACGCCGCGTGCCATTTAATTTTGCTTCTCCCACATTAAAGAAAACTCTCTTACTAACTTTCCGAAATAAACTACGAATGTATGTATCTCATATATTTTGTATAAATATTTTAAACATTTTTATTTTTTCTTTTTTAATATAATTTACAAGTACGTTTAATTAATTATATCTTTTTGCGGTAGCTCGACAGTAGTATCCTTAAATATTATCTAACCAGAATTCTTTTTCTGTTTAGATAAAAGTCTGGAGAAGTGCGTACCATACTCTCGGCGCCGATTATTGAACAACGAACCGCAGCCAGCTCGTCGGCCGTTTATTCCGGAAGTGCTGTTCAAAGACACGTGCGGGAAATTTATTATACGAGTTTTATGAACGGGAGTGCTCGTACAATATCGCGCGAGTGTAAATTCACCCGGTGGCGGTTCTCGCGTGTGTCTTGTGCGCGGAAGGAAGACTCGACACGACATCCCAGACATTCCGGGAGGAGGAGCAGGTCTCGGAGAGGCCTCATGCTTCGGCGGAGCAACGTTGAGGTATAATTTCTTTTTTATTTATGTAAAATTCATAATTTACACGAACAACTTTGTCGTTTTGATAATAATTAAAGTAAAAAATATAAATCGTTAATAAAATGAAACATTTTACATGTTAGAAAAGTTTTATTTACTCGAGAACGTGTTTGTGCAGTAGATAAATTAATATTTTATTTTTAAATTGAAGAGTTAATTAGAGACGCATGAGAAAAAATTTTTTTCAATAATGGAAATGATCCTGAACGTGTCTACAATTTATATTTTATATTTTTTTGTTACAGAATCATCGTAGCTGCTGGAAACTCCGCTGCTGCGCATTGAATCGGTGAGTAATCACCATTAATTTTTTCTTTTTTTTATAGATTAGCATTATGGTGTTAGCGTTATTATTCGTATGTTTGTGTATGATACGTTGAACGTTTAATACGTAACGATACTAATTATTACCAGTATCAATTAGTATACCAATTAACGCGGCACTTTGAAGATGCTATCGCAGCTATTCCATTAACCTTATCATAAATATTAAGTTCCCCCATGCGTGCGCGCTTACAAATATATAAAAGGAAAATGTAGTTCCCTGACTATTTTTCGAACTTTTTAAATATAATTGAAAAATACTGCAGAGTCGCACTCGACCCATTCGCTATTACTTCAATTGACTCTAATCAAAATACTTCACCAACGAGTGCCACCGCCGCGATGCTCGTTATGATGCACTTCGACTGCGTCCAATCGGAAACGTTAATGCCGTCCGATAACGTCGTACTCACAGAGGAACTTTATAGCACGTGCGCCGCTATATTCATTCTTTCGACGGGACAAAGACTCGCATTGTAGTATTAATCATAGGTCAAACGACAAATTTATTTTGTAATATTTTGTAAAAA
This sequence comes from Cardiocondyla obscurior, assembly GCF_019399895.1. Classification (NCBI taxonomy): domain Eukaryota; kingdom Metazoa; phylum Arthropoda; class Insecta; order Hymenoptera; family Formicidae; genus Cardiocondyla; species Cardiocondyla obscurior. Next base: position 2,085,883 of record NC_091866.1, read on the forward strand.
TGCGCGCAATCAAAGGTGAACATTCCCGACTACGTATATTCAACAATGCGCAACCGGGAGATCCGAAATACCGTTGTTATTAAATTTCCCTCGACCATAAATCACCGGCGCGAAATAACTTTTGACTTCTGTTAGATACGGAGAGTCCCGAATACCTCCGTTACCTCAAGAGATTGCGATTACCCGGATAACGGCGCCCGCCTTTGCGGATGCTTACTCGAATCTGGTCGAAAATCTTGAAAGCGCGGGCGCGGGTTCTCGAAGTTGGCGAAACGCAGTCGCGGCTATCAACGAAACTGAAATTTAATCTCCACCTGTTATCGAGCGTATATAATAGAGTGGCGAAATTGTTCCTGCGTTCCGTCTCTTTTTTTTTTTTTTACCCTCCCCTTCCCCTCACCTCTCCGACAGGCTTCACTTCGATTCGCGGTTAATAACTCAAGCTCGCAAGTGGCTCGATTACCTGGCTTGATTTAACGAAAAAGTTTTATGCGGTAAAAGAGGGAAGATTTATCGCGCTTTCCCGCAAGTTCGCGACGAGCGGGCGTTGCATGACACGTACAACAGCGTCGATAAGCAATAAAAAAGACCACCTCGTTTTATGCTCTATAAAGGATTATCGATTTTTCTTGAAAACCCCCGGGTACGTGCGGGTTGGACCGCGATGCGAGAATGAGCGCGAACGGCAAAGTTGGACTTGACATCCTCGCTCGCAGTTTCGGGATACCGGGGGGGGCCTTTCGGACTATAATTGTAAAGCACACTCGTGCGAGTCCTCTAGCAAGCGTCATCATGTTCCCGAGTCAGCCTGTAATTTTCGGACCTCAAACGAGAACGAAGCTCGCAATCACTGACGGCCGTCGTCGTCGAGCGAAACTCGCCGTTGTTAGCCTCGAGAAGGCGAATTATCGCTTCGGGTCACTTTTCCAACACAGAAATACGGTGAGATCGACCGGCAACTATGTGAAGTGCCAGCAGAGGCGATTTATTAACGACCGATAAATTATCGCGAATGTCGCGGAAGCGCATCAAGCGTGCACCGCGACGAATCAATACGCTTTATTTCGCACGGGAAATATTTGTCGCTCTCCAATAATCGGGAATAATCGAGTTCGCCCGTAATTATTGCCGCGACGTCGATTTATCAGCCACCCCGCGCGGCGGCGGACCGCGTTCGCTTTCGTGCCGCACTTTTTTCGCGCCGAATGCGGAATAACGACCGCGACGAGAGAGGCAGCTATTTTTCGGGACTCTTTTCGTCGCATCTCCGAGAGCGTGCACATTGCAAAAACAAGTAAAAAAAAAAAAAGAGAGAGAGAATAAAAAAGACAACACGCCCGTCGAAAAGGGGAACTTTATCAGCGGTCGCGCTGAGCGCGGGCGATTGAGAGATTTTTACGCGTTCGCACTCGCACTCGTGTAGCCGACGAATACAGCCCTCGAGCGATTATTTCTGCAAGCCCGCGGGCACAGGGACTCGGCTCGAAATTGGTAGAATCCATTCGACGAACAAATCGCGGATTTGATGCTTTGAGGAGGCGAGCCTGTGCTACCACTGACTCAGCATCCGAGTTATCAACTTTCGAAAGCGAGATCGGAACGCAAACGACGAAATTATAGCACTTGAAAATTACGTTATAAAATTTTAACGAACAAAAAAAAATACACATAAAAATAAACGGTGATAAAAAATTTATAAGTGTTGCGCGATCGAAAATGATTATTCATTAATCGCGATAAATTAATACGAATATATGAGAACCATTAACATTAATAATAACAATTCCTGAAAAAAAAACTGGAGGAATTATTCAAATTTTCAGAATTTCGCAATTAAAACTCTTTATCCAACAAAATCATAAACTTATAAATGCTAGTTATACCGTTTGCGATAATATTTTTCCTCTGTTTATTGCATTTTGAAACATAATATATTTTTTTGGCATTAAAGCAATTTCGACTTTTTAAATTACAACTATAAAACGCTCGTGCATATACAAATGTAAATTAGCTTAGATTATTCAATGTTTTAATTTTTAATAAGGAATATTAATGTTTAATTAGATTATTTTAATGTACCAAAGGTGAATTGCGAATTATTACAACGGTGTCACGATTTATGAATAGTAACGGGCATCTTCATTGTGAATATATTATACAAATTCGTATATGAATATTCCAATTTTCCATATGCCGCAAAATTACGTTTTCAATAACAGCTGCACAGCTAAACCGTTTATTAAACGCTACGCGGATATGTGTGCGACGTCCCGTGTATTTTTGTGCGTTTAATAATTTTCATAAAAATGTCTATCAAGCCGCCTTTAATCTTTCCCGGTGACTCCCCGGTTGACGCAAACACTTGTATTTTCATACTTGCTTTCGCGCATCCGCAAAAAAGGGTAGCTAGCAAAACGAAATTCTTCTCTACCATTCTTTCGGAGGCACAGAGAAGGAGGATTGCAGTTGCGACTCTTTATATCCTTCTTGCAACTTTCGCGCTTCCGCTACTCCCCCACGCTCCCCCTTTTCTTTTTTTTCCCTTTTTTTTTTCTTCCTCCTCGCGGAATCCTTCTCCCCGAGAAAAAAGGTCCAAAAGAAGAGAGAAGAGCGTTGCGATTAAAAAGTATCGCGCACGGAAGCGCCCCGTCACAAGATCTCTGATGTCCGCGGTTACCTTTGAGTCATAACGACGTAATTTCTATTCATGATCCGTCTAATGAAAATATAATCGCGTCGGCTATATATATTTGCATCAGCCCGAGTGCCGCTTTATACCGAGTCCCGTCGCCGCTGCCTTTCGCTACGTGGAAAAGTATACACGGAGTTAAAGGGTAGATAGCGCTTGACGTTATGAACTGCGCGCTTGCTTTATGCGCCGAGAATGTACGTGGCGCAATGTACGTAGTGCGAGAAACGCGCCGGGGTACGTGTCGCAACTTATTAATGGATCAATGACTCGCGCTTTTTTCCGACGATAAATAAATCGAAAGACGGCACCGCGATATTTTTCGCGATCCCGTCGCGAGAAGGTTCGGAATTGGCTCGGCGGAAAAAACAAAGAAAATGTTTTTCTGAGTCTATTTCTAATTTCCGCCGCGTATAAAAGAACGCGCGAAGCGAAGGAAAGAAAGCGCAGCTTTTATATTTAGATTGACGTGAATGTGAAATTTGCGCTTGAGAAGAATTATCTTGTTACTAAGTAAATTAGATATTCCGTCCTTACAGTTGTCGCGAGCGTATCTACGATCTTCATATTTGTTAAAGTACCATTAGAGCTGCGCTATTGAATTATCTCTGATAAAAGCGCAATTCTTCTCAGTCACTTCAACGCGAATGTCAAAAAGGCGGTAAAATAATTCAATTCCGATGATAAAAAGAAGTGAAGGTAGGCTTAACAGATTAACGTACGTCAGTAACGAGTTTTAAATTGCGATCGCGCGGCACAGTCTCACGTCTAGATTACGATCGCGGGCGCTTTGTCACGTGTTTGCCCGGCTGCATGGAGATCGGCGAGACGTGGAAATTATTGTTCGATAACACTTACTCCGGCGTGGTTCGAGGCGAAAAAGCGTAGATAGAGAGAGGGGGAGGGGAGAGAGAGAAAAAATGGGTCGCGCGTATAATCGCGATTCGCGCTGCGGTTGTAACGCGGATGCGCTCCCGCCGATGCGGAAAACCAGATGGAATTGGTAAAGCGGCGTGTTCGACTTCTCACGAGGCGCGATGACGATTCGCGGCGTCGCACGCGCGGTTTTCACCGTGCCACTTTGTCAATCCGTTCTCGCACAAATCGAATCCGTGATAATGGAGCGTCGGCGTTAAACGGATCAAACCGGAGGTAATCCGGGATCGGCCGGTCGCCTAGCGGAACCGTCTCGACTTGAATTCGCGGCTTTCCGTCGCCTTTTCGCCGAGCAAAACCACCGCGGAGGACGTTTTCGCTCTCCATCAGCATGATTTCGTTCGAGGACTCTCCGGCGCGAAGGAGAGAGCGTTTGACATCGTTCTTCGAGGCACGAACGCAAGATTGCACTTAATCTTTTAAGACCAGCCGCACGAGCAGTCTGAACCGGCGCGTTCACAATTCCGCCGGTGCGGAACAAAGCGGCCGCGATAATGGAGCATCCGTGTAAACCGATCGGCTTTCGATATAACCGAGCTTGCGCCGCGAGGCCGCCGTGGCTGCGAATAATTCGCCCGTTCCTCGGACTGCGGGAGTCGCGCGACGTAAATAGAGATCCTTTTTTTCCCACGGTTACGCGCGTCTCGTTTGATCACGCTGTAATTGCGCGTGCAAATTACAAGCGGCTTGCGCAGAGAGCGCGCTTAAAGTTACTCGAAGCAGGATATTTTCGCCGGCGAGCAGAGAGAAGCCGCGATGGCGACGCCAACGCCTGTTGTCTCTTGTAACGCGCATCGGAATATAAATACGAAATCGCGCGATAAACCGATTTTAAAATTCGCAAAGCCGCACGAACAACGGCGCCGCTATAAATAGTTGTTTTACACGGGCACCAAAAAAATATCGCCCGTCACACGCCGCTCGGCGATTAACCTACGGACGTACATAATTTTTGCCGTTCTGAATATTGCCGCGAAAATATGATTGTCATAACGTTATCACGCGTTATCACAGCAGGGGAAAAAAAAATCCAGCCGGAATCAGAGGAAAAAAACTGCGAGCTATAATACCGTTATTATACAGAGCTTAAAATATATTTGTTTGACAGTGGATCGCTCGTGTCCACTTGTTCTGTACATTACGTGTTTGTACAGACTTTTATCAGTCGCGCTTCAAATTTCGCCTAAATCTATTTAAATAATTTCATAAGTGAGTACGCAATTAATTACAGCCGTGCGCAAATAAAAGTTCGCAGCGAACATTCAAATACGTATTGAATTTAAAAAAAAAAAAAAAAAAAAAAAAAACTTGCTCGTGACTACGCTTTTCCGCCGGCCGGCGCAATTGTTTTCCGTGCTTTCGACGTCACATATATGGAATACGTCGGTTGTCCGACATTCTCGAAACGCTCGCTAATCCAGCGGGCGATAATGGAGCACCAATGTAAACGGATCAGCCGACGATAATCCGCAGCCGATCCGATTGGTACACAGAAGAACTTAGACCGGTATAGGAACGTCGGAATGTGGGCCAGCTTCGCCACGAAGCACAGTTCGATAACGCGCGCCGTGATCTACGTCGGGTCCAGTGCTATCGTCGCGAGACAACTCGTTTATCATAGCCTCCTCCGTGCGCAGCTATAGCCCTCCAGTTAACGGAGGGAAAATATAAAGGAACCGCGCGCGTGCCTTTTTATCTCCAGCCATCGCGTCTCGGAATTCCTAAATGTCCGCGACGTTGGGACGCGTGCTATTACGTTACGCAATCATCGTAAAATTAATAAAAGATACTCGCTTACTTCCGGTTGTTGTTAATAATCGTTTATATCGAGTCGATCGTTGTGTAAAAAGGTGGCGTAATAAATATTTTAATTCGTTAATTTGCAACCCCGACTTCGAATAGAAAATCGCTCGCATTTTGTTATGTGAGAATTAACACGGTGTAAAGATTATCATATTTCGCGAATATTAATCTTGCTGTTAATTATACGGCGACTTTTTAGTATCGTAAATCACACGGCATATTGTGAATGTAAATTCTTGGGGAATTAACATAACAATGCAAGTATGATGCGGCGTAAGTGAATTATTCGTGAATTAATTCATTTTACACGCCTCTTCGCGGAGAGAAATTCTGATTTTTCCTATATCAACGCAAATGCGAGGCTAATGCGGTTATCGTGAATTTGGCGTCGATTTCGCGTCTTTTAAGTCGTATTTTATTGAATTTTGTTAAGGCGTCGAGTGAGAATCTTTCCTAAAAGGTGATAACAGAAGCGTAGGTCAGAATCATCACAAAGGGCAATCCGATAACGTATGGCGCGATCGAGAATAGTTCTGTTCAAAGTGGTCTGACCATTGTTATCACGACGAAACATCCCGTTTTCCCTAAGGGATTCGCCCCCCTCTTTGATGGCCATCGGGTTTGCAAAGCGGAAGCAATAAGAACTTCTATTCTCTTCCTATCGCCACTCCCATCCATTTTCTTCCTCGCTTACAAAAGCCATGTACAGTTAGGGAAACTTTTTTCCACGGAATACAAATTACTGGTCGCTACTTTATAACGAGAAACAATAATAAACACTTCTAAAAGCGTAACTGCGGGATCAATTTATTCTCTTTTAATATCTATTGCGAGCAATTCGTAATCGAAAATGTTGATAATTATTTCTTTATAACGGCGTTTCGTGTTAAATACATTTTCCGTTAAATTTTATCGCGTTAGAGCATTAATTGTCTAATTAATTATTCACAATTATGGCTAAAACGTACAAAAGCGAGCTAAATAAAATCGTTCAATAATTAATAAAATTGAACTAATTTATACTTACGTCGAAAGCTATTTGTATTCCTAAATATTTTGCATCGTGATAAAAGTGATCATTACTTCAGCTATTTCTTTTTTTGACGAAATGCTGAAACGGGTCGAGTAATACGTTCGGAAATTTTGTTACTTCAAGAAAATTGTCACTCACCGAGTCGCGAATCGAAGTGATGGCGACGCGAGCACATAAAATTGTCGCGGCATTTACGGTGAATACGCGAAAGAACGTCAGCTGTTAGGGATCGATGTTCATCGCGAGATCCGCGAGAATGCCCCATGCCGATACAATCGCCAGAATATGTGAGAAGTTCGATGCGAGACACTGTCCTACCTACATACGTGATGATCCAGGCCAAATCCGACGCTATCTCGTCGAGGCGCCTGTTCTCCCCCGCGCTTCTCCCGTCGGCCCTCGTCGGAGGCTGAAACGCGAAGGACGGTAGTCGACAGAATTTCAAAGAAAACGCGACGGAATATAATACACGACAGAGACGAGACCGTGAGACCGGACAGGCACCTCGGCTATTTAATATTGATCCGCGAGATTATTATCCGGACAGTTCAACCTGCCGCGTCCGCTTTTTGATTTTATAATCACACGGTCACCCAATTACTATTCGATGAGAGAAGTCTTTCAACCATTTTGTCTCGCTTCTGCGTCCATAAAAGGTTGAAGGCAGCGGGATTACAAAGAGAATCGGCGAGGGGCGCCTGTTGTTAGAGCTCCCTCACGGCGCCACGCTAATAAGATGCAAGGCTTTAATGCTCGAAGGGTGACAATGCCGTAGCGTCGATTAATAAACGTCGTTCCTCTCGTGTGTCGCGCCATCCTCCGGTTATCAGCCGATAATTCTGCAGCGTCCTAAATCTATCCCAGCCGACTTGTAGCTCGCGCAACGCGTCGTCACGCAACAATTTATTTCTTCGCGTAAAAGGAGAGGCAAACTTAAATTAACGACGGTCGCTGCAATTATCTGGCAAGGGAGGGGAAGAATTGTGAATAATGTGGCGGCGCGCGTTTGATGTCTCAGCGGTAAGACGAGGATGAACAGCCTTATCTGGGAAATTCAATTTTCTAACGGAAAGGCTGCTCGGTCCTTCTCCACGACCGCTTCGAAATGTTTCCGGCCGCGATAGCCGTAGTACATTCACGGAGGGGGCCAGCGAAGATTTATTCGCGAAATTCGAAATGACGAGTAATTCTCAAGAAAATGTGGCTGGAAATGTGGGGTCCGCGGCACAACACGCTGTCCGGAATCTCGACACGACCCTCCCTCTCTCTCGCTTATGGTGCATTAAAGCGGAATCTCTTGAAAGAACCGAGTGCCTATTTTACTTCGCAGCTTATTTCATTGTTAACGGTACATTTAACGGTCGTTAATGAGTTGAGAACGTGCGCTAATGACAAGTAAAAAATAATGAAGCTGTAGAAAAGTTTCAGTCGCATCGCGAACGGTTTATATCATTCTCTTCAATTCATTGTCGGAGGAATTGGTGCATTCTTCTATAGAGCGGCAAATGTAGTTTTTATTTTAATAAAAAATAAAATATTGAGAGTATTAATTTAACGTGAAACAGCGCGCGGACGGCACACATTTTCTGCGCGTCGCGTACGCTCAATTTAAAAAGAAAAATAAAACAAAAATAAAAAAAAAAGGGATGAAACTGTCTATATCTCGCGATCCCCTCTCGAGATTAGAAGAGGAATATTTCCCTCTAGAAAGATACGAAAGGTGTTTAACGGAGGCGATGGTATACAAGAAGGGTGCAAAATACACTCGCGCGCACAAAGATATCCTACGATAAAAGCTATTGAGGCGATACGTATCAAAAATCGGGAAATATATATTGTCGGGGCTAAAGGGCAATCGTAACGTTAAAATATCTTCCGTGGCAATAATGTCGCAGTTACACCGACTTGAAAAATCCACTGCTGTGTTCTTGAAAAGTGCGATTAAATCGATCTCGTAAAATAGAATATATCATTTCGCTGTTTACCCGGTTGCGATTTTCCTCTTTTTGTTTGAAAAACAATAGCAGTTCTAAGTCTGTGCTTTTCGGCTGTTAATTAAATTCTCAGAAGATCTCTCTGATGCATTAATTAACTAAACAATTTGATAATTATGGCTGACGTATAGTATGCGTAAAATAACATTAAAAAAAAAAAAAAATGTCGTGTTTTAGTGAGCTTGCAACAATTGCATTGCATATAATGCAATAATTTTTACTCGAAATGTTATAATAAGTTTCTTTATTTGATCAAATAAACTTCGCTCAATTGCGAAAGAATACCATCTCATTATTTTCGCCTCGGTATTTAAAATTTAAATTACAGAAGACCTTCTGTCACATGCCGTTAACACAGAGTCATGATAAAAAGCAATTAGCCCTAGAAAGTACGCTGTCGCTCGACCCGACAAAAATCTCGCTGAACCACCAACGTCTGTCCAGGTGCAGCACGTCCCGTTTCACGTCTTTCAAGCCGCCAGGCGTTTCCATTATCGGCGTGCAAGACGTCGCCGCTTTTCCACATTCCCGTCGCGTTAATCGCCCCATTGTTCGCGACGTCAGCGGTCGGTGTAGTCGGTAGTCTTCTGTAAGCCTGCCGAGGAAAACCCGCGCGCGCGCGCACGCGACACCCACACGCGAGCGGCTTTAAGCTCCCCGCACGTATACGCGTCCGGGCAAGTATGCGCCAACGATCTCACATGCACCGACGGCGCTCGTACGTGAACGTGCACGTGAATATCGAGAACATCAGTACGGGCGGCGTCTCCTTAAGGTGCCTTTGTATATTCATCCTCGCGCTACGTGTGACACGCGAGCGGACCTCCCACAGCAGCTTAAAGGGGAATTACGGGGCTGGGGTGCGGGGGAGGGTGGCAGACGAGAGGGCGAGAGAGTCAAAGGGAAAGGGAAACGACGACGAAACCGTTCATGTACGCGCGCTGAAGAGACGTGGTCGTACTTCCGGCGGGGCGGTAAGGGCAGCCTGTACTGCTTTACCAGAGGCGGTGAATTTCTCTCGGCGGGCGCGCCGCTTCATCCCCGGCCATTTCGCCGAGGCGAAAACTTCGAAAAGAGTATCAGCACGCGACGCAGCGACGTCGTTGCGGCGACTTTTCGCCGCGCTTCGGGATTTACGAAGCTGCCTAGTTTCTCACGAGCGGCCGCGAAGAAGAATGCCGTGCGGAACACCCCGCGGAATCCAGAAAATTAATTTCATTGGCAAACTCTATAAAGCCTCAGGACTGATCTTTGTTTCGAATAAAAGAAAAATAATTTTTTTTTTTAATTTTTAAACCGTATCACAATACACATATTTTTTTTTCTTCTTTAAATAAATGAATTAAATTATTGTTTCATAAACATGAATTTAAAAGTTAAAAAGATTCGACGTTATTATTTTCGGCGCAATGGGGTGGGATATAATATTTAGAAACAAAAAATCGAATGCCAAAGAATAAATATTTCCGGACGGAATTGTAAAATGAAAGAATCGCGGAGAGTAATAATGATTATACCGACAATATGTATTGCAGTTGTCGCATTTCCTAGCCAATTATCGGCGTATGTAGCATGTTGCTATTCTTACCCACACAATATGTGTTCAGTCACGCATAATGTATTTATTGGTCTCCGTATGCCCGTATTATACACCTCGTTTTATAGCCTATCGATATTACAGCGACCGTGTCGTTTAGCGTTGTAACATTGCGAGAATTTGTTCCAACAAATTGAATCCACTTAACCATAAATGGCGCTAGATGTTTACAGGTTAATTCGTCAATTAAATTTTTCAAGTAACGCGCAGCACCTACGGATTGATTTTCCCCGGCATCGTATGAATGTAATTGCTACGGAGCTGAACACGAAATAAATTTGCAAATGGCCGCGGACGGTTTTGCAACGCGCGCGCATTTATTCCAGTCGCAATTGCACGCGAATATTTAAGCAAGCAACGTTTTTCGTGTCGTTTTAATGCGTTTTAGCGTGGCGGTAACGACATTACGAACGATCTAATTTTTCGCGTGCATTAACAGCGGCACGCAAGAGATCGCGCGTTTTACCTGCCGCACAAAAAATTATAAATCGCGCGCATTAACGCGTTGTGCGAACGCAAGGAGATTTCGATTACGGGGGTTTATCAGCCCTCCCGAGAAATTGATCGGCACCGCCGAGAAATATATTCCGCGCGGGAGGAACGGGGCCGAAATAATTTAAGCGAGTCGGCCAAGTTCCGGCGAAAGGCCGCGGTAGATGATCGCGTACATATTAAATAAAAACTTGAGGACAAAGGGCGCGGTGATTTCTTTGAACGTGGAGTTAAAAGTCCTAATAAGATTACCCCATCGGACTGAAAAGTTTTATTAATATTATGTCGCCCGATCGTCGGGCCCCCCCGCGGCCGCTGCCCCCGATGCCCCGTGCATTTCACGGCAGAGCGAATAGCGAAAAAGTTCACATCTCGGACGGGAGTATCAGCGCGTTGCGCGTTATGGCAGCTGTGCTCATCACTATATCCTCCGGCTCGCATCAGGTCACCCGTCGGCAAGAATAAAAAGCCTCGAGCAGGAAATCTGGTGGATTCTCCACCGCGGTTTCTTTGCGGGATACAACGCGGCGCGAAATGCACCGCGATAGCGTGGCCGTACAAAATCGCATTGACGTCGCTTGTCAATAAAAGTCGCGGGCGCCTCGCCTCGGCGCACCGGCGCACGGGAAATTCAGAGAGCGCTTACTGAATTTCGCGTTATCGAAAGTACCGCCGGGGAACGTTCTACGAATTTGTCAACTCTTTCGTTTTCGCTCTTTGTGCAAACCCCGAACGAACCTACGGAATTGCGCGGCGCGCGGAGATAAAAAAACATTTCTCGTCCCTAAAAAACAGTTAAATATTTATACCGCCGTATAAATTCGTTCTTTTGATACGTCGATACGAGCGGGACGAAAATTCATTGAAATGTTTGCCGCGCGACACACGAGCCCGGCCGGCAATTATAGCGGCCGCACGCATCAATTGAGACTGTCATTCATTTGTCACGGTTAAATCATTTCGCGCGCCAATTGAAACATCGTAATGTAACGCGGCATAACGTATCGCATAAATATCGCATCAGCATTACGGTCACGCGTCGGCGGCGGGAGAAAAAAAGCCGCGTTGTGTCGTTTGGATTTCCCTCGCGACGGATGTGCGCGGACAGCAATAGAAAAGAAAAAAAAGAGGCAAAAAAAAAATATATATATATACAAGAGGCCACGCATCGCGAGAAGCGCGCAAACATCACGAGAAAAAGCGATCGGCGTAGATAGACTGGATATTGTTCGAAGAGCGCCAGAATATCACGACTCGCTCGCTTATACGAACGCGGAACCCAGCTTCCGAATCAATTCCAGTATCGGAGAGACATCGCCTGATCTAACGCTGGTTACTCGCTGCTCTCTCGTACGAAGAATTCGCGGCGCATAGAGAACAATGGTCGCGTCGCTGATATAAAAATGCCGGCGTTGCGTTGTAACGTGACGCAACCGCGTGCGGGAAAACGCGCTTCGGACTTGGCGATCGCTCTTCATTCTTTTTGTTTTTTTTACAATCTGCCTTCCCCCTCTCGTCCTGTCTCTCTCGCTCGCTCTCTCTCTCTCTCTCTCTCCGTTTTCTCTCCCTGCCGTCGTGGGTCATGTGCATAAGCGACGTTGCGTGACGTTTTGCCGGCGAGAGTGCAGCATCGATCTCCTCAGCCGGCCTGTTTGCACCCTCGTTTGTTCGTCGGACATCGCGTATGCGCATATGCACGCTCTCTCTTTGTGTACGACAGATAAAAATAAATTTCCTTGCTCACGGCCTCGTTGGAACTCGCATAAGTACCTGTGGGAATTATTAATAAAGAAAAGAAAGACGCGTCGTGGCGCCGAGAGGAAGAGAGAGCGCTCTCTCGCGCGCGCGCGACGTACGGACAGACATTTCCGACCCGCCGTACAATGCAATTTCGTTCGGATGCAACTTAATCTTCACGACGAGAGCTAATACCTATACGTTAATAGCCGCTATCTCGCGTCCGTTAGACAGACACAGTGGCACGGGGCGTTTACTTTACCGTGATCGATGGCTAGCTGTCTGAACGAGAAATCAGTTTTAGCAGGGACAAAAGGGAACAAGCGCAGATTTGATGACAACAGAAATACGTGCTTGAATAAACAAACGCGCTAATAGTTTCTGAGTCGGAAAAAAAAAGTGACCACCGCGATTAATATGAATGCAACTAAGTGAACTTAGCATTTCAATGTATTTATCGCTACATGTTTAAAGCTTTGTAATAATAGAAAGGATTTTTACAAATTTGCATTTTATATAAAATAAAAAATTATTCAGAGCGATAAAAATAATAAAATCGCCCTCTTTCTGTATTATATTTTAAGAGCCTGAATAATTGATAGTAATTGATTAAGTCTTTACTGATTGAAACGCCGGTGCTACCGTTGAATGAATAATCGCTTAAATAATAAACAAGGAAAATTTTTTAATTTTAACGCACGAAACTATTACGGTAATCTAATATACGCGGCGAAGTATAATCACTAAAAGTTAATTGAATTCCTTAAATTAAATTTCTTCGTTAAGCGCTAAAGTGTTTTTAACCTGCCAGCTCGTAGTGTTTCGCTTATCAAAAATTTATCTATCGATCGTGCATTATCGATATTTGTTTCTTTTTCTCCCTTCTGCCGATATTTCTTTATAAATATTATACCAAACAGACTATAGGGAAAAATGCAAAACAGACGTGTATTGCTTTGAATGAAAAATGCATGTATATAAAGAAACGCGGAGCGGCACGGAAGAATGGTGGATTTTCCATTTCCATGAAAAATATGTATGGCGGAAAGTACGGCACGGCAAGTGGGGCCCCCCCTCCCCCTCCGGCTGATGTGGCTTTAGTTTCGACTTGGAATTATTATTCACCCCGACATTTGGCACGACTCGTGCCCTTACAGTAGCCGTTGCAAAAATAATCAGCCAATAGAACACGCGCCGCCGTTAATGTTCCCTGCCAGATTGCACAAAGACGATAAGCATCCGATTATACGGCGCTCGTAATTCAGGCGAAAAGTATCTTTTTAGTGTCGACGGCGGACTCGTAAATTTCGCGCCGGTGCCGCAAAAACCACGCCAGCAGCCGGTGACACTCTTCGCAACGCTTTGTCCATTGATTTATCCCGACGACTCGCGGACTTACTCCCCGGCGGCGTGCCGAATGAAAGATGAAACGACCCGGTCGGAGGAAAGCGCGCGCGGCCGGCACGACCAAGATCCCTCGCGTCGATTATTAACGCGGCAAATACCGCAGTGCGTATCTTGCGGGCGGACAAATCCGACGTGACGTAATCAGATGTAATTTGCACGGGGGCGCAGTTCGCCGGGGCATTAAAATGAGAATCAATATTTAAACCGATTTATGGCCGTGCGCGGCGGTTTGTCGAAGCGTATGGGCCAGCCGTGGTTTGTTAAGCATACAACATCGCGTTCGACGAAGGGACACGTGTACGTGCACTGCCGTTGGAGTCCATGAAAGGCCTTCGACGTCATTATCACAATAGGCCGCGCCTCCCCTTTCCGAATGGGAATAATGATCGCGGTAAATGACTCCAGATATACGCCCGCTGCAAGGTACCACGTGATCACGGCTTTATGATACGGATCGTTCCCGCTGATAAAGCGATCTCTCGCCTCTCTTCACGTCGTCCGCCGATACGCAACGCCGGGCGTTTTGAAAACTCGAAAATACGCGAAAAGTGGTAAGGGACGTCTGTTGCACGCCGCGGTACGGACGACACGAACTTGCCTCCCCTCGCGCCGGCCTTCTGCTGCGAAATATACTGCGTTCTCTGACAGCTGCGGAAATTCAACGCACCCGTAGAGTGTCACTTTTCAATTACAACGAACGAGAATACGTTCTCGGTGATACTCCTAAATGGGTGTAATCTCATTGCCCCAGATATAGCTTTAAGGCTTATCGAACCCGTGTACGACGTCGAATATCGAGAGGGGGAGGGGGTGGCAGGAAGATTCTGCGCGATAAAAAGTATCGGCAGACGTCAATTTCTGAGGAGCGTGAACTCCATCGTGCGGCTTAAAAGTTTGATTATTCGTTTAATACATTGTCAATTCTGATTTCGAGCACGTTGGGAAGAAAATCAATCGCCGAGCGCGAGACGGATTCGTTCCCCTTTAAAATCGCCGTCTGTCGCCGCGTCTTTATGCAAGCCCGGGGCTTTTGTCTCATTAATCTGATGGGCAATCTCAGGCACTTTAGTGTACGTAAGTCTTCGCGATGCCGAACAATATCTTTTCGGTCTAAGCACGGAGGAAACTTGTTCGTCAGGCTGGCGAGATAAATCGGATCGTTCGCGAGCCGCCTCTCGCGTTTTGGCGAGCAACACGATCCGCCTGAGAGCAACGACACCCTCTTCTTCGTACCCGAAAAGCCGGGCGGAGATCGATTAAGTGGCACCGGGGAGAGTTTCTTTAAAGGGAAACCAGGACGCCGCTTAGCGGGCTTGTTGGATTCTCATCTCGGGCGAGTCCTCGAGGCAACTCCCGGCACTAAATCTGAAACTTGCGTTACCGCTGGCCGTCTCGAGCACTCGAGAGGTGTTTCCAGGGTGTTGTACGAACCTCGCGAAATAGCAGGGCGCGAGGGGGAGGGCTCCGGCATACCGGGATATCTGGTCCAGTCGCTCGCGTCGTTAATTCCGCAACACTGCAGGCGTGTCTGTCGATACGCGACAAACGATTTCATTACAGCTCGCGCGCAACGTTATACGCGTATAAAAGACGGATTAATTGCGGATCAAAATAAAACCGACGCGACCGCGTGTGTGTTGGATTTCCTCTTGCGCGTGGTTTGCAAAAAGCGGTTAATAGAAGTCGGGGGGGAAAAAAAAGTGTATGATTGTTAAAGACGGATGTAATAACAGTCTGTGTACTGAAATTAAATCGGCGCTTTCCTTTTACCGAGCAGTCAGTTAGATTTTCTGATGTAAAAAAAAATATCACGCAAAAATACCCTGTCCTATTTGCGAGTTTTATTCGCCGTATTAAGATTATAATTGTATTGGTGTGCACTATATGAGGAGGTTCGTTAGAGCGCAGGAAATCTCTGATAAAGCAAAAGCCGAATCGAGCATCGTCTAACTGGCATTTTCAAGATAAAATGAGTAAAGATAAAAGAGGGAAATGCCTTTTAAGTTACATGCCCAAAGCGCTGCGAAGCTTGAATAAAATTCACGTTTTATATTTAACAGGAATCTTTTGCGTAAATTATAATTAATAATTTAAAATATTATCGATTTCGGGGGAAACAAATTATTTTTAAGCCAGTATTTGTGAATTATTACAATTATTGAACTCTTTCGTGATAAAATTAGAATAAACGTATCGAGAGGAAATCACATTTTATTATTGCAAATATTAAAATCGCGTAATAAAATATGTTCACAAATTATATTTGAAATAAATTTAAAAGTAATGTCCGATAATAATTTGTAAAAGTCCGCTAAGCTGCAAAAGTCGCGTATTTATTTGGCGCAGCGTAAAAATAAAAGGGAGCACGACCAAGTGTGGCCGAAATGAATTTCGTTGCCGTAATTCCTCAAATTGGTCGAGAAATTGCACGGGACTCCGGAATTAACGCGGCGGAAGATCCACGCCGACAAGATGCACGCCGCGAAACCGAAAGTCACCGGTAAACAGAGTTTACGAGGGGCGCAATTAGCGTAAATTGAAAAACACCGTTATCCGGCAGGTCGATACCGAGGTTGCGGACCCAGATTCGCAGCGGCAGACTGCCAGGAAGCTTGTTGACTGCCACCCGTGCGCCCGATATTTGCTACGGATTAATTTGTCGATAAAATGTTTTCATGGCGACGTCACGGTCGATTCGATCCCGGGGCTAGGAATTCGCCAAGTTTGCGTCGCGGGAGGACTCACTCTTCGAGAGCGTCGGCGGCGGGGTAAAGAGCACGGTACCTGCATCAAATCCCGGGCGGACGAGTAGTTTAGGTAATCTCGTAAACGAGAAGTAAGCGCGGCATTAATCCGTCCGTGCAACATCCCGAATGGAAGCGCCGCGCGCGCGTTCTCCCGCTGCATGCGATATTAATAAACCCTTGTCCGGCTGGAAAATGGCGAAGTTACAATAATCCCGGGGGTTGCCGCGCATATGTGCGCGGCGTCTATTGTTCTTCCTACCCACAATCGAAACTTAGGAACGAGCCTCGCGAAATATTCGACGCCTCCCGCGAACGTCCGTCGGTTCTGACGTCAAAAAAAAAAAATAAAATTGCGCGTCCTATGCTTTTCCACGTTGTTCGCGTGCTTTTTTTTCATCGGCGGCGGTCGAAAGGGATATATCAGCCACAGGCCGGTCTCACGGCTAATCCGGAAATGCGAAATGCCGGCGGGAATCCACCGGCGGCAGTTAAACGCGCAAGAGTTTTACGCGGTCATCGTTAAGAGACCGCTAAAAAATTTCGTAGCTGCTTCGATTCCGCGGCCGCTTGTCTATCCGGCTCTCGTCATCCGCGGCTCCGTTCGTAATTATTCGCAGTCGGAAAAAATATCGCTGGATCAGCATTCACCTTCCTACCCACCCAACGATCGTTATCTGTCCGTCTCTCGTCGTCTATCGCATGCACGATTTAGAATCACATACATGTTCGCGAACAACCCGACATTTTCACAACCCGCTATAATTCCCGCAATTTTCTGTAATTTCCGTATTTATGTCACGTTAAAATCATTGAGCGGACGTATAAATTTCGCAAACAATACGCGCGGTTGATTCAAGTCTTTAGCAATTATCACGATCCCAGCGACACGCGTAATTGCAAAACGCGAGTGTTCTCGACGCCACATACCAATTTTAATGCTTTTCGCCGAGTAGTTGACCGTGCTCAGTTCGCGATTCCCATTATCTTTGTCGCTGCTTCATATTACTGTGCATAAATTTCGTAATATCTTTCAATTATACCGCACTACCCGTGCCTGCGCAATATTAATCGACGATCGTGAAAACAAAGCGCGGAGCTTTAGAAGCGCTAGCTTTTCATAATTTTCGAGACTTTCATTTCATTAAATTTCTTGAGGAAATTAAGGTGATGCCGGACAGTTCGCAGCGTGAGGTTCTCCATTTCTACAATAATTTCTGTAAGACAAGTTTCCGTTGTCGATGTTAAAATAAACTCTTTTTCACGGCAGCGACAATACGCGCATTAATTTCTATAATTATCGTGACCCGTGACGAAAGAGCGAAATAGATTCATTTAATTTCTTTTCATGTTTTCGCGGGTCTTAAAAATTATATATAATTGAATTTGCGCGGCACAGCGAGAGTCACATTACATTTCTTTTACGTACTTCCGCAGTTACATTTAAGTTCGCGTTTAAATTTGGAGTATTTCCCTTATTAATAATGTCACGTCTTAACCACGAAGTAATCTGTGGTTTTAGTACTTTTTCAATATTGTCTAATTATGAGGGCAGCGGTTCGTTCCCACCAGAAACGTTGCTCGCGACGGCGATATTAATCGCCGGCGTCGAGAGCGGAGTACGAGGCTCTGCCCGTTCGTGGCAACGTTTCATAATATTCAAGACTTCCGTCTTTGGCGCGCGGAAGCGAGAGAAAGAACGGTGGCCACCCGCCCTCTTCGTCCCGAGCGGACTGATATCAGTGAAGCTAAGCACGCGAGCCTCGCGAACGTGCCGCGGACGTTACAAATCAGCGAAATGAGCTTTTAAGTACCAAGACTCGTAAACGCGAGAGGCACGGGCGCGCTTTCGAAGTTGTTGGCCGACGAAAATTCACCCTCGCCCCGTATATATCCGCTCTCTCCAACGTGCCGTAATATGAATACAAATTACCCGACGTTCCGAAACTTTTAACTCGCGCCGTCGCTACGTTTTCCCGTCCGCTTTCCTTTCAACTCGGCCGGATCTCTCGAAGCTTTCTGGGGGGATGCGTGGCTGACGTACCCCGCTAATTGACCGGCACTTATTGTTTCTCGAAAACCGCGGGCGGAGAAGCGCGCTCCTGACGCGCGCGAATAAACGCCGCGAAGACGAAAGTTGCGGGCCGCCGTGAGAGCGGAAACGAGATTATTCTCGTGGAAAGTTTGCCATGGGTCCGCGCGCACTCGGTGGAGTTAACGAGGCTAACGGCGTTGCGCGCCCGTTCCCGTCGTATCAGCGCGACGTCGACGGACCGCCACCGCCATCGCCGACAGACGGCCCTCGATCTACGACTTTCTGGTGGACCACGACGACGACCGTACGTCGAGTTTAATCCCCTCGTCGCCGGGGACGCACGAACGGGAGATAAAGTGGTATAAATCAGATCTTCTTCATTTAGAAAATTTAACTCGCGTCCGAGCGACGTGCTTTCCTACCCGCGGCGCGCTTTTTTTTTCCCCCCCCCTCCTCCCCCTACCCGAAAGTAGCATCTCGCGCGAGAATATCGCGCGTACGTAAATTTATTTTGACGCCACGACATCGGAGAAATTTTTTTTTTTACCCGAGGAAGGCGGCTCTTGTTTGCATTACGTGCGGAATGCCGACGTGACTAGGATGAAAGCCCTTGCACTGCCGCTCGCAACGGAATCAGGCATTAACTCTTTGCGGTTGTAATCCGGGGTATTCAAGATATTTTGGCAAGTACATCCTGAATATCCGCGCTTAAGGCCACAAAGGGTTAGACGGAAATATTACTCACAGACGTCACGATATATTTAGCCGCGCGAAGAATTACAATTTTAAAAAATCGGGTTTAAATAATATTCAGAAAGGCACTGATTTATGCTGCCGGCAGCGATGATTGAGACAATTTAATTCCAATATTTTATAGAAGAATAATGGAACACGGTGGAAAACTAGACGGCAAATGCATCCTCTTGTATTCGCGGGCACAGTCGTAAATAAGTTTATACACAGGCGCAAGTGGAAACTTGGGCGCGCGGTGTAAGTGCACTTTGGCGAAACCTATGTACGGCGAAAGGGTTAAAATCATGTGTCGCGAGCAGACTCGCGACTAAATTAATTATTCTTTGTGTACAAATTGTTAAAAGCGTCGCGCCGGATGCGGAAGAGCATTCGCGTCAATGGGAGAAAATGCAATAATCTAATCGAAGATATTACAATATTGTAAAATAACGGCGGGATGACGCAAGGGATGAAAGTAGCGCCCGTAATTTAATAACGTAAAAAGTAACGTGGAAAGCGTAAAAAGTCGCTACAATGAACGGCCCGTGATTATAATTCATAGCAGAAGCCGTGCGTGCTAGTTACTTTTATCAAAGGACTCGGGGCCCCGATACATTCAGCCCCGCGCTAATTAATATGCCTGAGTCACATCGGCGAGGATATCGATATTAATTGAGCTTAACAATGGACACCCCTTTTTTGCGCTCGCAAATTAATCCGGCCTTTCAGCCCTACCTACGTTACATGCCTACGCGTATTCATCAATCAACGAACTTTCTTTCTTCCTCCGCAAATTACAAGTTTCGATAAATAACGAAAGCTCTTTGAAGTTCCGCGAACTTCCCGATAGAAGAGCGTGACATATATATTTGAGCGAATAAATCACGGCTTCGTTTCGCGAAACGTTCGCGTAACGAGCAGAACTTTCCTTCGGGAGATACATCAGAAAGGGAACCGGCGCTCTGGTTTCTTTCCTTTTTTTTTCTCTCTCTTCTCTTCTTCTTTTTCCCTCCTTCTCCGTTTCCCTGCTAAAACCCTCGGTTTTGTCTTGTTCGTTAAATTTCTACCTCGCGAGCCGGGCGCAACGTCTCCGGGCGGAAACGATGTCAACGATACTCATCTTAATGCCTGTTGAACCAGAAGTGCAGGCAAGAGAATGCCTAGCCTGCTTCCCACCCTCCCCCCGCTCTCCCTTCCACCCCTGGATCCTCCAACGAGTAAGCGTAATGAAAACGTATATCGCCGGAGAGGAATTTACCTGGCCGTGCTCCGCTCGTTGTTTTCTTAAAGATTCTTAAGATTCTTTTGCATTAGCAATTTTGCCGAATTACTTTCAGACGTCATTAAAGATTATTAAGTCCTCGCGACATACTTTTGCATAGACCGCTCGCAAGATAAGAGGATAAATGTCTACGTCACGCTAAGAGCCCGATAAACGGCGGGGAATGTTGTTTGAGCAATTTGATATTGATTTTTCCTCGTGATGGAAATGTCACGGCGCCACGCTCGTTTCCCGGTTTATAAGCGACTGAAAATCCCGGGGATTTTTCGGTATTAAGGTAGCGCAAATAAAATCGGGAGAAAGAGAGAACGCGTCAGATTAATACATGTACATGCATGTACATTTTATCGTCGTGCCCTATGGGCGAGAAGAAAAAAAAATATATATATTGACCCGCCCTGCCAATTTATCGTGTCGCAATGCGTGTGCATTTATCATCTGGTTAATATATGCGTACTCACCTGTGCTGCTGCGGAGTCTCGCAAACGCGGAATGAGACGATGATTTACGGTGCACGATTCCGTGAACGGCGCCCCAGATGAAGAAGACGGTGCTCAAGTACTGCATTCACCCCTGAAACATGTATTTAGCAGAAATTTAGTAAAAACCTCTACGTGTTAATAAAACAGAACCCGCGTGGGAGAGCAGCGTAAATTAATGGGAGCGCAACACAGAATTAATAAAAATTATTTATAGCGAATGCTTTTGGTAACAACGACATATCTTCGAAAAAATATTATATCGAACTCGCAGCGGTAATCCATTTTTACATTTCAACTATTTCACACGTGTGCAACATTAATAATAATTTTCTAGTTCAATAAAGAATAAATATATCAAGCTCAGTCGCCCACCCATTTGCCACTCGCTTTCCAGCGGGTTTAATAAAACAAATATTAATTAAATTAAAATAAGAACGCTTAAAAGATTAAATAATTATTACTTGAGAGAATTAATTACATATTCTTTACCTTCGTAATTTACATCGGTATTAAATTTCGTACTAATTCTATCGCGTAAAGAATAACGGCGCCGGAGACGACGTTTATAATACAGACGAGAATATACAGACAAACTGTGGGAAGTGCACAAATATGTGCAGAAACGTTCACGTTTATAAGGCGTATCGTTTTCCACGTCGATGACCAAAGTATCGCGATCGAGAGCACTGAAATTTCTGGGAATTTTCGCCGTAACGTGGCTGTTTATCACGCCGCGTTAAAAATATAGCCAGGATAATACGTCGGTACAGCAATTGGATTTATATTCATCGGAATAGCCGGTGGTCCGGTTTATCAGCGACACGGGGGCACTCGTGCACGAATAAATGGGTTTTTCGGCGAGAGAAAAGGGAAAGAGGGGAATCGAAGGTGGAAAGATTCGAGTGGTCGCCAAGAGAGGAAGAAGCGCGCGCGCGAAGAACTGGCCGAACGGCGAAGAAAGACATAGAGACTAGGCTATTACTGTTTCGATCGATGTTGTCAGATTCGGGAGGGCTGGGAGCTCGCAGTTTCCGCTTTTGATGAATTCCCATTGCCGTGTACTCGCTACCGATCGTGACGCTTGGTTAAATCGAACGCTCGAATTTTGCGGTCTCTGTGACAGGCAGCATCAGCTGTCAATTTTGCAAGAGACTGTCGATCGCACTTCGCGCTGTTCAGATACCCGCGAATGCACGAGTCCCCGGCCTTTTACGCGGATTACGAAGATCGTCTGACAATTTTAATCGCGTGTCGCGTGCACTTGAAGTGAAATTTGAGTTTGCGGCGAACGGAGAACGCGGTGCCGTATAGCGCAGCCAGTTCGCGTATAACTACGGCAAACTACTTGTTTATTGCGCCGGCCAAATTTAATTAATCGTCTGGGAGAATACGGGGAGGGCTCTTCTTCCAATAAACACGTTCGAGAAAAAAAAAAAAAAAAAAAAAAAAAAAAGAAACACGAGCAAAGACGGAAAAGAAGCGCGCACTTTTAGGACGATCGTAAAACTAGTTTGACATTCCGGGACTTCCTAAACTAATTTCTTGTTTGGAAATGAACGGATTAGTCGCCAATTTCCCGGGAGAAATTTTAGCCTCGTCGATCTCGAGCGGCGCTGAGCGCCAACGTATAATTCCTGAGGAGCTTTGGCTCGAAACTGTTTAATTCAACGTCGTTTACGGAAGTATTAGAACTTTTCAGTGCATTCGGTCTAACAAGGTTGCAACTTTGCATAATCCTGTTGTCGATGACGAGCGCCTACTACATGCGGGGAAATGAACGAACGCGAAGTCGAGGTAAGACATTAATAAATTAGAAAAAGGCCATTTCCGTCGCGCGCGGAATTTCCCCGTTATCAGTTACGGCATCAGTTCTCAATACTTGCGAAACGCAACCAAGTTTAATTAAAGAAAAATCAAATATTAAAAGCGTATACGCTTCACATAAAATATGAGAGCAAACAAGAATTTAATTAAACTCCGTCCAATTATATTTTGAATATTTTGAATGAAGATTTATTCCCAGATTCAGAATATAATAATAAGATTTCAAAGAAACTATTGCCGTTATGTAGATTGGACGTACCTAAAGGATTTATTAATGCGAGCCAATCGAATTGTACAAGTATTTTACTAAAATAAACCGAACGCGTTGCTGAAACGTAATTTAATTAAAATCCAATATCTCTATTAAAATCGGCCTGTTCTTTTTCAGATTCTGTTATTATTGTTTTAATCATTCAAATTGATATCGTATATAATTTAAATCTATATACATATGAGCTTGCATGCAAATGATGAAACACATGAATACCACCACAGATTTATTATAACTTTACCGTCCATCGAAAATCGACTTTATAAAGATTAAAACTTTTTAATCATCAAAAATAAAAAAAAAAGAAAGAAAAAAAAGATAAAATCGTATAATATACTTCAACACCAGTTACAATCTTCATAGTATATTAAAAATAATATTCGATATAATATTCGACATAATATTGGGCATAAAATTCGGAACAATATTCGAAATAATATTCGCGTTATAAAGTCTTTTTAAACGCGTTAAAGTGTGTAAATGTAGCCAATATAGAGGTCGAATGTACACAAATAAAGCTCGGACGGCCGAGCGCGCGAGCTCCTCCCACCATGCCACCCCCGCATTCCACAGTCGCCCGACTCAGCCAGTCGAGCCAGGCGACACGTGGTAGGCGCACTATCTACGCACTTGCTGCACCAAAAGGTAATTCCTATTAATAAATTAACGTATCAGCCGATACTAAATTACATCTACGAGGTTCTCCGATCACTGCTCTTCACTCGGAGAGTAGCTACAGTGCTGTTATTTCGCGCATATCGCGTATAAGTACTTTTAACTTCGCAGTTATGTCTGCGTGTCGAATCTATCACCCTTATAGGCTTTGATTTAATACTTTAAAGTAATTTTCTTCACGGAAACGTAATCTTATCGCGATGGAGAGGCAGTAAAGTTTTAGAATATATTCTAACCGGTGCTTTTTCTGTTTAGATAAACGCCTGGACACCATCCTTTCCTCGCCAATCACTGTAAAACGAACCACGGAAGGTTCGTTGTTCCGTAGAAGGAAGGAAAGAAGATCAACCCCGAGATTTTAGACAACCTGAGAGGAGGAGGAGGCCTCGGAAAGGCATCCTGCACCGGCGGAGCAACCCAGGAGTGAGTATCTTTTCTTCTCCAAGTGTAACATTTATTCCTGATTTTTTATTTTCGGGTTATTATATTTATCTTGATAATAATTAGTAAAATAATTGGAAAAAATTAATAACAAATTTTCAAAAGCTATTCTTGTAAAAATGTTATTTATAAAATAGATAATTATCATATTAAATATCTAATTGCAAAGATCGAATTAAAGACGCGTTAAAATAAATGTTTAATACTGTGAAGATTATTTTAGGCATGATTTTAATCAAAACTTTATATTTTTCTGTTGCAGTTGCTCCGCTGCGATGTAAGTAGAGAAGTTCTTTTTTAATTCCAGTGGTTTCAAAAACTGCTGACGTACGCGTAAAAATATTTTTAAAAATTCGCGTAAATCGGGTGCTTAGGGCAATCCGCGAAAATTAAATAAATCATTTAAACGGGTATTTCGCGTAAATAAATTCGCGTGTAATATTTAAATTTTGTAGTATTAGTAGCAGTAGTTGTAGTTTGCACAAATAAATTGATTGCATATTATTTTACTATGTCTCGTCGCCGATAAATCGAAAAAAAACGAACTACGGTCGGGGGTTCGTCGCGAATCCTGCATAAGTAGTCGGGCGATCGAAACATATATGACTTTTAAAATCGGGAGCCGCCAGTATCGCGCGAATAATTTTAGTTAATAATTACCGCGCGCGAATCCGCGAGTGTCGCGAGTGACTTCTGGATGATGTGACCCGTGGATCTGAGTGCTGAGAGGAGGAGCAGGTCCCGGATGGACATCGGGCATCGGCGGAGCAACTTTAAGGTGAGAAAAATTTTCAATTGGCTTAAAAACTTACTTAAAATTAATAAATTTTTTTTTTCACGGCTGATATAATTTTTTTAAATCTCTACAATTTAATTTGATATTTTTATGTTGCAGTATCATCAAAACTTCAACTCCGCTTGCTGCGCATCGAACGGTGAGCGAGAATTCACATAATCGTAGTGCATGACATTATAAGTAGATAATATAGACTTAAATTAAATAATTAAACCGAACCACCTTACCGAAATTAAATCAACGTAAGATTTTTCGAAACACTTATCGCACAGTATTAACTGCATTAAGTCAAATGATGCCCCAGGCGATTTTTCTATACGAGATCGCGATCCGTATTCACGAATGTATTAATTTTTCAATTATTAATTATATTTAACGTTCTTAAGTACGTTTCCGTTAAAGCATACGTCGCTAACTATACAACATAAGACTAGGGTGGGAATATATAATCGACTGCAAACTACTCGTAAGAGCGTTGCGAAAAAGCGGTAGCAATTAGGTCCCTACATCTCCTTTTTGAAATAAAATTAAATGTTATTCGGCATAGGCTCACGTATGCCCCATTTGTATTTATGTCAATCATGATTTATACAGTAAAAGGATTCGAAAAAGTACGATAAAACTATGTATTCAGAGTGAAGCGAGCATTAAGCATGTGTCAATGCGCATAAAGTGCCCAAGAAGGCGCACTGCTCAAGCATAATGCTAAAAGCACTGCAAATGTTGACACTTTTCACTTGGCGTGTCTTTCACGTCGGAAACGTCGCTCGTGCTCGTCGACTGGTTCCGGAATCATATTTGGAAGTGCACTGTGCGCATCCGATTTCTCTCTCTTTTTTTTTTTATTTTTTAATAACTAATTTTAACATGCGTATTAAAAAATTATGCGAAACTGCTCCCGTCTCATCCCCGAAATTTTAAAACGCGCTTAAAACGACGCGAAATGATATTAATGTTACATCATCGAGAATTCGCAAACAGAAATTAATATCTCCCAAAATCAATACCCCGCAATATATTTTATTTCGCTTCGTTGAAGCCTTTCAAACTATACCAACCTCGAAACTCACGGCAGAACGTGCTTTTAAGATTATAGATTTTTTTTTTCGATGCATAATAACCATGAATTACATAATCACAATGCGCGGACGTAGCGCCGGACACCATTCGCAAGCATGATAAATGCAATCTATCATCTATCATCTCGGTTAGAAAAAAAAAAAAAAAAAATGTAATGCTCTTTTTCAATGCGGTTGGGAAAAAAAAATAATTCTATTACATCGTAACTAATATCGTAAGCACAATGCCGTGCAATCGATGGGTGTTATAAATTGCATAAAGCTCTTAGTCGAAATTGTCGGCATTTCCCGGCGACGAAGGTAAACGCAGCGGTTTTCGTTGGAAAAAAAGTCGTCCCCTTATTCAATTTATAAACGGTTCGCCAAACCGACCGCGAGGAACTAGTAAATTTCTAAACGTCGTCGCGAAAGAGGGAGAAATTTTTTAGCGCGGTGTCGGTAACAGAGTATGGGCGAGATCGCGGATTCGGAGCCAGTGAACACGGAGAGAACTTCGTTCTGTCGATGCGCCCGTAAAGTGCACCAAAGATGCATGAAGCGGTTGTCGTGTGCATCGGGAGAAAAAGTTTGCCGAGTTTCCTCGCTCGCGGCACGGCAAAAGAAAGGCCGGAGATATACAGTAAACACACGGGGAGTTACGGATTTATGTGCGGAGGGTGCAGCAGGTCGCCGGAATTCCTACCGCGACGTTTTAACGCGTCACTTCGGGCGAATCCGTGGGTTTCATCGTACGCGCGATATTTACGTTGATTAAATAAAGGTCCGGCGAGTTATCCCGGCGCGGTTCTCCGCCGCGTAAACGCATGGAAATCCGAGTCTCGTCGGCAGTCGCGGCAATTTGTTCGGTAATTTACGCTCGCATCGCGAGTACCTCGCCTCCTTACAAATGATTACGTATTAACTAACGGCGAAAACACACGCGAGCGCCGTTTCCACGTAATATCCATAATCAGCCTTCTGCTTTATATTCATACCGGTCGTACGAAAGTAGGCGCACTGTTGCGCAGATAGAGAGATTATCGCGATGCATACGTCAATGTCATCCGAACGATAGGGGCGGGCTAGTCGTGATTGTCGCCGGCTGCAACGGGAGGCGGCGGTTAAAAAAAAAGTATTAACCCGAGGATAGCCTAACGATCCGCGGCACGCTATTATTGGCGAATCGATAGCTCAAGTTTCGACGCGATACATCTCAATGAGTCGCATTGTCCTCGCCTGTGCGAAAGCAGATTAGGAAGAGCAGGCGGGGCACGGGCGAAGTGGGACGTGGAGTGGAAGCTAAGCTTTCATCGCAACAGCAAATCCTTCCTCGCTTGCGGCGAAATTGTGTTAAGTAAACACGTAGCTATTAGAACGGATCTCTAAGTCACGAATATTATCTCATCTAAGCGATAATTCGCAAAGTCCCGAGAATCAATAAACGATTAATCGCCGGCGCCCCGCGATTATCGAAATATCCCTCATCACGTACCGCAACAGACAAAGTAATTGACGAAATTAAAAAAAAAAAAAAAAAAAAAAAAAAAAAAAAAAAAAAAAAAAAAGAAACAAAATAAAACAAAAAAATTTACGCGCTCGCACGTGACAATCGCGAGGGGAAAAATGAGGCGGGCACGGTGTATTCCAACGTGCATCAGGAAGCGGGCTAATGTGTGCCCTCCTTTCCCGCAACAGTGCATTCGACTATTATCCCGTACGCGCTTACATACAACGGTGTGTACCGTATACAGCGGCGCATATACCGCAGCCGAACGACGAATCGAATGCGTTACACGTGCTACCATATCGCGGCACGCTAGCCATAATTTCCGCGGTCGGCCGGTAATTAGCTCTTTACCAATTTGTCGAACATATTACCCAGTCATCATGCCCGTGTGCCGTCTATCCGTGCGAGAGCGCGCCGCGTACCCTGGATAAAGAGGAAATTACTCGTTGACGGAAGCAATAAGTAACGCACGCCAATCGATATGTCACCGACGGATCGATCCCATTATTTGCCCGGCGTGTCCATTATTGTGGCCGCGCGACCGCGGCTCGTTTTGTAACCGACGGTTATGAACGCGGTCGGGATTTTTGTCTTTCTCCCTCCCCTCCCCCCCCCGTTCACGGTATCGGTCCGCGTCATTGTTGCGCTATTTCGCGGCTTTTTTTTTTCTTTCTTTTTATCGCGCGAGCGATTAAAAGGGACACCGCATGACCGCCGGCGAACGCGCAGAGTACATCCCGGCGCGGTCCATCGATTTTGTCATCATTAGAGGCGACACCGATCGGAAGACTATCCCGCGCTTTCTCGGCAATCGGCTCGAATTTGGCTCGTTGATTTTTGCGTTGAAAATAACTTTTCAACGTTCTCAATTTTCGGGGAATTTGATTTTTCACAATTTCGCGAGAAGAGCGAGAGAGAGAGAGAGAGGGCGGAGGAAAAAAAAAAAAGCGTCAACGATTTCCAATCTGAGCGACCCAGATTTGCAGTTTTCTCGTTATATTCTATTTAAAACCGAATTCAACTACAATTTCAGCGATATCACCAGGTGAACGTCAACAATGCGATTTTGATGTTATTATAGTAATTAGAAAGAAAATTTTGTAACATATCGCGTGTGTCGTGCGCTTCAAGCCTCTTTGTCTAAATCTTGAAAAATCCCGACAAAGCCTTTCAAAAGATGACTGAAACATTCGAAAGAGGATGACCGGATTTGTTTGTTAATATTGCATGTTCTAAAACGCGAGGGTAGCGAAGGGATTGGTAGTGATAAACGCCGATGATGTAGCATTTATAAAGTGATACATGAAATTAGCATAATGCATAATAAAACAAAAATCGACCTTTGAGCGCATTCGACATTACTGGAAGCTGCAATTCTATTAGACCGCCCGAAGCGTTGTAGGAAGGTTTTATTACGCAAAGAGTATTATTTTATGCCGGTAAAAAGAAACGCTATTAACTAGCAGCGTTACGAAACGTTACAAAAAGTCGGGACTCGAATTATCCTTCAAGTTAATTAATTAAAAGATTTCCATGGCCCGAAGCGTCAGCAAAATAAATTTTTCACGAAACGTCAAGTCCCTTTCTTTTCGTGAATTTCTTAAAAGAAATAGCGCGAGCAATTATCTAGTTTTGCTAATTCTATCAACGTCGTATAATCGATACGGCGAGGATAACGCGCAAAACTGGCCTTCAAATAAGAAACACTTCAGGTAACTCGATTACAGACGCGTACAATCGTCTTCTCTTCATTACAACTGCAGGGTGATTCGCGTAGCTCAGCAACGATATCGCGAGTCAAGTTCACGGAGTTATTCGCTGATCTGAATAGGGACGGTAAACCGGTTAATCGCCGAGCGTATAAACTTCACAAAGCCCGTCATCGGGCTGAAAGCACCTCGGCGATGCGCTCGGAAGCGTAGCGAGCGTAACGTATTTATTCCCGTTGCCCGTCATTAACAAATACACTCCGCGGCAAATAAGCCCTTCAATCAGCGGCCGAGTCAAGAATCCCTTCCCGTTTCGCGTCTTTTTTTTTTTTTTTTTTTTTCCTCCTCCTCGCCATTCGTGATCGCGAAATTACCTTCATCTACGCGAACTATAAACGCCACCCGTGCCACGTCCCTTCCATTTCTGCGATGCGCGCATCCCTCCATCCCATTTTTTCTTTCTCATTTGCGCGCTCTTTCACTCCGTCTATGCCTTAGTTGGTGATAAAAAAAGCGAAGGGGAAAAAAAAAAAACAAACAAGCGATCGATAGACTGTCAACGACGAAATGTACCGGCTCCGGCCGTTAAATAGAGAGCAGCGAAGTAAGTCGAGTTCACGCCAATTATTGCAAAGTGACGAAGCTCCTTTTATATAAAGTAGTCGTACAAATAATTGCAGTATTTACTTTAATTAGCGAAACGCAATCGGAAATGACTTCTAATCGAATGTAAACGTTTCGGAGTCACGCGTCTCTCTCTCTAACTCTCTCTCTCCTTTCGTGCTCGATATTTCTGAAATCTTTCCGTTTCGCGAGAAGCTATCACTTACGCGCGCGTCACGATAAATCTAAGAATTTCCACGGATTACCGAATCCAAGGCGGAACGTGAGGTACTGCAATATTATATGCGCGCCGACGTCGACGTCGCGGAAGTTCGATTCGAAAACGGCGAGTTTATGCGAAAACTTTTCCGGCTTCATGAAATTTCGATCGCGGGCGGAAGCGGCCCGCGAAATTTCTGGCACCGATTTCGCAGTCCGGAGGAACCAATCGATACGGCCGCGAAAATTCTCGGGCGGTCGAAATCCCGCCGTGTGTAAATTGCGTCGTCGCGTCTAATTAGCCCGGCTCGTTAAAACAGGCGGAAAGTCTTCGCGCCGAAATCCAAAGGTGGATGCAGCCAGATGCGCCGCGCGCAGATGCGTCCGTGCGATCTCGAGTGCGGCGCACGTCGTCGTGACGGCAATAGCGGGATTCGCATCGAAATGCATGCACGACGGCTCCGTATCGAATTAATATCTCTCGCTCCCGCGTATATCGATCCGCGACGCAAAATGCAGAGCAGGCCGTGAAGGAACGCGCCTCCGCATCGAGATTGAACGCCCTTGCGGAATAATCGGCGGGCCCGTTCTATACTTTCTCGTTAGACGGCAGCCCCCGCACGCGTTCCTGTTATTAAATTTGCAACGCGATTTATCGCGCTCCCCCTCTCCACCCCCTTCCCACGTTCACGCTCATTCTCACGTTCGTCTAATAACGGACGCGGCGGGCTTTAGTGCTGTGTAAAGATCAACACGCGGTTTGCGCGAGCATCACTTCCACGTGAAAGCGCCGTCGGATTTCTTACTGCGATTCGTAACATCACACTCTTCTTGCTAGTGCTACCTCGTAGTATTTATATCGAGTTTTATCTTTGACGAATTTGGAAAGAAATAGAAATAATTTTACTCAATTTATATATTAAACTTAAAAAGTAAATGCCTTCGTATGAGTTCGAAGATATAATTAAATAGTAAATTAAAGTTAATATTTGCCTGTATTTAAGAAAAATAATTGCACTGCAAAATTTAATATGTATATAAAAAAAATAACATGGACAATGAGATTTGCGATAATAAAATTAAATATTCAGATGAGTTAATTTTGATTGCGAAAAATTTGCTCGTAATAAATTAAGGGAATATTGGAAAATAGCTAGATGGCCTGAAAATTACTTTCAATTTGAAGACATAATTTTCTCGAAATATTGCGTCATTTGACGGTATCTTTATAAGGTGTCGATTTTGAAATAGTTAAACGGCAAGAACTCCAATCGCGAAAATTAATCCCAAGTATTTATAGAGCGCAACGCGTACTTAAAAAAAAATAATAATAATTGCAGCCGTAAAGTTGTGGATTTGCATAATTAAATGAGATAAGGAACTTTCGCCGCGAGCAGTTAATAATTCATAAATAAAAGATCAAATAAATTTCACGGAGCTGCGAAGTACATTGAGGCAGGATTGTCTGGAAATTAACAGGTCTCCCGTCCGTATAAAGATACATTTAAATACTAATTAAGCACGGATAAACAATCGATCATACAAATTTCATGAAAAATTGACTCACCGGCCGATGAATTCTGGTTATTGCCCCGCCGACGATGTTGCGTACAGGCTCGTCCACAAACGAGCGGGAACACAGGCACGTAGCACACACGCGCGGGCAAAATCGATCGGAAAACCGAACGGAAAACGCGGCTAATTACGAACCAGCGCGCTAATTAATCCCGCGATCGGCCGGCAGTTCATGCCCCGATGCTGATTTATACGCACACAATGCACTTGAAAAGAATAAATAACCGGCAATTAAAAGCGTTATTTTTCGACACCAGTTACACGCCCGCGATCGCGATAAAACTCACCGGCGAATGTAAACATAACGAAGTCTTGCCGTCCGAGAACAAGAGGCGATCGTCGCTTGAAAGTCTATGTTAGAAGAGCACGCGAAGACCGAGCGAGACGGAAAAAAGAACGATCGCGAGTCCCTAAAAGTAAACAACCGTAACACGGCATCGCGGCGCCTCCGAGATAACGTTTCGTAACCTTCCTCAATTCGCCTATGGCTATCCTCGTCGCGCCAATAACGTAGTCGCTTTTTTGTTTCTCCTTTTCTATCTCCCGCAGTATATTTCGGACCGCTCGCGCGGACGAACCGACGGGTTTGATCGTTGGAGGTGATATCGCGCAGTATGATCGTCGCGCGCGCAACAATTGAGGCACGTAATGGCGATTAGTGGGTGGACCGCGGCGTAACGATAATTAGCGATCCGCGGCCGGCGCGTCGCGGCGTCATTGTCGCAACGTGTTTCGCTCCCCCGAGTTACCGGCTCGCGTTTCGACGGGCCGGCTTCGATTGTCCGCGCAGAAATATACGCGAACGAGACGAGGCAGAGAGCACGCCGACCGAGGCGACGAGTCGTCGCAATTCGCGCTATTGTACGCTCGTCAGAGACACGGGCCCCCGCGTAACAAACGTGTCCGGCACCGTACCGCGTTAATTAGCGGTTGTAATTAACCGTGCCAGTCCCGCACTCGGCATAAACTACCGCTGAATTTCGAGTTATTACACTCGCCGGGAGTGTCGGGTGTCTCGGAAATCGTAATCCGCGAGAAGATTCAGAACATACGCGAACGACGCGGAGGGAAGGCGAAGGGGGGGGGGAGGAGACGGTAATTGCAGCTTCGCCATATTAGACGCGACACGTCGTCGTTTAATACCCTCGTCTGACTCCGATTTTTTCGCTCGCGCGATTTATCACGTCGCGAAAGTAACGATTCGCCCCCGGGTACATTTCTATCGTGTGTCGAATCGGAACGCGCGTCTCGGCAAGTAGTCTCGGTCGCGCGACACGGCCACTCCGCCATTTGCATGCATCGACAATGTCGAACGAACGAGTCATCCGCGGGGGACTCACGTCGCGATTAATCGGAGAAATAGTCGCCCGCCGTTTTTTCGTGTGCCCCGACGCGAAACAGGGGACGAGAAGCGAATTCTGTCTATATCGCGATGCCGTGCGAGTGGATGTTATACTTACGACCCGCAACCCGACGCGTAACAGCGATGAGCTAATCGTCGATCTGCAAGACAAGCGAGCGCGCGCCGTGAACTAAACGCAGAAGAGAGCAGCGAGCTCCGCTTCAGTGGGGGCCCGATGGTGGCGGTGGAGGCGCTGGAAACCATCTTGACTAAAGTACATTAATTTTCTACACTTCTTCAACTCGTCATCTAACGCTTCTTTTCGCGAAGAGAGAAAGCTCGAGAGCCGAGCCGTTCGGCCGTCTCACCGCGGAACTCGTCGTCGTGACGCTTAACCTATCTCGAACGACGCGAAAACGTCGCGGAATCTCGAGCGAGTGAACGGGACGCTGATCACGAAAATATTCGTCGGCGCGAATGAGCAATGATAGCTAGCGATATCGATGACGACGATGACGATCGGATGATGACGGTGCCGGCGACACGACGCGTAACAGCGATGAGCTAGTCGTCGATCCGCGAGACAAGCCAGCTCGCGGCGTGAACTAAGCGCGGAAGAGAGCAGCGAGCTCCGCTTCAGTGGGGGCCCGATGGTGGCGGTGGAGGCGCTGGAAACCATCTTGACTAAAGTACATTAATTTTCTACACTTCTTCAACTCGTCATCTAACGCTTCTTTTCGCGAAGAGGGAAAGCTCGAGAACCGAGCCGTTCGGCCGTCTCACCGCGGAACTCGTCGTCGTGACGCTTAACCTATCTCGAACGACGCGAAAACGTCGCGGAATCTCGGGCGAGTGAACGGGACGCTGATCGTGAAAATATTCGTCGGCGCGAGTGAGTGAGCAGTGATAGCTGGCGATAGCGAGAACGACGATGACGATCGGATGGTGACGGTGCCGGCGAAATACCCAGATCCTTTCCGAATGCTGCCCAGGAAGCTAGAACGAATCGAAACGGACCAGGAATCGCGAGAGCACAGGCGACGACGAAGTCATCGACGGTAAATAATTTTGCTTGTTTCATTCCCTCGTATGATTGTTTCGCACGGTATATTTGATAATTTCGTGCGCGATGTCGCGCCCGGCGTCGCGATGATAAAGTTTTAATTAGAATTTCCACCTCCCTCCTCCCCCCGCCCCTACCTTCCGTGTCCGATACGATTTTTGGATGAATCGTAATAAAATAATAAATATAATTCATTCTCATTCTCGTCTATTTCGTAACGCGGAATTATTAAAACTCGATACTTTACGGTGCATAGTTTAATTATTTCTTGCTACGGATATACAGAGATTTATATTTAGATTACGAGTTTAATTACAAATGTATATTCTTCAATTATATTATATTAATAATTGTATAAATATGTTATTAAAATAATAATTACGAGAGTTCCTATTTCATCGCGTTAAAACTGCCCCGCGTTTATTTATTTCGCATTTAACGTAAAGTACGCGTAATTTTTTTATTTTTTATTTTTTTTTTTTCTTTCTTTCTTTCTTTCCCCGAAACGCAAACGCAATTTCTGGAATAAAATTAATTCCTTGGCGATCTGTTCGATTTTCGTGACGTTGCATTTTTAAGTCTTGCGATGCTGATGTTTCTCAGTTGTTTCTCTCTCCCTCTTTCGCGAGACGACGTTAGGATAATATTAAATTCTGGTTTCTGTTTCCGTCGGAGTAACAATCGTCTCGGAAATGATATTTGTTCTGACAATTTTCGAGCGTTGCGGAGTTGCGAGCGCACGTCCGCGGCAGACAGTCAATTTATGTAACCGCGGTATTCGTATTATTACAATATATTTATCTTTTATTTGTCTTCTATTTATTCTATGCATCACATTCGCCTCGCTTAAAGCGCTCTGATATTTCCCCAATGGGCCACTCACGCTCGTGCTTTTGCGTGGAAAATGCTTTGTTTAACGCGCGATTTAAAGCGCGCTATTTTACAAAGAATCAACTGCAAATAAAAAAAAATACAAAAAAAATATATAAAAAAACACAAACGTCGGGAGGGTAATTCGTTCACAGACTTCTGCTAATTCTATATCAGTCTCTATTTCACACACCGGTGTTGAATACTGCCGTTGTACCGCACTAGCGGCGTATTATCTCACATCATAAATTCCGTTTAATTAAACAATACCTGCGTAACGTGCAAATCATGACGTGCACAAGGTTTTTTTTTTTTTAAATCTCGCGGTGGCTGTAACTCACTTTTAAAAAATGTCGCTCGAAAAGCGACGGCGGGGCAGGCTGAGTTGATATTTTATCGATGGGAAACGCGCGTCATTTACTTCTCGTTTGCGACGACGATTCGTTCGCCGACCGTCGTCGGTCATAAAGAAGGAGTTAAGAAGAACGCCAGTGTAGAAAAAGTTAATAGGACGAGCGACTGAGCTTTCAGGAAGTTATAGGGAGCCAAGCGAAGGGAATTTTATTCGGAGCGGCCGCTGGGTACACCGTGTCCGTCATAGATCACGGGGAAATCGTCCGCGAAGATTTAAGTGGCCGATCTGTGCCCGCAGCTGCGAGCTGTTACGCGCCGAGCGGGTTACAAGGATTTTCTCTTAAATCTCAAGTCGATCGCGTCATCGCGCGAGGCAACGCTCAGAAACGCTCGTCTTAGTCCCTTCGATCAATATACGTCGGTCGAAAAACCCTCAAGGCAGACGGACTTTTCGTAAAGCGGAAGGAATATCACGTTGATCTTATCAATAACATTAACACGTCTTAATAATTCAAGTCGTTGATCGAAATCGGGATTTCATACGGATCAAAAAAAACATTTCCGAAGAATTATAACACATTTATTTTAATAATATCTCCGGTTAGAAATAAAACTGAATTTTTTAATTAAAAAAAAAAAGAAATAAAATAATAATAATAAATAAACGCTGGTAAAAGAAAAACTGCAACAAGCAGAGCTGAGCGAAAAGAATATTGCAACGTGAAACAAAAAGCAGTAGTCATTTCTGAATTCTCTGCTGCACCGGCGAGCCAACTTCGATAAGCCGATCGGGATGCATTATAAAAACGCTCGCATTATTAAAAAGGACAATTTGCAAGCGACTAACGTAGTAGAAGCGATGCGAATCGAACGTGGAAAATTGCTCTTCTTCCCCGAAAGAATCGTCCCGCAATATTCCTGTGAAATACGCACGGGGCGTTATTATATTTAATTGCGCATTGTGCAATCGATGCGATTTGAAATTATCGCTAACGATTTTACCGGAAGCGTCGTGCGACGATCCCGGAGTCACGTTATGCTCGCGATACAGGATGCATGAGACGGGGTAACGTGAGCGCACTAGCGGTGAAAACGTAACCGCCGAGGACGACGACGATCCTCGAGGGTCCGCGCGCCAGATGGATCACGGGTTAGCCTAACCAGGAAGCGCCAGACGCCGGTGGACAGCAACGTGCCCGCCATGGTAAACAGAGACGTGCCCGGCAAAGAAGAGGTGGGTCGCGGTCCCCTGGCGATTCTGCGGCGAAGAATCCGGGGAATCTACAGGGCGTTCGGTTACGGTCTCGTCTTTTCCGAATTTCCGTCTCGCGAGAGAATCTCCATGGGACATCTCTCCGCAGAAGGTCCCGCGAGGAATCTCTCGGAAATTTCAAATCGCAACGATAAAACATAATAGATTAAAAGTAACGAAGCAACGGCATTTGTTTTTTTTTTTTCTTTTTTTTTTCTTTTTTTTTTGCTGATGAAATATAAGCGTCTCTTCCTCGAAACGTCTAAAAAATTATAATTTAGTATTGCTACGAATAATTATGTTTAATTAAATGGCATTAGCGCGCGTGGCGAGTTTTATTTTCGAAAAGACTAGGACATTGATAGAATGTTAGATAAACGCGAATGCAAAGTTTCTTAAGTGTCGATTTAAATGTCAATTATAATATTATATGAGTTTTACATTATTGAAATATTGAAAGCGATCCCTCAATCTTTTGAAAGAAAAGCTATTTTACATATTCGATTTATGTTATCCCTTCTTATGTTACTGGTTTGTAAATCGTCTTTTTTATAACAAGAGCATATTCGTTCTTTGATAGCTCACTAAAGTGAAAACAATCATATTTCCGCTGCAACGAGTGAAACATTAGAGTCTCAAGAAATTCTCCGTGTTCAATCAATAATTTGGTCAGTAGATTTCTTATCGTTGATTACATCGTTTTTCACCCAACTGTATTGCGTTCGTGTTGTAGATTGTTGAAATGATTGGCCGATTATTACTTCCACATTGTTACGATATTATTGATAGATTTTTCTAATACCATCGCGCGTCTCAATTTTATTTTTGTCCCGCAAAAAGAATTCTCTATAAATACATTTCCTAAGTTTTATATTTGGTTTAATAATTTTCACATAGTTCTATAATTAAAGTTCAAATATTTAATAAATTGTTTCCAATTTCTTTTTTTATAAAAAAAAAAAAAAGAAAAAAATTGAAGGGATTAATTGAACGTCAATAAATGTAATCTAATATTTGCGCAAGTGTACAATGAATAAAACGGTATTTTCTCCTCGATAAATCTACAAAGTTACAGCAGCATCCTCATTACTTTCAATACTTTTGTAACACCGAACTTAACGTGACAGAGGAGAGCCAAAGTCGCTGATTCTGATATAGATATGACAATCGATTCTCCGGCGCGAGGAAAAGTTCTGGCAAATTTTCATTTCGTAGAAAAGTTTTCGCGGCCCATTGAAACTTTAAGAAGATTTCGCAGCGCGGCGATTCCTCAACGATATATGTTAATTTATGTGCGAACTGCATTAGATCCGTAATGCATTCAGTATTCGCTTCTCAAGTGAATCTGGATTACGCTCCGATCCATCTCGCTCTTCCTGTGTTATTCCTCTCTCGCGATATAAGATAACTCGAAAAATTATGCCGATTGTGAAAAAAAAAAAAAAAAAAAAGAAAAGTACATCGTTTTTCGAAATCATTATTAACGAAAATTCAATTCTATGCAGAAAACTGCGCGTCGAATTCAATAATCGAGTTTATTTTATAAAAACTTTATCTGGGTAATAATAAGAAAATCCTTCGACGAATAGCCGGCGCTGTGGATTTAATTTAAACAAATATTTCACGACCAACACTTACGCGCGCGCTTTACAGTCAGCGCGGCACAAAGCGACGTAGTTCGTACTTTTTATCTCGTTATTTTTGCTTCAGTCGCGAAGACAATTTTATATTTCTGTTTGAGCGAGCTTGGCGAAATCATAGTTCGAGTGACGCAAAGCTATGTAAAGTCCGATTGTAGCGGGGCACGATTGAAATGCGCACTCGAGAGGAAGTTGCGAAAATAATTAAAGACCTTTGTAAGCTTAAAAATGCGCACGACTCGAAACGCGCGTTTCCAGCGTCCTGCGAATCCACGAGCGTTCACCGAGCGGAGAGCGATCGACGGAGCTTCGTACATTAGTTAGTTAGTTAGCCTTTCTTGTCGACTGAATCGTCTATTGTTCGGATGAAGCGGACGGAGCTATAGCCGGTGCGCGAATTAGATGTTCCGAAATTAAATCGGCCGGCACGAAGAATGGCCACGGCTGGTCTTAGTTACGCGGCGAGATAGAACGGGAATGCCGAGAATTTGCCGTGGAGATACAAACATGCTACTTCGCAAGTTGCTCTGCAGAGACGCCTGAGCGAAATTTCATGAAAGAAAAGCGGCGCGACGGGAGAGAAAAAGAAAGTAAAGACCGTCCGAGGAAAACGCAAGTTTCTTTATTAGCTCCTTCGCCCCTCGCGCTTCTCCATGTCGGGAAACAAGTAGATCGTAAAGATTGTGCTTCAGTTAACGCCCAAAATCCCAGAGCGGACGCTTACGACGCGATGATGCGGACATAAAAAACAACTAGCGCGCCGTGGATGCAGACCTTTATTTTATTTTATTTTATTTTTTTTTGTTTTATTTTTTTTTTTTTTTCCCTACACTCGTCCTCACGAACGTTTCTTGAAATCGTTCTCTGAAAATCGAAAGTCGAGAGAAACAGAGAGATCTGGGTCGAGGTTCAGATTGTAAAACGGAGCCCATCGACAAACCGTGCAGGGTGACTCGACGTTTCGCCAGATATATAAGACAGATAATATCGATTCATGGGGGAAAGCTCCACGCGCGGGGAGGAGCGACGCGTCCAATTATCGGCAAGGCTTTTCGGCTCGAGCAGCTGCAGTCTGCGCTTCGGATATCGATCCTCTTCCTGGGATATCAGCTGGGATTGGCGCGGCGATTCAACGGGACAACTCTATCTCCCTCAGACCGTCGCGCGGATAACGCATCGCCGTTCTAAGCTGTTATGTCGCATTTATGGGTATTTGACATTGATTCCGATTTCGCGGCCGGATTGGATTAGCCCGATTTCGAGCGCGAGAAACGTGCGGGTGCTTCCCCGTCCTCCGCTTTCTGAACTTGGAGAGAGAGATTGGCGTATCGGTGCCGTGCACGTATCAGGCCGCCCTGCCATGCTCCGCACGCCAACTTCATCAAATATTTACCAGGTGCAAAGTACGAAGTTTACGCTTCACCTGTTACGGCACGCGCGCGCACTTTCATACGCTGCCACACGAGCGGGCTCGCAACAACCGCATA
This sequence comes from Cardiocondyla obscurior, assembly GCF_019399895.1. Classification (NCBI taxonomy): domain Eukaryota; kingdom Metazoa; phylum Arthropoda; class Insecta; order Hymenoptera; family Formicidae; genus Cardiocondyla; species Cardiocondyla obscurior. The sequence goes on from NC_091866.1 coordinate 2,125,532, forward strand.
ACCGTTTCGCTAATGCATCCCAGTTCTGGTATTTTTGAGCGGAGAGCCACGAAGAGTGATTCGTTTAATGCTCCCGGATTTTTATCACGCGTTAGCTGTTGCACTTGAAAATATTTCATGACGATAAAAGTACCAGATATTCTTGCAATGTTCCCGTATATGCCTTGCAGTTTGTATTTATTACGCGGGCCGCAGATTGGTAACGTGAGATAAGATTTGGATATTTAAAATTCGTGGAAAATTAGAGAGAAAGAAATATATTTTGAAATTACATGTACAAAATGCAGCAGAATTTTATAATTACTTTTAGACCCGTGATGCGTGGTAAATATTTAATCGCGAATATATTGCGACGTGGACTGCACATTAATTTAATTTTCATAACCTCCTCTCTTGAATAAGCTCATTAAATATAAAGACCCAAATTCTAGTTATGGTTGTATATGTGTACGTATAACAACCTAGGATCAATAATCTCTAGCGCGGTACATCTCTTGTTCCAGGCACTCGCATCGGAATATTCCCGTGAGTATTCCCGACTTTGTTAATTGCTAATTATAGTACATCGTGAAATATTAACGGCGAAATCAAAGTTATCGTTATCTGGAACGCGTATATCGCTCGTTAAAGAACGGCAATTAAGATTCGTGAGCTAATCGAGTTCAACGGAGGGAAAGGAAAAGTTATAAGTTCCAGGTCAGGTATCTTTCGAGGGGAAGATCGGAGTTTTTTGTTTTTTTTTTTTTTAATCTTGTTCTAATAATTGGACGTTTCCTCAATTAATACCGCCAATTAATGTGCGTGATGGAAACCGCACGTTACTCGGCTCCTTTGATTGTATCGTTCCAAGTGTTGACGGCACCGCGTCGTATTCAAAGGGCTTTTCTGAGATGACAAACCGCAAGTAGTTGTGCTCTATATGCGGCGTTAATTGTTAGTTCTTTGGTCGACGTTTCCTCGAATCCTTCGTGAACGCTCTTGCGCGCAAATATTGTTACAGACGCATCATGCGAACGCGAAACCAAGTATCTGCGTATGCATCTTATACGTATAGGTATATCGCGTTACCGCTCGTGTACCTAAATAGGGTTTTCTCCACGGTCGGCATTAATTTCAAAAAGTCGTCCCGCTTACTACGAAGTTCACACCGCGTTGTTGTAAATTTAAATTGCGTTAACCGAGCATGGCGTTCTTAATACATTTCCCAAACGGTCGGTGATGTATGCCCGGGCAGGATGTTCTCCATTTCCCGGCGTGGCGTATGCGGCCGGGAGTCGGAATGATGGAACGGGCGGGGCTGGAAACAGGCGGATGACGATTAACGAACGATTATTAAGGTGGACCCTTATCGCGGTAATTGCGCGGAATAAATCCAGGTTGCGGACAAATGAACGAACGAATGGACGGGCGGGTGAACGACGAAGACGACGGGCGCCGTAATTTTCTGGGTGGACGAACGGGCACGGATGACGTGCTCGGTTTCTCGCATTACTCTGCCTGCACTCAGTTAACCGGCGCGATAATCTTTTTAACTCACCCGGGCCCGTTAATCGACGTTCGGCTTTCGCACCCTTCGCACGTAGGGCGGCCGCTGATAGCTCTCGGAAGTCCCGCGTTCCTGTTTTGACAAACGCGCCGAGCGACCCGTGAATGCCAGTGATGGCGAAAATACCATTCGAAAGCAGCAAGGGAATGCGAACAATTCCGATTTAAATTGGAGCTTACAGTAGCTCCCGTACTTGGATCGGATATCAGTGCTTAGATGACGTAACCGTGAATCAGTAACGACTAAAGGTTTGCCCGTACGTTATCGAAACCCACCATAAATATATTAAATGTACGAAAAGAAACTTTTTGCGTTGTACGTGTATGTGGAAATCTTTTACGGTAAGAACTTGAACGGTATTATTTTTATCTCACGGATTGCCTCGAGGAGCATCCGGTTCTCTCCGATAAAGACTCTTTTTGATCCCAACAGCACGTTCTATCAATGTACCCGACACGCCGGTAGACTTATCCCGACACGTACGCTGATTTAAGGGAATTCATATGAATCGATTCGTAATAAAAGGAAAGGAGGCGAAGTCACGCGCGCCCGTAAATGTTCCCTTCGAAAACGGATGTGGGGAATAATTGCGGCGCGGGATCATAATTACTGTTATTACATCTCTGAAACGAATCGCCATTCTTTATTATCTCGTCCGCTATCAATTCTCTCGTATGCCTCTACGCTCCTTTCCTGCGCGGGCTCTCGTAATTGTCGTGTTTGAATTCACGGGGACGCCGAAAGCGCTTTAACACCTGACTAAACCGATTCTCTCGAAATGATATTTTTACGTCCCGATTAACCAATTTTATTCGCGTCGGACGCGAATAATTAACGCTTGTTCACCGTGCCCCTTCGCGTGGCCGCAGGTCACCCTCCGGTTATTCCCGATATATTTTTTTTTCCGCGCACCCTTTCTTCCTTTCCTTCTCCCTGCGAGAGCGTCTTTTTTCCCCCCCGGCGCGTTTTCCGTCCGCTTCCTGCTGCCGCGTGAACGATAAAAATACCCTGCGTGATAAATAAAACAGTCGCACGCGGTAATCCTTTTGCTCGGTCGGCCGACGTTAATCGCCGATCGATTCCGCACGCACGAGGCGCAAATAGAGAGGTGCGCGAAGGTAGGAAGGAAGGAAGGAAACGAGACACGGTTGCTATCATTTCCGGAACGGATGTCAGAGGGGAACCCCGATAATTGTTGTTTCTGTTATGTTCGTACTGCCGAGCCGCTGCATGCATGACGTTTTATTTACTCGTATCCCGGGCATCACCCGTAAAAACGTAATGCCACCGTGATAGGGCAGCGTCACCTCGCATCTACGCGACTGTAAATCGCGCACAATGAGAATAATTGCGATTGCTATGCTACCGGAATTATCCAAGATAATTATCCGTAGTGCACTTAAGCCAGTTGCAAGCTCGTTACAATACTTGCGACAATAACAAGCTAAGATATTAATTATATACCGTGCAGTTTGCTGATGCGCAACTAGTTACGATCCGCCGCTGGAGTTAATTAAAATTTCAGGGTATTTATTTAATCGCCGAGGAGAGGAAGGGAGGGAATTTAATGACAAGTTTCTCGATATATGTGATTAAAATTTTATTAATCAAAATTTACAAATACATGAAAAAAAAATGAAGAAAAATACATGAACTTGTTTTATAAGATAGAATATACGAAGCACTTAATTGCTAAAGTAATTAACTCTAAATATAAAAAAAAATGGAAATATAAAAACTTAAACATTAATGAAACTCTTTGACATTAAAATTAAAAATTACATTTATGTGTAAATAAAAGTGTTTTAATTATACGACTTTTTTTTTTTAAACTTTGGCCTCTACTTTTTGGCAAAATAATGCAATCAATTTTATTTCGTATAATTTTGTACGCAAAAAATTAAATCTTTTTATACCTGTAATAAACGTGATGTAATATTAACTTCTTGCTATAATGTAATAATATATTGTATTACATCGATATAACGATATCAACGTTTACTAGCATTTTAAAGAACACATTGCAAACAAAACGACGTCATTTTGACTTTATCACAATTGCATCACAGCAGAAACGATTAAATATTACGATTTATAATATACAATTTGACTATTGCTGACGTTAGAAAAATATTTTATCAGTATGTATACGTATTGCGGAGGATATTTCTTTAGTATTACCGTGTCTCGCAGATACTGCGAGTCTATGTAATTTACTTGGTGCGAATATATAGATGTTCATTACTGATACACTATAGCAAATACAGTAACATCACTAAAATATCAATAAATATTCTTTGTCAGATTTATACAAAACACATTTGGCACATTAAATATTAGTTTAAACTCTACATTGCAAGTGTACTAGAATATGTAATTGATTTGCATTATAATAATAATAATAAATGACTACAAAGGCTCACAAATTATTTCTACTGACTTTTTGATGACTTTAATTGTGCTTTTAGAGTTGTCCTGAACAACTCAACGCAATTTGACTTTTTTTCTAGCTAATTTTTCTAACAAAATGACTAAAATAAAATTTTTTTTTTTGGTATTTTTGTATATAAACAGAGTGTCTCAGACTAACGTATCTTATTTTTAATAACTTTTCCATTTCTCTATGAGTTCTATCCACCATTAAAAATAAGATACGTTTGTCTGGGACATCCTGTGTACAGAGGGTATCCGCGACACAATAGAAATAATTTTGGGGATAGATAGGGCTTATCGAGATTAATAGGCGAGTCCTATACCATTTTGTAAAATTTTTATTGTCTCGACAAGCCCTACCTATCTCTAAAATTATTTCTATGTATTATGTCGCAAACATTCTGTATATGTCTTTTTATAGTTTTTTTTTTCTTAAGTTTATTTTTAGTTTTAGTTTATGATAAAAATATTTCAACATATTTTAAAGTAGTGAAATTTCAGACCGATAAATTCGTGCCAAGTATATCAATAATTATTGGCAATTAGTTCTGATTTACTTATTCAGATTTAGATCAAGTTCATCATTAAATTATCTCACTAAAACTATTTTTCGTTCGACTACAAATAAACCTCATTCCTATTTAAATTCCCTATTATTAATTGCGCAAATTAATTAAGACACCAGAAACCAAATCGTCTTTCGTCAAATCTTACGAAATTTTAAACGGCACACGAACAAAGGATCGCGCCGCTAATTCAACGTTCGAGCACGCGGCGATTTTCGACGTGGATTACGACGCGGATTAAGTATTAATTAATTTACAGTTCGTAATCGGGCAACGGGGATTCGCAGAGGGCCGGCGAAAATGCGGAAGGGGATATGATCGACTCGTGTTGCACGGCTAGCTATTAAATGAAGCCCGGTGCGGCGATCCGTTCGACAATGCCGGAAACCTCGCGTAATCCTCGCGTAATTCGAGACCGATTTCCCGGAATTTCGGCGACCGAGAGAATTAATGTGGCCGCGTATTCCCGCAATGGAAAATAATGACGACGCACCACGGCAAAAAATTGCATCTCGCGCCGCATCGTGCAAGAGGTGCGGATCGTCTGAGGTACCGTCGATTAATTCTACGTGCGGATCAAACGCGAGCCGGGCGGATCGATTATCCGTGATGAGAATTCATTCAAGAAGTAATCTCCCGCTCAATTTACGGGCCAAGAGGAGTCGAGGGTCAACTAAGGGCATTAGGGGCCGAGAGGAAACGGGGCTGAACGGGGTTTATTATATCCGCGGCTTGCCGCCACATCCGTATTGAATAACAGCCGTCCTCGCATCCGCACTTGTAAAATTGGAAATCCGCGCTAAAAAGATAAGATATCCTATTTCCGCGTAGACGCTATCGCGACCCGACGATCTTCGACAGTTCGCCCTAAACTTCCACGATGCGGTTAACGAGTTCGTAATAATATATGCGAGGCCCGCGGCGTATTGCACGCTAGTTCTGGATGCGTCGTAGAGTTGATTGATATAGTTACATAATACATGCAACTTCTCCTGAGGGACATCTAATTCCGCGCGTGCAAAATGTTCCCTTTTTTTTTTTGTTTTTTTCTTTTGAATTGCAAAATATTCAATTTATATTAAATGACAACCGCGGGAGTTAAATTAAAAAAAAAAAAATTTTTTCTCGCGCCGCTTTTGTTTCTCGCTCGCCAGTAAGTTATGCAATGACAATTCCCATGCGAGAGATTGGCTTGAAATAGTTTTAATGAATGATAAAACAATATTGATTTTGCAACAATAACCGGGAGAACTTTTTCGACGTTAATAACGTATTCCCGTATTTCGCACTGCCTCGCCGACGAATAACGGGGCGGGCGTGTTAACAACGAATTAACTTTGCCGACCGCGAGCTTGCAAGCGGCTAACAAGCTACGGGCAACCGATTCGAACCAGCGGATATAATTCGGCAATCGTTAAGCCGAGGGTTGCGCGTTGCGAGATTAATACGAAATTAGCAGTAATATGTGAGTCTAATCGTCTGATTACACGGACGACTTCCCCGCGGAACGAAATCGATTCTCGCGACGGTCGTGGACTCCCCGGTGCGCCGAGCCACCGAGACGTATCGCGGTTACGTCGACGTGAAATTAACTTTACACGCACGATCGAAATCCTTCCTCGCGTAAAATAGCGACTCGTGGGGAGGTTATCGCGGCGCGCCGTAACACGGCGCGTATAATTTTCGCGAAATAATTGACGGGCATTCGCGTAACGCACGTTGCACCCGCGTAGCTTGCAACTTCGGATTAGCGACACTTGACGGAGCTCCGTAGTTGGCTTTTATACGACGTCCTATCAAGTTGATTTTGAAAAGACAGGCGCTGACGAGTCGAGTCGATCACATAATTTCCCTAAAGATAAAGCCGCGTCGCGACGAGTAAGCTCGTCATTTTTGCAGAAAGATTAATTCGCAAGTTTCAGCGCGAAGGTACGGGAAACTCGATTTAGCTTAAGGACGCACGCGACGAGATAGAGAAAAGGGGGGAAAGTGAAAAAGTTTTTCGGCAACACGCGCTTGATTAATCTCCGGGCTGGCGCGCGCCAGAAACGCGCGGAATCCCCGAGAAAATCGCGAGCATGCTCGAACGTTGCCGCGGCATGTGGGCGTTTCGAACTGATCGCACGATTACCGGCGTAATTATTTATCACTGTTACAATCGAGCAGCGGAATATCGTCCGAGAAAATCAGCCGCGATATCGCGCGGACGTCGTGTAGAGAAAGAGAGGAGAGAGAGAAAAAAAAAAAAAAGGAGGCCAAAATGGCCCTTTCGTGACCCGGCCTCTCATTTGCCGGGTGGGAAGCGATTAATTACGTGCTCGAAGGTGCGCAACTCCGTTATACTTGGTGACCTGAGTCCCAGCTCGAGAGTTGAAGTGGGTCGATTTTAGCGAGATGTTGAACACGCTGGAAACGCCGCGGCAATCGCGAGCGCAAGACGTTTGTGAAGGCGCGAAAGTTTTAATGATCGGTTAAACGCGGGGCAATTAAAACGCGTTACATCGCGCGATTCCGACAGCGCGATCTCTCCATCCAACCCCGTCCATTACGATGACAAATTAGAGAGACGCGGACGGTAGATTTATCAATCGATTAATGCACTATTTGTCATACGCAAATGGATATTGCGAGCAAATAAGCGCAAAAATGAAGTAAATTGCCAATATTTTATTGCGAAATAGATTCGTTTTGATGCGAATGTACATTTCGTAGTGACTAGTCCGAGCGAGACCGAACAGTGAAATATTTGTTTGCGTGTAAAGCATTAAATGACGAAATAGTATCAGGGTCGAGAGAAACTATCGAGGAAAGAACGTGATTTTCTCGCGCGAGCAATTCGGGCCTTTTTGAATAGCAAATCTCAAACTCGTAATACCTGTTTATTATCATTGAACACGCTTAATTATTGGAATATTATAATTTAATCGATTTTCTATTTCGCGCTCATGCTTTGGTAATTTCTAAAGAGTGACTAAATCGTGATTAAACGAATCGAATAATACGCCCGATCGTAATCGCATTTAAATATCGGCAAAAGTTAACCAGGAAGAAAATGCGCGGTGGCGCGCGAGTTAATCTCATAGATTATGAATAGCGTGGGAACATTTTACTGTTGTTCTCCCCCGTGAACGAACAAATGTTTGATTATCGACGTGCAACGGAACGTGATGCAAACCGTAACATTTAGCGTGCATTTCTTATTTCTCGCGTTTCAACGTGCCGTGTAAAACCCAGCCGCTATTACCCGCCAGCTCCCCTTTTCTCTTTCCTTCGCACGTGCGATAAAAATACACAATTTATTTACAACTTATCAAAATTACGCGATACAACGAAATCGCGATATCTCAATTTTGCAACTACTCCCCGGTAATCCTATTAACTGAGCACCCTTAAAATATACATAAATGTACGTACACGTGTGCACGAGTCGCACGTATTAATCTACTAACAATAAACCATTGTATATGTTGAAATTCAATATATCATTACACCGCCGCCTCGTTTTGTTGTACAATCAGTCTAATGACAATTAATCGCATTGTCATTACACAGATCGTAGTTAACGTTGTGTAGATATGTGCGTGTGCGTGTGTATATGAGGAGGGGGGAGGTATCGCACCTTAATGCGATACATCCACGTCGACAATTTAACATTAGGCGAGCGAACTAATCACGGCCTTGATTAAACTAAACGAATCATTATGTAATTACTACGTAATTTCATTGCGAAAGTACAAAAAATTGCTATCATTTTGTTCGAAAATACCCCAGTAGTGGTAAATACGTGATTATCGTACGCGATGCGATCGATGATTTATGAGAGTCAGGCATCGACATAAATAAATCTGTCAACCGCCGTTGATAGATTTATAAAAGCGTATTTTCGGCAACAAATCCCGTGCGGGTCTCGCCAAAACGAACGGTAGGAATGCTTGTATGCTTTAGTCGAGCAAAACGTGAGTTCACGTGACTTTTTTTTAACCTGATTTGCCCCGGCGATTAACTCGCTTCGTGCCCGACTCGATAAAACGCGATGTTGACGTGACGTCCTGCTTGCCGGAGTTGCCTTTTCCGTGTTTCGCGGTTGATTCTTTGTGCACCTACCTTAGTCCAGATTTCAGATCTTTACAGAATCCTTCGAATTGCATTCCAAAGATATCGATTAATGGTTTTTCGCTTCTGATTATTCTATCGTCAGCATGTCAGATGACGCACTTCCGTCATATTTAATTCGTTTCCGTCATTTCAAAACTGAATCCCGCCGACATATGTCTTGTCGTCGGCAATTCGACATCCTGCACAAATTCAAGTAATACTTTTAAACGCATATTTCATTTAGCGATATATTTTTTTTTTTCTATGATAATCATATCGATTATTAAAAAAAATCATTATTCATTTATTTCATGATAAAATTTTCGTATGCGTTAAATGCGATGCGATGCAATATTTCTGATAAGCCTTAAATAATACCGTGAAACAAAATTAAAGCAGTGAAATCCGATAGTTATGCAATCCAATTTCATTGTTACGCGCCAGACACAAGATAACGATTTTTTAGATAATTCATGTACACTCAATTGTGTCCGTTTACAAGGCAGCACGATAAACCTTACACCCGCAGTAGTATCGTACGTACGGCGTCTCTATAATTGTTTCTCCCGTCTATCAAAAAAATTAAATCAGTTTGTTACGGCTTGTTGATAATTTCAGAGTAACATTATTCCGTAACGAAAAGCGGGAAATGTGGTATCGAACGGCTTCAGATTTCATCCAATTATCGACTGTCGACATCGGGTCGATGTTCTCAGCCGTGCTCTCAAGGTTTTACGTTACTGAACGAGAAAGTTTGTTAAGATAATCATTTAACAACAAAATTATTTTCGATAATAGGCAGTTTGGTTATTCTGCACGATAAAAGCAAATTAAATAAATCCCGATGCACGCGATGATAACAGAAAAACAGCTAGTTTACATTTAACAGTTTCCCTCAAAGCGCAATGTGTGTCTGCACGATATAGCATTCCTTTTAAATTTCTTTATTGAATTATATTTCATTACCTTAATATTGTTTCAACATTCATTAACGTCAGATACCGCTGCGGTAGCGATATCTTCCACATTATTATTGCGAGACAATGAAAATAATAGAAAATGAGAAAATAAAAGCATTAATCCAACATGCTGCCATACGTATAATTAATTATATATTAAATTGCAAATATTACTTTTTTAAAAATTATTTACTCTCTACTTTGTTTTATCTAAAATTTTTTTAATAAAATAAAATATTCATTTTTTTTTAATTTCTGTAAAACAAATATTTTTTGATAATTTATCGTGACGTTTTCATGCTGTAGTAAAATTTGATTGCATAAATTATCGAGTTATATGTATGTTGCTTCGTACAGAAACGCAGAAACGTAGAAACCGTGGCGACAACCATCGAGTCATGCATAAAGCCTCGAGCACCCGTATTCACAAGTCGTTTTCGTATATACCAGCATTCGATATGTTATTTCTTTCTCTACAGTATCTACTATTAATAACTTTTTATTAAAAGAAAGAAAAGTAATTAGAGAGATATAATGTCCCCACAAACTAATTGTTTTTACCGCATCGTTTACTGATAATTAAAATTAAAAACAAAAGGTTTTCACTATATTTTTCAAATAAAATTTCGAGCAATAGTCAGAAAAAGAAAAAGGTGTTGAAAATTAAATATTGAAAGAAATACTAAAAAAATATTTAAAGAAATTTATTCTTACAAATATTTTTTTCAAGTTATTCTTTTTATTCATGCACAACAGACATATTTCACGTAATAACGTAAACAAGATAAGTTTCTGTACAAACTTTATGTTACACCATTTTATAAAAATCATTACTTATTTTATCCGAAAATGTTATCTTTAATCGAATTAAATTTTTTTATCTGCACCGATGTCTGAAGAAACGATTAACGAAAATAGAGCGAATCCATCCGGTGACGTAAAGAACTCGCGAATAAGTCGGACAAAAAAAAATGTCTTAGAAATAAATGTTAATAATATACTGTTAAATTAAAAGCTTATTTTGGATAGCCAGTGCTTTTTACCCAACATGTCTTTAATTCAGGTCAATTTATATTAACAGTATGAATAAGATAAATATAGTTTTAATATAGCTTTTCCTCCCTATTGAACAATTCAGTAAAACTATATTTGTCTCAGTTATTTTATTAACATTTAATCGAAGAATTGTATTTTTTGCTCAACTAATCCGTATCGTTCGTTCGTTTTCACATAACGTCTATCAGACTAAAAAGCAATTATCAAAAGTTTCTTGCATTAAAAAAAAATTTTATATAGGAAGTACACATTTCTCGTTAGAGTTGCCACGTTTGCTCATGTTCTCCGAAAAAGAAAAAACATTACATATGTAACACTTATAATCAGTTCAAATGACTTATCTAATATTAAAGCAGTTAAGAGACTATTGTGGAAAAAAAAAAACCATATTTACATTCTTATGTACGTTATGTTAAAATACTTTCAATTCAGACTCCCATTACGCGCACGATATCTGCCTTGTCAGAAATAACAAGAGTATCTTTACTTTAAAATATCTATCGTTGAATTTATACAAAATGTGACACATGTAGATGTGACGTAGTGCGTGAAATTTATTTTTGCCGTATCTCGAAATATTTCTGCCGTGCGAGAAAAAAAAAAAAAATGAGAATCTAAAATTTCTTGCATTGATTGCGCCGAGAGGAGGATAAAAAAAAAACATGAAAAATATATGAAAACTCGAATTATGTGCGTCAAGTAGAGCAACGTAAAGCTCGTTGACTCGTCACGAGGAATTACGATTGAAATTCAATTTGGAGACTTATAATTTAAAATTCCATCCGAAGGCTTACAATTAGTTAAAAATTATATCTACACTCCCGATCGTTTCGAGCCTCTTTTGCTGTTATCTATCGTATCTATAATTCGGGTTAGCGAACACCGTTGCTTTAAGCGTGACTGAAGAGACGACCTGATGTATACTATCGTTTCTGCGTTGCTTCTTGGCCGGCCAAGATCTTCGTTTGTGCCGCCACAGCATGTGAAGCGTCAACGAAGCTTTACTGTGATACGGCCGGTGAGTCTTCCCACGTGCGGGCGCATATTTCGGGCACAAGTGACACTTGAACATTCTCGTCGGCGCCGACCTCTGCTGAGATTGAACACTTTTACTATCAATTTGAACTTTTTGGTTTCTTACGTTTTGCAAGATTAAATGTCGTATCAAGTAACGCTTTCGATGATTCGGATACCATATGACTTGTCTCGGCTGACTCTGTTTCCGGGATCGTTTCATCTTCAGGTGGTTCTCCTTTCCGTGCGGCCTGCTCTCAGATTTCTGCGACGGCAGCGGTAATCTCGAGAGTCGGTCGACGGCTTGCAATATCGATGATATCTGGTAACTACATATAAAATCACTGTTAGACGTATCGGTAACGACGGGCCTACTCCCGTTAATGCGATCGTTCGCACGCGACTCGAGATCGTGATCCCTATCGCTCTTGAAATCGCGATACGTGACGGGGTCACGGGTGCGTGACCCGCGGTTACCGTTCCCTCGGACGACGTCGTCATCGTCGTCGTCGTGGCCGTCGTCACCGGTGGTGCCGCCTGCGCGACGGTGCGATCGCTTCTCCTCCTCCGTGGGGTATGCCATAGTCGTTGCAGTTGCGGGGGACTTTACCATCTCGTGGCTGCAACCACCGCGGCACTGTTCCATAAGTTACGTTCGCGTCATTTTTCTACCAACGTACGTACGGGTGTATATCGTCGTAGCACGACGTGAGAACAAATAATACTGTGCGACTAGACAGGGGTACAACAATCCAGGAACAAACGGCGCATCAAAGTTGTACGCGCGGTTTTACGACATCGAAAGCAAACGAAGCGTGCACGTAATGACATACATATTACATATGTATATAAAATTAAAAAAAAGAATTTCGTCCTTTCGAACGGTAAAAATAATATCAAAAAATGACGCTGAAACGTAACACAAAATAGGAGGAGGAGTGGATAATAACGCACGAGATGACGAATCGTCGGGTCGCATCAACGAACGGGTTACGGTCACTTTATGTCGATCGCGCGTTTTAGATGGGATTATCGCGGAGAATATGATATCGGACGTTCCGTGAATCGTCCGTGCAATAGCAGATCGGATGACAAAAAAAATTAACGTGTACGATTTGTGACCCGTTGTCGAGTGCGCCGAGATCAGCCGGGCGAGCGAACGTAAAGTTTAGGAGACCTCGCCGGCGTTTATTGCGTAATTAATAGTAATAAAATAAAATAAAAAAAAAGTGAGGGAGTAAAGGCCAAAAAAAAAAAAAAATGTAATGGATTGAACAAATAAACGGAAGCCAAGTGTCACGTGCAACGGCGTCTTGAAACTTACCCAAGTATAGTGCTCGGCGGTATCACAGTAGTTGCAGGTGCGATTGTCGGAGCTGCCGGGGCTGGAAAAACTGGGGGTCCAGGTGGCGGTCGTCCTCCTCCCACAGGACTGTAAATCCAGTAATGGGCATTAAATAATTGCGCGAATTAGTAATAATAATAAATTCACCGCGATAAAGTAAATTCATATAACATTCGCAGAAAACACATATGTCATCGCAGATAATAATATACAATTACTCAAGAGATTAATAAGCGATAATAAAGTTTTTCGAGAATAAATTGAAAAAAATATTAAGACCAAAGGGAGATTTCTTACTGTAAAGGTTGTTGATGACGGTTGCTAGACAATGGCGCGTTCTGTGCCGTCGACGTAGACGGCACGCTAGCACGGTGAACGTGCACCTGATGCATTTGCAATTGATTCGCGTCCTCACCGAGAAACGAGCATCTCGAACACTGCCTCCTGTTATGCACCTTTAGAACATGCGTGGCTAGACGCTCTGCTCGCGCTGCTTTGTACTCGCACAAAGTGCAAGCAAATGGCTTCGTGTGAGTGTTTAGGTGTCGTTTTAGACACCAGTTATCAACTCCGCTCCAGGGGCAGTACAGACAGGTGTACCTTAATATTAATATTAATATTAATATTTCAACGTGACATCAAGTTGAACTTAAAAAATTACAAATACATTAAGATAGAACGCTAAACATCGCGCTTCTTTTAAACGCAAAAATTTTTAATAATATAAATTTGACACAATTAAATATAATATGTAGAAATTAATAAAAAAAAAAAAAAGAAAAAAGAAAAAGAAAGCAATTCGAAAACGGTCGGCTGTGAAGCATACCTTCGTTCCTGTGTGCTCTTGGAGCCGCCTTTAAGATGACTCTTGCTATTGCATCCGCCGTTTTGCACACGTCTGCCCGTATTACAATTATTCGCGTCGGATTGCACGATACCCGTCGGGGAGGGCATGATTATCGCTTGGTGGAGGCCCGTGGTACCGGTGCCGGTGCTGGTGCTTGACGTGGCAGCGTTTGGTTGCAACTGATAGCCCTTGTTACTAACAAAACCGAACTGATTGCTCATATGCTGCTGCTGCTGCTGCTGCTGCTGCTGCGGCTGCTGCTGATTACCCACGTTCACGGTAGCCGTCGCCGCGGACGTATCCTGTTGCAGCGGCTTAGGGGCGGTCGTTCCTACCGGTCTCCGTATCCTCGCTACTTCGTACGTGTGGTCGCGATGCATCCTCAAAAAGTGCTTCTTCACGTGATCCGCGCGATTAAAGGGCTTATAGCACATGTAGCAGTGAAATGGTTTTTCCTCGCGATGAATGTTCTCGTGTCGCGTATAAAGATCCCGTCGATCCGTCCCGTAAGGACAGCACGGACAAGTATAACGTTTACCGCTCGTCGATGCCGCGACGGGAGAAGATATCGGGGTTGCGTTCTGCGATAATGTATAATACTTTAAAATCGATTTTAATCTGATCAAAAAAATGCACAATGTAATGCAAAAGTAAAAAAAAATTAACTGGATACGTTTAAAAAAATCATTCAAATTGCATTATCATTATTTTTGTTTTTGTAGAAACTTATTAAAAAAAAAAATTAAATTTGTTTTATTAATTATATTGGAATACAAGTAGATCTAAATTAAATGAATTATTTATATTCATTCAAGCTGTTTTAGAATATTCGAATATTCGAAAGTAATGATATGGTATGAATGTAATACCTGCAAATGCTGAGGCGCAGGGGCAGATGGCAGTTCTTGCAAGAGGAAGCTCGATGTAACCGGCAGTAAAGCCGCAGGTACGGTTTGCGTTTCTTGGGTCCTTCGGGAGGGAGGGGCCGCTCTTTCGGCGCGTTCGCGGAGTCTTTCTAGGTACATGACCAGGTCTTCGATTTTAAAGTCCGATTGCAAGTAATCTTTGCGCGGCGAATGATGCCGGTTCCTACTGCTGTCGGCTAGGATTCTCGATGGATGATATTCCATAAAGTGCTCGGCTATTTCCCGTGGACCGTTTGACATTATGTCGCCTGTTTAATTAAAATTAATTTAATATGTGCTAAACTCATAATTTTTTTTTTCTATTATTATTTCGGAAATTGTTTTAATAAAAAAAATCTTAGAATTAATATTATTTTTTCCCCACTTTAGTAATTTTCTTCGTTTCGTACCACTAAATCTATTAAATTCAAAAATAGCCATGGTACTTATAGATCGGTTTTTCCATCACTCAAAATGACACGTTTAGTAATTAACGGCGGGACCTTCCTCACTATCCACCCCTATTAATCAACTTATTTTTATCCCACGCTGGCTAAAGTTTTTACACTATCGGATAGAAAATTACTCGACTATACTTCGTGTGCTCTATCGATCTAGACCTTTAAGCGCGAGATTGTAAACAAGTTAGCTTAACAAAATTTTTTTTTAAAAAGGTTTGTACGATGTGTGCTGCTAGGTACGCTCTAGTGTGCATGTTTCTTATTCGGCGTGTGATATTATGCAAGAGGGAATATTTCTTCCAGCATATTTACCGCACTCGTCACACCGCCACATCGCTTTTCCCGCATGGTAAGCCGCGATTCGACTCCCATCGGTTCCTTTAAGCGGCTCGTCTTCGTACGTCCAGTTTCCATCGTCACTGCCATCGGTACCATTTCCGGTATCTTCGTCGTTTTTATAGGATGTTTCGAATTCGTTCTGTACGCTCGAGGCTATGCCAACGAAATTGCGCTAAATTATATTAAGCTCTTCGTGCCTAATGGCAAAAGAAACTTATCGCGCTTTTACGAAACAAAGCACTCGTTAAACCGTGCCGATCCGATAATTATCGCGGGACAACTTGACGAAACAAATGCGATTTCAAACATTTAACTACATTGTCAGCTTTAATCTCATTTCCCTGACTGCTGAAAATAGGTAAATAATTTTGGAAATAAATTCATCTAAAAACAGTTTCGAACAAAAGTTCGTAAAAGAATACGTCAACGATTCTTGCCGATTGTTCGCCACTATCAACGCGTTTTGTATAAGAAAAATATATAGATAACCAGTAAAGTAATTTATTCTAAACGATTGTACGAGGAAAAAGAAAGAACAAAAAAAAAAAAATCTTATCATTCACTTACTTTTGTGATCAGGATCCTCCCCGTAAAGTTTCTTTGTAATTTCTCTAAACATATCTTCGTAGTCCATTCTGGTACCATTTCCTTCCATTTTAAGGGACTAACGGTTACTCAGTGTGTCCAGAACAATAAACCTTTCTTATCCTCAAGGGTAAGGTATGCAGCATTTATCTACCTGCATCGGAGTCCGTCACCAAATCTAAATACAAAAAAAAAAATTTTTGGTTCTTAGGAAGTTTTTCGCAAATCATTTACAAGCTATCTTTATTATATTGTTGAAAAAGCTTCGATCATAATGCGATTAGTGTACTGCGTTGAAAAAATTATGCGTAATTGTGAAAAATATACGAATGTTCGTGATTTGCGTCTCATAAAAATTAATTTCCACGGTATTATATGATGCACAGAGTTGTAATTAACGCTCGGAAAAAGACAGGGAATAATGTTATCATAAAAGATATTTTTTTCTGAAAATGATATTTAAAATTGTTGGAAGTTCTTTAAATTTAAATATTATGCGCGACTATTTAATCATCGTCCTCGCAGTTAAGCATCGTTTGTAGCAGGCTTGTTGATCGATATTAGCAAATAACCTTTATATTTCTCTTATTTGAACGATGTGTACAACGTTTATGTACGATCAAACACGCGAGAGAACGTGAACTTCGAATGTTAAAGCATTTTAACGACTTATTCGTAATGCGCTTAAAGTAATTACAAGAAGATTACAGAATTAAGGCGGTTTTACACGTGTGTAAAATTTCATAACGCATATCTTAATGACTCCTGGAAGTTGCTATGAGATTAGATAGAAAATGTATGAGCGATACGACAACCTAACAAGTGAGTCAGACGGTTCGAGGGAGCCATATCTCTCCAACGATCAATAATGGAGAAATGCAATGTAAAAAAAAAATTTTCATGTACTCAACGTTCTTTTTATCGACCTCGCGAATAGGTTTTTTAGCCTTTGCGCCACCGAATCTGAATATGCATTGGTATATTTTAATGTCGTTTCTTTTGCTGTTATAAATACCGTGTTTTAATTGATTTCGATCGCGTGATACATGCACACGGTTTTACCGCTAGATTCCGCAGGGGTGGCGACAGCATCCGGAAAGAGGAAGGAGCGAGAGTGTATTGATCGTCACGATTGCTGTTGGAGTAACTGAGAGGGGGTGACTAGCAACCCTGATGCCAGGCCCTATGCCGTGTATGCGTGCGCATACACGAGAATCAGCTGTGTGCATGTACGCGGAGGGGAAAAGGACGAGAGGGAAGGGCGAAGGGGAGAGCAGAAACGTTTCTATGCGTGGAAGGGGTTACTGCGAGGAATAAATCAATATGCCCCTCCGCCACCGATCGAGGGCACGTTCCCTAGAAACGACAGATGGTGGAACGTAGAGGGTATATCGTAGAGTGGAGTTTCAGCGTTTCCGCGCCGGTTGAGAACCTCTACTTTATGGCGCAGAGAGAAGCCTGAAGGGAGGAGAAGGAAAGATGACACAGCGGCGGGAACACGGTCGGTTAGGAATAAAGGCAAAGACACAGTCCTCGGGAAAGAGAGAAAGAGTCGGGCGGGACGGATGAGGCGAAGCGGAATGAAAGAGCGAGAGGGAATAATGAAGAAAATGAAGCGGGAGCGGGAGCGAGAGAAGACACTTGCGCGGTGCTCCATTCAAATCCATCCGGAAATTATTGCCGACTAACCAAGGACGTCAGGCAGGTCTCCTCCGCGCCCGCGCATGCACATGCACGCTCGTGCACGCACACACGCGTGTACGGGCCGAAAGATCCCTTCTTTGCGCTCCACTCTTTCGTCTCGGCTCGCCGTCGCTTCTGCGACGCGGCGGGTCGCGCGCAAGATCGCTTTTCGTTTGTAACGCGGCGGGTCGCGCGCCCACGCCGCGAAAAGGGTCGCGAATGCCGCTCGCCCTTCGGCGTCGCGTACGATATCGCGGCCGCCCCCGCGCGCACACGCGCGCTCCCGGAACACACATGGACGACCGGCACCTCTCTCCGTCTGTTTCACTGCGCGCTGCCCGTTGGAACACCGACGAACACACGAACGCCGAGACGTTGCACATATAGCCGCGCGCTCCGCGCGTCTCGATGGGTATTCGCGTGCGGCCTATTCGCGATACACAATACGTCGGCCGCGGCAGCGGCCTCTCATCTCGTTCGCGCCGCGCGGCACGTCACACTCGCACACTCCGTTCCCGGTCTTTGCTCGCACTCCCCTTTGCGACAGTTGGTTTTCGACGCACGACTCGCCGCGCCCGCCGAAGGAAGCGGAGCGGCGTTCCCGTCCTCGACGAAGGCACCGATCGAGGATCTCGCGTTGTACTGACGCTGGACGGCGATGACGCTGAACACGACGGCGGCTCACGGCACACAAACGCGTGGTAGAATACACAGACGGGCGGATGAGTCGCAGATGCGGGGAAACGTGCTCGGCTCTTGCGAGATACGTACCTTTTCTTACGGCGAGGCTCCTACAACGAGGACTAAGTGCAAGACGCTCGACGAAAATCGTTGTTCGAGGAAACGTTATGCTGGTTCGGTTGCAGGTTGTTTCCTCGACGGCAGCCGGGTGGCGAGTGGGTGGGCAGGCGGGGTGGCAGGCGGACAGAAGTGGGTGGCTCAGGCGGGTTGTGAGAGCAGTGGCGTGTGGGTGGATGGCGTGAGGGAACCCAATACCACCCTCCTCGCCCATTCAATCCTCCAGCATTAGGGGGAGCAGTCGAGCCTGTTTCCCTTCCCCTCCCTCCCACCATACACCCAACGGTCCACCACACACCAACAGCTGGCGACGATAGACCAGACCTCGCGCGTCTGTGTGTAGACTCTGTCTTACACGTATGTACTCACACTACCAACCATACCCGCCCTCGACCCTACACGTCCGTCTCTCCGCAGTTCTACACGTGTTCACGACGCAGCCGAGCACTCCAGGGGCGAATTAGGTAGTGAAAAGGACGAGGAGGGGGAAGGGGAGGCAGGCTCCGAGAAGACCTTTCAAATCCTTTTTCGGAGAACCTCTAGAAAGGCCTAAAACTCTGGAATGCTCGCTTGAAGAACCCCTCTCAGCATGTCGCTAGCTCCCTGCCTTCATTTACTTTTGAAACTGTACGACGTTTCTGGAAAGAGAAAGTTGGAGACAAAAGCTTTTGTTGCGGGGTAACGGAAAATTTTTTTCGCAAAGAAAAAAGAATGAATGGTCCGAAAGCGGCTGGTAGTTTTCCATAAAACTTCTCCCCAAGTTGTCGTACTTGACCGAATAGCTTCCATAAAAATTGCTAACGATATTGTTAACAAAACACGCATGGAGATCATACTCGCGCCAGATAAATCGAAATATTTTATCACCCTTACATAAAATATATGAATAAAAAGTCGCTAAAAGTATCTCTAATTTATTCGAGCTCGAAGAATAAAGTTGGGCGGATCGAAATTAAGTTTTTAACATCAGTAGCTTCGCGTCTAGAAGACGTTGCCCGCGAACGTAACCGCAAAGCGCAAGGGCACTGATATCAGAAGTCTGCTTCAGCCGATAAGCAAGCAGTCGACCAAACCGACCGTTTTCCAGAACCAGTTTGGGCTCTGGGGTCGGCATTCTTGCCGGGTTCCCTACCGAGAGTACGAGAAGCGCTGTACCAGCGGCCTTCATTTACATCCCGGTCGGCGTTACCATGCGTAACGTTCCGTGACGCGGGTCTGAAATTAACTTCCATCGCGTCGCTTCGTTATCGCGCGGCCGGAGGCCGCCCCTCGCGCTGGATCGCTCACCGGGCGCAGCATCCGAGCGGTGCATGCATCTGCATCCGCGTCCGAGAGTCGCAATTGAGGAGCGACGTCGGCGTATTGATCTTCCCGCCCCAGCTTCAGGCATTCCCTTACGCTCGCGCGTCGTCGCCCGTCTCTTCCTTACGTGGACGCGAGGCGGAAAAAACTCACGGAGGGATGATGATGTCTGGTATTGGTCGCGGTCGCCGTGATCGATCGGACGCGGCGCCCGCAAACGGAAGGAGGAGAACGGGCGCTTCTCGCGGCCGCGTGAAGAGAGAAATTTCCGCTCTCGCGCCATGAACGCGGAACTACTTAACTTAAAAGCCGCTAAAACGGCGACGTACCAAGGTCGTCGGCACGCCGGTCGCGAGGAACGGAGGTGGGAAAAATGAGATTTTCCCTCGAAAACGCAATATCCCTAAAATACACGCGGAGAGGATTTCCATAAAAATCTGAGCGCGACGACGACGACTACGGTGGCGGCTCGTGTCTATTTATTTTCGCGCATAAACATCTCCTTTCAGAATGCGACGGTATTTATAATTACGTGAGAGCTTTGTATCCATATTTTGCAAAAATATCCTCGCACCGTTGCCACAAATGCGTTTTGCTTTCGCTTTCTTCTAGTTCTCTTATATCACTTTTATTATTAGCTGTTTATTAATCTATTATTAACTGCGCTTTATATAAGATTTAAAGTTCATCGAAAGTACAGCAGTCACAATCTGTCAGGAATATATATTATTTTAATTTTCAGCACTCCCGACCCCGTCAGCTCTCGTTAAAATTGACGCAGGATTAAAAATTGTAAATTATTATTTTTTAAATAGAATTATATTTGATTTGAGAATTATACGTAATTCCATTAACGAAGAGACTTATTTAATTAATAATAGCTTAAAAATTATGAAAGGTTGACATGAAAAAAATATAACGAAACGTAAAAAAACCTTAACAAGATTTCCTTCAGTTCTTCCATTTAATGGCGAGAAGAGAGGGGCAAAAAGTAATTATTAATTTTTTAATACCATACACTTTCGCGCTTCTACTTGTGTGCCGAGCCGCTAAAGCTTGCATTCGAAAAGCACGACAATTAATTTGTCCCCCGGGTATTGACTATTCCGTCACGGGTGTTGTCGCCAGACGTTATCATTTGAGGGATCTTCCAGCGTCTGTAACATTTCCGACCGGTCCCGCGCTCTCGCAGTATCTGGCTCTATCTTTGATCCCCTGTTCTCCACCCTGAAATCGCATGCACGCGGATTTCCGTCGTCGCGACCGGTCGCGCGATCGCTCGTCGTGACGGCGCCTTGTCTCTGCGATCAACGGGTCATTCGCACGTTAGAATCACGAAGCACGAGCACCGTCGCCGCGTTCGCGGCGCTCGTGCATCGGCCGATGGCTTCGAGCATCGCGTTGGCGTCGGCGTTCTGCGATGGTAACGGCGTTGGCGTCGGCGTCGGCGTCGGCGTCGGTCTGCGGAAAAGCGTCCGCGTCGGGTAGCTTCGCGTCGCGGCGCTTCGCGTCGGCGTCGCTGGAATCGTCCGCGAGACTGGCGGACAGTGGTGGCCAAGGCACCGTATGAGCGCGTGTAACCGCCATATTGGCCGAACTCCGGACGACAGCTCCTCGCGGGTCGCGGGGCTTTAAAGCTTTCCGGTGGCTTTCCCGATCGTTGCCCGCGTTGGCCCGGCCGGAATAACGATAGAAGACGTACGTAAAAGTGGCGCGAGAACGGGCGATTCTTCGCGCGTAGGAGAAGGCCGCGAGAAAAGGTCGCGTAACAATACCGGACACGTCTTCAAACGTCGCATCGCGCAGTGAAAAAGAGCTAGAGAGAGAGAGAGAGAGAGAAAGAGAGAGAGAGAGAGAGAGAGAGAGAGACCGAGAAAGATAAAGATAAGATACAACACGCGGACGCAACGGTGATAGTGTTCCGAACACTCAAAGCGAGGGAGAATTGCGTCGACTGATCGCGATTCAAGCACCGATGACAACCTACCCTGGGCGTGCCTCTCTCTCTTACGAGTCCTATCATCCGAGAGCCGTTTTAATCGGGGCTGGCTCTCGCGTCGGATTCTCTCTACACGTCGTTTCTGTTCCGTCACATTAATTGACGGCAGCTGATGCGTTCCCGAAACGAAGATCTACGGAACGTCGGTGTGCGTTGAAACAAAAAAAAAAAAAACCGGCAGCACGATGCACGTTAAAATTGCACGGGGGAGGCCCGCCAGCCTCCGCGATTACTACCGATAAATCCGAACATCTTCCCGAAACGAATCTTCCCGAGAAGGTAATCCGCGCGACCGGCTCCGTGGACGTAACGCTTGAGCCGGAAGTCTTCCGACGGGATACCGAGCGGTCAAGCAACGAGAAACGAGCTCCGAGATAGTCTTCAGCAGTCTACTTTGCCGGCGTAACAACGCGCGGGTCTTCGTCTCTCCCTTTGGTCTCGACTGCTGCAAATCAATAACCGGCGCATCGACTCCGCTTCACTTTCCCTCTCTCTCTCTCTCTCTCTCTCTCTCTCTCTCTCTCTCTCTCTCTCTCTCTCTCTCTCTCTCTCTCTCTCTCTCTCTCTCTCTTGTTCTCTTGTTCTCTCTCTTTCCTGTCTGTCTTACCAATATTTCACGCTCTTACTTTCAACGCTCTTTCTGATTCCTGACCAAACACGCCGACATTCTCTATTCTCCTTCATCTTCGTCTCCTATTCTCCACCTCGCGCCTTCTTTTGCGCTCGCGCGCGAAATACGCGACACGGGCGCCTGTCAGCGCGATCAACAACATCAAGAATACAGGCGTCAGCATCAGCGACGGTTCGAGCCAGCGGCGAAGACATTTAAGATTTGCCAGCACCTCGCAACATCTTCCGACAGGCGCGCGAGAGCCTATTTATAATTCCGTCAAGCGCGCGGCACGAAGAGCGAAAATCGCTGCGTCGTGCGCGCGTCCACCCCGGGTCAATCACGAAAGGAGAAAAAGATATGTCGACGTGAAGTCAGCGCTGGCTCGAGAGCGTGGCACGGCGCGACGCAGCCGCACCTTTAAAACCGCGTAATCGAGAAATGTGACGAGCCGATCGCGTGCGACGTTCTTGCCGTCGTCATAAAGTTCAAAGATTCGGACACGGTTGGTTGACCGTTTCGCGGCGGAGCCCGAGACGCATACGTTCCGATCATATTGCGTTCATCCCCGAGAGTAAACGCCATCGGCATCGGAGGGATCTCTACTTCCTGCTCCTTTCCGCCGTGGGTCCTCGCATCCGCGCATTCACGCCTGCCTTTCTCTCTGTCTCTCTCTCTTTCTCTCTTTCTCTCTCTTTCTTTTTCCCCCCTGTTCTCTCCTACCTCTCGTCCGACCGACCAGTCGATCCGCGCGCGCGGCTGTCCCGTTAAGAGGAAGGGTGGAGGGCGCCGCGAGAGGGTGACAGTGGTGGAATGGTATCGTGGCGCGGGTGGCATTAACGAGGAGCATCATCGAGGGAAAGGCGACGGACAATCGGTAGCGGCAGGAAGCGGAAGAAGGCGGGAAATGGATGAAATATCATGCGCGACGTCGACGACGTAACCCTCCGCTTCACGTTGGAGTCCGCCGTTGTTCAGTGTCGTCGCGCGACGTCGCCATCACCGTCGACGTAGTAGCGCCTCGCCCGATCGCGAGGCGAGGAACCTACACGGCGGTTGGCCGCTTTTGGTGGTGCGCGTACCTATGTGTCCGTCCGCGTGAAGGGTTCGTGCGCGCTGGGCTGTTACGCGCTTTCGGCCAAAGGGCACTGATGCGCGCTGGGAGCATGCGGGCTTCGGGCGAGGCCCGGCGAGGCGGCACCGCGGGAGGACCGGGCTAAAGGAACGATCGCGTATCGGAAGGGACACTCGCGTACGCGGGCACGGTGCGTCCGCGGCCGTGCCCGCACCCGCGCCCTCGCATCTCGGCGTCGCGCCGGTCACGCGCCGATTAGTTCGTTCCCGAGGACGCGGAAAGCGAGCTGGGCTCGCTTTCGGACGCATGGAACATGATAGAGGTAAGGGCCAAAGCGTTAATCGCGACTACGCGTTTCCCCTCACACCCCGTCCCTTGAGAAGGGCACAAGACTCAGCACGGAATAGTAATGGAGTCGCGCTGATCTTCGCCGTAAGCCAGCTCGACTCGCTGCCGTGGTGGTGCACAATGGCCCTTGCGAATCTCCGACGAGCAATTTCGTTTCCGCGATACGCGAGATCTCCGTAGCCGCGACGGTAAATATTCTACGCGCATCCCTGACGCAATTGACGATCTAATTTTTCAAGCTCATGAGGCCTTTTTTTTAATTCGGTAACGCGCACGTAAACAAGGCAGCCAGATTGAATATTGAAAACCAATTGCATTCGACCGTGCTTAAATTATCTCAATATAGAATTGGATTATTGCAAATTAGTTCCGAAATAGCGTGGTGCAATAACGGTGAACGGAAAGGGACTCTATTATGGCTGGCTGAAAATCTCGCGCGAAATACCTGCAGCCGTTCGTTCAACGCTCACGTACGGGCATAACAAATTTCATTTATATGGATATGCGCATACGCTCGCCCCGATCGAAATAAATTCACGGGATTATCGGGCGAAGCTCGCGTGGAGGGAAACGGGGGTCGCACGTGCTTCGCGATTGCGTGCTACGTTAAGCCGACATACCATTGGGCCATTGACATGTTGACGCAGCTATGCGTAAACACTATCACCGTTTCAGAACCGTTTTAAACGCAATGACAGTGTTTGCGGCCGAACGCGTAATGAGAAAGAATCGACATTCAAATTCGTCCCCGAGAGCTGTCGATCCTGGCTCGCGCTAAAATTCACTTCTCTGCAAACAACCTAATAATTAAGCAATCGATAGGAATCAATAAATAACTCGCTCCTTATTTCCATTAGAAATAATTTATTAATAATTTTTAGGTAATTATATATCTTAAAATTAAAAAAAATTAATGATTTAGTCTCGCAGGTACGTGGCTTGAAAATAATTTCAGCGTACTTGACGCGTTTTTTTTTACATTTCTCGCCGTACTCTTTAAACCGCGAATCTCTCGTAATGCCTATCGAAAGGTGCATAAACCGCGATGCGCCAGCCGGTTTTTGCGCGCTTCGACTTCCGGTTTCCATTTCCCGGTAGCTCTAAATCACCGGCGCTCGTGTGGATTCGCGTCCGATTTACATTATCGCGGTATAAGCGACCCCGATTGTCGATCTCGTTCGATTTCCCGTCCCCGGTTGCACCGCCTCGCTCTTTCTTCTCCTCGCACGGCTCATTCGTATGCACCACCACGTTTACTCGCGGATACACGTGTATACTTTACGCTCGCTGTTTATCAACCGCTGCCCACATCCCCTATAAGCGACTGTCCGATGTAGTCGTTATCGCGCGAGGCCGCACGGAGAACGGGTCATCGATATACGGCGCGGTGTAAAAATAAAAGGGCCGCACGCGGTTTACGTGCATCGTGTACAGGCGCACGCCCCAAACTTCGTTCCGCGAATCTCCGCTGCGTTACGAAAGAAAGCGGTCGAGTCGCGCCCGAATCTCTTTCTCGAGGCTTAGACGCCGTAATAAATTTATATCCTCCGACTTTTCTCCGTTTATTCAAACATTTCTCTTTCGAATATTAAAAAATACAGGGAAGAACTCTTAGTGACGCGCGGTTGATTTTCTTCAATACGAGCTCTCGACGGTCTCTCTCGTTCACAATTTTTTTTATATTTTTCTTTTTATCGCTGCAAGTTTAAAAAGAGGCAGGAAAAAAAAACCGGATTATCGGGCTCGTTTCTCCAAACCTCGGACGTGCCGCGAACGGAAATTGAGAGATGTCGAAACTTATTAAGGAGCGATCGGAAATACCGATTTCGAATTGAGATCGCGTTCTTAAATATGGCATTAAGAGTTTAATCCTCTCCTTAGACTTTCTCCGGGAATCCAATATCGGTCAGCTCAGCCGTCTGGCTATCATGAATTTTAAATACCGGAGACCTCGAACGGAACAGCGAACGGAAGAATAATAAATCTCCGGCTACATCTCTCACTTCGATATCGCCGGGCCGCGCTGAAAATACAAGCCAATCGATACGTGCAGCTGAGCGTACGACAATCATATCCGAACTAATTGGTTGCTTTTTGAGTGCTTATGTGTCAATTATCGTGCAACCAGCTTATTTTCAATAAAACCGAACTTCATCGCACAGACGCAGATACTATTCTTTCCTTAAGATTTATTTATGAACCGTTTAAATGGGAACTTAACGAGCGCAGCTCTGCCTCGTATAATCGCAGCTCTCAAATAAAATCTCGTCCCGACGTGTAATACGAAATCTCGTGCTCTGAAAATCTTTCTGAATCGTTTTTATAATTATCCTCGCAATAAATATGATTTCGCGGCGATGCCGTTAACGTAGCGTAGAGAGTCTCGTCGTTATCAATCCACATTCGAGGGCGTGTTCCCGAAAGGATTTCGTAACGTCAGGTCCTACTTCGCGCAAACAAATCGCGGAGATCGACAAGTGATCCATTGTGTTCCGGAAACCACGAATTTAGTAGGGTTATTCTTGGCGGCGG
This sequence comes from Cardiocondyla obscurior, assembly GCF_019399895.1. Lineage (NCBI taxonomy): Eukaryota > Metazoa > Arthropoda > Insecta > Hymenoptera > Formicidae > Cardiocondyla > Cardiocondyla obscurior. The sequence continues at coordinate 2,152,030 of NC_091866.1, forward strand.
GACAAGCCCGTTCGCACGTGTTGCGCGAATTCAGAGGGCGGATGTCGCTTCCAGATGTCGAGTGGACTTGGTGCTACCGCAATGGGGATCGGCGTTAGTCACGGAACCGGCGGCGAAGGTGTAACCGGTGGTTGTCGCCTCCGTGCCCAGAACCAGGGCCAGGCTTCGGGGTCCACGATGCAGCACAGTAATCCGCAACAGTCGTCTCAGCAGCAATCGCAGCAGCAGTCGCAGCAGCAGCAACAGGCGCCCGCGTCGCAGCAGCAGTCGCAGCAACAGCAACGCCAGACGGCCGGATTCACGGGCCGATCGAAGAAGGACAACTGTTGCCTGTGCTGGTGCTGTTGCTGCAGTTGCTCGTGGTACTATCGATCTTATCTGATCGCGTATCATACATCGATGCGATCAATCCGGGGAAAATTGCCGATTGATTGAAAAATCAACGGCACCTTGTTCCATCTTCATAACACTTGTTTAACATTTTTTTAATAATCGCTTTTTTACCTGAGAAATTTTTATAACTTTTTTTTCTTTAACTAAACAAAATATTTTTGCTGTTTGTTAGATTTTTAAAATTTAATTTATGTACGCTAACAAAATAGTTTTTTTTATTATTATTAATTTTTTTTTTGTTATAGTATAACGTTTACATTGATCGCACCAATGTATGAAACGTTTTATTAAATGATAAACGATACTCGATTTATGCGACAATGGACAAATTGTTGACGGGCACAAAGAATGGATCCCCGAATCGCGCGATAGCGAGTTACGGAAAAGTCAGCGCGCGGAGTTCTCATTGTAATCACCCGCGTAAGATACAGATGAAAACGAGCGGCGCGCGCTATTATCGTTATCGCGCGGCTATTTTCGCGCTTACTTCATCTACCGAACCTCTTGCCATTGAAACGATATCGGTCCATTGTCTCTAAACTCCCGCGTGTGATCCATTTATTGCCATGCAGACGTGCCTACATATTGCCTTTCTGTGTTTCATGCCGCAAGTAGGAATAAATGGTAAGCAGGCCACGGACTGCATGCGTTAATGCTTGTTTGTTATGCCGATGACGATCCTATCGTAATGCACGTTACGGCACGCAGAAAAACGGGGTTATGCACATACCACGCCGTCCTCCCTGCGCGAGCCATCTCCGCGGATTGTACTCTTTCTGGGCCGGCATCGACGCGAAAGAGTTCATCCGAGACGCAGTCGCATTTCTTGAAAAAAGCCCCGTAGTACACAGCCGGCGTAATCAGGCACAAAGAATCGGCCTCCCAATGACCCGGTTTTACGCCCGCCATCGACGCGACTAATATTTCCCATCGCGATTCGATGCCGCCCGGAATCCTCGCGTCACTTCGCATCTCGCTCCCGATTAAATTAACTATTTCGATCGCCAGCCTATTCATTATCATTCCTCATTGCACATTCGCCGGGAGTTGCATTCCTTCCCTTGGCCGGTCTCGTATTATATATCTCCTTATTTCCCGAGGTCACCGAGTTTGATATTCATTCCCCGCCGCCTGCCATTACTTTCGCGCCCGCATTCTTCCGCTCTCACTATTTCAAATTACTCTCACGTTATTAACAATAAGCGAGGGGTTCCCGGCGTGATTCTAACGTGCGCTGTCGTCACAGTTTGGCGGCGGTCGGCAACAATTCGACGGGTACCGGCGGCGCGGGCGATCAGGGAAAGAAGAAGGGCAACGCAGGGGTCGGCGGCGAACACGGCAGCGGCATCAGCGTCACCGACTTCGCGGGTGCAGGTGCGGGCAACGGTCTCGACGGCCTCGACGGCCTCGACGGCGGCCTCGAGCGGTGCAGCTTGGAAGAGGTCCGGGCCTGGGGCTCGTCCTTCGACAAACTGATGAAGAGCGCCGCTGGTCGCAAGCTCTTCAGGGAGTTCCTCGTGAGCGAGTACAGCGAGGAGAACATCGCCTTCTGGCTCGCTTGCGAGCAGCTCAAGAGAGAGAGCAATCCCGAGACGATCGAGGAGAAAGCGCGCTTCATTTACGAGGATTACATATCTATACTTTCGCCAAAAGAAGTGAGTCGATTAGAACACTTGGAGAATGAACAATATTATAAACGAGTATTTTTATATTAATTTACACTATCGGCAACAGTTAGTTATTTTTTTTTCAAGATGTATTCGCCCCTGTTTTTTTTTCTTTCTTTCTTTTTTTTTTTAATTGATCAACTCGGTTTGTTATCGCTTGCTTTTCCGCGCAATCATCATAGTTTTAATAAAACTTCGCTCATAGTGAAATAGAAAATAGCATATTACATTTTGATAACGAAGTGTAGTTATAAATATTTTACGCAGCGCTTGGAGGTACGCGATATTGACGCGAAAAAAGAAATGGTTTTTATTCCCCGGGAAAAATACGCTCTGCTATTAGTGCATGCGATCGAAGTCGAGATACTATCAATCCCTAGAAATATGTAAGCAGTCTCCAACGTAACCGTCTATGTAGTTATTAAAATAATCGCATCATGCGCAGCGTCGGGTGATCGGTATCTGGCTACTTTGAATAGCCCGTGCGATGCATTACAGGCGTTTGCAAATTTCACAGCGCAAAATAATTCCTTTGCTTCCAGAAGGGTTAGAATCACCGACGGTGGAATCGATAGGTGTTATCGCATGTGCCACCTAATTACGCCGTTTTATCGGGAAAATCGAATGTGCGCGGGAATTAAAAAGGAAAGAAAAAAAAAAAGAGAAACTGGGCAGCGAAATACAGTTTGAAGAGGGACGTACTTTCGCGATGCAGAGTTTCGTTTCACAAAAGCTGCGAATGCGCGTGACTGATTTCTTCCTTATTAACCGACTGACCTGGTGACCTAGTAACCGCTTTAACGACTTATTCACCCAAACGGGGCGAATGCACGAACCTGCTTTTTCCATTCGAACGTTACAGCAAATTGTACAATGCACGGTACAATTCCGTGCATTATTGCAATCGCTCAGATAATTTTACGAGATAACGTAAAAAAAAAAAAAGATGCCGAAGGTACCTCGCGCAACGTGCTACGGCCTATAATTCTCGGAAAGCTTTTTTTTTTCGTTATTGTCACCAGCTTCGAATATATCGGCGACCGGCCGTTTTTGCGATCCAGAAAGATGGTCGCAAAAATTGATCAAAGGGCTTACATATCAGCGGCCTATTTATTTTAGAAATGTATTGTACATTATTTTACAGATAGAAAATAACGCAAAGTTTTTTTAAACTAATCGTCCCTGTCGTTTGTGTTCGTAGGTGAGCCTGGACTCGCGAGTGCGGGAAATCGTGAATCGCAACATGGTGGAGCCTACGCCGCATACCTTTGACGAAGCGCAGCTGCAGATCTACACCCTCATGCATCGGGACTCGTATCCGCGATTCGTTAACAGCGAGCTTTACCGGAGGATGGCAAGAGTGACGAGCAGCGGTCCGCCCAGTCCGAGCAGCGGGCAGGAGCACAGCGGGAAGGCGAAGAGCAAACGGGGGGCAACGTAATCGTGATCGTGACGGTCCAGGGACGTCGGAGACGCGGACCAAGATCGTTAAAAAAAAAAACCAAGCATCTTTATCAAAGTCACGATCGGCCGGAGCGGTTCGACGGGGGCTCGCAACACCCTCCGTCGAAGCCGAGGAGAAAGTCGCCCGAGCGGACATGGCTGACGGGAGGCAGAGAGAGATCCCTCGCAAGAGGGAATCCCCCATCCCCTCGGGTGGACGACGGGCTTTCTGGCCTCGCGTCAGATTGCTCGCGCGGAAGCCGGGAGCTTGTTCAGTGATTCGCTCTTCCACGCGAAGGCGCAACGGGGCCATGTAATCGCGTTCGCCATTGCACGCGAGCCATTACGACTACCGAAGACGTTAATGATTATGATGATGATAACGACCGGACTGAACGTGCGACAAAAATCGCGATCGCGGTCGGTCGCGTAGGTCATAAGTCGCGGCGCTCCACTTTCCAAGGAGTTCGGTGCGGATGCACGCGGGACGGCGGATCGTAGCCGGAGGAAAGGTCGCGCGATCGCACGGGGATGGCGGGGCATCAATGCGAACACCATCGATCCTCCCGTGTCCATCGATCACCGAGCCCGGCAGTCTCACTCTCGTCGTACTTGTAACCCGCAAGCTCGAACAGGGGACCGACTCGGGCTCGCCTCTCCTTTCTCTTTCGCTCTTCTCGGCTTAAAAGCGAATTCGACTTGAATCACGTATACCTTATGTCTTTCACGAACCATTGCGAGTAGTCCAAGGATCCTCTAACTCTTAGCAAGCGTCGACGGTAAACGCAAACGGTGTCTTGCTATCGTTTTACCTCGCGAAATTCGCGCGTGTAAAAAGCGAAAAAAAAAAAAAAAAAAAAAATGTGTGAACGACACGATTCTAACTCAATTTGCCGCAGGTCAAGCAGACTGAAAGGGCCCGGCCGTTCGACTTCTAGGTCCAGCACGTTCGACAAAACGAGATGCTCACAATATAATACATTACTGTAATTAGCTGACGCGTTTTGGTGTTGAAGATGATGATCGTCACATATTTCTAGTCACGTCTGCTCGATCGAAACTCCGCGGATTCGCGAGTCGAGCTGTCGCGAAATAATGGACACTTGACCCGCTATCAGGACGCAATTGATCCCGAACGTATTTTATCGCGATTGTGTCCTTTGTGATCTTAAGATTAACGCGCGTGACAGAGATTCGTCGAGAATGTCGCGTGTCCTCGTGAATATAGGTTTAATCTGCTCAAGATCGAACTTACTGTTTTCTCTCTTCTCTCTCTTCTCTTCTCTCTGTTTCCCTCCCTTCTCTCCTCTCCGTTTATTTCTGCTCTTTTTCTCTCTCTTCTCTCCTGCTTTTCTCTTTCTCTTTGCATCTCTCTCTCGTTTCCGCGACGTTTATCTTCCACGAATGGGGGGGGGGATGAGGGGGGAAAGAACCGAGTCAACATCGTCACACAGCCCGCTGTAACTTCAGGGTAACGTATCATAATGCATTTTTTATCGCGCGCACTTTTCTATAATCGCCGGTAGTTCGCGAGTTTTTCTCCTCGGGGAAGACGGAGTTCCGAAATCGTGCGTGTTTGTTCGAAAAAGAAAAAACCAAAAAAAAATTAAAAAAATAAAAAAAAGAAATAAATAAAAAAAAAAAAATATATATATATATATATATATATATATATATATATATATAAACGAGGAGAGTGTCGAGAAAGAGAAAAGGAGAGAGAAAGGAAATCTTTGGCAACTAATATCTCGATTCGTTCGCTCTCGCGAATTTTTTACGGGTTACACCGATGGACAGGGATCTTCGCCACTTTCGCGTCATCTCCATGGTGAATATTGAGCTACTGCCAGCGAGAATACACCAAAGATCGAACGTGCGTCGTGAGCCAACCAACTTTTGACGACCGCCAAAAAGATAGACGACACCCTGCGCCGACACGAATCACACGCACACACGACTTACGCGACACACGCACGGTACCACAATTATACGCATACGGATACACGCGCACACACGTACCCACGCTGACGCGTACGCTCGTGTAGATCTAGTCATTGTCACGCGGAAACATGCAATCGTGGATAAAAAGGCCTAAATATGAGAGGAAACAAAAAAAAAAAAAAAAAAAGATACCAAGTGTCCCTCGAACTCGCGCGAAAAGTCGAGGCTGTCGCATCGAAATTGAACTATAGTCGTTGAGATGCACTGATAACAGCAGTAAAACAGTAGATACCGCGGAGAGAGACAAAGAGAGAGAGAAAGAGAGAGAGAGTGAGAGAAAGGTTTAACGAAAGCGACACTCGACGAAAAGCGGCGAGGCGTTGCGGTGCGGACGCAATCTTTTACCGCTAATTCATAAATCTAAGTATGGAATAGATTAAAATAAAAAATAAAATAAAGAAGGAAGACGCGACAAGAAACGCCCGAGCGTCGTCGACGTGCACAAGCGGTGCACAGACCCCCGAAAAAAAACCATAATCTCGCGCCGCGGCGTCCGCTCGCTATCAAAATTTCCTTTCGGCCGCGATGCGCTTCGACTCGAACGATCCACTTCACCCTCGGGCTTATCCCTCCGCTTTTGGAAGCGTTCACACGGACGATCCCTGTAGCGCGTTTACATCTGAGATCTCAAACGGTGCATAGCACACTGCGTTTGACAGTGACAAGTAACGCAAACGCCGCAGAGAGTCGTCTCGCGGTGTCGCGACGAGGTAGTTTGAGGCACGACTAATATTGAAACGCGAAGATTGATAGCCCGGTTTAATGTAAAGTATATCCACGAGGAAAGTTTCCCTAACGTTCGCACTTCGCGTTGGACGCAAATCACGCGAAACGAGTGTCAGATGTAGACCCGCCACCGCCACGCTTGGCACCTCGTCCTATCTCGCGTCACGGGACCGAATCCCTGCGCCGCGATCGGGAAGAGAGGACACGGGGTCCTGCAGGCTCAAAAAGAAAAAAAAAAAAAAAAAAAAAGAAAAGAAAAAAAAAAAAAAAAAGCTCGTATTACTCACGTACGTATTTCGTTTTTCCCTTTCCGAAACAATATACTCTCAGGAAATTCGCTGAAACGCATCGACGGACGACGTCACCCTCGCCGCGCAATGAAACGACCAAGACGAGCGACGGGAAGCTGGAGCGCATCGCGGCGCGCCCGCGCGATTACCACTCGCGACTATAGATCGGTATTGCACGTCGCGATGTAGGTAGACATGCGAACCATTATGCATAAGACGTAAAGCAAAAGACGCGCGCGGCCTTCCCCGAGGGTCAGCCGGGTGGCGCGGGACGATAACGCGAGCGCGCGCGTCTCTCTAGTCAAAATCGAAGTCGTCGGTATCGTCGCGAGCGGATAGCACAAGCGACAACACTCGCACAGTCAGTCAGCGTTTGGCTACTGCCCTGTAGATAATATATAGATAGGTATAATGAACGAAGAGGAATAATGATATATAAATATTAAAATATAAATATATATATATATAAATATATATATGTATATTATATATATATATAAATATAAAGAGAGAAGAAAATATATATATAAATATACAGAAAAATATGTGCTATGTTCCACATAGGTGCCGAATGCGAGCGTGCGAGAATAATCGTAAGGGAGAGAATGTGAGAGAGTGGTGCGCGAGTCTTTTTAATCTTCGATACTTTGTGCGACGCGAGGGCAGCCCGTTCGCCGCGACCGAAAAAAACGCGAAGAAGCCGCGGTGTCCAGCGGAGATCCTAGTCGATCTTAATTCTATTATTGACGCCGTGATAAAATAAAGAAAAAAAGAAAACCGTGGGCGGCAAGAATCGCGCGATACGATCAAGAAAGGAGAGGATAGAGCGACAACGATATAAGTAGGCGTAAAAGTCCCTTCGAGACGTGTAAATGCAATATATTATTATTATCACCTTCGTTATTACATTGTATCGTTATAAAGGAATTATTATTGCAGCTATCATGCGACTGTTCTTATCATTATATTTGTTGTTACGGCAGACCACCTTGTTTCACTGATTTTTCTCTTTGCTGCAACTTCTGCAAGCAAGTCGTAAGAAGTATGTGATATAGAAATTTTGTGATATAGAAGTTAAATGTCTTCTCCGGAGACACCCGGGCCCCTTCGCTCTCTCCTCTTCTGTCTTTAGCAGGGCTGTTCATTTAGGACCTCAACGCGACTTCCGGAGGCCTCGCGTCGGCATCGTCGATGAAATTAAGCGGTGAGATTGCTCGAACGTCGTCTTCACTAATAAACGCACAATTTTCTCAACCTTCGATCCCCTGCTTCTTTCTTCACGAGGTAATTCCCTTAAAATCTGTATCGGACGGAGAGGTAAGGGCATGCCAGATCCATCATCAGCACATTTGCGATCGTGCATGAATCTCTCCCGACTTTTTGCATACGTTAAACTTTCTAGCAATTGTTTTCGAGGCAATCTGCAAATATCTGAGATCAGGTAAGTGCCTTATAAATTTTTTTTCTCAATCGAACGGATGCGTTAAAATATAAATCTATTTATGAAACTCAATTTTATTACATTAATTTTTGCGATATATATTTGAAAGAAACATAAAAATATAATTTAATTTAACATCCCTCTTATACAATAATATAATTAAAATATAATAATTAGTTTTTATTATCTTCGAAGTATAACATACGAGTATAATATACGAAGCAGCCCCTTCCTTAAAGATAAGCAGCGAGAGCTGACTTACGTGCGGTTGACAATGCAGAAATGACTCGTGGTAAACGCGTCTAGACTCGGAACTAATTTTACATTTACGATACATTATAATAAAATTAATACAGAGCTTCAAAACGATAATTAAGTAAAATATTAATTTTTACAATAGTTATTTTATTTTTCGCTGCACGTGGAACGTTATTATTATTAGGTTATAAAATTGCATTTTGTATCTTCGAAAAAACATACTTTCAGTGTTTTTTTTTTTTTGTACGAGGGAAATGCATTCACGAACATCTCGTTATCGAACTAGCGGGATAGTGTGGGACTCTGAATAATTTTTAACAAATATTCCACTAAAATTCCTTCGCGCTTCTAATCTTCATACGCAGCACAATTCCTACAAATGGATCGATGAAAACTGACTTACGTACTGCTGTATAATGTATACGTAATATATTTATGTAGTTGCGACAGTAGTAAATGAGAAATCATTCATAGTATTAGCGTTTACATTTGCCTTATGCATATAATAATAAAATAAAAAATTTTTAACGGTATAATTTACAGAATCACGATGCAGCTTACAGAAATTTAACAGCTGCTAGTAAAACAGCGTGACGAGTGTTAAGTCTCATTATAAATTTATTTGATATATGTAAAATACTTTATGTTAATATATTTAAACGCATGTTTCTAAGGCGACACGTGAAAACTTTGATTAATTTGATTATTTCTCATTTTATAGAAAATATATCATCAATCGCTAAGATCAATAAGCGTCGGGCCTTCATCGCTGAATAAATTTTATTATATTTATCAAATTTATTAATTTCGCTTACGACACCTCTAGCTATGCGTCAAAATAGAAATTTTTCTCGCGTATATTTTTTAAAATCAAATATTTCTATGAAGTGTTCTATCTAAATTCCAAATGCTTATTTATCTTACCTCAGATAGCAAGATGACTACATTGTCATTATTTTATCGTGTCAATGGCGCAAAGTTTTTTACAAATAACATTTGTTTGTTAGGGCCAAAGTTTCAATAAAATAAAAAAAAAAAAAAACGGAAATGGACACGCTCGCAAAGAGTAGGCTTATTGTTTGGCGAGTTTTGTTCCATTCTCGCATATCATTCTAATTCTTTCAACTAGCGTACCATTTGAAATAAATTAAAGTGTTGAAAACGGGCATAGGAACGTCACTCATAATTAATCGTCGAATCGAAAGGTTTTACGCCCAGCGTGATGTATATTTGTCTTACGTATACCCGCGGTACCTCAGCCGTGGCAGCGAACCACCGCGATCGTAATCCACAACCGCGCGGGTATCCATTCCCAAGGAACCACAGACTCCACGTGAAACCCGATGCGATGCGTGCAATACTCCTGGACAAAGTATACCTTCGCGCTCCCTCGCTTCGAGGAAAGAGAAGTCTTGCCTTTGAAACGTGCACCCGCTTTCTTCACCTTACAAGCGTACGATCCGGCACACACGTCGATCGCTAAAAACGCTTTTCAACCGATATCATTTACCCGGGACGAGCATAAAAGCAACGTATCTCCTTTAAGTTACAAGTCAATCAGGCGCAGCTTAAAAATCTCTTAAAAACGATCCACGAAAAAGAAAGAAAGAAAGAAAAAAAAAAAAAAAAGACCGAATTAAATGGATGTTTGGTACAGCTTGAAAAGTGTATTCAGCCTTCGAGTATTAATCACGCGCGTTATTCGATTAGAAAAAAAAAAAAAAAAAGAAAAAGAAGGGCAGGAGAGAAGCGTGTAATGTAACCTCCTTTTTTGGAACGCTCCAATTCGAATAACTCGATAATTACCGGCAATGTAAAAAAATCGAACGGCAGAGATACTTCTGCATACATTGATCCGCGCGAGGTTAAATACACATAACTTTTTTTCGCAGTAGCATCGCGCGAGTCATCGTGCGCGCGCGTATGCATTTGTTGCACGTCGCGCGGCTCGTGTGTGCCCGATATAAAAGTCCGTTCGCCAGCACACGAGAGCGGCGTCGAATCTTTTTGCTTCTGCCCCTTGGCTACCGGCGTGGCTGCTCTCCCATGGAAACGATCGCGATCCAGAGGCCAAGGAGAAAACCGAACCAGCTTAAACTCTTTCTCGGTTCTCCCCCTCCTCCTCCTCCGGCCGCCCGAACCCCGACTTGTCCGCGCCGCGTTTCGTCGTGCTGACATCGTTTTCGCGGCCTTCCATACCCGGTTCCTCGCCGCCTTCCTTCTCGCTTTAACCCTTCTCGGTGGCGGCCGCTCCTTAGTGAAACCGCGTATCTGGAATTTCTAGCAACGATCCCGCCTGAAACTTTACGGTAAACCGTTGCAAAAGTCTGTCCGCGGCCCCGAGAGCGACACTAACAATGATATTTTATATCATCGCCTCGGCCACCCTGCCGACTGTTGAAATCACGGCCGTTTAAAATCACTCGGGCCTCCGCGACGCGCGTAAGAATCTCGGCTTTTCTCTCCACGGCGAAATTTTGAATCGCCCGCAACCGCCGGCCGTTATTCTTCTTACATTGGCGCGGAGAAAGTGCGCGCGGGCACCAAGACGGACCCTATAAACCCGGGCGATATTATTAAACTCATAAAGTGATTCACGGCGAACGCTCGTTCATCACGTCGTACATCGTCGAGTTACATTGCCTCGGGATGTTACTTTCCGCTTCGGTGTCACGTTGGATTACATCTTTCGTACGTCCGTATCGTGCGCGTTTCCTCTCCCGCCTGTCCGCCGCGCGAGTGGAATTTTATGCCCAGGACGCGTTCGACGATATTAATTATCGCCTCGTTCTCGACGCGCATTACTGAAATTTGTTATCGTTGCCGGTAATCAAATACTCGACGCGGAATCCGTAATGAGAGGCCTCCGGCTTGTGTTTGCGCGCGAAAAGAGAACGCCGGGCGGTTTCGTTATTTCCCTGCGTCTTTACTGCCCCATCGGTGACACTCGCGAAATAAGGCATTTCCAATAATTCGCGGCTACAATATTGGGACCGGATCGGCGCCGCAGGATTCTATCTCCGGTTGTAAAGAGCTCTCGTTACGGCCATTACTATTAGCTCGGTGGCCATTCGCGCGGGGGAACCTTTACTTCCATATTTATGAATTCTAACAAACTGTGTCGAATTTCGTGGCGCCGACATGAGATACGCGTTAGGCAAGAGAGATCGATATATCTAACGCAAAATAACGGATCACCGTCCTCCGCGTTTTAATTAAATTAATTCAGCAAAAATTTTTTAACGAGCCTCACCGACTCCGCTTTAATCGTGCCTGGAGTCGCGTAAGCTGTTTTAATTAACGGAATCTGTTTATAAATGACCACGATTAACGAAGAAAGCGAAAACAATTCAGAATTCAAAAGCTGAAGGACAAATATTCTTAACAATAAAGATGACAGATATGAGATTCGAAGGAGCGAGAGAGAAAGAGAAGGCGAAATCTCTCGTGCGATCAGGAACCTCGTTTGAGGCGAACAGTGTATCGATTCCGGGTCTCATTTGGTAGAACGGCCTTGAAGAGATCCGATATGCGATACGCCACTCGGAATCGAGGTCACTTTTGGAATTGCTCGTGTAAACCGTTCAGTATGCAATGCTCTGATAATTCGTTCTATAATTAATGTGCGCTCTCTGTGCGCGCCGACAACAATTATCACTTGTCTGGTAGCTAATTTCCTTTTTTGAATACGTAATCGTGCGCCATATAAGTTTTATAAATCACAGAAAACAAGCTGCATTAAAAATATCTAATATCACATCGAGCGAAGGAGAACATTTTACGCCTGCGTGGAGCTCACCCGTAAAGTCACCGGATTATTTTTATATATATTTCTATCAATAATAAAATATAATAATTCGTTCTGAAACTGGAACGAGTTTAACGTTTGTAGTATCAGAGCTGGATGTCCCCCGGTGTGGACGAGTGGGGTGAAGCTGTTGCATTAAATTTCAACCGCACGGATTCCGTAAAGTGACTCTGAATGTCTTTCGAGTAACAACGTAATATTTCCGTCGTAAACCGTGGAACGCTCGCAGCCGGGATCTAAAATAAGCCGATTAAATATTCCGATCGTAATTAAATCCATCCGCCGGCGGAGTTATCTAGCCGGACGGACGCCTATCGATCCTCGAATCGATCGAGCGATAATCATCCAGGCGTAAATTTCCTCAAGCTCGTCCTCGCTCCATCCTCGTCTCTTCTTTTTCAACAAAGTCCGAGGACGTGACTCCGCCAAGACGGAAAGAAGATGGGAGCGCGACGGGAAAGAAAAGAGAGCAAGATGCGGGGCCAGAAGGGGGCTGTTTTTCTTTTTTTTTCTTTTTCTTTTTCTTTTTTTTAATTTATCTTCCTCCGCGCTTCTATTCCTCTTCGTTCCTTCCTCGCTATTTTCGTTCCTCCGTCGCGAGCTGTTCTCATTACGCTGCGTTTCTCTTCCACGCGACGAAGAACGACGCTGGACGGCCGATTGAAAACGCATGACGCGCCTCTCGATGCGACCCGACACACATGTGCGTGCACACGTGTGCGTCGATTCTAGCCGCGATTGGAAAGCGTACGAGAAAAGGGCGTACGTGTAAAGGTCCATCGGAAGCTGGTTACAAGCGAGAGAAAAAGACAGAGAGAGAGGCGAGATTGAAGGCACACACCTGAGACTCTAAGACATTAAAAACCAGGTTTCTAATTCCATAAATTATGAGTCTATTTAGTTCGCAAGATCCGCGACTGTCGAAACAGCGACATGAATTTATAATCGTAACATTTTAAGAAGGGAAAGAGACGGGGGTTTAACCGTGTCGTTTCTAAATATTTTAATCTACTAATTCACCAAGAAAAGAGGGAAAATAAAAAAAAAAAAGAAAGAAAGATAGTGAGACATTGTTAACGGCGGAGGGAACGCAAAAGATTCTCGACCAAATAAACGCGCCTCGCGATGCGGGAGATCGCGGCCACGCCCTGTCTTCTTCTCTCGCCGGTGCTGGCCTTCCTCCAACTCTTCGGAGTACCGAATGTACGCTGAAAGGCAGATATGGCGGCGGCAGCTAGCGAACGTGACTTTAACATCGTGTGCGTCGAGTTTCACATGTACCGCATGTATATACCGCGCCGGCCGGATTGCCGAAGACTGATTTCTCTCCGTTCTCTCATCCCCTGCCTCTGCCGCCTAGGATTACGTACGCTGGTCACTGTCGCCGCAGAAAATGCCATATCTGCTCTTTGGTGTACAAACGAACGAAAGACGCGGCGAAAGGAAGCGGAGAGCGGGCAATACATACGCGAAGATGGGTGCGCACGTGTGTGTAAGGACCGCGGCGGTACCGGCCGAGGTCCGGAGAGGGCCAAGGGCGCCTCTCTCGAAGAAACTGACGAGTCCTCCGCGCGATGAGAAAATCCTCCACCTGGAAGGAGGAGACGGTTTAGCGCAAAAGGACCATCGCGACGTTGCGTGTACGCGTGTGTGCGTGCGAGAAAGGAGACGGGTAAAGGCTCAAGCGGTAGAGAAAGGACGACGGTGCACCGCCGTCGTTTCTGGACAACGACTTCGTCTCCCTCCGTTTTCCTGCCCTTCGAGAACGCACCGCGGTTCCTCCCTTTCGCTCCCGCGTTTCCACGCGCATCATTTATTAAAATGAAAACGTCATTACCAATACGGTCGTAACTAATGCTCCCCGTGGCATAGCGCGGCCACTTGGGACCGCTCGTAGGAGCCCGGGGGTTAACCAGCGTGGGTTCGGAGAAGGAGGGAATAATCGTTAGAACGTTATTAAGCGGTGGAGGAAGAGGATGGCCCCACGCCAATGCGGCGCCTCCTCGCGCCAGACTGCATTGTGTGATGGGTGTGATTTCGGCCGAGCGGCGGATGATGGGATCTAGGAACTGGTGTGCCTGGAAGGGAACCGAGCGCGCCGAGGGCTCATTTAGCGTCCCGATACGTGAAATATACACGCGGCTAGCGCGCACGGCGAGATATCCTTTCACTTTTTCTCTTATGGCGCGGGAGAGCCATTTAATTATATTTGATCCGAAAAGTATTCGCCGCTCGCCGTTAACGTGCGTGATGCAACCGGCGAACTTTTATAAGGAGAGCAACAAGTTCCGGCTCGTTAGAGTCTGTTATGTCACGCCTGTTCCCCAACGGCTGCTTCTTAGTAAATCATTATGTCACCTAATTCCTCGTCACCCGGCGCGGACCGGACCCTTGCTATTCCTGTCGCGCGCCACCGTTTGTCAAATTACGGCGAGCCGAACAATCATTTTCCACTAATCGCCTTCAGCGGCGCGATAAGTCGACGATTCAATCGATTCCGGTCTTCGTAATGGCACGGACGCGGCGACTATTCGATGACGGTACAAATTGTTCTCTCCCAGCTTAATCGCCCGCGGCGAATTTGCATTTAATCGGCGTATTAAATTCGATAAACCGTAAAACGTTAGAGCCTGGTGGGATAGGCCGGATAGATATTTCTCTGCGCCGTACGATCACTCGGATAGCGATTCTCGTTGCGCCGCGGCGACCTTCACGCCGCGCAATAATCATTTTTCACATAATTGTTGTTTCTGCGGTGAACCGTGACACGTAGTTAACTGCGCCCAGGTATACCGCGCGCTTATAATTTCATTCTGATATAGATTTTACGGTATATTCCACTTTCCTTGCGATTGGAGAGGCATATCAAGGTTCGAGGTCGTGTGCTCGCGCGGGCATATCGTTTTTGTCATGCATAACTGGTCGATATCCTGTTGATATATCAAAATTCTTTTCGCGCTACGCTCTGTAAATCGCTTAACATTTTACGCGTCAGATAAATGTTGGAATATTTTTTGGATACCGCGTATCGCACATAATATGTCTTATCTCTTGAATAAATTAATACCCGGATAGATAACGAATGTCATTAATAGCAGATTTAATTTTAAATTACAAAATATTCAATGTGTCGTGTATTAATCACAGATTTTTTTTTTTTTTTTTTTTTAATATATTTTAAATGCGAGTAAAATCCATTGGTCGATTATTGTAGAAAATACTGCACCATTGTAACACAATACTGCGCTCGAGCGGTTTTCCGCCGACTGCGATCATCCGGAGGCAGTTTTGAGGATTTCTCAGCAGCAATTGAATCGAATTCCGCGATCCGTTTCCCTGAATGGGCGAAGATGTACGGGTTTTCGCGGTAAAGAATTTCATTGAACAGTTCTTTCCTCTAGGCCGCGACTCGTCGCCCGGCCGTAATAGGCGAGGAATATACCTGCGGGATGTGACGGGATAAAGCAAGTCGGGCTACTCAATTCGCCGAACTGGTCCGGCGTGTGTTACCGCGGAATCGGCGGTAGCTGACACGTCGAATGGCCTAAGTCGCGGTTTTTCCAGACGCGAGTCCACACCGGAGTGCCATCGAGTCAACAACCCTTTGACGTGTCCCTGATGTTCTCAGTCCGGTGACAACGCGCGCATCGGAAATAAGCGCATATACATCATCCAGCAACCGGCTTCGAGATCGCGAATACTGATTATCGATCAGTACGGAATATTCTATTAATTAACGAAAGTATCTACAAGGATGGACGGATTATTCGAAATCGGATAAAAAAAAAAAGAAAACTATATATTCCGCGATATTTCACCGAAACGGAAGATTTATCCGACGAACATCGTGAACAAGTCTTACAAAGTGCCTTCATGGCGATCTTGATTTCAATTCCGGCACGCCGGATCGCTGAAGCTCTCGGTGATGTATATGTGTATCGCGATGCACGAAACTTCGTGACCACAAATTTATCTTAGCTGCTGGAATGGAATGTTTTAAGGAAGTAAACAAGCTGCCGTCTGTATTCGCATACCAACTTCTGTTTTTCTCGTACTCAAGTTTCTTTAAGTTTTAATCAGCTTAAAAATATTTTTATCAGCTTTATTCTATTTTTTTTCTGTTTTCAATACAACTACAGGATAATATTAAAAAAAAAAAGGAATTAAATCAAATTTAAATATACCGCAAAAATATCGCGTTGGTACATCAATTTCCACATTTCGTTAATACTTGCGTTCGATATTTACGAGACGACCGATACGTATTTCATCTTGCGCTA
Source organism: Cardiocondyla obscurior (assembly GCF_019399895.1). Taxonomy (NCBI): domain Eukaryota; kingdom Metazoa; phylum Arthropoda; class Insecta; order Hymenoptera; family Formicidae; genus Cardiocondyla; species Cardiocondyla obscurior. Next base: position 2,168,337 of record NC_091866.1, read on the forward strand.
TTTCATCGCTTGCACATAAATCAGACGGGAAAGTTTCGATAAATGACTCAAATTATATTCCCTACGAGTTAGGAGCTTCGCGTCGCGGCGAAAACGAATTTTATTGAATTAATTTGAAGGCCAGAGGAACGAATCTTAACAACGTCCCGATGGTAGTCAATGAAATTCCGCGATCGGGAATGAGGGATCCGCAGATCGGGGGCCCACATTCCTGTAGCTGCGCTGGCGAAAGGTGCTCTCGGTCGACTCACGAAATGGAAAGGGGCACACCCAAAGCACGGTTGCACCGGATAATGAGAGATCTAGAGCGTCCACGGGAGAAGTTCATTCATCAAATGCGAATCGAGTTACGATTATAGATGCGGCGTGGACGTCGCCTGAATAAACTATGAATATTATCTGCATAATTAATATAATTTTTAAAAATTGTAATTTAATTAATTATCTGATACCGAGTGCTACATTATCTGACCGTGTATCAATTTATTTCGGAATTCCGTCGTGCGTGTCATTGAGTTCAGTATCCGTGGCTGCGACGGCAGGTACATCGGAGACATCAAGCCCCCCTACTTCTACCCTGAGTTAGGATTAATCTAACTTCATACTCGGATGATTAATTTAATGGTCGGCGAGTAGCAAGCGCCGGGCACGTATCACTCGCTACCGTGCGCGTCGTTCTTTTTCCAGACATGCTCCGGCGTGTATCTACGTTGCAAATCAGTTCCATAAATAGCGTCGCGCCGCGCGACGTTAAAATCAGCCGGCGCACATCGACGTACGCGGGACGTACACGTTATATATCAGACGCGACTTGAAATTCGAAGTGACTCTGATTTTTCCTAATAAACCTGTACCCGGCCGGCTACCGAGGCACGCTAAGCGCGGATGTTGCCGCGCTGCTCTCGATCGACCCGCGTATCCTTCGTAGTAGTGGACCTGCTGCTGGTAGTGGTAGCGGGGCGCGTTTGGTGTTCGTGTCTGGGCCGCGACATCACGTGCGTGCACACGCTGCACGCGTATATACTATACGGTGCCCGGCACGGCGGTTTGGCGCACACACGCACGCGGCAAGGCGAAAGAATGTCAAATGATGATTGGTCATTGCGGTGGCCAATGGGTCCTCGGCTTCTCGTCCGGTAGGTAGGCTCTCGCCGTTGCACGTACCGGCGCCGCCTCCTGGTGCAGCTAGCTATCAAGGCGCATAAAGTCGCGTCGCGATTCAAACTCGCCGCCCGTAATCGGCACCCGCGTCGCCACGAGGAAACCGGCGCGCCAAAGCTCTTCTCTCGTCCTTTTCATCATCATCATCATCTCCTCTCCCTTTCCCGTCTTCTTTCGCGACTTCCTCCCGCCGTGCTCCTTCGCGGCTCCCCTCGTGATGCGTTTGCCGCCGCCGCCGCCGGTTCGGCGATGAACCGACGGGCCCCTTTTTTTGTCGCGCTGCTGCCGGGATTAAATGCATTTAGGTTCTCTCATCCTTATAATATTCGACAGGCATCGTACGATTTTCATCGTTTTCTTCTAGGCTTATACTCATTTCGAGACGTCGCTCGCTGTCCAACAATTTTATTTTAAACCACGATTTTTAAGAATTATTTAAGCCTACGTAATTAAAACTTACGTAATAAAATACATAAACTTAGATAGACTCACAGAAAAATTATTTCACGCTATTCTTTGTAATTTTTGTTTTTTTTCAGAAATATGATTTACAGACATTATTTCCTAATTATTAAAAGTCAGAAAAAATTGAATTTTTCTTCGGGATTAAAATTCCTCGCGTGCATGCGCGCGTGAAAGTTGGCGCGCTCGCGTGTCTATGTGCATAAATGCTGATTAGATTAGAAAATAATTACGTTATCAAAAGTGCTTTCGAGTTATATACGTAAATATTTTCTGTGTTTATCTAATTTAGTAGGCGAGCCGTTTACAACAGATTTTTCCGAATTCAACAGAAGAAAAAAAAAAGAGAAAAAAAAAAGAGTACACTAATGATGCGATGTAATGATATCAAGATGCAAAATGCGTTATCACTCGAAATATTAGTATAAAACTGTCATCGTAATCGTTATCATTGCGTCATTAAAAGACCCGCGAACACGCTTCGTTGCTTTATTAACGAATGCGGATTCTACAGGTTCGACTTTTAATTTTATTTTCTATTTCTCGCTCGTGTTTAATAGGCAGATTTAAAGAATTTTCTTTTCCCTTATTTATATCGTTCACGCTCGTTTCTTAACAAATGGTAATTTTACGTAAGATAAATTTATATTCAATTTTATATTTACTAGACAGACCGCGCGACGTTTACTCTTGCTTTTTTCTACTTTTTATATTGATGGCAAGTATGGTTGCCAGACAAAAACACTTTTCGGCGAGTGAGTAAAACTTTGGTGCGTAAAGTTAACCTCTCTCAAACTTTATCTCCCATATGCTCATCAGTCATCGTGACCATGCAGTCAAACTGTTGGCTGTTTCCTGTTGCGACATGGCTCGTCCTTGTCACGAGTATCGCTACACGAGTATTTACTCAGTCTCGACTCTCCTTAGTACCGTTAATGCGATATCAGCCTACCTACTGTACCAATTGATAGCCGACAATGCACAGTTTCGCAGTTCCCGTTCATCGGCACAATTTTAAATCAAATTTCACGGCGAAACGACTCCTTGTACAATCGCGCAGCAGTTCCCTAGTGAAAAGGTTCACGTATCACATATATTTTCGAATATGTATTGCATAAATAGAGCGGCATATATGCGAGGGTTTGATACATGCGGTGACATATAAAAGACATTCAATGTAAGTAACGCTATAAATATTAAAAATAATTTATTATTAAAAGAATTCACCGCCCAGCAGAACTTGCCGTGTCTACTTGTTCTGCCACGATCATTATTTATCATTTAATTAATGGCGCGTGAAAATGTCGTACGCGAAAAAAAAATATAAAAAAGATCGGATTTAAGATGTCAATTTTTGTCTAAAATTTTCTATAATCGTCGAGAAATCGCGTTTCTTCGCGCGTTTGAGCAAACTTAACCGCTCGCCGAACGTTGAAGGCTCGGGAGTCGAGCGCGTAACGCCGCTCGCGTTATGCGCCGCCGCTTTATCGGTTTACACGACGTATTTCCATCGGCCGGCCGTTTAAATTCCGCGATAGAATCTCGACAAATGAAATTACAGGGCGGACCTTCGTCAGGTCACGCAGCGAGCAGCGCGAGCCGCGAACAGTATCGTCGAACGTCATCGCGTTATACATATTAGTTGCAACGCGAACGAAAGCGCGAGCGCGAAACGGAGGGGAGGACAGCGCGATAACCATCAGCGATAAAAGTTAATGAGTCGCGAAGGAACGAAAGGGCGGCAGATTGCATCGCGAGATCTATTTCAGGCCACGTGGTGTTTCTTGCGCGCCGACGTTGCAGCAAGGATGCACATTTATTTACGTAGTGCTCCTCGCGACCGTCATAAAATCCGCCGATCTTCCGCGGCGCGGGAGACGCGTGGAAATGAGAAACCGAGACGATCCCGAATGTCACCGCGGACAATGATTTAGAATCGACCCGCAGCTGACTAATTGCTTATAATTTCGTTCCGCGCGCGCGACCGGGGCGATGGTATCGCGACGATTTGCGGCATCGCCGCTTATCGGCAGTGATCATCTGGAATATTGTATAACGTATCTTTTACTCGACGAGTACCTCGCCGGCATTTTTAGGACGCAATTAATTCAAAATATCGCACGACAAGTTAATAACGCCATAAAGTCTCGGTTAAACGGCGTATTTATAAAGGTGTAATGAACTCGTAAATATATTTGAATTATACATCGTTGCGTATATCATTAGTCGTCACTTTATCACGGCGAAATATTTGGCAATCAACGAAACTTGATTTTTACGCCAAAGATTAGGAATAAAAAAAAAAAAGAAATTACGCGTACTTTTTTATAACGCAAAGCGCGTTATCAACATAGCGCAGGTTATACGAGAGAAAAAAAAATTTTCTGCGTCGCTTGCGCGTTATCTCTGCATATGACATCGTAAAACGATAACTTCGCCGAGAGCTCTCTCGTCAACGGCGGTCGGGATTAAGGGATGGACGACGACCACGGAGAAAAGAGAGAGAGGTAATGCGCCGCTCGGCGGAACGTCGAGCGCGTTCCCGAGTCATTCGGGGATCGGGCGGATAAATAATTACCGATAGCCCGAGCACCGAATACCGCGCCGTCGTTCTCGGACCATTATACCGTCGGCCGCGCGATAGCGGCGTTATACGAGGCCGTATACATCAGCATTCAGGCGACGCCTAAACGCATAAATTCCATCGCGGCGTGACGATCCGGCCAAGAGCGGAATCGCGGCGGATCGCGGCCGATCTCGAGCTCGTCTCCCCTCGCTCTCCCTCCTTCCTCGAGCTTCTTCCTTCCCGTAGACGGGCATCCTCGTCCGCGGGTCAAGAGAGAATCCTTATGCGGCTGCGCCATTATGCTGCCCCATCGTCCGAGCTAATTTATGAATGGATTATGAATGGACGCGTCTCCCTAATGGCCCCTTCTTACGCCGCGCGAAACGCGGCCGCGATAGAAAATCGGCTTACAGCCTCCGGCCAGGAGAAGGCGAGGCGCGCGCGTGACGCGACTGAAATTGGGCCTCTCGATCGGGTGCGGACTCTCGCCGGCGTCTTCTTGCAGCGGCCGGCCTGTGGATGCCGCGCGTCACACCGGCATTACCTGTAATCGCGGTGCTCCGGGTGCCGTAGAGAAAGATGATTGAAGAGTCTCCGATTAGTATTACTCTACTACTACTTTACTACTACTCTGCTATCGAATTACGAATAGACTGACGCAACAGAGGCCCCGAGTCTTTGCTTCGGTGTAGTACCGCGTTGCGTCGGCGAAAAAAAAAAGAAGAAAAAAAAAAGCTGTGGCCGAGACGAAATAATTATTCGTGCCAAATTTATAAAGATTAATATAATTCCGTAGTAAATGTACACGAGCCTTAATGCACCATATCCGCGAAGTACACATTAAATTATCAGAAACTGGTCTTATCATAGACGCTGATTATAGAAATCGATCCGAGGTACTGATACGCAGTTAGAGCGAAAATCAACTAGTCGTTGCGCTTAAAATGATCGTAAGAAGATATTATCGATTATCACGTAATAAATCTGCGCCCGATAGGAAAAAAAGTCACCGGGCTGCGACGATCTTTTATCCCCCGCCCGGTCTAAGATTGCTTTAATCGTATCGGGCGCGGTACGCTGGGTTTCGCAATTAAACCGTGATTGCAGTAATGACGATTATCCGTAACGCTCCCTTGGATTTTCGATAACTTCCGCGATACGCTAATTAGGGGAACGCCGGGGCACGAGGAAGAGAGCGATTTACCGTGACTGCCGGGCACGAAACTGGAACGCCACGTGTTGCCGTCTATTATTAATCGACCGTTAAAGGAAACGGCCGGGAGACAGCTGAAAAGCCAATGATACGTGCGGCGGCGGGCGATAAGCACCCATGCGGCCAGTTAGGGGGCAGAAAATCGGCGGTAAATTGAGGTATTAAGGGGAACGATTACTTATTGGCGTCGCGAACAAAGCGGCGCAAACCGGATTCGGCGCTCGGATAAAAACCGCCGCGTCGATTAATAGCACCGAGGACGACTGCGCGTGGCGGACGCGGAGAAAGGATCGCGAATGCATAAACAGCCGACGTATCGCGGCCGCCGATAGTTCGACAATCCCGTGGAATTCGTAATCGCTTGTTGACGCACGGCGTGGAATTTCTTGCGCGATAGAACAATTTCTAGGCGTTCGCGGCAAGCGCCGACGTCGGGGCCGACAACGTTTCGGGCCTGAAACGATCCGTGCTCTCACCCTGAGTGAAAAATGCAGTTAGGATTTTATTTTATTTTATTTTTTGACCGTAAAAAGTGTACATTATTTTATGACACTTTGTACATTCGTATAGAAAGCCGCCGCAAGATAAAATTACTCTCATTCTGTATTTATTTGAACAAAGCGTATTAAATTATTTACTGTGTGCGATTTCTTCCCGTTCTGTTTTGCGCCGATCGTTTAATTTAATCGCGACACGTAGCAAAAGGCGCAAAACGCGCAGCGGAAGGGCGAGGCTGCTTGAAGGATAAGAAATGATAAATGTCGATCGTCCGATCGAGTAAAGTCAGCGCGCGCTAAACGACAGCCGATTATCTTCGGATCGGCCGCAGCAGCCTCCTCCAGACTCGCTCTGAAAAATCGCGAGGATCTCTCTCGCTCTCCTCTCGCGTGCTAAATCCACGCGAGCGTTTTACTCACCGCGGGTCGAGTTTATTGCAATGCGGTTTATATATCCGCGAGGACGGTCGAGGTAATTTTTTACGACGACGCTCTCAACGCCCGTCAACGGTCCTCGAACCGACGGCGGGGCTTTCAATAGCGCGCGAGTTAATTAGCACGTCAAGCCGGCATCGGTCACGATAATTCTACCGGGAAACACTGGGCCCTGTGTCAATATCTCAGCGAAACGCGAGTCGTCTCGCCGAGGCGTAACGTTCCGTTTCGTTTCGAGTGTCAAACGCGTTGTCGGCTACTGCCGCCGACGTTTCTTTTTATCGCGGGGGGAGAACGTTACGATTATTTAATGATTAATAATGTAGATGTCAAGAGGTTCACGTCTTATCTCGCGCGCTAGCGTTCGTTATTACGCGACGTGTCTCGCGGGCGAATTGCCCCTTTTTTTTGCAAACGGCCGATATCGAGCTTACGCAATACGTTAGATTCCATTCGGCTACCGCGCGCGTATTGCGGTTATCTATCGGAGCGTAGAAAAGAAAAAAAAACTCAATTTCCTCGATCGATTTCTTCGCCATGCCTGGCAGCCGTTCAAGGATCAATCTCCGGACAATTCCCGGAGCATTTTGCACTTACATGCTATGTCCATTAATACACTTCATATTGTACAGCTCTGCGTTGTTATCGAACAAAAAAAAAGGGGGCGGCTGGACATATTTCAACAAATCGATAACGCGCGATTGCCTTTTCATATTAAACTTGCGCAAGCGGCGGCGTGTCGCAATGCTCTCGCAAGTGTTCGAACGGATTCCAATTTCCTCGACTATTTCCTGAGTCATGCCGCAACGCAACGGGGGGAAAGTGATATATCTCGCGGTGTAACGTATCTGATAAAGCTCCGGCGAGCGTTAGGGGTTACAAAATTCGTTGAGCTTAAGCCCGGCGTGCTAACCGTCTCGCGCGTTCGTTGCGGTTCTATGGCCGTTAACGCGACGTCAAGAGTTACGCCAACAAATCTCGCGAGACGTTAGAAACGATGACGGTTAGAAACTGAGGGCGGTAACCGTCCCCGGGGCAGACGGGACTCGAACAAAATCTTCGATGTAACTGCCGCGCGATTTTTCTTTTCCATCCCTTTCTCTCGGGGCGGACGTTAGACTCGTGACGCTCTCCACGCCACCGCGACTTATCAAAGGAACTTCCAGTTCCGTTCGTGACCGATGTCCGGTTAACCCGGTTTTTTCCCATGACCCGGCGAATAACGTAACGAAAGCGGCAACGATCTCGCCGGCCGCCGAGTCTCATTGCGCGCACATGTCCGCACGGGGTTGGTGAGGTCCAAACGGTTCACTCCTGTCTTCTTCGTCCATCCCTCGGTCCTCTCCTTCTCTCTCTTTCTCTCTCTCTCGCGTTCGCGAGGTGGTTGCAGGACGATCAGAGTGGACGAAGACTCCCCCGATCAGGTTTTCGTTCCCACCGGACCGGTGGCGACAGCGCAGGAAATAAAGAATTATAAAAAAGAAACGGGGAAAGAAGTCGCTCGCGCAACCCCCCCGGTCATCGGTGGTCATCCCTAAAGGAAATTTGCGCCGTCGTCGCCATCACGGCCCCGGACAGAGGCCGTAGTCACTGTCCCTCACGTATTCCACCGCGTGTATCCCTTCGCCGCGGTCTCACGGAGTCTCTCGCCGCAAGTTGTGCACGCGGCTCTTCTCTTACGGAAGGGTGACCGAAACCCCGGTCCGTATCACCGGGTATTGTCGAAAACCGGATTTCGATGGACGGGCGATAATGTATGCGAATGGTCATTGCGCATCGCTCGAGGAAAAGGGAGATCGCTGCTGATGGGCAGGCCGCGTCGCCCGTGAAAATCACGTTTTATTTATGTAAGACCGATTACATGCAGGGCTGTTTCCAGACTTGAAATATTTAAAATACTCGAAGGCTAATTAATTAAATTAATAAGAGAATAATATCCAGCGTGACAGCTGGCTAATCTATTTTTGTCTACAAAAAGTTATTAAAAAAAAAAAATTAATTCCTTCTCTATTTATTACGCATTTTAAATAAAAAATAAAAAAAAGAAAATTATCACGTAATTAAATTTAAACAGAAATAAAATATTACGTTTAATTCACGCTTGTCAAAAAAAAAAAAAAAAATTAACGGAGAATAGATCTCACGAACTCTTTCGCTCGCCCTCCGCAACGCGGTCTCACACCGTCCACGGCAGGTTGCACGCCCTTCTCTGTGTCCAGCCATTCGGGGCCCGAGCGTGACCCATGATCGGGGCCATCGCGAGAGGTGCGCGAGGGCAGCGCATCAGGTATTGTCGAAAACCGGATTTCGCGGTAATGTATGCGGATGGACAGTGCGCTCACTACAGGACTAACAGTGGCAAGGGGTTGCAGGTCCTGCGACCGGACCTTCCGTATCTCTCTCTCTTTCTTTCTCGCCGTCTCTCTTGCTAGAGTCCGTGAACGGGGGGCTGAGAGGGGAACTCGGCGATGACGGGAATACCGCTCCTTGCGCAAACCGAGAGGGGCCTACCCGATGACCCCGTGGAATCCGGAAACTCGCTAAACCGGATCTATTGGTCAGTTTCACGTGTCTTACGAGGGCCCCGGCTACTCCCGTTCCCTTTTCGCGCTCCTCATCCTTCATTCTCCTCCGGGTCGGCATTGAGCGCCGGTGTACGGCCCCGAAGGGCTGCGCGGCCTCGCGGGCTCACCTGTACGCACACCTACCTGCGAGCACGTACGTACACGCGCTTTTTCGCTCGGTCCGCGTTACTCTTGACCGCTACGCGCTCCCTCGTGCATACGTGAATGTGTGAATGTGCGCGGAAGACGAGCCACCGTCGACTTTCGGTGAGAACTGGACACCGCTCTGCTACACTCGGCGTCACGAGAACAATGCGCGAGAAAACACGCTAATCTCAAATCGGAAGGAATTAAATTTACGAAAAAAAAAAGAAAAAAAAGAAACTCGCTACGTTTATTTAATCAACTGAGTGGAATATAAACCAGAGACTCAAAGCCCTCCGTTATTTCCAGAAATGTTAACGTTTCTTTTTTTTTTAATTATCTATATCGCGAATTAAATTGTCTAAAAAGACATGAGATAAGAAACTGACTGCGGTCGTCAAGAACGTTTCTCGAGTTAATTAAGTAGACTAGCGATTTGGTATCCACGCCGGAAGCGAGCAACAGTGATAAATAAACTAATCAGGAATCTATTCTGTGCCGCCACCATTTATATCAATTATGGGACGCGTGATCGATCGCCCGTCATGTTCGCGTAATTATTCGTGGAAACACACGTTACGTGTATTATTTTAAGGCAGGGAGAAATGACTTATACTCGCGGGGAAAAAAGAGAACGTTTCTCCTTCACGCCGATAACGATCGTGTCCTCTTCCTTCGCTTTCTTCCAGCGCGTATCGGATCTTGTAGTCCGCTTATATTAACATGACGAGATGCTCAGGCATTTATAAATGCTAATGAATTTCTTTCGTTCCCGAAAATGACTCATTTATGGAAAGAATTAAAAAAAAAAAAAAAAAAGCAAAGTTCTGCGTTTTAGGAAAATCGTAAAAAGGCTGAAATTTAGCTAAAATATTTTTCGTGTTTCTGCTTTAGTGTATATTCCGAGACTTTTATACCACGCTGCATTCGTTGCGACTTCGCTGAGCTATCCGTCGTTGTCGCGGGCATAAAAATGTCCGTCGTAAATCACTCGGTAGCGAAAATCGCCGAAAACTATAAATCTACGGTCATTGCGATGTACAAAAAAGCTGCGCAATTAACCGAAAATTTATTCACGCCGCCGAGACGGCGGGACAAGATTCAACATTAAGATAGCACTTCTCAAAGATGAACAAAGTGGCAAAACGTATTCAAGTAGAAAAGTATATAACTCGATGAGTATCTTTATAAATGTCTTTTTTGCCGCGAGCATCGTGACGTTTATAATACTGGCGTTGTAAAATCTAGAAGTCGCCATCACGTGATATCGCGAGAGCTCGCGCATAGCTGTGTCGACGGTAAAAATAGCACAAGTGAAGAATGCAATAAAAATTTTAATTTTATTGGTCGCGTGACCTTCCGTTGCACGATCCCAAGCTTGGCTAATTCGATTTAATTTATAAGAATGTTCCATCCAACTTTCGTGCACATATGCATACAGGTATACGGTTTGTGCTGAAAAGTAAGATCCTCCTAAATATTCTTTTCGGTATTTTTCACGTCAATTTTGCCCGTTAAAAAAAAAAAAAATATATATATATACTGTGTCGTATTATTTTTGTATAATTGAAAAACTGATTATTATTAACGCCGACGATTTTTTTAAATTTCTTATTTAAAATCTTATTTCTGATCTCCGAGATCTCTTGTCATATTTATGCAGTAAAAAAATAACATCATAATTACACGTTGAAAGAGCGATACTGTATTTTTTCCCGTGTGTACCAAATAATGTGATTTCCATGTTCAAATAATCTTAAATATTGCGATAAACAAGCCCTAAGGGCGACAGCCACTCACATATACGTACCGTAAAATACGCGTTTCAACGCGTATATTATTCGCATGTATCGCGACGAAGGACTTTGCGTTACCGAGGTATTCCGAGAGCAACGGCACGGCCCGCGATATTTGCGCAAACAATCGCGCGGTCAGAAACTGTTGACTCTCGGGTAGGACGTCGCTTTAGCCGGCCGTCGGAATTATTCGAAATTTGTCAAAGCCCTCTTTTTGCGAGTCGCCATCCAGAACGACGCGTTAAGTCAGGTCATGTTATGGCCTTATCTCCCGCAAGGCTAACACGGCGACGCGGGAGAAACTCAAGAAGACCCCGAAACGGTTCGCCGGTGCCGTCCCATTCCGGCGGGGCCGGCCGCCTCGTCCTTTTGCGGATTTAATTTATGGAGCGATTTTAATGCCTAAAAATATACCGCGCGCACCGTTCGCGCGCGTCCCGCCTCGAGATTCCACGCAGTTTCTGGCCTCTCTGGATTCCTCCCCTTCGCTCTCGCTCTTTCGTTTCCTTTATCGTTTACCTCCGCGTTCACGGCTCCGTTCCCGTCGAGGTGGCGGGTATGCACTCGCACACCCACAGAGCGTCGCTATCTGCAACGAACCTCTCGCTGAAAAATCCACGCTGATCCCGCGCGTCCGTGTGCGTGAATGCGTTCGACGTTTCGTACGCGGGCCCTCTCGATCGAATGCAACTGAATCGCGGATATAAATCGAGGGAGGCACTGTCCGCGTATCCTGCGCGCCTCCCGGCGTCTTTTCAGCGTCTTTCGCCGAGTTACGCACGAAACCGGCGAGTTATACATTTCGCCAGGGAGCCCTAAGTATGATTTATCGCCGCCGGTTGCATGCTGACTCCTCTCCCGGGTGATTCTCGCGGCCCACACACTCGTTTCGGATTTTTTTTTTTCTTTATATTTTAAATCTACCTACGAAAGGGCAGCCAGCGTCTCGCATCGCCGATGAATCGCGGCAGAGTCGAACGCGAATTAGTGAGGGAAGTTTTTATTCGCGGTTTAATCTGAATACACCAGTCGTTATAATTAATCTTATCGCAACGATAAAGCCGTACTTACGGCTGCCGCGGGACGAGCGTGTAGTTAGAGAGCGAAAGAGAAAAGGTGAGAGAGAGAGAGAGAGCAAGAGAGAGAGTTGGATTATTAAATTAAATATTCCGTAAGATCCTACCCGTCTACTATTCCGACGCGTTAATGTACACTAAATTACCACGTAGAACATTATCCCCGACTCTTACACCGATAAATGCTACTTATATCGAGCGCAATAATTCTTGTCGGATCAGCGATAAATTATTTCGGGCCCTGATATAACACCGGTCCACACGCAGCACATCCCCGGCTCGCCGCCGATGATTTTTACACCGGAATGGCGGCCGAATAAAGTTTCACGCCGACGAAAAAACAGCTCCGAAAATTAACACGCCGGAAAAATATTCTCGTGGAAGAGGACGATGGTTAAGGGATGCCTGAATAGAATAACCCGGAAAAACAAAGATTATAAAATATTGTACATTAATGAATATGATTATAATTATGAATCTTTTCCAGAACGACCCTCTTAATTACGTTATATTAATCAAGTCACTCGCTCGCATTATCGCGCTATCGTGTTTCGCGTATCGTGCATCTAGATCGCGGAAGAAGCTATTCCCGCGCGGTCCGATCTCATAACGCGATATACGCGGCGGCCCTCTCGAAGGGGGATAAAGAATCGCGCGATCTTCCGGTACGATCGCGCCCGAGGGCGACGTGCGCGATCCGTACCGCGCGAAATCGCGGAAGTGCCGCACCGCCGCGTAATTTCCCCGGGAAAACGGATCACCCCTCGTTCATTCTGCCGCACGGAAATTGCGGCCGATGTGCGCTCGATTCCATAACTCATCGATCCCCGACGCCACCGCACCGACGCCCGCGGTGGTGTTGCGCGCGGATTATTAAAGGGGAGGAAATATATTAAAGCGCGGCGAGGCGAGCAGCGAGAGGCAGGCGATAATGGTAACCGTGACGCGCGGATATATGCGCGTATCGGTTAGGTGGAGCCTATACAACTTGCGAACGGTTACGCGTTATGATTTACACCGCGCCCGGCGAAAAGCGCCACGTGCGTGCGGGCGTGCGTGTGCGTGCGTACCCGCCTAATAACGTCCGCGTAGCGTCCAGCGAGCTCCAGAAGAAGACGCGGGTTATCGCGCCGTGGCGCCAGCGAAACTCCGGCCCTCCGTCTCCAGATGCAACGGCGCCCGCGTTTTTTTGCTCGACGCTGCGCTTTCAGCTGAGAAACATCCGGCTGCGGAATGACGTTTACGTGTGCAGCACTCGCTCCCTTACCCACCTTCCCCTCCGTGTTGCACGCGTGCATCGGTCATGGTCCGTTAAGTGCCTCCGTGTGCGCTCACGTTATCTCGCCCGACCCTGATGCCTGCATCCGCGACCGATAACGGCTGTGAGCAGATACGCGACGAGATACACGCGACCAGCTCGTAATTTTGCAATTCAGATCCGCGCCGGCAGTGATACGCCGATACGATACGACGCGGCGTGCGGATGTACACTTTACGGACGACGGGAAGTCCTAGACACGGGCGGAGACCCGAGCCCGAGCCGCGAAGAGCGAATCCGCTAAACAGGCAATGGATTACGCAACAATCCGAGAAGTTGCATTATTGCGTACAAGTAATTTTTACGCGCGGTGTCCCAGCACTTTCATTGCGCACAGAGCTGACATTTTATGAACGAGAGAAAGAGCTCTCGTTACTTGGGATTTATCGAATCCGATGTTGGGGCGCATTTAGAACGAGAATCCGCTAAATTAAGCAGTATTTATCGTACGACACTTGGATCATTTAAATCCAATGTGCGAGCGGATAATTTATTAAAATTGGCGCTTAATTTTCCTTACGTAAAACCGTCTATTTATTGCCATATTAACCGGCAGGAATAAATTTACAAATTATAGCAGGGAATATCGAGCAAGGAGAGCGGTCGCGCGGGCGGTCGCGATCGCCATGCGTTACGGAAAACATGTATACTGCAAAATACGATAGTACAGAGCCTTGACCATGATAAATATTAATGGCCGCTAATACGCCGTCCTCTTGTACCAGGCATTAGTTTTCCGCTGCAACGCCCGATGTTTTGCTCCGATCGAGCCGCGATTTCCCCCCTCGGAATAAAATAATCGCGGAACGGAATCGGCGTATCGACGACGCTATCTAGCCTCCGGTTTGCGTCGCAAGGATTTATTCGCGCGCTAAATGAATCCGCGTGAGAGAATCGAAGGAGACACGGAGCGCTCGGCGAGACACTTCCTGCGATAAGTGAAGTCCGCGGACATTTTTCCGAGGACAACTTCAAGTCAACTTACACGGGAAACGGTCGTTTACGCGGGCTCATTATCGTCTCATTAACTCAACTTATTCGCGCCAATTAAACGCTTACGTCGAGAATACGAATGGTATAGCTGGTCTTCCAAATCGAGAACCTCCACCGCCATTCACCGGCGAGATCGCCGTCTTATCGCGCGCGCTGTTATCGTGAACTTAATCCGACAGGTGATATCCCGGCGACGCCACCCGGAAATCCACGCCGGCGTCTCAGGCCGTATGATTCTCGCCATTCCGGAAGTGACGGATTCGACGAGTTAACGCTTAGATTAGCGCGACGAGACGCATCACAATTCGTTTTTTTTTTTTCCCTTGCTTGGGCACGTCGACCGCGGTAAGAAGTTACGTTCGATCGATTGCACACGATTTTTTGGGACGGGATTAAGCTGCGGTTAATCGTGACCGCTGTCCGAGCGTTCCTCGTGAGTCGGAAAGGCGCAACGGTGATGGATGACGCGAGACGCATCGCGGTGCATCGCCCGCGCGGAAAAGGAACGATTCTGCTTTCCGCCATTGATATTTAGATTATCTTTGCGCGCCACGGCCCGAAGACCGCCGTAATTCAGCGCGTGCCTTTTTGCTCGCGCGTCAAGTTCTATATTCGCTGGCAATTAGCGATCGATAGCGCGGCGACTGAACGCGGGGGAAAAGAAAAAAAAAATGTCATCCCCTCGCGAAGCGATCAGCGAACGGTCCCCGCGTCGCCGCCCCGGGAATCGCCATCGTTTATCAATTCTTTATCTCGGACCGGTTGATCGCGGGAGTTCCTTGAGAACGCGGCCGCTCGCGCGTCTGTAACGCGTGAATAACGTTGACTTCATAAAGCACATTACACCGCGAAATCTACGGTGCGCGGTACTATAAATCAACCCTCGCTGCCTATCCTCCGGCCGAAGTCCCGCGGGCGCGAGTGTATCGCTAATGAAAATTTGTAGAACGTTGTTATCGGCACGCCGGTCAGACTGACGCATCGTTTGCATAAACATCTTCGACAGATTTTCTAACGACGCGGAAAACCATCCACGCGATGTTAGTCCCCGGTAAAACGTAAAAATAAAAACTTTCGTAACGGTGTCTTATGCTCGGCAAGAAAATAAAATTCCGTCGCAAGCACGGGCTTCAAATTAAAGAGAGTAGTATAAAGTTAAACTTTTTTGCCGCAGGAAAGGCAAACGAAATAATATCGGGCGGAGACGTGTTACGTACACGCGAAATTTGCATGCATCAATCATTTATGACCGCCGCGAGCCGACACGGTCGAAAAAGCGAAACGTGTATCCAGACGAAATTATCGTGCCAGACGCCGTAACGCTTGAGGTGCGCCGCCGTTCTTTTTCCATTCTGCGTGAATAAGCGCGGGGCTAACGGAACACTTGTTTACACTCGCATTCGACAATCCATAAATCGCGATTCGACGCTCGGAGCGCGCATGCACATGCACAGCATCCCCCGCCGCACCGCCGTTTGCTCGCTCGAGCGATCACGATTGGCCGAACGATTATGATCGGTAGCCTGTTTTCGCGGAAAAACGAATCGTCTCGCATGCCTGATCGCAATTAATAACGCAGAAGGCGCCCAGAAAGTTGTCGCGTCGCGAGTGCGAGGGAGAAAACTGCAATTTGCCGACGGGGGAATAGGGAAACCCGCCCGTGCTCGCCGCGCTTTCTTTGCGTTTCGCGACGTCACCGCGTTAATTATTTTTACCTCCTTCAATACCGCCCCGTGCGTCGATTCTCTTTTTCCCTTCTCCCCTTGCACTCTTATCCCAATCTTCGCGACCGGGTGACCGGCTTGACTTGATCGGCTACCTGGGTCCTTCGCGATACGCATTCAGGTTTTGTCTAGGTGCAGGATAATATTTTCCGTAACCGTATAACAGATTTACGATCGAGTTACCTGGAACAGAAAAAGAGAGAAAATAAACGATAGGTGCGTGTGCAAATTAGCTGTGCAAATCGATAGAATATTTTTGCATCTTTACGCAAATCTATTGTCCTCGTCTCTTGCGTTACTCCACGTGAGACTTCGTACCCGAACTTTCTCCATCTCATTACGACTTTCGTTGAAATTTTTGCCTATTAATTTTTCCAATTAATCCGAATACTCAACGTGTTACATAAGAAGTCGTGTAGAATAAGATAATTATGCTGGGATCTATGAAGCAATGTTGCTCGCCTTGTCTACGTCTCTTTTTGCTAAACGATAGTAGCAAATTTCTTCGCCGTAATTGCTGTAAGGCCCATTTAACGCGCCATTAACGTTTTTCTTTTGCGTGAAACACAGTCTAAACGTCGACTCGCCAGGGAAAAATTTTTCTAATATGATTCCATATATATTTCTTTTTTTTTTTTCTTTTTTGTGATAAATATCGCGCTATGATTCACGTGCCGTTCTATTTGTATCAATAGGTTAAATGCACCTTTGAAAGCGTTCTCTCCGATTAAAAAGCGGCCGTCCGATTTGCATAATGACACTGGGTAAAAACTAGTTCAAGCGGCTTTTTAACAAATGTCAACACCCAGGTGTTAGATCTTCCATTACCATCGTGTAGTCGCTCAACTGAAGCAATTACAAAATCCATCAATCTAATCGAAAACATTTTTACAGACAATCGACACGGTCCCTTACTTTTTCAATCGCTGAAAAAAATACGCGCGGCAGCACGATTGTAGTCGCGGGTGATTAGAACTCAACGTATTTAATTTGGCGCATTAATGAAGTGCGCGGTATCGGTAAGTGACTTTCTAGGAAATTGCCGGCGCCCATGCTTATCGCGACCGTGCACGATATCGCGTTTATCGGATTTCTATACAGGACTACCACGGTTAACGATATAACGTTAAACGATATTATTCCGCTTGTTGTTTCTGCGAGTATATTCCCCTGTGACGTTGATTAACGACGCGGCCACGGACTGTGCCGATAATGCGCGGCGCGCGGTATCACACGTCGGCGATTCCGATTTTCGCTATAATTATTACACGCATAATTATATATGCTCGTATTTCTGCGGCTACCCACGCCGTGCGTTAATACGAGACTGTTACGTAATACCGCGCCGCCGCGGCTGCGAATGCAAATTTGCCATTGCGCAATGGGGCTCGTTATTCCCTATCGCCGCTCGTCTGATTTCATTTCTGTCGTCGCGCAAGGAAAAGAAAAAAAAAAGAGGAAAAAGAAAAGAAAGAAATAAAAAGAAAAATGCGTGACAAAAATATTATCGCCAACAAATAATTTCTATTAGGCAATCGAGTCGCGGGAAAGAAAGAAAATTGTTCTCACGGCAACGAAAAAATTGGTAGATTATACGTGGGGAATTTTCTTTTAAGAAGACGCAAAGGGAAAGAGAAAAAAAATTTGGCTTTTTACACTCGGACAGGTAGAGCCGAGCTCGGGGGTGTTCCCGAACCTTTGGCAGGTGTATTTCTTTTTAACATTTTCTAAGACCGTCGGCGTGCGTGTAACGCGCGCACACACACTCACGCGATGCCGACTAAAGCCATGTACCCACGCTGTGGATAAATCCTCGGCCGGCGTAATATATGTGTGAGTCACACGCATACACGTTGCGCCGAGATAAATATATTGACCATGTATCGCAAGTATATAAGTAACATCTCTCACTGGGCAGGTAGAAAAGGCCTATGTATATATGTAGGTCTCTACCTGACTGAAATGACTAAGAAAAAAAGATTATCTAGCAGAAGGATAATGCCCCGCCTGAAGTTGAAGGGAGAACGTGAAGAAAAGACAGTGAACGAAAAATCCGCTGCGTGTACAAAACAAATTGTAATTCCGTCTGAATGGTACAAAAATTTCGGAGATCTTCAAAAGAAAATGTTAGATGTATATGGATCACTAGGGTCATATCTTTTCCCTCCTCTCAAAGAGAATAAAACGCGCTCTTCGGATAATTAATGGCCACAATTTTCACGGATAGTTTTCGCGCATTTTACGTCCGTCTAATTTCCGCGAAAGCGTGCGCGCAAAAAAAAAAGAAATAAAAACGGGGCTCTTTAACACCCGGCGTATTTGTAATTGTAAAGGATTATATAAGCGCGGTCCGCGCGAGTACAGATTTCACGCGCGCACTTTTCAGAGATCGGATTACGAATGTACTTAACGGGTTCCTAAGAGATTAGCCGTTACAACTAATTAAGATTGATTCAGCTGTCCAGGATCAAGCACTTAGTAGCGAGGTATCGGATCTCTCGCGCAGCACGCGAGATTAAAGCGCCGATTTTTTTTCTCCCCTCCGTCCTCGCTGAGTTCCCGCGTGGGTAACGTGATCGCCGAGCACGTACGTTCGACGATCCTAACGCGAGGGGAATATTTAGGAGCGTAATACTTTTCGGCTTTTAGGCCTCCGCGCGATTTACTGCTCGCGTATCCCGCGTGCGTACGCGCGGCATAATTAACGCACGGGAGAGGGAAGTCTCCGCGATGTTTTTACTTCGCCGTTAATTACCGCGACCGCACGGAGCACTGTCGCATTATTGCGTAATCGCGAGGTAATTAATATACCTTCACGAACTCGCTCGGGGACCGAAGTTTTTCCGCGCGCTTACACGATCCCTGAGAGATGCGCAATCAACGTTAATTGCGTAACGCCTAATGATAAATTATCTTTTACGCTTATCCACGCATCGTTGGACAATATGTAAAACCGATAGGAAAGGCGATTGCCGGTCGCGCGCCGAACGGCCCCATCCTTCTTGCTCCTATCGTAATTGAGCTATGCATAATAGAAGATCGCTAAACGACGACATCTTAACAGATCTCTAATGACTACGTATCAAACGATGATGGAACCGTGGTTCGCATCCCGTTCGCGCTGCCATCGCGAGCTTCTAATCGTGCGAAAATCCTCCGGGCAAAACTTATCAACGGCCGAGAAAATAAATGACGGCCTCCACCGTGAGCTTCGCTCCTTTTTTTTTTCCCCCCCATCTCTCTTTCTCTCTTTCTTTCTCTCTTCCCGTTCACATGATTTTATAATGAGAGCCGAGATAAATAATGCATGTGCAGCCGGGCATAAAAGCACCGATGAACTTTTAGCGTTCTTAAGGCAGAAGCGGAGAATGACGACCATCGAATAAGGCAAATAAACCGCGACTGTGATTAATACGCGTCGATTTCTTAAGTAAGCTTAAGTATACTTTGATGTACACTTATTTACTTTATACCGTTTCCCTCCGTGTAATAATTAAAAACCAAATAAATTACAGGGAAAGCCAAACGAGTAGACACGTGAAACCTTTTGCCGCAAACTCGGAACGTTTTGACAAATTAGATACGGCAAATCCTTCCCGAACTTCAGCTAATCTCAAGTGATGCTCGTCGTGGAATTTTTAATTTCGAAGCTTGACTCGAAATAATTATCGGTGAGGGATCCAAACGTTCATGGGGAATACGAGTTTAACTATTTTCAAATAAAATTCTAAATGAAATATTTATTACGTACGACGGTAATGTATAAACACACGATGTGAAATTCTTATTTAATAGTAGTAGTTAGATACTCGAGGGATATATAATATCAGGCTTAACGTCGGCCGCGAACAATCTCCAAATTATGCCTCGTGGATCGTTGATGGCGGGCTCCCCAATGGCTGTCCCGGCCCACGATGGCTGCTGGACAAGCCCAACGTTCACGAGCCGCGTTCGTGTGTAGACCCAGAACGGCATACAATCGCACACGTAGACAAGCGAATATTCATAGCACCCTAGTGTCCCCTCGCAACAAGCGTGGATCGGTCGCACGACTCGCAACGTCGGAGCTTCTATCGCGCGTCGCACACGCGCCAGAATCTGAGAAAAGGACGCGGGAATTTTTCGCCGACCCTTTCGCGAATTTTTACGAATCAACGACCTAATCGTAGCTCTCGAAACGAACACAATTCCCAATCTAATCGAAGAACACTGGCCGCGTACGCAAGTCCGAACACGGGCTTGTACTTTATGCTTATCCATTAACTCGAAACGGTAATTACGCTCGAAGTTACGTAGGCATCATATTCGATGGGAAGTTAATAAGCAACGTGTACCTGCTCCGGCCGGTAAAAACGCTCGCTTAAATTATGCACTAAAATTACCGCAACAGCGACGAGTAAACAAAGTTTTAATTCAGCCGGAGTTATCAAGCCGAGTCATTAGAGGATCGACATTTTATCACCCGTACGTTTCGCGGATGTTTCGCATTATCGTACGTGGCGCATTCTTCAAGGAGTCTCAAATGCTCACATAACGTCATATTTACCGAAACAGTTTTTCATCTTACGTTAACATAATTTACAAGTTTGTAGAAACTTTAAATTATTATAAATAGTATTAGCGTCCTTTTGAATAAAATATTTTACTTAAAATATCTGGCATTCTAAAACTTTCAGGACTCTAAAAGCTACACATTCGTTATCATTAGCTCCGGTAATCTTCGGTAAAGGGCCACGCGTTTGACGATTTGTTCAGCCAATTTACCGATCGGAAGGGACGTTTCGCGCAACAAATCTCCCTGAGATATCGCGCCGCGCCTTTTTCAGAGAACGATTCGGTCAATTACGCCGCGGAAGCGGCCGGTTAACGAAATCAATCATGACCGCCGCGTCGTCACTGTCCCGGGGAAAAACTTCGCGAATTGCGGCACGCGGTTGCGTCGTCTCGTTCTGCTGTGGCCATTAGACCCACCGCGCTTGCACGAGTCAATGGAACGCCCTCCTTATTCCCTTCCTCGTCGCCCCGCGGAACGCAAGACGCACCGGACGCATGTCTGAGCGCGATAACTGTTTTCCGTTCTTGCGAAAAGTTAACGGCCCGCCCGAGATCACGCTGCAATTTCGCCGGCTTATGGAAGCCGGCGTGCCGGACGACGGTGTAAGAACACCCGTTGGGTATCCGCGCGATTTTACGGGTACCGTTACGCAAGCAAGGGCGACTTAATTTCCTACGCGATCGATTTATCGGCGAGACGGAGAAATTCCATGTCGAGTTACTCGGCGCGGTCACGATGCAGCTCGGGTCACGAGGCCGTTAACGATATTCCAGATTCGAAGTCGAGCAGTCGGTTAAGGGGAAAAGATTTAAATGCGAGAATTATTTTAAATAAAATTCTACCGATCTTATTTGCTCGACAACGTGAGGGTTTAAATAGATAGTTTTCTTACAGCTTATTGCGCAAGAGCGATTAAATAAATAACCGCTTTAAACTGCGACGCGGTTAATTGTACTGCACGAGAGTTTAAGAAAGATACGCGATTAACGTCGACGTCGCCAGCATGTGTGTGCACGTGAAGCCTGCAACGCTGGCATCGGCCGAAGAAAGTTCTTTTTCTGGTTCAGCGGGATCCTCTGGCAACCTGATTTCGCCGATCCACCTTCCACTTGTTGGCACAACGAGTTGTTTTCGCGCTGAGACTAATTGCGTCCATTAATCGTGACTCGATTCGGTAATTCAGATTTGGACTCGTTTTGTCAGTGTCTCGTTTGCGCGCTACGGATGGCTTATCGATTTCCACCGGACCAGTTCTCGAACGTTATTGCGCTATCTCCCGCGCAAGAATATAACATTTTCGTGCATTCCTCATTTTTACGGCAAACCCGGAAGTAGATAAGGCCAAACGAGAACCTGTAATCAACGTGACAAAGTTTTACCGCCGTTGACATAGTCAAATTTAACTTCTCCGCGGAGAATTTATATGTAATTATTATATAACTCACTTGAATCATATATTTGTAACTTGAGATTGTGATTTTTTTTTGTTTTCTCTAAAATAATGATGATTAATACCGATGCGACTGATTATAAAATGCGGCCGACCTTGCATTACAAACTCGACTATTTCCAGATATTTTTTTTCTCCCGCGAGGGAATTAAAGATACGCAGATGAATATTAAGATAAGGATGTTCAGCCGAGTACGAAACAAGCAGCATTAACGCTAATTACGCGCGCATTTTAAGCGCAGTCCCCAGTTGCGCAATAACCGGTGAAATTTATCGCGCTCCGATCGCGTCCTCGTGTTATTACACAGTCGCTTAGTCGCGCGACAACAGTACGTCATTAACAAAATCGTTAATAGCGCGTTCAATTTATTCGGGCATCAAACGCTTCAAGGTTGGAGGCAGGCGTAAAATAATAGGAACGTCGAGCCAGCTTTTTTTAAATTTTAAATTATATCAATTAAAAAAATATAAAATATATAATTTAAAAGTTTTTTTTTCTTTTTTTTTTCACTCCTGCTATCTTTATCTTGCTGCAATAAATATTTCGACTGCGTGCTTTTAGAAAATTAATTCTTGACGGAGTTACGGATTTAATGTTAAATAATAATTATATAAAAAAAAATAAACGAATATTTTATTATAAGCTGGCGGCATTCACTTTTATTTCTATCTAATCGCTAGTTAACTCCGTGGCTCGAGCGACGTCAACGGTAGCTGAGAACACGAGAAGTCTGGTCATTCCGATGATCAACTTATTGTCCGTGCCGGTCAATTATTATCCTTACACGCAGGATTAGTTCTTGCACGTAATCGTTACGGAGCTCCCGTAACAACGTACCGAGCGATAAACGCCACTCCAGTGGCTTGCGATTTCGCGCGGAGAACAACGTTCACGTGTAACGCTGATATTTCGCGAGAGTAAATTTTCCACGACGACTGATTAGTGGCGCTACGGTAAATTAGAGAGGAGCGCTAAACGCACGTGTTCCTTACGCTCTGCTCCACGTGTAAAGCTGCTTTCGCATGGACTTCGTGCAGCCACAATTACGGAAACAAGACACTGACTCGTTCGAAGATTAAATGTTAGCCTAAGAAATAATAAAATAAGTAAAGCAAGCTAGTAACAAATCGCTATCGCGCTAAAGAATCTCTGTAAAGTAATACAAATTTACATAAACTTTTACATCATTCTAACAATAAAAATTAAAGAAAAAAAAAGATTTACGGCTGCATGTCTTGTTTTTTTTTCTTTTTCTTATTGGTCGTTTCAAACAAATTTTATTTACAAAAAATAATCTTAAAGTTTATCATGGCAAATTGTTTCAGCTGTGTGAAGCCTACCTAAGTTGCTAGGCTTGCTTGACGAGGCAGATCGGTCGCGACATGTCGAAATGCACGTTTAACCACCGATAACCTCGCGAATGTACGAACCCGGCTGCTTATGCTCGTATGCGTAACACTTTCGATACCGTTATCACGAGCGCCATTGCTGCGCTTCCTGCCGCCAATCTCTCGGAATTCTTTTATGTCGCGATATAAGCGCGCGCGAGCGGAGCCTAAGAAACGTCGATTTGCGAGCCGGTCGCTGGAATATAATTATCGACAGAATAAATCAGATTTATTTTTTGCATTGACGTTTAATTAGCATTAGATAGCCGGACAGAACTTTCCGATCAGCCAGTCTGGTATTTTATAAATTATTGCCATCGATACCGAGCGAAAATTTTCCCCGGCCCGTAAAGTAGATTATTTATACCGCGGCTAAATGTATTCCGTATTTTTGGAGACTTTTCTCGTTTCGTTAAACTAATTCCTTTAATCTAAACAACTTAGCCGAGAAAAAGAGGAGTAAAGGAAAGTTTCTCGTCAAATCTACATACTACTACTCCGTCCACACATTATTTCATAATGCGTACGCAATTACGCGTCCACATATTTACTACGAGAAGAAATCTGGAGACGTCCTGCTGCTTAAAATGCCGTCGTAAAATAAAATTAAAAAAAAAAGGAAAAAAAAAACGACAAAAATATTTTACAGAAAATTATCCCGATAAATCGCGCGCGTGTCCAGAAATCAGTCTCATTACATGCATACTCACACGCACGTGTGCACGCGTACAGATGCCGAAGCGCATCTCCGGAGCTTCTTTCGTTCGCCTCGCCGCATTTTTATATCCAGACGTAAACATACCGGTATTTGCCGCGGCGAGACGTAACCGGCAAACGCTGACCGGTCTCTCTCAGCCAGCAGGTAGTGATCTATACGCGCGCACACGTGCACACGTACGCTGAAGTACACACGTGTGCGTGAATAGATGCAACATTGACGTTTCTCTGAATGAATCTCGAGTGAACCAGTTGAGAACTATTATGCGCGTGCTCGTACGCTCTCTCTTTTTCTCCTACGTAGCCATTTAATAACGAGAAGACTTTAACGCCGACACAAGACGCGACGTCGCACCGAAACAGGCCGGAGATTTCGAAGACTGCACTTGCATCACGAGTCGGTCTCGTGAAATCACGAGACTTCATTGAGATTCGCTCGCTGCTAATTTATTCGGTGGAAATCTTATAAATAAAATGATTTAATGAGGCAATCTGGAAAAAAAAAAAAATTTGAAGGATTTTGCTTTATTTTTTGCAAGGCGCAGGAATGTACAGGTATACAATAAGACTGTAACGAGCTGAGCATGATTTTTCGCGCTCTTCGCCCCTTCCGTCCAGGCTACACGTGACAAATGAGCATTTTGCCAAGGAGAACGCGCGTTTCGCCGATAATAACACGTCGGCGAGTATTCAGAGGGATGCGCGTAATTACGGGTGACGCGACCTACGACAGAATCGTCCGCGGATGCTTCTGCACAAACGAGCGTATGATGTATTCACAATCGTGTGCAACTTTAACCCCTTCTCGAATGCAAAAGAAAATTTTTCTCGCGGCAAGCATATGTAAATTAAACATTTGCTTTTTTTAATTTATCGAAATGTGACAGAACAATATATTAAATAAAGTCCAGTAAAATACTTTCGAGAAAAGAGCGTTTCTACACGCGAGAAATCTTATATAATATTTCGTTAAAATGCAGTTGCTCTAAAGGTGAATTGTCTCCGATCGCGCTAAATTATGGGCACTTCCTCGCACGTTTCCCGACACGCTTTGCGATCTACATAAGCGTGGCCAGTGAGCGCGTTTTATCCCGTCGGTGCGAGAGATATATGGCTAAAAGGTGGGCGCGGAAGGCGACTTTACGACTACGCGCGCACGTCGATAGATACGACGAATAGAGAGGGATTTTCTCGGCGAGGATCGGACTTCGATCTGCTTTCACGAGGTCGACGTTAGAAAGCCGCGCGCGCGCGACGCGCGTTTATCCGGGACCGATTCTCCGTCGATAGCGCGAGCAGAGCGTTAAAAGATGGCTCGCCAATTACATGTGCCGGCGCGTTCGCCGTTGCAGTCTAATTCGCCACGCGTATACGTCACGGAGCGCGAAAACGGAGCTAAGAGATCGGAAGAGAAATATATATCTCGACCAACGCGAGATTTTCACCCCTCTCGGAGATTGTTGTTTCTCCCGCCTCCTCTTTTACTTCGCCACCTACGCAGGTGTATACACAGCCACCCACGCCGCGCGCAGGATTCGTGCGGAGGCTGCGACGATTCCCACGGGGAGAGGCGCGCTCGGGGTTCGAATTATCTTAATTTATCCGCCGCGGAAAGCACCCGGGCTATCTCCCGAAGGAAAGGATCGGCGCGATCCGAGGAATTCGAGTCGGCCGTCCGTGGCCCATCGGTCGTATCTCACCGAAATTCTCGTCCGGGGAAAACGCCCGGGCCAGATTACGAGCGATCGAGCGCGTCGATTTCGTCGGGTCCACGTACGCGTCCGGAGTTTACGAACGAGGAACGAATCCCTCCCTGAGCAGGGTCGCATCGCGCGTAGCCCGAGGCTGTCCTCTCTCGCTGGGTGCCCATTTTTCACGAGGTCTCTCTCTTTCTCCCTGCTGCCTCCTTCTCCCCCTTCCTTTGACTCCCTGGCTCTCCCTCTTTTTTTTTTTTTTTTTTCTTCTTTTAATTCCATCTTCTTTTTCTCCTTTTAATCTCCCTTCGTGCGCGCAGCCAACGCCCGTTCTCTCCGTCGCTCGTACGGCTTCTCCTTTTCCTCCTCTCTTGTGCTCTCTCTCTTCTCTTTCTTCATCTTTCGTTCTCGCCGTCTCATCATGCACACGCCCTCCTCTTCCGTCCTCCTCCTTTAACAACATTCCCGCCTCGTATCTCTCGCTCTTTCGATCCCGCGTCCACCTCTGTTCGCGACTACGCCGGCAGCATCAGCAGCAGCTTCGCTCTCTTCGGCATCTGGGCGTCCGGCGTAGACGTCTCTTACCGCGTGCCCCGTATAAGAGAGAATCAATCGAACGTACATACATGAACGTATTCCTTCGTTCCACCATCGACGATCTCCGTTGTAGATATCCTTCTCGCAATGGCGCTGGAAAGGAGAGAAGGAGAGACGAGACGATGAGGCTTTCTTCCCCATAAAGAAGACGCTCTTTTTCTTCCTCCTTCTCTCTCCTCATCGCGCCCATCGCTTCCATTCGGCCAGAAAGAAAGAGAGAGAGAAAGAAGAGAGTTCAATGTGTGCGTACGCGCGTCTGTCTCGCGATGACTCGGGAAGATGCCTCGATCGTCCGAGGCGGATAGTTTCAAGCGGAGGCTTCTTTATGGCGCAGCGATAGGCCGAGTAAAAAAGATATTATTGCAAAACAAAAATTTCGACGGATGTATCTAAGACGTCTTGCCGTCTAATGATAGGCATCTGCCGTCGTTCGGGACCCCCCTTCCCTCCTCCCCCTTTCGGTTTGCCGCGGATGTTCGACGAGATGACTTTACGTCCGTCCACAGATATCCCTTTCGGATACGGCTTGGTATGTGGATATCCTTCTCAAGGTGGCAAGATAAAGAGCGAGCGTTATAAAATCGAAGCGAGAACGACGGCGGCGACGGCGGCGACGGCGACGGCGGGAGGAAGAGGGGGAGGGGGAGATGGGAGCGGAGGCCGGAGCTCAGATACGATAATCCCGTGTGTGCGTGTCCTCCTTCCGTCCTATCGCGGCCCTCCCCGCGGCTACCCTTCTCAAGGTAGCGAAGACGAAATGGGATGGAGCTACGAAAATGAAATCCGAGGTAAGAAGGACGCCGAGACGATAACGTACGTCTGCGCAGCCGTCTTCGTCCCGCTCATGGATCTTCGGCCGCGGTTATCCTTCTCGAGTTAGCGAGGCGGCCCGGAGCTCGGAGCTCGCGAGAGAAGGAAAAGAGAGAAAGAGAGAAGGGAAAAGAGGAGCTGGGGGCAGAGGGAGGGGGGGCGGGGAGCGAAAGAAGAAAGAGAGAGCCAGAAAAGACGGCGAGACTGAACGAAGAGAAATGATAATACACGTGTGCGTACACCGCGATCGTCTACGTTCCTCCCGCAACAACTCTCGTCAGGTTCTTTCTCTTCCTCTCTGATGATTAAACGAAGACAGCCGGCGCGAAGAAGCAGCGCGTCGGAGGGAGACGAGGGAACAGAAACGATAATGCCGGGTGGCCAGGATCCCGCCTTGTTGATGATTCGATGCTCCGCTTGTATCTGTGCACACGGTAACTCCGTCCCGGTCGCACTCGCCGAGATGCACGGAGGACCGTCCTCGTCGCGCCGGCTACCTGCGCGCACCAACCTCACCGCCGCGCTTCTCCTACCTGCGCCTACAATGTCTACCTGTCCTCCTCTCACCCGGCGGTATCTTTCGTCCACTTGTGCTCCGCGATCGTCTCGCAGCGGCCGTTCTCGGCGTCCCTCTCGCGCGAACGCCGAGCGAGGGAGAGAGGAACGATGGCTCGGAGGAGCTGGAGGGTCCTCCACCATTCTCCTCATCTTTCTCTCCTTCTTCATCAGAAGTGGGAGGGCGAAGAGACTAGTGAACGGAAGAAAGAGAAAGAGAAATAAAAAAAACGCGAACGCCGAAGGGAGATAGTCTCACGAAGGGAAGACCGGCACAGGTAAGCGGAAGAGCGAGAGTGAGGAGAAGAGGACGAGGCTCTCTGGAGCGAGGGAGGCTGAGAGGTCTCCCTAGACGGAAAGCGCGCAAGCGGCGACGAGTGGGAGAGAGAGAAAAAACACGCGGGGAGAGGCAGGAGGTGGAGGCGCGCGAGCGTGTGTGAGACGCGAATGGTAGGGAGGGAGGGGAATCCGAAGCACGGAGCTAAGAGCGTGATGCTGGGAGGCGACGGTGGCGACGGCCATATTTGCTGTACTCGAGAGGCGAAAGAACGATCCGAGAGAGCACTGTGAAGCTGCTGGACCCATAGTTTGAACGTTTAAAATACTACCTGTTGCCAAGGTGAAGTTAGTGAATCCTAGTCTCTTTTATTAAAAACGTCCGAGTTCCGAGAAGGTTCTTTTATTCGGTGCGACACGGTTCCCAGGTTTCCAAGTTTTTGAGTGATTGTACGCGACGGTAACGTGCGTCGTCGCCGTGGTCGCGCGCGTGAACGTGCGAGTGTGTGTCAAGCCGGTGTACGATTATGCGATTGAAAGTATAAACAGGATACGGACAAGCCCGATAGAACGCTGCCGAGTGGGTGCGAGACGATCGACCGACGCGCTGAAAAATCCGGAGTGCGAAACGGAGTCGAATGTGACATTCGAGATAATCGGGAAGATGTCAAACGCAAAGGATGTGCGCGGAGCGAGTCGCGGATTGTGATATCGAGTAGACGACGCGCTCGAGGCTCCTTACCGAGAGAACGAGAGTCGGTCGTGCGAAGGACCACGGGCCCCCGAAGAAGGGTGCCCCACGAAGAAATCGCGGTTTCAACGACCGAGAATTCGCTAAGACGACGGACGCCTCGGTCTACGGAGAAGGTGGTGACACTATCATCCGTTGAGATGTGATCCAGAACATAGAAGGGACACTTAGTAGTTTGTAGTTGGTCCCCGTCTCCCCCCCTCTACCACCTCACCATCCCACTAGCCCCCTCGCGACTTCAGCCACCTACTCTACCTCCACCTTCTCGTCTCCCCTCGTACGCATGCACGTGTGATAATCCACCGGTAAGGCAACTACCACCGGATCGGCGGCTTTCGAACGCGCCGGCTGCTGCACCGCTTCAACGACACTTCTTCCCCCTCTTCTAATAGATCCCAATGAGTAAGTATTGTCTTCGCATCATCATTTTACATTACGATACTCTAGACTACACTATAGCGCTCGTCTTCGTCAATAGCTGGAGGCTACCTGCACAATGACGTACAGGTGACGCGCAGGTGACCCACGGATGAGAGAGCGAGCACGAAGACGCTCGTGCTGTAAGCCTCGCCAGGCGATTACTTTTTTCCATATCGCCGAAATAATCTGTATTTTCTTTCTAGCTACCTCGCAGCGTGTCGCTCGCTAACTTTTAACATATTTCGCCTTTTAGTCACGCGATATGTGCTGCGCCTGTTAAAGAGATAATACGAATTCCTAGACAAATTTTTTGCCAGATAAATTGTAGAAATGTAAGAGTAAGCATGCATATATTTATAAAGTTGTAGGTGTAGAAAATAATGCTGCTTTTCGATAAAAAGGAAAATTGCAATAATTAATAAGGTTCGTTAATAAATAAATTTTCTTTTTTTTATAATGATACAATTACGTCCGGTTATTTTGTCTTATATTTTTTATTGCACTCGAATTCAAAGTGTAAATTAATAATGGCAATTAATAACGAAATATATGCATTCTCGTTGTCATGAATAAATTCAGTATTTCAGGTACTCTTTTCCGTCATTTAATTTCTCTTTATGAATACATGGTACATACTTATGCGCGTAGATAAATACTTAAAGAATTACATCATTTTTTTTTCCGACTTTAATCATTTTACCCAGGAATTACTGAGACAAATACCTCGCGCGAATCCTTGAGTTTTAGGAAAGTCCACAGAACTTCTCTATTATCCGAAGTCCATACTTCATTAAACGCGAAGGTCGGTACAGAGATTTAAAAAATTAATAGGCCATGCGCTCGCGCTCGGATGTAATATATTGCGATACGTTAGAGTGCGTCGTTTACGTGCCACGTTTTACTAAGTTCCGTTCGGTCGAAACGCTTGTACCGTGCTCGCAGGGGGAATCACGCGGAACTCTCACTAGATTGCTAGAAATTCACTCTCGATGCACTTAACGGCGGTGCGCGTCTCCGTGGACGATTCCGGCCGGCCGAATCGCGGTCGCCGCGACTGTAACATCGCGATGCACACCGCCGCGACGACGGGCTTCAGGCTCTCATCGGCGGCAGGTGCAGCTCACGATCGCGGCGTCTAGCCTACGATAGACACGTCGGCTTCGCGCGACTCGCTGACGGAGGAAGATGCTTCCTCCTCTTTGTACTGACTCGACGGAGACCTCCGTTCACCGGAGGCATCGTCCACTGACGCGAGGCGAGGGCGTACAGGTACTTGAAATACAAACGGACCCACGGTGGTGGGTCCAATCTGATGCAGGGTTCCCTTTGAGAATCAGGTTAGACCGGCTCCTCTGAACCTGCTTCTCTGGCTTCTCGTCTCCGGTTCGCGGTTGTATACCGGCCCCGTGCGTACCTACTCCTTCCCCCGGTCGCCCCAATCTCCTTCTTCCGCGTAGTAGGTAGATACCTACCTACCTACTTCCCGCCGTCACCCTCTTCGACGTATCTCTCTGTTCTTCTCCGTTTTTTTTTTCTCTCGCTCTCTCTTTCCGGCAACCAGTCTTGTTCCTTCCTCGCGAACATCACCGCGTCTCCATTATTGACGACGCGCGGTCTGAGAAAGAAAGGGAGACAGAAGAGGCAGAGAAAGAGAGAGAGAGAGAAAAAGAGAGACGCCGGGAACCGGCACCGTCCTGTGTGTTCACTCTCGATGGTCCGGCTTCCTCGTTACGTCTATTATTATACCTGTCTATCCGTCAGAGCAGTGCCCGCGAGCTGAATTCCAGTTTTACGCGCGCGCCCTCCTCCACGCGCGCCTACTCCGCCGCGGTAGTAGGAGCAGATGGCCGACTCGCCGCGAAGAGCAAACCGACTGGTTTTGCTGACCATCCACCTGGACGGGACCACCGCGCGAGGACGTAGAATTCGCGGTGTCAGACTGGTTGACCGACATTCGCGCGGATCTTCGCCCGGCGATAAGTGAATAACGCCAAACCTGCTCGTTCATTCGCGCGCGCGGGGTTCCGGTTTCCCGTTTCGCGGGAGTGCACGTTCCGCGTGCACGCGGCTTCTCTCCTCTTTTACCCCCCGCGAGCCACGTGGCGAAACCGAGACGCGGTATCTCCGGTTTTACTTGCGGCGCGTGGAAAACGCGGGGCTCTACCTGTTTGCGCTTACATTCGCACCCCAATCGCCGCCGATTCATCTCGTAAATGCGCGCGATTAGATTACCCGCGATAAAGAGGCGAATAAATAAGTGATAAACGCCATGCCTTTAGTAGATCTACCCTTCATGAGTTTCTTTCCGTCTTCTTGCAGGTTCTCACCGCCCGCTCTTCTTCAAACAACGTGCCATACAACCTTCAGCGACCTGTGATATAATGCTCGATGCCTAAATAATTACATAGACGTAGAAATCTAGTCGAAGACTAGATCAGGCTGGAGGATTTCGTCTAAAGAGAACTGCCGTCCCTGGAACAAGGGCCGCCCAGCCGACCGCGCGCGTTCATCCAGGGGATTTAAACGACGAAAGGAAAAAAAAAAAAAAGAAAAATAAGAAACGGAAGACGGCGCCGGATAATGTCGACGTGCACCGACGAGGCCGATAATGCACCCTGCACTTTATCACCGGTCAGTTGCAAACTCTCACTTTCGAATAATAAAATTTGACGCGCACACTTTTTGCATGGCGCCACCGCTGTTGAATAAAATTATGTATATTTATAACTACTATTATGTATATTTAATAATGTTTTACGTTTACGATGCAGATGAGGAATTTTTTTTTTTAAACATCTCTTCGTTTCTATTTTGATCTTTTAAGCGGATTTGACGAGTGTTATTTAATCGAGTGATAAATCGAATAACTTCTTCGTTGCGCAAGATATAAAGATTATAGCACTTAGCAGGTAAAATGATAATACGTCATAATCCACCACGAAGATTATTGTTTGATCTACCTGATCTGTTTGTATCATTTTTTTTTCTTTTTTTTTTTAACGCGACCTTTTTTCACATTTGCTACTCTTTCACTCGAATTACCTATCGTTATTTCTTCGTCGACAGCACCCCACCGTGCAAAATAATAAACCAGAAAGCCACATGATTATGAACGGTCGTGAAGAAACTTTGGAAAACGTCCTCGAAACGCCAAAGTGCCTAATTGATGTACGATTTTACAGATTAATAGCTTTACGGATTTTCGAATTTCACGCTGTGAAAGCGAATATTTCGAAAACATCTTGAAAGAAAAAATATATATACCAGAGAGGATCGGGTTCTAATTTAGTCGCAGTTTTTATTTCCACTTGCTATGTTTATTAATGTAAACAGGTTCGAGGTGTAATAAGACAATTATTGCCGGCAGAAGAGCGCGCGTGCTTTCACGAAAATTTAATTCAAATCGCCGCGGGTGGCTTTGATTTTTGGTAGCTTCAAACCTCCATCTTTCGAAAGTGAAATGTATCGGTCAGCCCCGTTACTCGTAATACGACGCTCCACAATGAGAAGCACGAGTATGCCGCGTTGAGCCATTCTCCCAAGAATTTTAATAGCTCGACGGGTTACGGACAAGTCCTCGCGGGCATATTACGAACCCATTTTGACCCCAATCGCGCGCGATTTGCGGCTTCTATGCCGCGAATTGAATATTTGAGGGCTAAAGAGCTTTCAACTCGACTGGTGATTCTCGTTCGTTCGGCAATAACAAGATTATAAAGACTGCGACTAATGACGAGGTGATTAAAAAAAAAACCTCACCGATAAAATTCGAATTCAACTCTCTTCATGGTATTTCCTCCAAGAAAATAATTACTATTTTGGAGAAAATAATTGTGCAACAATATCTGTACCTAATTATTATTGCGACAATGACGAAAATCGAGGAGAAAACTATTTGGCAGCGGGATAAAAAGATACCCGCGAAGAAAATCGAGGATTTAAGACGTCATTAGCAAACGCCGCGCGATTAATAAAAACGTCGTTTGCATCTCGCCCTCTTAAGCGTCGCGTGTGAGTACGCACCCATAAATCTTGCGGAAGACGAAAATAAGGACGAGCCGCTTCGCACCTGCGCCTGGCGCCTTTTAATACGCGGTTAAATCCGTTTACGACGAGCGGCCGCGAGCATACCGGGTGTTCAAGTAGCCGTGTAAATACTATCGCGCTTCCGGATCGAAAAAGAGAACGCGCGTCTCTTTGCCGTTACTGGTGTACGCGCGACGATGTCTCTCTGCCGGAAGCCTCGATTCTCCGCACGTAGAAACGAACGATACGTTGATCGTCCCGGTCCGTCTCTCGCATATGTGACGGAATCTACCTATCTACCTATCTACCTGCGGACAGGACCCGGACGAAGGGAAAGGTTCGCGGCGATGACTCTCCAGATTTCTCGTACCTGACGGTGAAACCGAAGGTTCCCTTCGCCGATGATCGCGCCGTTCATTACGGAGATAAGAAGTAAAGGCTCTTTAATAGAATTCCGAGCGACTGGTCATTTTGTATCTTCATTAACTTTTTCGTTAACCGATTCATTATTGGGCGAGAGAAGAAAAAAAAAAATAAAAAAAAAATAAAAAATCGAAGGAGCAGAAAGCCTCCGTAATTCACGCGCACGCAAATCCCTCTCGATTCAAGTGACTCTACACCGATCGTAAAAACGAGATTAAAAGCGTGCAAGAAAAACGTATCGATAATAAACGTGCGGCCGAAAATATTTCACTTGCGAAACAAACATGCGGCTAAAAAAAAAAAAAAAAAGAAGAGGAAACGCCCGTCGAACGCATGATAAGTGACAATCAACGATGACGTTAATTAAATAAGCCGCGCGATGGTATGCGCGCCTGATTAATAAATTTAAAGTCGACATTTTGATTCCCCGCGTAAATCAGAAGTCCACTGAAAGCACGCGACGTCTGGTCTTTACATGAGAGATCGGTAACATAATTGCGGCAATGCTATTCGAACTGCGTTACGGCGATTACCGTGGGCGATAAAACGCGGGCTATATCGAGCGTTCGATGAACAGCCAAGCCGGAGAAATTTCGCTGGAACTGCCGTCGCAATTTTTGTCGCAATTAACGCACTCCAGTTAAGACCAGGGTTTCTTGCATGCGTAACCGCGAGCATTAACAGCATAAAGCGAGCGAAAGAAGTTGCCTCGCGAGTTATCTAGATGCACGGTGGCGTGCGCAAGGCGCTACTTCGCAGCCCGCGGAATCGAAGCACCCGGCTCGTGATTATGGAAAGAGGATATCTTTAAGATTGTCGGCTTTTTAATTCGTTCCGATTCCGCCGGGGTCTATTTGTTAATTCGCTTAACGGTTTAATGGATCGCCAAACGGAACGCCGAACAGAGTTGCGATACGAAGACGTCGTATCTGGAGGTAATGCAACGATAATGCTTAACGATTGTAAAAAGCGAATCGCTAGGATATCCCGGCCGTTACGGGGAACGGGCGGGGATCGTGCCCCTAAGACACGTAGAGTACCGCGAAAGAAAGGCACCTAACGATTCCACGTATCTACATCCGCGTTGCACGCAGCTGCGTCGCGATCGGCAATAAGCGTGCGAGGGGGATGGCGAGCCGCGCGATTCGCGGCCTACGGCGACGAAGCCGGGTAAGAAACGTGAAAGACGTTCTCGAGAGCGCCCGCGAGTTTCAACCGCGGACGGGACGGGCCATTCGGCCGGCAGACACGTTGGACTACTGTCCGGTACGAACTCTCACGCAGCGCAGACCGGCCGGCCAATTAACTGTTATTATGATGACTTCTTGCGTTGCAAAGAGGACGCGCAGCATCCTAAACGAGCTCGCACCGCTGCGAGTCGTAGGATTCGCGGTAGTCGTTTCGAGCTGTCCGCGAAATCGCCGTTCGGAAGCCCTCGCGATCGGAGGACGATCGAACGTGAGAAACTGCCCTTGTAGAATGAATTTAATAACGGCGCTTCCTACTGTCGTTAAAAAAAAAAAAAAAAATACACGCGGGTTTTACAATCATATATTTAGTTAGCAATAGAAACTAATAGACCCGCGGCGATTTTGGGTCCGGCTGATCCACGAGCAATCTCGCGCGAGCGCGATAAATTTCGCCGACTGACGCGGAACTAGATTCCGAATGAAGTCGGTACACGACCGGGTGTTCGCGTCGCGGGGTACTTAATGTCGTGTAACGACCGCGGGAGGTTCGTGTCGCGACTCGCCGCAGCTCGAGCTGATTAATGTTCCTCTCGGCCGGCGTATCTGCGAGACCCCTGACACCGCCGATGGAGCGTGTCGCCGCGAAAATTGCATCTCGGTAGCTTGGCTTTGGGTAATGAATCCGCGGAGACTTTCCTGTGTTGGGAAATCACCGCGTCGCGACGGTTAAAACCCGCGCCCGGCGGCGACGTGACGTTCTTTCCAGCGTCCGCGCGATTACCGTTACGCCGGGACCGTACGGTCCATTAGACGCCCGTGGCACAATGCCAATGATGTCTACGAACCTCGCTTTTAAGACCTATAAAGAATTAACTGACGCGGTTAAGTGCGAAGTCAAAATCGAGGTGCGACGCTCTCAGTCGCCGCGCAATTCTAACATCGGTATTTCGAATAGAATAAATAGCGAGATAAAAAAATAATTAAAAATAGTATTTAAAAAAGAAAAAAGAAAATTATGCTTATTAAATATCGATGATTACTGATTACGTAATTGAAATTAATATTAATACAACGTGTTTAATTCAATATTCGCGCGCAGATAAAAGACACGGGTACCGTGAGTTAAGAGCGAACGTCGAAAAAATGTATTCCTAAGCAGTTTTGAGCGGCCGAAGGTAAAAAAGCAGGCAAAAGGCGTGAAATTACGATGTTATTAATAATAAGTTTGTCGGATGTGCACGCCAGAAAGTCATAATCGCGAGATAAACATTGTTACCTTGGCTCGCGGAGGCACGTGTGGTCTATTCAGAGGCCTGCGCTCGCCCATTAACGATTTTACTCGTACCCACCGACCGTATTTCATCGCGCTAATCCCCGCGTTTAATCGCGGAATCGCGATTATTCATCAGCGGGTGAATTTACGACGGTCAACGCGAGGAAATATAG
Source organism: Cardiocondyla obscurior (assembly GCF_019399895.1). Classification (NCBI taxonomy): domain Eukaryota; kingdom Metazoa; phylum Arthropoda; class Insecta; order Hymenoptera; family Formicidae; genus Cardiocondyla; species Cardiocondyla obscurior. The sequence goes on from NC_091866.1 coordinate 2,204,585, forward strand.
GAACCGGTGACACTCGGGATTAAGTCCCGCGCGCACCGTAGAAAATGAACGAGGAAAAAAAAGAAAAAGGAAAAAGAAAAGAAAGAAGAAAAAAAAAGAAAAAGATATACTTTCCGAGGAGACGAGTGGATTTTTGCGCTTAGACTAACGGCGCGCGTAATTCACGCGCGGGATGCCTGGGCACTAAGAGGATGATTCATAATATTGTTAATTATGTTAATTGACGGAGCCCATCGTTGCGGCTTGCGGGCTGCTGCGATATGCACGAGCCTTAATGGCACTGCCACGTCGCCCGCTGTCACGTTACGAATGACGTCGCGGTGACTGCGTGGCACCGGGCAGCTCTCGAGGTCTCGGAGGTTTCGCCGTGGAAAAAAAGAGACGAGAGGAGAAGAGAGGGAGGGAGGGAGAGAGAAAGAGGAAAAAGGAGAGACTTCGCGCCATAACTTATGTTACCGGCTAGAAAGCACAGTAATCCGGCGACACGTGGGAAATTCCAAACGACGTCATTACTGTACCGTATTCTTATTCATGCGGGTCGCAGGGGTTTCCGTGCAACTTCGGGGATAGTAGGATATAAGTGCATCAGTAAAGCGACCCGTCGCCGTTTAACCGGCCATTAAATATACTTATGTAGGATATCTGTTTTACGAGTAATATATTTCCGGTAATAGTTTCAGTAAAGCCCGACGGGGCACCCTCCGCGCGACATGCGATTCTCCAGAGCTTTTCAGTCGCGGGGATTCTGTTACTCGCGCAAGCGGTTAAAAAGTTTTATTGAATATTAAAATAAAAAAAAAAAAAGAATTTTCTCCCTTAAAAATTATCTAGTAATATTCAACCATTCCGCGACAATGACCGTGCCTATCTACGTTACAGGTGCAGGAGGCACCAGTCTCGCCGGCGTCCTCCTCTCTGAGCAACCAAAATCAAAACGAGAACGAGCAAGTTCTGCTGGCGACCATGCAGCCGGTGAACGTGCTCGATTTGCACGACCCACCGGCCGTGCACACGCTTCACCCTAAGTACCACCATCACCACCACCGGCATCATCATCATCACCACCATCACCACCACCCGCAGCAGCCGCACATCCAAGGAAACGACGCGGACGACGTGCAGCAGCGCTCCGCGGCCGCGGACGACCCCGACGGCCGGGTGACTCCGGGCGCCGAGGCAACCGGCGTAGGCGAGCATAAGATGATCGACCTAATATACAACGACGGCCAGAAGACGGTCATGTACACCCACGACAAGGAGATTATTTACGAGAACGAGCATGCGGATCGCGTGCAGGTGGTCGAATACCCACCGCCACCACCGTCGCCGCCGTCGCCGTCGCCGCCGTCCGGCGGCGTCGCGAGGACAACGGGTCTGCTACCATCGGCCTGCGTCACGCCGAGATCCGCCGGCACGACCACCGCGACGGCTCTGCATCTCCATCACTATCCGCAGCTGCAGTTACAGCACGAGGACGACTTGCCGACGGTGCGTCACGCCGTGAACGCGACCGTGCCAAACTGCGGTGCCGCGACCACCACGACGACGGTACTCGTCCTCTCGGAGCTCGTCGCAGCTGATCCGTCCGCCGGTGCAGCTGCAGCCGCGCAGCAACTGACACTTACCGCCGCCGCCGCAGCATCGTTTCGCGCTGGGTAAGTCTTACTTTTCCACCGTTTCTCGACGAATTTTCCTATTCCGCTCGACCAGTCGGACGTTGCGATCCTTATCGCGCCGCTCCTGCTCTCTCACTCGCAGATTCAGCCGGCGAGATAACTGAACGGGTACGACTGTTCTATGCCTAACCGCCCGATGTAATAGATTCCACGAAATCATTAAATATTTATGCCGCACAATGCTGGACGGCAGGCTATTAACTTGATTGAGGAATTAATTCTAGCAGAGATGCTGGTGTTGATAGAGTTCTTACCTGGAACAATAAAAAAGAAAAAAACAAGCGTGTTATTATTTCGCAGCCTCAAAAATTTTTCAATCAATTATGCTTATGCGTAAATTTCGCGTATAATTAAATCTATCCTGACTGCGTCGGGCATCGGGACGACTGTACTCGAGACAGGTTGTAATACATCCTTCCTTTGATTATCGACTCGCAATGCCTCTTGCGGTTCGCTCTATCCGTGAACGCGACCGCAGCATCGCCGACGAATTGCGCGGACACGAAAGCCGATGGGAACCTCGACGTTAATGTTTTTCATTAGCACGTACCTTCGCAACGTGTGTCGAAAGTATCGACGTGCACAATGACGCCAGTTCGCGAAGTCAGAAATATATTATATTATGAATATATGTCGCGCCGTAAACTGATTAATAATCGCGTCGCTTATAGCCGCGCTATAAAAATACCTGCGGGTAAAAAAGATTAATGAGAATGAATCACGTTTGTTTGTATCCTTGAGAGACGCTGGGAGATAAAGGCGCGATTGCCGGATACATGTACTTGTACGCCCGGGGAGCACTCGCGGTGATAATATATTGAAACGAGGAGGACCCGAAGAGACGCGGCAAAGGTCATAACGAAAAAATCGCGGGATAAGCTAAATGTCAGCACCGCAGCTTGTTACGGCCCGCAAATGAACGCGGAGATTCTGCGCTTCGTTAGCGCGCGTATTTACGAGATTACGACCGAAACGAGAGTAATAATTGCGGACTTTTACGAGTTACGCGGGGCGATTCTATCCCGCTTTGCGAGGGAACCAAGTACACGGAGAAGGGGGCTTTACAGAAGCGACTCAATCCGAGTCTGGAGAATAACCACGCTTCGGATCGAATCGATCGAGATGGAATAAACGTTAATTCGGCGCTAGGCAGGTGGGAACCGATTGGTGCTTTTCCAGAGACGCGAAAAAATCACGAGCGATCTGATAAAGCCCTGATGACGTCCGCGCGCGTCGAGGAAATAAAAAAATCGCCTCGATCGACGATTATTCTTTCCGCTGAATTTTTATTGTCAGCGAATTATCGCAAACAGGTTGTTTACACGGACAGTAGCGTGGTCGTCGCGGAAAAGAATCCGAGTGGAAGTGCACGTGCATTGCGCTCGAGGAACGGCGCGCTATCTGGCGCATGTATCGGCGTCGACAATTAACAATCATTGCGCGTATTTAGCCGCGAGCGGCGCGGATAAGTCACGTTGCTACGTAGAAATTATTATTGCAACGAAGACTATACCATTTTGCGTGTATGCGCGCATACGGGCGCGAGTTACGCGCGCCGTTCTCCGACACGCGGAATATCGACGCGAGCCAATAACCATCAACCACGTACGCACACCGGCGCGCGGCCACCTTGCACTCTTGCGATAAATAAAAATCAGCCGCGCGATTAATCGGCGCGAGATATGCGCGCGCGGGAAGACCTTGAGCACCGCGAGAGAAAAACCGCGTTACTTCTCCACGCGACCGCTCATTTTTTCCCCGCCCGGTCCCACCTCACCCCCCCTCCGTTATTACGAGGCGAGCGTGTCGACTCGCCCGCCGAATTCAGCCTCCGTTCCCCGTTTCTCGAGCGAGGCTCTTTCACGAGCGGACCCAGCCGTTTTCTCCCTTCTCGCTTCTTTTTTCCTCCTCGTCCGTACCTCGCCTTTCAATTTTTCGGAATACACGGTCCGAGCGCAAACAGATTGAAATATTCGACCGACTCATTCCCGAGAAACGGCCTCTCTCACCGAGATAGGTACCTCCTCCGTAGCGATCTTCGAAAATTCGAGTTCCCTTTCACTTCGCACCTTCAGAGCGCGTCACCATGAGTTTCGACAACAATCGACGTGAAGGAGAAAAAAGACCTTGGCGAAATCTCGCATAAATCACTCGCGTTTTCAAACGCGACTCTCTTCCGCGATATCGATCATTGTTAAAGGAATTGTCTCGTGTTAAATTTCAAACTTTCGAAACAAAACGAAAAAAAAAAAGAAAGAAAAAAAAATACGTACCTCTCTTGTAATATTTGTTAAGGAACGACGTTTTTCGGCGACGTAAAAATACTTAATTTTTCTGCGCTCCGCCTCGAAGAGCGCGGCAAATAATTAATAGCAAATAATTTCTTTTAAAAGGAAACATTCCGAATTGAATTCCTTCGTTCTCCGCAATCGAGAGAGACGAGCAAGAAAGGAGCCCCTAGAGGGCTTCTCCGCTATTCTCTTTTGTCTAGCTCTCCACGATCAGAGAGCAGCCCGCAAAAAAAGAATCCCCTCGTATTCTCTCAATCTCTTTCCGCTGGTCGTCCACAACCATAGGAATGAAGAAAGAGAGAGAGAGAAAGAGAGAGAGAGAAAAGAAGCACCAAAAGAGGAAAGGAGCCCATTCCTTTCCGTTCGCCCGTGGTCTCAAGAAGGAAATAAGAAAACGAGCCCCGCGCGAATTCTTTTCTTTTATTCGGTTTGCGCAGGCTTAACTGTTTATAATTCGCGCACGGTATATTTTTCCGCGAAACCCAGCTTACAAGTGTAAAACGGAAGAGATATGTATCTAATTTCTCGACTGCATTGTCAGTAAGATAAATATATTGCATACGTCGAAAGAACTTAATATAGGAATAATTCGTGTTAATTTTCAAACGTTTGAGAAAGAGCATTACTTTGATGTTTCTAAACATCTCGGGCTGGAGACTGACTCAAAGGGAACTGGTTAAGCTGACGTGCGTAGGTGCGTGATATGAATGAGTGAATATGACAGGTGATGCTTGTTATTGATATAAATATTCAAGAAAAGCGCGGTGCATTTTACCTCGCACACAACGTCGCGCAACCGTTCAATATAATCGCGCCTAACGTTTCATCAATTTAATCAGGCATTGCATAAACGTCTATCAAGACGTGAGAACGTCCAATGTGCTTTGTCACTTCTGTAGGGCGCGCAAATAATTTTATTAATATATTCAAATGTGCGCGATATCGTGTCGAATTGCGATAGAAATAAAATAAAAAAAAAAAAAAAAAAATTACAGACACAAATCGCTCGCGGCAGAGTTCTTTATCTGACGTTATTAAATATTCGGCGGCGTTTTATTTTGATCTCGAATAAAATGTGAGGTGATTATTTCGCTGTGGATCGACAGTCGCGGATCAAATACCGTCCTATAATTGTCAGCGTGCAAAATGGAAACGGCACGTCTGTCTTTCCTCCTGTCCTTTTAATTCGAGTTCCTCCCGAGATTATCCGTCACGACGGATTGATCCATCTTAAATTGAGAACCTGTCTCGGATTTCGCCGTTGGGCGAGCGACCGCGAACGAGTTTAAGCCGCGGAATAAGTAGCTTAAAGGGAGCGCGAGGTGAACGGATCTCGCTTTCGACAAGTCCCAAATCGACCTGGCCGGGTTTTATCCCGTCGCCGCTCATCTCGTACTTAGTAAATGCGCTCGCGGAACATTTTAATCTGATCGCGGAGGTGAGCGTTCGTTCTCGAACAATTAACGTTTCATTAAAATCTCAAATTGCACCATCTATCGTAAAAAAAAATAATAATAATAAAAAAGAAAAAAAACCGCGCTATAAATATATCGTTACCTGTCAACGTACGGCGAATAAGACACTTTTACGATAATTATAGCTGGATACTGACGTAAGACCGCGTTGTGCACGTGAATTACCGTATCAGTGACAGCGGGAAGAAACGCCACGATTTCATGCGCGGTTAATTTATCGTCCGTTTCCTGCCACCCAATTTTGCGCAACGCGATACGACTTAATATCCTCCCACGCATTCCGTCTTTTCAATTAGCCGGACGCTGCGAGAGATTGGTCCCCGATACGGGTCGGCCGAGCTAATCGATCGCGCCCGGCGACAACGGGGCGACTTTCCAGCCGTTTTACAAATAACTCACGACAAACGGGTCCGCCGCGCCGATCGATCACCGTCTCTTTCTCGGATAAGATCTTATCGGCGGTCGGCCGTGTTTCTCCGCTACGCTAAAATAATGGATATTAATAACGGTCCCGCGGGAGACGTCGCGGGTCGACCTACAAAACTGCGCCGTTTCACGCGATTCCGCAATTCGCCCGCGTGGTGATCCACGACGTTGATCCCACGCGGAAAGCCGTGCCGGTGGTTTATCTCGAGGCGCTCCGAGATTTTTTTGATTTTTTTTTTCTTCCTCCGCGCGTCGCCGGTCGGAAAATTATAACGTACGCGCGACGACTTCACACGTGGCCGATCACCGTGTTTTCCGTCAATGGGACGCGCTTCGGTGCAAATACAATCTCGTATGCCAGTCTCCACAATGGCGATCGTCTAATGGCGAGAAACCGAGCACCGCTCGAGGGCCGCGGCGGCGTAATCTATGCTAATGCGCCGGCGGAGATGGTCGAGGTATAATAATAGTGTTTTCGAGGATGTGACGTCACGCCGAGCGCGCGCGAGAGAAAGAGAGAAAGAGAGAGTCTACGCACACGCACGACGCGCTTTTCGTGGATTATTTATTTGACAGATCTCCCCACGGGGCGGTTCTACGTTTACAACCCGGCATCCTCTCTCGGTTTGTGTCCCGTCGTATAACAGCCGCGCGTCCGCCCGGTGTAAGTTACCGGTGGCCTATTAACGCCCGGCCGTGGAGGCACCGATATATCCGCGTGTACCTGCGGGCACGGCGAGATCGATTTCGAGAATGCGCCATGGCACCGGGATATATTCCTTCTTTTCCACTTTGATTTTCCACATACGCTTCTCGGAGAAGCGCGGAGTGCCCGCGCCGACGGGATCGCGGGCGCGAGCGCTGCATTATGTAAATTGCATTAATCGCGGAGCGTCGGGAATTATCAATGAGCATTGCGCAGCTCCATGCATAATATTAGAGCCTCGCGCGGGGCTGGGAAATGAAACAGAACGCGTATCGTTAACGAATGTGATAGCGACGCCTATCGCATTAATCAGCGCCGGGGCCTCGCGATATATTCCAAGTAAAGACGTCATGTTAAAATAGCCGAATGACACGGCGCTCAATTGCACGCGCGTGTTATATTGTCAGCATTAAGGACCGATCGGCTGGCGCAAATTGCCGCGTGTTCGCGAGCGTATGCAAAGTTGTATCGCGTGGGTTCCCGCTTAAGTATACCGCCCGGGAATGAGATCTCTTCGGTCGTTCGTGAAAGTGCCGCCGTCCGTATCCCGCGAATTTTTGGATTACCGGAGGCCAGACGCGTTTCGTATGCGCACCAAATTGCCGTAATGACGGTGCACCGGCGTAAAAACCGTTTCTCTCTCTCTCTCTCTCTTTCTCTCTCTCGTTCGTGGAAACGAGAATGCATCAGCTCGAGAGCTCCGCGTGCGTCTCTTTCGTTTGTCCCTTGTCCGTTTCTTGCCGCGTCGCCAGCTTCCACGAAGCAGCTTCGCGGTCCATTCCACGTTGCTCTTTCAAAGACGTGGAAAAGATAATCGACGCTTGGCTCTTTATTCTCTCCTTTTTTTTTATTTTACAACGCTACGTTTGTTACGATTAACTCGCTTAATCGACGCTTGCCCGCGGGATACATTTTATTTCTGCGCGTTTTTTAGATCTTTTCTTTTTTTGTCACACGCTCCCGCGAGGACACTGTCACGGAGAGAAAAAAATCTACCGATGCCACCGCGCGATAAACATCGTTTCTATCGTAAAGCAGTCAGCGTTTTTCAACGATGATGATACCCTTTGCTAAACGTTCATACATCACCGAATGATTTACGTTTCATAAACGACGCTTCTTCGGTGCCTCGTATTTCTCATTTACACTGTGCCTTTCCCGATCCCGCGCGATTACGCATAATTAAACGCAACGATCGGCGGAGAGGAGGGAAAATAAAAATAAAAAAATTACTGAACCTCGATGTATTCGCTAACGAGAGTGACTCGCCTTTCGCGACAGTGGGGAAAAAACTAAGCCACCGTCCATCCTGCGACCTCACGCAAAATCGCGGCTAGGATCAGAGATAAGAAATCTCCATGTCGATTTCGCAACGCGTTCCGCGCAATTTTTTTTTTTTTGCGATCCCGACACACCGATATAAATAGACAGCGATTCAGATACGGTCTCGTGCGATCGTGCACGCGCGTGTATGCTTCTGGCAGCTCGGTCAGAAATAGAAATCGGCCGACGCGAAGACAAATTTGTCCGTTTGTGCCCGTAAATAATTACGATACGGCGCAACGGCGTAAATCGCGCACGTGTGCACGCGAATGCGGGGACCTGCCGCGCGTATCGGCCCGCCAATATATTTCCTCGCGGCGAGCGATATCGCTGATTTTTTTCCCCCCTCCGCCTTTCTATATTTTTTTTCCGCCTATCTCCCGCGGTCGGCGAATTTGCATACGGACCTAGCGCGACGGTAAGTGTTACGTATGACTCCGCCGAGAAGTGAAATCAACCGTCGCCGATCGCCGAGCTCTTGCTCCCGTGAATCGAAGATCGTTTTCCCCCCCGGTGCCTCGAAGATAATCCTCGATGGTCCGATGCTTATAAATGCAAATTGAAAACGCCCGTCGAGCCGATTCCTTTGTCAGAATCTTCCACCGGTCGATTAATCGACCAACTTAACATCCGACTTAATTAAAATTGTTATTACGCCGAGACTCGCCCAATTATCTTTACTCACGGACGATTTTCGTTTCCCGCCGCGCGACGGAAACGCAAAATCGACTAGGCGATTTTTTTTATTCGTGGCAGCGAGAACTCGGTCGTGCTCCATTAGCTCCGGATACGTCCGCGAACCTCCGCAGCTTCCGCCCAGATAGATTTCGCGTGTCGACCGAGCAACGAGGGCTTGGATCACCATCTCTCTCGTCCCGGTAAATGTCTGTTATTTCGCACGCATCGTTAAATGGCCAGTATTCAGATCGGCAAATCGCCGGAACGCGGGAATAGCTCTTGCTGCGCCAGATCGCGCATCCGCTCCCGCACGTGAATCGCTCCCGCGACAGCCGCGGAGCGCAGTCGGATATAAAAGGGCCTCTGACGAAGGGAGGAAAAAAAAAAAGAAAGGGAACGAGAGAAAGAGCGAGGCGACTTTTACAAGCTGGGGGCCCTTTAAACGCGCGTCTTCGGTCCGCGGAAAAAATCCAATTAGTTGTCTCCCCCCGGTCGGTCATGTCCTTATATTGCGCGCGGTGTGCCGCGGAGCAAAAAGCCGAAATAAGAAGGACGCGTGCGTGCACGCATGCATGAAGCGACGGCACGCATCGGACACACGCAAGAAAATCCGTCCGATACGTGCCCGCCGGCTAGGGATGCGACGCTAAGATAATATCGGAAAAAAAAAAAAGCACGACTCTCCCCCGTTCGATATTTAACGTCGCTCACGTAGTACATATCTCACGTCACGTTAAATTTCTGCGGAGCGAGAACTTAAAGGTATTCGAGACACCGTTTTCTAAAACGTCCATGAAATTACGTAATTTTTAAATCGACGCGTATATGCGTGAATAAAGAACGCTTCGTATCTCGAGTCTGCCGCCGACGCGAAAAGACCGAGATGAAACGTCGGCGACTGGATGTCCCGTGAAAATTGAGCGATCCTGATGCCAGTGGTAAACGGCTCGGTCCAGCGCAGCATCAGCGGATACATCGCGGATACGTGTTTACGCGCGCGGGACGCGTGCACGTCGATAAACCCGGCGCATTTCCATATCGGGCGGTCGTAAATTATCGGGAGGCTCGGTACGCTAAATGACAGGCGGGGAGCAGCCGAGGAATCCAACGAGAGGCCTCTGCCTCGCCGTGGAGATGCGCTCACGTCGGGCCGCGCGATCGCGATTTGTTTCCACGCTAGTTTGACGACACACGGCGCTACTTCATTCAGGTTCGCAACCGGTTGAATACGGGCGCGAGCGCACGCCGGCATGAATGGAATTAAGTGCTGTCGATTGCTTCTTTACGCCGGGCGATCGCTTTCAACTTGTCCGGCAACAATGCGCGTATGCAATGATCTGTTTGGCATTTGCCAAGTGAATAGTCTTTTGTATGCTAAAACGCGCTTTAATTCTGATGCAGCGTGTTAAATCGTCGTTGCGGAATATGACGTCGGAGTTATGACGGAGGGTGTTGAGATACTTTCGTAACATCGTTATAAACAGCGGATGTGTCGTCTACGACACTAATACTTGAAACAATTAAAAAAAAAATTTTCATTAAGCCACGATGACGTTATACTCATTCTACGAAATTTTTAACATTTGTTATACGCAGAGTGGGACTTTTTCCTGATAGAATTCGTGCGAAATGTCATACAGATTGCAGAATATTGACCGCAGATTGGTACGGTCTTACGTACTATATTCATAAGTTGAAAGCAAACACACGCAAGAGCCATTAACAATTTTATAACGCGGTATCTTTAGAAACTTCCTACTATGCTTTTCTAAGATGAAATTTTAATATTTTCCCCCGGTGAAAATATTCCCGTGCGCGACCACCTTGCGAACGGAGGTCACACACGCGAGGTATTTTTTGCTTGCGAAAGTAGACGCCCGTTCCGCCGCAATCCAATTCAGCATCCCGTGAATTCCTTCGTTATTATAATCTGCGTTATTATAATTTACAATAGGCGTGGCGGCTCGCGAGAAATAGCACGCTAACAGTCGTCTAGCGCGCGGAGCTCGCTTGACAATGGACGCGCGGGGCCGCGACGATCAGCGCGGCGGATCGCGAGGGGGCCCGCGTTCAAGCCCCGCGCATTCTGGAGCGGAGTGACGTGTGCATTCTGCGTCCCATTGTGATCGCGGCCTTAGCGCGGAGGTCCGGGATAATCCGCTGGAGCATTGTGCGCGGCCGCGTCGCCGCGTCATCCGGCGCAACGAGCGGACGAGCGTCCGCCGCTCCCGCTCGCTGGTGCGCGCTCGCGCGAGGTACGCGAGTAGGTGAGGAAGTAAGATGTAAGGCAGCGCCCGGTGCAGGGAGACGCGCACGCACACCACGCCGCCGCGCTCGTGAACGGAGATGAGGAGGAGAAGAAGGAGCGACCGGAGGGCAGGAAGGAGGATGTCGGAGGGCAAGATGGCCGCCGCGAGACGTGGTCCAGTCCTCTACGGGGAAAAGCGCCGGACCTCCGCGTCGTCGTTCGTCTCCCCTTTTAATTCCCACCGCCGTCCTTCGTACCTTGGCTGCCTCCCTCGTCCTCCCGCCCTCGGCCTCCCCTCGCCCTTTCTCGTCTCCCTTTCCCCGCCAGCCCCCTCCGTCACCCGCCTCTCGCGCTTCTCTCGACCGTTTTTCTTTCCTTCTCGCTCCGTTTCTGTCGCGCAATCTCACCGTCCTGGTCTCACCGACAATGATTCTGCTCGTTCTCCAATACGCTCTCCCTTCTTCGGGCGATTGCCATGATGCCACGTGATCGAGAAGCGTTAGGCGTCCGATGCGAGCGGCTATCCAGAAAACCGGCGCAAAATCGTCGATCTGGTACGTTTATCGAATTACGATGGTACCTGTCAGCGGGCATTCTCTTCGTCTTGTCTCTTCTGTTCGCGAGATGGTATTCTCGTCTAGCAAAGACGATAAAAAACCTTGGATGCTGCAAATTTCCCATCGACAGTGGTTCGAGCCCGTATCAGAGCGTGTCGTGGCGCGACGGTATCTCCAAAACGATAAGAGACTGAGGAAAGTAAGCAATTAGCGCATCCGAGCGACGCGTCTCTTTGGCCGTCCGTTAATTAGTAAATTCCGCGAGAATTTCGATATTCCGCTTTTTTTCTGCCGTTTGACGACAACCCGGCGCGCCTATTACGAGAGAAGGTAATCGCGAAATCGAGCCGCGGTTTCATAATTATCAGCATCGCTCGAAATTATTAGTCATTAAAGAGTATTGTCGGCCGTGTCGGTCGGACGGAGAACGTAATTGCGCGCCTTATCTCGCGAGATGCCGCGTGTAAGTCTAACACCGCGAAAGAACCACGTTACGTTTCGTTTCGTTCGGACGCGAGAAAATTAAAAGACAGAAAAAAAGGACGAAGAAAAAAAAACGTCGATAATCGTGCCGATGAAATCGCCGCGGAGAAACGTTCGAGAGCGCGCGACGCACTTCGACGGCGCGATTTATCGCAAATAATCATCCCGGTATTATTTACATTCTTCGGCCAGTAAGAGGCAGCGGACTTTTATGCCGGCAGTGCACCGAGATAATCGATACGCATGGCGTAATAATCGACGGCCGATTTCCTCCGTTTCGCAGCTGCCAATAGCCGACATGCTCGCAATCAATTGTTGCACACCGCGTCCCGATTAAACGATATGCGAGATTTTCGATGGCTTCTCATCGGCGTATATTTCATTCGCTCGCTTTTACTCGAGCTCTCCGCCGTATTAATGTTATGGTTGCGCAATCAGATGCATTTTGCGACGTGATGAAAAAAAAAAGGGAAAACGCGGATCGACGAGAAGTATCCGCTTTACAAATTGAACAGATTACTGAAACAGCTCCCGGGGGTCTGTAGAGACTCCATCCAATCGATTGTGTTATATTAATCGCGACGCGCGATCAGCAGCTGGAATTAGATCGAGGAAACGCCGTAATCGATCGGTAGGGAGTGTCGCGGAGGCTGTTCGTCGTCGGGCGCACGTTAATTTGTACGATTTCGCGCTCGGCGGTAGGGGTAATTGCGGCCGGCTCGCGCTATCTATCTAGGAACGCGATCGAGAGTCGGTGGCCTTTTTGCTCGCCGCGGCGAGCGAACGGGCGATCGAAAAGCGCTCGTGGAAATGTACCACGAGCTCTCGGCCGAGTCCCGGCCGTCAGATACACGTAATAACACCCTTTAACGCGGTACACGCTCGGCAATAATTTCGCAATGCGTCGGGTCCCCCGGCTGGGGCTCCGTCGGCCGCGCGCAGGGCTCGAAGGGAGCCACGGAAGGGAGAGGAGCAGAGACGCGCCTCCGACTCCCGACGTCCAGTAAGTGATTTCGCGGCAACGAACTCTCCGCTGCGTTCCCCTCTTCGATCCGCGCGTCCCGGAAAACCGGGGGAGGCGCGCGCGCGCGAGTTCCCTATCCATCTGTCTGGACCCGCGCGGATCTCGCTTTGCTCTCGTTGCCCACGCTGCTCTCCGAGCGTAACACGGGTGTCTTGCCCGCTGATTGCGACTTGCCCGATAAACGACGGTATCGCGGTCTCGCTCGATTTGCGATTACGCTCTCCGCGGCCTCTCTTCTTTTTCTCTCTCCTACGCCGCGATCGGCCGTATGTTATTATACCGTGTGTTATTACGCCCGCCATTAGATCTGCTCGCTGGACAGCGGGTTCGGTGAACCGTAGATTTAATAATTCCGACTTCGGTACCGCACAAAAATATGACGCAATCCGCGGTAGCGTGCGTTTTTATTGTCAAGTGCGCCTTGCACGGTTAGAATGTGAAAGCGTCAAAATTAAAATATAGTAAATACGATAAACGTTGGACAATATCTCGGCGTTTTGATTTTAAGATACCACTCGATATTTTGTAATTTAATATTAATTCCTCACATCTGCATTCGTTGATACTGATTTAGTAATTCAAACACGATTTTCAATAGCTATATACATGATTATTAATTATTTTACGGTGAAACAATTTCGTTGCAATTCCTATTCGCAATAATTATATGCCACGGTAAACCAGCGCGTAAATTGTGTTAACGCGATAAATTAGCATAATAATTAACATTGTCGCATGCTAATATTTAAATATGCATATTGAACTATTATTCTCTTCCGTGTTTCTCAAAGCTGGAGATTCAGCTGAGGTAAAATCATCGGCGTGTTCGCGAAGCGTACGGCCGAGGGCAAAAATTTAATAACGGCCTTCGCGATCGTTGGACATCCTCAAACGATCAACGGCGAAATTATCATTCTTCCGTACTCGGTTTAACATTCGTACCCATCGTTTTTTGCTAATATTAGCAATTTAATGATAACAGCTATCATTATGATTTACGCTCGGCGCGTGATGCTGTTCGTAACCGTGTCAATGCTTCCCGTCGTTCCCAATCGACTCACGGCAGCGTATACGAAAAGTATATTTGCGCGAACGATTGATACGTCATACCTCGCGGTAATTTACTTCCATTGACGTCTTAAGCGCGTTTCGCTGAATGGCCGATCACTTGTCAAAATCTGACACGCGCGCGGTTAACAAATCGCAGAAGTCGTAAACGCGCTCCGTTGCGCCAAGACCGCTTTGATTAATAATCCGGCATGCTAATATAAATCAATAGACGTCGGACGTTAATCTGCCGATCGATTCGCGGTCGTGAACTTAATAGCACCTATCCCGGCGGGGTACTCGATTAGCGTAACGGTGACGATCGTTGCCATCTCGCCGACAGTTATCGCTCGGCTGCAGGAATTCGCGAGTAGTCTTGGAGCGATTCCCCCGAGATAATCGAAGGGCCGCGCTTAAGAAATCACCTACGACGACGAAAGAGGAACGGGGAGGGAGGGGGGGGGGAAGACCCGCTCGTCGTGGTCTGTTAATGAGAGCGCCGCGCCGATAATCGGCCGATTCAAGATAAGCTCGTTAACGAATCGCGGCGCGTTACCCTCGATTTACCACAATTTTCGCGGCAGCCGTTTCGCGCTAGGCGATATATCATCCGCGTCCCGGCGATCGATACCCATCGGCCGTGATAATTATCGGCGTGCGTCGTGGCGTCGTCCGGGAATACTTTACAGCCGCCGTGCACTTACCGGCGCAATTATATAGGCGGTTAATGAATGAACGAGAAATTGGCGCGGCCGCGTGTATTTCATAACCGACGGTCGTAATTAATAAGATCGCCTTCGCGGGCGAATCGACCGGTGCGCGCCTCGATATTCAAATGCGCACCGGTTCGCATTTCTCATAACGAGGAAAACCCGCGATTAAGGAAAACCCGCTCCGGCATCCCGATCCAATCGGCGAGCGCGATTATAGCGATCCAGAGGCGGAAACGGTGACGAGAAAAAAAAAAATATCGCGGGGGATACGGACAGATAATCGATTTCAGTTAAGCGATGTCGCGTCGAAGGAATGCGAACGAGGGATTATTTACTCGAGATTCGATAAGATTGTCGCGGATTTATGCCGGCGAGATGGAACTCGCGCGTAGTAAAAACGCTCCGCGAAACTGCTAAAATATTTCTCGCGCTTCAGCGCACACGTTAATCGTAAAGATACCCGGTGAAGACGATTCGCAAACGAATTTCGAATGTGTGCGAGCGACCGAGACGAGCGAAAACGAACGCGTAATGGAAAAGAAAACGAAGCGGTGAGAAGAAGAGAGAAAAGGCCGAAGTCCACAAAGAGCGTTTTTGTCCGAGGTGGCAATAAACGTTTGTCATTCGAATTCGGAAACGCGTAGGTGATTCATCGGTAGGCTCTAAAATAGCCGTGATGCGCCGCGCTTACCTGAGATTTTGGTCTTGAGTTTTGACAAGTCGCACATAAACCGCACATCGTGAATTTCCCCCCCCCCTCCTCCCAAAATTCCACGTCTCTGACGCAAATACAAATTTAATTTTCACTATCTTTTATTCCCCGTGTTTTTAAAGATTTAATTGGGCATCGAAAGAAATGCGAGATATGATAATAAAAAAAAAAAAAATTAACTATTGCAAAATGAAATAAGATTTATATCGCAGTAAACATTTAGCACAAACACGCAGGAGGCTGTATTAATGAATTCATTTCATTAAATTATCGCGTTTACTCAATTATCACGTGTCTGTGATTCGTAATTAATTTTCCCGAGACTCGTTATTTCTTCAAGTTCCTCTAAATCGACGCAAGGACTTTTCCAAGACAGTCCTCGGGATCGATGGTGCGCCGATCGCACTGAAAGTAAAAGCATCGAAAGTCGTGATAACTGGTTTATAGCACGCGAGACTAAGGATAACGAGATAGGGTACGGTTTCATTCATGGAATCTCGAGATATCGCTCGGGCATTGGCGGCGCGACTACGGCGCATATAATGATCATCTTAACCCGGTCTTCGTGAGGTTAATGATCGCCTAAGGGTCGCGTTAAAACACCCTCGACGCGGTTAGCGCCTTGAAGAAACGAGACGGATGGCGGGGCGACGGAGAAAGACGGGCAAACGAGAAAGGGGAAGAGAGAGAGAGAGAAACGGACTCGTGTGCAGAACAAGTGCAGGCCTGGTCTCGGCGGCTGCAGGCGGGCAGACAGGTTGTCCAGATTCCACGGAAGGTCGTTTGCTTTGCTTACCGCGGGTCGCGAGAGGCAGTCTCGAACGCCGAGCACTTCGGCGTCCGGCCGTGGTACCTAGGAGCGGGAAGGAGCGACAGAGCGCGGAGAAGCACAGGTCGGACGGAGAGAATCGGCCGCGAGTAGGAGACGCGCGGTGACACGTGCAACGTGCACGCGCGGCCGCTTGTTTACACGCGACTCCGCGGACACTCGGGGAGTAAACGAGCCGCGTTTTCCCGCCACCCGTCGCTCATCCGATACAGTCGCGCGTACATTTCCCTCTTGTCCCTCCGCGGTCAGTGTAACCAAACTCAAAGCACGAAGCCACGATCCTTAATTAAATCCATATTTATTTATTATCACGAGCTTGCCTCTTTGCATTGCTAATAAATAACCAGCGCGATTATTTTAATGGCCGAATAACGTCTCGGGCGCTTTATGTTTCTCCGCGAAATTTAAATCCATCGCTAATTAATATTAATGACAAGTTTTTAGTAACTTGTAAAGTCGAAAGCGGTCGTCTTCCCTCGATGATCTTTAACGTACGGAAAACTCGAGGAAAAATTACATCTCCCTGTTCCGAGCTAATGTCGAATCCAGCCTACATTTCTGTAATCAATAAATATCGCCCGAGTTTAAACAAGGTAGCGTGTATCAGAAATACGTTTTCTCGTGCTGCGCGAGGAGGATCAGGGTCCATCCGAAATGATATACGGTTTCAATCCCTGTCTCGAGGACACCCGGCGAGAGAAAAGCGGGGATCCGACGGACATCGGACACCCAGTTCTCCGGTCCGACCGCCGTCAGACCGGAGAAAGCTCCGTGTGGGCTTGTGCGTGCGCAATTTGCGTGTGTCGCTCACGGATTATTCTCGCATGGGTGCCCCCGTGTGCGCGTGGTATACCGGCACGCTCGTGTCCGGGGAGGGAAGGAAAGGGGGCACAGATCCATGGGTGTGTTTTCCTACCTCCTGCTCCGCGAATTCTTTACGGGATCTATCCGCGGACTGCTTCCCGATACCGCCGAGTTAAATTTCCTTCGGCCGTCACGGGAGATCATTGAAACGACACGGCAGCTCGCGAGAATTCGAGCAAAACTGCACGTTCGCTTCGCGAATTATTAACGCTCAAAAGCGGATACGCGATCCGCCTCGCGTAACGATATTGCGTAACGCAAGGCACGGCGCGATAGATAATGATTATAGCGATAAAATATGCAGTTTATTTAGAGGCGGCTGCGAAAAGTATATCGCCCGATGTGTTTCTCTAAAAACCGGAGATAATATCAGCTCGAAGAGAGAAACGGCCGGTTAAAGGAAACGGCCAATAAGATTTAATAAGTAAATATATCAGCTATCGAGAAATCTTGCTTATCGCGAGGATTAATGGTAAACTACGATCATTTATCAGAGCGGGGAGTTTAGATAGCGTAAACCGACGTTGCATCACGTGCGAATCTGGTTCCGCAGAATCTCTTTCAACGGGAGAAGAGCTATCTTTTCACGACGGCCGAGTCGCCGCACCGGTGGCGGTGCACAGGAGGTCGCGCTTCGTGTCAGTCACACACGCAGAGGACGAAAAAAAAAAAAAAAAAAGAAAAAGAAAAAAAAGGAGAGAAGAGTTCTTCAGACACATTTCATTTTCGCCTCGTTCTCAGTCGACGAACGCCGCTCGGTCAATGAGAAAGAATTCAACGCTAGTAAAGTAGGCAGACGAGGCGGCGGAGTCGAGGGCAGCTGTCCGCGGTCGGATCTACGGTCAGGTTGCTTTTTTTTAGCTGCTGCTTGAACGACAGCCACGGAGGGAGCACAATCGGCCGGAATTAGCGGGGCCTTGTGCTATCTCGCGCATTGTCGGAGCGCGCACACACGCGCGTATCGGCTCACGCCCTCGGAGACGTCGCCGTCGTCCTCGCGGGCAGCTGTTTTTCTCGCGACGAGAGGGAACGCCTCTGATTTACGACGGCTCGCGACGACGACTTTGCATATATCCCGCGAGTAAGCGCAAGGGATGACTTTCATCGCGCTCCCATTTTCCGGAACGACCGGCCGGTTATTCCGCAATAACGGCGACGCTTAATTACGCGATTCGCACGTTTGTGGAACTCCTTACGCACCGCTTTTCACAAATCACCGCGAGATCTTCTTCCTTTCGGTAACCCCCGACGGAATATTCGTGCGAATCGCTGGATGACAACGCGAGTTACGCGGCTGCGGCGAAGGCAAGTCGCAATTGGAATTTTCTACCGTAAAATCTTTTAATTTTCCAACCGCTCGGATGTAATGATAGAGCGTGTCGCGAACAAAAAAAAAGTTTATAATTGCTATATTTTTCTCATTAAATTTTTACAGCTTTTTATCGAAGAAATAATATAAGACCGTTATCATTCACTTCTTCGTCGCGATTTGGAAAAATTCTCGACGGACGGTTATTTTCTAGTTAAATGTCTCTTGTAATGCAAAGTGCGCGACGACTTAGAAAATAAGATTTGAACATTGGCAATTATGAAGGAACGGAAGTATTCTCGCCTGCAGGATGCGGAGAGTTAGGCTGATAATTCGAAAGATGCACGTACATGTAACGAGAACGTAATAGTATGTAATTATATATTGATGATTTTATCTCGAGACAATTATCGTATATTATGCGCCATAAACAACATGCGAGGCTAAAGTCCCACTTCGATCTCGCAGCTGAAATCGAAATGCACAATCGCTTAAACCTTGAACAACGTGTTTCTGTTCAAAGTCGGTAGTTTTAATCAAACCGATACGGAGTTTGCGTAAGCTCGCTTCCACGCTTATCAATTTTCACGTTACTTATTAATCCGCGTTATTCTGCCGTTAATATCGCACGTGGACAGTCAACCTTTAAAAAAAAAAACAATTATTGCGCGTCGGTTTAATTGTCGCCTTGACTTTGTACACCGGGCCATATAAAACTTTTATCAGCCGTACAAATCGCGTTGCTCGATAATCGATAAACTATATTAAATACCCGTTTATTCGCGGACTATCTCGGCTGAAATGAGATTCCGGTTATCACTTGCGGGCAGGAGCGATTTCAGATCGGTTCTGAGCGCCGTGTTCGGTAACGATCGCGAATCACGAAAGATTACGAATTCAAGTGCGTGTTTAACGACTGCCATGGATCTCCGCTTTACGATCCATAACTCAGCTGCCACGTTTCCTCCATAAACAGCCCGATAACAGAGACTCGGAATTAATCGTGAAATCGTGAGTCCGTCTCTCTTTCTCGCTTCTCCCGCCGGACGATCTTTCTTATCTCGCGTAGTCGAGTGGAGTTGCCACACGATCAAGTTGTCGCGATTGGCGCGCGGTGATGTTCGCCAGATCTCGTCTCCCTGATCGCCACCGGACTCGTTGGATTAGCCTAACGATCGCGCGTTCTATCACTGGCGCTAAAACAACCTCGCGATTACGACGCGATAACGACGCGACGGTGTCAGGGTTCCCTTCTTAAAACAACACTCGCCTGACTATATCGCACGCGTCTAATCGATACTCGGATCTCCCGGCGATCGTCCGCGGCTTAATTACTTCGCGGAATGCGCAAATGCTTATTAAACGTGTCAGCGCTGTAAGTTCAAGATCGTCGCGCAACGAACGGTAAGAGCCACAATCAACATCTTCCGCAAAACTCTATAGTTTCTCACGATCGATAATCAAAATGCAAAATGTCGAAATAAATATCGGTAATTACATAAATCTTGGCGGAGCTGTGACGGTATTCCGGCGCGTGATTAACTGTTCCTGGAAATCAATTAATTTCGATGCGAATTTCACAACCGGCCACTCCGACCTCTACGTCGAATTCATGCTACTTCGCAATGGAAATTTATTCCAATGCGCGATTTCTCTGCCTCTGCTTGCAGAGATAAAATTCTCACGCGAATCTCGAGGACTCGTCTCGAGATATTCGTGTTTGTCGCGCGTTTGTATTTAAATTTAACGGAGCAACGCGATACTCTTTAAAGCACAAAAGCAGCTTCGGAGCAGAACTTGGCCGCCTCGGGTATCTTAACGATCGCGCTTCGGCGGCGAGTTGACTTTGCAATTACCGCGCGATAAGTATTATCTACGCGTGTGTCGCATTATTTCCCGGACCCGCATAAGTGCACGGTCGCAGGGGAGTTCATTCGCTAACGAGAACGCGCGGGGGATTGTCTCGTCCGTCGCGCCGTCCTTCCACCCGGCACTTTCGAAAACAATCGGAAGATGTTAGGTTTTCACAAGAAAACTGACGTGCCGTAATTCAATAAATTCCACCGCGCCCGCGGATTAGACCGGGAACTCGCGCCGACCGCGTCGGCGACAATAAAACGCGCACCGGCAATTATGTCACGATAAGCCGCAACGCATCGGCAACGAGTTTTATCTTTAGTGTCGACCGGAGTGCTTACGCTCGGTCATTTCAACGAGGCATATCGCCGGTAGAACCCTCTTGTCAACGGAGATGCGCGGCCGCGAATACCGGGCGCACCGTGGAAACTACACGGAAAGACCCTGTCCCTCCGTTTATAAAGCAATTTATCCCGAAGATGCCGCGACGCCGGGCGTTTTTTATCGCAATACGCGAGAACGAGCTTCGCTAATTGCCCCCTTTTTTTTCCACGGTGAACGCGATCGTATCCGAGATCTACGCGATTTTAAAAAGTAATAACTATGCACGGCGATACGTTATTATATTAATATTAATAATTATTTTAAATAAATAGCAAGTATTTCTTTTTTTTTTTTTTTTACTTTACTAGACACGCGGGACGTCTCAACGCGAGGAAAGAAAGATTCGGGACGGAGAAAGGTTCAATTGAATAAATCAATCCGCTCCTAATGCAACGTAGTTTGTACATTAGAAAGTCAACCCGGGGTCAGGCCGTTCAAATTGCGTCACAGTGTTGCAAGTCCAATAAAGTGCATATGACAGCTATTCATTTAGATAATAAAGGTATACATGTTAACTATCACGGTCGGCGCAGCGGACCGTAGACAAAAGGCAGGCGCTTCTCGATGAAAGACACGGATCGACGGACTTAACGCGTGTTCCCTCGTGACATTTGATCCCCAAGATGTGTACCGCTCAAGCCCTCCTGACTTCGACGACTTATCGGAAAGCCATTATCTCAAGCTCGCTGTTTATTCTATAACGCACCGCGGTCTTCCGATCGCTCCATCAAAAACAATGCTATCGATCAAACCGACGCGCGGGAACAAAGATGTCAGACGAGTGGCTTAATGCATGCAAATTGAACTCTTGAAGCGTCCGTGATTTAAATATTTCCGTCGCGCATCCGAATTAATTTTCGGCTCGCACCGCTTCTTTAATCAATCATCTCGAATCTAAATTAATTATCCCGGAGAACAAAATCTCCCTTTGATTGTCAAAAAACGTTAAGAGGGAAAGGCGGGAATATATTAAAATTTTCCGCCGATTAATTCTCAAAAGAGAAAGGTCCCACCGCCAGCTCCGCGGACATTCGCGCGTATTCGGTGTATTTTTAAGAGACCTCTCGCCTTTCTCTCCGTCCGCCGTTCTCTCTCTCATCGTCATCCGTGACGATCGCCGATCGATCTCGCGACGTCCTTCCGAGGAACTTGCTCGATCCGCCTCCAGACATCTCGCACGCAACACGACACGCGGGTATCAGCGGCGCGGCGGAGAAATGGAAGTACATCTAGACCCGAGCCTATCTATCGCGGAGTGCCCGATAGAAAGAGCGAGAAAGAGGGAACGGGGAGGGGGAGGGAGGGAAAGGGAGAGCAAAGAAACGACGAGGAGGAGTGCGTGCCTCGCCTCGCAGAGAGACGGCAAGAGAAGAGAAAAAGAGAGTAGAGCGGAGACAGGGCGTGGTCCCCCAGCCTTGCTCGTACTTATAATTATATTTATTCGCGCAGCGTACGTATGCGGCTACAGCCATTGATATACGATCGCGGTGAGGTCTCGGCTTACCGCGGTGAGAGCCGACGCTGCATCGCCGGTGCACCGGAAAGAAGGGAGGCCCTGCATGGGGGACGGGCGACGCGATTTCGGCATTGAATGCGAACGAGCGGCACAGGTGCCACCGACGGCGAAAGAGATGCAACGAATTTAACTCTCGAGTGGCGTGCCCCTTCGCCGGTTAGCGCAGTCCCTCGAAATCTTTAACTTCCTTTTAAGTCCGGAAAATTATTATTCCTTCGTCTACTTATTATATACGATACCAAGCTACTTGGTCTTCGATGGAAAATATATATCTTATGTTAATTTAAATATAAAAAACAAAACGTATATCTCTTTAATTTGAAGATCTTTAATCGCGCGTTTCTTTGGGCGCTGGGCCGTCTCAGAGATGTCACGACGAGATACGGATAAAGAAAAAAAGGAAAAAAAAAAAGAAAAAACAGAGCTCGCGGTCGGTCGTAAAAGTCGCAGAAACGCTCTCTCGGTCGTTGCCGGAGATAAGGAAAGCCTTGATCTTTCTGGGGTTTTCGATTTATGGCGCGTGACCGATACACGAACGAATTATATACGAAACGAGTGTTCGTCCTGAAGGCCACCGCGGCAATCAAGCGAGCTCTCGCAGTTTTGAAGAGCCGCGACTTCTCGGTCACGCTCAAGCTCTCCCGATCGGAGTGAAAATTACTTTGGCGATCGGGGTCCACCGATGTCTTAATAATAACGGTCCGCCGCGTGCGCCGCTGAAAGGCATAAACGTAACGGCCGGTATCATAGTAATTTGAGCATCATCTTAAATGCAATGGAGTCGAGATGTTTTAACGGGCCGCGCGTTACTAGCGCGCGCCTGAATAACAATTCCTTCGTACTTTATGTATCCCTAAGCACGCGGTA
Source organism: Cardiocondyla obscurior (assembly GCF_019399895.1). NCBI lineage: Eukaryota > Metazoa > Arthropoda > Insecta > Hymenoptera > Formicidae > Cardiocondyla > Cardiocondyla obscurior. Next base: position 2,227,570 of record NC_091866.1, read on the forward strand.
AATCGGCTAAGAGTATCACTTACTTCGCCCGCGTTTCTTTCCTGAAAACGCTACGAAGCACCGGTTATTAGCGGTAATAAACCGCTACGAGCGCACCGCGTTTCGACGCGGAGAGCGCTAGGCGGGGCCCGGGATGATCGCGATCGAGCGCCCGGAGCAATAATTCGAACTCGAATGATAATTATATCGGGCCAATTAAATATTTAGCCTCGCTTAGCACTTAATTTATCACGCGCGAAAACGGATTCGATTTGTCACGGCTGGCGGAGCGACAGGGATCTGGCGGTTTCGCGCGCGACTGCGAACCATCTTTTACGTTTTTCTCTTTCACGGTACGTAATGGGATGCACGAGGACGATCCTAGCGCGCGCGAGCAGCTTTCAAGAAGAGGGACAGCACGGCTAGGGGCAGAGGGAAAAAAATAGAGTCCTGTGGTTTCCGAGCGTTGACCATGGGGTACCGCCACCGTTTCCAGGTGGTACTCATATACAAATTATGGTAATGACCGATCGGTTCTCTCTAGCCCGTCACTCTCTTCTCTCGCTTCTTTTTTTTTTTTTTTTTTCTCTACCCTCCCCGCGCTCGAACCCTCGTTGCACCACGAGGCCGTTGCTGCCCTTGCGTTCGCGCGCAATTAGTCTTTCTCTCATGCAAGCCGGGACTTACCTTTGATATTTTGATCCAATGCGTAACGCGATACACGGATGCGGTTCGTTCCTTCGGAGGGACGCGTCGATATTATCAGGGTATCGCATGCTCTTCTGCCTCGGAGACGACTGTTCCTGGACATTTTAATTCCGACAGCGAGCCGCCGATTCTGAAACCAGATACAGAACATTGATGGTTAGAAACTGGTGATGAAAATATCTCGCGGGGTGAAGTAAATTAAATAATATGCGCGTTTGTAAATGAGAAAATTTAGTTGATGTTATAATTAATTATTTAAATTAGAAAGTAACATTTTTTTTCCTAGGCAATTTTTTGTGATATTTAGAAAACAGATCAGTCAACTGCCGCGTAGTTGATTAATTTATTATCCCGAGATTTCTTGGTAATCACCGTAAAATTATTTGTTCCACCTGCACTTGTCAGATCTTTGTCATTCCCCGATCGTTGCCGGCTCTCGCGTGATACCCGACTTGCCGACCGCGGTTTACCTTTGATATTATAATCTGTCTCTCAACCGGAATACGTGACGCGGGGCTTAAAGCGTTACACGCGCACGTACGGCGTCTGGATGGACTTAACTCGCGGTTGTTCCGCGTTTGCTTTGATACGTGTTGCGGCCGGCGCACTGGGTGAAACACGGAGCGTTTAAACGCACGCAGAAACCGTGTTGCAAAAAGATCCAATTTCAGCGTCAGAAAAATACAAAGAAAATGCATATCGACATACGAGAATTCATTAATTTGCATCTCAGTCGCGCTAATCATATTTCTGCGATACGTATAATTTTGTGAAAGTCACACGTCGAGAAAGAGCTGGAAATTGCAAAAATAATTTCGTCTTTTCTTTGCTTTTGCGGCTGATGATCTGGCGTACCCTGCAATGTATCTTACTTTTCGCGGAAGAAAAACGCAGCCTCTCCCCCTAAACCCCTGACGTGAAACAGAATCTTATCCCGGTCAGATCTTACGCGGATAGGGTTCGCTCGGAGACAAATGCTGACGCTCGGCGAGGAGACAGCGATAACGTAGCGAGCGATAAGTCGACAATTTAAGACGCGCGCCGACGAATCGCGCCTGTGTCGAGTGGCGGGTTTATTTATGACGGGCCGTCGCGATGCGCACGTGCGTTTTCCCGTGCAAATGTCACGGAGCCGCTGCGTTACGACCGCGCGTAATGACCCGCGGTTTCTCGCGAGAAGAGCAATGCACGCGTGTGCGTGCCCCCCCCCCCGCGTAAGAGAGAGAGAGAGAGAGAGCACACTCGTTACCCAAAGGCCTTTCAAACGTTACCGGGTATATTGATGCTTTTTATCGTTGTTCCAGCACACGCGCAAAGCCTTTCGAACGTCCGGCACGCCGGACGGTATATCAGAATTTTTATCGTGCCTTACCATTAGCGCGCACGCACGACCTTTCGATCGGCCGATTCGTAACTTCGATCACCGGGCGAGCGATAGAACCTCATAAACGTCGGCTCGATTATGCTTTTCCACGATCTATAATCGCGATCGATATCCCGCGCGCGCATTGGCGAGAGATAAACGGTGCGCCGTGAGCGGCCACGTGTAGGTGTACTCGCTCATTGACCCCCTCCCCCCTTCCCCCTGCTGCAGGAATGAGAATGAAGTAATGAAGCTGTTTTTATTGTGCTGTCTCGCGCGTGAAGGATTGCACGTCTTTAAGAAAGTGACGAATGAATCAAATTAGTTAAATCAAGATTGTGATTGATTTACGAATTTAAATAATAATATGGGATGTTTTTTTATTTTTTATCTTTTTTTTTTTTCAATAGATTAAAGTGGAATTCTCGGCACTTTCTTCGAGATCCAGCTGGTATTATTTAGTAGCGCGATAAAAATAGAAGGCCATTGAAAATCACGGCTTGACATTGATATCGTCCGGAGGAGACGAGTATGTATGGGAGCTTCGCGTTGAGTATAATGGGCCGCGATGCTCTCGCCATAACACTCGATGTGACAGTACACCGTATTCAGAAAGAGAGAGGCGTTAGCTTAGTTATGAATCGGTATAATGAGTCCAGACTCGAGTGTGTTTGCGCGCAAAACGCATTCAGGCACCGGCACGCAAACTTTCGATTGTTCAATCACCGCGGCCGTTGAATGGTGAAACTTGCGAAACGTTACGATCGCGCTTGGATTTTTGTTTCGCCGTCCTAACGCCGGCGTGTTTAAAACGCCGAGTCGTGTACGCGAAATATCCGCGCAGTCGATTAGGATGAACTTTTCGAAGGGAAGACTTTATGATTATTAGATAAACGCATAACGAGACGGTGGTAAATGGACGTTTAAGTGCCGCTAATCGCAATTGTTAGAAATTGAAGTCGTGACGGTAATTGCCGGGACCACTTTGCATTTACGTGCGTTAACTGTAAACCCCGCGACGAGATTGGAGAGCCGCGCCGTAAAGGCAATATTTTATTCGCGCCCTCCGCGACACGGGCATCAATTAATGATTAATTGATTCGACGGTCTATTGTATTCCGCTGGTTTGAGGAGTAAAAACGAACGCCGGGTACGCCACTGTAATTGCAATACACTGTATGTATTGAATTCTCGAACGATCCCGCGGGAAAACGACGTTGTCCGAAGAATTTTAAGTTCCCGGACGCTGTTCTACACGAGAGATTTTTACCGCCGCACGGTCTCTCCACTAATTAATCGTAAATCATCCACGTGACTCGATTGAAGCGTGCCAGACGAGCGCGAAAACGTATTGTCACACGCTGCCTGTTCTCACGATCCTAACGTGACTCATCGCGCTACTCGTTGCAGAGAACGTACCGTGCTACATCCACGAAAATTTACATCTACTTAAAATTTGTACCTCATTTTTTAAGCCAACGTGATTCACTGTGGCAGAACGTGTGATTCAGCGTCGTTGTTTCGGTCCGGTAATTTTTTTCAGTCACGAGCTTTTTTTTTTTAATATGTACCTCGTTGGCGCGCTGTCTTATTTATTTCGCGGGCGGTAATATTAAATTTCCGCGTAATCAAATTACGCTTGCGTAACCGTGCGAGCGGAGGCCGTCGCGGAGTTTGTCGATAAATCGATAGCTGGTAGACGATCGTGGAAGCGGCGCGACAGCCGGGGCGATGAACTATCGCCTATCGCGGCAAGTGTTCACCTGAATCGTAGATCATAGGATCTACCGCGCGGCCGTCGTCAATCCCCTCGGTTTGCCTTTCAACGAGAAAAAGGAAAAGATGCGCGCCTGCTTTTAATGCGCGCGCGGTAATTGAGAGAAAAATTCTCACGACAACCGCCGTAATTAATAAGACGCTTCGACCAGCGCAATTGTTCCCCGAGACGCCGTACGATTAAATAAATGATACAAAAGCGTGAATAAAGCAACGACGATACATCGACGCCCTCTTGCTTCGTGCTACAGCGCGCCATTTGCATTAAGAATAATAATAGTAGCGATAACTTTCAATAATTTTATCGATAAAATATCAAGGGATTGAAATTGCCCGTCACGTCGTACAAACCGCGATCTAGGGTCTATTTAATTTTCGTCATGTGAAAACTCTAATCACGTGGACATCATATTTGTAAAGAAATAAAAATAGGATAATTTTTTAGTATTTTACTTAATTATTATTTAATTATTAAATGGTTATCTTAATCCAAAAAAAATACTAATAAAAATAAAAATAATTGCATACCGCGGGATGCGTCCGGTTAATTTATTTTACCCGGATAAGAGAGCTAATGAAGAGGATACCGGAGGTGAACGGCAGTTTTGAAAGAGATTGCCTTTACCAGCGAAAACAGGACGTCTGGTAACTCCGCGAGCACGTGATCCGTCCATATATCGCAGGATCCGTGAAAGCCCATAGCGATCATCGATAGATATCATCGTACGGAAAGAAAGATTTATCTTAAGCGCGCACCTGTGGCGCGGACCGCGTTAAAAGTTTCAGCCGGCTCATCTCGATACGCGAATACAGTTTACCGTAATTACATAGCGCTCGTAATTCGCGCTCGCGCGCGAGCTACGCGGCTGAAAAAGGGGAAATAAAAATATCCGCGTTTTATCAACGTAATTAATACCCGGGGGGAGGGAGGAGGAGGGGGAGGAGGAGGAAGGGAAAGAGCCGCGGGGGCATAAACTTCAGCGAGTGCCAGCGAATTAAATGTTACTTACGCGTGTAACGTCGCGTAATCATTACCGGCGATTCGTCGGCAAACGTACGACTTCTCTCACCGGTCAATAATTATACTATCCGTAAAGTTTAGCCTGCCGCTGATGCACGCGGCCCCGATGTGTTACGAAAATTAAACGTATAAACTGCGCGACGACGACGCGCGCGGTGCTCGTGTACCTCCCGGCATTACAGTCGGCGTTACGCAAAGCTGATTTGTGCCCGCGCGTGCACGGGCATCCTAATACTTGAGTTAGCCACGTGCACGAGTCGTTCAATTTCAATCTAGTTACCCGGCGCTTGTATAGCCCCGCGCGAGAGATATACGCGCGGCGTACCTAACGAACGGCGATACACGACAGCTATAAGCGCCGAGCATCTCCTCCGCGACGTCAGGCAATATCTGCGACAATGGATACTCCCGGCTGCAATTTAGCGCCAGGCAGAACCGTGATCTCCAACGCTGCACTTGTGTGCATGTTACTTTCGCAACAACTCAGGAACGTGAGTTCAGCGCACTGCGAACGCTTGTATACATTTTCACGACATATACACCTTCGTGCACGTGTCTATTGCGAAGAGGCTTAATTTTATTTTTATCTTTTAACGCGTACTAAAATGTACGCGCATGTTTCGTACAACAAAATGTTAAAAACCGAATGTATTTAATGATGAGCGTGTGCCGGGGACCGCTTATGCGAACTAATACATATTTTATTTGCGGCACTTCGCATAGTATGTTGAAAATTCCGAATATTTCCGGCGTTGCGGCTGTGTCGCAAAGCGAGGAAATCTGGTCGATGAACTTAATGCAAATGTATACGTAATGCGAAAAAATGTAGATCACAGGCGGTAATATCCACCTGCTAAATATAAACTATCTAATTTCCATCTAATTAAGCGGCGTGGAGAGTTTACGGGTGGAGGCGGATAATCCTCGCGCGCGAGTTTGCCGCCAATAATTGAAAACTGTCTTCGATAAAGTCGCGCGCGTATTTTCTTCGAAACGCTGGCCGGCATCGTCGGCGTTCAATTAAAATTGCAGAAATTAAAGCAACTTAAAACAAAAAAAAAAAAAAAAAATTGTAATAAGGTTATTAAGTGCACGAGTATAAAAACTGTTGAAAAAAATACCGCGAAATATTGGAAAACTCACGGAGGACAAACGCGGCTGGCTATTAATTACAGCCAGAGCGTGCAAAACGGAAACCAATCGCGAGAAATCGTTAATCAACGATCGACAATCGATCGGTAATCGACGTGCATGAACGACGTGTCGATCTTTCACGAGGGATAGCAATTTGCCAAATTACAAGTCACAGTTCGAACGTGCTGTAATTTATGAAAAGCTGCCACGGTGCGCCGTGACGAAATCACAGTACGACCACTGTAATTACGGTACAGTAGGCGATATTTAAATGCTCCAGATCGGACAATGTCAAGCTGCCCCGCCGCATTCCGCGTTCGCACGCGGATCTGCGGGCACGAAGAATCCGGTCGATCGACCAGATTTCTTTTTAAGTGATGTGTATATAAATCATTTTCGTCAAGCAAAATCAATATATCGTTTTTTTTTTTTTCTCTCCTTTAATCAAAACGCTGAGTAATTCCCGTCGAGAAGTAATTGCGTAATGTTCGAGCGTCGTAAAAACAGGGGGAACTGCAACGTCTTATCATCGAGTGATCGGACATAATAGAGCCAATCGCGGCGACGGAACAAATCGCCTGTCACACTGGCCGGATTCTGAGCGCAGGAATGCCCGTGCAAATGGCACTCGCGCCGCGTTATCACACGCACATGCGGCACAACGTACGGTCGATAGGTATCGTCGCCGTTCGCGGAGCAGAGATTTGTTTTAATGCTCAGCCGGACTCTCCTTGATGGCGCGGGCCCATTAAAAGTGTTCCTGAGAGCGCGTACACGCGGGGCGTTCCCGATGCGCCTTATTCACGGCGTAAACGCACGCGGCATGCAGATTAAACGGCGCAATGGCGATGCGAGAAAGGGAGGCGCGAAACGAGACGGTGCCGGCAGAGCGGGAACGGGAGGAAGACGAAGGAGAGAGAGACTGAAGGAATATAGCCGAGCATAAACGTAGATTAAAGCGGAACACTAAATTTGCGCGGGTTATATGCTCCCTCTTTCCCCACTTCTCCTTCGCTGTATCACGGGCGTTTCTTATCTCGAGGAGCATGAAAAGAAACTGCGGAAGCTGATAAATTAACGACGAAAGCGTCGATTTTGCGCGGACAAACTTAGCAACAGATGACGGCAATGAAGAACATATTAGAGCCGGTTTTATCTGCCATTAAATTATTATTATTATTATTATTTTTTTTTTTAATACACTTCTTTCTAAGTCCAGCTTTAATTGCCACGTGTAAAGGACTAAAAATAATTTAAATACACTTAAACAAAAATTAAGCCATCTTTCATGTCGGTGAATGCGTGAATCGTCGATCGCACACTTGCCTCCATGAAATCTCGACGGAATCCCCGAGCGCATGCAGATATTGCCAATTTAACGCATAGCGAAGCACCTGTCGCCACGCGACGTTCGACTTTCGAGCATATGTCTACCAGCGAAAGTGAATGTTTTTGGGCATTATCCGTTCGAAGCGTTCAACCGGGAACTGTAGCGCCGTGCATTCGATATACTACAAACGTAAAATGTGATTCCTTGAACACGTTTGCCCTTTAATAAATTTATATAATACGACGGTGTAATACGCGTGACGTCGTGCGTTACGTCGCACCTTGTCGAGCGAAATTTTCTCGCACACTGCCGCGACAAATTCTTTTTTTCTTTTCTTTTTTTTTTTTCAAGTTTTATCTGTTTCGCGGCGCGGTACGCCTAAAAATATGCTTCTCATTAAGATTTGCGCGGCGTATATCGGTAGTCCGAGCGAGCGAGGTTTTCGACAAACCTGCGCGACGGAGGGAGGGTAGAGCGAGACGGCGGGCTAATAAAGGAGCTAGCCCCGACGTTATTGTCGCGGCGGACGCGAGCGGATACTCGTTTACCTGGGGATATCTGCGGTAGATCTTCCTCTCTCTCTTTCTCCTCCACGCCGGCAGATACGGTCTTTTATTTGCTACGACAATGACAAACGTAACGACAATTCGCTGTTATACGCGTCCCCGGTCGCCGTCGTCGCCGCCACGGCCATAACGCGCGACGTCGTTTTTATGAAGCGCGATAAGAATTCGAAAAGAGACCCGATAAATCGCGCGGCGCGGCCGAGGGAAACGCGCACACACGTCTCGGAGCCCCAAGAGCCTACCTGATGAAAATAATAAAAAAACAAAGCGAGGATGATAGAAAGCCGTCCAATTTTTTACAATACACGGCGCTTATATCTCGGCACGAACGAAGAGAGACACGTGGATTCATCAACCCTGAAATATCGGTCTACGTAAAAACGTGTTCGAGAAAAAGGGTGCGTTGCACGCCAAGTTTTCGCCCGGTTGGATAAACGGAGAAAAAATCGGCTTCAAGAACCTCCATCGTATGACGAATTTCGAACAGATTGCGTCAGTTTATTAGACATTCATGTTTTTTTTCGACGACGTCGATTTTAATATTAGATTCTGCAAATGAGAATTCAATGAAATGTAAATATATTACTAATACCCAATATAGAACCTTAATAAAAAGTTATTCTTTAAAATATGATATGAATTATTTTCCAAGACTTCCTTGTTTCTCTCGCGTGAATTTTGAACGATCTGGAGACGGTGAAAAATTGTATTACAAAATGATATAAGAAAAATCTCATTATCAACAGATGTGACGTTATGTAAGGCGCTGGTCGGCTCCAGCACCTACTTTTACTACTTGAAATTATGCCAGTACTTGTTTGCACATGGCCAAGGCGCATTATACGTTAAATTACAATTTTTTTTTTTTTCTTAAATACGCGACGATGAGTTAATTAACAGATGAATAATAAATCTGTTTACATACCTCGCGAAAACTAGCAGGGAATAAAATTACTATAATAAAATAATAATTTATACGAAAGCAAAATTATTATGTGCGTAACATCTTACGCTGGTACAGAATTAGAATGCTAGGTAGGTATCTCGCTAATTAAATTGTCGCGGCGCGTTTCACGGAGTGAAATAATAGCACGTTTACGGGTGTTTTCCAGTCGATCGCTGATCCGACTTTTCCGCGTAACGGCGGTGGCGCGTCTCAATGCGAATCGAGTGCCCGACGAATTTCGCGCGCGGGCATAAAATTTCTCGCCTTAATGGATATCATGTCACCGCTTCATTAACGAAACTGGTTCGAACGCCCGGGATTTCGCTTGATTAACAGAGAGCGCCCATCTACGGCCTTCTCATTCTCCCGGCGATTCCGCCGAGTCTGGCGAGCCGGGGGCGGCGCACTCGATCAGCCTCGTTATAGGTACGAGATCGACACTCGGGATCACTTATGGGCGTAACGCGGACGACCGAAGATGGAAAAATGAACGGCCGGCGACGAGCCGGTCGTGAAACTATCCTCTTATTTGCGCCTCTGCGAACTTTGGGGCGTGCGCCTTCGGCTTCGTTAAAATAGCCGACGGAGAAGCTCGAGGTGAAACTCTCGAACGACGACCGCCTTCGTTACCCTCGTCGTCAATCGAGAGAGTCCATAGAAGAAAAAAAAAAAAAAAAGGGGGAGGAACACGGAAAGGCGAGAAAAAGAGAGAAGACGTGAAACGGGAATCTGCCTTGTTTCTTTTTTTTTTTTTTTTGGCCAGAGATTTTCTCGCGAAATCGTCGATTAATTAACGTTAAAAATTCTCACTAATATAGCGACATTTGCATCCGTCCGTAAAATGCCTATGGGCCTTTACGTCAATCCCGGTAATTTTTATGCTAACACGAACGCGATTAATGATACAATCAGTCGAGACGCGTCATCGGGAGGGACATGCACGGATGAAGTTTCGATTGGGCGATAAATTAAAATTTTTACGAGCCGAAACGTATATCTGAAAATAACCTTCCCGGGAAGGACGCGCGAATAATGCAGAAAATGTCAAGAGAGAATAATCTACATCGTTCGGGATTTAGATCGTAATATCAAAGCGACATAATGAAGAGTAAGTGCCGTTGACATCTCGGTGAAACTTTCATCCGAGTTTCCACTCGGAGAAAAAGAAAGATCGGCGATACCGGGGATCTGTTTTCCACGCCTGCGGTCGTTCTGGGACGAGCGATTTATTTGTGCCAGAGGGAGGGAGGGAGGGGGACAATATTAAAACGTCAAGCGGATTTCTCTTTCTTCGTCGCTTATAACGTCCACGCGAGATGCCCCAGAAGGCGTCAGCGGTTTTTGCGTTTATAAACGCTCAAGGATGAAGAAGTTCTGGCAAATTAAGACAGCCTTGTCCTCAAGTCACTTTCGAACGAACTACAGCGAGGTTTTAATTTTGAGTATATTCGCCAAGGTAATTAACGTCAAAATTGAAATGTTGCGAAAGAAAAACTTCAAGAGAGAAGAAAGAAAAATAAAAGAGACAAGAATGAAATTTAAGTCAGTTAATCAAGGGTAGACAATACACACGCGAGTGAAAAGAGTGACCGTATTGTTCGTGAATTTTTAATATTCTACGGTCAGTATGGAAATTTTAATGCCAGGAAATCGCAAAACAGATACAAACAGTTAAGATTTTTTTTTTTTTTATTAGGTATTATTAAACAGGCATTTATTTTAATCAGAGATTTTTTAATTATCTCAAAGTAACTAGATTTTTTTTATTTTCTTGCTCTGTTCTATGAATATGTAAATCTCCGAATGAGACTCTCAGCGTAGATTTATATTCTCTTATCGCTGTCGTCGGAAATATGCTAAGTGTATTTGGCGAGGAGACAAGTTTATTTAATCCGCAGCTCTTCGCGTTCGATACGATAATGTGCACATTACGTCTCTTAAGTTCCTTACATTTTAATTAGAATAACGCAGTATAAGTATAAAATATTTCTAAGTGGCGAGTATTAAGTTCCTTTAGTGCCAGTACTAGCTGTTAAGTAGTGCTAAGGATAATATCGCACAGAAAATGGCCGACTAATCAATTTCGAGAACTGCAACCATCCCCGGAAGAGATTACCGCGAGAACGGCCACCCTTCGCCTCGGCTACCCTCGCGGCGTGCATAATCCTAGAAAATTCTCATTCAGCATCTTTCCTCTCCGTTTTTCTTTCTCGGAACGCAATTGGTAGGGATAAAACATGATCGCGATGCGTTAAATGTCCTCCGCGCGCATCGGCGGAGTCACGCACGCACTCACGCACCTAGGGGACTAAGCGGGAGGAGAAGAGAAGAAGGAGAGAGACAACGCGCGGTGAAAAAAAAAAAAAAAAAAAAAAAAAATAACCGACGAGGGGGAAGGTAGTATCTAGAGATAGAGAAGGACGGCGATAGGGAGAGAAGCACGAGCGGAAAAGAGAAAAAGAGAGAGAGGGACGTCTACGGCGGTCTACCTGGAAGCTACCAGTGGTCGTCGTCGTCTACGGGCGACACACGGGGGTAACCCGCACACTCGCGTGCGTCCGCGGAGGCAACTCGCACGCACACGCGGCGAGGTACGCTCTACGTTGCACGTACAAGGGAACCGCGGCCGCTATCACACTCGTATGGCGGCGATTGGGAGCACACGCGAGAGAAAGAGAGACCAGATAGAATCAGTGTGCAGAGTGGGGGGAAAGAGGCGGGTCTGCGGCGCGACACGCATACACGCGCGTATGCACACGCTCGTGCAACACGCACGTGAAATGTGCGTACGTACGAGCGGCGCGCACACGCGCGCCTCCGCCCCGGGACCGTGCGGGCAAAGCTCACACTTACCTGACAAGATGTAAGTTCAGAAACTGGAAGGTGCCACTTCTGCACAGTCCAATACAAGACACCGAACCGGAAAGTTCGTCCGAAAATTAGTCGAACCGCGCGACAGCACCTCCGCTCGCGACTACCGCGGCGGGATCAAGTGGTTTGTTGGACCGCGCCGGTGGTTGTTCGATCGTACGGGATCAGAGGAAGAAGCGCAGGAAGGAAGAAGGAAGAGGAACGAGGACAGCGGCACGACGAGTCGCCTCCGCTGGTGGAAGGTGGAGAAGCTGGAGGTGGAAGAGGAAGAAACTGAGGCGGCGGGAGGAGGAGGAAGGAGAGGCAGGCGGGGGTGGAAAAGAGGAAGAAGGAGAGGACGAGGAAGGATGGAGAATGAGGTGGACGGTGAAGGCGGAGGCGCGATAACGAAATGACCGGAGATACGTGAAAACGTGCCGAGACACGGAGAGTGACGGTGTCGAGGTAGAGAAAAGTGCATCAGTAGCACGACTCGGCCGCAACGAAACGCAAGGACGAGGATCTCATTAACGCGTGCAAAGCTCTCATTTTTTTTTTCCGCGCGAGGAATGTTTTCGGATCGAAAGGGAATCGAGTTGAGTTTCGCCGGTCGCGAGTGACTTTAAGTGCGCAGCGAATCGTCACTGTATTTCCTATTACCATTTTCCTCTTTTTATCATTCCGTCTTGTTGATCGCGAGCGAAATCATACTGCGAGCTCGATCCCGCTCAGATTTATGATGGTGTTTTGCGCGGCGCCGCCGCCGTCGCCGGCGACGACGACGAAGAAGACGACGAAAATGACGGAGACGAGGGCGATCATCGAGAGGCATCGTATACGTATTGGATGATTATCATATTAATGAATACGCGCCACGACTCGACGAGCCAGTCCGTTGAATCGCCGACGAGGAGGAGCCTCGCGAACTCGAAAATCTGTTGCCGATCACCTTGCCAATTCCCCCGCGAGAAACTACTTGATTGCGCGAGTGCCACGTGAATGCAACTGTGCTCCGAGAGCGACGAAGGGAAAAAGTGAGAAAGGAAGAGAGAACATCCGCGTGTGAACGAAAAACCCTCCACGTAGAGTGCTGCTTTAAACGAGAAACAGAAAAGTGTGTGAGTGCGCGTATTCGAGCTTCGATTTTTTTTTCTTTTTTTTTACGGAGCCCGGTTGGACCTCGTGTTGCGCGACGACGTTTCTTCGCGCGTATCTTAGGATATCGAGCCGCTTGGATATCCAGCAGGATACGTCTCACGGTCTCCCTGCCTGCGGCCGGACGTGTCACCTCGATCCGTTGACAGCACTCGCCCGATAAAGCGCACCCGTGAGTCTTTGCCTTTAATTCAATTGGGATTTTCGATGGGCGCGCGCGTAGGCGCACCGGATTTGTCTCCCGATAGAACCGCGCGCCGGTATCGGCATCGGGAATAAATTAGCAGCCCGCGCGGACAAACGTCTGGGGGGATCGAGAAACCGGTACGATTTCGGTGAGTTTATATATAGATCCCGGGATGCTGGAGGCACCAAAATAATCGTCGCGCATACCTGCGGCCACGGCGTCAATCGAATTAATTCTGGATTTAGAACGAAAATATAAGTCGTTAATAATGTAATTGCGAATTAAAGAGAAGAGATTATTTAATTCCGTGGGATCGTTTGTTTTTCCGGCGTTTATTCTATTACGACTGCAGAAATGAATGGCATATTTCTAATCGAGGACTGACTTCGACGCTTATAAACGCCGAGGTTTGGTGATTTCAACGCGAGTAGGAGGTGCGTTCCAATCGACCTTGAGGCGCACGTAGATTTTTTTCGAGCGGCGCTATCAGAACGGCATTCCTTCTGATGTTTTGCGATATAGTCTACAATATACGGTCGACAATCTGTTATCCACGCGAAATGCACGGCGGACTCGATAATAAATTTCGACAAACTGATAATAATGAGATTCAAAGGCACGGAGTGTCAGTTTCACTTTAGCATAAAGTATTTTATCAGAATAAATTCTGCCGTGCTAAAAACGAAACGCTTTCAAATCGGAATAAACGAAAATTATATTACTAAATCAAATATCGTCCTAATATGCGCGATTGAATTATTAACGACTCCGCTGGTAAATTTCAATACGGACGGTTTTGAGAACGCGTATAATAAATCAGTTTTAATCGGAGTCGATGTTGCCCACGATAAGATTTTCATCGTGAAACATCTTTCATCGCGGAATATCTGACAGATATGCAAATCGTATTCTTACACGTGGACGGACTATTAATGATAATTCTATGTCATCTTTAACCTTGCGATGCGAAACATCGTTGAAATGATGATTTTCTTACAGCGAGTCCTATAACGTTAAAGCGTTTCCTAGGAAAAAGTTTTTCCATCGATATTCCTTTATTGCCGACTGGCTGTGCATATTGTCGCGTCCTTAATTTTCTTGTTACACGATGAGCCTTCTTTTTTATTTTTTTTTTCTTTTTTTTCCCCATGGTGTAATCGTCTTAAAGCGAGTAGTTATCAAGCCGTTAAGCAAACAGATCGGCGCGTAACGAGGAACGACGCGTTTCTCAACGACGACAGTTGATAGCGTACAATTATTAATGCTGCATTCTCTTTGGTATGTCTACATCGCTGTCAGCCTCGTATATGCGTTTCTCGCCGCGGCGCATAAAAACGCGACGTAAATGAACGAACGAGGAAACACTGACGAAAGGATTAAGCGCTTGTTTTGCGTCATCGCAATGGATTATCCCGCGATTCTATCGGCGCGGCCTCTCCTCGCCCGCGGCCCCCGGCCTTTATTTCGCGCGTGTCGCGTTTCCCGGTGTTTGACAACCGGCCGTCGACACTCGGCGATTTTTCTTACGGCGCGAAGACAACCCCGTCGCTTAATACATCCGTGCGTTAGAAACGTCCAGACCGGCACGTAAAGCGGAATGGGGTCCGAATTTCCCATGGACTGCGCGCCTAATTATACGAGTGTCCATGGGACACTCGGTCCATTATGGTACCGGGCATTGCTAGTTACCCCTTTTATGCTAAGTGAGAGCGAGCCAATGGATGACCCTTTCGAGCAGGGTGACCATCCGCTTTCGGACGGCCGCTCCCGGACAGACCGGACACTCTTTCCGCGACCATTCCCCGGCATACAAAGCTGCCTTCGCGCCTCTCACATAGGGTTGACCCTCGAAATCGCGTTAGACAACGCGCCGGTCTGCACGGTCGGCCTCGCCACGCTCGGCGATCGCGGAAGAAATATATTATTCAATATGCCAGCACTCGCACTTTTATTTTATATAAATAAACAAAATTAAATGGCGGCTCGTGATAATAAAATTAAAATATCATGTAAAACAGAAAATAGCATCGACGCGGATCTCCACATTTGAATAACGATTTTTACTTCTGTTAATTATTAAACACGCAATTATAATAATATTCATATTATCATTACATTTATATTTGCTCCGACGTCGTGCTTGGAATAGGATAAAATAATAACGCGCTGCCTATTCGAACAAAATATTACGATAGTCATTATTACTTATAAATATGCGGGATACACCGATACTATCTCATGCATATGAAATCGTAGATTTTATTTTGCGTCTATTTAACGACGCTCGGCGCGCTCGCGAAAGACGCGTTATCGGCTCGTTATCTGCTCGCATTATCGGCTTCATCTAGTCGTCGCGATGCAAATGTCGCTAATAATCGATACGGAATAATTCCGCGGCGTTCGAGTCTACAATGCATCGCAGCTGGGAAAAATCCTCTCGAGATTTAGATAACTAATGCAAAACGCTCGCGCGCAGAAACATATATATAAATTACGTGGCTCGCTGAACTCGAGATTCCGCGTAATGACAACCTGTCGCGAAACCGAGGCAGGCACCGATCCAATTTTCTAAGGAGCGCGCCGGCCTCTCGCAAGGCCGACCGAGCACGCCGGACCCCGAAAGCCGGGCAGGTCAGTCATGCGGGAAAGTTTAATGATTGCTAATGGGGCGCCCTGTATGCAGGTAAACGCGCAATGTCCTACAAGTCGGCGAGCGAGTCCGTTGGGAGCCTCGAGCGATCGCTGGTAATTCCCGATTCCGCTGCGGTGACACGCACGCGGAGATGTGAAAAAAAAAACAAAAACAAAAAAAAAACAAAAAAGGGATCGGAGATACGCGACAAAAAGAGACGGCAAAGTATCAATCGATACCGCGGTACTTGTTGAGAAACTCACTGCCGAGATTGCCCATCGGCCGCGCCGGGGAGGCCTGCGTTACATCGCGAGCTCTCTTAATGAAGTCGTAAAATTATCCCGAGATTAACTGCTCCTAACATGGTATAACGTAATAATTATTATGCGAGATAACCGATCGGTACTAGAGCCGCCGGTTCAGAGATACGAGCCCGAATAAACGAATGAATAATACACGAGCTTGGCGAAGAGAGAGGGAGGGTGAACGGTCAGCCTTGCCCTTTGTCGCGACAGTTCGATCGACCGGCCTGATAATCAGATCGCGGATAAGGCGCCCGTAAGACACGAGGCAATCAGTGCGTAGACTATTGCACCGGCCGCTGTCAGTGTCCATCGACGGCGACGCGGCTGGGCGAGTGACACCTCCGATTGGACACGCGTGTTGCTTATCACGCGATCGGATCCGTATTTTGCGAAAGCGGTCGCGCGGAAGGGGGAGGAAAAAAAAAAAAACGCCTCGTAATTAGCGCGGCGCGCGCGAAAAGGCGTCACGGCAGAGCTCTGTCGTCGGATATCGCGCCGCTTATCGCAGATAAGAGCGATAAATAATCGGCCGTGACGTTTGCTCCGTGGTGTGTTAATTTACCGTTCCCGAGGCGAGCGCGAAAAAAAGTAAATCCGGCGCCGCGCGAGATAGTACCGTAAAGCACGGACGCCGACGGCTTAAAGGAGATGCTGTATCTCACGCCGCAATTAGTGCGAAGCGAGAAGATGCGACGTAATTAAAAACCGGCGTGACGCTTCAAGCAGATTTGAAGAGCGAATTCAGCTCCTTCGCGCCGATCGGTATCGAAAGAGACTCGTAAATAACTCGCGATATCAAATACTCGTTACCTTTTTCTTTTCCCGAGAAGTGACAAGTGAATTGCCTCGGCTGACTTTTATTTTCAATAAACGTATCCCGCGTCTCGACACGGAATATTATTAAAAATTATAATTTAAAAAAAAAAAAAAAAAAAAGAAACGAGATATAAAAACACTTAAATATTTCATTAAAAAATTGAAATCAAAGAAAGTTGTAACCCGATGCATTGAAAAGGCTTTCACCGGTATCGAGCAGACAACGCTCGCGGTGAATTCGATAATAAAATATCAATATCAACGTGACGCTTGAAAGAAAAAAAAAATCGAGAAATTCCTAATTAGTAATTAATAATATAATAAGCAGTTATTATGACTAGTTATAGGTGTAAGAAGCGGCGTAAGGTGTAACTGATAGGTATACCTAGTAGTTACTGCTAGGAGTTACGCTGCTAGTTACACCTATAAGAAATGGTGAATTATATGTGGAGGGGTATATTTCTTCCCGCGCCGAGGCGGTAATAACGTAGAAACGTTTCTCAGCGAGAGGAACAGGAAGCTTTGTGTTGGAATAAATCGGCGTTACTTGGGCAAGTGCCGGTGGCTAAAAATCGGGGAACGATTCTGACTGCGCCGCGTGCGTTCGATTTCGATATGCAAATCAGCGCGTCCACAAAAGAGAGAGAGAGAGAAGGAACAAATTGGTTCTTCCGCCTCTTGGCGGCTCCGACTGTTGTTCCGCCGTGAGACAGTCGCCAATTTGATTTGCGCTAATAACACGATCGTTAGCCCACGGCGAAAGCCGGCCGGCGACGGGGGTTCTTCGCGCCTCCGCCTCTCTCGTCGTCGCCACAATGCCAATAATGGCAGGCCATTTTCGTTGAATGGCCGGCAAGGGGAAGGTAAAGAGCCCGGAGGTAAAAGCACACCCGTCGCGCATTGTCGAGAGTTCTCGCTACTTACTGCTTGGCTCGCACTCTCCTCGCGCTCTCTCTCCTATCTTTTTCTCTTTCTTTCCTGCGTTTTCTTACGTTACGTCAAAGTAACACGCTCCGGAGTCCGCTCCTTGTCGCAAGACGGGTGTCGCGACAGCGCAAATAATAAATATAAATCGCGACGGGCTCGCGAATGAGAATCGGTCAACGATCTCCGTGCCGTTCCCGGCACGTCGTTCGCCGATGGAAAGCTACGCCGGACAATACCGACGCGTTATAAGTCACAATTTATATTGGTATTAGCCGGTAATACTCTGTGAAATCGCCGGTAATATCCGCGATGATCTCGAGTGACGGCCGCGGTGTTTTCCGCCGGGTGTCGCGCGATTGGACAAGGGAAATAGACACGTCCGATTCGACGCGTCGGGCACCGGGGCGCCTCTCGACACGGCGGTTTTACGATCGCGTTACGTCGTAGGCCCTGGCACGTAATTCCGCGTCGACCAGGCAAAATCGAGCGTGGCCAGAAGCCGGCCGGTCCATATGCGAGACGCGCTATACCGACGCTGTCACGGTAATTACCTCTTGTCTCTTCTTGCCGCGCGTACGTGGCCGCCTAGGAAATTGCGTTAATCCCATCGCTCATCCTTTCCTCCGTCCCGCACCCTTTGCGTCTTTCATGCGCAACGAGTAATCGCGCTACCTTTAGCTACACCTTGTCTTGCGACGCGCAGCCTCTCGCGGTTATCGCGTCCCGCCGCGGAAAAAGATGGGCGCGGAAGGTGTGGAGGAGAAACGGGATGAAGGATAAACGCGCGTCGGAGAAAGGGACCGTTAGGCGGACGAAGAGATATGGGCGGAAAACGGCAGAAATTGATATTTTTCCCCTGGCGCGAAAGGTGGGAGGGAGGGAAAGAAAAAAAAAAAGGCGTCTTTAACGAGGAATGATTTGTCGGGACGTTTTGAACGATCGCAGGCGCTACGCGTGGCTGATAGCCGTGATGCATAACCGCCATCGTGCTTCGTGTACGCGCCGATCGCCGGGATAAACAGCTGTTCGGAAAGGAAAAAACAATCCGCGCGTCCTTTTCACACCTCATTTGCTTCGTCGTGATTGGAAGCGTGAATTGTACGAAAATAAAGGCTGTGTTAATTTTTCTCGTGTGTAACGCGGGGAAAAAAATGAAGTCGTGAAAGTTAGTTGAGAGATTCGATCCCGTCGTGAAAATTCTTAGTCAAAAGCCGCGCGAGTCGGATTTTCCTCACGGCGGTCCGCCGTTTCCGCCGGTGGGACCACAAAGCGATATCGTTGCGTGGATATCGAGAAGATGATAGGGAAGGAAAAGCGAGGGAGAGACGCCGCGCTCGCAGATCGGCGGTAAGCCGGGGGGACCGTTAGCCAGACGGCCGCATACGGCGAAGGCACGGCACAAATTGATATTTTTTCCCATAATAAAAAGTCCGCGTTAACGAGGAATGATTTGTCGAGCGACCAGTGTGGTAGTGACGTAGCCGGCGGCTAGACGCGAGAATTATGACTGCGTAACGTGTACGTGCCTGGCGAACGCATCTCAGCTTCCCCGTGGAAGTTCCCGGCGCGTTCTCGCTTCGCTCGCGGATTTTTTTTTTGCGCCCCAGCCCTTTGAGCCGCGAAATCTGACTGGAATAAGTTTAGCTGGTTCGTTATTCTATGCCTCGGTGCGCAATCGAAAAAGAACAAAAAATGGAAATCATCACTTTAAATCGCTCCAGCATCGATTCGTCTCAGTGGTAGTAACGAGAGGTAACGTTCTTCACGAAACTTGTTTTTGATGTCGAATATTTGGAGAACCGAGTATCGGATGTGACGGTTTTTTCTTTCTTTTTTTTTTTTTTTAAAGATATAGATTAAAAAAAAGAACGAAACTTCGCTATCTATTTACATTCTCGAACGTCAAAGAAACGGATATGAGAGATCGACAGCCACGGTCGCGCAATGATGTATCGGCCGTGGAATCGAGCTAATGGAAGGTCGCGGCAGAGATTAGTTAACGGGCCGGTTGTGTATTCGGCATTATAATGCTTCGCCGAACTGGTTTCCGAGGGTCGGGATCCAGGTTCCGATCAGAAGGTAGGAATACCCTGGCTGGAATCCGGAGCATACATGCGACGTGTCTCGAGCGATCGGTTCTTACCGAGGCGGATAAAGTTACGTATCGTGAAAATCGACCGATAAAGCATTTTAAATTATGTCACCGTGAGGAGTTGACTGAGGATGCAACCGCGACTTTTGGATCCACGCGATAATTAATCAACTGCAAAAGTTTATCGAATTGCGCGCGAAGAAAATAATTTACAGTCCACTGTCGCAATTTATTAAATATATTTTTTTTAATGATATAACCTCAGAGTGACTTACGAACCGCGCGCGGGTCGACGTTTCGCCGGCGAGATAATAAGCGGAGCCGGCGACTCGCAAATTTCTCTCGCGGTGCACGTGGGCGGTCGTGGATAATAACACCGCAGAAAAATGAAAACGACCGTCACGAGCGGGATAAATCCATCTCAAAAAGGGGGGAAGAGTAGCGGGAAATTACAGGCCGTCGCGGGACGCATTGCGGCCTGTGGCCCCGATATCGGGCGGATAATTTTCGGGTATCCCAAGACACGGTTCCCCGGTGCCGGGCGAAACAAATTGACTGACACCGGCCCATTAAGAGCGCCGCGCGAAAACGTTTCAATCCGACAGGCCGACTTTCGATAACGATTGCCCTGTGGAGCCGAGGGCTCCCCCTCCGACCCTTCGGCCTCTCTCGCACCACGCGCACCATCGCCGTCGATACCGATGATTGTCTCGCTACGTGCGTTACCGTTTCGGACGAAAGTTAACGAGCCCGGCGACCCGCGATGTATTTACGATATTCTCCTTCTCTCTTTCTCTCTCTCGCGAACGAACGTACATACGTAATGCGCGACGTGATAAGTACCGAGTGCCTCTCGGTTAACGATCAAGCAATTCCCCAACATCCTGCAGAGCGACGGCGACGAGAGTCGCGCCCCTACGCGCCCGTAAATCGGTAGGGCTTTCCCTACTCGCCTGCGCGAACTGAGGGCACGTAATGGACCTGTAATCGCCGCTGCATGCTCGAAAGCCTGGCGCAACGTAATTCGGTAATAAGTCGCGCTCGCGCGCGCACATCCGTCACCTGCGACCTGTTGCGTAAAACATACGCGCGACCGACCGCGAGATTAATCTGCGGGACGAACGACGAACAGCGGACTTTCGAAAAACCGAGAAGCGAGAAACTAATATGTAAATTCCAGCGTGGCCTCGATAAACTCGACCCGGTGATATGCAAACGTCGCGAGGTGGTCGTTAAATTTTTCGCGGATACGGGACGTAGATTGCTCGTAAAACCGCGCATAAAGAGCTCGGTTTTTGGGGATTTTGTCCGGCGCTAATAATCGGCTAGATTAATTCCCGGTCGGCGCGCAGATGGCCGGGGCTAAATGCCGACCAAAAATTTATCGCCGCGAGAAACCGTTGCTACCGGAGCAAGGATTACGATGCTGTGCGCGCTGGCCCGCATATTGTCGCTGCCGGTCGTTACTGCCATCTAGGTCATTATCTGCGATTCAAAATGCTTGCGAAACGCCCGATATTTTTCGAACCGCGATTTCTAAAAGCATCAAGCTCGCCCGGGCGTGACGCGCGATGCCCGGAAAGTTCCCTTCATCCGCCCGGTTTCTCGGGATCGAGTCGGATCTTTCTTAAAATTCCACAGCTACTTACCAGAGAGTCGAAATGCGGCCGGATGACGAGCTCGAACGGACCAACGGGCTGGCTCTAGGGTGGATGAATTCCTTGCAGCGTCGGACGTCTCGGGAGCGTTGCTCCTCGACTGTTCCCCCTTCGAACCTGGACCCAGTAGCGCTGTTCCTTCGTCGCACTGCACTCGATCGCAATCTTTGGCGATTAAATCCGCGCACTCGCGACCGCGAGCAAGCTCTACGGTTCCACCTCGACGGGAATCCATTAGGCACTGACCGTTTCGAAAATCACACGGATACGCGCACACACACGCGCGGCGGCGCTGCAGACGCGGCAGGGCTCGCCCGGCTACACGGACGCACTCATACCAACGTCGGAATAAAAAAACGTCGAGGCGAGTTTCAATTGTTTCTTCCGCGTTCAGTTTCGGTGTCGCACGAACAAGGATAGAAACGAATCGTCCGTCGCGCGTTGCGTACTTGTGGTAGTCCCTGTTCGTACACGAAGTATCCGAGCGATCCGACGGTAGCTGCGAGCTGCGGACCGCCAGTGGTTGGTGTGCGTGTACGTCCGTGTACGTGCGAACCGTCAGTTCGTAATGGATTTTCATCGCGACGAAACGGTGCGGCGTACGTTCGTCGCGAGCGTCGAAGATATCGGAATCGAATCGCTGACATCGCGCTCGAGTAGATTTTCGGTGAACGATGGGCTCAGAAGCCGCCCGATTCAGAGTCTTCGTGATGGGACAGGCGAGCGAGAGCGCCCCCGAAACACCCGGACTTGTCGCGACTTGATCTAACCCCAGCAGCCATTTGTTTCACTCGAGCTCGTCCTCTTGCAAGCGTCGTCCGGCCGGATTTCAACTCTCATGATGTAAGTAACTAACATTTTTGAAGGAAACCCGACTGAATCCTCGAAAATCAGGAATTCAGGACCTTTCCGAGCATCTCGCGTCGCGTCCGGGCGAGATCTATAAATCCTAGAAATATCGATGCATTTCAGAGAAAAAAAAAAAAAAAAAAAAAAAAAAAAACGTACGTAAATTTTACAAGTTCCGACTCGCGACATATAAGTCTTCACGTGCCGCCGATATTTATTCTAATTAATCGTGTCAATTTATATGCCTGACTTTAACGGTCGTGTTACGCGAGAGATCGTCGTTACCGCTCGTGACAATACGAACCGAGATTTTTCCCTTGGAGACGACCGGCGTTGATAAGGTAAATCGTTAAGGTCCATCCGCGCGAGGCAAGATTAAAGACCTTCGTCAATATAGTCGGACGCGGACGAGATTTCTAATTTCGATATACCGCTCGCGAGCTCTCTAGGCATTTGTCATCTCGAGAGCGATGCAAAGATAATTCCCGACGAGGCTCGCTTGGCTTGGAAATTGAAACGTGTCTTGGAAAAAAAAAAAGAAAAAATAATTGCGCGACTGTCTGCCTCACGTGAAAAGTTATTCGGAAAAGCTCGATTCCCTGATGAATGAGCAGCCGTGAAAAAATTACCATACGCGTCGTAGATTCGTACGTGCGAGCGCACAATTAAAAGAAATTTATATCTTCAGCGGCATCCTGTCTCGGGGAGGAACGTATTTTAATGGCCGAGATGTCTGTTAAGTAACTCTGGCTTTCATCTTGACGTATGCAAATGCGCTCCAAATTGCATTCTCGAATTGAGTCGTCAGATCTTTGAAGCCACCTGGCGACGCGCGTATATGCATATGCAGAATAATATTCACGTTCACTGCACTTCCTTTCGTCCGCGTACTTTTTTCGTGATAATTCACGATTTTCGTAAAAACGAGGCAGAAAAAAAACGAGAGAGAAAAAGAGACCGAGGGAGTTGAAATTAAAAATTAGGAGATACGCGAGATCTCAACCTTGAAATATCTCGACGGCTCTCGATGCGGAAATTAAGAATTTCTCCAGACATCCGATCCTCTTTCGGCCAAGTCTTCCTTTCGCGAAATACTGCGAACCGCTCGCGTTTATCTTAATGCAATTCCGACCGGGAGAGCCATATCGGGTCGTATTATCACGAGAAGCGATTTTTCTTTGCGCGGCGAACTTCCTGAAACAGGAGATGCACGCTTCTTGCATCGGTATCGGCATTGCAGCACCGACAATACGCTCACGGAAAGATAGAAGGGAAGGAAAAAAAAGACATGCGACGCAATGCACTGCACAGGAGCGATCTTAAACGAACAGTCTCACGTATCGAATCACCTCGGGCAACGTGCCTATCTTCGGGTTTTTCTTCCTTTTTTTTTTTTTTTTTTTTTTTTTTGTTCTCGCCCGTCTTTCTATCGAACCCTGCCACGGCGCTTCTTTTCTGCCGCGGGATACGCGCGAGTCAGTTCATTGAATTATTTAATACGGAGACGAGCATAAGAGGCCGATGGACCGCTCGAAGGGCGCGCACAATGCCCGAACGAATCGCGATTCAAAGCCCGCACTTGCGACGGACGGACCGTTTTCTCGTGATTTTTGCGCCACCCCGGGGAATGCGATTGCTGAAATCGCGAGGACGAGCCTCGATTCAGAATCAATCTCCGGCATGAGGGAGTCGAAGTTGCGGGGACGTGGCCGGCGCGTACTGAGAATAGAAACGATTGTCTGAATTTTTCTGAAGCCCGCAAACGCCTCGCTCGTTTGCCTCTTCAAGTGGAAAACTTTTGTCGCGCTCGATCGATTTCATTTACATACGGGCACGATTAATGTCCGGTCCGCGGAGAAAATGACGACTCCTTTGAATTTATTTATTTCGACGCGTCCAAGTTTAGCGGCGCTCGTCGTCGCGTATGGAGATAATTATTGCAGCGATTATAAACGCGCGGGCAGCTCGCGCACCGACGAATATTACTGCCGCTTAGCATAATTTATCAATGGCAGTAAATCACCCGCTGCTATTTATACGTTGTAGCATAACCGATAAAAATAACGTTAGGCCGGGGCAAGTACCACGGCGCGGTTCCTCTCGCCGAGTACTCGGACCGTCCGATTTCGCGGCTCGCGGGGGACTCGATGTGCTAATTAGGGTCCGCGTCGTGCCCAATTAATGCCCGCACTCTCGGGAATAATAAAACTTTTTGCAGCGCGAGCGTCACCTCGGTTGGGAGATCCATTGTCGCGCACCGCGCGCGTATCTCCACGAGGCACGACAATGAGAGACAATGGGCGGCCTCTTGTTGATTGTACCGAGGTTTTTCGCGACGCATAGAAGTGCAGGGAGGTGTGAAAGAGGATAATAATATAGAGTTACGCTAGTCCGCGCTTTGCCTTCGCGCCGGGGAATATTTCATATCGGGTACGCTTCTCTCTTTCTCCTTCGCGTTTCACTCCTCTCCTCCCTTTCTCGCACGCGCGGCTCTTCCGTTCTTCCTTTGCCTCGCGATCTCTCTGCGAGGCCTTTACCTTTCCCCGCCTCTTTCTCGGTCCAGCGCCTCGCTGTTTTCGGTTCCGCGCGACGGGGCGTCCCATCCAGCGAAGGAAAGAGAGAGATAGCCTCGCCGGCATTATTCTCAAGTGGCGGGCACACTTTTGCACGCGCGAAAAGTCATCTCCGCGGGAGCCCTCGCAAGGGTCACGCGTCGTCGCATCGTTTCGTGTCTTCTTCGTCGCTCGCGCTTTCCTTCCCCTTGCGAACGGAAAGAAACACGAGAAGACTCGACTCCGCGGGCGAGGACGGAGGACGAGATTCGGTTGCGTGACGTCGGTATCACTCGCGGACAATAGCTCACTTTGTTGCGCGACAGTTCCATTGTTCTCCTCGAGAAATGCAGATCGAGACGCAGTTGTCCCGGCGCGTATTCCGTCAATTCTGCCGCGAAAGACTCGGCGGCCGTAGACATTTTTAATCTGTCGAGAAAAACAACCTCGATGGTTTATTCCGCTTTTTTTTTTCTTTTTTTTTTTAAGAAGAACTTAACGTCATCTCATTACACTTCACTCCTTACGCGCGTACGTTTCAATTAAAGCCGCGATTAATTGATGCTCTCCCGACTCTCGCGTCTCCCGGCAATTTTTACCGTCGCGCCTCTCTTTCACGCGGATATACTTTACGGCCAATTCGTCCCGGGGAAATTAAAAACCGAGGATTGCGAGATTCCTCCCGCTATTTCCCTCTTGCTTATTAATTCCGTTCCACAACTTCACTTCTATAAATAGACATTTAAATTAACTTTGAGACAAGTCAGTTGCTGTTCATTGAAAGCGAATCTGTCTTGCGACCTTTAGATTTTTTTTCGCCGCGCTAACATACCGAAAGGTCAGAAGCACGTCGACGGCAATAACATTAATATCGAACACGTCGCGCTAATTAAAGACACAAATCAAGCGCACCGCTTTAAAAATTAAGAAATCATAAAAGCGCGAAATATAATTAGGAGCGTTTGTTTTATTAACTCGCCTATTACGGAAAAGGATTTTTTTTTTTTTTGTAAATTGCGTTACAGCTCTCGATGTAGTCTCGCCGAGGGAAAGACCGATTACGCGGTATGGATGCGCCGCGATTCGCGAGGCGGCTTGCGATAACGGGCTATCTCGTTGTCCCTTTTCCGCGAAGGCGATGCTAATTGTCCTACGGCGAGGTAATTTTAAAGTGGTGTAGGAAGTCCGGGGCGACGCTTATCCTATCGACAACGGTCACGGTGGATAGGCACGCTCGTTCGTTCGCTCCTAACCCTCTTTGGGATAGTCCGGGCGACACCGGCCCTCCGAGGGGGCCCTTAAAACCAGAGTTCACGAGATACGGGGTACATCGAGGAGACAGATAACGCCCTCCTTTTCGCGTTATCCGGTTTCGATAGCTCTGAGCGGACGGCTGAGCGAAAATTCCTCAAGCCTGTTAACGGAAGCGACTGAAAAATACCCGGAGAGCCGGCCGATTAATTATACAAAACAGCCGACGATAAATAATTTTCTTACGTCGTCGGATAAGTTTCCATTTTTAATTAAAACGCCGAGGAAAATGATATTCCGCGTAGATTATTCATTCGCAGATGAATTATACGCTATTGTAATACCGATAAAAATTTAAAGCGCACCGCTTGCACTCTTTTTGCGATTAATAACGCAAAAACCGGACGGGCGTCGCGTTTAAAGTCCTCTCGATCGGGATCGTGTCGAACCTTTGTACTATATTGGCTTATATTCTTCTCTATTGTATCGCCGGGATTTTTATGGCTGCTTAAGCCCTTCTTGATGCTCGTCGTTCAATCATCGCGATTATCCTAACTGCGTGCGGCGTTAAGGGGCACCCTATTTCGGGAGAGAAAGGGCAACTGCAGCTGCATACCTGCCGCTCGATCTCGCGGCAATTCCGCAGCGGAGCGTATCGCGTGCATGCGCGATGTCATCCACCGTGAGAGAATAACCTGTCGGACGTTTTATTCGCGAAAAAAAAAAACGATAAAAAAAACAAAAAACAAACACCGAGCCGGTGATTCGCGACGGAAAATAAAAAAAAAAAAAAAAGGGGATCGAGGGGGATCTTCGATCCATCAAAGTCAGCCCGGGAAGCGACACGTCGTGGCCGCGATTCCTCTCTCGCCTCTGTCACCGGCGATCCACCGCGAGCCGTGCGATCGAATTTTTACAAGCGTGTCGAATGTCCTCGAAGAATACATTATCCATCCCGCAAGCTGCAAGCCGTTGCCCGCGTTACATCCGCACACGGCGTCGCATCGGCACTGAATTTATCAACCCTGTTTTAGGCAATCATCTCCGTCGTAAAATCTTAAGTAATACTTGCACACGTTAGCCAGCTGATTTTTTAATTATTACATAATTTTTTTCTGAAAAGAAATTAATGAGCCAGAGTTATTCAATCCTGAACAGGCTAAAGACAAACCTGTGTGTCGCGCATGTATAAGCGAGCATTAAAAGCCATCGTAAAGACACATTTTGCCCCTCTTTTTTTTTTTTTTTTTTTTTTTTTTATATCATTGAGTGGTGTTGCAGCGGCTTTACCGGAAATGACCGATTATTCGCGTGGCTCGCTAGAGTGAGGGAATAATGATTACGGAGCAATACACGACAAAAGGATAACGTGGAAAGTTCGAAAGTGCTGCTAGAACATGAAATTATCTTTTTGCCCGGTAATATATGACTCCATAAAAGGATTGTTGCTCATTACTTAGCCGCGCGAACGTCTTGTTTTTCAAGCGGGCATGTTTGAATCTTCAGCAGCCTTTTTATTTTTCTGCTACAAAAGTACGCATTAAAAGCTAACATAACGGTGTTCATAATTTATAACGGAACTTAATTAATTTTCTTATAAGAAATACTACTGAGCGTAATTAATTTACGTATAACAAGATTTGGCATTTGTATTATCATAATTTTTTTTTTTTAAAGATTGTTTGAATTCACGAACAAGTATTAATCGTTTAATGAACCGGGAAATCGGCAGATCTTTCAGCAATCTTTATTTCGTTTCATATATCGAAGGTAGAAAATATTTTATGGAAAGATAAGAAGTGCGTGCGCCATACCTATGCAAATATTCAAGAACATTGTTCTCGGATATTTGCATAGTTTCTAACTAACGCAACCGCATCTATTTAACTGCGTCTAAAAAAGGTTACGCGGAGCACTCAGCGTTGAGATATCGTACGCGGCAAAACCGTTCTGCCCTTTTACTTGGCTGCACGGCGTCAAGTGTCGCAACTGATATCGCCGTTCGTTATTTTAATCCGCGGAATAATCGCCGCGGCCGCGAGGCGCGACGCCGCGCTATTGTGGCGCGCACCGGTTCACCTTCGGGTCTCAAAAATTTTCCGAGAAATCAATTAACCGCCCAGATTCATACGAGTTATTTTCACGACTAAATCCATAAATCTCATCGTGAACTTAGTATGCATGCCGCGCGGTCGGGCGAAGGCGCGTGATCGGACGGAGGCGATATTACACTTCGATGCTTATCAAATTAGATGCGCCGGCGGTTTAATATCTTCATAGAAGAATCCCGGGCGCGCCCAGGAAAATTTCCATAGTCGTGTGAAGTCTCGCCGCTCGTGAAAAATCGTGAAAAGTACTCGAGATCGTTCATGCAGCACTTGTCTGCCGCGCGTTAAAAGTCCCTTCGACTGAGGATAAAAATCACGAGTCTTTCCAGGATTCTGTCGCACGCCGATTGAGCGCGGCCGCGCTTTTGACAAGCGCGCAGCGATAAAGTACCACGCCGACACAGCTGGACTTTGTGTCATTCGGCCGGACGTGCGAGCCGAGCGGAGGCGGCTTTATTGAAATGCGCGCGAGGGAGCACACGGGGTGGGTCTTAGGTCGCGTGGACAGCACTCCTGCGGAATATTAAGCGCGTCGTCCTCCCTCGCTCTCGCTTTCTCTCTCTCTTCGTCGAAATGCGTTTATCTCGTCCGAGCCTTGCATTCCACCTACCATTCGCGTATTGAGGTAGGTGCGCAACGACTGCGTGCGAGTCATGTCGACGCGGGTCGTTCTAGCGCGCGCACCGTAACGCATACCGGCCGACAATCGCGCGGGACGCACGTTCGAGAGGCGCGCATAAAGAGAATCGGCACGTACGTTTGTATGTTTATGGACGAACTGTCCGAGCGAACACGATCGCCGGCCATTCAAGACGGATGATCCTAATAACGGAGCGGATCGATCGGCCGGGACGCAGCTATTCAGTTGGAAATCCTGACGCTTGTAGCGAATAACGGATTGACTTATCTTTTTTTTTTCTTTTTTTCTTTTTTTTTTATATTGGAACTATACGTATAACAGGTACACGAGCACCGAAGAGTACATGTTTATGTAAAGATATGTTAATATTATTTCCTGACATTTGACAACTTATCTTTTTTAATTTTTTTTTTTTTTTTTTAAGAAAAAAACAACAACGGACGTATTAAGAAATTATATCGAAATATTATAATATCTGGAAGTAAAACGATTACGAAGTTTCTTAAATTTATAATACAAGTTGTTTCTCTACTAAATGATAAGATTTAATTTTATTGGGAGAAATGTCAGTCCCTAATTTCAAGATTTCATCAGGAGATGAATGCCAACTCGGAGGGCTTGTTCATGATACATACTCATGACTCGAACATTAAGATCTCTGAAACGTATCAGCGTTAGTTGTGTATTAGTGACCTCGGAGTGTCAAGAATTATGATAGATAGTCGGTACTGTCGGTAGCGCGATAAGGGATGCCGGGAGTGGTGGAGGAGAATATAGCGCAAGCCTATGCCACTCGACCGCCAATGCGAGTCACTTCTCGATCACGTGCGTACTGAGATATTCACTGCGTTCGTGCTACCTGTTTGTCTCTTGACTACAGAACGCAGGAATGGTGAGCGAGAATATTGCGCGAGTTTATGTCGCTTGACCGAAGGCTTGTTTAAGTACGATTTTAATTGCTATGGAAAAATATATCAATTATTCGACGGAATCATTCAGAATCACTTTTCCAACGCAAGCCGTGTGCCTCGCAATGTCCAATTGTTACAAAAAAAAAAAGGCAGGCACACGTTACCGGAATTGCGTTCAAAAGACATGGTAGTCCTTTCTTGCCCGTTATATCAGCCGACCGAAGAAATCAATGATCTCCGCGAAGATAATACCGGTGTATCCCGCGCGCACGCCTCATTGCCGCAATAAAATTTTATCCGTCGTAATGCAAACGAACCGTTGTAAAAGAGATTCCTCGGCGTCGTCCTCCTGGACCCCCTATCTATTCGCGGAATATAAATTGTCGTCAATTTCTGAATATGCAGCATGCCTCGGAGCTATCGCATACTTTAGCAACTACAACGAATCGGAGATTAATTTTTTTCTTGTTTTTTTTTTATTTTTTTTTTTATTTTTTTTTTTTACTTGCCGTGAAGCTCCATTTCTCGATTGATTTTAAATTAATTTCAGAAATCTGCTTTATTCGAGCCATTCGACGGTCGACGTTTAACAGATTGCGACAAATTACAGACTCCCTCGACAGCTGCGTCATAATTACGCGCGTCTATTACGTCGTTAAATATAAAACGATGTCGAAAATTATTCACGAAATCGTCGTCGAAATTGCGCAATGTTTAAGATGCGACGGCGCGATATTCGCCTGGACGCGAGCCTCAATTTCCAAGATATATCGCTGTCTAAGCGCGAGCGTGTTCTCCACCGCGCCCGATACACCGGCAATTACTCAACCTGGCTGGTTTTAATGAAATCGGCTATGATTTAACGTTATAGAAAAGTGGCGCGCGCGCTCGCGCGGCGCGAGCCGAGATGCGAACGGGAAGGGAGGAACGTGACGTACGGGAACGAAATCAAAGCACACGCGAAAACCGGATGCGCAGGTGAAGTCTCTCTGTAATAGGGGTACTCGCAATTTACATATGTATCCACCAGCCTAGCGTGTACGCGCTTGGCAGTCCTTAGAATCCCCACGCGAGACGAACGGGCGTGCATTCTCTCTGTCCCTGGCTCTTTTTCTCTCGTCTCCCTCTTTTCCGCCTTTACGATCCTTCCTTCCATTTTTTTCAGTCTTTTTCTCCCATCACCGGCCCGAGACCTACGTCAGTCACGTACGCAATGACACGCAACGCGATACACAATTGCGTATTCTGAAACTCGGGGCCGGACTACGGCGAAAAATTTTAAGAGTTTAGCGCCACGCGTGATTCCACGCATGTTATTAACGCGGCGGAGAGAGAAAAAGATTCAGGTGAAACGCACCGCGGAGTTGACGACGGGGAGGGAACGAGATGAAGATTGCACGGGCGAGAAGAATAGCGTCACGCTCGCGGCGCGGTATTTCATCGCCGTGAAATCCGTGTTTGCGTTTCGCCGGGAATGAAGTTTTCGCCCGGATGATCGCGCATAAATTCATTGTCTAGACGGCCGCAGGTACGCCAGCCCCGGCCACGGAATCGAACTACCACACTCGCGCGCCCGAGATTTCTCCGCGCAAAAACTCACGTGTACATGCCCGCTGTACGTCGGCGGTGCATTCAATGATCGGATCTCCGGTACGTTCGTGCCTGTGCAAACAGCCGTCGAGGAAAATATTTGCACAGGATAACTCGGGGTCCTCATTATCGGGGTGGCTGGTCCTTCTCTCTCAGGGCCGACGGTTGTCCAGGTGCGCGAGGAGGAACGTAGAAGGAGCACGTACGTAAAACGAGAACGTGGAAGAGAGAAAGGGCGAGAGAAAGAGACGGCGAAGGGAAAGGTGGAAGGAAAGAGAGATTGATTCGACATGCATAAATTAGAGAGGATGAGCCTTTATTCTGTAGCGCGACTCACGGGATCGGGATCGGGATTGGAATTGGGATGCACGAGAGGAGTATAAATTGATGACTGCAGGCAACAGGCAGAGGTTTATAATAATTAATCTTCGAGCGTGTATACGTATTTACGATGTAACCCCTTCCCCTCCCCTTGTCCTTCGTCGCCCGTCTCCTCGTCATCTGCTCCGACCCGGTGGCAATGCGCGAGATTTCTTTCTCGATCCGCGATTAAGTTTATCCCTGTCGCGCGGAGACAGGTGATGCGCGTACTGTAAAAAAAGGCCAGCGTCAAAACGTAGACTTTGAAATAAAAACCATGCAATGAATAAAATTCGTTTCTGTTAGTTCGGTAAAAAAAAAAAAAAAAAAAAGAAAAAAGAAAGCAAAAAAAATTGTATTGCAGTGTCAGAACACGAGAAGGTAATAGAGACTTAAGAATGCTGTCTTCAAATTAATATAAAAATTTCCACCTAAATATCTGTAAAATATATGCAGAAATTTGTTAAGCGAAGCCAGCCTAATATATAACATGACGCTGGAATTTTCTGCATTCAAGCGCATTCGCGGATCTCGTCGATCGTCCTCGCTATGCAGCCGCGAGGTATTACTTCAGCGGAAAGTGCTGGTGACAAATATCCAGGTGGTTAAGCGCGGAGTCGAAAGTGCGCACATTCTCTCTTTCTTTCTCTCTATATCTCGTTCCCTCGCACGGTGCGATTAGGTATCGCGATGTACGCGACGGCGATAAATTACCGGCGCAACCATCCGCCGATGCGCGATGCACTTCCACCGTTGGTGGTCATTGCTAAATTGAGGAATCATCAGCGCAGCTTATGCGCCGCGATTATCGCTAATTGATAAATTCGATGGGTCCGTTGTAATTTATTACATTCTACCGGGCCCGGTTATTTCTAACTGTTATCCTGCGGCACATTTATTATCGCAGCCTCTGCGGGGGAAAATTTTTTTATTTTATTTTATTTTTATTTTTATATATTTTTTTATTATTATTATTATTCTTTAAGCGACACGCCGCCGTGTCGCTTGTGGTCGTCGACAACGGGAATCTGTTGCCTGGCGAACATTGTCAACCAGACGCGCTTCCTTTTCCTGGTGTATCTGTAGAACGCGTTGGGCGACGCTGAAAGCGATTCTGATATTCTCATTGAAATAATAACTATAAATTATTTCTTCTATGCGCTTAATTATATTTTATCGCATTCGGATTTGTTTATAACGAGAAATGCAAGTGATAAGATTCATAGACGGCGGCGGTAAATGAATATTTATCATGTTTTGCAAAACTGTCTGAGGCTTATATAATAATTAAACGATCCCATCGCTTGATTGTAGGCGTCGCAGTCGTAGCGAGGAAGACACCAACGGCGCCGTCGTCAGCGACGAAGCGCAGCAGCAACAGCAGCAACAGAGCTACGGGCAGCGTGAGCCAGAAGAGGAAGAAGAGCTGGGAGCAGAGGAGGCGGCACAGAGCCTGCAGAGCGACGCCGAGAGCGTTGATCCGGAAGTTCACAAAAGGGTCGCCGCGGTGCAGGTGCAGGTCCAGGGTATGGAGGGTGATTGGCGCGCTTACTGCGAGCATCCGCTCTCAGTAGCGACCGCGGCTATGCTGAATCTTCAGCAGCAGCATCAATCGGCGGTGGCTAATCACGGCGATGATCCTGCCGCGTCCTACGTCTACGAATACTACAAGCTACCCGAGAAGACAACGGCCGATGTCAAACTGCCGCCCACCCATGAACTCTGGTCCGCGTAAGTATTAATTTCGTTTATTTGAATTTTAACATAGATCGAAATAGAGAATTTTTTTTTTTTATTTAGTATTGTGGGACTAATTATTATATATGTGTAATATACGGTTGATACGTTTTTACCGATAAGGTTACAGTTATAAAAATGAGACGAGGTTGAGGTAGCGGTTAACACAGATGGAATAGCAAATGAAAATGAGCAGGATCTTACAGATTGTTCGTCCCACAATATTTTTTTTTTTTTTTTTTTTTTTTTTTATATACTAAATGTCGGATCGTATGGAGTACCGAAATAAAATTCCAAATTTAATTTCTGATAAAAATAAGATAGCGGTTATTATGCACGCTTTATACAATGTTCTCTCGGCGGACTTAAAGTTTCGCGGGTACCTCGCTATCTTGCTATTTTAAATTCTCATCCGCGCGTGTAAGGTGCGTAATCATACGCGACGCGAGGAAAAGAAACGCGATTTTCCACGGCTCGATCCACGGAATATAATCATGCTCTTGCGAATGCTGGAGGATTCTGCACGCCTCTTGCACATTTAAATAATTCGAGAATATTCCCGTTCTTGAGACTTTGTTCGGAGATTAACTGGAACTTTTGCGGAGCCTCATTCAGAGATCATTCTCTAAAAAGTACCTTTAAGATCGAAATATTTTGTTGCTTTAAAATAATACCGTAATATTCAACTATTAAATCAAACAATTTCTCGCGCTTTATCGATGCATTTTATATATAACGATTATTACTTCCTCTTCTCTTTTTCTCCCTGTAAACATAATTTACGCGAAAGAGGAACTGAAGAGTTAATTATTTTTCCCGATGTTCTCGAAAGTGCGCGGCCTTGGTAGGGCAATCTACGCGGACACCTTTTGCATGTAACGCGCGTAATTTTATGCACTTGCGCGGCTCTTCTTCGCTCGATGCACTTAATTTAGAGGCACGCCGCCGCTGTGCACGTGGTCCGCGGTTCGTACGCGGCTCATCCATAAGCACGTGCGTGTGCGTGACGGCGTACGTACCCGGGTGCATCGAGAGGACTCGATTAGCGTAGATCCACAGATAGTCCCTCCCGACGTACGGGCAAAGCTCTCTTAGCGCGTTATTAGCTATTCGTGTTTCGCCGTATCTCGATTAATAGCCCCGACCGCGTAATTGAGCTCTCGCGGTGAACATAATTCGTTAACCGCGGCCGATTACGCGGAACAATCGCGTGTAAAATCGGCCCGGCACTGAGAGAGAGGCCTGACGCGTTAATTAGATGACTCGCGTTCTACCGGAGCCACGGGTATACTTCTGTTATCTTAATTGCGAGATAAATGCAGAGGGACTACGCGTCAGTTCGACGCCGATGGTGCGTTTAAATTGTTTATCCTTTAAACTCCCGTGGTACCGAACGAGAAAGGTGATTCTCGCTAATCGAACGGCGTGTACGTTAGACACCTTCTGATATTAAGACAAATGGTAAAATCCGCGAGCAGGAGGCGTTAAACGACCCGAACTTTCCAACGTGTGGCATTTACGCAGATTGCACTTACGGTGGTTTGAGGGAACAGCAATCACAATTCTCTCTCTCTAAGGAGTTTATCGATATTCCATAAATCTCTCGCGGTTAAATGAGTACGCAGCGTGCCGTCGATAAATGGGGCCTTTCTTTTCCTCTCGCCCTCTTCTTTCTGTCTCTTGCTCTTTCTTTTTTTTCCCCTCTTTCTCTTTACTCGCACGGAACCGCGAACGTTCCCGATTCCGGCGGCGTTCTCTTCTACGTTACTTCGAAGCAATTTAGTGGAGTTTAGTTGGGTAGATATATTGCTCTCCGGTCGTGCCTATTTATATCACGCGTTTGAGTCTTCCGGTCCATTTGCTCGGTTTGCAAACTGCATCGTCGCACTGGCGTTTCTACGCCCCGCGCGAGGAGAGGAGGAAGAGAAAAAGGGAAAAGACACTCTCCCTCGTGCCCGATTCGTGATGGGGGTTCTCGCCTTATATTTTGGGTTCGGTCGACTCACGGAGGATGCGGAGGACCCTTACCCCTTGCGCCCGTGGAATCCGGGAGACCGGAGGCAACGGGTAGAGGACTTTCTCTCACCCCTCGGGGGCCCCACTTTTGATTTATATCGGCCGCTTAGCATATTTTGTAATTTACTGTTGAGAATCCTCAACGTACGAATCGCGGCGGATACGAGGGCAAGCCGAAGAGAAGCACGGTGGTGCGGCGAAACGCCGCGGCATCAGGAGCATCACCAACAGCAGTTTCTGTTACCGACCTCGCCGTGGGGAGATGCCGCCCTAATCTTCCCTCGCATCTTCTTCTTTCGCCCCCTTCGTTGCTCTCTCTCCGCACCTCTCTCTTTTTCTTCTCGTGTCTCTCTCTCTCTTTTCTCGCGTCGTATCATCCTATCTGCCTCTCTTACCCCCCTTCTCTTTACCCTTTCTCTCCCCGCTGAGAGATGATAGCATCTCAACAATTTGTACGACGGTAGATCGTTAAAACTTTTCTCTCGAGTCGCGTCGCTGCGGGGAGAGAGAACAGGCCGGCGAGAACTAGCGAGGGCACGATTTTAATCCAATTTCATTGTGTCGCATTCGCTGAAGGGATCAGACGTTTCCTCGGCCGTGACTGCGAAAATAAGGGAAAAGAAAGAAAAAAAAAAAAAAAAAAAGGAAAAAGAAATGGAATGGTTGACACGAACACGATTCGGAAGAAATCTCGACGCGGAGAACGCGCGGAATAAATTCGCGCGCAATCTGATTTACTTATTTTCGTAACTACGCGCGATTGTTATGTTAATGCAGTTTGTTATGTTATATTGAAACCCGGAGGATTCGCTCGCACAATTTTCCCACGACTTTTCTAACTGAAATTTAAGATGAGTTCGTTATCATAACTCAAACGGGCTTTGGTTTACCGTTTCTCTCGAAACTTATAATAAATCAAGCAGATTTATTTATTGCTATTAGTGAAAGACGATGGTTTATGATGTCTGGCAGTGACAGTAATTAATAACGAGTAAAGCGAGTCTCTAAACTCAGTACTTTAGTTAAATGCTTTGCGGTTAAATTAAAAATTAATATAAGCTCCTTCGGGAGTAATAAAATTATAACGTTATCGTGGCCAACATATAAAGCGCGGAAAAATATGCGGAACTCGACGCGATCACGCCGAGAGGCGGCCATGTCGTAATTCGAATAATGGACCTGCTGCGAGCCCAAGCACCGGGAATATTCTGTTCAATTAACCATATTGTTGTAAGCGCATAAGGATACCATTAGGTGTCCGCGAGTTTTTAAGCGTTCGCCCCATAGAGGCAGGGCCGCATCCACCGCAAAGCGTACAAAACCGTTTTGGTTCACTCGCTGTAAAGACATCCACGTTTCTTTTTTTTTTTCCTTGTCACTCATTTATTTACCGTTTTCCAGCATACTTTGAATTAATTGTATCGCTATCTATTTCGATCCATAGAAATTGACTCAAAATTGACGCGGTTTTTCAAGAAAAAGTATCGTTTTTTTACGATTTTTCGCGAGAGATTCTTCAAGTGACAGGCGCGAAGTGCGCGAACCGAGTCTGTAGAGGAGGCGGACGGCTTCTCGCTCTCGCGAGGTCCGGCGGTCGCTTAAGCTTCGCCACGGGGTTGTAGAATGATGGCGCAAAGCCATCGAGAATCGGCGTACGGTTTCACAGCAAGCCGCCGCCATAAAAGACAGCCTCCCGGCACTCCGCAAGATCGCCGGCTTAATCTTAACGTCCGCGGGCATAAGCGACAACCGCGATATCCGCCTTCCAAACGCGGCGAGCGGGGTGGAGCGCGGGAAATAAGGGGATTCCAGCCGCGTACGGCACTCGCGTCCGGTAACATTGATTCGATTAGCGGATGAAGACGCCTCTCGAACGTAGACGATGATAGCAATTGAAACGCGAAAAGGCAATCGATAGGGGGGAGACGTCGAAGAGAAAAGCGCGAACGGTTGCACTTACGCTGTTCATTAAATTTAAATCGAAGCATGAAAGAGCTGAGCTCTATAATTTAATTGAACTATAAATAAATGAGCGGCGGGGTGTAAATTTTAATAAGTTTCAATAATGCATTTAAATGTACAGATAGAAGAAGAAAAATTAATATAACGACGGATAAACGTACGAATGTTATTATTTATTGTCGCAATTTTCGCGAATGACGTTCGTAGCTTGCGACAGAAAGAAAAAAAAATCACCGCAATTGCGTGTGTTATAACTTGGCAGGAAGTAACTTTTCAAAATCATAGTAATTGTCACTGGGATCGAGTATCTTTTTCGTTCGCCTGCGGTCGATTGCTTCATCGTCGGTCATGCGATGTACCAAGAAAAGCGACCGCATTTCGCAACGTATGCATGCACACACGCGAATTATGATTCTCACGTTCGAGGTATTAATGACTGCACATGAATCTCCTTAATTGCACGTACGATTGAGAGTTCTTTGAAACTTCCACACAATTGACATATATCACGTTCATACGAACATACGCGAATGATAGTACCGTTTTTGTTCTATATTTTCTTTTTTTTTTGTGAATGTACTAGATTATTCAGGAAACGTTTTTGCCAGTTCTTTCTTCTCGATATACGATAACGTGTCATTACGTCGGGAACCTAGCGCAACGTATTGAGAAATGAAATTCAGGCGCCGGCCCGTGCATTCCATCTCGATGATGCACGCTTTCCGCAGGCGGCCGATGAGCTCGAAAGTGAAATTCCCTCCGGGAGATAACAAATTTCTAATTAATTCATATTGAATTCAGACCCAAGGCCGCGCATGAATAACGTCAATATGATGAATGCTCATCCGGCGGCGAATGGCGCTTAAACGTTTTAGCGTCTAGGGGTGAGAGTAGTTTCTTAATTGCCGAGATAAGCGTAGGTTGCATCAGAAATTATTTAAAAGTGGTTTGGCTGGATCCGCACATACGATCGCGAAAGAAAATAAATTCTTATTCGACGCTGAAATGCTCTCGTGAGAAAATTTCTATTTAAAAAAAGAGGTAATGAAAAATTAATTCTTCGTATAATATTATTACATACTGTCTCCGCTTTATCTCGACCATTTTCTATCCAAAACTGATTCTGTAAAATATATTTTTACAAATGAATTTTTCCGTGGGGACGAGAGACGCCGCGAGGGTCGTGCAAATGTAGTGTTAGCCACGCTTCTGCATCGTATACGCTGTATTACGCGAGTGGCCGTAATACCCGGGACCTTTCTTTACGATCATCTTTTCGTACGCGCGACGGAATGGCGCGGAACGTAATGAAGTCTTGCTCGCAGAGACCAGTCTTTAAAGGGCTCAAGAATGAGCGTCGGCACGCTGCAACTTCTTATTGCGCTTCCTAGTTATCGTCACGCCAAGATCTACTTAAGGCCGGCAGTGACCTTTACGCTCGCGGGAGGGTGCATACTCAGCCGACTTGTCTCTGGATTAGATAGATAACCGTGAGTGTTCCGCAAAGAAGATTGCTCTTTGTCGTCTTTGCCATTCCCTTTTTTTTTTCTTTTTTTTAATCTCAAGAAACGTATATAGCCAAGTACAGAAATTAAAAATCTGAAATCTTTATAACAAATTTAAAAACTTTGCAAGACACTAAGATTTATTTAACGACTTAGAAAAAAAAAAGGTATATTTTGAAGAAAGAAGTATTTCGTGACGCTGCAATAACGCTAAGAGGTCCTAATTAACTGCTCGTTTGCGAAACAATTCGAACCGCGCAAAGCGGAGTTGTGAATTCTTAATTGCGGCAATTAGAAACTCCCAATTAGTTACTCGCTCTCGACATACCGTTCGACGTTGCCCTCTTTGCGGCGCCGTTCGTTCCTCTTCGCACGCGCGGCGCAATGGAACCGTTCGTTTTCCGAGATCACGGGCCTTTACGGTGGTCGGCAATCAGCCGGACGACGAATACGAGTTATCGCGGCTTCTTATTACGCGTTACGTTCTTCTCGGTTATCGCCGCGCGGCGATCTGCTTGAGCGCGTAGAGTCGCCACTACGACGAATCTCGGCCACTACCGCGGTGGCCTTTGACCCACCTGACGAGTCGAAGGGGGGTCCGGCGGGGTCCCGCGTGTCACGTCGTAAAACGAAACAGGTCGGCCGGAACCAGAAACCAGAACTCGCGAGTGTCATGCTCCGTTTTCGCCGTCCGCCGCCACTGCTATTTCATGCCCGACACGTAGCTTCGCGCGAGCGCGTTCTCGTTTGTCGGATTTATGATTATAGAAGAGCGTAATGGCTCCACGGCGAACCGCGATACGCGAATGGCAACGCCCTCGTTTCGCGCTCGCCACTCGCGTGGGATTACATCTCCGCGTTCTACGGTAGCGCCGGATCTTTCCGCGATCGCGGAAATCACACGCGGGCGAGTCGCGTGCTAGGATCCGCACCGCGATAAGCCGCGAGACTAGAAATGTGAAGCTTGTACACCGGATCGGCGTACCAAAGTCGTAGGATATATTAACGAGCTGGAAAACACGTGAAAACTTTATAGGACTTGAAAGAATCGAGCATTCGATAGTAAAAATTAAAAGAGCCGTATTTACATAGTGTGCATTAACTTTTATCGACGGGACTTTCTATCTCGCCAATTAAATTATATCTTGTACATTTTATTTGCGAATTTTTGTTCTCGCGAAATACGAGATCGATAAACGGAAGAGGGAAGCAAGGAGTCTGCCAATTACGTGCGCGATGTTACAGCGTCGACGGCGCCGGGGTATTATGAGGTCTCGATTACCGGGCAAGAACTGGATCGGTCGATCGAGGTAGCCAGCTCGCGGCGATATTATCTCGTTAGCTCGAATTTACGATTAGAAAACGCCGTGGCGCGCCGTTTGTTTTGTATCACCATACGGGTTTTCTGCCTAGAATTGTCGGGCTCCGCCGACCGCGGGAACGCGTTCTCGTCGACGCGAAACACTTCGCGGGGTCACAAGGAACGCTTGAGATCCGACTGTCGTCGCGATCGCCGTCGCGGAAAGTCGAGGAGGGATTATTAAACCGAAACGTGTTTCTCACAAGGGTTGGTTCGCGGTGCTCGAACCCGAAAACCGGATCGCTCTCATTAGCAAAGCAGGAAGGAGCGAGCCTTGAGGACACGTCCAAGGTCTGAGAACCGGGGCGAATTCGTGGTCCGTTCCATAACGTCGGTGATCACGGTAAACCAGACGTGAGTCGGCGAAGACCGACCTCGGGGAGGCGACAAGCCGGGATCGAGTTTCGCGGGTACGCGATTATTCGGCGACGTTTCGCGGTTTACGATGCACGAGCAGCCGCGACATCGAATCCCGCAGATCGTTACGCGAGAGCGAAATCATCGCGTCTCTTCGGGGTAAGATTACCGGCAACATTTGATAGGACGGTAATCTTGATGCGCACGAAGAAACGTCGTCACTGAAACATTCGCATGCGAATTTTACTGGTTTAAAAAGAGACGAGTAGAATAGGACATACGCATGTCGCAATTAGAATGTTCCGTTACGTTATAAAAACAATTTTTTTTTTTTTTTTCATTATAATTGTAGTCTTTTCTAATCTCCATAAAATCTTTGATAAAATTCCAACAGTCCTGCGGAATGTACAAGCGAGAATACAAAATGTAGATGAAATCGTGGAGTATTGAGGCAAAGGTCAAAGGAGTTTCATAACTCCCGAAAGCGGTAACGTGTTCTAGGAAACACGCGATAATCCTAGGATGTAAAGCACTAGGAAAGCCACGCGGCGGTTGTCATGAGAAGTGGCAGGCATCGTTGACCACGCCGTTCGCATCTAAATTTCCTCTCCTACCGTCCGCCACGTACGTACGTACGTGTACGCATACGTTGACGTTACCGCGACACGGCGGCACGTGCTGTAAGCACAGATGCCGACGTGCGTGCATGCGTGCGCTCATAAAGACAAAAAAAAAAGCCGTAGACGCGTGCACGTCGGCAGACACCGAGATGGGAGAAAAAAAAAAAAAAAAAAGAAGAAGAGCGGCAATAATAATCAAAGAAGTGACCCGAGCTCGCGGCAACCGGTAGAGCGCCACTTTGTCGGACCTGTCTTTCGAGTTTCGTCTCGTGCCACATACAGACAGGTCTGCCGCTTATGACGTACGCACGCACGTCGCGCGATACGGCCGATTTCCGGTTTGAGAAATGCCCGATTCCGGTTCCGAAGGGAGCGGGGCCGGTTTCGGGGGCTCGGTACCGCAAGTCGGCGGCGGGTCCGCAGGTTGCTCGCAGGAGGTTGCGTTCGCGTACGTATGAACGGCCGTGCGTGTCGCGACCCTGCGGTGACCCCGGCGACCCTGCAGGTTCAACGTGTCGAGCCGCCGTGCCGGGGTGAGTGCCTTGTCGTCGATAATGCTGCACCGTAAGCACGTAATTGCCTCTTTGCGCTCGTATCCGCGCGCGTCGCGCGGTTACCGCCGCGCGGCATCTTCTCTGCTGGACGCGCGGAAGAAAAACACGGTGGAATGCCGCGGTAGACTGCATAACGCGACGAGCAGCGGTAATTTACTCGTTTGCGGCCCAAACGACCCGCAAAAGGCACAAATTCGCGCGCGGCACGTATTGATCTTCCGGGGAAAGAGGCGGACGCGCCGCGGATACCAATGTAATCAGCGAGATTTTCCGCGCGCACGGAAAAAGAATCCGGCCCCTCCTCCGCTGATCTTTCCTGGTCTTTTCTATCTTCTCTTCGTCGTCGGTTCGTTTTCCGAGAATGCAGAAATGATAAAAAACGGTGTCGGCGACGCGTTTCTGTCACCTTTGCAGCGTCTATCTCACTGACTTGAGATTCTCGTAATATTTTTCTTTTTAATTCTCTGTATTTTTTATTTGTTTAGTTATTAAAATACGAAAAATACTTTATCCCACATAATGTACCGTAATTTATTCCGAAGCTCATAAAAATATATTATGCAAAATAATTTCATACTCGATACAAATCAAAATATGCCTGAAGAGATGCCATAAGGACAATATTTGGCTTTCGGCTTTTTTTACGAGGTAAAAAAAAACTCTTTGAAATGCATATAACGACGCTGTTTTAATTAATGAGGACTGCCATTGCGAAATCGGGGGAACCCGAATGAAGATATGCTGATGACAGTTACACAGAGCAACTGACGAGTGCACGAAATGCCAGGTCGGGCGCGGTCTGCAATCTGATACCTCGCACCTACCGAAAGTTCCAGGGGTGCGTGTCGGATTCTCCCAAGGTGCGCGCACGCGAATCCCGTTTCGCGTCCTCGGATTAGCATCGCATTATCGGGAAACGCTTCCGC
Source organism: Cardiocondyla obscurior (assembly GCF_019399895.1). Taxonomy (NCBI): domain Eukaryota; kingdom Metazoa; phylum Arthropoda; class Insecta; order Hymenoptera; family Formicidae; genus Cardiocondyla; species Cardiocondyla obscurior. The sequence continues at coordinate 2,270,313 of NC_091866.1, forward strand.
GAGAGGCGTCGCGGAGCGCGGATCCATTTCACGTAAGCCGAATTCATGAGGTCTCGCCGCTACAGCCCTCGGGTGATGGCGGCGTGCACTCTTTACTTGTCTACCCGCCGTCTTTTTCCCGGCCACGGCCGCGATCCTCGAAGCCCGTCCGCGCCTCTTCAGGCACAAGTGTTGCCGAGGGCGACCCGAGACACGCCACGCGGGATAGTCTCCCGGGCGTCACCCTTCTCGTCACGCTGCGAGACGGACGAGAAAAAGTGGGACGGAGAAACGGGAGAGAGAAAGTAGACGGGAGATCAGGTATCAAGTGTAAAAAAGGGTCATTGTACGGGAGCATCTGACCGTAGGGGAGGAAGCACGGTGCCGGCGCGAAAGAACGGAGCGAGATCGAGCGAGGGATGTGTACTTTTTTTTTTAGAGAGGGACCGAGGAGAGACAGAGGCGAAGAGGAAACCTGGCGAAGGTTGCCAGGGCGACTCCTCGCGATGGAAAAGGCGAGCTGATAGAGAAAGGGGGGGGGGAAGGGTGGGGAAAGGTGACGTGCACCAAAAGCGCTGGCAGTTTATAAGGGTCCCCGGTATTGTGGATACGTATTATCATGCTAAATATAACATGTTAACTACTTGGCATAATACCGCGATCCTCTCGATTCTTCTCCCGTACGGTCGATCGGCGAATCGCGTTTCTTCGCGCGTCGAAAATTTTATTGCCGAATTCGGCAGATGCAGCGGAAGTGTAGCGCTGCTTTTCCTCACCGATTTTTATTCGACATGGATCAAAAGAAAAAAAAAGGATTATTATTTTAATGAACGCTTAGACTCGAGATATTATTTTTTATGAAAAAGTACAATCTATTGCAATATTAATAAAATAATTAAACTTATTGTGATACTGACTTTTTATCTTTGTTGATCAGCTATTTTATCAAGACTCTGAAAATAATTAAATAAATATATTTAAAAAAACGTAACCCTTTTACGTCAATCTTTCTGCATAATATCTCGAGCTCGAAGAGCACAATTTTTTAAATCGAGCGTTCGATGCTGATCAAAAATATTCAGGTGATTAATTTCATAAAGAGCAATCGGTAGCACTGTGAATAGGTCTGCTGTATCTATCGATCCCGATACATATGTATAACAGTGTGAATTCGTCACGCGTTTTTAGCGACGACAGATCGACGCCGAAGATTTCGGCGGTATATGGGACCCATAATAATAAAAGGTCAATTTTTTACGGACTGTTGAAGGGGTGTGATGAACCAGAAGCTGCTGGTGCAGGAGGCGCCCGGCTCCGGTTCCGCATCGGCGAATCGCATGGAAGGTGGCGAAGGTGCCGGAGGAGGGGAGCTGCACCATTTCCTCCAGTACAACCAACAATCTCACAGTCCTAGCCAGAGTTTACAGGGTGGTCTTCCGCTTCCGTTGAGCCCGCAGCCCCTGCGACACGACGGTGCCTCGAGCGCCGGCATCGTCGGGGTCAAGAGGGAACCAGAGGATCTCAGCTCGTCGCGCGGGGGCCAGCAGTCTAGCAAACGGCACAAACAGGCGCAGCCGGACAGTCCCACGCCACCGGGAATGTATCACCATCACCAGCATCAGTTGCAGGTGAGCTCCGGACGATCATGCGTCCACGATTACGTTTATTCAATTTTTTTCTGATTTTTTGACATTTTTATGTGTTTGGTATTTTTAAAATAAATTTTAATTTAATGAACCCGTTGATTATAAATTTTTATTTCTTTAAATTTTTTTTTAAGATTGTTTTATTCAAATTTTTTAATCTTCCATATAATTAAATTTTTTCCAATCGTTACACGTGGCGAGAAAAGAATGTGTAGGCAATTTTCGAGTATAAAATTGTTAAAGATTCGATCATTATTAAAATAATGTGTCACGTACACCGAACGCAGCATTTGCACACGATAATGTTCAAGAAAATAGCGTCTCTCAAATTTTAACGTCGTTTTCCGCGCGAGAAACGTGAAAATTGCTCAATTGTGGGTGCTTCGCGAGTTCAACGTGATCGCACGGCCTTTAAAAAAAATTAAAAAAAATAAAAATATGTAAATGCACGGGACCGCAAAGCGCGGATGATGGCGAATTGCTCGAACGTGCAGGAAAATCAAACGCAATTTATGGTTGTAGGTGCAGCAGTACGGCAGCCCTTACGACCCTTACACGTCCTGCAGTCCGAGGTTGCAGTCGACCGCGTACACGTCTTCATCGGCGACCGGGAACGGAAATGGAACGGCCAACCCGGGCAGCGGCCTGCATCAGGAAGCGACGACGGTCTACGTCGCCGGCGACGCATTGCCGCCACTCGCCTCGTCGAGCTCCGCTTCCTCGCTGTCAACCACGACCGCTTCGTACACGAGGTACGAGGTTGTGCCGAGCTCATACGCTACGACACACGCGATACGCTCGTCGTCGAGTAGCAGCAAAGTCCTGACCGTTGATCTTCCCAGTCCTGATTCCGGTATAGGCGCGGATGCTGTGACGCCCAGGCAGGATCATCATCCGACCACGGCTCTTCATCAGGTGAGTCTATTGAGGACAATTTATTTTACCCGACACGCTTTCGCTTGCGTTTAGAAGAGAACGATAAACAAGGATCTATCGTAGCATCGTATTTCTTATACGGTAAAGTGTACGATCGCGCGAAGCAACGTTGATGATTCCGCTGATTAAAGGTGCAAATTATCGCGACAAAACGGACAGACACGCAGTAAAATTGAACGAGAGATTGCACGGAAGTTTATCGATGTCTCAATAACGTCGGCTAAAGTCCGGAACTCTGGATCAGGGAGGCTGAAGAGTCTCCGAGTTGGAATGAAACGATCCTCGCGTGTTATATACAGCATTACCGCTTCGCCGCGTAATATTAACATAGCCCAGGCGTAATGTGTGTTACGGAGCCAGCCCGTTCGCCGACGGGACGATCGTAAACGACTCACGTCCATATAAATTGTAATCAGCAGCGACGCCAGCGAGAACGGGCCGCGATCTTGCGATCGCGGCTGTCTCGTCAGCAGGGCTCAAAGTTAACGGATCGCGGGAAGGGATTACAAGAGATATATGAAACGTTAGAAGATGCCCGCTACTGAATTACGCGGATATCACGCCGACAGCGTCATTAATTGTTTGTGAAAAGTGGTCTGGAACTTGCAACAGAAGCGACTTTGGCTCGCCGCGAAATACCGTAGCTCAATCAAGCCGCGGAAGCGGGTCGCGATGGGAAACGACGGCTCGTCTGCGCGATCGTTTTCAATTCGATCAGCCGCGTACAAGTAACTTCGCCCACGGCGCCGCGGGCGATCGCGGTGCAATTAATCTCGCGGCGAGATATCGTAAATATCGTTCGTTAACGCACGGCCGGCTCGACCCGCTCAAAGGACAAGACGCTTCGGCGCGTTAACATATGCGGTATTAACCGTTATTCTATTGCGAATATCGCGGATGCGTGTCGGTCGCGTCGTGCTATCGTTTTCAACGCGATTTGTCAAGTAAGTTCCTCTCGCCCACGACGACGAAGACTGCCGGGCGCGCTCGCGGGACTAATTCTCCGTGTCTCCTGCAATACGCCTCGTGGCAAGTATTACGCTCAGAACGTTTGAACTAACGACGGGGAATCGAATGTAAACCCGGTGCCGATCGTCGATCTGGCCGGCAAACTTTTTCATCTTGGCGTCGCGATACAGTTACGACGACGCGATAAATTTGGAGACGCTAATACTGCACGTCGTGGCGCGTAATGGTCCGAAGGAGCGATGGTAGTGTCTTAGATTAGATTGCGAACTGCAAAACTGAGCCGTATCGAAAAAGCGAACCCGTTCTTCCGGTTGTTAAGGCACGAAAGATTTTTCAGCAAGGGACGTGTTTCGCCGAACCGATTCTCTTATCGAGCCTCATTTGAGAATTAATAAATAGAACCGCGATAGTCGCAAAGTCCATTACGGTAAGATGTGCCCTGTATATTAGATTCAAATTAGAGTTTTACATAATTAGTCGATGCATAAGTGATATTAATTTTAATCTTAATGTACTTTTTTTATTTTAATACTTTGAACGTCGTCGATTTATCAGGTTCATGTGAAGTGCTCGATTCTTCTTGAAACGTGAAACTGAAACGTGTCACTTTGTTGACATCGGTGGTTCTTGATGGATAGTTTGTCACGCCAGATACTGGATATCTCGTCCGGAAGCGTTAATCGCGTCGCGCGTTACACGCGGGAGTAAATCATTAGCGGCCGGCATTACGAATTAGAAAGCACGCGTTCGTTCTGCTCCGCTTGTGCGTGGCAAACGTAGAAATAAAACTCGGAGCTCCGGGTCGGGTGGATTAGGTATCAAACGCCGAGTGCCTGCTGAAAACTAATCCGTTCGCCCGATCGGCGGCATTCGCGTTACGGGCGCAATTAAGACGTTGATATTCAAAGTAGGCAGCGCATTAAAGTCTCCCGTCTGCGCGCGCGAGCTCGTGTTATCTCGCGACTAATGTACTTTTCGTCGATGCGGTTTTCTTGATATTTGAGGAGCGGTGTCGCTTTAAATTGTGCCGAGATAACGTAACACGGCAATTACGATCGTGCACTGCGGACGATATATTCGCCTAATGAATTGAGTGACTTGGAAACACGCGAGCCGATAGAAAATTGTCTCGTTAAACTTACCGTAGACTTAGATACATTTCGAGAGAACGATGCCTGTATAAAACTCAGCCGGGCTTGCGAAAATAATGCTTGCTAAAATTTCATTATTAATTATGTGAATTATGAAGTTTCGCACCTCGCGCGTATCGCGTGCAAATCACGCTCTAATCGGATCCCGGGATTTTTCTCATCAGTAGTCACTTGACTCGGGACTCGAATCTTGTTTAGATATTAAACACTTATTCCCCCGTGTTTTTATTCGCGGCGAACACGGCGGTTTTCGTATACTCGCGTCAGTAATACGTTACTTCGCGGATTTCTCACGAAACGTTGATTCGATCACCGCCGCTGACGTCTCAATTAGAACAGTCGTGTAACCCGGCGATAAAACACGATAACTAAATAAACCATCTGTAAATTGCTCGTGTTGCCCGCGCAATTTGCTTAATCACGCGATAACGTGATAAAATTGCAAAAATACCGATTTATTAAATCCAGTCGCACGCAATATTCGCGTGTATCGCAATATTAACGTGCCACATTTCCGAAGGCAATTACGGGAGCGTCAAGCGTTAATAGAAAAATTATACAACTCGCGGTAAGATTTTCGTTAACGGCCTTCGAGTGTCGAAAAATGCGGCTGTCGGTAGAAAATATGCGACTTTCATGCTTATTGAATCTCATACATTAAATGCATGGAGGCGCTTGAAAAAATCCGAATGCGCATGCAGCTTCGTGCCGGCGACGTTTCGTGCGGTAGGTTCTCGGCGGTTAGGAGAATTTAGTAGAGAAAGAAGCCGATTCTCTCTTCGGGAACCGGCGGAGAGTTGAGGTAACGAGCTGCGGTAACCGCGTTGCATTGAAAAATAACTGCAGGCTACGGACAATCGCATGAAGACGTACGATGGAACGGGTCGTTTTGGCGAGCCACTTATTAACAGTCGCGGCTGGAAGCGGGCCGTGCGGTTAATTTTACGAGACCGCAAAGCTTCCTCTATTCTTTCTCCCGCGACGGTAGCGTATGTGCGGCGCGAGCGAAAACATACGAAAACGCATCATATATTAACGATAAACGCAGGGAGGAAAAAAAAAATTATTTTGTTGCAATTCATTTGCGTTGACATATCGTGATTTGTTCGCGGTGATGCGCGTAATCAACGAGGAGAGATCCGAGGCGGACGCGTCGAGGATACTCACGTGAAATCGCGTGCTCGCGAGCGGTTAATCATTTATCGGTCCAGTGATCCCTTTAATCGGCGCGGTTTGAAATTTATTGAGGGATACTTGGGGCACAAGAAAAATCTAATGAAACGCATTGATATGCAAAATAAGACGCGAACGCACGCAGCTATCGGATTGCAATGCCGCCGATACGCGAAAGCAGCGATATCGGTAAATAATCACGTCTTACTAGGTTTTTAAATACTAATTACGCCGTAATCAGCGAGCATTTAAATTAGCGCGACTATATATATGTATATATCGCGCGTGTGTGTGTGCGAGCGCGTTTTATCTGAGGGAAACACGACCGGAAAGAGTTGCGACCACCATTATCTTTGCACGCTACGTTTCTTTTATAGTTTATATCAGCATTGCCACAACGTCGTTCTTTTTTTTTTTTATTCAATAAATTACGGTATTATTTTTTTAGTCCTCGTTCGACTACACGGAATTGTGCCCCGGTGGGACAACAGCTGGCACGGCGGTGGTCCTCGAAAGTGGTGCGGTGATACACCAACCCTTGCAACTGCAGTTGCAGCAAAGCCATGCACAGGCGCAGGTGCAGCGTAGTAGTCTGGTGTCGGGTGCGACGAATCCAAATCCGAATCCGAATCCGCAGAGATCGCGGCCCTGGCACGACTTCGGCAGGCAGAACGATGCTGATAAGATCCAGATACCGAAAATGTAAGTAGGCCCCTTACGGTTTTTTTTTTTTATTATTTTTTTTTTTTCAATCTCTTTGATTAAAAGTAGTTATACTTATTACATTAAGAACAGAAGAAGATTCGTACGAGAGAATCATATCTCGATGTGATTTCTCTGATTAGAGACTACGTGGTGGTATGAAATTATAACAAATAATGTACGTTATAATAAGAACGTGCAGAGGCGAATGCTCAATTTGCTCGATTGGATGGATAGGCGGATATCAAGATTGATAGATATTTATCTATTAATCTATCTTATTACGTGGAATGCACGGAAAAGCAACGATAACAGTAATAACTGTTCCGCCTGCAGGGCGTGCAATTGTGAATCCGCGCGGGCAAAGAAGCCGTCATAGCTGCAAACGGAAAATCTCGTTGTTCTTAACTTAATTTCTATGAAATAATAGAAATATTGTTATGTAATTGATTAATAATTTCCGTCGCGCGTTAATACCCTTAATCGACACGAAGATTAATGACAAAGATGGGTCTCAGAACACTCGTTCTCACGCAAGTACAAGGTAATATTTTCGCTCATGCTTAATTTTCTCAATAATGACTCGGAACTAATGACTTCTCTAAAAACGGAGCCGTAACGATGTCATTTCTGTTTCGCAGGAAACTAATATCTCCACTAGTGGGACTTCCTTCTTCGTGTACCCTTCATTTCCTTCGCGGTTCATCACATCCGCTTGCCGACTCACTCGGTCCTCGCCCTCTCTTGCGTCCGTCCTCTCCTGCGATCTTTCTACTTCCCGCTTCGTTCCATCCGTCTTCTGCAATTTGTTGCCTACCATTGTTGGAGCCGGACCGCACGATCGGCGGCCGCTGAATATTTCCCGCTCCATCTCCTCAACGTGCTCACCGACGCGGGATGAACAATGATGTTAAAGTTATTAAGTCGCAGCCCGCTCGCCGAGGCCCGGCTCTCTCGACGAGCGGACAAACGCCTCGGGCTCGGCGCCGGGACCGGGCTGAAAAATCGCGCGACTGCTCGCAGCGTGAAATCGAAATGTCAAGAGGGGTAGCCTCTCTCTTTCCGGCCGGAGTCGAGGTCCTTTTTCGCGAACGGAAGAGAGAAAGTCAGACGGATTTAAAAGAGAAAAAGGAAGACTTGATAACGTCACGCGTAACCCACACAGGGAGTTGTAACAAGGTTCACACGTCGGGTAGGCGGTGGCCGTGCGACGGTAGCGAGCGGTAAAGGCGCGCAGAAGGGCGTTCACCCGCCACGGTCAGTTATCGCCTTGCTCGCCACGCACGTTGCCCCCTGGTTCGCTCTCTCGGTCCATCAACGGAAAAAAAAAAAAAAAAAAAAAAAAAATGGGAAAGATAAAAAAGGACCATGCGTTAAATTCGTGAATTGAGACAATAGGCGTTTCCACGAAGAATGGATTGTCGATTACGTTTTCAAAACTCGTCAACGGTATGAAGACTGATGAAGACCGGAATCGATAAATCGGGTTTGAGATGAGAAGTGGCGGCTCGGTGATTACAGTTCTTCCTCGATCTCGGCGGGCCGGTTGTATTGCTCCCGTTTTCCCATCGCGTCCTTCCTCCTCGCGTTTGTCGTTTTGTCGTCTCGCGTTTAATATCACGGCCTCTTCCTCCGGTCTCTCGGGTTATGGGCATTCGTTTTTCATAAGTTATCGGCCGCCCGCCTACTTGCCCCGCCTGCCTCAGCCGCGGCAGAGATAAGCTCGATTAGACGTCGCGATTTTCTCTCTTCAGTTGATGCGCGTCCGCCGATATATATATATTTTTTCTTTTTTTTTCTTTTTATTTATTTATTTTTTTTTCTTTACTTGGCGCGACCCGGGTTACCAGCTTCCCAGGCTCCCGAACCCTTCATCATCGCTTCACCACGATTAGCAATCGGAATATTCATGTTTTGGGTCCACTGCTTCGCGCGCGGTGACGAACGTTCTAATTAGCGAAAGGCTTCACGCAGTCTTCTTTGCCTCGTACGCGCATCGCTCTTTTTCCGCGGCGTTAAGCGTGTTTGTCTTCGCGACGAGGTAGGAGCATGTCGGCTAAGAATTAGCCGATAATGACACGATAATCATTCATATTGCATCGCGCATTAATCAGCTAATTGAGCATTCGTTTACGGGCTCGTAACTACCTATTAAGTAAATGCGATTCAATCTTGACGCCGAGCGTAAAACGGCTAATCGCATATAGAAAAATATGTGCTTATTTATACGCACATGCATTTGACTGTATACCCGCGCTTTATTTGGGAGATCATCACTATCTACTTGTAATTATACTTATTTGTATTTGCTTTTTCAGTTTCTCGAATTACGGATTCAAGTACCACTTGGAGTCGCCGATCAGCACCTCGCAGCGTCGCGAGGACGACCGAATAACGTACATCAACAAGGGCCAATTCTATGGGATAACGCTGGAATATGTGTCCGATCCAGACAAGCCGCTCCTCAAGGCAGGGCAGACAGTCAAGGCAAGAGCAAAACGGATAATTACTGTTTGCATAACGGCATTTATAGGATGATATATGTGTGCAAATATATCGTTTCAAGGATGGAGAGACGTTTACATCTCGAGAACGCAAGCTCGACACGCTTATCGCGAATAATTGTCTGAATTTCAGTAGTTTTAACCGCGCGAGTAATCTTATATCCCGCAATGTTCTGAGAAGACATTACTTTTATTTGTAGCTTCGTAAGATAATCTACGGCGGCCGGCGCCGACGAAATTCACGGGGATGATCGGCGTGTGTGCGGCGCGTCGAAAGAAGAAGTAAGACGGGGTCGTTTGTTCTCGCGGCTCTAATTGGCAGTCGCAATGCGCGGCGCGGACCGTTAGCAATTTCCATTCTGATAAAGGTGGCGGATTCTTTTTCCGCTGCGCGCGGCCGCGACGAGTTACGGCCCCCTCGTTAATTGCTAATCGAGCGTCGGGAGCGAGGCGTGTGGCGCGGCGATTCGAACGGTATATCCGTCTTTCGCGGCCTCAAGGGAGATCTGGCCGAGTAAGTGTAGCCGCGTAACGCGAGCCTCTTATTCACCGGAGCCTTCTCTTTCCTGCGCGATCGCGCCCGCCCATATTTCCTCCAGCACGTTGGAGAGCAGTTCTTCGCCCGTTCACCCGAATCACGAAAAATCCTTCCCGCCGCTTGCGGCAGAACGCTCACGCCCGCGTGTGCCCGCTCGAGCATGCGTCTGTCGCGGCCGATGCACGTCCTCGCGTATCGGCCGACCCGCCGTGAAACGAGAGGCCCGAAAGTTAACTTTGTCGACGCGAGACGCATTTATTTATGCCACTTTGCACATGCCGGGCTCGATTATAAATCACGCGGTATCTCGAACGACGATTATAAAGTACGTGGAATCTTGAGACACGTCGCGAGAAGACAGTTTACACGCGCGTATATTTTCTTCGCCCCATCTTTACTAGGAGTAATGCGTAGATAAGCGTAATAACGTCCATCGATCTGTCACACGGTTACTAATTATCTTCTATGCACTGCACAGAGCGTGGTGATGCTGATGTTCCGAGAGGAGAAAAGCCCGGAGGACGAGATCAAATCCTGGCAATTTTGGCACGGCAGGCAGCATTCCGTCAAGCAACGAATTCTTGATGCTGGTACGTTGACGCAAAAATAAAATAAAGATAAATGAATGTAAATGATGAAATAGCCCTCATTAACGTCGACAGCTTTTTGACATATCTTTGAGTCAACGATCGACTAAATATTTCGTGTTCTTTTTGCGCAAGCTACCTAATTCGCATAACGGACGAGTGGTAAGATTTTATCACGAGCGTACGCTCCGTTATTTTAATATCCCATCTAAAAGCGTCTCGGGAGCAGCGATAGCTACTTCATATTCCTCCGCATGATCCGCGAGTTTCAGAGTCACGTCCGTTGTTACAGACACAAAGAACAGCGTCGGCCTGGTGGGCTGCATAGAGGAAGTCGCGCACAATGCGATTGCCGTTTACTGGAACCCACTCGAATCGTCGGCGAAGGTAAGGAACGCCGGAAATGTCGATTCACATTATCTCTTCAACGACAAATACGACCCCGGGGTTTCTTCGCCCCTCCGTCCCGTATTTATCGTTCGCGCATTCGATTACGCGGTCATTTACCGGATACGTTAATAAAGCATGCGATTCTACCTGTCCGATTTCTGATTCGCAGATAAACGTGGCGGTGCAGTGTCTCAGCACCGATTTCTCGAGCCAGAAAGGCGTGAAGGGTTTACCGCTGCATATCCAGGTCGACACGTATGAGGAACCGCCGCCCCACACGCATACATACACGGCACCTTCCCATCGCGGCTACTGTCAAATTAAGGTCTTCTGCGATAAGGTAACCGCTCTCGTGCACTTTCATACGTTTGCCTTTTACTCCCCTCACTCCTCTCTCTTCATTTGCGATGTAAATAACGCTGTGATCACTTCCTGGTCGCAATACGATCGCTGAAATTAAGTTGAGAGATGACGTTGCTTATCACAGGGAGCGGAGAGAAAGACCCGGGACGAGGAGAGACGCGCCGCTAAGAGGAAGATGACGGCGACCGGCAGAAAAAAGCTCGACGAGCTTTATCACCCCGTCACGGAGCGTAGCGAGTTTTACTCCATGCTCGATCTACACAAACCGCCCGTGCTGTTCTCGCCGCCAGCGGAGCACGCCATCGATAAGGTAATACATTTTTTTTTGTATGCACATCACGCTGATAAGTAATAGTATCATTTATAAAAACTTGCTGCGTTCAGATCGCATTTAATTACGATATTAAATTTAGTTACTGCATTAAAGGCATTAGTTTATTACAAAAATTCTATTACACAAATATAATGCGAGTAAAATTCAATGCAAGGTATTAATTTATTAAATTGTCAATTTATTAGCCTCTGTTTAAATGCAAGTATGCTACGTTAGCATGTAATCTCAATTAACGATGCAAAAAGCGAACTTAGAAAAATCGTGTGGCATTCGCAATCCTCTGCTGTCACCCCCGCCGAAACCCTGCACTAACCGCAACTCTTGCATAGCAATGTAATGACGTGGACTTTCTCAAAGACAGCCTATCGAATTTTACGTCAGTTGAACAAACCAAAGTAATAATCTTTCAGTACTTGCTTTTATGTTCCTAGCTCGGTTGTAATAAATATTTATTATGATTTATCGTAATTAATGTGATTGCAATTACATTACAACTGACAGTAATATGCAATATTATTTAATTTTTACTTTGTTAATTTAATTTTTATTGCTTTTGATTTTTTATTAGTTCACCATTTCTCAAGTCAACGTCTTCAACTTCACATGTAGAAAATAGACAATATGAAATTAATTCTTCAGAATTATTCTTTGTCTCCTAACGTGAAGTTTGAACGGACCTCCTTATTGCATCGCGGAAAAAAAAAATAAACGGACAGATGTAAAGTAGAAATAAACTTTGTTCTTCTCTTTCACGACAGTTCTCGACGATGGAGTTGTCGGGCTTCTACGGTGGTGGCGGCGGCGGGGGCGGGGGTGACACCGACACCTCGTCTCTCAGTAACGGTGAAGGTGGAGGATTAAAGGCGACGGGGGGTAGCAGCCCTTATCCGGCGGCATGTGGCCGACCGAGCCTGCCGGCCCTCAAGTTTCACAACCACTTCCCGCCCGACAATCTCAGTAGCCTGCACGACAAGAAGGACTCGTTGCTGATGCAGGTGCAGGAGCTGCAAGGTCCGGTGCTCCAAGGGGTTCAGCAGACCGGCCTAGCGGGCACGGTGGTCTCCAGCGTTGGCAATCGGCTGCATCTGCAACAGCAGCCGCCGCATCTGCGCCCAGCGGACGCCGAAGAACGCGTCATGCTCTACGTGCGCCAAGAATCAGAAGACGTCTACACGCCGCTGCACGTCACGCCGCCGACGGTCCAAGGGCTGCTCAACGCTGTAAGGAAACAGACTCTTTAATACAACGCCGACACACACTGACACCTCGCACACGCGACACTCGCTCTCAGAGAGAGGTTTTCAGAGATTCCTGCAGCTGCGAGATTCGCACGCTCCGCTTGCGTCTGCGTCATTCCCCGAGATACTTTCGAGAGGAATAGCGGAAGCTGCGAAGCTAGCACGTAGGAATCCGTTCTCGTTCCCGCGTCGTGAGCCATTTAAACGCCCGCGGTATGAAAAAAAAAATTCGTTTATCTTTATTACAAATCATACAACATAAATGTAATCGCAGAACGGGATATAAATATCGTTGATATATAAATTGCACATACGTAGCCGGGAGAAAATATGCTTTCGCGAATTTTATGTTAACCGATTGTGAGCTACTTGCTGCTGCTTGTCGTTCGGTGGTATAAAGTAGGTAAAATAGCATCTCTAACAAGCCTGTTTGTACGCCTCGTAGGAATGAAAATGGGAAATGGAAATTCTCACCATTTCTTTACCGCGGCCGATACCGGTAACTGTATACACGGTAGCGGCGATGTGTTTTATGCAAAACGCGCCGCAGCGGTTGAATATGCGCGACTGTGGGCGTTAATGGGTTAATCCGTGATTACGTTGTCGCACGACCCGGCGAGGCGTGCTCCAGAAACGGAACGTGAGGCGAGACAATAACGCAACGCGCTATCGCTGCCATCGATCCGAGATACGCTTCCTGTAACGCAGCCGCGGCAAACACTTCCAGGCTTAATAAAGTCGCACGCCGGAAGGTAACTAATGTCCGTTTCGATTTCAATCGATACCAGTTTGGCATCGCTTATTCAGTCGCGCGCGGAAATTACACGCAACACGCACACACACATTCACACACAGCCCCAACGAGAGAGTACAGATTGCCCATGCATGTAAAAGCATACTGCGCCATTATTAATACCCGTTCGCACTGGTCCACTCGCTAATTAATATTAATGCGCATGCACCACTGTCCACTGTGTCCACGATCCTCATTAATACAGCATCGATAGTGCAAGATGTACGATCATAATCACCCTTCCTCCCCCGCGGAAGTGCGAGACCGCCGGCGGCACTCGACGATCCACCGGACGTTGACGCAGCGAAAGAAAAAAGTAGAAAGGACCGCTCCTTCTTCTTCCCTTTCGCGAAATGATTTTCTCTATTTTTCGTCGCGTTTCTATGCGCCTTGCTAGCCAAGTGCAGCTGATATCCAACGCGTGATCTACGTGCTTCTATCTCGGCTGCACTCTAATCGATCTCCAACTACTTGAGCTGCTCTCGCGGACTTCTTTCGCGTCTTGAGGTATATATCTCTTCATCATTGTACCTCTTCCCGTTTCAATCTGTCTTGGCTACTTTATCTCGCTCTGTCTTTCTGTCTTCTCGCGGTAATATCGCGTCTGCCTACGCGTGTCTCGCGTGCACTTTCTCGCGTGCGTGCGCGGAAAACGAAACGACGGCCCGCAAAGCCACTATCAAAATTCTAATGTTCTACTTTTTTCTATTTTGCAGATTGAGTCAAAGTACAAAATTGCATCCTCGAGTATTAATAATCTCTATCGCAAAAACACAAAGGGGTAAGTTTAGTAGAGTGTCATCTTTACTTGCATGTACGCCCACGTGGTGCATGCCATAACGGTGACATTGCCTGACTCTCTCCGTCTGGTTTGGTAGTCTTTTTCTCTCTCTATTTCTTTATCACACACGCACACACATACACACCTTTCTCTCTATCTTTCTCTGTCTCTTGTACTTACCTCTCGCCTATGATCGTGCCTCTTTCAAATGTCGGACACGCGTTTCTCTGCGACATATGTATTCAAATGTGTACACCACTCTCGCGTGGTCTCCCGTTAAAAGTGTCCTCTCTCTTTCTGTCGATCACGTTAGCACGAGTGTTGCTGCATGCTGACTGCATCTTGCTACCGCCACGCACAATCACGGCTGATTAATCCACTAATCCTTCACGCTTCTCGTCTTCTGCCTTCCGTCACGAGCGTACTTACACACGCCTTGTTTGCCTCGCCTAACATCGCTACGAGTTCAACTGATTATTCATTCTACCGGGTTATTTTCCTACACACACGGCTGATTATGTCCTGCGTGCTCTCGCAGGAACCTTTCCCTCAGAACAAATATTTTTCGTCACTCGACATACGTTTTACGCTCTATCTCTCTTTCTCTCAAACTACGTGCAATGCGTTGCGAACTGTGCGATCGACTTTTTTTCGCTTTGAGAGATGTTAAAAATTTACCACAAAACAATATAGTTATTTTACCGCTATAGTACACTTACCGTCAGAAATGGTGGTTTGTGGTGCTGCGAGGCGGCTAGCGTACGTGATCTTGGCGTGGTGTGCGTCGAATCTCACACGAAGCGCGCGCGTAGATGTGTTGCGGAGCACCGGACACAGAGGACTAAGGGGGAACGCGGCCTACTACACCTCCCCGTACTCGGCGGCCGAGAGTGGGGGAAGTCACGTACGCCAGCCGCCGTCGCCGCTCATCTCGGCAAATGCCATATCTGTTTTTTAGTGTATTGTGGTGGTTTAATGATGATATGATAGTTTTCTAAGAATTTTTTCCCCCTTTGTCTTTATTTTAATATTAAAAAATTAAATTAAAAGAAAGAAAAAAAAACATTAGAAGCATCCCATTATTATAGCGGCCGGAATTACCGTGTTGCATGCCAAGTCGAACAATCATGCTCTCCCTGAATCGTTTTTGCACTAATTAGTACTGATAATGTCTTCCACTGTTGCAGAATTACAGCGAAAATTGATGACGACATGATTCGATATTACGTCGACGAGGACATGTTTCTGTTGGAGGTGAGCCATTCACGGATCAACCCTGACAGCGATCGCAATCCAAACAATCCAGGTTCGCCAGGTGATCCTGGCGATCCGGGCGATCCTCCTGCCCGATACGACGTCACCCTCATCGAACTACCCTCATCACCGCCACATCTACCGCATTCACCTCTTGCCAATTCCACACACGCGCACGTTCACGTTCACGACAACAGTAATACGTGAACTTACGGGCGGGCGAGGTGCATTTGTGTAAATACGCTATGCGAAACTTGACGAAGACTGATCACTCGGGAGAATGAAAGATCAGCAACATTTTACGTTGAATAATGATAATTACTGAACGAGGATTTTTCTGGCGCCACGTCGAAGATTCTTGTATAGCTTAGTCGACGATGGGCTTGTCAGGAAATTCGTAAAGAAAGAGAGAAAGAAAGAGATCCAAGGAACAAAATGTTAACTATCTTTCATCAAGGACAATCAAGAAAAATGAAGAATTGTATCAGGATGACCGAACTTTCAACATGTTAGAAGAGTCAAGCTGAAGAAGAATCGGCAATCGTTCTAACAGTATAATCGTAGTATAATATCACAGTCGAAGCCTATACTTTGATACATATATATTTTATATTTTTTTTTATGCGTGTTTGTTAAGCTTTTGGTGAATGTATCCGCTATTTCGGAATTGTATAATGATGTCTTTAGTACAATTTTATACATTTATAAAAGTAATTAAATTAAAAATGTTCTTTCTAAGAAATAAAATATGAAAGGGTTGAACGATCTCGTTGTCAGAGACATATATGGGCTTCGACTCGACTGGAGCAAATCGAATGTGCAAAAATGTACTCACATATCGCTATAAATGGAAAGCGATACGTTATATATTACTTGTTTTTATTCCATGAACGATTTATATTGATGGTTGTTAGCTTAGGATATCGAAGCGTCGCGCTGCAAATGCGAACGCCATGTAAATCAATCAAAATTGATTTAAGGATTCCGGTATATGTTAAGCATACGTATATTGTAGATACACGTCGACAATAGAGACGCCTACTTGTCTATTTTTTCGTGTCTTAATTCACGTGCCGGCGTCTAGGTTCTTAATTGCCCGCTTAATTAAGAGTTGCCTTACTACCGTCGGTTCTGCGATTATCATCTTCGAAACCCGACGAGTTTGCACGTTGTAACACACCGCCGTTCTTTCACATTAAGCGAGTAACTCTAGATATTTGTGTTAGCCGCAGAAGCGACCGCTACTTTCACCGTTTCCGCATTTTTATTCGATTCTGTCCACGTTTTAAACGATATTGATTCCGCACGAGAAGCTGTAAAACGTACGCGAGGCATAAAAACATAGAAAAAATTTTCGAATCTCATCGGCAGCTCGTAAAACGTTAGACACTTTCTTCTCACTTGGCCCCACTGTCGCTAACGAGACTTTTATAGCTTCACATTTACGAGCGCACAACGTATTTACGCGCGTACATGAAGACGTCACGCGATTTCGCTACTGTCAGTCGCAAGCAGATTACTGCGCGTAAAAAAAAAACGTCAGCACGAAGCGGATATCTTGCCGTGTAAAAAAAAATTAATAAATTAAAAGTAAGGAAAGATACGTGAAGTCGCGTATCGAATCACTTTTCTGTGCCGAATTCTCTGCCATGTCACACTCGAGATAACATCGAGAAGCCACGACTTTTTCTAAGTCTTAAGACTAATAAGAATAATGTAATCACGCTATACCCGTATCCGTAATGTAATCTCCTTATACGCGTACAAAAATTAACGCAAACGCTGGTTGACGAGATGACGATTCAATATTCTGAAATTAAAATGATTAATAGTATTTCATTTTAGAGAAGTATAATATCATACATAATTGTTTTTTTATTTTCGAAGCCTATAATGTTAGAAAAAAAAAACTGCTGCTTCGCGATAAAAGTAATGCTATTATTAGCAGCAATCCATGGTTATATAGTTCGTAAGGTAAAATTTAAAGAATATCGAGATACACAATTGTGTCTACACGTACGGGGAGACAATACGGATACCTATTGACCGCATACGCATACAGAATCAAGACAAACGTCCACGTATCTGTTGTCAATTACGTTAGAACCGTTAGATTAGAACAAAGCGGTTACGACTCCCCTTTTCCCGTTTGACATTAATCATACGTACGTCGATATATACCGATATCAAAGCAACGATCAAAATACGCTTGTAAAACGCCTTATTATTATTGAGTACTATTTTTTGTTACATTTATTGCAGATAGCATATAGATGGATATTATTAATTTTATGGATTCTATGAAATTACGCGTAAGGCGCATATATATTATTATAATTATATTATTATATATTATTAAAATCTTATTATTATTTTTATACACGAGAACGAGTGTCTGTACTGACGAATGCAAATGATGTGGAAAGGCGGAAAGCGAAAGATAGAGACGCCGAGAGAAAGAGCGCGCATGAATGGATGGCTCGGAATGCCTGCACGCGGAAATGCCGGCGAGTGAAAGAGAGAATTTGTGAGATCAATCTCTACAAGATAGATGTATGACCCCGAGACCGTTGGTTAGCTTTTAGTCCATGACATTTTCTTTTTTTCCCACGTAATCATAATATTCCGTACCCATCCGTGTCCCTCGACTGCTGCCGTTGTATCTCGTAACGAGACCGAAAACGCGGCTCATTACGTGAACGAACGGGCGGCAGCTTTCTCAAGCCATTTTATTATAATAGTATCATCTCCTTATTATCCTTACGATTAATAATATTATTATATATGTTAAAAAAAAAAACAGGGCGGGCCAGTGTCGTCGCGAAGGAACACCGATCGCACCTGCTGAGACTTGTGTTTTTCTACTCGATCGTCGTTGCTTCCGTTTTTTTTTTCGGAGGCTGCGGACTCACGTGGATGCGATCGTCCCGTTGCGATGGTTTTTCGGCCCGTCGCGATATCGTACTTAAACGACGTAAATGGCGACGTGGAACAAGCCTGTGGGCTTTAGATTTATTGTTAGAAATAGAGGAATGCATAAAAAGAAGGGACCGTTGCCGATTGGCAGACCGGACCGAGAACGCCGCTTTGAAGTCGGTAGAGATATGTCGAAGGATAAGATTCGAGAACGCTTAGAGTACGATTGTTTTACTACCGTCGCGTTGTCTTGCCATCGTGAGATTGTGCCAGAGGTGATATTTTATTATTATGATGTTTATTGCAACAATAAATATTATATTAGTACGTTTTATAAAAAAAAAAAAAAGAAAGAAAATTATGCCTTTGTCATTACCGAAAATAAACCGTTGTCCTTTATTGTCTCTGTAACTACCATTACTATCTTTCATGTCATTAATATTATTAAGAGAATCTAATTAAAAAGGCAAAGCATTAATTAACTTTGAAATATTTTTATCGCAATATATAAAAATTATATAAATCTTATATAAATCTTCGGAACAGAGAAAATAAGGAAAGCAAACTTATCTCATATCGTCAAATGAGCATTTTGCACATATATTATTACATGTATTTTTCGTATCGCATTACCAAACATTTTTGTGATCACCGATTCGATAACGTATGATACCAGTTGTTCTTCCAGAATTCTTATTAGCATAAATGATTCAATGTCTCATTCCATTTCACGGAATTCTGCGATACATGTACAAAATAAGAAAAAAATCGCGATTAGCATAAAACGTCTGATATTCGTGGGAGCTCAAAAACGTCTCAGTTTCGTTCAATAAAGGATTACATATTAAAATACAATACGCGTGCAAATAAACGAACACTTTTAACAGCTTAAAAAAAAATTTTAAGACGCAATACAATCACACAAAATGATAGTTAAACCTATCATTGTTCTTGTTATTCATGCTATAAAAGCTGTCTGCTCTCTTTATCTCGTTTTACACAGCACCGTGGAGATCACGGTGCAGCGCTCGAAGGAAACCTGTTGGTGAGGAATTCAAAAGGAAAAAAACGAAATTCCGAGCGTGGAAACCCATAAGGAGAGATAAAGAAGATTCCACGTCTTAGAGAAAGAATGAAGGGAGTGCACCATAAAATCAGCACCGCGGAGAACGTCAGGCCACTTTCAGAAGGGTCGGTGCGCATTTCACGGCTGACGTACCTTAACGAGCCGTCTCCGCGGCAGACACTTCGATGGAATCGCTTATCCGAAAAAGTCTGACATGACACATCCAGTATGATTAGTACGGAACAAGCGTGCGACGTTATCCCGCGCCAAATCGACTAACGGAACGTGATCCGAATGATGTACGCTCGACTCTGATGACAGGGGGATTACATTTAATCCCGATCAGTCATAAATCCGATACAATTACGATCGATCATTGATAAAAATGCAACTGATTATTCCACTTTATAATTATAAATTCGCAAAAATTAAATAAACTTTTAATAAATAAATCAATTAAGTGCTATTTTTATATATTAAGCTTTATAGAAAACAATTTTCAATTTAAATTAATTTCTATTTTATCTTAAAACGCTGATGACTTATTTATTAAAATATACAAGTTTTAAAGTATTTGTTAAAGTAAAAATCTCTTCGCATTTCTTTGAGATATGGAAACCTGATCAGTTTGCAAATAAAAAACGACAGAAGAGAATTAATTGGCACCTTGATTACGGGATGCGGCTCGTGTACTTCCTCGGACGCAAGAAGGAACAAGGAGACGGAGAACGTAAGTGGTTACAGCGCGATTTAGTCAGGCGGTTATCATCGTCGGCTAGAAGTCAGCTGGTGTGTATGCAAGCATCACGGCAATCGTGTGAGATTCCAAGACCTTGTAAGGTCACTGGCCCTGACGTGAATTATAGGCGTAGTAATTGTGCTGTTCTGTTTTTACAACTCGATAGAAATACATGTCGATCATTAGAGTATACGTTTTTGTGGAGCTGATTTATGAATACGCGCCGTAAAGAATTTTTGGCACAATTCTAACGAACGTTTTAATTTAGAATACCTGCTCTTATGAGACTTGTATTCACGAAGACATGACAGAATTTGAATTTCTTATTTAAAGAAACGACATCTTTGCGAATTCCACGTCTCCGAATATATTATTCCATGAGATTTTTATTTCCCAGGAAACGATCAATAAAATTTGCTCACCGGCGAGTGATATTTCTCAATTCCCCGATACATGGACACACACGTATGCTGACATAATTACATCTGCTTAAATTTACGGATTTTGCGTCACATCAGCGCAAACGACAACATAATAAGCACGCATAAAAATGATAAGTCACTATTAATGAATATTATAAATAGATTTGAGACTTCGAAGATATATAAACTAAATGGATATACCATTATTACCTTGAACCGGTATTGAACTTTTTTTGCGCATTGCCGGTTGGATTTATCATATTACGTTGAATATATATATAGTTCGGTTATACCGTTGTTATCTAACAGAGACTATTAAACTTCTAATAAGATTAACGATTCATATGCGTACTTTTATGACGTTATGAAAGTGAAGCCGTTTTATTGTCTACTCCGTTAGATCGCGTAAGAAGTAGTAACAGAATATACGAAGAGAAATGCATTTCCGTTGCAATATTATCATTTGTGACCGGTTTTCGCATAGCACTTTGTATTCACATAAAACAGAGTGGTTTACATATATTATGCATGTTTGCAATACAAACATACGTTATTATACACTAAAATGTCATTAGATAAAATTATTTTAAGACCTTAAATAAATGAAAATTAATCAAATCTATCAAAACTGTATTTATGCTTTTATAATCTTATTCATCTAACGACACGTGGCGCGTACAGACAAACGTCCTTTTTTTTTATTCCATAGACCCTTCCTTTCGAATGACATCGTTAGAATCGCAACAAACGACTTCAATATTTCTCAGTTAATTACGAGTAACCCCGGTCCAACCGGTTTGCATGTTTCGGAGGAAGGATTTCGCCAACGAGATTCAGTAATATTACAGTGGCGTCAGTACGAAATTCTGAACTCAATTTTGTGGTACGCTTTAAATATCTGGCATACACGTCGCATGACGTTCTTATAATAATGGGTCAACGACTCGAAACAAGAACATTGAACTTCAGTAGCAAAAGGAGCGTCTGACTTCCTGCAAATCGCGTTTTGAGAATTTTACGTTGATAATGAATGTGAACGAGATTTGACGAATGGTTGTAATAAATACATAGAATTAAGTTACAAGCCTTATATCCCGCCACCCACGATCGTAATCTATCATCGAGCCTCGACAATACACGTGTATTTTCGGAGAGGTCCGGTTTGGTGAGTTAGATGCTAACCCGTTGTCCTTATCGATTATCGAGCCCTGTTTCGCGAGCGACAACAAAAAAAGGTTTTATCTCCTCGCAATGTCGACAGTAAGTGGTTATTAACCGTTCGAAGAATGCACGGTCAAAGAACGCACGAACTTAAAATCTTCCTTCCTCCCTTCGCCCTCTTGGGACGCGGTTCGTCGACCTAGGTCTCGCAGATCCTGACGTACGCTTCAAGGTCCTCCGCTCTTCGCTCTCTCGCGGAAGGTACTGTTTATACCTCCACGAAAGATCGAAGATCCCGTCCTAATGTTCCTAGCGAAACAGGCTTGCCTACGACGTGCGGACGCGATACATTATTGCGTATATATATATAAGCCTTTCCTTATTCGTTTTAGATCATAAGGCACTTCGTGCAAGAACATCCTCCGTTATTTATTCTAATGAATAATTCTTTTTATTAATTTTTTAAATTCCATATTTAATATACGTAATATTCTCGTGCCACGTTGTAAAATGAATGATGGAGTCAAGTGCTGCTCTTGCACGAGAACCAAGCTGAGCTAGTACAAAAAGAATATCACGAAGATCATAGGTGAGGGAAAGATGATTCTACATTCACCGTCGGCGGAAGGAAATACATAAATACATAGCGTCGGGATAGACCAGAAGGCGGGGATCATGCGGTAAGCAAGTTCACGGCCGTCCCTTACATACAACCTTCTCTTAGCATTTTCAAGGCCAAGATGCGAAGAATCGTGCTCTCTATGCAATGCCATTGCACGGTATTTAAACTGAATGCAAACCGCGTGATCAAAGACCGATCGAGCGCATTCCGGTTCCATTATACAGCTTACATAATCGAGTTAACTTAAGTCCCATTCATGGATGGAAGTAATCGTCTCCCTATTATACGCTTAAATCGTGAATATTTTTTGAAGAGCTTTTTCTCGGGTAGAAATCACAATATTGTTATTAAAAAATCAAACGTAATGAGATAAAAAAATTAATTTTACGTTATAAATAATACAAAAACATGTAAGCATTTAAGATGCTCTAAATAAATCTTTTACTTGCGATAGGATTAATCCACTTTGCACGCATCAGGAGATAAATAACCGAGACGATTATTTTACGCCTTGCCGTGGGGGAACCGTGTTTGATCCCTGCCGTCTGCGCCCTATCCTCTACCCCGCAGCCATCAAAGTTGTGATAAAAGAGCAAGAGAAGAAAGGTACGCGAGAACACCTCGTGCGTTGTATCGAGGAGGAGGGCGAGCCCGTTATAAGCTCGAGCACCGGCTATTCAGCAGCTTAAGCGGCCTAGTGGAGTCGGCAGGGTCCGCCGGTGATTCACGCACGTGGGCCTATAAGTTCCGTGTCTTCCGCACCGTTTTTTTTTTTTTTTTCTTTCTCGCGGTACCTCGAGTTCTCCGCATACAGTAAAACTCTAGCAGCTCGAAGTATGAGTAATCGGCCACGCAGAGCGTCGCCGTTTGCGATGCTGGTGCTGGTGCTCGTAGTGCAGGTGATCGCGACGATTCTTCCCGCGGAGGCTGTCAGGTCCCTGTCCGGATCACTGAACCTTGACGTTCGCCCGGAGGAGGACGACAATGCCGTCGTCGTTGAAGGTCGGTATCAACTGCCAAGTTTAATTTCATATGCGCTCCTCGTTCACATTGATTTTTCATACGCTCGTCTGCGCTCGCGTTTGTTCCTCACGATTTCTTAATAACTTTAATTAGGAAATTACGTTGAAAATCCTAAGTCCGTAGGCGTTAGACTCTCTTGTGTATTTTACACATAATACCCTGAAAATTTATTCTTGTTATATTATCAATTATCTTAATTAGTATTAAAAAAAAAAAAAAAAGGGAAACGATTATTCTGCAATAACTTTTTTTTCCATTGATTTCAATAACAATTTTATTTTAGTGTTAGCAATTATCATTTCCTCGTGAAATCTAACAGAGATGCACTACATATCGGAAGCAGAATAATCATTCATACATCCCGTACATGGTAACCGGAAGTCTTTCGCCGCGCAAACCTCACCTTCAATATAAGTGTGCATCTGTGTGTCTCGCGTAGGTCAGCGAACTGCTAAGTATTTCAATGGAATTCTATTATAATATTTCGATTACTCATTGCGCGAAATGATGGGATTAAGAACACATGTTTTCCTTTCGCGCGTAATTTCTATTTCTATGCAGCTTTTCAACGAAAAGCAACTTTGCACAAGAACAGCAAATACTTACTAACACAAACTAAATATATATTCAAACTAGAAATTATCTTTATCACTCTCATACGCAATTTATTTGTAAGATGTATAATCAGTCCAATTATAAGCTCGTAGCTTTTGTTAATGACAAAAGTAAAGGACAACGTTTAAATAATTTTATTACAATTTTTTTCTAGTTCTACTTGACATCAGAAAAACACACACGTCATGTATATTAATGTATCCGGACATTAATGCTAAAGCACAAGTATTCTCAAGTACGTGCTGAGATAAATATGCTCGATGCATCCTGATTCTGCGATGGTAAACATGATAACGTACAAATACTTTAAAAAGTAAAGACTGAAGGAATGTACCTGAATAAATCTCAATGAAAATTTCAAGATAACGTATAAGTACCGTAACAGCAAATTAAACGGTAAAGAGATTATAAAAAAATTCGATAAGAGAACGTTTAATTACCGTACTATATAAAATATTCTCCAAGAGATGTGTGTTTGTAATATAAAAATTAATGAGCTACGTACAATTTAATTTCTAGCTGCAATCGATCCGGACCAGTTCGTCTCGAGGGAAGGTCGGGGTATTCTTTGGAACGGAGCTGCAACTCGCGAGACTTGTTTGACGTCGAAAGGTGAAGTCGGCCGTTGCACGACTTTCAAAGAATGCTACCCATACTTCAAAATTCCGGATCTCGGTGCTCTGGATGGTTGGGTTCTCGGCGTATACGACACGTGCAGTTACATCCGCGAAGACGGAAGTCCGAGCTTCGGGATCTGCTGCTCGAATCTGCATCCCTTCGTCACGCCTGATCCCGACAACTGCGACAATCCCACTGTAGAAAATCCACAAGTAAGTAGACATCCGTTTATAAATTCTATAAAATTTATCAGCTTAAACAATTCGTTCTAGTTCCATATCTAATTTTCGTGTACGATCTCATATTTCATTCTTGTGTGGTAATCACTTTCGCAATTGGGTACTCGTAAAAATTATACGTGATCTGAATTAAGTCCGTTAGATTCTATTAGAAAGTTATAACTTTACCGCGTCGATTCGGCAATGCGATTTCACAAAAGGTCTTTTTACGACCCGCACTTTATTGCTCTGTATTCATGCAGCATTCCTTCCTTTTGTCGGGCGCAATACTGTTTTGTCTGTTTATGAGAAGTTATCGGCTCTTGCGTTATTTATTAACTGAAGGAATAATATAAATTTTGAATTGTTTCAGGTGGAAGATAATAAAAAGGTAAACGAAGGAATAGCACGTCCTCAAGCTGCACCTACTTGGCCGCCACAGGTTCCCACACATCCGCCCGATCACACGATACCGCCACTTCCGACTCATCCGCCGTCACCTGGTTTACCGGGGCTTCCCACTACGCTGAAACCAATTGGCACGAGTTCCAAAAAGCCGGGTGTCGCTACTACGTGGCCAACAAAAAAACCGGGCTGGTGGATGTCCTCGTCGACGTCTACGACGTCGTCCGCGTCGACGACCAACAAATCTCCAATCGGCGACGTAAACTCGCAGTGCGGTGCCAAGAATGGCAATCAAGATCAAGAGCGTATCGTGGGAGGGAAAAATGCAGATCCGGGCGAATGGCCATGGATCGCTGCACTCTTCAATGCTGGACGGCAATTTTGCGGCGGATCACTCATCGACGATACGCACGTGTTGACGGCGGCGCACTGCGTGGCAAAGTGAGTCCAACTTGTTCATTAATTTATCTCCTGTAAATCGAATAATGAAAATTAATTGATTGAATTAATTTAAATTTTTTGTAATTAGATTATAATTTGGAAATACCTAGTAACAGGAGATATTACATTGTTCTAGTATGAACTCTTGGGATGTTGCAAGATTGACAGTGCGCCTAGGCGACTACAATATTAAAACAAATACAGAAATTCGTCACATCGAAAGACGAGTGAAGAGAGTCGTAAGGCACCGAGGTTTCAATTCCCGTACGCTTTACAACGACGTGGCACTTCTTACGCTAAGCGAGCCCGTAGAATTCACCGAACAAATACGACCTATCTGTCTTCCTAGCGGCTCGCAATTGTATTCTGGCAAGACGGCGACAGTCATTGGATGGGGCTCGTTGAGAGAAAGTAAAAAAAGCGTTTTTAGACGAATGTCTTAAACTCGTGCGAGTCATTTAACAATCACATAAAGAGTTTCTTGCTTAAATTAAAATAAAATTAAATTAACATTTTTGTATTTTTCTAAATAATCTCGGTTCAAAAGATCAGTTTGCATAGTTACTTCAAACATCCTGTATTCATACAGAATTAAACAGATCATTATATTTAACTAGGTGGACCACAACCCGCAATTTTGCAAGAAGTTTCAATACCAGTGTGGTCAAACAGCGAGTGTAAATTCAAATACGGCGCTGCAGCACCAGGTGGTATAGTCGACAGTTTTCTCTGCGCTGGTCGAGCCGCTAAGGATTCATGCTCGGTTTGTATATTTAACTTTTGTTCACATTTAAATATCAACACCATGATTTTTTTGTCTATAAATGCGAATAATCAGTTAACAATTAATATAATTATAATTAATTTTAGTAGTAAAAAAAGTAATTGTAGATAAGAAAAGTACGAAAAATATATTTACAGGGTGATAGTGGAGGACCTTTGATGGTGAATGATGGTCGCTGGACGCAGGTCGGTATTGTATCATGGGGCATAGGATGCGGTAAAGGGCAATATCCAGGTGTATATACGAGAGTGACACACTTTTTGCCATGGATTTATAAAAACTTGAAGTAGAAGGCACGCACGTATTCACCACCATGTCTTTTTCGCGCCGTCGCTGCTTCAAGGATGGTCGAGGAATCACGAAATCGTTTACACTCGCTCCGAAAAATGTGATAAAACCTGCCGAGCCTTAACAAAGAGCTTTATAGCGATACTGAAAACAACTACTTTTATAGTTGAAAGTGATAACACTTTCTCTTTAAAAAAAAAATATGATATTCATTTTTTCACTTACACGACGTTCTCTTTTAAGTTCCATGTCATCTCGTTCTGTGTACGTTCTCTCATCATTTAATAAAATCATCCTCATCTCTATTATAGAAATCATCGAAAACGATGATTACAAATAGTAACAAAATATGTTATATTTTATATTGCTATACATATACATAAGTATATAAAAAATAAAGTTATATGTAGTAACGATTTCGATATATTAGGCTTTAATTTCTGCCACGTCTGCATGCGATACGCCAAAGATTATGTATCGCAATTACTTATATTCAATTGCTGCATAGTATTCCGTGCTTAAAAAAAAAAAGAAATATTAATTATTAACATTATCGACAAAACAAAGTTGTTTAAGAAATTTATAATTATAATTCTACGATAACTTACTTTGAAAATAGTACGTATCGTACTTATCGTCCGGCTGTGGAATGAATGGGGGCACCGCTTTTGAAGGTTCGTCCCATGGAAAATCACGGAAGAGGTTCATAACGCGCACCTCTTTTGCCGTTGGACGAGACGCTTGATCCAATGTGAGCAGTGCATCAATGGCATCAGTTGCTGCCGATGATAGAGCCTCCTCATCTTCGGGCCAAGGAATGTCGCGTGCAAGAATGTTAGTGAACACTGCCTGTGGCGTTTCGTCATTAAACGGCGGTAAACCCGTGCAGAATTCATAGAGACAGATGCCTAGTGCCCACCAGTCAACGGCCGGCCCGTGTCCTTGTTTAAGTAACAATTCCGGGGCAAGGTAATCGGGCGTGCCAAGTATGCAATCATCTGATCTGTTAATACCTTGACCGCCTCTTCTAACAGATTTGGGCGTTCTGTAGGGTGTGTAACAATTGCCTGAAGTCGCGGGAGTTTTAATCGGCGATATACCTTGAGGCGATCGGTGTCCCTCGGATATGTTTTCTAAATCCGTGTGCGAATCATGAATTGAATGCATAGCAGACGATGGTGGTGGCAGACGAAATCTCGTTTTGATCAAACTTCTCGCGTCATCTTCTTCCTGGCATTTCCGTTGCTTTTCATTATGATCTTTTTGTTTAGCAGCCGATACTGGCGTACTGAAGGCCACCCTTCCTGTAGATCCAGTATTCTGATCGGTGTCCTGATTCGGTGTCTTATTTCCATGATTTTCCACCGACGCAGAAATATCTTTCGTTTTTGTGGAGATAACATTGATCGTTGGACTCGTATAAGGAAATACAGAGTCACGATTGTTTCTTTTTAATCTAGGTGTTTTACTAATATCTAAATCAATTGCATCGATCTCGCACGTTAAACCTGTTGTTGCATTCACACCGGCCCGTTTCCTTTTTTTCGATGCCCGAAATACAAATGAATTTGTGCAAGTACTTACAGGACTAGTATGTACAAGAGTTCTATGCTCTGACTGTTCTTCTTCAAGCGTGGATTCATCCTTCTCTTCCTCTTCCTCCTCCTCCACAATCAGATCGATACAATTAGTTGTTTGTGTAGAAGATGCATCACATGTATAATAACTGGTAGAGCTATCCAAACCATTTTCACATTTTTGAAAGGTGGACTCGTCTTCTTCTGCACTTTGTTCTTCATTACTCTGCTCAAACCGCAGATCCTCTGCAGACTGAAAAGGTGTGACGCCAGATATTCGAGAATAATCTCCAGACGCGACAGATACAACTGAGTTAGGCGACATATGCTCTACAGTTTTAAAATTGCTATTTTTTTGAAGCGCGGAAAGTAAATTCATGGCTGGTGTACTTCTATCGCTGAGATTTGATTCGTTAGATTTTTGGCCAGAACCAAAGGAGAGATGCGATGTCAGCGAAAGTAGCTGGCCAGGTGTCCTAGTACACAGACTAGGAGTCATAGGATTTACTAAATCTGATATTTCAAGATCTCTATGCAAGGACGATATCTTACTAAGTCCAAAGTCTGTCAATTTAACATGTCCTTCACGTGACAACAGCATATTATCTGGTTTAAGATCTCTGTGCACTATACCGTGCGAGTGAAGATAATCAAGTGCCAGGCAAACTTCTGCCGTGTAAAACGCTGCCATAGACTCCTCCATGAAACCATAAACACCGAGCAAACTCTTGAGATCACCACCTACCATGTACTCCATGACTAGATACACACTGCTGATGGATTGCAGTGAATAAAACAGCTGCACGCAATACGGACTACGAATTAATGCTAGTGCATTGCGCTCAATTACTACTTGTGATGCCATATTCTTGTTTATCATTTCGTTTTTTTTCATCACTTTTATTGCATATACCTGCTCAGAATTGGTTTTCTTATAGCCTAAGAAAACCTTGCCAAATGCTCCTCTGCTTATTGGCTTTACTATCTTAAAATCCTGTATATCTGGCACCTGTATATTAAAAAAAAAAAACTGTTAAATACATTAATTAAAGCATGCATTTATATAAATTTTAAAAATTACATAAAAATATAAACTTTAATTTTTAATGCAGTTTTGAATAAAGTCCTTACTGTTTAATAAATACTCAAAATTTGTGGTTTTAAAAGGACTTACCTTCGTGGCAGGATTAACGATCTTGGAAATGGTATTAAAAATTGAATTATTGATGCATATTTCGGACTGTTGTGGCGTGCACTCCCCATGACGTTCCACATCGTCACTACAGGTTGTATCAATGAAATGTTGTTCGTTAACGTGATTATTTTCCCCTAATTGTAACGTCGGCGAATCGGGCACGGTTTCTTCCATTAAAAAACAAAAAAAAAGAAGCAAGGAAAAAGGAGTAAAACCCAACAGAGATAACCTAACTCAATCGGAGATAACCTGCGACCGAGTCTCTGGAGCAGAGGCTAAGTGCTCGTGTGCTGTCTCGTGAGAATCACTTCTGTTTCGCTTCCAAGTCGCTCAGTCGTGATCATCGTTCCCGTTCGTTTTATTTCGTTCTGAAATAACTGAAATATCAAGAACCGGCTAATATTCTGCCGTTAACAACGCACCTAGCGCGCTTACGCGCACGCATCATGCGCACTTACGCGCACGCACCACACACATGCTGCTATAACAATGCAACGAATGTAATCTCCGACTTCGATTGGTGCTCCAGAAACCTCCTAGCACGAGAAGTATGATTTCATCCAATCGTAGTTGCAGATCAGACCAGTCGGACGGTTAAACGCTCCAAGGCAGACAACGTAACTTATTTAAAATTCCGCCACGAAAGGAAGGGCGCGAAGTAACAGAAACAGAAGCTAGCTGGACGTAGACGACTCGGTACTGTCGACATTTCGTTTTTTAAAGTGTTATCTCTATTAGAAGATCATGCGTAAGACCTAATTAAATCCTCGTGGGTAAAGTACGGAGCGAGTGAATCGAAATTTGTCGTGTCGATTGGCCACGCTGTGTCTGAGTTTCGCAGCAACTTTAACCGGCTGCTTGTCCCCACGTGTTTGATAACGGCTGCAACGGTACTTCTCGCACATTTGCTACATTACATTGTCGCACAACGCTAAAGTTGTTTATTCTCAACCGTTTCCAAGTGAATTTATTGCACGACACGTACAGCTTGTGAGATCTTGAGCCTTTTCTTGGTTATTTTCTCAACGACGTGATGGCGGCAAAACCGGCAGCAAAAGCAGCAAAACGGCAACCGAAAAAGAGAGGTTATCAGATGCCCGAGCCGATACCCGTCGGAGAGATTCTTAAGGACGTCGCGAAAGGCCAGTGGATCTTGGGCAAATCAATTGGTGTCGGTGGTTTCGGAGAAGTTTATTCTGGTATGCGATATGACTTGTCGCTAGACGTCTGAAAAATATTTTAAAGATTTTAAATTTGTGTTGTAAACGCAAGAAATTACTTGAAACATTAAAATAATTATACTACTACGACTTAAAAAAGTATTCTCTGAACATTTCAGTTTTTTGTAACTAATTATTAAATTTAATTTCAGCTGCACCATATTCTGGAAAGGTTCCCAAAGAATATCCCAATGTTATAAAAATTGTAAGCCTTAATATTTTAATGTTATTTTTATTTTCTATTTTATTTAATTAAATTTTTTATCAGATTTTACTCTAATTTTACTTTTCTGTTTTAGGAACCGCATGGCAATGGTCCATTATTTGTAGAAATGCATTTCTATATGAGAAACTGTAAACCAGATGAAAGTAAGTTTACAAATTAATTTTTGTAACATTTTGTAATTTATTTATCTTAAAATTATAATTTGTAACTGATAATATTAAATTATATAATACATTTTTTGATAGATAAATATACATATTATATATTTTTCTAGTTAATAGCTGGCAGAAAGAAAAGAAACTTCCTGCCCTTGGAATACCGAAGTATATTGCTTCTGGAAGTCATGAATACAAAGATACAAAATATCGATTTTTAGTTATAGACCGTTATGGGAAAGATTTATGGAAAATATTTGAAGAAAATAACAGGCAATTTCCAGAATATATAGTGTATAAACTAGCTTTGCAAATAGTAAGAAAATTATAAAAAAATATTTATATCAAATAACTTTAGATAAAAGATAATTTATATATTATTTTAATAATTGTTTTAGCTAGATATATTGGAATATATTCATCACAAAAATTATGTTCATGCTGATGTTAAAGGTGAAAATCTGTTACTGGACTTACATTCCTACGATCAAATTTATTTAGTAGACTTTGGCTTAGCTTCTCGCAGCACATCAAATACTGAATTCAAAGCTGACCCTAAAAAAGCACATAACGGCACTTTACAGTACACAAGCAGGGATGCTCATATGGGAGGTAAAATTTAAATTTTAATTTCAAAAATTATTTAATTTTTAAAATAAAAGTTCTAAAAAGAGTATTTCTATATTTTAAATATATTTCTTTTTTTTCAGTACCAACGTACCGTGGAGATATTGAAATTTTGAATTACAATATAGTTTTATGGCTATGTGGATCACTCCCATGGGACAAATTACTCGATCCTGTTAAAGTACAAAAAGAAAAAGAAGAGGCTTTTAATGATATAAATATTTTTTTAAATAAGTGCTTTCCTGACTGTGTTCCAAAAGTTGTGCATAAATTTATGACTTTATTAGCGAATTTAAAGTTTAATGAAGTACCGCCTTATGAAAAGTTTAAGGAAATATTAATAACTGGTATAAAGAAATTGAATCATAAATCAGATGGAAAATTAAAATTAAATTGTATTAATATTTCACAACAAACCAGTTCTAAAAATATTGAACAAAAAATTAAAAAACCCAACAATGAAATTAGAAGGAGTCCCCGTGTGAAACATACAAATACTCCAAATTCTGCGAAAATTTCCAGAAAAAGTACTATATCAATTGTAATTGATAAAAAGCGTGGTGACTTAAAAGATCTTAGGAAAGCATTAACTTATATGGATTCTGATGAGGAATATGATATACAAATTCTTAAAAAAACGAAAAAAACAGATCTCCCTGGAAAAATCCAAAAGGTAACGAGGAAAGTAGCTTCACGTAAAAAAAAAGTAGTAGTAGTAGATTCAGAGAGAGACGACTCTGAAGATGATTCTAAAAATAATTCTAATAAAGAGGTAATTATAATAATTGATCTAAAACTGCATTCTACTTAAGTGGTTCTTTCCGCTTAAAGCCTGTTTTTTATAGTGTTGTATGGCAATATAATTGCCATTATTAAATTTAATTAGTTAAAATTTATATTTTGTTTATTTCAGATATTACCAGAACATTCAAACAAAATTAAACAAAAATCAACTACTACTAAAGCTAAAAATATCAAAATTTCGGATGATTTAGAAATCGCTTCTAAGCCGGAGGTAATATGATTTAGATATTTAAGTAATAAATTTATATTTTTTGCGATTTTTCTATCTTAAAAAAGCCGGATTAAATTAAATCAAATTCATTGCTGCTGCTTTTCCGCGATACAAATTGATTCTCTCGTTTAGCTCACTTTGTATTGCGAAAATAAATGTCAACTTAGTTTTTATTATTTTCTAATCTTTAATTATTTTTTTACAGCAATTAATTCGCGATAACCGATTAGTTTTAGTCATCAAATATAACGATTTCTCTACACAAAACTTCGCTATGTATTATCTATTTAACACTATCGATGTCAAGTCAAACGTCCTATTTTTTAATATAATTTCAGGTACTACCAAAAGGATCAAAATCACGGCCTAGGATTGCTAAAAGTAAAACTACTAAGAATAAATTAGAGCCCAAGAAAAAAAAAACTGAAAATGAAATCGAAATTCAATCTGATGAAGATATATTTGAAAATTAATTTTACAACATAATAAGTAAGATATCAGAGTACAGTTGTACATGCGTTTTTTTACAATTTAAAAAATATAATTATATAACTTGCATTTATACATTACATTTTTTTGTACATGATCTTATACGTAACTGATAATAACAATTTTTACGTTATCAATGTTATTGATCATGACAATTTTAACACTACCTTAAATTTGTGTATATATGTAAATAGTTTTTAACAAAAAAAAAAAAAAAATTAATAAAATAAAATGTTAAATGCATGTTGTAGAAATATTAAAAGAAATTATTTATTTTTATTGGTACTAAATATAACAATTTTCATTCCCACGATGTAATCGTAGAAATAAATAACTTTTGAAAAATTAATGTGGTTTATTGAGCATGTAATATCTGTAATATCTAATACCTATCGGATGTCTTTCTATACTTTTAAGAATCAACGTTCCAAAGTAAGTTAAAGAATTATTTTTTTAGTTTTTGAATCTGAGGAGCACTGATTTTCACTTTTCCAGGTATATTTCTGGCTATCGTTTCATCTTTGATTGCTTTTAATAAATCTTTTTCACGTGAAGAAATTTCTTTGTCTCTCAAAAATACTGCTATAGCTGTTTTAGCAGCTTTACCTCTCTTACCAATGCCTGGTGTCAATTTTACTTTAAACCTAAAAAAATATTAACAATTGTTATAAATAAAAAATTATTAAACGTTTTATACAATCACTTACTTATAATTTTGCAAGGTATTATAAGGTGCTACCACAGGAACAGCAAACAACAATTCATCTTCTGATAAAGGCTTTCCTGTTAATTGATCGAGCATGTCAACTTCGGGAATTGGACCCACGTCTTCATCGTCAACGTTATCTGTCATATGTATAGGTTGTGGTGTAATATTTGGTTTTGGATTTGTATTTTTCTTTTTTTGTTGCTTTGGACCTGATGGATCTTTCATCCTACTTTTTCTTTTATCTTCTTTGGCTGTACCTGCCGACTACATAATTAAAAAGAATATTAAAGTAAAATTAAAAAGCGAATAATCCAGAAAAACTATAAAAATAATAACCTGTAAGACAAGCATAGAAAGTCTTCTATCTTCTTCATCTTGATCTTTATATTTTTCTTTCATTTTCTTCAGTTTCCACTTCTGTCCCCGTTTTAATACAGGCTGCTCTCCTTTTTTTATATCATTTTCACTCGTATCATTTTTTTCAATTTTATCTGTTGATTCTTTTGAATGCATTTTTTGTTTCAATTTTACATGTTTTTCCATATTTGATGCATTTACAATAACAGGTTTATCATCCCCTAAATAAACTACACTTTCTTTTGTATCTTTCTGAGATTGAATTAAAGACTGATTGTTGTCAATATGTAATTTTACCCTGTTTAAAAAAATATATGCCACATATATTATTTTATTTTAATTAAATAATTAAAAATTTTATATTATTCACTATATAACTTACTTTGGGCCCGAAAGATCGATTTTAATTTGTGTATCAGGAAATTGACATTTTATATCTTTATCGTCATCTTCTTTAAGTATATTTTTTTCAATATTATTCTCTGATGTACGGGAATCTGATATATCCTGGTCTTCTTCTTGAATTGTATTTAATATATCTTTGTTTTCAAAATTGTCATCTAACATTAAAAGTTATAAGTTTTTAAAAATTTATTAACATACAATTAAAGAAAATAATTTAATTAAATATTAGATAATTTTTTTCATCTGAATGTGTGTATATATTTAGCGAAATATATAGACTTAAAATTAAATAAGCAGCAAACGCGAACATTCATAAACAAATTGATCACTACAAAAATTAGCACATTATCGATGAATGTTCACGGTCGCTATGTTCATTCGGTTTTTGTACGCTAAATATATACACTTTTAAATATTACGTACCTTCGTCTGAATCACCTTCTAATTCTATTTCCTTATCATCTTCAATTATTGAATCCGCTTTTTCACTTTCTTCATCAATTGCTTTAACTTTTCTTTCATCTTTGTGTCGTTCGATAGAACTATCTTCCAAACGAAACATAATACCCAATCCCATAATTAATTGACTTTGCGTGAGATAATTCTTTTTACCGCGTATCATGAAAGACCCAGTAGTAAGATATTCTCCAGTGGGTGCACTCTTGGATACTTGATCATGATGCACCCACCATGCGCTGGCTATTACTTTCGAATCCCATGCTATACTGCAATAATATTTATCATGTTAACATGTATATTATTAAACTTATATAATAGCAATATGTTACTTTAATAAATGGATCGTAAAAATGAAAATTGTTATAATTATTTACCTATAAGCAACAGCCATTGTACCGGCCTCTGCTAACGTTTTTGGCGGTACAGGATTACCACTGGGATTTTTTATCACGACAGAACTAGCACCAGTTAAATCCGCGTGAACATATAAATCTCCCGCCTTTAGATATCTCTTTACTATTAACTCATTCTGCTGTTGATCTCTTCCTCCAATCACTACATATTTATATATCAAAGTTAGTAAAATGTCGACTTAAATTACTAAAAAAAAAGAACGTACCTAAATAATTTTCAGATGTAATAAACCAGTAGAATTTTTCAAACCAATACATTTTCCTTAATTTATTAATAGTATGTATGGTTTGTACTTCTTTTAATGTTTGCTTAGTTTTTTTTTCCGCGGATTTTAAAGCTTTTCCCTGCGATTCTATCGTTTTTTGTTGCTTTTTTGCAGCTGACTTTTTTTGACTGTAATATTTCTTTGCGTTACTGAATGCTGAATGAGCTAAATCTATATCGATAACCATAGGTTTAAGTTCAGATTCTTCGTCACTATCTTCGTAGGGATCGTGTAGCAATAAAGTAATATGATTTGTTTCCAATTTTAATTGTTTTATAGCAGAAGCGACAGGATCGCCTCTAGCTTGAGCTTCTTTCAATAAAACTTGAATATCCGGCCAAGACATCTGATTTGCCAACGCGCTTTGTATCGCTAGTATAGCATTATCCACTAAAACTTGATTCCTTGAAATCAGCTCTGCTTTTTGTTTATCTAATTCCTGTGTCTTTTCTAATGTAATCAATCTCTGAGTATGATCCTTCCTAACTCTTTCTAATTTTTGCAGAGCTTCTTTCTCCTGTTGTAAAGCCTTTAAATCAATTTTCTGTCCTTCCATTGTTGAGAAATATTCATCCACTGCCATGTCAAAAGAATCAAACTCCTTGTATGGATGATTAGTATATTGCTCAAACAAGAAAGGATGAAATTCAATATTAGTAAATATAAAATCTTCCTTGCCATCTTGACTCAGTTTCGATTCTTTTTTCTGTATAATATAACCTTTTGAGGTATTTTTCTTTGCATAATCCATCATATTATTTGCCTCTTCAAGTGCTTGAATTAATTTTGGCATATCCTCAGTAGTATTAAAATCTTTGCCAATTTTGCAACCAAGATTAAATCCAGTTTTGAGCAGAACATGATCAATTACAGATGCACCAAATTCTAATAGTGGATTTAACACTTTCTTAAGACTATCTCCCACTTTGGCTTTCTGAATGTGTTCTTGGATTACATCTACTGGTGGCATAGTTGTAGAATGAGCTCTGTCTAAGGGATATTTCTCCTTCACTGCAAACCTAAATATAATTGCATAATTAATCAGTACTTTGTACAAAATGTGTCATATATTTCACATTGCAGACACATTTTATGTATTTACCTAATCTTATCTCCTTCTGTATGAGGTCTTAACACATACAAGATTATCATCTCATGATCAGTGAGTATTATGTTACCACGATCATACACCTCTAAAATTACATGGTAGGCAGCCTCACCACTTCCAAATTGTAATTTTATTATTCGATCTGTACCAACTTGCATAAGATTCTCTAATCTTTTATTTTTAAGATGTTTGCGCATCTGTAAATTTATATAGTTTACAAGATAAATATTGTATTTACTATTAAAGATTAATTTTTTATAATTTAATACTATTTCGTATTATTTAGCAGATACCTTCATGGAGAAACTAGAAGGGGCTATGTTTTTTGGCCATTCGAATCCTGTGGTGTGGATTCTGTTACCCGATTCCAGTAAAAGAACGCATTTTTCCTCACTACGTTGAAGTCGAATAAGATATGTACGATGATCTATGTCATAAATTTGATTGACACGCATTCCAACGAGCCTAAAAATTTTTACAAAAATGTTAAACGATTTAACACATAATAATTTTTATATTGTTGTTTGTTTTTAGATGTATATTATATTTTAAAAAGTGGAATATGGTCATAACCTAAATTCGTTACTCAAATCAATTTAAACTCCTTTTATTAGTTTCTTACCTCTGCAGTTCAGTTACCGAACATACAAGATCGTAGGTGTTAAATCGCGTCTTCATTTTCGAATCGCTTGTGTATTCTCTTTGTCAACTTTATTGTAAAACGCAGTAACAGTTTAGCACACTCTGACAGTTCCCTTCTATTACTGAATTGCACAACGTAATACACCTCACGTAAAAAAGTCACGTCATAAATAAAAATAAAATATAAGCCAACATTTATCGAATATTTTTTGTGAAATTAATCTTATCTACAAATTATATTCTTATCTATAAATGTTTATTTAAGATTCACTATCTTTTTTTCTCCCTCTTTTCAGTTGAATATATATATGTATACATATATATAAAACATGAACTTAATATAAATGTACAAAATTTATATATTATTTAAATTAAAAAAAAAAATTAATTAAAAATTATTTTATTGCAATACTTTTCATAAAAAACAAAAAAAAATATATATAGATATATGACACATCTAAAAAGAACAGGATATATAGGTTTAAACGTTTTTTATTATTCAATAATGAATTTTATTCAATAAGACATAAAGTTCGCGGATATTAACGATAAGATTTCTGGTATCGTGCTCTGGCACCTGGACCACCAAATTTCTTTGGCTCACACCTTCTTGGATCAGCAACAAGAAGAGTACGATCGTACTGAATAAGAATGTCCTTTATTTCCTTCTTGCTGGCCTCATCAACATCTGAAAAAAAAAACAATTATAAATTAAAAATAAAATAAATTGTAGAATCACATAATTACCGTTAATTTACACTTACATTTTTGAAAATAGGCTACAAGAGCTTTTGAAATAGCCTGTCGAATAGCATAAATCTGTGCGACATGACCACCACCGCTAACTCTCACTCTGATATCGACTCCATTAAACTTTTCCTGAAACATAAATGGAAACGTCGTCCTTTTATAAAAAAAAAAAAAAATTTTTTTGTATATTTATAACAGCTCAGAGATAATATTGCTTTCAGAATCTACTACTAATCATTGATTATCATGTTCGGAATAAGTAGAACATCATTAAATGAGTTATAAGTAAATGCGATAAGTTTGCAAGGCAGTTTGCACATCGTTGTTCTTATGTTTCCTTCACGATTGGATCCCAGCATTGCTCACCTTGCCCAGCAGCATAATGGGTTCTTGCAATTTGAAATACAGTACACGAGGTTCCACCAATTCCAGCGGCCGACCGTTCACACGAAGAGTTCCACGGCCGTGTTTACAGTAAGCGACAGCGGTCGCACTTTTCTGTAACAAAAGAAGTCCACGTTATAACATAGCACACCACGCGTGAACCTAACCTCTCAGAGCGTTCCAACTTACCTTGCGTCCGAAGACCTGCACGGAGCGGATCGGTTCCTTTTGTTTCTGAAAAAAGAAAACGGTTCGATCGATCAGTATCTTGCTCCACTTAAAGCTCAACGTAACTCTAATTACGAGAATACGATTGCAAAATTCACCTTCTGCATCTTGATGACCGTGTAGCACGTCGCGCAAAGGGACAGAAAGGAAGTCGTCTGTGGCACTCTCGGCACGCGTTTTCATGAAAGTGAGATGTCGCTGGTGTCACACGACGGAGACCGACGCGCCCAACACTTTCGAACACCGATGTCACTTCCGGAACGAGAACGGCACTGAACGGCACACAAAAAAACGCAGCGCAATTTACTCGAGGCAGACGGCTCGCTGAATTGATAAATCAGACTTAATTAACTTTATGTTTACTTCTCACTGTAATATCTAATCATACAGATCAAGATGTACGTTGGATTGAACAGCTAAAGGCAAGTATTTCGAACGATATTATTTGTCAGGCCGAAAGATTCAGCGCGTAGAAGTCGAGAGGCGTCGTATTTTCGGGTCTTGTTAGAACTTATTTGTCTATTTGTATCGATTTGTTTATTTAATTTGCGTAATAACGCAAAATATTTAATAATCGTCATTAAAGTCGATATATATCATTTGTCGTTAGGGAGGCTTGGAACATGCATGAATGCAAAGTTGGGGGCGGAAGCTACCTGTTGCGCGTCGCTTTCAGAGCGCGAAGTTGGCCGCGCAGAAAAAGGAAATCGCCTTGAGATCCATTTTGATTTCACTTTACTGGTAGAACGTCACGGACGCGGGAGTGATCGGGAATGACTCCGACGAGCGATGTCATCGAATTTGTTCGAATGGTAAGCATAATCCGTAATCAATCGCATACTTTCTCTCGTTTCAATATTTAATTAGCGCGCAGTATAAATTCAGCGCTCGTAATTAAGCATTTTCGTAATTTCGATTGTATTTTGTTTGCAGAACGCTGCGGATGTGAGATGGACGGAATCGGCTTCGATGAGCAACGTTATTAAAATCATTCCATTGGTAAGCAAGCATTAATAATAATCCATAATTAATTGCACATTTGTCACGATATTTAATTGGCACGCAACATAAATTCAACGTTCATAAGTTTGATCATCACTTTAATTGTATTTTATTTGCAGAGCACGAGATCAGATGAATTACAACGCTCCTTCCACTTTTGGACGCTTCTTGCAGTTCCTGTTCTTGCATATCCAACATCCAGGAATTCCTGTTTCATCCTCCGTCCCGATCTGATTGCAGTACACACAACATCCTAAAGGTAAGAGACATTCTTATAATTTTGAAATGAATCAGACAATTGTTTCTATTTATTTTGCAAGTAAAATTGATTGAGACTGGACAAAATGATTGATTTTATGCAAATATCGAATATAATGCACGGGAATATCACTGCAAAAGGCAATATTAAAAAATAGCAGCAAATAATTATACCGTGGGGTACAATGAATCATGATTTTATTTGTTATATAATAATATCTACAATAAAAATACCATATCGTTTGAAAAACAATTTTCGTTACAATTATATAGTAATTTTATATAATATAATATTTAGGTTTTCGTTCCAAATAAGACGTAGCGATGAACATACACCTCGCGCAGTGGGAGTGAGAAAATACATTATTTTTTTGTCGCAAATTTCGCGTTGTGATTTCGTCACTCAGCGTGTGCCTGTGTTTGTGTGGGTACGTGTACGTGTACATGTTCATTTACTCTTTTTCCTTCGAATGTCGTCAATCTCAGGCGCAAGCTCGCGAAACGAACGGGATCCGCATTTAGATTTTATTCTGTCTTCTTTCCCAACTTTTCGCGTTTTTAAGGAAAAGAAAGATCGCAAGGATCACATTGTCTCGAAAGCCTCGCTTTATTCGCTTTTCTCCACCCTTTTAATCTTTTTCCTTTCTTTAGTATGTGCGAAGAGTGTGTTGTAAAAAGCGTTGGACTTCGCAGAGAGCGATCCAACTTTTTTTTTCACCGCGCGCGACCACGCGGACAGTATCCCCGCTTAGTCTCTAAATTAGCTACACTTAATAGTTAATAGTACCGTAATGTCATCTCAATATATGTTTATATATATGCATATGCATGTACGTACATAAATACATATATAGATATATGTATATGTATATGTATGCATATACATCATTGTATTAGTTTATCATAATATATAGAAAATACATATAACAATT
This sequence comes from Cardiocondyla obscurior, assembly GCF_019399895.1. Classification (NCBI taxonomy): domain Eukaryota; kingdom Metazoa; phylum Arthropoda; class Insecta; order Hymenoptera; family Formicidae; genus Cardiocondyla; species Cardiocondyla obscurior. Next base: position 2,311,386 of record NC_091866.1, read on the forward strand.
ATTTAAATGACTCACAATCATCTTGCCACAGCGCGCGTATACGACGAGCGTGCATGCCGTGCTCGTGCACGTATACGCGCCCACGTGCACATATGCGCGTGTACATATATATTTATATATATATATATATATATAATATTTTTATATATAATAAATATATACATACATATATATTTATCGGTGTGTTAATTACATGATATTTTTTACACTCGTCGTACAGAGGGAGGAAAAGGATGGCGCGAAGGCTCGAGGGAGCAGGGAATGGGAAAGAGGACAGATCTCTCATACATTTACATTATCTCTCTGCTAATATACAGGGAAATTCTCGTCGGTACCTAATCGATATCTTACAAACGGTATTTTTTTTTAAATCTTGTACTGTAGTACGTATCCTTGCATCTAGCGAACACGTCTCGTCGTCCTGTGTCCTGGCAAGCATTTTCGCTGTACCGGTTGTAGCGTTTTTACGTATCGGTGTTCGCACCTTTTTAACACGTGATGTTTGAAAATCTATACTCGCATATACGAGTTCTACAATGATACAGATACTTGAAGAGAAAGAGAGAGAGAGATTGTTCTTGTGATTGTGGGATCTTGAGATTTTAACGCGATTTTCAGACAATGACGGCAGGTGAGTTGAAGCAAATTGAAAAGATTTACTCTGAACAAGACATAATTACCGCGAGAGTAATCATTCTATGATGAAACAATGCATAGAGTTAGTAGAATAAATTGTAATAAAGTGGACGAGGTTTTTATCTTTTACTACCGCTCGCTCTTCAATCCTATTCACCTGCCAAAATTTACTTCTACTGCGCGCTTCGAGTTGAACATTTTTATTTTGATTCTGCGTTTGATTCATTTTATCTTGCACTTTGATTTTTACATCACATATTAGACTGACAATAAACAAGTTCTTTTTCCTCTCTCTTTCCTCGTGTTTCCATGTCAAGAAATGTTAAAAAACGCTGAATATACATAACTGTATTTCTTGACACTTTCCTAGCTTTTAAAGTTGATAACAATTGAATTCAGAGTCGCCTTTTTATTTACTTCCGGATGATTATCATTACGCATGTGCATTACAGTCATTTGATAAAATTCAAGCGTTTGAATATTTTCGTACAATAAGAGATACACAACCTCATAAAATAATAAGGAATGTATAGATTTCCTTTTTTTTTATTCTTGCTTTGATTTTCGCTTTGATTCTTATTTCCATAATTAGCGACTCTGAAAGAAATCGTTTCTCGCAAATGTAATTGTACTCTTAAAAGATACTAATAGTCAAACTTTTCGAATTATGCTTTTATTTAGTTTTTTTTTTAAGTCCAGTTATCAATCAAAGCTGCCAGATTGTCAGTAATTATTTCTTAATAACATAGCGAAATCTTTAAACATCTTCGAAAAATTCGATTGACAATGAAATTCTCAGAAATTTTTTATCTGAGACTTCTTCCAACCGCCAAGCATCAAGCTAAGCGTATCTAAATTCTATACTTCCTAACTGGAAATTTCTAAAAGCCTTTTCTCTGCCGATTTAAATGTTAGAAGAATTGCAACATTTTCTCTTTCTTTTTTTTTGCTCTCTCTCTCTCTCTCTCTCTCTCTCTCTCTTTAAATTGTTCTATTATTGAGCGGAGAGGTATTGCTATATGGTTGTCGAGGAGAATCGTTTTGATATGTCAGATGTCCGTATCTCACCCCCTGTTCTTTTTGTTTTGTCACTCTTTCGCTTTTTCTCTTGTTCTGTCTTTTTTCTGCTCTCGTATTCACTCGTACAATGCGATTTAGAACCTCTTTCTAGTGTTCTTCACCTCTTATTTCTTCCAAGGACGACGTGTGTGAAAAGAGACGCGTGAAGGAAATAATAATTGAATTAAATAGTACTTGGGAAGCTCTCTTTTCTTGCTGCCGTATGGGCTGGACGTATGCATTAATGACTGACAGGACGAGAGGGTACTCTTTTACAATTTTATATACAAAAGTTAAAGACACCAAGCACGATAGCGATACACTGATCGATCTGCATAGACTGCAAGACTTCATTCTTGACATACAATAAAAATATGCGCGGACACCTTTGATAATCATAAATATATACATTAAATACTATATCATATACGGCGGAAGGATAACGATTAGAGTTAAGGGATGGTGGCATAAGTCCTTAAATAAGTACTCGTCCAGCCCATCGAGCGGATGCAATTGGAAGGTAAAAAGAATATTTCGTGTTCAGGTCTCGTCCATAGATTCCGAGCGCGAGAGGGGCTGATTTTACCGTTAATTAGTTTCAATCACAGACAATATCGTTTTTTATTTCTTGAAAGCAACATGGAGCACATCGATGAGAGATCAAAATTAATTTCTTTCGGCAAGACCAACCCCTTAGTCTCTTCGTTCTTAACACTGATCGTTCTTTGACACCTCTCTTGATCATGTTAAATTTCGCTTTGCGTTTTAGTCACGATTAATGGCACGTATTCTCTAATGTATCTTGTATTGCGCGCTTTTCGCGCTAAATGCATGTATCCATTTCTCGTCACTAGCCGCGGTTTTCACATACAGAAATGAGACTTCGGGCAGCTGCACTTGGCATTAAATGCGTCGCTAAACAAGCGTGAAAACGCGGACTTATGGTTGGTGATGACGTTTAATATTGCTTCTACTTAATGAGCTAGATACGCGAAGAATCCTCGCGAGACATCACTGCCGCGGACACACGCGAGCAGGACGTTAATTCTCTAGATGGATCCGTTCTTTACTCGATGTCTCAGTCGCGATTTTTAATTGCATTTCAGTGCGACGCACGTTCGCCCGCTAATTATCGTTAACAACTTATCCAACGCGCGGTTGGAAAAAGTATATAGCGCGCTTTTTCCTCGTGAAACCACCTCGAGAGTCTGTCGTCGAATGTAACTTTTAATTAAATTTAATTAGATATTGTTTTTTTTAGTACCAAAGATAACGGGAAACGTGTACAAATATTTGAATTATACATTATTAATAAACAACATTTTATATAAAGATGCGTTTCGTTGGAGGTAACATGCATTTTCAATACGATGTTTCTGGACCGTGGTATGCTATACGCCAGATAATTAATTTCCTCAAACGTTATCTTCTTGATTGTCAAAATTTTTGTAATTTCGACAGATGAGAATGACTCTCGAAGGTAGGTTCTGCGACGATACAAGAGTATCATCGACTCGCAATGCAGTCAATTGATCAATACCAGAAGTGAGAAGGATCGGGGAGGTGAAGGTGCTTTTTTTTTTCCCATGTACGAGTACGACACATATAAAATCCATGCTCTTTATACATGTTATTATTGCATACTACACGTTCGCCGCTGCGGGCCACGAAGCGCCTCTCTCTCCTCTCTTCTCGCTTAAAAAGTATTTAAATCTTAAAAAGGGTCGGTGGCTGAGGAGCGAGAAAGTCCGCGAAGAGCTCTCGGTAAACGAATGTTGTTGCTCGGTTTGATTTTTACCGCTGTTCATACTTTTTTTTTTTTTTCCTTTTACTGTATTTGCGGTTCTCGCTGCCTCGAAATTTTTGATTGAGTGATTTGATTACTAGATGAATTTGGCACAGTGATTATTGTTGAGCATCTTCCTCGCTTTTGCCGAAGAACGCTCATACGAGAATGATCTTATCGGTACGATCGAGGGAGTATTTTCTTTATGATTTGATCGGCAACGCGTCATTGATTGATAAAGGCCGATGTTAAAAGGTCGGCGATAATAAAAAAAAAGTATTAATCATCAACTGGGATTACTACTTTTCAATTATTATTATTCTTTCTTATGGTTATCAGTATTTTCTTATTATTACATTAAATTCTCGTGAGAAAGCGTATATCCCTTGATCGTTTCGCTTTGGTTTCTTAAGCGTATTGTTATTTGTCGCCGGATCTTCGCGAGATACAAGAGGGTGCGAATATAAGTACGCAAATTCGGGCATCAATACCGTGAAAATCATCGTCGCAGCTTTGATCACGGTGGTCGGTTTACTTTGAGACACGTCGCCATAGGTCTGGAAACCACCGCGGTATAACGGTAACAATAATCACGGGACGTTACATTCAACACATAATAAAATTAGACTCACTGTACTCGCGCTCGTGATTAATTAGCGACAATTAGTCGTCGGGGAAGTACCGGCGCCGCTTCGTGTTTGGACTTCGCGACAGATTGGCTCACATCGCGGTAAATTACCGTCTCGCATCGTCGGATAACGTGAAAAAATGTCTCGTAACAATGTTTCTCCACGTAATCGCGCAAGATATACATACAAAGCGCAGCTTCGTGAATGTCAATCAACGCTCGTACAACTGAATCCTCGTTACAGCACCGATTGCACGGGAGATCATTTAGGAAGAAGATATAGTCATTAACAATACAAGAGCAACACAAACGAGCTGACGTGGATACCAGCGTTGATTTTATTAATTAGGATAAATTATGCATAAATGTATATATGTATATATTTATACATATATATTTATATATAAGAAATCTTACTTAGCGTATTTCGCAATGCTGAAAGAGAGAAGAAACCGCAATCATATGAGAGATCGAAAGCGCGATCGCGCCTCGGAGTATTTACCGAGAGATCGTAGAACGACTGATTTACGCTTCACGACTCGGCAACGCATTGCGCGAAATACAACATCCACGCTCGTATCCACTGCCGCCCGTGCGATGAAGGTTCATATTATACTCTATCTAGACAAAAAACATCGTTATGACGGAATCTAACACGTTCAGGGCCTTCTCTACACCTGCGTCTTATAAATTAATACTTTCCGTAAGCATTCACACTCGCGTTCAGTGGCACAACTTGCATTTAAAGGACTAACTAACGGAGGATTGTCTGCTTAGGGTCTTTTCCATCCACATCAATGCATCCATGAGGCGAAATGCCGCACGGCGTTAATTGAGAATTTCACCGGTGCCGGTCGATCAATAGTAGATTAATTATTAATTTGCGAATTACCTATAGGAGACGGTATTAGCACCTTTAATCGAGCTTTTGGCACGAACTTCTACACGCATTAATTATTATCTTTGACGAGAAAACCCAATTTCTTGTAAAAATACCTCGGAAAGCTAATCTCGACCTGGGAGAAATTCTCTTATATCTCGTAACGTTCATTTCAATTTAGGACCTGTATCACTTGCAAATATTCCGCGATTACTAGTGCCTTTAACGATAACGTCGCTGGAGGAACTTAAGCGCACGGTTATACTACTTGTAAATTACGATAGTTCGTTTATTAATCGATTGAACGAGTTTGCAAGGCAGCTTTCACGTGCGTCATGGATGCAGAGCTCCCTCGGCCACGACACTTTTGCTATCTACCGAAACCTACTATTTACATCAATTCCTTGTAGACATAGCTAGCATTTTACAGTTCGAGAGATATATGTTAAGTGTAGAATCGCTGGAAAGAAACGCACACGCACTCGATCTCATCTCGCTCGGTCGTCTCGTAGCCATTCGCACGTAACACTCGCGACTATATCTTTTTTTTTTTTTTTGTTGTTGCTCTACCACTTTTGCCCCTTATCACAACACCAAACAGTGCCCACTTCGAATGAAAGAAACCCCGTGCGGGGGGGCCTCGGCTGCCCTGCGGCAGAAGTATCTTTACTAACAACCGTTGTTAGGATAATGGGTAGTCCTCGCATGTCTCGCTGTCAAATTCGCACGCATATCATCCGGTGACACACCGCCGAATACTCTCACCTCGCTTATATTATTTCCGTGATAAAATTTTTTTGTGGAACGACTTATGCGCGATACCTTCGATATTAATTTATCTTAAGGCCATTTTTGTCGCTAAACGATTTCAACGTACTTTTATTTGAAAATTATCAATATATCTTCTTACAAGAAGCAACATTTTTCGTGTTCTATTATAATCATCGTCGAAGTGTCAGAAAAATTTTGTAGCATTTTGTTCGCACTTACAATCATTTTATTGATAAGATATACTGATTACCATTAAGTGTTTCACATCACGGAAATTAACAAAGCTAAATGAGATCGCAGGTGTCCCTTCTACAATGTATGAATTTAGATATTCTTCCTTAGAATTTCGCAATGAAAACAAAGTGGAATATTAATTGGTTTTTTTTTCGGTAATTATTGCCTGAGCTTTTTTTTTTTATGAAAGTAGAAATTCAATTAAAAGATCCTTAATATTTCGCCGAAAAATATCTCGCGTTGCAAAATCATCGAGATAATTTCGCTATCGCTGTTTAATTAATTTATAATCGAAAAATTGTATTTTATGCCTGACGGACATGGGCAGTCGAGAAAGAAACGAGTTAATATCGAATGTATAATTGAAAATTGTAATTGCGGAACCAGGTACGCGTGTTGGCGGTCGTCAGTTTAGTTTGGCACAATATTAGCATGCTGCTTGGACTTTATAATATAGCGTATTACACGAATAGAGAACATTGTAAAATAATACATTCGCTGAATTTGCAACGCAAAGCATTTCGCAAGAATTAAACGTATAGGATGTCCAGTATCGCTCGTTCTTCTCTTTTTCCATTTTAGTTAAAGAATAAAAAAATCCCTCGTCTCCCACCGAAACGCTTACAATCTGCGTAAGCTGATATTGACAGGTTCTTCATCCCTCGCCTTTTTTTTATCTTTCTCGCTCTCGTTTTCGCTTTCCCTAATATCGTAGTTAAAAGTCAACGATTAGTTACCAGAACACAAGGCACTTGGCTTACACATCATACATGTCTTTTTTTTATTTTTTTTTATTTTTTTTTTTTGTTATTAATTTGCTTTTTTGGTATAGCTCGGTGTTGAGATAGCTGGCGCAAGACGCGCCGCGGGGGACAACATAGATATTAAAGGTATTAAAGAGCGGTAATCTCGCGACAGTGTAACGTATTTGCCAAATCGATTTGCCGAATTTTCGGAAGGTGTGTGAGGCAATGAAACCCTTTGAGGACGTACGTTAGTTGAATGAAGTACAGCGTTACGTAGTAAATCTACGAAGACCTGCCTTCTACATCTTCTCTATTAAAATATTAATTAAAATAGCTTTAAACATTTGTTTATACTATGTCAGATAAAATCATTTACTCTCACGAGAAAGAAGCTGGAAAGTTTCCGACCTAGAATCTCATGTAGATCATGTAGTCTTCGCGTCTCGTTACGGATCCGCGGTGCGTCTTCCGACGTACAATGAAAATAGCACTCACTTCACATACGCAATATTCATAGAAGAAAATAGTCATATATATGTATGTGTCGTCGTACATATAATATATATACTATCTATGCAATGCAGTAATAATATATATAATATATATTTATATATATTCAGTATTTGTCTTAATATATATTCATTTATAAACGACGGTTAGATTATTCAATTACACATCTCAGTATTAAAACTCCTCGCCTTGTCCTTTTCGCTCTTTTTCCCACGTACACATTTACACGCGCTCGAACATGCGGACCAACTCGTGCACGTACACATTTTCGCTTTTCTATTTCATAATAGTAGAGTTTAATGGTACACTTAATGCTCATGCTGTCGTGAGGCAGGATTTTCGGTATTTCCTCTTGCGCCCTATTTTTTACCTCCCCTCTTTTTTTTTTACATAAACCATTGAACAGGGTGACCTGCCACGGTCTGATCGGCCGAAAGTTTCATACGCGTATTATATATGTTAACACGTGTCGCCGATCTACGCAGAACATTTTTTTTAGCATTTCCTTTGATTCTCGTTTTTCTTTGATTATTCAGTCAACAACGACTGTGGCGCAAAATCGGTCAGTATAAGTATTTCTTGATGCGATGATAATTTCTCGATTTTATTTTCCCCAATCGCGCGGGCTCTTAAAAACTGGATCGCGAGCTATCCACTGTCTCTCTCTCTCTATCCTTTTTTTTTTCTTTTCTATTGTTAATATTGTGACTGTGTATTTCGGTTGTGCTTCTCTGTAGTCGCCGCTGATTTTTGTGTACCGAAGTCCCGTCGCTCACGGTTCAGAAGAAGCCGTTTTAGGGTTTCCGTATTTTCTCTTTTTTTTATTTTTTTATTTTTTTAACGAACAACATCGACATTTAACGTAGCAAGTACGGGCCGCTCGACCCTTCTGACTCTGTACACCATACATACTCAGTTTTGTATATATATATAAATATATATTGAGCGTACGTGTACGTGTGTACGCAGCGATACATACATGCACGTACGCTATCATCTGAGTTAATATGCATGTTTTGTGTATAATAGTAATATCGCTTCTCTCCTCCATATATTTTCAATACATACATATATATGTATATATGTATATATTAAATAAAATGGTATGTATATATGTATGCGCAATGTAATCACTAGTTTAATGTGTATAAGTATACCGTTTCAACGTAATACTGATGCGCAGACGCTCGTTGACCTGGCTAAGCCGTTCGGTTTGCATTTAGTTCCTACAATCGGACTTAATCCGGATAATTCAAGTCTTATCTCGCACCTCTTTTAACGCTTCGCCAGACTACTCGCGAACGTGGCTCCTACCTGGACAAAGAGGAATCGAAAATTCTACGTCGCGCAATCGTTTCACAAAATAATCAGATAATACACACAAAAAATTCGCTCTCCTCCCTTTCTCTCGTTGAAATTTTTCTTCTATTTCATACACATTGAAGCTATGTCACTCGTCGAAGAAATTAATATTTGTCGAAGCTTAAATTCACGCAAAATGAAATTTACAAATCTATTACATTAATGAGTCGAAGTCATCGATTGTACAGTTCGCCAGATTCGCGGTAACAATAAGAGTTACTGGCGACGAGACACCTCTAAACGATTACGTTAAAATTTCACTCGCCTCGTTCTTCGTAGGTTTACGCAAGAGAGAATTCTCGAATTCCTCGCATTCGCAGATAATCCGCCGCATCGTTTGTGTCGTTTCTTCGTCGACGAAGACTAATGTGGCGGAGTTGCTTCTTCGTATGGGATTCTGGAGGCCTCCTTTGGGGTTTTCTCTTCTTTTCGCAATAGAACTGTCTTTCTTTCTCTCTCTCTCTCTCTCTCTCTCTCTCTTTCTCTCTATTTCTCGCTTCGTTAAGTGGTATCACTTTGATAGGCTCCAGATTAAATTAGGCTTTTATTCGGCAACTCGATACCACATCATACTTGAAATTGACTGAACTGTGCTTAATTATATTAACAACGCATTGCAGCTTTCCGCCAAGAGACAATTGCGAGAGCACTCGCGGTGGAAAAACTTGCCGGATAAATCAGAGTTTTGACGAGATCAAATCTTACGAGTTACAATATAATTAATTGCAAAGATTAGCTATATTTAAATTAAAGATAACACTGAAGTCACATTATTGTGCGTAGATGACGTCGGAATATTTTACAAACGCAACTTTACGGCAAGACATCGTTGATTGAACGTTGAGAGCACTCGCAATCGCTCACGGTAGATAACCGTAAAGCGTTTTTATCGAGCTTTTTTTGAAGCAGAACTTAGCCGGCCAGCTGTAGTTAGCCCACGCGTAACTATAACACATTTAATAATATATTGTCCATATTGCTTATGGCACCAGCTTTTGAGCGATTTTATTACACAGTCCGGATACGAGAGATAATTGTGTGTTGCTCCGTCCGAGCCCGCGTCTCTTTGAGCAAGACAGGAATCTGATTAAGTAATTATATTTCAAGTAGCTAAGATAACGTGGATTCTAAATGTATAGGTATATTTATAGGTAATATCTAGTTGAGCAGAGAGAGATGGGAAAACAACGATAGTACAAACGCGCACCACTCTGAATATATTGCTACCGAGCACGTGCTTATCTTTCACCCTATTAAAATTATTGCAATAATTTATACGAGCAAGGGAAGTATGTTTGCATGAAGGTACAGATTTTTCATTCTGGATGACCTTTACTCATCGCGCATTTTAATTCACATATATAAACTAAGCTATATCTGAGAATTAACTAATATATCTGAGTATAATAATAGAAATGAGTTTTAGATACATTTAAAAGAATTTTACACGGATATTAATATTTACGTATCAATATGGTACAGAAAATATAAAGTCGTGAGTTTACGCAATTGCATGTAATTGTCAGAACTCGTGTTGTTTCACGACGTAAACGCATCCCATTATCTTTTTTAATCGTAATATCTGTTCTCGTATAAATCTCGATGTGACACTTGCGCGGCTGGTCTACAGCTGACCATGTTCTAGTACATTAAAAACACTATTAACAATACATTCTGTAGTAAAAGTTAATAGAGAATAGTATAACATCAAATAGAAGAGTATAAAGAACCATGCTGGTGTATAGAGATAGACATTAAAGTAGGTAATAGGTAAGAGGACGATAGATTACAATATTAATAATCCGTAATAACTTTTTTTTTCACTTATTAAGAGTAATTTTGCATAAACGTTGATGATCATTTAGTAGACTTTTTTTCTCTTTAATACAATATTTTGAGCACATTCCTCAGGTGTATAACCACGCTACACTTTCTTCATCGAGTTGTACCAATATATTCCACAACTTATTAAACTCCACCAGTACTAAATTAATTAACGATTATCAAGAGCTTTGTCAACGTACGAGCCATGGCGTGCATTGAACATTCTGTAGGAAATATATTGCGCGAAATTTGCTTAAACAAGAGAATAAGTACGGTACACTGAAAGGTAGGTATAGCGTTTGCTGCAGCAACAACGTCTAGCGTCACGTATGCTAGCCGTCGTCGATGCAGCAAACGTCATATCTGTCTTTCAGTGTACAATAATTATTGTATAATAATTATCCAAATAACGAATAAATTATCGGTAATAATGAAATTAACTTAACATATTAAAACGTTATTAACAATTCTGCAACTATGTGCTAGGAAACGATGATACGTCTACAAGTATTCGTTACCGAAAAGAGATATCTAACTTTTTTGTACATATTGCTCGATTGCTATGTGCTTTTTCATCCCTCCAATAGTAATTCCAATTGTTTCATGTGTGTGTGAATTTGTAATATGATTTACAACTGCGAATGCGGGGACAGTAAACGTTTTAATCATCAATACAGTGTCAATATATTAGTACAGTAATATAGTAAAGGGTAGTCATCTATAAAATAGAAACAAGCACGAAATTATTAATCACGATTAATGTCTTTTGTCAGCTTGGTATGGGATTTCGAAAAATAATTATAAAATAAATATTTTAACAAATTAAATATAGGAGGTCAGCACGTGTCTAGACGTGTCGTGACATCAACTTAAACAGGAGTAATATAATAATAACAGAACGGTAATTTTCGATACAAATAAACTGCTCATACAATAAAATGTAAAATATGAAACAACAAAACTCTGTTTAATAATTGTCGATGAGTGCAAAATGCTCCATTTGCACAGCCATTAAGTTAAGTGTTAGTTGGTAACTTCAAGTTAATCGTCTAATCACATACACGTACAAGAGCATAAAAAACAAAAATGATATCGTATTTGTCGATGATTAGTTCAGATCCATTCACTCGATGTCATCGCTATTCGATTTATGGCAGTACAATATCGGTACAACTCACTAGTTGATGGCACGGGTCCGCCTATGTACAAATATGTAATACCATATACCACATATCATTTAAATACATCACATAGTTATCATTTTGTTATATATATATTCTTCATATAGATATATCATTTTTTTCTGTGACGTGGAGGGACTCGTTTGTACAATTCATGCATATCTTCGTTACTGTTTCATTGCTTCGTTTCATGCCTTTCCCACATTCTGAGTAAATAGTCTCCAGTACCATATTTTGTATTGCTACTGTTCTAAATCCAGAATATAGTTTGTCTTAAAATAAAAAAAAGTATACATCCAATATAAAATCCTCAACTACAGTTTTTATTTTATTACATTTTTAATAGATAATATTGAATTTACTTTAGAATTCCAGCAAATAACGCATAAAAAATTATTTAATTAAATTGTTGAAAAAACTTAGTGCTGCAATTATTAAATATCTTCTGGATTTGGTCAGCCAATACATATTACCACTTCTTTTAATTACTACCTATAATTTTTTTCCCTTGAAGCTCTAAGTCAGATTAAGAGTTAGATTACATACAATAATAATTATATTAGTAGAAACTTAGTTTCTGTAACAAGTGTATTGTCTTAAATGATATGTCTGCTAATTTTGTTGTATTCGACCTACGCACCGAGCCTGTGGTCGGAATCCATAACAATTTTATTCCTTAAATAAACTAACTTTAAGATTCGAAGTTCTAGAATCTTATAGTATAGTATATAGATTTCTAATACTACACTTTTTTGTACTGGAGGCCATTACTCAGCCGTTACAGAATTATTTAGTTTGGCTACAAAGGAGTATTTCCATGGGCTTAAAAATTATCACATTTATAAATACGATCTTATAACATGACGAATATATTGAAATAATTCAAATACGCACAAAGATTTTTTTATTATTATGAAAATATATAATAAAATTATTCTCTAGTGTTATATTCTTTTATTATAGGCCGGTAAATCTGTTAAGATGATTAAGAAATCAATTTTGAATCTTGAATAATATTTAAATAATAATCGGGAATATTAAGTTAGTGCCCTTGGTGGATACCCCCTTATATTAATCTCTTGTCTGTAAATAAATAGATAATGCAGATGTCGTGGCCGGAATATTTTATGTTTAGTTTGCATTACATTTTTGTAAATCGGGGAGAAGTTAATGAGACACACATAAAGATAGAATAAATATTAAAATACAGAGTTCTGAATATCTAATGTCTTACGAGAAGGTATTTCCGACAATTAGACTTTCATTTACAGTTATAATTTTTACTTTAAAATAAATGGAAGATTTAGAGCCATTTTTATTTTTATGAAGACTTGGCAGATTTTTTTTTTAATGTTCTCAGTCACTGCGTTTACTTAAGAAAAGTTTCAAAAGTTAAAGTGTACGTTGTGTGTGTGTGCGATTCGTTCAGTGGTAAAAGTTAATAAGAAGAAGAATGTTAACAATAACAATGTCCTCAAGATAGAATTAGAGCATCTACGATTGGCAATTCTCTTGAATAACAATTTAGAGTTTCAATATAAATGAAACTTGATATATAAATATATTTCAATCTTTATAAAATTTAGTACATTTATTATATTTGTCTTAATAAAATGCACGCTGTTTTTGTTCTAAATGTACTTAATGATTGTGTGAGAGATGTTCCTATATATATATATAAATACATGAACACAACTAAAGATTAACTTCAGGAATTGAAACAGCTAAGCGTGCCCAAAGATAAAAAAAAAATATGAATTAATCTCGATCGGAACATATTAATATTTTTTTGCAAAAGAATTAGAAATATATTTTTTAATGTTTATAGTTGTAAATTTTATTTGTTCTTAGTTTAATGTATATTTGATCAAATAAATGCGGTAACGTTAATTGAGGAAATTTTAGTTTAATGTACCATCAAAGTATATATCAGAGAAAAGTAAATTTTTTTTTGATTGCTTAAGGCACCTTACATATAGGAACATCATTTTAACAACTTTTGAACGGGAAATAAAAATTCATAGATTGTTGAAACATGCGACCAGTCATTGTTTTTACAAGAGTCTCGCCACGTAGCCTCTAGTAAGGTAGAAAATGAAGCCAAGTATATATATTTTTCTTTATATATATGTATATAGATCCCTCCTAAAACAACCTAAAACCTAGCCTACTTAATTTTTGCATAGAGTTCATTTTAATTATACATACAGACATTGACGGTATATATGTACAAACATGTACACATCTTATGTACATATAGCTATTTTAATGATCATTGAAGTTGAATATTATTTAATAAATGTACTCTATCCTCTGTATCCGTGTGTTAAGTGTGCGTATGTATAATATGTATGTATGGGCGTATGTATAATCATTTTACATTCAGTATCGGCGACGTGGAGAACGCCTCTGAAACTTGAACAACGTCCTTCCTAGAGAATTCTTTGCCTAAGCTAAAACGAGTTCTTTTCAATTACATCAATTTGTGTTTATACATATTTATATTTATATATATTTATATTCATATATCGTATATATTAAAATTTTTATTCAATTGTATACTATTAATCTACTAAGTAACAGAGGTAAAGAAATTAAGGAGTTTCAACAAATCTACGTACGTTTGATATAAGACCCACTTAGTTTCATCAAGTTTTAGATATGCTAATGATATTTAAACTAAATATAATTAGAGCGAACGTGCAACAAGTTGTATATTGCAATCCGGGATTTATTTACGAACTGTAGTTTATTTTATTATTTTATGAGTATTTAAACTAAATATTATAAATTTAATAAAAACATATTACTGTTAAATCAGTAATTTTTATGCAAATAAAATATTAATAATGTTTTATCACTTTAAACGATTACGAATTTATAAATTAAAACAAGTTAAAATTCTTTTTATTCAAATTTTAAATAATGCAGCTCCACGTAAATTGATCCCGATTGCAATTTAAAAGAAAAAAACAACCTAAAACTTTTTTTTTTATTCCGGAAGGGTAACAGGTAACAATAATGTCTTGTGGCACAATCTGGGAACATTTCACGTGCATAATAAATAGGTACACTGAAATCGCATTTAATCGTTAGAGCGCTTATTGTAGATGCACGTCAATCTCCTTCAGTTTTGTTGATTCAGCACTCATTATGGCGAAGTACGTTTTCGCACATTTACTTATCGAGTTGTGTTTGATTTTTCTAGGCCATATTAAACGATCGCGTTTACCTTTTGTCTTTAACAAAACGCAAAGCCTGTACGTTCGCTTTTTCTTTTCAATGACAGTGACCATTTTATTTCTCTTACACTGATGCCGGCATCTCGTCTTCCACACTAAGAAAGATATTTACGATCGGTACCCTGTCTCCTTGTTGAACAGAGCTTGAGTTATGATTGCATAATTAAATATCTTCTATCGTTGCGCCATTAAACCCTACGAGTTCTATCACTCTTCGTGCTTAGTTTTCATTAACGATAGATGTTGTCTTTTTCTTTTTTCCTGAACGGCCGACTACGATACATATTCCGCATAAGTCTTATAAATTAGTCCATCTGACTGGTTAAACCTACCAGTTACGTACTTTTGCCCAGTTTCGTATATGCAGGGGAGATATTCGAAACTATCTATTTTGGAAGTTCACTCACGTAATTTGCCGCATTGTGAGCAAAGGTCTCATAAAAAGATGCTCTCGCAATGCTATTTGATTGAGCAACGATTGCGATCGTTTGGAGCCTGACACAACGCGCGATCATATTACTTGCCTACAGTACCATTACAGCCTTCGTTAAGGTAGCTTAAGTTTAATTACTTGAATCCTGTCCTATGGGGGCCTCGTCGGATTATGGCATAAATGTGTTGTATTTTTAGCGCTGTTGTCATTGATACTCGCAGGCAGTTGTTGCTGATGATCTTGAGGTTGCGACGTAACATTGTCCGGCTGTTGTTGCGATTGGTTTTGCTGTAACGGCATTGGCTGCTGCAGCTGTTGAACTTTCGACGGCTGTTGCGTGGCTCGCTTAGATTCCTGACCCGTTGAATCGGGCAAGGGTATTGGCCTGTGGGATTTCATGTGTGCACTTCTGCTTTTCACTTTGTTGAAAACTCTGAAAAAAAGAAATAAAAATGAGACGTCAAGCAAACTATCACTCATTACAAAGTCAAATTGGATGAAATGTGGACGGTATTCAGCACTGCGAGATTTGTATGTTCTCGCTTGTAAAATTGTTACAAAATTCATATTAATATTTTACAGGAAGTAATATAGATGTAGAAACAGTTGAAATATAAGTTTATACATTCAAAAACATTTCCGCACAAGCGTGGATTATATCTTAATTCAGACACTCATAGTGTATAGTTTTTAGTAAGTTCACATATATTTAACACATAAGATGAGAAGTCAAAAATATCGACATAGCAACAGCAGTCTAACAAATCATGCTTGCGTTATGCATTTGAATTTAATTATATGTAACATACCATATAGCCAATTTATACATATATTTTTTTCGGTAAAGTCAAACATATAGAGAAATGTAATTGGTAAAATATAGGCAGCAAATTAAAATAATGGTAAAATATGAAAATGTGTGCCAGGCATATTAAAAAAAGATTAAATAACCAATTAAAATTGCCAATGGCAAAAAACTTATTTAAAATGTTACATTTTAATTGAATTCAGTGGTCAATTTGAAACACATATAAAATTAAATTAATATATCGTACAATAAAATAGTTGTCATATTTATTAAAAAAAAAATTAAATTTTTTTTAGTAAAATCGTGATGTTTATGAATGGCGTTTGTACAGTTTCCAAAAATGTGTTATTATGTATTTTATCATAACGAGAAAGAACTCAGTTTTATTACATAAATTATTTAGTTTATTTAATTTTTTTTATATTCAGAAATGTAATTGTTTAACAGCATCCTGTTTACGTGTACATAAAGTCGAAGTATGTAACTTTACTTCTCCAACACCTGTATTTTGCTGTTGCATTGACTTAAAAATAATTTATATTTTTATTGTTACGAGTTACTTAGACGAAAGTCATTTACATGTGGCATATGTATGGAATTCTGTAACTATATGGCTACCATCAGTTTACTATTCGGCTTTAGATCATATGCAGAAAGGCAGTCTGTCCTTCTACAAGGATATCTATGCAAGATGCGCCAATACTTGCCGTTAGAGCTCCGCCGTCAATTATTGGAAATGGATAATTTAGATTAGAGATTGGAGACTTACTTCCCGCAAATCTTGCAGGGGTAGTGAAGTGGGGTGGGCGCGGGTAGTTGTTGCTCAGAACTAGTGTGAGTTTGTGAGTTGGTGTTGACTGTGGCGTGGCCGGTATTGCCGATTTGGGCGGTTTGGGTGCTTCCGGCCATCGTTACTGTTACACTTCCGCTAAAGCTCTGACAACACAAAGAAAACACAAAGCCAAAATAAACAACACAAACAAACGACAACGGCGACGACAGATAAATAACGCAACAGTCACACAACGCACAACGTCCTCGATTTTCTTGAAATAAAGCGTGAGAAAACGACGGATCAGCAGTCAATCTCATGCGACACTTAAATCTTAACGCGTATATATGCGTATAAGATATTTTAGACACACCGAGTACGCGAAATTGTCAAATAAAATTATTAATCAATATTATACTAATATATTTTATAAGAATCAATATTATTTTTTTATTTAAAAAAATATAATTGAGGTGTAATATATATAAAAAATTTCTTCGTACTCGGTGTCCATAAAGAAATAGGATATGCGGTGAGCAGCAAACATAGAAATAACTTATGTGGATGTATATTTTCTTCTCTGAATCAGCTGTATTCACATATTTCGTAATATGCTATATTACATCAGCGATGTGTATGATTAAAATATTTTGATTAATTTTAAAGTTAATTAAAAACTTTAAAAAGCCATAATTATGAATTAATATGTGATTATCGTGTAAATGTAAGAGCACAACGGTTCATGAGTTGTTTATATAATGTGAAATTTTGTTACTTACATCTGTGCAGTCGTATGCAAATAACCTCAGCTCTCCTTCGCTGGTAGTTAGAGTTGCCGAATTTTCTCTTTCGTTTGTTTGTAACTAAATCGACAGAAAGAAGTTTTATACTCATATTTACACACGTTTACGTAATTTTAACATGGCATTATTAAAACAAAAGCCATTCGATTACGCCTAAGCTTACCAGTGTACGGTGAAGAATTGATTTGTCTTCACCAAAGTCCATTTCCGTCACGGACGCAATAGCGTCGCGTAGCTCTTTGGTATCTTTGCTGTCTTTCATTTCGCTTTTAATCTTCGCTTTTCCGTGACAAATACGCAGCCTCTTGTACTCTTCAGGACAAAGTCTTTTCCAAAGATAGTAGAACTGCACGCACTGCTTTGCGGTCTTCACGCCGACATCCCGCGAAATAGCGGAAAAGTCTTTGTTGTACTTGAGCAGCCCTTGATAGAATACGTCCATTTCATGTGACGTCCATCTATCGGACTCATGGCACTCGTAGCTGAGCAGAGGATGCTCCATTGGTAGCGTAGGTGTTGGTCGCATTAGTTTCATCATTGCTTCCTGAAATATAAGATAAATGTGATAAGTATCGTCGTCAATAATAGCAATTATATTGAAGAAATATAATTAATAAAAAAATGTTTAAGCGATTTCAAAATATTTACGTAAATTCTAATTTAAAGAGATATCTTACGTGAATGTTCCCTTTGCACATATGCAACAGATGAAGGGCGTATTCCTTGTTTCTACCACCGCCCGGTACCGCGGCGCAACAGGCGAACTGCAGGTACATTTCCACTGCAAGTAACCGTTGTTTGTTACATTACATTTTGTTTCGCACATTTTTTTAAGCGTACATTTTTTTAAAGCGTACATTTGAAAAAAAGAAACCTACATTCGGTGTTTGTGAGCACGTTGTTTATGCCAGGATCCCACAAAAGATGGTCGGCTTCGGGTCCGTCGTTTCCTCTGTCTCCGTCATATTCCACTGGAGGTATCGTAGCTTGATACCTCGTGCCGATGTTGATCCTCGGCGGTGGACCGTCGTTCCCTTGAGAATCGTCGGAGCTAAAGTCCGAGTCTCTTTCGTGTTGATGAAGTCTTGCATACAGCCCCGGACCGGGGCGGGATGGATCTAGAATCGGCGGCGGAGTGTAACTGCTGTCCCAGTGGCGGTCACAAGCCTTCCGTAACCGCGATGGATAAGAGTGCGAACTATTAACGTACTGGCCATCCATGCGCGGCCTTTTTCGACAGTGCCGCACGGGACTGTTGGCGGGTAAGCTGCCAGGACTAAGAAATACATCTTCGTCTAATAGCTCTTGCTTAATCTGTTCAATGGGTATCGGTAAATTTCCGGTGGCCGTTTTGTGTCTCAGGACATTATTTTTCGTTGCGTGGTTAGTTTGGACGAAAAACTTAGCTGGATTAACGATTTGCTGTTGATTATATTGTCCCGTGTTGCATTGCTGTTGATTTGTTTGTACGTTCAAACCGAGATTTACGGTTACAGGTTCGATTTTTGGCGTCGCTAAACGGATCTCCTTCTTGAATGTTAACGCGGGACTGAGCGAGCCCGCTTGCACAAACACATTTGCCTTCTGCAATCCCGCCGTTTGTATTAGCTTGAATTCGCCGTTGTTATCGACGACAATGCCAGCTAGGCTGCCATTTCCGAGACCAAAGTCCATCAGGTTTTGACTTGTAATTAGTTTGTACGATTGAAATTCGAAACGTCTACGGCCGGAAGCGGAGAAGTCCTTCGAGGTCGAAGAGAGGAGAGGATCTTCCGAGTTCGGCATCATCTGATTTTGAAGTGCGTGATGCGGCGACACGGGAAAGCTCGTGCCAGTAAAGGTGACCGGTCCCGGCGACGAGACGGAGGACGGTGGCAACGGCGACGGCGCCGACGTCGCTGACAACGGGCTTGGCAGTGGCGAGTGTGGGTTTGGCGAACCGGACCCGTAGAGGTCTGCGTCCGCCTCGGGTTCACCCGGTAGCACCTCGTTCAGCGCCTCTTCCACGGCTGCGGCGGATGACATCGTAGTGGTATAGAACGCTGCCGAGAGCGGCGAGGACATGTGTCTCACGCTCTCCGGATCCTCCTGAGGACTCAGCAAAGGTAGGCTTCCGGTGAGGAGGCCTTCCTGGCTGGCCGGTGGTGTCGGGTACGTGAAGCTCGGGCTGTCATGTCGAGTTAAAGGCGACGGCAGAGGTGACTGAGTTGGTAACGTATGCGGACTTTCCGTGTACTGTGTAGCATAAGTACTAAATTCGGCCAGAGAATCGGGCAATGGCGAGTTTACTAGCGCTTGAAGATCTGGATTGACCGTATGCTGCGAAGAATATCGGTCTTCTAGTGTGATATCTTGTAGCTGTTCGGTAGATTGCTCTTGCAACAGATTAGCCGTCTGAAACTGTGTTACAAGTGTGATAAAAAAATTAATTTATTTACTACATTTTTCAGTGTTATTTCGCAGTAAAAGTTATTAAAATTATAATTTTTTTAATTTTTCTCTGAGAGAAAAAAATTACAATTTATAAGGAGCTAATTCTTTGTGCATTAAATTAAATTTATATTAATTTTATTCACCTGAATCGAGTCCAAGTGAGTAGCATGCAGGAGAACGCTATCAGGAACCGTTGTGACTTGTTGAAAAACTTCGTCCTGTAGGCTTGGACTAAAATAACCGCCATCCTCGGCGTATCCTGTCATCGTGAAATTTTCCGTTACCGGAGCCTGCGTCTGTGGGTGTTGATTATTCGGCTGTTGGTTGGTCGTTGCTGATTGCACGGGCTGCTGATAAGTCAATTGTAATCTTTGTCCTGGATCGGAAGTTGTTCTCTTCACAGCCACTTTCGCACCCTGCAAATTATTAATTAGTAACGTTCACATTGGCATAGTTTTCGAAATAAATGCAACTGCTTATTAATCGATAAAAAACTTCGAAAATATAATTCAAATATTATCGCGGCTAAGTAATAAAAAAAAAAAATAAAAAAATAAAAAAAAACAGTGCGGTGTCTTACCTTTAAGATCATGTCGGCAAGAGCTTGCGCTTGAGCTTGAGTCTTTGCTTCTTGTAATTGTTTCTGTACGGTCGCGTGTCCACCCACGGTGATGTTAGGTTGCCGGAAGTGTTCGCCATCGGAAAATCGACGTACCTTTTCGCCTGCTGCTAACGGTGGCGGAGCTGGTACCGCAAAATTCGTTTTGACAGCAATTTGCGAAATAGCATCGGCTTGCGTGGTAAAGACAGTAGCATTCGGACGAGGCTGATTACTATTTGCATCCACTGCTGAAATATAGGGGGTATTTTGTATTGACTTAATTTTGGTGGCATTTAATTGCAAAATTTTGTTTCTTTAAAAAAAAAAATGATTGTCATTTCTTTAAATATAATTTTATACAAATATTCGGTTAATCATAATTTATTTCTCAATTAAGGATCGAATAGATTAGACATAGAATACTCAAATAGCGGAGCTGTATACGTATCAAAGAATAATTTTGTTTGATAAATAACGATATCGCGTACGCGAATAATGGTGGCAAATATACGGTATTTATACATATAGTTTGCTTTCGTGTTTTAGGTCGAGAATAAACGCCAGGCGTAAGAGGTGTCTCCGAGGACTTGGTGTTTGCAGTCGCGGAAGATGGATTGGTGAGTAAGATATTTTCCCCTTTTGCTAAGAACGGCATGGTGCGCCTCGTTTTTTCGAGTGGAATAAACAGAGATACGGCGTAGACGAGCGGAAAGCGGAAGAAAGCGAGCCTGTTCGTATGCGTAAACGGAAGTATAGGACGTTTGGAATAAAAAGGAATTTCTGTCGCTTTTTTTTTTTTTTTTTCTGGTTCACCCTTCGCTCGACAATAGCAGCCGCGAATTGGCGTTCCCTTTCAGCTGTACGTCAGCAGTTTTTGTTTTCCTTTCACGTACATATAATTGAAGAGAGGAAAAGGAAATAAAAGAGAGGGATTGGCAGAAGCAACAACATACGTCGCGCGGCGCAATAAAAATTTTTCGGTACGTTGTATCTCTAAAAATAACAATATTTAAATTTCAAAAAAGCGTGCGTGCTAGGACGTCACGGCGTATCCTGAGAACGGCGAGTTTGCTGGAATAACTACATTTAAATTTCAAAAAGCGCTCATGCCGTTCTGGTTATAATGTATTCCGTAGTACGACGGACTGACTCAATTTTTACGAAAGCGCACGGATGACAGAGTATTATAACCGAGCGGACATGAAATACATTCGACCGACGTGCCTTCGTTGAGGATGTGGAAAAAAAAAAATATTCGTGAGCTTTTTCGATCATAATCACTGATCAGAAATATCCGGCGAGTTATAAAAATCCGTGGCCCTTTCCCATTCGAATGAGAAAGGACAAACGTGGCAATTAACCAAAGTATTATGAGAGATTATTACTCTTCCAATGGATTCACTTTTCGATTTCGAGAAAAAAAAAAAAAAATCAGCCTTATAACGATTTCCGAATGCAATGAAGGAGAAAACGAATGTATTTCATTGTCACATATGCAGTTATGTTTTAATTTACTTGAAGACCATGAGGAATTAATGAAATATTTTGCCACTTATTTAAACCAAAGTGAAAAAGATCCGCAATTCTTCACTTCGCACTTGGTGCTTTACCGCCCGCCGCAATAAATATTCCACCGCCGCTGAAATCGCGGTGTACTGAAAAATATATTTTATAGCGTGCACACAATCGTTCATGGTAGCCGTACAACTCGACGGAAATAAATGCGTGCATATCCCGGTCGCCGCGGGGGAACGAAAGGAGGAAATGGGATTCGCCGAGTGTACAGCTGTATCGCGACGAAACTTTTCCACGACGGTTTCATGAATATCTGGCTTCGAGCCGGCTCTTTTCGTATTACTTTTTTTTTTCGGCCATTATACCGCAGCATCGCAGTCCATATCTTATAGTTTTATCGGCGGTACAATTAGTGGCTTCAGACGATTTCTTGTAGCAAGTCCTATGAATTTTTTTTTACGTGATCGATGCTGCAATAAATATGCCCCTTCGTAAATTTACGAAAGAATATTTCTCCGTTTTGTTTCGCGTAGCAACACGAATTTTAAAAGTAAAAAATCTTGCAAGATAGATTATCTCGTTTACAAAATATAGAGCATCGCCGCTCCGGCTTGTAAAAAATAAAAGGGTCCGCCCGAATTTATCGATCATCGTACGAAAAACACGTGAGATGTGTATTTGCATAAACCGCAAATTCCGTGACGTACGTGTGACAACGTAACGGCGCACACTGGCGCGAAACCGTGTGATATTTTTACAAATTGCCAATCATCGATCGCGGTGAGGCAAATTGCTTCCAACGAGGCACTCGCGCGGGCCTGTCTCCGGCCTGTCCTATCCGCACTTCAAATGGAAATTGTTGTGGTCGATGCAACAGCAGCGCCCGCGACGAAAAAGCCGATAGAACGAAAGCGAAGATTCGTTTGCGTTGATAATTCACATTTCGTGTCGCGATTTTTCATATTGGCACACGTATATTAAAAACCCACCTACATTTAATTAATTCGAACGAGATTTTTGCGTTTTAAATGTTAAGCTACCTCAATATAAAAATTTTTTTATTATTCAATTTTATTCGCACGTTTAACAAGAAAACAAATATTGAAAAAAAAAAAAAAATATATATATATATATTGAAAAAATAGAATTTAATTTATAATATAGAGAATACTCTTATTGTTGGCATGTACCTGCGAAAAACTAAATTGGGCTATCGAAAAACAATCGTCGTGGAATGTCACAGGTCTAATTACTTGTTTGATTTATCGTGTGATTGTTATCAGATACCCCACGCGTTCTTTGGTACACGGGAAACGTTCGATAGATATTTTGCTGGGCGACCAGTACGACCGAGCGCGTTCCTATCGACGTTTCGCTTTCTCTCTCTCTCGCCAACCCTTTGTCAAAAATGTGCGCCAACGCCGCCGCACCACCGACAACCAAATAACGGTGCAACGCGCATTCCCGATGCATCGTCAGCGGCACATCGCGCCAGCAAATTATTTATCGATCGATCTTGTTGTGCGGCCACTTTCGAGGCTTTCAAAAAATAATGGCCGGCCACCGGTGGCCTGGCTAAATGACTGTCAACAATTCCCGGCGTGCCGATGGAAACGACGTTGTGTGTAGACAGCGGTTCCTATTGTGCGCTGATTAATAACCGCGTGCAATCGAATATTCATAGAATTTCCGAGTCCATCATGCAGCAGAATTCGAAAAGGAGCTTGCCCGTTACCGCCCGGTCGTATTACGTCGCGTCCAATAATCGATCTATACTACTTGATGCCGTACGCCGTATTTCGCGTATTCCTTCACGTACGAACGAACGATTCCTAATTAAATGGCAAAAGTTCCACGCTGGTCGGAGGAGGAATAATCTCGTCGAAAAACAAACCCAGATTTACACAGGGAGCACCGTGCTGCATAATTTTACCTACTCCGCATAAATTATGGAAAGTGTAATATATTACTCGAACAGGAACGTTCATTGTTATAGCGATGTACATTTCGCGTGAATTTTTCACTACCTTGCGGATTCCCGGCGGCAAATTAAAAAATTACTCCGCGATAACGATAAGAGCATTAATTGCGGATTTCGATATTGATATTCTACTCGGAATCACTTGTAGGCTATCGGCGTTTAAGAGTTAACGATCATACGTTTGCGTCGCGAGGGCGAGCGAGCCCCGGCGATTATTTTGCGCTTACTTCTCGGGTTTACAGTCGTAGAGAAGAGCGCCGCGGAAGGCGTCGAGTCAGATTCCTCGCCGTTCTTGGCAGATGCCGAGGCGAAATCGCGCATAAATCGCTAACGACGCGCACTTTGTTACAAAAGCGTGGGCCTGGTGCCCGCCGGCCTGTTCTACTACTGCCGCCCGGCTTGATTTATCGCGCCAACGTGGACAATGCGAGAAATATTCTGGCGTGTTCGCTTCGTAAATCACGGTTCTTCGGCAGTCCATACACCGTACCCCCATAGAGAGGAGGCACATCCCCTACCCTCCCCCTCGCGCGAAATATCACGGGGGCGGCCCTCCCCGTCCTGGCAAATGTATATGTGCGCGCGTGAGGTAGAAACGAGATGAACAGGAGGACGAGACGCGAACGGGAGATACACAGTCGAATCGGGATGCAAGGCCGTAAATCACACCGGAATCGCATTCGTGGATTCTGTGTTCTCAGCATTGCTCGTCGTAACACGGCATTAATTCTTTTTTTCCCCCTTCGCGGTTATGACACGTGTATACCTTCGGGATTTTTAACGGAACAATGACGTTATCGTGGCCGCCGCGCTTGTCTCGACCATATTGCGTCGAACAATGTATCGTCAACGTGAAAACGAACGAGAATAACGACTTGTCTGCAGAATTATCCCACTTACTTGTTCTTTTCTGTATAATCTTCTCTTCGATGAGTGCTCTCACGCTGACGGACGCCGTCTGCAAGGGAGCCGTGACTACTTCTTTCTTCTCGCTTTTCTTGTTCTCCGCGTCCTGTAACGTGACAGAGAAAAATACGTCGTTCAATTAAATCGAATACACAGTTTTATCGTGATAGAAATCGAATACTAATAAATGCCGTAAATTTCTTCGCGCTTCGTCGCGGAATATTTCGCAGGCGCGCCCGTTATTAACTGATCGCAGTCGAATGTAATAAAGCCGGATCTTACAGGCCGTGTGTGGCGGTGGGATTTCGCTCGGGCTCATCTAGGACTCGTAGTTTAGCCAGAATCCTCGTTGAACCAGGCCACGAAGGACTCGTGACGGGAGAATCTGGATTAGAAGCTCAAATCACGGGCAAATTGACGCGCGGGATACTAAGGGGGAAACGTAGGGAGACTACAATGGTGAATAGGAGAAGCAGGAGGGCGGGGAGGAGCCGGAGATGCACGCTAATCACTGAGCAAGGCTAATTGAGGCGCCCGTTGGATTATATCGTAATGGAATCTCCGGCGTGTGCAATTCAACATCCTGTAATACACCGGCGCTAAGGAAGGCGCTCTAGCTACTTTCTTAGCGCCTCACGACGATTCGAATCGACGAGCTTCGATCCCGACGTCGCGAACGTCGAAATATACGGAGCGTTGAGAAAACGTATGCGTTGTAATAAATTACCATTGCTTAAAGTTCCGCGCATCGGATGCAAGTGGATCTCGCGCGTCTCGCCCTCAAGACGGATCGTTGTCTCCCCAAATATTTATCTACCAATCTCCGTTTATAATTAGCATACTAATACCGCACGCGCTTTCCGCCACCCTCGGTGACCGGCGTCGATGATATACCTCTGCGGATGCATACGTCATTATCGTCATCTTCATCGGGTGCCTTAATGGGAACGGAGGGCGCGCGGTCCTCAATTTCCTATCTCCTACTTTGATACGTATGTAACGTCGCACACTTACGCACCCGCGGTCGCGTATATATCACGCCTCCCACGAAATTGAACTCTGTCTTTGACGGGGCGTACATCGTTCCGCTCGCTTCATGAATATTGATCGGCGGGCCGTTAATACGCGGAATTGATTGCGGGACGTCCGCCGCGCCGCGCCGCGCCGATCCCGAACTCATCAATTCGATCTGTGTCGATTCCAGCTACTGGAATTATCTCCAGCGGCCGCGCCATTGTCCGTGATTAGACCGAGTCCTCCGGCGGTGCTTCTTTTTGCGAATTATTTTTGCACCCCGCGAAAAGAGTGTACAATCGCGGACAGAGATTTATTTAGCTCCATCAAGCGCGGTCTCCCTGATTTATCGATTTAATTTAATTCCGAATTATTTTTACGCTTCTATAAAACTGTCTCGTTACGGCAGCGAAAAAAAGACGCACCCGTCGACCCTGCGTTCTTATCCCGTCCGATCAATGTATCTATCAGTATTTTATTTCACGACCGCGTGGAAATAATGCGATTCAAGAAAGAAGCGTGTAGACCGCGTCTCGGAGTGCGATTACAAAGAAGCGATTAATAAACGATGCCGCCGGAATCCCGCGCGGCCGTTTCCGATATTTCTTGTTCTTATCTTGGCCACGTGGGGCATCGATCAATCGACAATCCATGGCTCGCTTACGTTTGCCAACAATTCCTACCTCCGGACGATCAATCGTGCCGCACGTCAACTACTTACAGAAAATAAATCTGAAACGCGTCGGCGCAGATTTATTGCTGACGATTTATCGCTCCGAAAAATCATTCGTCACGCGACGGTACAATGTAATGAAAAACTGCCATCGCGAGGGGGCGGCAGCCCGCGTGCATCGTATGCGGGTAATTCTTCCGAAAATACAACGAATTACACGGTGAATTCGATCTGGAGCTCGCGACTGTACATCCATCTGCGGGCTCGCGAATCCCCGCGAAAGAGAGACGCGTCCCCGCGGAGATTAACAGCAGCTGCCACTTAACGAACCCAACCGTGGTTGCTAACTCCTCTCGTCGCAGCCACGCGCCCTAAACAACGGCTAACGCGGTTACGTTGCGAACAAAAATTTCGCCTAAAATTCGACGAGCTTTTCCCGTAGCTTTCGCTCCCCCGCCGCGTTCTCCCTACCGCCACGTGCATTAATCTGGCTATGTATATCCGCGAATGCAAAGGGCCATCGAAACTTTTCAATAATTCCGCGTGACCGGGCAAAAAGCACGGGAAGTTCGGCCGCTGGCTGCCGGATAGAGCTTTCCGCAGCAGCGTGGCGCCCGCTGGTCGCGCCGGTCGAGCGCTGGACCGACGGATCCGCGGTGGAAAGCTGAGGGGAATCGGTGAAACGAGGGGGAACTCGAAGAGGGTGGACGTAGGGCAGGAGGCAAAGGCGTATCGCGGTGAAAACTCGGGTGCTCGAAACGAGAGCAGCGCCGTTGAAAACCCCGACTGTAACCAGTCAGATTCAATCTGCATAATGGAGAAAGCTCGAGACAATGTTTGCACGGCGGCTCTCCGCGCGTGCTGCGTTTTCCTCCCGCTTTTCCCTCCACTCCCTGTCTCGGTTGAATCGTATCTTTCTTTCCTCTCTCCCTTCCGTGCCCGACACCAGCGGGCTTACTGCGGATTGGTTCGGGGTTCGGGTGGAACCAAAGAGCTTGTTAATGGGTTCATTTGGATTCGATCATCGCCTTACCTTTCCCATCCGCCGACGGTACGTCTCCCTCGCTCGTCCGCGTTTTATCTCGTCTTCGCTGATTTACTCGTCCTCGCGCCCGCCTCGTTCCAATCTTTACTCTATCGAATCGTTACCGAGCGGTCTTCTCATCTACCATCGCTTACGTAGGAGCGAGCGAAGTAAGGAGAGGTGGGACGAGACATCAGGTGCGAGGTTAGGCGGTCGTTAAAAACGTTGATTGGAAAATTAATTCGACGTATTTGTCAGGATTGCAGATACGTAAATGATAAAGAGGAAGCGGTTTTGAAATCCGACGGAGACAAACGTGAAAACGTTAGGTGCACGAAAATTAGTTATAATTAATGTTTACGTAAAATAAGAGGTTTTTTTTTTGGCGTTGAGAAAAACAAAATGGCGTTGAGAAAAACAAAATTTTTGGATCCAATTTATATCCGAATTTCTTTCTTTTCTTAGAACTTTTCCGGCTTCCGTATTTTTGCAATCGCGATACGATAAAGTCGCCTCATAAATTGGAAAAAGGAGTCCCGATTTATACGCGGTCGATTCAATATGTCGATTATAATTCTTCCCGGCTTTTTAATGCCGGCTGCCAGATCGGTTTATTTCCGCCCGTTCCTCAGTACCGATTACGTCATCGTCTTTCAATTGCGGCATAAAGAACATCTCCCAGTCCGCCATTCACTCTCGCCCTCTCCTCCGCCTGCAATCCGGAAGGGAGAAACTTTTGTCCGACGAGTTTTTCAGCACTTTTCTAAACGACGTGGCCTTCGTTAAGACATTTTTAATCAGCGGCAGAAGAGCCTCGAACAGACGGAAGCGGCGAAAGGGGGAAAAAAGGGGCTTCCGCGGAATCGCTGATCTTTCTATTTCAACGGCTGCAACAACCTTCCATCCCCTGACCTTATTAAAAGCACCGTGCTTTGTCTACTGTTCCTTTTTCGTCTAGGAACAGAAGAGAAGATGAGGAAAAGTGGTCGCGAAGAGGGAGGGAAAAGTGTCCTGAAGTCGGATTTCCGGGTCGACTTCCGCGGTCTCTTATATCACTTTTTGCCCTCCTTTTCTTTTTTTTTTTTCTTTCTTTTGCACCTTCGCCGTTGCGATTATCACCTTGAAGATGCATTCTCGAGTATCGCGTTTCTCGCGGCGCCGAGCCGAGACGGCGGCGGCTTAATGAGATTTTCATAGAAACGCCGGTTGATTATTCGGATGCGACGCGCACTCGCGCGAATTCGCGCGATTGCGAATTCATATGGTGATGCAACTCGTCGGTGCGGTATAACTTTGGCGGAAACCGCGCGCGCGGAGATTTTCCCGAATATTAAAGTTTTCGCGCCGAAAATGAAGTTCAGACGACGCGCGGTCGGGCGGATGCAAATGAAATCAGCCGACGCAAGATGAGAGTTCCTTTATCCCGTAGGAATAGCTGGGAGAGGTCGGAGGGAAGTGCCGGGCTACAAGGTACGAGCTCGCGTTTTTATATAATTGTAATGAAATCGCTACCTCTTTTGAAATAAAATAGGATGTAAAAAAATTTAGAATAGGTACGAGTAAAGCGTTCACATAGGATGAATTGTATATGAACACAAATCGTTAGAAGACTTTAAAGCGGCAAGCTCGTTTTTTATTGAGCCTTTAGCTTCATTCGCATAAATACGTGAACAAACTCTTCTTTAAATGTTGGATATTTACCTTTTTGAAGTAACCGCCGTGGAGTCGCATGTGACCATTAAGGGCTGGTATGTTTTTAAATTTTCGATGGCACAGATTGCACTCCACCGGTTTCGGTTCCGCTTGGGACTTGTTGGAAGTCGCGACCGTGCCGGGAGAAGACGTATTTCCGGGAGACGGGCTACCTTTCCCTACGTTTCCGTTTCCCGGTGAGCCGACCTGCTGCTGCTGCTGCTGCTGTTGCTGCTGCTGCTGCTGAGCTTGCTGCTGCGCTTGCTGTTGTTGCTGCTGCAAGCAAAGAAATAAATCCCCTTTTAATATATAACAGTCGCGAAAAAACGTTTAATTATTCATAATAACAGAGTGTCTGGAAAATCTTTCCGTTCTGCGCATTAAAATTAAAAAAAAAAAAAAAAAAATTATTCATATTTAATACATCATTTGAAGCAATCTCGTTTTTTATATTTATATACGGGAATTTACATCGTAATTACTTGATATTAAATAATAAATTATTTAAAGGGATGCAACAGATGTCGCATATAATTGCTGATTGCGCTCAATCACGTATTTTTACGGGCGAGGCAAAAGCGTTTATAAAATATTCGCAACGTAATGATCTCATTATTTCCGATGGTGGCGTATAACGAGTAAAGACCAGAATAAACGTAAGACCGAGAATAATTGAACAAAGGGAGAATTTCCTTCGCGGTAGCTTCTTCTTTTATGGCGCGCCCTACATCTGGCTTAATGTCCTCCTTTTAAAATCGCAAAAGATTTTCAGCGGCAACGCACGAGGGCTTTCCGCCGTCTCCATTTCGCTCTTGTCAAGGACCGCCTCGCGTTTTGAGAGGGACGAAATTCCACCTGAGGGGAGAGGAAAGGAGAGGGGGGGAGGGGAGGGGGAACGATAGTGTAGCACGCGTAACGCTAATGCGACTACGTAGCACGCGAAAGTTGCCGTTCTCTGCCCGCCGGTTAAGCCCTCTCGAGGGCCGAGAACCGTACCTCTTCCACCTCCTTCGGTGCCTTGTACAAACTCCGCAACTTCGTAAACGCGTAAGAGGGAATGGAGATGGGAGAATTGCTAACTACAGATCGGAGAACGTTGCACGCCCGCTGCACAATTTGCATCGCTTCAAGGCGATACGACGATCGTCCGGGGACGCGAGATACGGCGCGCGAGATGCCCGACTTCTGTATTATAACATATTATAACTTCGCTTTTGTGTTTTAGAGCTAGACGCGATCTTAGCACTCTCTCTCATCGCGACATTGTGCGCGATGCTCTCCGCACCAACGAGAATACGCCGATTTCGAGGAACAATGAGACGCGCTTCTTAATAGTTTCGCCTTCTGAGTATAATTACAATTCTGGATCAAGGATCCTGTTTTTGCAAATGCAGGCCTCGCAGGCCGTATACTTGGCCGGCGTCTGATTTTTTTTTATTCTCGAGTCCCTAGGCGGAAAGACGATTATATTTACGAGCCTTAGAAATTCCAAACGGCATCGCGCGCGATGCATATTCTTTTTTCCGTCTTCGTATCGCTCGCTAGAAACGCCGCACGTTTCCCTTCGCGCGGGCTTACTTCCTCCGCGCCTCCTTTTGCGGCGTGCAAAACTCCTGTCGTATAAGTTCGAGAATTGCGAGAAGAGCGAAGTTACTTCCTTACTTCCTCTTCCATCAAGCCTCCCAGAATCGAGAATTCTAAGCTTAGTCGTAAGTACATATTCGATGCTGCCGCGAGGCACGTCTGGATAAGAGCTTTGGAAATTTAATAACTGTAAGTAGATCCAATACTCGATATCCTGCGGAAGGAATTTAAAAGGTCGTGCATTTAAAGTGCGGAAGTAATACAGCTAATATTTAAAACACGCTACGCGTTAGGCAGGCGATATTATGATTTTCCCTTGACGCCTCGCATTGGACATTAAAATCACATTCGTCGACACGTGTATTGGCCGGTCAATACGCGCGCTCTCGACATGTTTTTCTCCTTTTGATCTGCAAATGAAGCCACACGCAGTCAGACACGTGCACTGTACGTGAAAAGCATTCGGCAAAGCAAAAAAAAAAAAGAAAGAAAAAAAAGAAAAAAACAAGAAGTCATATATATGAGTGACTAGTCTTCGTATCTGACCCTCCTGCATTTCTCATCTCTCTTCGCTCAATAATAGCGGAACGTTAACGTCGGCCTTAACTACTCCTTCGTACTAAGAGTGATTTACCATCGCATTTGCTTCCTAAAGGAAGTCTTCTAACTCGAATCTACCGGCGCCATTAACAATTCAAAGATAGGTTTTACTTACTTGCGCTATTGAGTTATAATTCTAGAACTCAGCGCGGTCGATATTTTTTTTTTTTTTTTTTTACAAAGATGTACCCGCTTTTATACTACAGATATTTCTCTGGCGCGGAATTTTTTGCTGAAGGAAGTGAGAGAGAGAGAGAGAGAGACAGGGCTTTAGAAATTTTCATACAAAATTGTAAAATGCTTTATAGAGAGAAGCTTTTCATGTTTTTTAAAAACCTTTACAGCAAATATCGCGAGCCAAATATATGTCATTACTCAACAACCTTTTGTCACTTAGAGAAAAGGGAGCGTATTTCCGGCCAGTGAACAAACGCATTTTCGCGAAAGAAAAGACGACGGATGCAGAGGAAAACGCGAAAGAATAGCAGCGGGTATCTTTACAAAGGTAGATCACCTGTAGCATGAGCCGCGTAATTACATGAAAAAGAAACGCGAGCTTCGCGACGGTAATCAAAGGCTACCTTTCCTGCGGTCTTGACTTTTCATTGGCTCGTTTTTAGCGCAATATCGTTGATGGATCGCTCTGTTGTCCGGTCGAGAGAAAACGTCGAATTGCAAAAAAAAAAAAAAAAGCTTTTGACACGTGCAAAATGGGTATAGCTTTGTGGAAGAGAGCACCGGATGATCGACGTTGGAACGCAAATGCCGCGGGGGAAGAACGATCGACTCGCGAGCGAAATGCGTATTAGTTATTTAACAACTTTGATAGATTATACGCGTTATATCTGAAAAATTTTGCGTAAATAAATTCTGCAGCGTTATTAAATTTCTATTTTTCGTTCTTTTTTTTTTCTTTTTACTATTACGTTATTTAGTACTGTACTCAAAGCATACATTTATGCGTTGATGCATGATCTTCAAATTTTCGTACTACTCATTAATTCCGAGTTTGGAGTATTAAAAAGATTTGAACGCGTAATTATTGACGCTCAATACTTTGCTCAAATTTTTTTTTTTTTTTTTTCTTCTACGTTTATTGGCCAATTCACCATGGTTCTACGGTAATCGGAGCTCGCTCGAGGCGCCGTCGTACAGCCTCTGTGAGCGAGTTTAACTTAAAAGTAGGCTTTTTCACGGAAAGCAGCTCTGGCAAAATTGGTTTAATTCGCGCATCGACGAGCACGATTATGCTCCTCTCAAAGCAGCCGGTATTTCGCTCGTCATCCGTTCGAGGCATGCCGCTGATAGATCGCGAGATAGCTATTGATCCCCCGCACGTCGCCGGCGACCTACCATGTTCATCTTTCACGATACCTGGGCACTCGATCGTGGCGGATATCTCATCAATTTCTGCAAACAATCTTCGATCTCAACGAGATCCTGAATTTCGTTCGAAGCGCGAAGAGGAAATGCCTTCGTCTTGCGTTAAGACAACGCGTTCATTTACCGAGATACCCTTCGATAGCAAACAACATTCACGAGTAACTCGCGATAAAATCAAGAATGCATAGTCTAAAAATATTCTCCTCGTGCGAAATCAGAAAATCGTTGCGAGACAATATAATAGATAAATTTGCGATACAATGTGCGCAGATCAACGCAACAGTTTTTGCGATTTCGCTTAGTGCGTTGCCTCGATAGTTTAGCTGACGGAAATGCAATTGTCCCGAGAAGTGCAAGGAGCGTCATTCCTCCTCCTTCTTCCACCCCGACAGACATCGTAGCACGCCGGCAACGATTTAACCCGTTCAAGTACGACCGGAGTAAAATTACGGCTCGTTTCCGGGCCGGTGGTTCGCACAGCGAGCGGAAATTTCGCGACTCCGTCGTCTTCGA
The DNA here is from genome assembly GCF_019399895.1 of Cardiocondyla obscurior. Taxonomy (NCBI): domain Eukaryota; kingdom Metazoa; phylum Arthropoda; class Insecta; order Hymenoptera; family Formicidae; genus Cardiocondyla; species Cardiocondyla obscurior. The sequence goes on from NC_091866.1 coordinate 2,344,980, forward strand.
GAGCCGGTTTAGACTTTTGTGACTCGACGCGGGGGGAGGTCAGTGATAGAGAACTTATTTAATTAATTATGCGTATATTTTTTACCTTTCGTCGCGCGAGAGAAAGTAGTTTCGTATTTTAAATAAAGAACGACGTAACGCTGCATGCAGAAAGTGCTTTTACGCACGAGACCGAATGGGAACAATCTAAGTGCCGGTGAATTGCGCGAGAGGATCGTTACTAGCGGCTTGCTCCTTGAGCCAGTATCCTGGTTGGTCCTGGCATGTATGATTAAATTAGAACAATGCCGGCATAACTCGCCTAGCACGCTCATCCCCTTCCGCCATAGTCGGTCTCTGCAGCCTGCGAGAGGTTTACCATTTGCTAGTAGACGTTAGTAGTTTAGAAACTCGCTCTGTCCCTTTCTTTCTCTCCCTCTTCTCCCTTTACGGTTCCCTCGGTCTTTCTCGTTCTCCGTTTCTTCCTCCGTTTATCATCGCCGATTCGGTCCCTCCGCGCGCCTGTAATTACGCGGCAATCCGTAATTTTACGGCGTGCGTGCGCGCTTGTCAGAACGACAATGCGACTTCAGCCACATCGAGTTAATCGCTTTCGTACGGTCCGCTTCACGAGGAGATTGCGTTAACCCTTTCGCGCCTAATGGATTATATGTAGTAGACTCGCATAAGCGTTTGTTTTATCTCTACTAAAGAAAATACCAATGGCATTTTAATATTTTACGTAAATTTGCATTCAACGAAATTTCTTTTAAATAGAACTAACCAAGTAGCTCCGGAACATTTAAAAAAATCTCAGGAGATTGTAAATTGCGTGGTAATGGGAGAAAAATAAATCCTGAATTAAACCAAAAAGGAAAGGAAAACCTTACAACTTCCATTAAAATAATAAATTTTACCTCGGGACTTCCGCGGTATATTTGAGCATAGTTATCGCAGAAGGGAATAACGAAATAGCCTGATAAAATAAAGTACTACAATCCTTGCGGGGGAAAAAAACTTCATGCCCTAGTTCCGCGACATCCTGTCCAAACACGGCGAATTACAGTGGCCTTAAAATATCTTTTAATTGAACAAAATTGGGAGCGCTTCGTGGCGTTGCAGCAGAGATACAGACGGAAAAGCAAAGATAAATATTAGGTCTGAAACGAAACGAGAAAGACAGAGCAGTCCGAAAATGAAAATGGACATCCGTTCATTTGACGAATTTATCTCGTGTCCCATAGTGCCAATTACTCTAATGAAAGTGGTAATTTGTTGTAAAACCTTTCAAAATGCGTATACAACACGCGGGTCGCGAAAACACTGCTGTAATTTTATAATTTATATTTGTTTTATTCGCTTTCATCGCGAACAACAAAATGTTATCTGACAGTAATTTCTACGGATTATCTTTTTTTTTTATTTTTGCAATTTGTAGAATTTTATTTTCTATACAACTTTTTCGTGAATGTTAGGAATTAAAAGCTTTTTCCATTTTTACAAGAGAAATATATACAATATATATTAGATAGTCTCGTATAAAGTTTTCACATTAAAGCCCGACATATTTTTATTATTAATATATTAAAGACATGTCTGAATAAACGCTACTGAAACACTTTTCAAGACATTTTTTACATAAATAAAACTACGAGCACGCTTTTTGTATATATTCATCTTGTTCGATTAAAGAACTCTTTGGATGCACCCAGTTCAGACTGCTCTTGTGACTCTTAGCAAAATTACGGCGAGCACACAAAGCGAAGGAAGTTGCGATGGCGAAAGTATTTCATTTCTCGGATGGAAGTTTGCCTACTCCCTCTCCGCCTCCGGCGCAGAGGGATATTATCCTGGCGCGATCTATTAAAATTTTCGTTGGATTTTGTCAACCTCGGAGGCAACTCAGGAGACGAGATAAGAGGGAAGGGTCTTAGGCAATATGAAATTTGGCACAGCTGTCGCATCTCCGCGAAAATTCGTATTAATATCTCAGTCCTGTTCGACGTATTTGAAAGTCTATGAAACCGCACGTAACAAGGGAAAATAATAATTTTCAGACTGATTTTGCTGGTATAAGTAATTTTTAACTTCAAGAAATATAATAAAATTAAAATAAAAAATTTTAATTTTTTATTTTAAAAAACAAAAATAATTAATCACTTATTTTATTTTGAAACTAAACATTACAAACCGCGCGCGTTATTTACTCTTGCAAAAAAAAAAAAAAAAACTGTTTTACATTTAATTTACATTTAATAATTTTCGATTACGGCCCACGGATATACGTATTTTATTTTTAAACACGTCTCGTTTTTTTTAATATAATTTATATGTACGTTTATACGTTAATTATTATTATTTTTTCTTTTTTTCAAGTCTGATTACTTGAACAAGTTAATCTAATCGAGAAATACCGCGATGTATCCATTGGTTTCACTTTAGTAATACGTACAAGATAATATTCTAAGTAATATTCTAAGTAATATTCGAAAGAATATTTGCGTTATAAAACGTGTTAAAAAGCGTACATGTAGCCACTATAGGAGTCGAATGTACACAAACAAAGCTCGGGCGGTCGAGGTCTCGAGCGCTCGAGCTCTCCCTACCACGCCCGCGAGCTCTCCCCACCATGCCCCCCCGCATTCCACAGTCGCCCGACTCAGCCAGTCGAGCCAGGCGACACGTGGTAGGCGCACTATCCACGCACTTGCTGCCCCAAAAGGTAATTCTTATTAATAAATTAACGTATCAGCCGATACTAAATTACATCTACGAGGTTCTCCGATCACTGCTCTTCACTCGAAGACCATTTATAAAGTTGTTACTTCGCGCATATCGCGTATAAGTACTTTTAACTTCGCAGCTATGCTGCGTGTCGAATCTATCACCCTTATAGGCTTTGATTTAATACTTTAAAGTAATTTTCTTCACGGAAACGTAATCTTATCGCGATGGAGAGGCAGTAGAGTTTTAGAATATATTCTAACCGGTTGCTTTTTCTGTTTAGATAAACGCCTGGTCAAGACACCATCCATTCCTCGCCGATCACTGTAAAACGAACCGCGGAAGGTTCGTTGTCCCGTAGAAGGAAGGAAGGAAGATCAACCCCGAGATTTTAGACAACCTGAGAGGAGGAGGAGGCCTCGGACAGGCATCCTGCACCGGCGGAGCAACCCAGGAGTGAGTATCTTTTCTTCTCCAAGTGTAACATTTATTCCTGATTTTTTATTTTCGGGTTATTATATTTATCTTGATAATAATTAGTAAAATAATTGGAAAAAAATTAATAACAAATTTTCAAAAAGCTATTCTTGTAAAAATGTTATTTATAAAATAGATAATTATCATATTAAATATCTAATTGCAAAGATCGAATTAAAGACGCGTTAAAATAAATGTTTAATACTGTGAAGATTATTTTAGGCATAATTTTAATCAAAACTTTATATTTTTCTGTTGCAGTTGCTCCGCTGCGGTGTAAGTAGAGAAGTTCTTTTTTAATTCCAGTGGTTTCGAAAACTGCTGACGTACGCGTAAAAATATTTTTAAAAATTCGCGTAAATCGGGTGCTTAGGGCAATCCGCGTAAATTAAATAAATCATTTAAACGGGTATTTCGCGTAAATAAATTCGCGTGTAATATATAAATTTTGTAGTATTAGTTAGTAGCAGTAGTTGTAGAAATTGCTTGAATAAATTGTATTTATCACAAATAAATTAATTACACATTATTTTACTATGTCTTGTCGTTGCCGATGAATCGAAAAAACGAACCACGGTCGGGGTTCGTCGCGAATCTCGCATAAGTAATCGGACGATCGAAACATATATGAGTCTTAAAATCGGGAGTGCCGTTAGTATCGCGCGAATAATTTTGGTCAATTAATTAATAATTACCGCGCGCGTATTCGCGAGTGACTTTTAGATGATGTGACCAGTAGATCTGAGTGCTGAGAGGAGGAGCAGGTCCCGGATGGACATCGGGCATCGGCGGAGCAACTTTAAGGTGAGATTCATTTTTAATCGACCTCAGAACTTATTTAAAATTAATAGTTTCTTTTTTCACGGTTGATATTAACTTTAAAATCTCTACAATTTAATTTTATGTATTTATGTTGCAGAATCATCAAAACTACAACTCCGCTGCTGCGCATCAAACGGTGAGAAAGAATTCACATAACTGCAGTGCATGAAATTATAAGTAGATAGTATACCGAGTAAAATTATCTCGGTACCTGCGGCTTTTTTTGCGCTTGAAAAAATATATTATGAAGCGAGCTAAAAGCTTATTACGCTCGCTATATTATTAACCTATTCCCTTTGAATTTCGCCGCTGCAAGAAGTATGCGTGGAATTTTACTTCGACAAAATCAGTGAATAAGGATTGTTAGGAACGGAAAACGTATGAAAAGCGTGCCGTTATACGTCGTTGCTCGCGAGCAAATACGTAGCTACCAAAACCTCTATAATCATCGCGCTAGGTAGAAGGCTTTGAATTTTCGTCGACATCCATAAAACATAAAACTCGGCAAAAAAACACCGCGAACCTCATTTCTATCGATCTTGCCTATTTAATATTCACCAAACTAATATTTACTATCCCCGAAACAAACTACAAATGCGGACGTAATTACAGATAACGTTTTAGGAAAAAGAAATGCGAAAAGCACGATAATCTTTTTTCTAGATTTCAAAGAGCGGTCGGTATTAATGGAATTACTTGAATAAATTACAGAGAACTTTGTTTCTTTATTTCTAATCGATGAAAACTGTATCTCTTTTTCCTAAAGTCGAATAAAGTAAAACTTTTTCGCATTAAGTATTTAAAAAAAAAAAAAAATTCAACGAATCTTAAATTAGAAAGAATTTCTCGCCACTGTCCCTGTATAAAAAAAATAAACAAATTTATTTCGACGCAGTCGACAGAGAGACTTGTACATTTAAGAATTAAAGCTCGACAAATCACGCTCTACAATATTACATAAGTAATCGGTACGAGTCCCTACGCGACGTGGTGATGCGCGAAAAGGTGTTAGGAGCGACGAGAGAGACCCATACCGCAATTAAAGAGGCTGTCAACTGCAAAATGCATTAGCGGGCGGAGGTGGCGCGGCACCGCGTATACGCTTTGCGTTTAATCGATTCCCTTTCGGCGGTAATCCGTGTGCCAAAACCGCGCGCCGGCGGAAGGCGGGACACGGTGCGGATGTGCGAGAGGACACGGCGACGGAGACGTTTGCGTGTAGGTAGATGCGCCGAGGTGGGCGCATAGGTGAGAGCGGAAGACGCGGGAAAGCACGTCACGGACGACGTCCCGCTGAGGTTCCGTATTACACGCGGGAGGACGCAAAGCGGAGGGAAGAAGCGACCGGGCGACGGTGGGGAGGGGGAGACGAAGGGGTGGACGGGCGTAATTACGTTTTGTCGCTCGTCGCCCGGATTTCCTTTGTTACATTAGCCGCGCCCCTGTCCTACGGCGCCCAGAGCTCTGAATACGACGTCGCCGAGCGAGGAGTGCGCCGTTAATCTTTAACGACCCGAACACACCGGGACCGGCACGGTGAAAAGGGGGGAGAAAGTGTCCGATCTCGCCGTCCGAACGGTGATACGACGGGGAGAGACGCGATGAGAGGGCTTTGTAATCGAATCCCGCCGCCTCCTCCCGTTTTTGGCGGCTGCCGTCGTAGACGATGCTGATCCGTTTACGCGCGGTCAAAGCCGCTCGAGAAAGAATCCCGTTGCACGAGTGATCCTCGAGTAGATTAGACGAGCGATACTTTTATTCGTAGATGCTCCACCGAGCATACGACTGCACGTCACCGCGATTATTGAGATATCTATAAAGAGATTTTTATCCGAATACAAACTGCATTAACAATTAATCGAGTTTAATTGGCTTTTATTTAATCAATAAAGTTGCGCCGTAAAAATTCAGTTTTTTTTTTAATATTAATTTACTATTTTTTATATTAATTTACTAAGCGTTATTTAAACACTATCCGAGCAGTCTTTAACCGTAAAAAAAAAAAGAGTAATATCAGCAGTGTCCGATGTCGTTATTCAAGCGGAGCTTAGGGTAACGCGGAGTGCTTGCGCGCGAAAGCAGCTTACGCTCAGCTGGATCACTCGACCGAATCGCGGCGATGGATCCGAAGGAGAGTAGCGTTACTCTTGGATACTTCACTCGTAATCCCCTCGAAGAGCGGGACTCCGTGTGACGCGGGAAGGCGCGAAGATTCCAAGTTACGTCGTTCGTTAACGGATCGGTGGGCAAATTCTATAGATTTCGCCGTATTATCTCGCCCCGGCGTGTCTGCGGCGCTCAAAGTCTATTAATTTCTCCCGTCGATGCTTTGACGGCGTGTCGCGGCATTTATACGTATATACGTTCGTAAGTGTACGTGCGCACGGTGGTGCATACACGTCCGCGCGAATGCCTGGCAGCGAGTGTAAAGAGGTAGAAAGGGTAATTCGGCGGGAGGACGAAGCGGAGTCCAAGGCTGGGCGGCACCAGTAATGGAAACAGAATGGGATAATTCTGCGAGCCGCGGACGGACGCGGTAATTGCGAATAATTGCATTGTCTTCGAGTCGTTCGCCCGAGTCCATCTCTCTCTCGACGCGCTCGCTCTCGCGCCGTCTCTCTTTCATCCAGCGGTCCACCCTTTCTTTCCACCCCGCAGCCGCCTAGTCTCGCGCGCGCGTTTGCTTCCCGAGCTCGGTGAATTGCTTCGGGTACGAATTCAGAGTCGTCCGGTGGAAACTCTCTCATGCCGATTAGGAAATCTCGTTCCGCCGTCTTTCTGTCCACCAACGTGCGACGACGAGTCCGGTTTCCATCGCGGTTTTAATGCCACGTGGAAATTACGCGCCGGTTGAAGAAACCTCCGGGAACCCGTCGCCGCCGAAAGAGGGTACCTCGTAATTGATTTCTTCGAACCGATATTGTCGGGATGTATATTATTTCTTCTCTCTGAAGCTTCTACTATTCTGTCTTTGTCCCACAATTATATCGTCAAATAATAACGGCAAGGTACAACCAGATTTATATTCGCACTTTAGAAATGTATTAAAATTGAAGAATATATTATAAGTAAAAAAATTAAATAAGAAAGGATAACGCGAAAACTTCTTTATCTTTCTCTCTTCAAAAATGAGCCTATTAATTTGAGAATGGTGTATATCCCTCTTAGTTACCACCTGTTTCTCCGTTCTTCGCGTTAAACTTGCAACGAATGTTCTCCTAGGGACAGGGCCTCCGAAGAAAGATCGCGCCCCAACGACAGATTTTGCATTCTTACGTAAAGTGGAGGCACGTGCGAGGCGACACGCCGGGATTTTGGATAATTCCGCGCACGCCTCTGGCGGGAAATAAATTTCCGACCGCGCGCGATCGAGACTGCTAGGCAAAAGAAAAAAAAAAAAAGAAAATGGAAAGGAAGTTCTGAGAATAGCGTTTTCGAGCGAAAGAAACTTGGCAAAGTACCTCTGATACGTTCTTTGCGAACTCATCCGAGACTCACTTCGCAGATGCGTTTTATATTTTTCGCCGCGCTCGAGTCCCGTTGAACAAAGCGTGTCTCTTAAACCGGTTCTGCCAGTCGTCCGTTAATTCGCGTCGTTGCGTCACCGTCATCGTTCGTCGTCGTCGTTGTCGCCATGTCCGACGAAAATTTTGCCCGCGCGATCCAGCAGGTGCATTTCGCATGCACTCCGCACGACAATTACACGACGCGAAACGCGCCGCGACGCTTTAGTATCCTCGGGCAGCGTGGAAAAGGATCGTTCAATTTGGTCGGACCTTCATTCCCGCGAATGGACGGCGCCCAGAGAGCGCGAGGGCGCATATCTCCGCCGGGCAGAAGAGGGTGAAAGGACCTCTCTATCTCGGCCATCTCCAGTTCGAGAGTTTAACGTTCGCCCGTAAAGTGGACGACGTGTCTAATTACCCGACGCAAAAGCCAACCCTTGCTAGCAAAATACGACATACGCCGTTCTGATCCCCCGTTACCGGGCGTTCCTCGCCGCTGAACGCGGACGAGGGTTTTCTGAATGCCCACCTACGAATAGTAATTTTATACCTCGGCTCCGTAGCGTAATTGTGCCCGGCGGATAAAATTCTTTTCCGCTGGCCGCATCGAGAGCCGGGTCTCGAAAATTCAGCGAAACACCGGCTGGAGCAAAAGCGCGAAAATTATCCCGAAATTTTGGAACCGTAAGACCCGTTGAATTAAATACACGATACCGCTTTCACCTCGGTAACGTGATATTGCAAACTAGAATTTCGATGCAACGTGTTATTACCAGCCAATGCCAATTAATGGGATAATAGTATCGCGATATCAACAAGCTGTAATTAGATTTAAAAATAAGATATAATGTAATATTTAGCCAGGGGCATAGCTATTATTACGTGTTTTGTAATTTGAGGCCGATGTTTTTCGCGTAATCGAGCAAGATACCATGAAGAGAGACATTTCCACGTATCAAATTGTAGGCGGTTATTATCAACGCTTTTAGAAAATAACAAATACTAATGGAGGGATTGTTCGCTTCGTCAGCCAATGCGCGAGTAGGCGATGCAAGCTCAAACAGGGGGGAATAACAGTACAGAGCGGAAAGCACTACGAGCGAATGAGCGTGGGCTTGATTGGTGTTTGGTACTGGCAAGGAATACTGGCAGGAACCGGAATGGCAACTTGCTAATGAGGGATATGTATCACTTTTCCGATAGGCGGGGCGGATGCAGGTCGTCGCTACTGAATGGTTCGAACTGCAATCTGGGAATGCTGAATCGCCCCCGCGATCCAATGTACCGTGAATCGGGGTGGGGAAGGGCGGTAAATCACAATAGAACCATGACATAGAGGAGACACTTGTCAGGGCGGTCGATCCGCAACGAAGATAGATCTCTAATCGAGAACGCAGATTCTAGATGCTTTACATTTCTTTTGTCCTTTCTTTTTTTTTTTTTTTTTTCTTCTTCTTTTTGCATATGTTTAAAGCTAGTAAAATACGCCGTTAGAATATGCGTGCGCGTATCGACGAACGATAAACAATATTAATGAGAGAATTACGAGATATTAGTAATTGGATCGATTATCGAGAAATGGGGGGGGGGTGTTCTATTTAAATGTCACTGTCTATCGCGTTGCACGCGTTCTCGCGCGTCGGCACAATGGGCGCGCGTCTTCTCGCTAATTGTATGATCGACTTTGTAATTACCATAACAATTATCATAATTAGCGAAGCGGACGGGCCGGAGGCACGGTTATATAGGGCTCTCGCGATTATCCCGCTGGAATTCGGGCTTAGACTGACGCTTAAGCTCCCGCCATTAGTTTAATGGCCGTTTAAATACCGAGCTTTAAATAATAGCACCTAGTAAGCGCAATAGGAGAAATGTAAACAATGGTTCGGTACGCTTTTGCAGAATAACGCGCCTGTAAATGCACTGCGCTTCGTTTCCGCAAGATTAAGAGCAATACATTTTGCCGTGAAAGACGTGCCACCGCGGTGTACGCCACGCGATGGTTCGTGGATAATAATTCTTTTATGGCAGAAGCGTATCTATGCAACCTCGCACGTTTGCGAATATAATAGAGTAAAAAGAAAAAAACTCGCGTGTAGCGAAAAAAAAAAAAAAGAAATAATTATTCGATCGTATGAAAGTAGATTCGCGAGATAAAAGGTGGTGTCGGCCAGTGGTCACCTTGTTAGGTCACGCGCTTTCACTCTGAAGAAACGCGCACACGCGCTTCTCCGGGGCGTAATAGAATTTACGGTGGCGGTATGCTCGCGATGCGTCAAAAACACCGACGAAGATGTAGTACGCGATAACACGAAGCGGCAATTACTCTTCACTTTCCGCGCCGGCTATCCCTCGCCGCGTTGTGCAGCGCCCTACGTTTCTCTACGTGCGTATGTGTATACATGCGTGTGTGCGTGCCTCGACGGTCGATCGATCTAAACGGGGCCGGGCGTAACAGACGGAAAATCCGGTGAAAAGCGCGGGCCTCCACAATGCACGCAGACGCGCGCACACGGACGAGCCGCAGACGTCATTGTTCCAGGCTTTTGTCGACGAACGAATTACTGTTGCTGTTTAGACCCCTCTCTCATTTGCTCCGTTTTCACCCCTAACCGACCGGCCATCTCCGACGCGCTTTCTCCCGCGACTTTCGATTCCCTCCCCCTCGATCCCACGTGCCCTCATCGGCACCTACTTCCACACTCCGGCTGCGTTGGCAATCGCTGCAAGCCTTTTCAGAGCTGTTCATTTCGATACTGATAACATCGTAATTACCGTTTGCCTCGCGCACCGCTAATTAGCGCCGGCTTGAAGTTTCGCGTACCGCGGTATTTCCGCCGGTTCTCGACTCGGCGAGAGTTCCGCGATACTCATTCTTCCTCAATGATTTATTTATGCAATTCAATGAGCTTTATTAATTTGATTTCCTCTTTAGCGAATTTATTAGCTGAGTTTTTTTTCCGCCGCATGTAAGCGTGTTCACTATTCCGCCGAGGTCTTTACTTAACTTTTTTTTTTTTTTTTTTTTTTTTTTAAAGCAGGAGAGACATTCAGTGTTTTTATTCTCGTTCATTGAAATGCCGATAAACGGCGAGTTTGCAGCGCGCGCGTATGAACGAACGTGTTCCGTCTTATCCAGCTTACGAGCAGAGATTCCCTGAGATATTTTCGTAGAGCCGGGAAATTCGGTGGCCGCTCATTCACGCGCATGACGTGCACAATCGTAAATCCGTGCGATAGCGACGGGGCTCGTTCCCTGCGAGAGCACTATACAAGGGGGTATTATTTCGCGCGTATCTGCGTATCTGCACGGTGACGGTAAACGAAGACGTGCGCCCTTTATTAGAAGCCCTCCGCCCGAGATTTTACACGTCCCGAAATCCCTCCGTATCGCGTGGCGCGTCCTACGCGTGTTTTTTTGCGACGGTTATGTCACAGCGATAATTTCCGCGAGCGGAGATAAGTTTTACGGTTTACGCTTCCTCTGTCGCCGGCGCTCGCAAACGCGACGGTTCGTCCCTTTTTTTTTTTAACATGCGCTTTTTTTCTCTCTCTCTCTTTCCACGTTTAAAAGCGTAGAGACTCGCCGCTCTTTTGACCCCTTCGCTCATTTCTGACTTTAAATAAATGTCTTGGACAACGTGATTTCGTTAGCGTTCCGCGTACGCAGATCGTAGCTCCGTGTACACGCTCTCGCGGCGAGATGGAAGGGTGGCGCGGTAGTATAATTTGCCGTAGGTAGATAACGCATAACTCTGGCTGGTATCTACCTGTCAGATAAGGCATGTCTCGTCGTATTCGGGTCGATGGTGGACGCAGAATTCACTCGGTTCGTGAAGATGGGATTCTGTATCCGACTCTCTATCGCTGTCTGCGTCTCCGCGCGTCCCACCACCCTTTGCTCTCTGTTGCCTGTCTCAACCCGCTTTCGTAGCCCTGACGAGCTCATCGATATGCGGTTGTTCTTGCCGCCGGCGTATAAAACAATCCCTCCCTCTTGCGATAAAACTATACGTACGCCTCCGATCGGCGCGCGTCGTGTATGATTAATTCGCGTGCAGAATTAACTCTTGCCAGATAAACATCGGAATATATCAAAGACCATTTCGCGATTGTCTTGCTTGCGCGCTGTAAAAAATTCAACGTCATAAACGCTTTCTTTCTACTGAAGATTGCATTTTCCTATCCCTTTCTACGTGTGCGAGCGACAAAAGTCTCGCGCGTGTAAATCTTAGGGAAAATTGCGTGAGGCCGTCGCGGTACTCTTTTTACCATCCCCGACGTGCCGTGTAATATTTTACAAACGTCGTTGGGCGCACATGCGACCGGTTCCGCGTGCAGATCATAAAAATCGCAGATTGCGTCCGCATCGCTGTCTCTCTTTTTTTTTTTTTTCCTTTTTTTCCTTGCTCCTCCGGTCGACGTTATTCTCTCCATTCTCCCATTGGCCGGGCGCAGGAAGCCCTACGCGTGTAAATTTCTTGGAGAGATTTGAGGGAGAGATATTGAGAGGGGGACCGCGCTCTTTTTACTCCGCAATAAATTTTATTCCGAGCGCAAACGTCACGCGATATCGAGGATTCTGCAAATATTATCGCGCGCGCTCTCGTCGCGAGCGGGAAATATTGATTGCAACGTGATGCGGACGTGAGTAAGCGAAAGGGTTGATTTCCGGTGAAAAATTACCCGCCTCCCTCCCCTCCCCCGTACAGCCGCCGCCACCGCCGACACGTATTTCTCGCGCTGTAAAAAGCGGGTCTCTCCGAGCAGAGGATACACGCGTAAAAATGTTGCGGAGTAAAATCGTTGCTGTCGGCAGCGCGATACATATTCCACGCGTTCGCATTGTTAATAATAACCGTCCCGCGCTCCCTGTGTCCCTCGCGCATGTATTGACATCGGAATTGATTACTGGCTGATAAATATGCAGAACGTCGTTTCTTGGATTAAAGTAATCCCCGCGAGCGGAAACGGAAAAGTATTAAGTCCTCCTCTCCTCCCGCCCCTTCCGTACGGTATTGTCAAACGCGAGATTTTACGGGTGGGAAATAATATTGTGCGTTGGATGTTTGTTCGATAATTATAGTGGCTATCAGAAGCGCGGCGAACTACTGCGCTTATTAAGAATCGTATCGCGAATTTCACGCAGGACGTCATCAAAATAATGATAATTGATAATGGGATTTTGAAATCTCGTTCACAAGCAATACTGTAAAATAATTAAATTACAATTAGCGCGTTCATTTGACGGCGAATATAATGGTTTCACGGGCGCTGAGAGCGAGAGAACGGTGAAAGAGAAAGAGGGAGGAATTAAAGAGGAACTTTACGTCTATCTCGTATCTCTGTCATTGTCTCTATTTCGTTATCAGCATTATCAACGCCGCTGAGCGGTCCACAGCGCAAATTTACATTCGCCTAATCGAGAAATAACTGAATATAATTAATTTCAACTCGCGGAGTTAATCCTTTTCGATGGTATTAAACAATCAAAAATATGCTGACGCATCGGTCAAAAATGACCATTAAACAGTTGTAATATTCTATAATTTAAAGTGTGTTTCATCGTTGTTTAACGTTATTGTTTTGGCATTATTATCGTTTTAATACGATATTATTACCATAATACATTTTCATGAACTGATTTTAAATGCACATTATGAAAAGATATCGTAGCCTATTAATTATGAAAAATAATATTATTGAGCGTCAATTTTCGATCGTTGCGATAAACGTAACAACAATTTGCTAGTCAACTTAACCCCGTGCGCGTCGTTTAGCTTCACGGTCCGGTGCATAGCATTACAATATTTTACAAACAGACGATATTAAAAATCAAATGCCGCTTTCCATATTTTCTCCTTTATTCTCGCGGATGCCGAGCGTATCCGTAAAGACAAAACGACGAACGAATTAGCCGTGCAATTTTGCTCGATGTTATCGCGGATTACCTGGAGGGAAAATCGATAGAGATAATTCGGCGAGTATTGCTGAGAGTATTGATGATGTTGGCTTTGGTACTGATGGTGGTGGCCGTAATACAGCTGTTGTTGCTGATACGGCTGCTGCTGTTGCGGCTGTTGATGCTGCTGGTGCTGTTGCTGGCGTTGATGATGATGATCATGGTGATGCTGATGATGATGGTACCAGCCGTTATTGTATCCATCCATGTCATATACCGGAGTCACGCTTTACCGGTTCGAATGCGCCCGCGATCAGACGCAAAAAACGAAACGGCACACGCACGGCGAACATATCAATCATTCATCGGTAAGGCGCGGACCGTTCGTGCCTGGAGATCGTTACCGGACGGAATCCGCGGCATTTTCGCGCGAAATTCGCGATGCCCTTCGGTATTATGGCAATAAAGCACGCGAGTGACTCTAACGACGGCTAGGAGCGCGTAGATCAGATATTCCGTCGGTTAAACGCTGTCTCGGAAAATATTAGGTGTCATTAATCATTTCGGTGTCTAATCGGGACGGTCAATTCGCTCGAAAGTTTACGGCGGTGAAATCTCATTAGCGAATATCGGATCTTCGAATCTTCGGCTGCGATTGAGATCCCGCAATCGGGGACCGCGGTATCTGAACGGTGGATGATACTTTGCACTTCCGGCGCAACTAGATTCGCAATTGCACTCTAGCTGATGACGACAGGCCAACTAACTCGCGATGAGAAATTCACGAAATCGGTACGCGAGAGCTGCTGGTGGTCTTCCCTCCCCACTACTTCGTTTTTTAACGTGGCATTTTATTATTCCTCCTTTACGGTGCCCTCGTGTCCAGTTCTCGCTACTTCTCGGTCGCGCCGAACCGGTCGGCACCGCGGACCTTTGTTCTCGCAGGGGGGTCGTTGGGAAAAGCCGGGGCGCATCAGGAAGAAAAAGGGTTACCGATACACGCTCCCGACGAGGTCGGGAATTCCTTTCCCGAAAACCTGCCGGTACTTCCTCCTTTTCCTGACGGTATATGTGGCACGACTCATCCTCCCCGCTCGCGGAATTATGCATGCCGAATTGAATTCTCAAGGAACGGAGGACGTCGCTCCGGGATGAATTGGGTGGCAGTAACTTTTAAATCGCCAGGGCAACGACCAGCCGCGGCTCTCAAGAATTTTATAAGGCTATAGAGATGTAGAAATATGCGGAAACGGAATTAATGTGAACCCAAATAAGATTTTGAAACTAATATAAGACTTCCGCGACGTTAATATTAGGTAGAAAAAAAAAAAAAAAAGACAAAATATATTTTCTTTTTTTTTTATCTTTGGGCGACTTCGGTTTAAAACTAATATTACCGGAAAATGAATATTGTTGGAAAAACGAATGAGTTTCTTGCGTTGTTAAATAAAATACTTTCCGTAAAAATCGTGAATAGGAAACAACTTTCGAAACGTTAAATTTCTAAAAGATGGGAGTATTGTGTATGAAAGGGAGGAAATGCAGAGAGCGAGTCGTGACTAGAATCGAAGCGTATGAAAGAAAAATCGGCGTCGTTATTTGTCTTTCTAGACATTCACCGAACGTTACGCATGCAACAATGTCTCCTGCTATTGACGTTTTTAGTTTCTTTCCGTCCTACCCTACAATCTGTCTGGTTCATGTGTAAACAGGTTATTCGGGGATAGTAATCGGGGACGGTGTCTCATGGGGGTCGCTATTGGAAAGAGTTGAAGGGAGGGTACGACGGCGGATTTCAGACTAGCAGATCTTTTAGTCAAGCTGAAAGGGATAAAGCCAATAATGTCTAGAAATATTTAAAATCGCGGGAACAGGTAAACTTATTAAATTCTAAGAAAAAGAAAATTTATTATATAATATAATTAATTATAATGCTAAAAAAATATAATAACGGGGTACAATAAATATATAATTCATAGAAAAATTATATTAATAAATTCAACAAATAATGTTGCGTACAAAGCGTTAATTAATCATTGCGAATAATTGAAAAAACTTTTTCGACAAAGCTACTAATTAGCTAAAAATCTAAACTCGCGAAACTTTAAGATATCTCGAATTTGTAGTTTATACAAACAGCCATTATTCCTACGCGCTAGGAGCTAATAGAAAAACATTCCCCTAAAGAAATACGTAATCGAACGATATTCAAGAAGCTGACGTCAGCGTTCTCGACCCAGTTTCCTTTCATCGGCTGGTTTTCCGCGCAACCCGCGGCGGAAGACGTATCGGGAAAATTCGCGATTGCGAGTAACATGGGGGTAGCAATTGAATGGGCCTGGCTGCTCGAGGAGATGGAAGCCGCGTATGTGCGAGCGTTCAAAAAAGTGGAACGAAAATTTCAAAGCTCTCTTTCGTCCGGGCGCAAATCGTGCGAGCGAGTGAGTAAATGAACGCGCGAACTTCAGGCTCGGGGAGAAATTGAAAATCGCCAAGTGCGACACGCTCTCTCGCGTTCCCTCCGCCATCCTACCTGTATCATACCCTGAAGGGTATTCGCGAGCGGACGTCCGGGTGAAGAACATGTTAGACGTGAAATATCCATAAAATTAAAAAAAAAAAATTAAAAAACGAGTAATCAGTATTACCGACATTGTCGTTAATGACCCATCTGCGTTTGATATATTATCTAAATCACTATTTCGTACAGCTTTAATAATTATAAAATCTAATTTCGATATGTGTCTCTTAATTTTAATTTTAATAACGCGTATACGTATTGTAATCGATAGAGAGACAACCGCAAATCAAATCGACGAGACGTCTATTTTAACCTGGCGCTGTAGGCCAATTAAATGTTCCGCGCGTTCGTCGAATAACGTTGTCCGTCGACACGTAAACGGAGAAATGCCTCGGCCACCTGCAATCGTAATTTCTCGACGCTCTTTACGCGACGTGACGTCATTAGCCGACGCGGGTCATTGCGATCTTTTCCTCTTTCATCCTCTCTCTTCCTCCCCCCCCCCCTCGCGCACTTTTCTCATCTACTTTTTCCCTATAAACGCCACCGCCATTAGGCCGGCGCACAATTTTCCTCGCTTTTCCGCCGGCTAATTAAGACCGCGTAGACGCCTTCTGTTTGCTGCGGTTTCGATCTCGCGTGAGCTTTCACGGACGCCGCAAGTCAATTTCTCCATCCCGTCGTAGCCGGGTGGCCTCCCCCGGTTCGATCACGGAGACGGAAGTTAACGATACGCAAACTATCGGGACAGTTCAAGGGTGCCTGTTATTGGCAACTTTCCAGAAGAAATCGCAAATATCAGATCAAGCTGGATATTGACATGTCTCATTTTGATCAAAGATAACGTAACGAAGTCTTGAATTAATATCGAAGTACGCCGAGACCGCGATATCTATTTCGCAAAATTTATTTCCGACAGGGCCAGCTATGGTCGTTTGTGCGAGACAAACGTCTGCTTGTAAATACGTATTTTTAATTTCCCCCTCCGTTTCATAATTGCTATAAACGTTATACTTGATTTAATTATGAAAACATATTAGCGAACGATAATAGAATCTTTTTATGCCGCAACGTCGACGAGCACTTGTTTCATTCGTTTCATTACATGTCTTTTTCATCCTCGATTTCACTCGGAATGTCTAACGTTGAGTAATTGCACAATTGTGAGCGCTATTAACGTTTTCAATGTTCGCTGCAGCTGCGATTGACATTAAATCAACGCCTTTCACAGCGCAAATTCACGTCGTTGTTACGACGTCAAACGTGTTACGATAGACCGTGCGTTTCGTTTTTTCTCCGCAGCAGTCTTAATAAATTTTTCATCGCGAATTAACGGGGCTCGGCGAGTTCGCGGTCGAACGCGGCAGCGTCGATTTTTTTTCTTTTTTCTTTTTTTTTTTAAAGGGCGAGTAATTGTATTTAACGCGTAACGAGGGCAACGCGCCTGCGGTGCTCGGCCATGATTCGGGACGAAATTGGAAAATCGCTCGGGCGTTCGGCGAGGAAATGAGCTCGCCTTTGTCGCCGGCGAACGTGACGCGTTAAAAACCACCAAAATTAAACCAGCCGAGCGCGGACGAATGTCGCAGTCTTAACACGCACGGTCGTGATAATCCGAGGGTCGTCACACTCCGCTTCGCGACACGCGCCAAGAGCGCGTAGAAGCGGTCGCGCAGATTAAAGGGACCTTTATGCAATCGGCGGTATTGCGCGCGGGCGTGTACGCGTGCCTACGTGAATTCGGAATGGAGATAATTACGTGCACGAGTTTGTAACGAGTCCATAAAGCGTCGGGGTCGTGGTGGAATCGGTCGAACTTATTGATCGGGAATGCGCGCGCTCGCTTTTTATCCCTCGGTTCCCCCTCGACCCTCCCCCGGCCCCTAAGCTTCGTCGTTAATTCCACTTTGAATAAATATGAATTCGCGCGCGCTAACCCAGGCTATCAACCCTTTTTATTTCCGCGCCGTCTCCTCGCGTGCGTAAGAGAACGCAATTAACCGCCGACAATTCTGCGAGATCGCTCCGGTGTTATATAAAGGGCGCGAACTTGTTTCGCGGATGCCATCCGCATAATCGCGGTATCGAGTAGTCGCGAGAAAGCGACAGGTGACACCGTGCTTTGCGTTGCTAATTTACCCTCGTGTTCGCGCGACTTGTTTTATTTCGATCAAAAATTTGCGGGATAAGTTTCAGAAGAAAAAAAAAAAAATAACGTCTTGCGCAAACTGCAAGTTGTTAGTCATTAATAAGTAATATTCGAAGGGGAAAAAGAGGGGTAGGGAGAAGGAGAGATCTGAGACTCGGCCAAAAATTTATGGAGATAGTATACTCCCGCGAGGTACTTTGAAAGTCTTTGAAAGTGCACCTGAAAGCTTTCCCTCGCTTGCTGTAAATGTCTTCTCTAGTCTAACCCACTAATTAGCATCTCAACACGCTACTACTCTTCAGTCATGGGCAATGGTAGCTTTGGCGCTACTTTGCAATTATAATGATTGTCAGAGCGCATTATATCTTAAGGTATCGCCATGAAAGCGGGTATTAGAATTGTGTATTTCATAGTGTAACGCGGTTTTATGTCGGATTCCTTGATAAGCTCCGAATGAATCGTGCAAGTTAGTTTCTATGCCTGGGCTGTTAATGAAGTGAACCTGCGATGAAAGAGAAACAGACACCGCGAATTATTTATTGCAGCTATTACAAAAATCGTGATCTTCTCACGGTGCTTACAAAAAAATATAAATAAAAAAAAATTAAAAATAAAAAAAAAACAAAAACTATGCCTTAATAATCAGAATTAACTATTTCTGATAGACATCTATTTTTATAAGTTATATAATTTTTTTTTGTTATAACATATTTGCGGGATATATCACTCTTTTACCGGGAAACTGAGGCGTGTTTCGTTCTTTACTCCTTCAGAGACCTTTCTGTTCTCTCTTCTCCCGGCTGCCTTTATCACGCGTTCGCGCCATTGAAAGCAACTTGCCAATTAATTCCTACCTCTCCCATCCGTTGTACGCACTTTGAACAACTAGAGACACGGCAGGTAACTGCAATTGGATACCAGTATTCACTTTCAAGAGTATTCTCGCCGTGCTTTGTAGCCACCCTCGCGTTCCGCTCTCCATTTATGCATCAAGTCCTACCACCTCGCCTCGATTTCTCTTATCTGTCCTAGACCTTTCTCTCGTTCTCCGTCTCGGTATAATGTAACAACATCAGGAAACGGATACGCCGTCTCGATTCGCAATGAATGACGACGTCTCAAGACCGCAAAACGGTTCAATCCCTGCCGAAGTTTGTAATTCGAGCGCCTAATTAGTGAAAACCGGTAAGCCGCTTACTTCGAGAAGGGGGGAAAATATGTTGCATTATGCGCACCATATTATGGAAAATGGTCGTGATAATATCTAATGCGCCTGTGCCGCGTGCTAAATTATTGACGCGTCGACGTCTGGCGAAATCGTTATTGTTCCACAGTTATTCTTCTTATCGTTCGCGTCACTTTAAAAATCGGCACGAAAGAGCTCATTAATACAAAATATTTTACAGGGCAGCGCAAGAGGAAATTTTTGTTCCTACCTTATAAATTAATTGAAGGAGCGCACGTTAAAAAAAAAAATTTAATTTAATAGAAAATCTAATAGAACATAATTTCTTTAAACTGAACCTTTACGTACAGCCGTCAGAAAAATCGAAGCGGTATTGATACGCTGTTTATCATTACGGAAAAGTAATTGACGTTCCCTCTACATCGTTATTATACACGCGCGATATTTTTACTCTACGCGAGTATTTTGAGATCCCGATTACAGGCTATCGTGTTTGCCTCTCGAGAGGCGGTAGAACGGTCCCCCCCCATTGTACGCTTCCCTCGCGTCCGCGATAGGCGGCGATGAAATTTCACAAAGATCCGGACATCGATCCTTCGCCGAACGGAAGCGCCGACGTAAAAGCGCACGGTAACATCGTCGAGGCGGGCCGGCGGAATAAAGTTTATACACCGTACCGCGGGATTATATCGCCGATAGAGGCAGGATTCTTGCGATAACTCGGTTCGTCGCGTATCGCGAGCAAACACGGGCGGCGAATTGAACGGAGGCGCGCCAAGTATTTTCCAATTACATCTTCCATTAACGATCCCGCCGCGTGTACGGTGCGCGGCGTCCGTCGGGGGCCGGGTCGATCGAAGAATTCTGCACGCCGTAGAAAATTCGCCCCGGCGTCCCGTATATACATTATTAATTAATCTAGATAGGAATGTCTCGTGCGCACCGCCGTAATATCGCCACTTCCAACTCGGAAGCAATATTGTATGGGGCGGGAAGACTTAAAAAGAGAACGCCGAAGGTTTCGACGACGACAACGGGCGCGCGGCCTGATGGGAAAACTAATTTAACGAAAATATGAAGATCGGTCGTTGTGAATTACGATGCCGGCAGCAGTTCGAGATAAACGAAAGAATTTATCACGCTGAGGGAAGGAGATATCCCGTTCGGGGCTTTCATTATTCAGCAAAATTGTAGTCATTTGTAACGATTTGACCGAACTTGTGCGGAGCAAACTCCGATTTGCACGTCCTGATAGGTCGAAAATCTGTTTGAGAAATAATCGTTCTCGTTGAACGAGATGCGCATATGTCACTTAAAGCCACGATCAGCGGCAACGGTTTTTCTTGACCCGGAGACAGGAAAAGAAACGAGGTCGCCGCCGTGTCGAGCCCCATTAGCATTTTTGGTATGGTTTAAAATTTAAATCCCCCGTGTCGGCGAATCGCGGAAGGAACAACGGAAGGACGCGAGTCAGGAAGCGCCGTCCGTGTCCCTTTAAAAACCCCTCGCGCAATGTTTCACGACCCCCGTGTGTCGTGGCTGTAGCACGCGCGCGCGGCCAAACAGAAACGCTGTACGAGAAACCACGAGGAAGAGAGGCGAGTGCGGCGAGGAAAGAAAACCAAAAGAATAGAAGCGAAAGGAAAGAGGCGACGCGCGAAAAAGGCGCGAAACGTGGCCAACAAGCAGCTGCTCGTCCCGATCGGCCGGGTTTTGCGCGCATAAAACCAACAATAAAATTTGGAACAAGCGGGAAGGAGGCCGCACGTGCCCGTGATTTTTCAAGGCCATCAAGAAGATCTCTCTAACGTACCGAGAGACACGAGGAAGATCGCGATCGCGCGAAGCGGTGCCGATTGGTCCGGAAAGTGAAGTTTTTAGGGTAGTCTGGTCGTCATTGGCGAACGTGACGGTCACTGGGGGGTCGAGTGATGCGCCGGGGCACTCGCTGGGGGTTCCCTCCGACGGTTCGCTGGGGGTCTCTTAAGGAGCGGAAGGGCCGCTGAAAATTCTTTCGCGTAACGGGGTGGACGTGACACCGGTCGAGCGGGTTCAACGGTGGGAAGATACGTTGTGGAAAGCGCGCCTAGCGTCCGCGATCGCACCCCTGAGGATTTTTCGGGACCTGCTTCTCATCCCTCCCGTCTCGCCCTAGCGAAAGGGGCGAAAGGGGGAAAGTTCGGGGGGGTATATACCGACCCCTGCGAAGCGACCGAACGGAAGACGCCGTTGATGATGGGTTATTTAAACGGGGCATTGAATTTTTACTTCCGCCGTGAGGAACGTCACTCTCTCTCCCTCCCTCGTCTTTTCTCTCGGGAAAGGGCGAACCGGTGCACCTTGTCTCGGACCTCGTCTTTGCCTTGGGTTGGCTCCGTCGCAGCATCACGCGGGATTTATTAAAGCAGTCATATTTTATGAAAAGCGCCCGGTGGCCCGCGTTTTCTTTCTCTCTGTTTCTCCGTATTGCAGCGGCGCTCGGTTTTGTATTACGCCGCGCTAAAATTTATCTCCGCGACTCTCCTGCGTTTATTAATGGAAACGGCGGTGGTGCGCGAGCGCTTCGGGCGGCCGTGTAATATTTGACGAGGGTAGGCAACATCTCCGCGGACGCGCACCGCCGGCAACTTGCCGGATAAATATTCTCGTGAATTCTTCGCTCGAATATAACGCCACGCGATGCCATTTCAGGAATGTTCGTGCATTCCCCGCGACGTTTCACTTGAGTTTAGAGCGAGCGCGCTACGTGGCGCGAACCGTCCGTAAATTTAGTTCCTGTATCTCTTTCAACAATATACCTACAAAAGAGATATAATTCGACCGTGCGAGTAATCTTCGGAGGCGTGAATTTTAATTTTTAACACGCTTTTCAACACCGGTGTTACGATCGCGCGCGTTATTTGCCGTTGAATCTTCCGCGCGCGAGGCGAACTCCTACGAGAGTTCGTATCTAATCAACAACATTGTCAGATGCAAGTTTAGCCGGCGGCGAATTGCCGCGGCGCTCTTTCGTAACGGCCGATTACAGCCGGGGTGATTCGTTTCATTTAATCGCGGCGATAAGCCGCGGCTGTAGCGAGCTCGCGAGATGAGAAGGGCCCGCCGCCGGGGCGGTAAAAGAGAAACGTCGGAGGCTGGGCGAATTGAGAGCACACTCGAGTTTACCGGCGGGAAATGGGCCGGCGTGTACGCTTTCGCGTGGTAATGGGAAAGGCGACAGATGCGAACGGCGGCAGTTTCGCGATGAAACTATCGTGTCGTATAAAGGGGTGAAGCCCGTTGTTACCGCGGCGGCCGACTGCTGTTGTCCGGGGGATGGCGCGGACGAAGGATGGCAGTCTGCAACCGGCGACATAAACTTACGATAGCGCAAACGACCGCGACAGCGGCGAGAGTCAGGCTGGCGTAAACGGAGGGGGTGGTTCCTCAGTCTCGAGGGTTTACACGCGGCGGTATTTGTACAGGCGTCTCCACTTCGGTAACGATCGCCCGTAATTCTTATTCACGCAGCCGTGATAAAGAGCGCGTGTTTAACTCCGCCGACCGAACGTCTTCTTTTGACGGTGAAAGGAATTGCTCGCAATCGCCGCCCGTCGACCGCACACCTTTCGCGAACGAATTCTGTTCGCTCCCGCTTAGTTTTGAAATTCTAATTCAATTTGGACGCCGGCGACGTGTTGTAAGAAGCGGATTCATATTGGCGCGGGGTCTCGAAACGCGGCGCGACGACTTTTAAATTTGACTTTGAATTTAACACGCGCTTTCAAGCTCGCGATATTCAATGTTGCCTTTTAATTTTATCGTTATATTTAGCATTAGCTAACTTGCAAAATGCGAATAAAATTAAATATGTTTTGAATCTATATGACTGGGGAAGAGATTAAAGCAGCTTCTCGTTCTTCTCGAAAGACAGCTTCGGGCATGCCATGTAAAAATTTCATTTAGGGGTTAACGGAACATCCCGAACTTTCACTTAAGTACAACGCCCAACTTGGGCTGTATCGCGATCGCCCGTGGAACAACGAGCGGCGTACCAACGATCTTTCATAATTGAAGAGCTCAACTTTTAGACTTTCGCCCGGCCGCAATTTCACGTAGATACAGATTACATCCTTCCGGAGTTACCTATTAAATTACTTATGCCACGGCGGAGGCGCCGAGACGTAACACTATCGTTATCGCTACTCCGATATAACTACTTGTTTCTGGATTTTCCTTTCAGCGAGGTGATAAATGCGCTGCCGTTCGACGTAAATCAAACCGAATTCCCGTCAAGTATAATAGCGTCGGAATTTAATATTAGCTGGGCTCAACGATTTTCGTACCATCTATAAAACACGATTTTCGCCACGTTTTCACGTTTGACGTAGTCCCATTCGTTATATTTTCTCGATTATTCATTTAAAAGAGCATCGAAATGTACCTTGAATTATATTAATTAACATTTTTCATTACGAGGTCGTATTTTCTTTTACGAACCGAGTACTCGTAGCATCCAATAATCATCTACTAAGTTTGTCACGCTTTGTGGATGCATGACATATCGCATCTTCGTCGACTAATTCACGCCGACGTGTTTAGAGGGGAAAACTTTCGTTCTAATCCTACTCGAGTCCTCCACCTAGGAGCGTCGACAGAGTCCATACATATTAACGGCATTTATCGATCCCGAGCTCCCCCCCGGCACCCATTCTAATTCCTTTTAGTCAGAAAATTTCAAAAACTTTTTGTTCTTTTAAGGGTTCATAATAATAATAAAAATAAATAGGCACAGAAATTACTTGTTCCGCGAACATTCTGCATTTCCGTTTATTTGGAGAATAAGTGTCGTACATTTGACAGCCACGGTAAACTAATATGAATGCACGCCGCGTTTAATATGCTTGCATTTAATATGCGTGTCACCTCGTAAACGTAATGAACCAGAGTCTCCAGAACATGCACGCGTTATGTGAATATTTACATAAGTAACAAGTAGCAGCAAAGAGAGAGGTGGAGAGAGTCGAGGAGAGTCAGAGAGAGAAAGAGAGAGAGAGAGAGAGAAAGAGAGAGAGAAAGAGAGAGTGGCTCGGGGCCAGGGTTATAACTCGGCAGTTATACAGTTATGACGTCGTACCAGTTTGATATCGCCGGATATATCGCGCTCGCGAAACACATCACATTCAGTGCTACACGGCCTGAAAAACACGTAAAACACCAGATGGAGTTGACACACTCTTGATTGACCGTTATTTACTCTATCGATACTTTCAGCGGTACATAGATGAAAGTAAATATAGCGATAATATATTAAAAAAAAAAAAAAAAATTAAAAAGAATAAAGTAAAAAAAATTATTCCCAGCCGAATCTGCGTCAATTTGTATCGTAATTAAAATTCGTGCACTGAATTCTGATTGAGTATTACCGGAGAGATTTTGCTTAACGCTATTTATATCGGTTCGTCTTATAAGCTACATTTCAGTTAAACAAGCGCTCGTAAAAAGTGTCCCGACGCAGTCGCGACGCAGCAACGCAAACTTAAAGTAACGCAACGTGACATGCACCCGAGTGTGTGCTGTGCCAAAGCGATTGTATACACGAGATCGTACTATTTCGCAGCTGTGACTAGGTTGCCGGGAGATGACTAAAAGGACCCTCTTACGTATCACATCCGCGACATGCGACCGAGATACACGTTCGCCAAACAGTTTTCCATTCGAGACGGCAACGTAAAACATGCATGTAAATCTGAGATAATCGAGTTGCAAAGTTTCGCAATTCCCTTCCGAATAGCGCATTCATCCGCGCTATCGTGAGACCGCAGCGGGCGTTAATAACTCCCCCCTTCCCCCCGCCCCCAGCTCTTACAACTATTACCCGTGTAAATCATTGAATTTTTACAGTATAATTTTATATTATTATAGCCGGCAAGTTGTATGTAATTTCTTTTATATCGTACGGCCGTATATTTCACGCGGAGCGACGCGAATTATGCGTCTGGAATGCGTCAGGAGTGCGACGTGTCGTCGCAAATACGGTCGTCATCGATATTCGTAACGCAGATCCGTCGTGCGCGAGTGAAATCCCTGTTAACGACGGGTAATAGCGTCAAGGTAAGCCGTGATGTAAATCGTCGAGACGATGCAACCACGGTCACCGTCCTTCTTCGCGCGTAATAAAAAAAAAAAAAAAAAATTACTTCCACCGAACGAGAGGAAGACGAGGTAATGACGAAATGTCACGGCTTCGGGCGACCGTCTCGCAGATCTGCGCCCTCGCGTGCATATTCGCAGCCGTCTAGAGCGAGTAACGGATCATAAATATACAGGGAAATACGATGAATATTCCCGTGGCGCGATATAAAGCTGGCGGATAATGGCTGGAACGTGTTTTACGATATCAAAGTGACACAAGAAGGCTAAATATAACTTAACGGCGCACTTTGCGCCCGTCTTTAATGCCTATCGTGCATTACCGTCGGCGACGAATAACTTTCTCATCACGCGATGATCCCTCAGACTGATGCACGCGCGCGGTATAGCACGACTCCGATAAACATGCAAATAAGAGAGAGAGAGAGAGAGAGAGAGAGAGAGAGAGAGAGAGAGAGAAAGAGCCATCCGCGCGAGTTTCCGAACGGTCCGGTGTATTCTGCAGCCGCGATTCGGCGTTTTCATTGTGCGATCAAGCAACGCTAACGCCCGCGACTATAACGTAATTGTATAAGGGATCGCAATTAAATCGAGTTTGCCGAGTTCGCTCTATATGCAAGATCCACCCTCTCGCGCTCCCCTTTCATCGCCGCTGTAGATCCCGAAGAATCCGTTCGTCCTCGAGTTCCTAAGCAATTACGACAGTTTCCGAGAGCGTTTCGCGATTGCCCGCAGTTCGGTGCCGAGGTGGCGGCGGAGGCAGGACGGCAAGAAGAGTACGAATCCCCGTGCCGCTTCTCGCTGGCCCACTCTCCTCTGGCTCTCCCGCGTCCATTGCCGAACCCTCATACATATTAATGGAGATCGGATCGATTTTACACCGCGCCCGCTTCTTGCTGTGTTTAGGGACATCGACGTTCCAGCGCATAAGCTCTTCGGGCCGCCCGCAATGGTTATTATGCCATTAACGTAATGAAGTTAGGTGGCGGAGAGGGCGACAGCGGTGGGTCCCGTCGCGGAAAAACGCGCTGAAATACAGGCGAGCTAGGATCTTCGATGATGAACTGCGCGTACGTTTTCTTGCGCCGAACGCGGCGATCGATGAGCACTGCCATTGCAGGTGGCCGATGAGCGTAATTATAGGAACCGGCGTTCTACATAGACTTCTAAGTACAATAAACATTATAGTTGTTAGCCACGATGATTCACGAGGGAGGGGGGGGGAGCTACTTATTAATTTCATCATTTAATTAAGAAAGTTATTTTAAATGCCGATCGTAAATTTAGCCGGTAATAAAAATATTTTAATTATATTTTAACGCTGGTGAATTTTGCACAAATTTATGCACCAAATTCATCAACGGAGTCGTTCCCAGGCGACACGGTGGATTAAAACTCTTGACTAAGTACAGTCCCGTACGTAAACGGCTATCGTCTTTTATGCATGATTCGGTAACGACAGTAAACGGTTTATAGACAAGCCGGGGAATGTTCGGTCACACTATTACCAGATCGATGCAGCTGTCGCGTTGGACATACGGCTGATATGTTTGTACATTGAAGAGACGAGTTCCTTCTGCCAACACTCGACGTATGCGGAGACTTGCCATTAATATTCCTCATATCAGCGCTTAATGGGTTATACAAATGTTTCGCTTGCACAGACGGCTGAACGAACAACGTGGGGAAGTCTTTCGGACGCTATCGATCGGCGTAAATAATTTAGCGCGCTCGGCGAAAATGATATTAAAGGCTTGTTTCACGTTAAACGACATTTTTACTTTAAACGCGGCACAACGAGTGGCGTACGACTTGCCGGGAGCGAGATATTCGACCGGTTACGATCTTCCACGCTAATCACGCGCTTTTCTCCGACGGACGACAAGAAGGACGTCGGAAGAAAATTCTGTAGCGTTCGATGCGTCGAACCGTGAAAAGATCCGCTCAAAGGCTCCTTTCACTACGTCGTCCTTTTGATCGCCGAAGATTCGGACGGCCGGAAGGACAGGGATGTAAAGGGAACCGAGCGAGACCAATTAGCGATTCGCGCAATTTTATCAAGCGAGCACCGCGCGTAATTCAACGGGAGAGGTTCAAGGGGAGGGGGGGGGGCGGATTAAGCTGCGCTACATGGCTCTCAATGACGGATTTAACTCTCGCGCTGACGAAACGTTTCATTCCAAGCGGCTCCCGAGGACCATTCCCATTCGCGAAACCGGCTCGACCGCTATTTTAACACTGCGCGGGATTTGCCCACCGTGAAAGAGCGGAGCGATCAATTCAAATCGATGGAAAAAATCGCGGCAAAAATATTTTGGCAAAAAAATATTAAAGGTTTGATAAAATGGAGGGATAAACGTTATTTCAGTAGCTATTCAAGATAGAAATATATATTTTTTCTTGTGTCAATTCGAAAGTTATCTGAATCTTCCTTTTTTTTTATTATTTTTTTTTTTTTAATTTTCTAAAGTTCGTAATGCGCACGCAAGTTCTTGAGGAGGATATCGCGTCCGCCTGTCATTTCATCCGGTTGCGTCCCGACGAGAAAATGAACAGGATCCCGCACAAAGGGTCACGCGCGGTGGTATCTCGCTGTGTTTCGCGTTTCCGTGCAATATTCGACGAGTCCTCGTCGACGGGATTACGAGTGCCGGGATAGTATCCGCCGCGATACGTAATGCGATTTGCGATGTATTCGCCGCACAAAAGATTACCGCGGCGAGTTCCAACGAGCCGTGCACACGGGATCTTGGGCGCGCCCGGTAATACTTCCGCTGCCTAATGCGGAAGAAGGGCCCTTTCAACAGAAAGCAGGTCTGAAGGTACTACAGGCACCATTGCTCTCGGCGCTATCTCGGAATCTCGTTACGCGACCCGTAATAAAATCATACAGGATGTACGCGATTCGACGGTGCACCGTGATAGTAATATTCAGCGGGATTTGTCTCGGCTGATGTAATCTAGACTCGGCTCGATTTTATACCGCCAAAGTACACGAGCAATATTAATAGCAATTAAAAATTATCAATTATATATATTACTCACCTGCGAATGATTCCACATCTTCGGTTTTGGGCTCGATCTTGCATTGTTGGTCGCGTTTCCGCTCGCGGAGTTGTTGGAAATATTGCCGGGCGACGCAGTAGATTTGATGGACGGTTTTTGTGTCTTTTGTATTTGTGCCGCCACCGCTGTCGAAGGTGTTACAGTCCGTTGCTGCTGCGGCTGAGGCTGTTGCTGTTGTTGTTGCGTGGTTGTCTGCTGCTGCTGCTGTTGCGTTTGTTGCATAATTTGCTGGATGAGCTCCAGCTGCTGTTTCGTGAGGCCATCGTTACTAGCGCCGGGAGACGTAGCACTCTGTAAAATATTTTTAGCGACTATTTAAAACCGAGTTAAGAAATATCTATAGAAATTGTCAGCACATGTCGTGCTAAGAATAAAACAAATTTATTTCTCAATTATAAAAAAAAAAAAAATTGCTTAATTAATCACCTCCGTAATAAAATAAAAAAATGTAAACCGTTACATCATTTACATTGAAAAGCAAGAAACGCGATTGTACGTTTGATCGAATCTAACCGCAGTTGGAGTACCGTCCGTTCTGTTCGTGATCGGTCGCGAGCGTGGCCGCAAACCATAATCGATCATACCTTAATAGAGCATAACGTAGCCTTAGTGTCCAACCCTGGCCCACGTTCTGACAATAGTTAAATCGATCGAATTTAATAATTTGCCGAACCAAAGCGAAATTACGAGCGTAACGCACCACCGCCGCCGCCGCCGCCGCAATCTCGACATCCATTAAAACAAGCGCCGACTATAATTCTATCCGTAAACGTGCTGCAATAAACCGTAAATATATTGCCGATTCGACGTGTCCGTCAACTAACGCGCGACTACAATTATGCACACGTGCACGTGACGCCTAGAGTGCCATGTGCTAATCCGTCTTTGCACCCTATTAAAACGGTCGCCGTATATACGCGCGGAGATGAACATTACGATTCTACTTGATGACATTATTATTTTCAATATTTCAAGAGTTGAGCACTTCAAAATGCATAAATAATAAATATGCATTAATGGAGACAGAGGAGAAGTACAGACTTTTTTTTCACTTTGCGCACACTCCATTGTTCCGTAAAAGTGATAAATCCATGTAACTGTTATTATAATACAGCGGGAAAAAAAATAAAATTTTAATTTTATACTATTTTTCGAGCTTGAAGCAGAGGGAGAAAGAGAGAAAAAAAAAGAGATAAAAGGCAGCCATTACTAAATCATTTCCGTGCATTATACGCGGGCGAGATTTTATACATTGTTTTATGCAACGCGGACTTAACGTACACCCTCACTCTCGCGTCTGTGTATGCGAGCAGGTTACAAAAAATACGCGGAAATATTCGCGATCAACGTTCTCACCTGCATGCTCGCATTGCCGTGTTGTAGGCTGCGCTTTGTTTTACAATCCGGCAATCGTGCGGCGCGGCGCGCTTTGCCCGCGTCGTTTCGAGCATTATACTGCCGATTTTTCGATTGAGCCCTTTTCGAATGGCGCACAGGACGTCGTGTATGCGCACACTGGAAATACAGATGCGGGCGGACACGGCGTTCCAGTTCGCATCGCTATGTTTAGAGGACGATCCGCGGAAATCGCGATACCGCGGCCCGAGTTTTCCTTACACGCGAGAAGTATAAACGATAAAAATAATGATCCAACTTGGGATTTTTAATTCAGATGTTACGGTCGTGAGACTGGACATAACCTTTCCTTCGGTGATATATGACTTTTCATGGGAAGTGATAAAAAAATGAGTATGTCTTCTCGATGAGACTAAATTGTGATTTTTTAAAATAATAGGAATAAATAAATACTCTTTTTTTTTTTTTTTCCTTTAATTCAGTTATAAGATAAATTTAAATTCTGAAATTGCTCCGCGACACAAATGTAACAAACGCGACTCGTTTTTCTTTCGTTCTTTTTTT
The DNA here is from genome assembly GCF_019399895.1 of Cardiocondyla obscurior. Lineage (NCBI taxonomy): Eukaryota > Metazoa > Arthropoda > Insecta > Hymenoptera > Formicidae > Cardiocondyla > Cardiocondyla obscurior. The sequence goes on from NC_091866.1 coordinate 2,375,364, forward strand.
TTTTTTAATTACTTCTACACGTTGTATAATTTATTACAATTTCGGTTCATATTCTTAGCGCACTCGACGTATATAATCACAGCTGATACGAGCTGCAAATTAGAAGTGCGCAAACAGCCTAATCGATAAAAGGCTCTAATTATCATCAGCCACGTTTCTGGCTCGCCGGCTGAATGCGTAGATTGCGGACAAAGGAATTTATTTTGTTTGCGCGCTTATTTCGTTTACTACGCCCTGCAAAATGAGAACGAGCCGGCCGGGCGCAGCGCGAGATAATTGCGTCGCGAGGGAAACCGCTAATCAGTTTTACGCTCTGATATGACGATTGCACGTACGAAACGAGGTACGGTGTTGGGCGGAACTGCGTTTCCGGCCGGCGGTAGGGCGCGGGCGCGAATTGAACCGTCGATTAAAATTGGATTTGTTAATTACTGCAGGGAGCGGCGGCGGCCGCGGCGATGACGGTGGCCGGCGGCTCCCGATCTGGCTCATACCTTATTAAACCTTCATTTCGTAATTCCCACGCGCTGTCGTTTGTCATCGTCGTAATCAGCGGATCTCTCGCCCACCGCGTCTGCCTCCGTTTCCGAGGCGAGGTCGGCCGCGTTTTAAGAATACCGTCCCCTCGCCGCATCTTTCCGCGCGATAGTTTTACCGCAAATAATCAGCGGGGTTATTTGACTGCCGCCGGAGTCTCGCAAACACGAACCGCGCCCGCATTCGCAAACAATCGATGCCGGGAGCGATAGGTTTGTAAATACCCGCACAGACACAGTGCGCCCCGGCTATTGATATAATATGCACCGGTATTTCCGTTTTATTCATGAGTCCGAGGATATTAATCCGCGTCCTGTTTTTCAGCACGCCTCTCTCGCCTTTCGATTCTTCAATTTGTTGCCCGCGTACCTCGCGCAAAATGCAGCTCGCCTCGTATCAATAATACGTATTACTCGCGTAATTACAGAAACACATTCATTAAACCGAAGCATCGCGCTAATTGACGTGGGCGTTTATTAAAATACGCTCTTTAATCATAAATATTTTTGCTGGTCATCGCGATGTACATATATCGATTTGCGATGTACTGTCGCGTATTGTGCACATTATTACAATTATTATTTCGCGATGCGTGCTTTTCCGTTTCAATAATTTATCCGCCTTATATGAATTATATAACAATCGTAAAATTTATAAGTAAGAACGTGGCGAATCCATTTGTAACGATATTAAAATTACACGTATATCCTTTTATTGTTCACGATGCTGCTGCCGCAGATTTGTCAATTTTTCATCGTCGGCTTTAACGTCGCTGTAAACATTCCCGCAAAAATCGTACCACCGCTTATCGTCCGAAAACATTCCCCCGACTGTTCGTGACTTAATTAAAAAGGTATCGTGGCAGCGATAAAAATGCAAACGCTGTGTATTCGCCGGGCTCATTCGTCAAGTTCCTCGGAGACCGCGGGCGTCCCGGATGATCCCGACGGCGCGCTTATCATACGCGCGCGTCCCCGTGTGTCGCGATCGCCATTTGTACGCATACAAAACGCGCCGTTTCCCGAAAGCACTCCGGCGATGGTCGCGCATTTGTCAACCGCGAGAGAGAGAGAAAGAGAGGAGAGAGAGTGAGCGAGAGAGAGTGAGTCCGCGGCCGTCCAGAACGTCTGCGAAACTTCGCCGTTATCTCTCGCCGTGTATTCGCCCGGCTGACAAATCGCCGAGCCGCAAGGGGAACGAGTGGTAGCAGGGACGTCTCGAAACTCCCGTCCTCTCTCGAGAGACCAAGAACGAAGATCAGGAGAACCCGGGTCTCCTTCCTCGTCTGCGTCACGATCTTCAGCGTCCTTGGTACCCCCGCTCGGTTCTCACGCGAGAATCGCATTACTTCACCCCGTCGCCCCCGTTCTTCCTCTCAAGCGCGTCCTGACCCTCTCGTTCATCATCGTCCTCGCCCATCGGCGACCCGACCCACTTTCGACCTGTCCCGCTTCTCCTCGGCGAGGTACCATTATTTGAACATCTACACGGGCCTTTTGTGTGGTTTTCATAGTTAAGCGCACACGATTAATTCGTTAATCGGAGGTGGATTAATGAAAGCTAACGAAACTCGAGCTCCGTCCGCACGAGTTATAGAATAACTCTGTGGACTTAATCTCTTTTTAGATTTAATTACCGCAAATAACGAATGGCTAATTTACGACTTTTGTTCTTTATTCATTACTCTCTTTTTTTTTTTTTTTTTTCTTTCCACGCAAGATCGAATATCGGCTAAAACGCATACTAATATATTAAGCACATGTACTCTGATACTGCATGATTTATAGCACCATAAGCCGCGGAGTCGTTCAAAAACTTCATCCATCAAAAATGCTCGATGAAACGATAAAAAAGCGAATTAATCACGATTTATAATTACGAGCTCTTTCTCCGAGATAATAAAAGTGGACCGGCGTAAACCGCGAGTGCCGCTCCTTATCGATGCTTTATCAGTATACGAAGCACACTCGTTTCGACGCGTGCTTCGCTTTTATGAAGCCTCCACACCTGTTACCGAGCCGTGTATGTAGCTCACGCGCAACGCGGAATGTGCGTATGCACAAGAAAGGAATTTTTCGCGCTCGCTTTATAACGTCTCTTTTACCGTTATCATATGAAGGGACACGCAATATCCAGCATGCGAAATCCATCTCCGCGCCCATCTTTCATCTCTGCCTCTCTGCAACTCGCGTCACTGCCATGATCCGGAATAACGGTATAACATGGACGAAAGAAAAATCCGGCTTCGAATGAAGGCAAAACAGGTAGCAAAAGGTGTGAAAATACGCTCGATCAAGAAAGTACAATGCACACGTCAGTCAGGGAAATTAGTATGTAAACGAGAAAACGCTAAAAAAAATAAAGGCTCGATAAATTCGTCCTACTAAAAAAAAGGGGGGAGGGAAAATGCACATAACGTGAGGTGTAAAGTGTCGAATACGAAAAACTGCATTTTCCGATGCTGCGAATAGCGCGAGATAAATATACGCGCTGCGTATTGGCAAACTGTGAGCTGTATTGACACGCAGGATTATCACGGAAGCGTTGTCAAAACTGATTATGAACTTTGACGGGAGGCAAAAATGGAAGACATTTTACGTTATTAAACAATTAGAACGAAATTTTCGATATATCGATAACCGATATTTCCCCGTGTCTTCACGTAATTTTAATTGCTTACCTTCATCTGGTGTCGCAATAAAAGTCTATACGCCGCCATTACGATCTGCCGATATTAATTTTCAGATATTATAAGAATTTTCTCTTGATTGTTTCCCTTATTAAATCTTAAACCTCTTTGTATACAGTCTCGCGTAAGCTCGGCGTGGAAAAAAAAAATCGTCCGAATCATCTCGCGTGCGACGTATCCCCGCTGCGAACGGAGATTTTTAAGCACAATCGTTATATCGCGCGCATCCATCTCGCAAAATCATTTTCATACAATAAACTATTCTTAGCTGGGAACTTTCAAAGATAAAAGTATGATAACGGAAAGGGGAAAGGGTCCAGAGCAGAAGGTCGTAGCCCTTCTCCCTCTCCTCTTCACCGGAATTAAATTAATTAAGCCAGATTATCTCGGCGGATGTAAAAAAAAACTTCAATACGGCAGACGTAGTCGAGCAACTTTCCCGGCTTTGCGTCGACAACGATGGAGACGACGAGAAGAGCCGAAGGGACGGACCGAGGGGCCGGGGAAAAACTCTTCGTACTTTTAATTCGTTTAGTCGGCCCATGCGCGACCGCTTTAAGGCGGACGAGCGACCTCGTCGCGGCGCGAAAAGGCAGGTGTTAAGATCCTTCACCCTCGCGCGCGCCCTCACATGTTTTCGTCGCCGGCCGTCAATTTTCATCCCGAAGTTTTTTCCCAACTTCCGGGAGAAGAACGCGTGATCCCTCCCTCGCAAGTTGCCTCCTCGCAGGCTATCAACCTGAGAATCCCGGGCTCCCCGAGTCGCTCTTCTCGACCGCGATGAGCGGCTTCCACTTTCTCCGGGGACGGCGCACTTCGAGATAACTTTCCTCGCTTCTTGTTTCCCCGTCGTCACCGCAAGAGTTTTCGCGGAGCGTAGCATCTCGGTGACTTCCGCGGCGCTTTAGGGCGGCCAACGAGAGGCGCGGGACTCGCGGGATAGTTATATTTTCCCTCGCCTTGGCACCGGGGGAGCGAGGCAGATAAGCCCCGGAAGAAGCAACAGAGATTTTGCTAATGTTTCGTATTACGATATCTTCGCGGATGAAAAATTATCATACTTTATCTCCCGGCGTGGTTTTGAGAACACGTCCTGAGCGAGGATTATTTTTATCGCGCTGCCGCAAAACGCCTCGATTTATCTATATCCTTTCCCGTTTGTTTTATTTTTTTTAATAAAAAATATTCAAGCGATTTTTCTTTTTTTTTTTTTTTTAAAGTATTTAAATCTTTTTAATTATTATATTTACGTCAGTCGAAAGCCAATAAAAATATCGTTCGGCTTTCTTAAGTCTTCTACAGAAGTTTCATCATACGTTGGAACAACATTTCCAACATAATCAGAAATAACTCAACGTTATCTCTCCCGTTTATCTTGCAAACTTTCAAAGAGGGTAGGGCTTTTCTCTTCGAGGCGCATGAAGATTCCGGCGTGTCGTCGCCGTGCGCTTAATTAATACTCGGTTTATCGACGCGCAGTCGTTTCGTTACATAAATCGTTGCGAAATCCCGGCTCTGTCGAGGTCTCTCGCGACAACGGGCCGTACAGCGGAAGTTTCTTCGTTAGCTGCGTTTCTTCGAAAGTTTTCCGCGGGCCCTGAATTTTCCATCGTCGCCGTCGTCGTTCCGCGTCGCCGGCGGGCAAAACCGATCGAGAGATGCGCACGACGATTTTGCCATTTCGCCGGGACAAGAGCTGACAGGCTGAAAGGCTGCGGAGCACGCAGCTGCGGCGGCAGAAATTGCCTAAATCAGACTCGCGAGGCGTGCTCTGCGCGCGTGTACGCTTGCAACGGGGACGCACTGACATTCGATCGACTGTCGACGAGCCTAATTGCAATATTGCCCGCTCGGGGTCTCGACATTCGAGGCTGGCATTAAACCGGAATCCCATTTCGATCGGCTACGATATCCGACTCTGTCAATCAGTACGACGTGAGGATAATTCTAGGAAAATTTGCAAATTATCTCGCGTCGAAAATTGAATACATAATAATTTCTACACGCGCATGCATGACTTGATATCTTTTTAAATACTCTGTTCTTTCTTGGATGTACCAAAGCTCTTTAATATTTCCATCCAAGTATCTCACAGACCGCGAGAGGCGCGATGAAGCGTATTCTCGAGAGGCGAGATGTAGTAAGATGTGAAACTAATGCTAAATTGGAAACCCATTGATCCGCGGCTGCGGTAGTTGGCCGGTCGCGAGCGGGGGAATGAAAATTTGAAAAGCAAATTCGCTGCCTCCGGTCGCGCGCGCGTTGGGGACGGCCGTTGTTCGCCGACGGCAGGCGGAATCCAAAAGTACGAAAACTCGATAAGGTCCCCGATCCAGTTACGCATAGCGTCGCATCAGACGAGCCAAGCCGACGAATGCACTATTTCTTTCGCTTGAAGCCGCGCGCGGCGGAAAGTTTTCCCCTTTTCTTGCGGCAGTCGCGCGATTTCCCAACTTTGTACCACGAGGAAGATAATAAAATTGCCAGCCGCGATATCGGAACCGACCGAGGGCGGCGAGACGAACTTGTGACTGCGAAACTGATTCATCCGGCGGTTCGCTTCAACTCCGCGCGACGCGATTAATTGCCGAATCAATTAGAGGCACTTGTACCGATCTCAACTCGCGCGCAATTCAATTGCGAAATCGGGAATGCGCTTCCCGCACGAGCGGCAGTATTTTCGGAGACTTTAATGAAAGACAATTTGCCGATAGAGGTTATCGCGATAATTTTCGACCGTTAAATCGGCATTAGCCACGCGATTCCGAGTTAATTAAACTCTCTATTATCGAAGGAAATATTTGCGTCAGTTACATAACTCTGGTCCAAATGATAGCGCGATACGTCAGCGTGTGCTCTGCTCTGCGGGATATACCTAGTAGTTTGATAAAAGTATACGTTAACTCGGTTACGTCGTGCGGTGGCTTCGTTGATTTAACGAAGTGCAGTCGCACAAAACGAGTCTCGCAGCGACGAGCCAAGTCCCACGCTGTTTCAAGGAAAAAGGGAGGAAAAATGTTGGATGAACATGTCGGGCATGTAGAATGGGATCGCAAGTCGTTTGCTTGGCGTACTTTTGACATTTCGACGGTAAAAAAAAAGGGGAAAAAAACCAAAAAAAACCAAAAAAAAAAACAAAATAGCACAGTAAAGAATGTGAACGTTATGAATATCCGAACATTTCGAAGCAATCGGTTTGAGAAATTTTTTTTACAACCACGAGCGAATAAAATAACTTTTTTATATTTTTATTTCGCATCGTAGATCATTATTTTATAAAAAAAAAAACTTTAATGTAGTTCACGGAGAAGGGACTATCTTGAATTTAGTATCGTAACATTTCGATCAGAATTGATCCGACTGGATGATTCGTGTCACATCCGCGGATGTTATGCTCTCGCGAGAAAAGAATGGATGGCAACGGCAACCGGGGGAAGAAATAGTAGACGGTGGCATATAAATGCAAGTATAGTCGTGACAAGCGGAAATGTAATATATTACTCAAACGCGGCATCGGAATGGCGTCCGGCTTCGCGCACATGCAGCGGATGATATGTAATTTATAGAGCGGTACGCTAACGCGGACGGCGCGTGGTTATAGTTCGCCGGGATAGGAACGGGATCCTTTCTATTTTCCCATCTCGTCTCTCGTCTTTTGTCGAAGGGATCGCGGAGACGTGTTTTACGCGAGAGCGTGCAGGTGCCTGGCTCCCACGTAGACGCAAATCCAGAAGCGCGCACGGCATGCTGTACATCAGGGTTTCTCAACTTGACGCTTCTACGATCAATATCGGCCTCCGTTGCCGGTCCGCGAGGACCTCCTCTAAGAATAAAAAAAAATGTATAATGAAGCTTGAATCCAAGTCGCGTTAAAGTATCGAGAGATAAAGCCCGAGTACACGAGTTACTCTTCTCTGACGCAGTCCCGGAGGGTGCACTTTAGAAAGGCACGTGCGAGAAGGGACCGCGAATGAATCTTGTCTCTCCCCACACTGCAGAATAAATTATAAAAAATTGCCAACTGTTCATACAACTATCATTTGTGAGATACGTACTGAATTTGTAAATCGGTAATTTACTCGTGGATTCTTTTAGAGCATACCTCGTTTCAACTTTATACCTACGTGCTCTCATAGATTAAAGATTCATATATGTATATTGCCACGACAGTTTTTTTCAATACGGTAAAGCATTTGAGAGACCCTGGTGCGCACGGCACCGCAAAACGTTTTGTACATCTATGCGCTCCGCTCTCGCGCCTCGGGATACGATCTACGCTCCGAGATTCAGATCTCCAATTAGCTGTATATCAAGTTGAAGGGTGAACGTTGAACACAATCATCCGATTTTGTTCTCCGACGCTGAGCGCGCGCGTGTGTGCGCAAAAGAAGCTTATCGTGCTTGTGGGAGACGTATTTAAAACTGCCATCAGAAGAAATTCGATTTTCATCGGAAATCTAACGTAATACTTTTATTTGCTTAATTGTTACCGAGTTATAATACACGTAAAAAGATAAAAAGTGTCTCAAATAAATGAAAACTAAGTATAAAATAAACGAGCTTGTCTGAACGAAATAAGAAAAAAAAAAAAAAAAAAAAAAAAAATACTTTTTAAGTCAAATATTTTTCATCGCGAGATATCGTCTTCATATCGAATAAAATTTTCTCTTATTATCCGGATGGCGTTCCGTTCACGTGCACGCGTACGCGAGAGGAATTAGTCGCACAGGCGCGAGCCGAATCAAAGCAAGTCGCGCTCTCTGACGAGTCGCGATTTCGATCTCTAATTAGCTGTATATCAAATGAACGCCCAGGTCCACTTGTATACGAAGCATCGTCGTGTCGTCGTCGTGCCGCACCGTACACGCAACCGCGCTTTTCCTCTCATCTCGCAACGCGCCATCTCTGTCTGTGTCGTGTCTTCTCGCATGCCAACGTCCGGCTCGACATCGATGCGCGTCTCCATCCCGCTCTCGCCGGTGACTTTGATTTGTAACGCACGATCGGCGAATGGATGAACATGATGCAACGGCACCGATAGCCGAGATCGCCGTATGATTAACGGAGAGAGAACGAATATATATGACCCGCGTCTGCTTCTGAACATGAATATGGAATACACGATCGTGTGCTATCGGTACGAGGGAGAAGATGATCGATGCAACGACAGGGGGGAAAACCTGCATAAAACATCGCGCGGATACTCGCGGAACGAAACGGGGGGGAGGGGGCCTTAGAGACGGCGACTTTCAAGCTGTGTACAAAGGAGCTTGAATTACGAAAAGACACTAGCTAATTACTTAAAAAAAAGTTCGAGCTACGTGAGCCACTTTGCAAATCGCGCAGAGGTTCCACTGTAAAACGGTATAAAAAGACCAGGAAGGCCTAAACTCGAAACTCGGACGGCAGCTACGTGACTTAGAAGTTTAGCGAGCTGAAGAAAATATGATTCAATTTTCCTCGAGAGTCCCCAGCAGCGCGCGCCATCATTTTTGAAAATGATATTCTACGTGCGACGGAACGTATTTCGCGTATGCGCGCTCTCTTGCCCGCCGAGAATGCGCTTTTGAAAGAATTGAAGATAAATCTCGCGAGATAATGGCTACGACCGACGTTAAAGAGGGACATTACCGCGATACGAAGCCGTTTCAATTCTGCAAAAAAGAAAAGAAAAAAAAAAAGAGAAAAATCATTAAAGCGATTTTCTACAGACTCACGTTTTTTTCTCGCGGCTGATTTTTCGTTTGCGCTCTCCCACGTGGACGAGACGAGGGATCTATGTTTTTACAACGTTGTTCAGCGATCGCAAAGTAGCCTGCTTACGCAGATAAGTGGGAGCTACTTCCGCGAAACGAAGAATAACGAAGAAACGGGGAGAAAGTACTTTCCGCGACCGAAAGACAATTTTTGTCGGACACGGCGGAAGATATTCCCGGCCGACGCGGCGATCCAATTTCCGTAGAGATACTTTTACCTAACCGACGGCGGCGCCCGTGATGGATACTCAAAAGCCTCTCACATCGGCATACAGAATTTTACCGTTCGCCGATGCAATTTTCATCGGGATGTTCCTGCCGAAGGGGGAAGGGGGGAGGGAGTGCGCCAAGGGTGGCGGAATACCGACGCAAGGGCGGGACACTCGAGCTCCCATATATCATTACGCGGACTTTCACCGCAACTCGCGTGTACGCCCCAAGTTTCGACGCTCGAGTCAGTTATTTTTTTTATCGTCTACTTGAAGCTTGGCACGTCATCGTGCCGCTCGACGTAAATTTATAAAGGTCCCTCGTGCGCCCGCGAAAATAGCTTCCCAGCGGTTTTTTCTTCCCGGTCGTTTGCGGAAAGACGGAGGTGGATAGAAATGTTAATCTCGCGTTGATCCTTTTATGACAGGTATCTTTACACATTCACAATTATGCAGTATTAATATTCTATATCGATATATATTTATATTTTATAGAAAAAAGGAAAAAAAAGAAATGTATATATAGAACGCGTCTTCGAATCAATTTCTTTCTTTAACTCGTTATTCTTTCTACGGCTAGAATTTTTTCGGCATTAAACTAATTAATAATAAATTATCGGAAATAAAATTAATCAGTCACGACAGCCGCAGTCGGAAAATAAAATATTTTACGTAATACGCGGATGAATGGAGGACGCAATATATTTACCACGCCGCTCGTCGGTATCTACTTTAGTGAAAGAGCTCAGGCGCAAGTCGACCGGCGGAGTAAAGCGTCACTGCTCGTAGCGTTACATGTCATCAGACCGCTCGCGGTAAATGCATCAAAGGGCCACCGGGGTATGATGCCGAGAGGAACGGCTTCCTCCTCCGTCGTTTCTATCGGATCTCGCAAGAAGCACCGAGAAGGACGGGCCGCGAGTTCGGGGTTGAAGACGTAGAGGATGACAAACGAGAAATTGGAAGGCGAAGCCTTCGAGTGGCTTAAGCTCCGTTGACGGTTAACAAGTTTTCGTGGAGAATCTCTCTGGAGCCGCAGTGGGCTGCGACGAGTGGGCTCGGAGTAAATACACCTCGGTCGGGCGTACGTCGCGCACGGAAATGGTTGTTCACGGCGTTAGAACACACACTAGCTCGTAGCTCGCAGCGTAACGGCGAGAGTGGACCGGAGGCTCGGCGTGTAAACTGCGAATATTGTGTCCGTTCCTGGCGTGTTCCACGACGTTGTGTACCCGCGGACCAACTTCACTCCTTTACGTGTCGTCTAATTAATGTACCGCTTAAACAACGCGAAGTAATACCGGTTTCTCATCTATTAACTCCCCGTCGCTCGCCAAATACTTTTCGCAAGGTGCTCTCTTATGTATTAGCCGTAACTTACTTCTCTACGGCTTTCAGTCTCGAGATTTGATCATCTCTCGCGGCGAATAAAAAGAATATTTATCGTCAGACCTTCTGCCTCCCGTTACCCCGCGTCCCTCTATCGCGACACCGCCGTGAAACTTGCGCTCGGGGGAAAAAAGGTCTCCGTCGCGAGAAGTGTAAGCCATATCGTGGAAATTTCATTTCGCGGCTCGTCCGGCCCCGGCAAATATTATCGTAAATTTCCGCCTTGGCGTATCACCTGCGGTTCCCCGTCGTCCTATCTCCGCCTCTCTCCGACGCGGCCCGGAGAAATATTTCTTTCCTCCGGGCCGATAAATCAACGCGGTCCGTTCGACACGACGGTCATCAATAACGGTAGTGCTTAGGCTTTTTCCGCGCGGCACTCGCGCCGGAATATCGAAGGCCCCTACGGACACACACCACACAGCTTTTCGCGCGTGTGCATCGCCGTGCAAACGTTCCCTTCCCTCTGCCCTTTCGTGCATGAGAAGAGTGCATGCGCAGCTTCGAAAAACTTGCTACCGCGTGCAAGTTTAATGGCTCGGAACGGCGTTGCGCCAAGTTGCACGAGCTCGTTTATTTTTCACAGACAGCCAGCCACGGCGGGCCTTCCCCATCCTCGCGAGGGGGGTTAGAAAAATCATTCGACAGACGTACTCAGAAATTAAAAACCGTATTATCGGCGCGAACGCCCGCGCGACGTTTTTATTTATCTAAATATGGAAGGGCTGTTTGCAGCACTTAACTCGAGAGTTCGAGCGGGCTTAATAATTCAAGCGGGACGGAGGATCCATTATTACAACGCCCGAGTTTCCGCGGGCAGGGAAACGTTCGCGTGGCGGTCATTTGTATCGACTTCATTCAGTGAAAGAGCCCGGGTATAAATCAGTCGGAGCACCAAAGCAGAGTGGAGGCTATTACGCCCGTAATTCTGTTAAGATTGCACCGCGGAGGCGCGATATATTCTCTCGCGAGAAAAGAAAGTACGGACGGGGGCCGATTTCGTCTGGAAATCGGAGGAAATTCGATGACGACGAGACGCGAGGAGGCTGGAAATTACGGGAAATTAATCGGCGGGAACGATTGAATGTAGAAGCACATAATTATACTTCAAAGAAGACAGGCAGTGAACGGATACCTTTTCTTCAGTCGAAATTATTCTTAATTATTGCGCGGAAAAAAAAAAGATTTGGAACGTCTAAAATTCTTATTACATCGTTCCATTTTTCGAACTTATCTTTTAATACTGATTCAGATTAACGTAGGTAATAATTTTAATAACATTGACAAACAATGATGATTATTCCTTCTATTACGAAACTAGTGTCAATAACAATTAATATTATAATTAATTTCGTTGTTAATGCGACGCACTAAATATTTGGAGTTTCGCATCCAAGGTAATTATGTAATAATTAATATTATCAAAGTGGAAACGGAAACAACGTCGGTAGGATGATTAACCAAATAAAATTGCTAGAAAAGTTCGAAAGCGGAAAAGCGGCATATAAATATTATACGCGGACGGCATATCCGGCGTCGGTTTAATAATTTAAAAACTTCGTACGGTTCTAAATTAAAGTTCTGGCGGGGCCGATTAAACACGAGATAGCTTCGCTCAGAAAAAAAAAATATGGCGGAGTAATGTACGCCACGAAGTTTCTCGTTATTACTAAATTAACGTAAACCGGAGAAGGTTCTGTAACTCCCCATCGAGAAACATAAATGAAGAAGATATTTTTGTTAGACGAATATCGATTTACTTCATCGTCACTGTCAAAAGGTAAAAAAAAAAAAAAATCTGCGGGTTAACAATGGCGTGACGTACTTCCTCTTCCAATCTGTAAACAGGAATTTAATAACGGCGAGGTCCGATTGTCCTGACCCTTAAAAGTGAATCCCGTTCGGTAGATTTCAGGAATCTCGCCCAATTGCACGCGCGCTTCGTGCCAGCGATGAGATTGGCTTGGCGCTGACACCGAATGAGAAATTCGCACCGGAGTTGAATTATTTTCGGGGTTTGAGGACTTGGTTTGGCGCGGGAGGGCTGCGTCGGCAAGAAACTAACTTCATCGGGCGTCAAACGTGTGCTGGTTAACATGCGCGACGCGGCAATCGCGAATGCACGAAATCAGACCGCGCGCGCGGAATTCGTTGAATACGTTCTGCGCGATATGAAATTCCATAATGTAATTAAAGCCGGATACTCCGACCGCGGTGAGAGCGGGAAAATTGTTTTCGGTTGAAAATACTACATCGGCGACGCGAAATTAGTTGGTACCACAGCGGCAGGATTGTCCGAAGTCGCATAAATCGATTCGTAGCCGCTCGTAAATCAGTCTTCGAGATTTAGTCCCTCGCAGTTGTTCGACCCAGTTTTCCATCGCGAGAACGATTGGACAATTCTTATTGTCGGGCGGTTTTAAAAATGGATGACGGGGATCGAATAAGCGTCGACACGAAGAAATATTCGCTAAACATTTGTTCAGAAATAGAAAAGCACCGAGCATTTTATTAAGCAAGAAGATTAAAACTTTTGTAATAGATTAAAAAAAAAAAAAATTTCTCGTTAAAGAGAATTATATCGATACAAATACAAAAATGTGCGTTTATACGCAAAAGGTTTTCGTATTTTGTATAGAAATATTATCTCAATGAAAGCGTTTAATATTTTGTTGGAGTAATCGCGCATTTTTATTAAAAAAAAAAAAAACTTTTAAATACGCGCGTTTCAATTTGCTTTCTGAAACTGCGATCGCTATGTAATCTCCAATCGAGCGAGTACGGTGAACATGTGTTTTAACTATAATTATACAAAATCCTTTACGGTTGTTTCGCTGTAACGAGCGCGGCGCGTGTTAGCGAGAACGTTATGAAATTCCACATTTCTTTGACGTCATTACCGCTCGTCAAAGATCTGCATGAAAATTCACGGAAGCGGTATCACCAAGATTGAATTCCATAATTCCTGCAGGGGCAAATATTTGCACGACTGAAAATCACCCTGACGGCGCCTAGTATGCTTGATAATTGGCCGCGGAATCATACACGTAAAATTTCTTCCCGCAAATCCATTCTGCGGGAAAAACGACTACTTGTTATAAAACAAATTTAACAAATGTTTTATATCACGTTACACGAGAATAATTAAGTATTTCGGGGATTCAATTTTTTGGTAATTTTCAACTATAAGTGAATAAAATACATCGTTTTCGTTCAGCGTTTTTCGAACATATAAAATAGCTGCTGGCAGCCGACGATATTGGCGCAGTTATAAATTTATATCATATGAGTATTAATGATGCAATCGCATCAAATGACGTAATGCATGAATTGCATTATATAAATCATAAAAAAAAAAACTTTCGCTGCTGTAAATTTTTATTTACTCTCTGTCTCTCGGTCTCTTTCTCTGCAATAAATTAATAACATTAAATCAGCGAAATAAAACGCAAGATTTGGTAACGCGATTTAATCTCGGAGAAGTTTGATATCCAGAAAAAGAAACGTATCCTTTGACTTAGAGCGCGGAGCGATACAGTGATTTTCCGGGACGATAACCGTGATTTTCAGACGAGGCCGTGTCTCCCGGTGAGAGCGCGAACCCAAGTCAGTTGAACGACCGGTAGACACCTTTTGATGTCGAATCACTCTTTCCTCCCCCGCTGCCGGTTCGTCCCTTTTCCCGCGCGCTCGCGGCGAACCTGCTGAAAGGTTCGTAGGGCGCGACGCGAACACACTCGGCTGCCGCATACACTTTATTCCCAGCCCATCGTTCCGTCCCAGCGATTTCGAATTCCCGAACAAATTTGATCGTCGTCGTCGTCGTCGTCGTCGTCGTCTAGTCGAGCTCGCATCTCTACGTGACGGGAAAATCGCGAGCTTGCTCGCGCGTCGGAAAGCCACTTCTCCTCCTTCCCGGCCCTCTCTCGTTGCAGCATATACACTCTCATCTACCATCCTCCACCGTGCTCCTGTACTTTCTCCATACCTTATACTGTCTCTCTCTCTCTCTCTCTCTGCTCTCGTATTTTCCTACTTCTCGCGCTTCGTGGTTCTACTTTCGCACGCGCGATTGTACCCTGACGACTTTATGGCGGGCCCTCGGCGGAATCCCAAACGCGGCACGTACGTGAAGTTACCGATTCGAACGAGGCGAAAGCTCGAGGAGGCGCGAGATGACTTCTCGGCTCGTTCAGCGAGCAATCCCGCGGCATTCTTTTGCACAATATAATTTCGCGGCCGTAATACTGTTTAAGAGCTTCTTTCGAACTTCTTTCGACCCTGTGCGCGAAAATTAACTCTTTCTTTTTTTATTTTATTATTATTTTTTTTTTAATTAGGGAATGTACCTGTACTTGCAACTTGAAATTTTGCTGAAATTAAACATTCGAAAGCATATCGATCGATCGAGGATTGACGTCGGGAATTCGTAAGCATGCCTAACATGTAACAACGCTGCGGCGAATAATTAACGCGATGTCCGTGGGCGTTGATTAAATTTCACGCGTCGGAGAAGCAAATTCATAAATATCCACAGCTGCGCCATTTCCGACAAAGGCGGGTGCAACTTACGGCGACGTAGCGAAAGAAAATTAATGACTACAAAAGATTACTCTCCGGACTCCGCGGCTGTCCGATGAAATATCATAAATCGCGGGCTCGCTACGTCTGAGAAGTTTTCATAGCCGACCGCCGCTTTCGTCTCTCTCTCTTTCTTCCGCTCGTTCGCTCGCTCTCTCCTCCCTCGGTCCCACCTACTTTCCGCGTCTCATTCTCATTACGAAGTTCCCGGTCATCAAATTTTATTAGCCCCCACTTCAGAGCCGGCCCGCCTTACTTCTAACTCAATATCGTAGATTCGTAGTCTCGGTTTAACTACCCTCCCATCCACCCTCAGCGCAACGCACACGGAAGCACACCCGCACATAGCTGTTTCCCCGTTCTCTCTTTCTTGATCTTTTTCTCGTTCTGTCCTCCCTTTTCCTTTCACCTCGACTCACCCTGGCAAGCTCGCGCGCGCGCTTTTCTCCCCGCGTTTCTCGCTCGCCTTCGAATGCAAGCGCAGCGAGCGACTTTGAAAGCGGCAATAATTCCGTGCTCTACGGCCAAGAACTAATTTCCACCGGGTCTGACGGGGAGGGGAGGGGGGCTACGACGGAGGCAGGGGGCGGTCGACGGAGAAACGGACGGGGAAAGACGACGGGTGGCCTCACCTTCGGGGTTCTCTTTCCGACTTCTCCCGTTCCTCACGGACGGTTCGTTTTCTCGCGCGCCCTTTTATCGCCCGACAATGGTGCGCTGGGGTGTAGCCACCTCGGCCCTACGTGGTCAAGGGTCGCAGCCAATAAACTTTGCCAGCGAGCTCCTAACCTACGTGTCGGACGAATCCTTAGAACGGATGGTAAGGCGGCGACGTTGGCGGACGGTAAAGAAAGGGAAGCAGAGGAAAGGATCAGAGGAGGCCTTTCTGACGACGCCAAGTTTCCGCCTCGCGTCCTTTAATTGCGACAGCCGGAATAGGGACTAACGATTTTCTTTCGGTAACGTTTAAAAGCCACGGCGACGCTGCTGATGTGACATTTACGGACGTGACGGCGAAACGGTCGCCTCTGCATTTTATCGCGCGCGAAAAGCCCGCCGGTGGGGAACAGCGAAAGTCGAAAAGCGAACAAAAAGTTTGAGCGCCCGTAATTAATGCAAAAATTTTAAATTATCTTACAGATGATAAAATAATGTTTTATTAAATAATCTCATTATATTTTGTAAATAAATACGTGGCGTGCTAATTGTATTATAGATTACGTAAATTCGAATTATTGACGTATTTCGCTCCTCATCGAAATCCATGTCTTTTATTAATGAAAAATAATCTGTTCGCTGATGTAAAATAGTTTTAAAGAGGCTCTCCGGATATAATTTATACCAGTTTCAAAAGAGGATCCACTCAACCTTGCGGCCGATGAAAATTAAGTTCATCAGAGTTCCAAAGAAGTTGAACTATCGCGCGCGCGGGGGTCCAAGTAATGATTGTAGCAATTCGCGGGATAGCAATCTGAAGTTCGTTATCGCCGTGCATTAGATTCGGTAGACGGAGCTATTGCGGGTAATAAAAGTTACCGAAAGCTGGCAGGCTATAAAATTAAATCTGCAACGAGGAGATAAAAGCGAAGAGATAGATGCTCTCGAAAGGGATCGAAATTTTCTGCCCTACATCGTTCAATCCGGTCGTGCTTGCGGGCTCGAATTCTAATTAACAATTTCTGCGTGGGGGCGGAAATTATCATCTTTATTTTGGGGATTACATCTCGCGGGGTCTCCGGGCCCCTTTCAATTACGTGCCGTCATACGAGCTCGACACGTGAATGGCACAAATCCGGTTAAAGGGATCGAGGTGGGGGAATCGACAAATTGAATGATAAAGACGATACTGAAATTAATGGCGTTTTAGTTACGGATCGCGCGACATGCTCGGCAATCGTAGAAAAGCCGTCTAATCCTCTTACATCTTTGCGGACTCGCGTCGGACGCGCGCTGACCGACTCTTTGAAAGGTTCGCCCAGTAAGCCCTTAAACCCATCTCGGGCGCAGCAATTCCAGACCAATTTCGAGAAAATTCAATCGTGAAATATACAGCACACAGCGCTGCCCGAGAATCGACAGAAACAATAAGGACGTGAGACTCAAATCCCTCGTTTCGCGTCACGTCGTGAAACAAATTAAGAATCGATTGGTTATCTCAATTTATCTGTAAGCCCGCCAGCTTAATAGCGGTAATTAAGTAACGCAACTAGATTTGCTATAAATGCATAGAACTATAATTGTAAACATAATTACATAAAAAACGGCAAAATTAAAATCATATATCACATACAAAAAATTAAATATCTCAACTGCAGCGTATACATTTTTTTAATTTAAAAAATTTGCTGGAAAAAAAAAAGACACAACAACGAACCTTTTGCTGTTGCGTTTGCACGGGTTCGGTGGCAAGTAGCTGCTTTAAAGCTGCGTGTCCGTGACCATTCGTCGTGGAGGTTGCACCGGGTGTGCTCGGTGTGCTAGGATTGCTTCCGGGAGTATTAGGCGTGTGAGGCCCAGTCGTGGGGCTGCTTGGGCTAATGCTTTCGTTGATTTTGCTGCCGGCATGATGATTTTCCGTGTGCCTCCTCAGGCTCCTCGCGTCGCAGTAAGACTTGCCGCATCCCTCGGCCTTGCACTCGTACGGCTTCTTATTTCGATGTGTCAGCATATGTCCGTTCCTGCAATTAAAAAGACACATGCTCGTTAATATGAAAATCCACATTATTATTATATATTAAAATTAAAATCTATTTAAAATTAAATTTATTTCTAATTTACACAAAGTTTGCATGTACGTTAAGAATAATTACGTAACACGGTCACGGCCAGCGATCATTTAGAGGCGCGACTTAAAATTCTCTTATTTAAAAATCAAACTCCAGACAGAATTGCCTTTTCCGCCGCGAAATCGCCTGCTCGCCGCCTCAGCCGGAATATAAATCGACTGTAACATTTCGGTCGGGAAATATCACCGAGGCTAGAACGTCCCACGCGAATTCCCATTCGAATTCCTCTCTCGCGTCCAGCATTAATCATAAGAACGTCTCGGGCGACACGCTATATAGCACTCGCGGATGCTCGATGGGCACGGAAATCTGATCGTGCACCTGCTCTTTAGTGCCCGCTCGAAATTATGTCGGCCCGATTATGTCGCCTATCTATATCGACGATCTACCCCGGCACGGAAATCCCATATACCGCTGGGCACGATTCCCCCCCGTCTTATCTAGAAGGTACATCTAAACTCATCCCTAGCGTGTCGCCCTTACACCCCGGCCAGTCCACCTAAAGACTTATCCATTCCACTTGCTCGATATTCCGGCTAACATAACGCGCGAAATTCGCCCGCGCGCGCGATGCTCCGATTTCTGGTACCGGGATGTCTGGAAACGAAATCGGCCGTTCTCTCAACATTGTCGAGAGAGCGGAAAAGACGCGGAGATCCGAGGGTGTGTCCGGCATGCAACAAGTTGCGCGATTTCACGACGCTGGATTACACGATCGCGTCCGCGATAAAGTCCACGGCCCCCCCATTGACACGATTCGCAGTCGATTTCGTCGTTGACGCTCGCAATTGCGAGACTGTCGATTGGTTCGATAAGAGGAGTAACAGACTGCGGAGTCTCGAGTGAAACACACGACTTGCATACAGCTGATTTTAATTAAAATCCTAATGACTTCCCCTTGTTTTTTTTCATTTTTTTTTCTTTTTCTTTTTAACCAATGTTTAGAATGCAAAGCGTTTATTGATTAAAAACAAATGTATGCATTTGTTAAATACAATTACATCGCGTTAACGTTTCGATTATTAATTTTAACTTAAGATTAATTACTAATAGTTCGATAAAACACTACGCACGTTAAATTTCCTCGCTACGGTCAAAAGCAGCAGTCTCGTCTGTTCGCTGAAACTTTAACGAGATTCCGAGTGTGGACATCCTTCGTCCGATCGTTCGCAGTGGAATCTCCCGCAGTGGACTGCGAGAAGAAGTCGTACGGCTAGGACGAGCACGATGGAAGGGATATCGTTTCCGGTAAATTCTTCGGGAGACGCGGGGACCACTCCTATCCGGCAAAAGTTTTATAGTCTATCGATATACGAACGGATTCCCTTAAATTCCGCCGGTAAAGTTGGGGCCGTAGGGAGGGTTTAATTTGTAAAAGCTAATTTGTCGAACTTTTAAGGTGACCCGCACCGACCTCCCGGCGTTTTCTCTTCCCGCAGATAATCAGGAACACCTGGGACGTGTCGACCGCACGTGTATCATTCCTCCTTTTCGTTTTCCGAGGGACACGGAAAAGAAACGAGAGAAACGCGGACTCAACTTTTATCCGAACGGTCGTTTCCGTTGACCAGTCGACGTGTTTTATTAGAATACTTATTTCATCGATGCCGTGGAAAAACCTACGTTCCAAGCGTATCAGAGATTCTCAACAAATAAATAACCTATATACGATGGCTGCGTTTAATGCACAAAACGAAAATATATTATTTAGAGAATTAGCGAAATAAATAATAATTGTAATTATAGATATAGTAATTTTAGAATTTGTCGAGTAGCGACAGGAACGCGTAGGACTGTGAAAATAATCAAGAATAGACCACCGTACAAAAGAGCGCGCGCGTTTTAGCGGCGGTTTCATTATCCGAAGTCACAGTGAAGTTCTCGTCTCATTCGTGAGTTCATCGCCTTATATTATCTCGCAACTTGGTGATATGACGATGAAAAGGAAATTATTATTAATTGTTATGAACCTGCGCTCGACCGACAACGAGAATTTCTACGAAACTTTAATTGGATCTCGCAAAGGGGGGCCGCGTCGATGAGCACGCGCAGAATTTTGCCTGGAACGGTGATTAAATCAGCACTAATTATCAACTCTCGATTAGTTCCATCTCCACTCCAGTAGCCTAAAGAGACTATTAACAAAAAAAAAAAAAAAAGAAAAAAGAAAGAAGTCTACTTATCTTCACTTGAAAATTTTCTCTTCTTTAAACTTTTATTATCCAAGTTGGTAACGAATTATTCTTAACTTTCGACCACCGGGTTAATTAATATACATAATTATCATAACATACGTTGTCACTTTATAAAAATTTCCAAAGACCGGCGGAAAGCCTATTTTCCTGCCGTTTTCTTTTTGCAAAAGTTAATACTAATACCGCCTCGATATGACGAGGGTCACGAGGAAGCAATTATCGAAATATCGAACGCATTCTGAAAAATAAAGCTCTCGACGGTGCTACAAGAGAAAGGGAGGACTTTGTTTCTCGAAGGGCCGGCTTTCCTCCTTCGACGCTGCTCACGTTGTCGCTCCTCCCTTTAGTGTCCTCTCAAATCTCTTTCGGGCAAGGAAGAAGCGGTCGGTATATATCTCCGCGCTCGAAGAAAAGCTCTCGAAGAGAATTCCTCTCGAGGTGTAAGCGCTTCCGTTCCTTATTTCGCGCGGCGGCGCCCCGACTCAGCAAAGGGACTACGTGGATTTACTTCGATAACAGAGATACACCGAGAAACGTACAATGGTGCCTTGTTCGATACTGAAGAAATCGACGGGGCTTTCGTTCTGCAAGTCCGTCAGTTCTTTTTTTTTTTTTTTCTTTTTTTTCTCCGGCCCGAGCGATATATGTAGGAGTGACAAAGCGTCTATGTCCTTTGTCTTTCGATTACGCCCAGAAATCCATTCGTATCGACGTTGACAATTGTTTTTTTTTTTTTTTAATCATTGAGTGTTTCAAATTAATTTCACCTAAATCGTGACGTGACATTTTTTTCCACGATTATATGTATAAAATTATTTTAATAATATACTTTATTTAAAAAATTAATTAATCATTAAACATCGAAATTTTTTGGGAACAATAATAGTTGATCAAAAGCGCGGACGTTGTCTTGAAAATTTAGAAAAATTATACGCAACGGTTATTTGACAAAGGACCTACAATGGGGGACCTGTCTGGACAAAGAAGGTGAGAAGCGATGGAAACTGTAGTTGCACAGGTCTGCCAATTCTTAGAGAAGAGAATGAAGCACGGCGAGACTTCGTACCGACTTTTTCTCGTTCTCAATTAAGTTTGAAAGTCCATTCAAACGGGGAATGGAGCTGAAAGATCTCTTCTTTCTCCTCCGTAAAATCTTCGCCCGTGGCACTATTATTGCTCGGGCTGCCTATTATTGTTCCTTCTTTCGTCGCCGCGAACTCGTAATATGATACATATATATAGTATATAGTTTCGAGATGGAATATCATGCTCAAGCAATATTGCGGTTACGCTAAATTGCCAATACGTGCTTTATCGGAGAAACGTAACGCTAAGCGCTCGCTCTTTCGTATCGGCGATGCAAATCCAGCGAAAAAGCCGGTCTGTTTTCCAAAGTAAAGAGAGAAAACTCCGAGGATGCATTCTCTCGATCGCGCGCGCCACACTCTGGAGACGAAGCGGCAGCTTCCGGCGAAAAACAGGAACTGGGGTAAAGACCTCGCGATTTCGCGCATGAGATAGTATCGCACGGTTCGTTTACTTGCATCTGGAAATATACGGATCCCAACAATCGAAGGGGAATATCGTCCGAAAGCGGGCATTCGACGCAACGGATACAAACAAACGTTTAGCTTACGCTAAAAAATAAACGAAAAACCTTTGCCGAGTTATAGCGAGGATAGTAAATATAGCGAATAAAACAACGCTCCGCTTCGATATCGCCGATAAACAGGATAAACTGTGATAACAGGAGTTCGGTACTTTCAACTCCGGAGATTTATCGCTGGCCGTTCGTAGAGAACATTTGTCGAAAGTAAATTGAGACATCAAATTTAAGGTAGCAATAAGATTAGTTGAAGTCGACGGATGTGTTTTACCTTTACGATCTCCTAGGCAGATTGAATGCTATTATCATTTATCGGCCGCGCGAAAGGGATAGAGGCGAGAATGTGGGAGGGAGCGAGAAGCGACGCGAGCTGCCTCGCCTAAAGGACCCACAAATCCAATGTTCGCAATGAAACGTAAGTAATTCCTCGCACCCTGCCGCCCAGGGTTTTCGCATTGAACGCCGACCGGTCGCTCGAGTTTGAGGAAATAGAACGAGGGAAGACATTGAGGAAGCAGTAAAGAAAAGAAAAATACTGTCCCCGCAGAATGGACCTCACCGGCCGTGGTGGATCCCAAGCGAGAGCCGGAGTCGGTGAGACGCGGGAGAAAGGGGGGGGGGAGGGAGGGAGGATAGAAGGAGAGGTTGGAGGATTTGAAGATCCGTCTTTCGAGAAAATATAACGTTCAACCTTACCGAGGTATTCGACCCGTGCCGGCGGACGGACAGCACTACAACGGCCGAAGCCGAACGAAGTCGCGGGACCGACCTCTATTGATTCCGCGTTATTCCTTTGCCCGTTCCCGGCAAGAATTGAATCCTTAGTCGCCATGGCTCGCCTCCATCGCTCGCCTTTTGTGCGCCGCCCTTTCTCGCCCGTTATACCTTCCCCCAATTCTTATATCGCGTTTGTCCATTTTCCACGCCCGTGTCTCGCGAAGCGAAAATTCTAAAGCGCACCGACACGCCGTTTTTCATTACGTTCAAATGCATTCAGATATACTTTAAATGCGCTCTCCACTCGCGTCAATTTAAATAAGTTTTTTTTCTTTTTTTTTTTTCGAGCGGATAAACGAAATATTGAGTCACTCCATTTTGCGATAACATAAAGTTAATATATTGAAAGAAAATTCGGTATTAAGAGAAACATACCTTCAAACAAGCTTTTTTTTTTTTCTTTTTTAACAGTGACTATATTACCGCTATAAATTCACGAGAGTTTTAATACCCGTGCGCGCCAATACAAACTCCGCGAGCTCTCCTATCCAATACCCCGACAACCGGGCATTACGTAAGGGAAATATCTAAGGGATTACTCCGGCATACCTACGCGCAGAAATTTCTCCGACTACCGGCCTTAAGAAGGCACTCCGGGGCAGCTTAGAAGGCTTCTTACGAGCGCACCGGCAAAGAAGAGAGCGCAGGAGAGATACGGCTACACGTGCACGTGCATACGTACAACGCACACTCGCATGCGAGGCGACGTACCTGCGTACGCCATTGCCGAAGTGGAGCGTTGAGAGGCTTTGATGAACATAATGAACGGCTCAGTGCCGCGAGCGCGAGCGCTTTCCTTTAAGCTCGGGCTCGAGTGTTGTTCTCGTTCTTGTTTTATAGCACGGGGAATTCGTAATGTGCCCTACGACGCTTATATCGAGAGAGAGAGAGAGAGAAAGGGAGAAAGAGAGAGAGAGAAAAAGAGGAAATACGAAAAGGCTAATAGGTCTGTTTCCGCGAGCGTACGGCGAATAGAAACGCAAGAGAACCGCGGAGCGTACGAAAAGTCGCGCTGACAGGTTGCAATAAAATTTGGCATGTACCACCGACTCATCCGGTGTGAAATAATTTAATCCGTACTCACAGGTGGTCTTGCCGTTTGAACGCCTTGCCGCACATCGAGCACACGTACTTCCTCTCGTCGCTGTGCGTCAGTTTGTGCTTCGTGAGCGCCGATGCGTTGTTGAACACCTTCCCGCAGACCTGCAACAGAGAGAAACAATTCCCGTTGTAGCGACGACGTAGACGAAAATTGTATATAGCGGCTGTCGAATCGCGGCTACAAGCAATTACATTAAACTCGCCGGTGAACGCATCTGTCTCGATTGCTGGGACGCGGCGAAAAATCCATTGTGCACACAGTCGGCAGTTCTTCTTCTTCTTTAAAAAAAAAAAAAAAATTTTTCTTTTACCGCGATTAAATTAATTTAAATTAAAAATATATAAAAGATAATTGTCATTATTTCGCGAAGTTAAACTGGCTATTCTCGCCGGAAAGTATCGAAATGGAGCAGTGAAGATTTCGCAGTCGTTAAGCTCGCTTGATAAACGATGCCATTTTCATCTGTCCTACTAAAGAATAAGAGATCACCGGTATCATCGCGGTACGTACGTAGAAATTACTTGCGGATTTAAACGGCCCCTGGGGATGGTATGCTCGTTAAGTATGTGGAATTAGGTTTATTATACGCGGCTGCGGGTCGCGTACTATTTCAGAACTATTTCAGGAAGCCAAAGGCCGAGGAATTGAATGCGCGACCGGTGTTCCGTCCGAAAATCCAGCGTCTCGTTCAAATGGGCAACGAGTCCGCCGTCGTGGAAAATCGTGCGAATTCCGCAGCCCATGAACGACAGGAACGATTAACATTTCCAATAAATTTGCTTGCGTTTTTCGCGATCAAAGCTCGTCACCGCCTCTCGAAATACCACGTATAATGCGATAGCCATTGAACAGCATTCGGCAATATCGAAAGTAACACAACTAAAATGCAAAAATACCTATAATGTAACCTTTATTATAATATTTAAGATTCTTTTAAATTAATTAAGTTAAATTAAAATCATAAAATTATTACAACGTTATTTTACAACTTTCTAATATTAATAATTAATTTTCTTAAATAAGATCGTTAAACCCGAGTTTACATTTACTTTTTTTTTTTTTTTTTTTTTTTTTTATAAATAACGATCCATCTGTCTCCTTTGTGAAAAACTGATAGACGTCACGTTCGCGTAAAACCGATCTCAGTATTCGCGGAGAGAAAAACGAAAAACGAATACATGCTGATCAGGCCGCACTTCGCAAACGGGATCGATAATGCGGCGGAGCGTCTGCGACGCGGCTAAACTCGCTCTAATGGCCTGCTCTAGGAATCCCGCGAACGGGATTCGGAATATCACGTCTCGAGGGCATCGGAAATTCGTCGTCACGTCGAAGGATTCGCGGTGCCGACGCCGCGGCATTAAGCCGAAATTAATTTCCAATGCACCTGCGGCCGCCGCCGCGCCACGTGACGACGCGGAAAACGTGCGATGGCACGATTCCGAGTCTCCATTATCGGAAAAGTCTTTTCCGCTTCTCGTTTCGATGTTATTTCCAATCGTTCGATAGGCACAGAAAGGCGCACGAATCGCCGGTGATCTCGACGAGAAAAACTGAATCCGAAATCGCAAAGAATGCGAAAGGATGACATACAAATCTGTCCCCCTCCCTTTTTTTTTTCTTTTGCAAAACAAAGTTAGGTTGAAAATCAAAACGATAAAACTCTTAATTACTTTCATCGTCCGCGCACTTCGGCGTTATTTAAATATGTATAAAAATTGTGGAAGCTACGCAGACGCTGGCTTCTCGTTATAAAAAACGAGAAACTTGTTGACATCCGGCGGAATACGAACTTCCTGCGGGATCCTCAGGAGTACTAATGCGAAGCGATACTATTTAACCATAAGCCACGGTTGCTATGACGACTCACGTATAGCTTAAACGGTACAGTCTGTCGGCAAACATTTACCGGGATCCAGCAAACAGGCAACAAATTCCATTTCATGAAGGTACGAGCGTACATAACGAACGTTCTCGAAAAAACGAGAAGTACTCTCCAACATGACAGAAGAAATTTCCGGGGCATAGATAGAAAAACTTCACGTCGCCGCCACCACCACCGAGAGCAAATCCCAGATTAAAGAAAAAGGTATTAAGACGTTTCTGACGCGTCGCGGATAATATTGACCGAAGACGTGAAGCGGACCGGCGGGAGGAGGGGGGAAAAGATAAGAGGAAAAGATAAGGCGGCGGAGGCGCAGATAAGAGGACGTGAAAACTACGGGAAAGGAAATAAAAAAAAAAAGAGGCAAAAGTGACGCAAACGCAAAGATTTGAGACGTGTCGAGATGGCGGCCGTATATATTCACGACGGCGGGATGAACGTTTGCGCACGGTCTCGTGGAGGTCTCACAGGAGCCGGGGGAGGGGGATGAAAAGGGGCGAGGCGCCAAGGGAAAGAGGGAGTCGTACTTCTGGCTCCTAAGCAGAAAATCTAATTTGCGTAGCTTAACTCCTAAGGAGCTCCAGATGCACGGACGCCAACACACGGGAGTTTCAATTTACGAGGCGAGGACCGGGACCAGGGAGAAAGATGAGAGAAGCTGTCGGAGTGACGAAGAAGCGACAGTAGAAACGGCAGATGGCAAGATGAGGATAAAACAGAGAGAGACGGTGAAACGGGAAGGAGAGGGGAGGGGGGGAGAGCGAGAGCGAGAACGTGCGGGAGACGAAGATTCGACGGAAGATGCTGCGGAGAAAGCTCAACGACCACGGGCACGGTCTTTCGCGTCCCCTCGCCCATCAACCCCGTGCCAAAACCCGTATCTTCCACCCCTGGCGCAGGCCCTTCTCCTTGAGAGCTAAACAAACATCATTACTCCTGGCCTTTCTGGCTACCGCTCTCTTTGCCAACCCACCGCCTCCACCTCCTCCACTTCTCGCCGCGATCTCTGGCCGCGCCTCGTCTGTACACGACGACTCTCGGTCGTCTCCACTTGGCTCGCGACTGCAGCCTGTAACGCCGCGGCCAAAGTACACCGACCAACATCGAGCCCTGAATACGTAATCCCGCGGGTGGTAACATTGATACTTTGTTAAGAGGGAACGCTAATGGAAGAGATACGCGCGCGGGAGACGTCGTTTGGACCGAACCGATGATTACAGAGATCAACCGCAGACCGATTCGCGATTTAAACCGGTCGCACCGACCGATCAATCCGCTTAACGATCGTTCCGGCCAACCACTCTCGTCACGATCTCCTTCTCCGGCCAGATAAAGCACGGGCTTGAAGGACCGGATGCGAAATCGCGCGTGTCACTGGCGAGAGCTTTGGATGTTACATTCTGAAGTTTCAAGAGAATTACGAACGAGAGGATTTCCGTCGAGAGCGGTTATCATTCACTTTCGAAGCTTCTGCTCAATGTGATGCTCGACTCAATCTAATAACTGATTCGAATCATGTTTCTAGTAGCCACAGAAACGGAATTAGTGAGAGACTGCTCGCATAGGTGCATAACGTCTTTAAAAACCGCCGCAACATCAATCGCGTATTTAATTATACCGAATAAAGCTTTAATTTAATCTCATTAAAAAAACATTTTTTACTCTATATACTAATAATTACATGAAACAGCGATTTCATCGCGAACGTTGATATTAAAAAAAACGAGGAAGGAAAAAAAAAAGCAAGACAAAAGATCAATTTCGTTATTTGAAGCTCGCTAAAATGAACAGAGCCGCCGCGTGCGATTCATGGATAAGAAGCGGCGTCTGCGGTTTCATTCGGTTAACATTTGTTCCAACTAACCACGTTTGCTTCTCGTCCCGAGTTTTCTTCTAACAGAGACCGCGAGCGATGGCGTAACCTCCCCCCCCTTCCCCCCGAAGGGGGCGAGAGGCCGTCGGGCGAATGCAATTTGTCGCTTCCGGGCAGGCGAATCTTTTAAAGAAGTGCATCTTATTACCGGCAACCGTTAAGGAGACGAGAAACTCGCGCTTCCGTAAATAATGAGGAAGACAGCCTTCGCGAAAAGGGAAAGACTCGGTGCGCCGTCGCTACTGCTGATGCTGCAAAGAGACAAAGGGTCGGCCGCCATGATGACGCGGGAGGATATTATTCTCGTTTGAGGACGGGGCAAGTAATGCACGAACGGACTACGGTTGCCGGGGAAAAAGGATGAATGGAATGTAGGAAATCGCGTTACCGCTCGGGATTTTCATTGTGTCGCGAAAGACGACCTCGCCGAAGTAGATTCGTTTACTGGCGACTTCTCGCGCGTAGCAAGCGGGCCCGACGAATACTTTCTCGCGAGTATGCCGAAAAAATATTAGCATTGCTATTAATCATGTTATAGAGTTAAAGAAAAAAAAAAAAAAAGATTGCTGTTATTATAAATTGTATTCAATGTAGATTAATTTCTTCGAGTTCGTGACGCGCGCGGTAGTTTTTTGTCGCAACTGAAGAGTTGCAGAATGCATAGGAACGATAAAGAGCAGGATCGACAACACGAGCTATGTTGGCTCGGGTAGAAACTACAACGTAATGGGGGTGAAGCTGCACGTAGATCTACCAACAACTTGGGCTGAAGTCGGCTTAATTAACAGCTCGTGTCACTGCGAATGTTGAGAGTACATAGGTATCCAGAATAACGGTCACGTATGTCAGCGGCGGTATATATATATACGCGTATGCCTGAGCGAATTTGGAGATTACGTTGACTCGTTTTCTCGCAAGTATCTCAGCAAAAAAAAAGAAAAAAAAAATATGATGCTCGCGATAATCAGCTCGCTAGATGATTTCACGGCGATATCGCGGAAAGTAGCGAGATGAGGGGATAAGCGGCAAGAGAAGTGGCTGAAAGACGACGTTAAATCGAAAAGAAAAACGGTAATGTAATAAACGCGAGGATGGCAAAGAAAGTCGTTTAATCTTGTCTGAATTAATCAGATAATTTCGTTATATATAGTATCCTACGTTCGCGCACGCTTTTCGATTATCACGTATCGCTCATTTGATCCGCGCCTTTGAGAAAAAAAAGTCTATTCGCTTATTATAATTATCGCGCAAGTTTTTTGACTTTCCGCGACGCGTGTACCGTCCGGCTTGATTAATTAATGATTTAATGTTGTACGGCTGACGAGGCGAAAAATCGATCGATCGGCGAGTTCATCGGCGATTCCGTCGTCCCCCTACGGAGCCATCGCTTTTACATTTACACGCGAATGCGGATTAAATAATTGCAACAATAGCCCCGGCGCTGGCGCATATAGCTGACGCGCGAATTAAATTCTCATATAGAACTTAACAAGACTTCGGTTTTATTAAATCAATGTAAACGCGCTCGCGTTTGCCGCGAATTATTTTTAGCATAAAACGCCGGACAAGCGGAACGATTAATAATCGCATGCATTATTCTTCTCCATCCCGCGGATTTTCAAACTTTCAATATCGCCATACCCGCAATCTGCCGTGTCGTTATACAGGGTAAAATGCCCGACGCGTTGCGTTTGAATTATTAATTAGCACGCACCGGGGGTACTGCAGCCGCGTCCGGCGTAGAGATGACGGCATCTATGAGAGAGGGTCCGATCTATGCCACGCAGCGCTCGCGCGCCCGAGCCTCTAAATGGAAATCGTTGATGCATTGCGAGCGATCATAAGGGTGCATTAAAAAACTTTATCTCGCGTCGCGCGGCATTAATCGACCGTCTCGCGCATAATGCCGCGCGCGATAATTGGCGCATAAATTATGGCGGTACAGAGCCCGCCGTGACGAGGAAAATTCCACGGGCGTCCTGTAATGAATAACGATCAATTTCCGGCGAGACAGCCGAGCGTCACGTCGGACGCCGCTGCAAAGGCCGCTAACCTTCTCTCTCCCTCTGTCGATGTCTCTCTTCTATGCTTCCTTCTTTTCTTTCTCTTTCGCTCTCTCTTTCTCTCTCACTTTCTCTCGCGCTCTTTTTCTCTCGGCGGAGTACCACCCTCTTTGGATCGCGGCGATATCCGAGAGCCATAATCGAGCCGAGGCGGACGGGCTTAATTCGTCGCTAACTCGATACATCGACAAGGCTTGTCAACAAGTCAGGCGGACCGTCATTTAATTACGTAACAAGGCACACCAGGACGAAGGGCCATCCAAGCATACGCGGGAGAAAGAGAATAGATGGAACGGCGAGAGTAAGGGTCAAAGGGGACGAAAGAGGAAGTAGCGAAAATGAAGGAGAACAAGTAGCGAGGATGAAAGAGCAAGAAGCTCACAGGCGACAAGAAAGAGCGCCGCGCGGAGAAAGGGTAGATACGAGAGGAAAGTGACGTATGATCCTTCACAGAAGAGAAACCGGGGGGGGGGAGGGCAAGAGAGAGAAAGAGAGAGAGAGAGACGGAGGGAAAGACATCGTTTGGAAAGACGGCAGCGGGTCGTCGTCTGCGAAAGAGCGGGTTGCCCTCCCTTTAAACAGCCGCCATGTGCATTCTCATCACGAGTGTAAAGACGGCCGTATAATTCTCGTCTTACCGAGATTAAATATACCGAGCAAATAAGATTTCAGAATCGAGGCCGACACACTCGACTGCCGAGTTCGCGGTGAGAATACGAATCTACGAGCTCGGGGAGCGAAATGGTTTTCCGCAGTCGGGGAGCTCGGCGCGCATACAGACCGCGCGCGATGCACGCCGAAGAGGAAAGCGGATCAATCAGCGAAGGTGGCGGGTTCTGAAAGGGGTTAGCTCCTAAATACCACCACGAGGCACGCCTAAATCGGTCGGGTGTACAGACGACGGAGCCGAGAGGGAACGCGCGCGCGGAGAAGAGGTATATCGCGCTCGTGTGTTACATCACGGGGCGCTGGTGTGTTTGCTCTGCCTGTTCCTGAGGCTCGCGCCGGCATTGCCTGAATATTCAACAGCCTTTCCACACACGGCACACGGCCACGGCGCCCCGTGCTTGCACGCGCACGAGCGTGTACCGCGTGTACAAACAGCGCCGACAGCCGCCTGGCACTTCGGCGCCGAAACCGTTGCGTCTTAATGTGGGTCACAAGGGGCTGAGTACGGAAGAACAAAATTGAGCCGCGCTGAATCAAGGCTGGCGCTGCCATTTCGCGGTGATCGCTTACGTACAAGTGAATCGCAGCCGCGCCAATTCGAAGTCGGACGATTAAAGTACGTATCCCATTTTGCCCAGCCGTAAAAAGAAGGGCGTGCTATAAAATCGAGTCAAATATTTTGCATTTTGTTAATACCAAATTAATTCCGCGCGCTGGAAAGAGAGTAGAGAAAATGAAACGCTAAATCACAATGCGCGAATAAAACGTAGCTCCATAACGATAAATTCCCGGGATGTGTTTCACGTTTAGTGGAAGTCTGCATCTAATTTGCCGCGCTTCAAGTCGAGAAGGAGAAATAACGCGCGTCGTAAAAAGAAAAAAAAAAAAAAAAGTTGTCTAAAGGCACGGACGTCCGTGATAAAGCGGACTCGAAGGGCCGTCGTAAAAATGCCGCGTGCGTACGAAAACTCGTACGGATTGCACGTCACGGATGCGAGAGCGCATCCCCGCGCGTCGCGGCTTTCCCGCAACGAGCGCGCCGGCGCGGGGCGGAAAGTGGGTCAGCATCGTTAGCGTTCGATGGCGCCATTTCGACTCGTTCCGGCCGCAGGCGAAAGGGACGGAAAGGGGCAGACGTGCACACTCACTCACACACGGGGGAGGCAGAGAATGGGGCGGGTTAGCACGAATTTTGCGGCCTCGCGCTACGGTTTTCGAGCACACCCCCGTGGTCATCGATCGTGGTCGTCTAACTCGATCGGTCGCTAACGAACCGTCACCTCGTTCTTCCCCGTGAAAATGCTCTTTGTCGCTGCGTGCTTTCGAAAGGAAACTAACTGTCAAAACGAAGCAGAGCGCGCGGTAGGGGTGGAAATGTCAGAGTGCCGTAAAACAATACGCGGGCAACTCCGCCCGTTGTACAGTCGCGGAAAATTGCACAACAGATATATCGAGAGGTGAGGGGGAAAAACGAGCGTAACTGGAAAGTAGTAGTTACGCGATTCCGCGATGCACGAGTAATTAAAGAACAGCGCAATTATCAGTTTTAACCGCGGACCGACCTCCGATTCGTGCACGTAGCGCCCCGAACACTTTATTTCGCGGCGAACTTTAAATCAATTGACAGAGACAATTATCTAATGTCAGTTTCACGGTACGAGCGCGTTGCGCTCTCGTTATTTTCGCGAGCGGTAATTTCAAATTTAATTAAAACATACCGGTTAAAAATACGCGCTCGTCAAGAATGCGCCCGCATTATGCATACACGTAATTTAAACAAGTTACGCGTATATACAAGGGAATATTTAAAAATAATGTTCCTCGCACGGCAATATAATAAAGACTTCCTGAATAATTTTATTAAGGTATAATGAGAAAGAATACCACGCAGGATAATTATTGATAACTGGACGGAATTAAAAAAAATTTGTTATTTTTATTTTTCGCAAATAAGAGACGACTCGTTAAAATAAAAAGTCGCAAGTAGCTTTGAAACTCGGCGATTGTCGAGCATATAATTAGTAAACAAATTTCATTATGCAGATCTTGTCGAAAGGCGCGCTTGACGTTGTCACGGCAGCTGCATATTCTGATTGATAGTAATTGCATAAATATTCTTGACGCATACGAGCAATCGCCCTACTGTCGCGGAAAAGCCAATTTGAATGAAATTCGAATGACAATCTATCCTGTTCATCTGTTACAAATCGCATAACGAGTGTCGGTGTCGTTCTATTAAAATCATTGATGTTCCCGCATCGATGTGTTACGACCGCGGCGAATAATATTAACTTTGCCCATCGAAATTTCGATCGTACGATACACGGTGCCCGTAGATTTCGCTCGATCGTTCTCACCTGACACTGCTGTGGTCCCTGCCTGTTCGGCGAGGAGGCCTTCGGTCTCGATTTCTTCACTCCCAGCTTCCCAGGATCACCGCCACCGGCTCTCGATTCCTCGCTGCTACCTGAAATCAGAAATACCCGAGCTCGTTAAACTCGCCGTGACGCCTCGACGTACGACGGATCGAGAGACAAATCGATGTCCCTCGACTAGCCGCGAATTGCGGAGGAGCGAAAGCCGCTTCCGCCAGACCGCCAGACCGCCGACTAAAGTGGTTCTCCTCGCTTCTCCTCTATCGTCGAGGACTGACAACTTTTTGCGCCGACGACGCCCTAGGTTCGCTCATCTCGCAACGGTATTTCTTCCGCGCTCCCTCTCCCTCCCCCCCGACATCGCCGCCTGTTTTCCTCCACGTCGCTGTGAGAGACGCGAGGCAACGTCTACAAGACTTCGACGTATGGAAGATTGATTGCCTACCGTGTTCTTTTTGCGCGCGACCTGGGATATACTTAATGGTCGATTGGTCTGCTCGTCAACATCGATCGTGAGCACCGACCGCGTCCTAGAAGAAAGGATCTCGAGATGGCTCCGCGCCAGAGATCACGGGGGGCTCTTCCTTGACGAAAAGTCCCCGCCGTTTTATTGCGAACCGTATCGAAATGGTATCAGACGGCGTGTAAATTTTTAGGAAGCTTCGGTGGAAAAAATTTAATAATATTAACACGCGATAATAAATTACGTTTTTCTTTTTCTTCCATCAGGGAGACATACAGAAGGAAAAATATTAATACGACGAAGTCATAAAAATGTATTCATAAATACATTATACGGGAAAATTTAATTACAAAGCTCAAGAAGATAGAAAATGAAAAACAAAGAGGATTACGTTTCAATTAGTCAACCGTTTATTATTATTAATTACACCGGTTTAATTAGTCGATCGAAAAATGTTTCCGGCGTTCCCGGCTAAAGAGACGAACAGCATCCGTCTGGAATTTAGTTCTGCAGTGCAGGGATGCTTGTACGTCTCTGCAGATCTTCGTTACCGAACGTGCAACATCTGCGATCATCGCTTTCCTCCGGCGTGCTTTGCTTCCTTGCGTGGCAGCTAATTAATTATTGTTCCAGAGCTGCCGCGGCGGCGCTCGAAACTCCCGGTGCTGTACTCGCACGCGGCGAATCGGAGGAAAGATGGGCTCGCTTAGTACAAAATTATGACTCGTACAGCGCGCAAAAGATGAAGGTCGACGAGCGATTTTTCCCGGCGTAATTTTCGTACGTCGGGGGAAATCAACCGGGAGTGCATCTAAACAGTATTTCTTTTTGCACATATAAATGATTACACCGCGCTATATTTCACATCGAGGTAATTACGCGGAAAAAAAATACACCCGGTGATCAGTTAAAATACAAGCGCAAATCAAATTACATATAATTTTTGCATTTTCTACGGAAACTTTATTTAAACAAAAATTGTAATAATATTTTCTTTTTTTTTTTTTCTTTAACTAAACCTCTGTCCTTTTTGTAAAATATAAATACCAAAGACAAACAGAAAAATAACGCAAAAATAACGAGGTTACTTCAAGCCGTATTTATACTTCGCGCAATATCATACCGATTATTGAACTTCCGCGGACAAACAGGATTCATTCATCTGGCTGATAAAGTGGGAGTTTTCCCCTTGAAAATCGGACAGTCCGCGTACACGGGGAACTCTTCGCGAGGATGTTTCTCGCTCGTGAGTTTTGCAGCGTCGCGCTATACTTCGGAAATCAGCGGACGAGTAAACAAGTCTCTTTTCATCAGCTTCGACGAACGGCCCGTATTTGCCAGGAACTCATATAGTCGCCGACTACGAGCGTAAACATCGACGGGTGCATCGTTTGCACCGGCGAACTTTCATAATTTCGTCTTCGATCACGGCGAGAAGGTGCAACAACGACGATGGAAACGCGCCGCGTCGCAACCCTTTGCTCTTAAATGAATTCTATTTTTCTCTCGTTCCGGCGCGGTAATTAAATAAATCAATGGAGCCTGTCTTCAACCGGCAACACACTCGGCCGAGTTTGATAAACGGGCGGCCTCCCCTCGCGGCCGAATAATCCGGCGATCTCGATCCACGAAGCTCGTTCGCATTCGGCCGCGACGCGGAATTCGGGCTTCGCGGCCGCGATTACGTCCGATAAATTCTTCATCGATCTCGCGGAAATCGCGAGACCCGGGCGAGCAAAGCGAGTGGAAGTTTGTTATCAGCGAAATCGCCTGCGTCCGTAGATAGTATCGCTCTAAATCATCGCAACCGGACCAGTTCGCGCATTCTCTTTTATGTGGATTTTCTGCAACGTGGACTGCAACCACAATGCGATCAATCAAATCCGTCAGAAAATCGTGACTCACGCTCAGTCGAGAATTGGCGTTCCATCAGAGCAGCGCGTTCACAATGGTATCAAAAGATTAGATTGAAATGGTAATATGACGCATGTTACGGCTACTAAAGAGAGAGAAAGAGAGAGAGAAAGAAAAAGAAAGAGGCCCGCGTAAAAAAACACTCTTTTGCAAAATAAATATTTTCATTATAAGAAACGGCGGCGTGTGTTCACTTTTTCTGACGTTAATCGCCGCTGCCGGTTACGAATTTCCAACTGTTATTCAATTACGACGCTATATACAACAGTTAGCCCGACCTATGCACGCTCATTGTGAACGCAAGGTGTGAGCCCGCAACCTGGGATCCCGCAGCATAGGGATGCGTTTGTAATTCCATTTACCACATAAGTGGATGGCGCAACGTGCAGATGGCATGCTTAATAAAGTGTACTTAACCGAGTCGAGGCTGAACCGCGTCTCGACCCGGCCTCGATTGCATTCGCGTTTCGTGCTTCCTCTCCCCCTCCCCCTCCGTCGGCACTCGAATCTCTGAATGTCTCAGAAGGTAGAGTGCATCTTGCCACGACAACTGTTCATAATTGCATTGCCAATTGTGATAGACACGTAGACGCGCGAGCGCCAGACGTTCCTTTTGCAAAAAGCATCTATTATTTGGGAATAAGATATTCATTTCCTTGCCGCTAAATATAGGTATTCAAAAACGATCGATACCGGTATTCGACGCTCAATATTTACAAGAGAAACAAGGACGTGTGATTTATCAGAACGGCGGTAACAGTCAGCGGATACGATAATATTTTCTGGAAAGATTAATTTTGAAACGGGCATGAAAATTCATCGGGCGTAAATCAATCGGCGCGCGGCTTCGGAAAGACGGAAGTTACTTGGAGGGAATTACATCGGCCTCGCACGCGAATTGCGTTAGGAAAACTAATAACCGCGCCTCGACTTTCTGACATTCTTCATTCGCCAATAACAACACGTCTCCGTGAATAACGAGAGCGTTTCGCAGCGACGCGTCCAATTATCCTCGCGCAGTCGTCAATAATACCGCTGGAAGACAAACGTGGCCGTGACTGCAAATAATTCCGCGGCCGATCGTACTAGAAATACTAACGAACGTGCACATACGCCTGACATTCTTGGCGATCTGTTCAAGATCACAGTGCGCCTGAATTTGTGCCAAATTGGCGACAGACACTGCCATGTGTTCGTAAATTGGCGAATACAATTTGATAAAAGAAGTGACACTCAGATCTAAATTCTAAAAGTATATATATCTAAACTCTTTATTTTTCAATCGCGATTCACATAAGAGAAAGTATCAAGCGCATCCTTTATTAACTGTCAAATACCTGAATAAAAAAACTTGTATAAAAGCTGGATTTATACGCAGCGCATAAATTATTCATGAGTTTATAAGCTTCTTGAAAAGATACATGTTAAAAAGATATACGTTATAAAAAAAAAAAAAAAAAAGAAATAAAAAAATAAAAAATAGGCGCCGTAGTTAAATATTAGTCACAAAAAATCCGTATTAATTATCAATATATTCAAAATCCCGTTAAATTCAATATTTAAGCAATCTCGTGAAATATAAATAATTATCAATTAACAATAGAACGGTGGAACTTTAAAGCCGCGGCAATCTCGCGGATGTGCTATTACTCCAAGAAACGACATATCTGCAAATGCGATTACGACCGGGAGAGCTTCCGCCAACGCCTAAATGATTCTCCCTTCTCGAAATCCCGCGGCTTAGAAAGTGGGAACGGGGTGGAGGTCTGCTCGGCGAACGTGCATAATTGCACGTTCGGCGTTGATCACATCGGGGACACGTTCCGTATACAAACGCGCGGGCGTCTAATAAGACAAAGCATATCGTGTGCATAAATCCCCGCGTAATTTTCTCGCGGCGCGATGAAAAATTTACACTCCGAGCGCTCGACGCGAGGGCAAACGTCGTTCGATAACGCGAGTTAGAGACGGTCAAGCGATTCGCCGCTGAAATCGTAAATAGCATCCGTTCATATATTACAATTGTCACGCTATTAAAATTATGTCGATTCCCTCGAGTCTAATTCTATCTTTTACTATTGATAACGCAATACTCCCGAAACGTAAGCTTGTACCTCTGAGATATTCAACAGAGGCGCTCTTAATTAAAGTTTTAGGCGACGCTATTGTGGCGTTGTAATTGCCGATAAGTATCCGTGACGATTTCTCTCGCAAATTTCACTTCTTTATTGCCGTGGCGCTACCGCACGGCGATCGAGGGGGTGGATAATAGGAAATTACGCGGTATAACGCACGATCCACGTTCTACGAAACGCGTGATTTCCCGGCGGTCGGATAGATCTATCGGGATTTGCGTTGGTCCGACAATAGAGCCGCCGGAAAGAGGGCTCGCGTCGAAGTGCGGTGGCGGTTCAAGAGACGGAATGAACCGCGGGAGTCGCGCCGTGATAAGATCGTAACGGAGATGACGAGCGAAGCTCGCAGAGAATGGAGTAATCTCTGTCGTAATTACGGGGCGCTGATAATACCTTGATTGGTAACGGGCATTAGAGAGCACGATCTAATTATGCCACGCTATCGTTGAAGCTGATCGCTTGACGGACAACGGTCTCCTCCGTCGAGTCCGCGATACCCGCGGACTTGGCAGCGAAAATCAATACGCGCGCGTGCGCCAAAGGGTTGAAGAATCCAGCGGCTATTATCGCCGACAGAACGTCGATCCGTCAGTTACACGTCGAGAGAGCTGTAATTTCGGGAGTCTCAATTAGAGATCTATTTGCGATCCCCCGCGGAGCGATGGCTGATTTTAAATTGCTCTCGCGGAACACGGCCGCGCCCCGCCCGCTCCCGCGAATTATTTCGTCGCGCTTACAAAATTTGAGGGAAAACGCAAATTACCGGGCATAAACGCGCTCTCGGTCGTTAACGCGCGATGTAAATCTTATTTGCGACAGTTACAGACGGATGTACATTGACGCACGAGTGAACAAATGGCACGCATTCGAACGGTGCGTTCGGGGCTGCCAATAACCCTCCGCCGGCTGACGTCCCACGGTTAATTACCGTCGGGCCACGCGAACACGAACTTCAAAGCCCCCCGTGCGTCACGGTTGATTCGGCAACCGAGTGTTTCCGGTCGTCAAGCGAGCTGTGCGCGCAATGGGATTCGACTAATGAGTAATTGTATTTCGCTGCGCATGACCATTTTCCGCGCTTTTACCGTATTAACGAGTTTTTACGAGATTACCAGGCATGGACACGGTCGCAGTTTCGCCGGCCGGGTGCGTCATTGCAGCGGCGTGCCTTGATAACTGCCGCGTATCAGGGAGCTTTGTGTCCCCGTGGCCCGGCGGGAATTAAATTTTGCATTAGGGGGCTTTCGCGATAACCGTGCAACGCGGTTACCAAGTGTAAGCCGCTACGAAAATTTTCGTCCGACGGTCAGTCTCGCAAAAATTCTACAAGCTATATTTCAGATTACATTATAACTTTCGGAACTCGATTCCCGGAGCAAGCCTTCCCCTCTCCGAATTAAAGAGTGTTATGTCGTAAAATCGCTGTCGTAGAATCACAACCGAAGCATTGTAAAAATGAGTGTTAGAAACTCAACGCTCGCGTCCCGCGTTTGCCTTTACAACGGTGCAACGTTTTATCAGAAACGAGATACAAAAATATCAATTTGTAAACATTATCGCGCGATGTTCATCTCCCTCTGCGAATTGCGCGGCCATAACACTTTTACCGTTGTCCCGTAGGTACGCTCGCGTGCGAGGAAAAAAAATGCACCGCCAAGAAAAAAAAAAAAAAATATATATATATATATACAATATATAGGTATATATTATATGTATAAGCGAGCGTGATTTGCGAAAGCTCTGGTCACCGGCAGAAGAGAAGGAGAGGACCGCGGGACAAAAGTCGAGAGCGGTCGCGGGCCGGAATGAAAATTAAAAAATTGCGAGCACCGTCCGCGAACCTGGGGCGCGAGAAGTTTACGGACGATTTTACGCGCGGGCGCGCATAAAATGTCGCGCGGAGCTTTTATGCAGGCTGACGCTGTAAAAGTTCGCAGTTAAGCTTAACGGTCGGGCAATGAAAACGATGCGTAAACCGGAAAGGGAGAAACGCGAATCCGCTCGGCCCTCCCTGCGCGACTGCACCCGGTCCCTTGACCCACATACTCGCGCGAGCGTGCGCTCCGCATTCATTTCAGAAAAGTAGTTCATCGCGGAAATCATAAACTATACCGTCGTACATAAAAGCGTAACCGTGCGTCTCCACGTAATCCACCGCGTCCTGAGAGTTTTACGGCTCAAGATACAACCGCGCGCGCCGCGCCTACCCTCGAGCGTGCCCTGAAGTTTCCTTCCCGCTTTAATCTCGCCGCTGAGATTTAACTAGGTGTAAGAGGGAACGTCCGTTTACGTTAGAAGGCGCAGGATCTCCCACGCGAACACCCACCGCGCGTTTTTTACTATCACCTGAAGACTCGAGGATAAAAAAAATTCGAGGACAACTCGCTCCGAAATTAATAGATAATTTTTATTTATTTCGCGATTTAATATATCATCACGTGGCAATAAAAATTTCAAGTTTATAAAAAAAAGGGGTTCTCATTTCGACGACCGTGCGAGCTGATATTCGGACTTCTATCCGCTCTCGCCGCTATCAGTTGCGACACATTTATGCAATCACACGTAGGTGAGAACGTAAAGATATCTCGGCGGCCGTGAAAGTATGCGTCGTCACACGTGTGTCACGAAAGTAGAGTGTCAGGATTCGTTCAAAGTGGGCCATTAGAACGCAATGCCGTCTGCCCGCGTATCGCAATCACGTGCATTCAGCAAAAGCGCGCCGGTATCACTTTTATACGCGTATGTAAATGAAGTATAGAGAGATAGCGATCGTTTTAAGATTTGAAGCTTTCTCGGCGAGATATTTGCGCACAACGATAGGACGAATTCTTTTTGCGCGCGGAGAACGCTGAACATTTCCATTACCGCGTACCTCCAATTTTTCCATCCGCTGCGCACGTTACAAATATAATTACAAAGTGACGCGGGATTTAAACATATTTGCGTGTTAGCACGCACTGAAACGCGATGTAAAATAGGTATGCATGCATTTATAATACAGTAGTTTCAATTCACGTGTTTCAATTTCACGTGCAGCGATGCGGAATTGACGAGCGAACATTGTTGATACAGTTTGACACGCGGAAGCGGGAGAGGCTAATATACCAGAAACGGTTCCCATCAACCGCAGCGGCGTATTAAATCCGCGGAAATCCTCGGTGCGGCATTCGCAAAAGTCACACGTGCTCTAATTACGCGGCCGAAAAGTCGCGGCTTTTCTTTTTTTTTTTTCTTTTTTTATCATCGCCGTAATAAACTCGCGGGATCACGGGTGTTTGAAATTTTACGTACCGCCGCGTTGTTATCGAGCCGATATTTTCAGAAACACTCGGCGCATGGAAGAAATGATACCGTCATATAACGCCCGACACTCAAGATAATGCCGCGTAAACGCGTGCGCTCGATTGCGTGCGGTCGCATGCGCCTAGAAAGCGGCATCGCGTCAGCATAAATTTTATAACCGAGCGGCCGTGCCAGGGAAACTGCCCTGGACCACGATGAGCCCCGATTCTTGTAAGAGGACTGAGTTACGACACCTCGGTAGTATCGTCATTTCCTTTTGATATTGAATGCTTATCTTCGATATTGCTCTGATACCGACATCTTCTTTTACGAGGCGCTCCCCCCCGCCCCCGTCTTTTTAACTTCGACGAGATTTACTCGTTCGATTATT
Organism: Cardiocondyla obscurior; assembly: GCF_019399895.1. Classification (NCBI taxonomy): domain Eukaryota; kingdom Metazoa; phylum Arthropoda; class Insecta; order Hymenoptera; family Formicidae; genus Cardiocondyla; species Cardiocondyla obscurior. The sequence goes on from NC_091866.1 coordinate 2,416,041, forward strand.
TGCAGGAATCATTTCATTTCGTCGCTATTAGGTAGACGTGCATAAAAGCATTTTAGAATTAATTTCGAATTTTTAATTTTAATTAGCGCTGATAATCAATGATATTTAATTAAGAATTGAAGATTATAATCAAATGTAATGTTTCAATATTTCACGTGTGCTTTAACATTTGGTATAATCCGAATTTGCATATTTTAATACTTCTCGATTCATATATACATATAATTGTCATTAAATAATGAGTTATAATTATAATTAAAATGCTCGGGAAAGAATTATTGAGGTGTACTTTAAACAAATAAACTTCGAAAATGCGACGCGAGTATATTACATATCCGTTAGCGGCTGTGCATAAAGTTGAGCTGAGAAAACATCGAAATTTGAGCCGACACGAGAGACGATATCGAGTTCCGACCAAGGAAGATTTCCGTGAGACCAAGAGTTTCGAATAGTATCGACGACAAGATGTCGCGGAACTCTCTGAGACTGACAACACGAGCGACGACAAATTGTCTAACCCGTTCAAGTTTGCGGACGAGTTCGGAGATGCGAAAGAGACAACGCGAGAGAAATGGAGGGACGAAGAGAGGAAAAGCGAAAGAGAGAGAGAACGAGAGCAAGGGTGAGAGATGTTCCGATCGATCGTAACGGGTGCAAACCGTAAACAGGGGTGGAATCGTTAAATATTGAAATCCGAGCGAAGCGTAACGCGATATTGGTCCAGCGCGCTGGTACGTCACTCATATCGATTAGCGGTTTTCCATTTTTAATGAAGAATTCGTTGCACGTCGCGTCATGAGGCTCGATCGCTCGCCCTCCGTCTCTCTCTCCCTCACACCTTCTCCGTCCTCCCTGATCGTTTCCGTTTCGTTAATTCTCACGATTAGCGTGAACATTACCGGGGCGAGATGGTCCTTCCGAGCTTTATTTAACTCGCGCCCGCTTCTCCCGCGAGGAAAGCCTATCGCGTTCCTATCGCGACGCCCGGAATTGTCCGGAAATGTGTGCTCGGTTGCCGCTTTTAATTACCGAGCGTATATCGAGTTTCGCGCGGCGCCAGGTCGAATTTTGCGCGATTGCGCCAGAGAAGCCTTTTAAACGCTTGTCAATTAGCGCGGGGTCACATTCGTCGAAATAATACGGCGAGTTATAACTTTTCAGGTACGCGGAGGGCAGGGTTGACAATTTCACCGTGCGCGTACGATGAATACGCGCGATCGGCGATCCTTAATCGCCGTATCGGCGCTCCGTCACGATTTTCATTTCGACATCGCGCCCGCGTCACGTTTCACGTCCGGTAAACGCACGCGGCGCATGACTGTTCCGGCACGGTTGAAAGGCGGATAATGGGTCGGGGATCAGCGCGGCCGACGTGATCGACGTGTCCGAATAATTGACGTCCGCGATTATCAGTCCGATCGACCCCGGCCGAAAGTGTCTCGCCGCTTTCTCGACAAAGACACTTGTCCGTCTGCTCATTAGCTATAATCACCCCTAACGAGAATCGATACCGAGCAACAGGAGCGGAGAAACGTCCTCGCCTTGGCTCTCTCGATGACTTCCGAGCGTCTCCATAGCTCGTTCTTATTTAATTGCGCCAAGTTTCGAAGAAGAACTGAACTCTTTCGGAGAGCTTTCGATTGACTATCCGGCGCGCGAACTAATGGCCTTTTTACAAACGAATCAATCGAGCGCGATTGTTATTCTTTCTAAATATATATTCATTATTTTTCAAGCAAGCGTTGTGAATAGTACGAGTAAATTGCCAAAAGGAAAAGAAAGAAAAAAAGCGGACAAAGTTGTAAGTAGATAACGTGCGAAAATGGAGAATATTCCAAGATTGAATAGAGCGATAAAAAGCGAGACGAAGACCGCGCGCGATGGACCGGCCTGCAGAGAGAAAATGCAAGCGTAAAAAAAGAAAGAAAAAAAAAAAAGAAAAAAAAAAGAAAAATAAAACGTCGGGGTGCCGTCGCGATAACGCCGGCCAATAATGGGCGCAAAGCACCACCCGCCGTTAAAATCGCTCGAACTACCCCCTTTCCAACTTGCCCCTTCGTTAGATTTATCGCGGAGGGCTTAAAAAAGAAGCGGGAGGAGACGAGGATATATTCGCCCGACGATCCTCCTAGCGAAGGGTGTCTCTGCACCACGGGGATGGGAGGCTGGGACGAAAGAGAGAAAAAGAGAGAGGAAAAAGAAGCGAAATTGCGAGGACCTGTGCGAAGCGAGCGAGCCCAATTTATAATATTTATCGCCAGTGACCGATAATGGAATTTCGCCGACGCGCTTCGTGCGATCGTACTGCCTACGTGACTCCGTGCGATCGTACCGCCGGCACTAAATCCCGGATCGATATTTACCGCCCACCCCCCTTACGGTGAAATCGTCACAAACGCACGCATTTATTTCTCCACGGTGTGCATATTTTTCCTGGCCGCGAATAATAACGCGGATACGCAAACGGGTAATACTCGGCGATATCCGAGATCGGTACAGATCATCACGGATATCATTTTAATTGCAAATTCTCCGAAACGTCAAAGAGATACGCGTTCTCAACGATAATTTCGACAGAAGTTAACGTTCGCCGCTGTAAACTTTTTCGCAACTTTCGACGCTATTCGTTTTTAAGCAATTTAGATTAAAAGCCAATCTAAATAAAATTCTGTATCGCAAAAATTTGTGCCTTTCAGCCTTGCATCGAGAATTTTATGATATTTGTCGTTATAGATGTTGCATGCCGATATCGGTACACACGCTTATGCTCTCGCATGTAACACATTCTATTACAAATCCCAATCGACATTGTAATACGATTTGCATATGTATTTGCGATGCCCGCTCTCGGCGCCGCGCTCGTCGATAAATCGAGCTGCAAACTGCGCGGAAGGGCGCTCGATTTGCTAATTAACCCTCTTCAATTTTGTCCCAAATATTGACCCGAGTTCGCGGCTATTGTTGGCTCGGCTAGAAACTACGAAATCGGAAACTACTGGCCGGCACTGGCGCACGCACGCGCGCAGTTACGAGCCGGACTCGTATAATTAATCCATTTTCATCACTTACGAAAATTGTTTGCTCGCCGAGTTGTTTACACGTCAAAATTAAGTTTGTTTACTCGAATAGCTGTTAATAACGATCACGCGCGAACACAAGCGGCAACACCTGTCACTTAATTGTGCAATCTGTACGTCAGACTCGCAAGAAATGCTTCCGAACCGTCGCCCGCGCGCCTGAATCAGATTTGATAAATCTAAAAAATTCATGCACGCAAAATATCCCACGTTCGTCCGGAAAGTAGAGAAAAATAAGAATATCTATCTGCAATTATATATATATATTTTTTTTCTTGTAAATAAGAAAATGCTGCAAAAGTTTAAGAGAGAAGAATATTCCGCGCGAGGAGAGAGAAGTTGAAGTAAACTCGGAATTGTGATAACAGCGTGTTGTTGAGCCCCCAACAAAAGTAGAGCGATACTGCTACAACAGCTACTACAGTCGCGTCAAGTTTCGTTGTTATTCATCGCAATCCCTCTAGACAGTGGAGGATAAAACGGCAAGTACAGAACGAGAGACGATTCCGACGGTCGCTGCATCGCGCTATATGTAAGGATAACCGGAGCCCGTGGTATTATTACCCCTCGGCTGCTTCCGGAATTTGCACCGCGAGAGGGATTGCTTAAGATTCTCCCAGGAACGCACACGTGGGTGTACCGTGTAGTTGAACGCGGCGCACGACATAGGTATAGACACACCCGGTAGGTTTGCGAGGCAGCCAAGGCGAATTTCTCGATAACCCAAGTTATTAACTCATAAAGGCCAAGTTAAGGTAGGGGCCAGGGGGGGGGGATGAAGCATCCCCCGCTATTATCGCGAATTTACATGCCCGGGTGGTAAAGACGAAGGGGACGAGGGTACGAGATGCCCGGGATCTCCTTTCCCTTCGTCTTCCCCTGGTCCTACGGAGGATCTACCCTCGATCCCTCGGTGCCTTCCCTCCGCACGGTTTCATCGCCAATAAAAGCTTACGCTATAACGCATAATGGTTTAATTAAGAAGTTGTCGCACCGGCATTCCCGGGATACTGCGGGGCGGCAGGCGCCCGGCATCTCGGATGCTCGAGTCGATTTCTGTTCGATTTGCTTCCCCCCGTCTCGAAATAGAATCGCGTCTATTGATGCCTGCGCGGCTAATTAAAACAAGCGGTAGTTTCGTTTATTTGTACTCTTAGGCGAAAGTAATGGATCCGGATATAACTCTGCCCTCACAAGATGCGGTGCGCATTTTCGAATGTGCATATGAAATTATTAGAACAAAAGTATCAATTAATATATTCAGGTATAAATCACATATAATTATATGCACGGGCAATTTCATTTATCTGTGCAACCGATACAGAGATAGGGGACGGAGGGGGGAAGGGAGGAGGGCAGTGAAAAGCAAGAGGCGAAGTCCGCCGAGATGTGAAATGGGTTTAATTAATCTCCGCCTAATTGTGTCAGACGCGCGGCGACGACGGCGGTGGCGCCGAGATTCCCAGCAACGTATTAATTTATGCCGCCGAATTATGCAGCCCTCGCAGGTGAACGCTTCCACCTCTCAGGACTTCTCATAACTCAGTCGTGAGGAGTCCTGTTGAAGGAGGCTAATCAGAAGATCTCAGAATAACCCCGAATCCGCGCGACTCGCGAATTCTTTCAAGAATAATCAAATTTTCCGAGGCAGATATAATTAAAATCATTAAACGTCATCCAATTATGAAGAATTACCGAGAGAGAAATCAAATTAATTCTTATGTGCAAAATATATTTAATATATTTAATATAAGAAGAAATTTTAAATGAAAATAACAATATACTGTTATTTTCACTAAAAATTTCTTCTTATATTTTATTAAAAAATAAAAAAAAATTTATAAGTCTTACGTTTTATGCTCGTACTGTAAATCAATCGCATGAAATCATGTACGATACGAATGCTTTCAGTTCTCTCCTGTGTACGATTCGGCTTTGTTCGTTTTCCATTGGACTTTAATCAAGTAACCAGTACCATCCGCGCGTGATTGAATGGATTAGCTCCCGATCCGGGCGATGCTGATATGAAATTACAGCGCGCGGAGCGGTCGAAAGATTAATCAAGAACAAGCGATTTATAACGAGACACCACGTCCCTTAATATTTCTATCAATGGGCCTGTTAGCAGACATTCGACATTTCCGTCAAATTGCTCCGGATCAAACCGAGCGATTCTCGGCAAATCGCTATTAAAACGCGATTATCAGGCTCGGCAAAATCTCACTTTCTGCCTTGGATAGTCAAAGCGCCGCGCCGGATCCCAGACATGAATATCCGTTTTAATGAATGCGTAAGAATATTTCCGCCAGAAGCTCACCGATCCAAACTGTGTTACCCCGCTCGCGGAACGGTTTTATTATTGAACATCCAATCTCCCTTTATAAAGAGCCGGGGGAGGCCCGAATATCCCTTCCTTATATCGCCTCGTATAATTTAGAATCTGCCATATTCTCGCGAAAAATATAACGCGCCCGCAACGTGGCTCTCCGATTAAGTAACACGCGTCGCTGCACAAACTTATCTCGTGACGCGGCGTCGTAAAAAAATTTTTTATGCCCGCCATAAGGCGATCCTCGCGAGTTTCACGGCGCCGTCCGGAGAGTGCAACTTGATCGCACATGCATCGAAAGCCACGTTCTCTCGTTAAAGAGACGGAGGTAGGTGCGTTCGAGAGAGGAAGAGCGAGAAAGCGAAGGTAGCATCCGCGGGTTTCGCGTCGATTCGCCAACGCTCTGCGCGTTGCCCGTAAACTCTCGGCCGTTATCAAGGGACCGGTGTGCAGACAGGAGATAGTAAGCAGCACGTCAAAGAGAATAAGGGATCGATACCCGATGGTCCCTTTGTCGGAGGATTAGCCCGCGGCTTTCCACGCGGTCGAGGGAAAGGAGAGCAGGGCCCCGCCTTCCTTCCGTTCCCCCCCGCTGGGGAAGACAAGGGCTGCGCAACCTACACGAAAAGATCCTTACGTCGTTCAATCCAAATATAATCGATACGCCCGCAAAGCCATGAAATAACCCGCTACGGCCATTTCCTAGCGATGAAACGTGACCGGCGCGGAACGTCGAAAAATCGAGCCCCAGCGCGAAATAAAGGTCCGGTTTCGTTTACATTTTTTTTTTTTCCCGAGAGAAATAAAATTACTCATTGTAAATTGCGTCGGGGGCGCACCGTGAGTTTCTCGCTACCATTTGCGATATGTCTGACAAGTCTTCGGTACAAAAAAAACAAAAAAAAAAATCTCGAGTTAAAAATGGAGAACGATATTTGGAGCGCACGAAGCATCGCCGGCGAACAAAAGCGGTTGAAATAATTTTAATAACCGCTTATATAATACACGAGCGAGATTGCATTTTACGTTGTATCGCCCGGCCACGGCCGGCGTAATTATTTTAATTGAGTACTATCCGCGAAATGATATACAACTGTTAATGCGTCAAAGCGAAGAATTAATTCGAGTAATTAAGCCGATACGCATGCGGCATAATCGAATGTTCATAAATAGAAACGGGGGCAACGTACACATTATTACAACACCCAAACAAATTATCGTAAAAACGCTTTTGCAGTTGAGTTTTCAATTGACTTATGCAGTCCATGCAGTCACCGCGCCCCCGGGGGCGACATTTCGTTTTTCGACCGTTCAACCGCGATCAATCATAATCCTCTTCGCAAATATATCTATTTACGTCGCGTCCCATCTTTTTGTCATTTCGCGAAGGAATTTTATTGGCTTCGGTGGAAAGGGGGAGGGGAGAGTTCCGGGACGGTCGATCTCGCGGGGATATCGTTCGTAATCGTAACTCTAAAAAGTTCTTACCCGGGGAGGAAACCGCACGGCGGACTTCGCCAGCGTAATAACTCGGAGGAGTAAGTAAACAGAGCTGGATTTGACGGGTGAGGGGTAGGAGGCTAGGGCAAATCCAGATATAATTCTCGGAGATGGAGATCCGTATGATACGCTTATTGACCTCTCGGGTAAGAGATTCGTCCGGCTAACGCATGGATATACATGACGTCCACGTCGGCCCTGCGGCGCACCCCCCCTCCCCTTGCCTTCCCTCCTCCCCACGTCGCCTCCTCTATTCCGCGAGGATTGTGTTTTATAGACGGATCACGGAGATTTACGCTCGTCCGAGCGGACAGGATTCAGTTTTTACGTCCGCGTCTTGTTTCCGGCGTATGCTTACGGCAAATCGATTTCGCTTCTTATTATTCCGACCGCGGTCTGAATCATGCTAGGTCGTATCAAATTCAGAGCTTATCACGGTAACCGTGTATCGCTTGTATATTTATGTATAAGAAGACAACGGCGAAATTAGAGATATACCAAAGCGAAACAACGTCGGACCGAAATACAGACTTTGATCGCAGCTGAATAAGTCGTCTTCACAGAATTATTTCGATTATATTGCTTCGTAAAAGTTTGCCTTGCAGTAAAATTTGTTATCTTTACGCGGTTTTTTCTTGCGCACGTACGGCGAGTCCCTGAAGATTCCCGCATCTCCGGTACCCTTGAGATCAACCGCGTACTTGGACTGTGCAACCGATCGCGGAGGCGCAACCGCAGCGACGTTAAACTCCATTGGAAATGCACATAGATCGAGTAAACTCCTAATTACAGTTGGAGATTCGCGTCTAGCTTTGTATGTGTGTGCACGTGTATTTGCGATCTTTGGGAGAAACCGAGTCCCAAATGCGCGGTTCGATCGATCATTTTCGACTCGGCAAGTTCGAGTGCTTTCGCAGTTTCGAGCTGGATTAACGAGTTTCCTCAAAGCGGTTGTCGGTGGAGAGAGAGAAAGAGAAAGAGAGACGAAGATAGATAAACGGCGAGAAAGAGAGAGATAGAGAGAGAGAGAGAGACAACAACGGCGACGAGAACGCGAAAGGCGACTACAGAGAAAGGGGTCGGGAGAGTTTGTGGTGACGCAGATATAGATCGAGATTCCGGAGCATGACAAAGCCGGAGGAAACGATCGTTAAATCCGTTCGTAATTTTGCTCGCAGAACGCTTTGATCGGTAGAAAAACTTGCCACGGAGATACATTGTTCCCGTCAACTACGATACCCACGTATACGAGCTGCGCAATTCAAAAAACGGGGTCGAGATAAATAAAAAATTAAAACTGCAAACAAAAAAAAAGCGCAATGCAATCGGACCGAGCTAAACTATAGTCGTGAAATTTATTGATAGTTACGTACAGCTAAAATGATCCCTCTCCGGAAGCATTAACAAGTATAAATTCCATTCTCCGTAAAAAGAAAATTCCATCCGCATTTCAAATAAAAATAATACAAATTAATGCAAAGATATTTAAAATTACAGCGTCAAATTGTCGATCTAAATCTCGTACGTTATATTTGTACGAGTTTAGTGCTCCAGCAAATAATCCGCGGTACGAGATTAGCTCTCGCTCTCCGACCGGCGGAGGACCGAGCTTCGCCGCTCGAAAAGCGTTCCACCGAAAGCGCGATCACGATTGTCTCCGTAAAGCTGGATTATTTTCTGGCCGGGGGAGAAGCGCGCCCGCTTCGTCGCGGCGCCCGCCGTGCTAACTGCACACTGCGTCGCATTCCGAAAATTGCAGCCCCCGTAGGAATTTACCCGGCGCTCGATGACGGGCGCGACAAATCCCGCGGCGGAAATTCAACGTTCTACCGGACGCGACAATACGCTTTATCATCGCGCGGACGGGAAACGTGCCACCGAGACTTCCATCGCGTCATGTCTCGCGCGTAGCGCCGGTAGTAAAGACCGGCGGAACTCGCGCTTCCTCCGTCGTCGTGAGCACCCGGAGGCAGGGCGCTCCGTAGGGAAACTACTTGGAGCGCAACTACTCCACTTTATTACCGCGCGCTTCGCTTCTACTTCACCGCCGTGTTCGCGGCTTTGCAGTGTCTTCGTCCGTCGCTCCTATGCCGAAACTTTCGAAACGCGCACGAAGCCTGACGCGCGCTATGCGCCCGTGTCGAAGCTCCGGACTAACGTCTAATTTATCATCGTTCTCTCCTACCGACGTGCAGGGGGAGAGGGGGGAGGAAGGGGTCGCTGATAAAAGGAGTCTAATGAATATACTATTTTGCGGCGCAATCGCGCGGCCTACCGCCACTTGTTGCTAGACGACGACGACGGCGACGACGGCGACGATGATCGGCGACGTGATGGTGCCTTTTCAGGCGCGCACAAAGCACTGATAATTTCACGCCGCTTATCGGAGATTATAGCTCTTTAGCTTCACGGAGCTGATTGTACGTCTGCATCGCGGGTAAATTAATCACAACTCGCGTCGTATCTTCATTATTTGTAAAAAATGCGTTATATAATTAATTTCCAATTTCTTAATTATTTTAAAAATAATTTAGTACCGCAATAAGTTTTTTTTTTTTTTTTTTTAAAGTAATAATAAAATTGTCTAGCTCCATCAGGTATTTTTATTAATTTAGACTTAGAGTAAAGTGTGCTCATTTAATATAACGTACGCAATCAATATACAATAGAGCGGATCCGATAGTTGTGACGATAACGCTTCGCTGTTTCTCAAGTCTTAGTAAAATAAACAGCGTCATCGTGAAGTCCATAGAAAATTTGTTCAAGCGGGAATCGATAATTACGAACGATCGATGCCGTTCGCGAATTGTGCGCCCGTACGATCGCTAGGTGCAATCAGCTGGAGCGTTTCAAATTTATGTTCGTAAATATTTACGCAATACGCCGATTATTGATCGCGAAAGGAACGTCCAATTACCCAAAAAGCTATTTCGAAGAGAATCACGAGGCAGCGATTGCCGAGATCAATGAGTAGGTGCAGCTTTAGCTCGTTTGCGCATGCATCCGCGATTTTAATTTATCCCCGCTAATATCGTGAGATGGAAAGAGGCCGGGACATTGGATCGAAAAACGCTAAAACGATTTCGCGCGAGAGCGGATTTCCTCGCGGTACGCCGGAATTCGATCCGCGGTGCCGAGTATCGACAAGGAATCGGCTCTTTGTCGCCGGGCTGCTCTGTCGCCGGCCATCGTCGCAGTGTCGGAAGGGCCGGAAATGGTTTTTCGCGCTCGTCCCTCTTGGTCCCCGCGTCGTCGAGAGTCAAGAGGGTAAATATATGCCCGCAAGACTAGCCCGGTTTTGTCCGCGCTCTCCGTGTGTGCTCGGGCCCGCGCGTACGTACCGCGGGGATATATTTTCTCGCGTGTGTGCGGCACCGCGTCTGTGAAACCATCCAGGAGCGCCCACCGCTCTGGAGGTGGCGGCTGCCCCTGCACTTGGCGTGAAAGGCCGTTAGCATAGGAATGGTTCGCCCTCTCTCGAGTGGAGTGGAGTGGTCCATTGTCGGGTCAGCCGTTCGGTGGAAGTGCCATCGGAGAACTCCAAGTGTCGTATATACCGCGAAAGAACACCCAACACGCGCTACCGTCGCACCGCTGCCGCGTCCACCGAGAAGGGAGGACCCAGGGTATCGAGAGCGCGGGATAACAATGGAAGGGTGCGACAGTGTGTCCCGGCCGTTCGCGGATTTCTCGTTGTCACGCCGCGCCATACTCCATTGTCCTGGCCACTGTTTGCGCGGCCTGACGTGACGCGCCTTTGCGTCACCACGTCGGAAGTGCACGTTGACTCTTTTCACGTTAACAATGTCAAAATGAGTATCAATGCGAGAGCTTACGGTGCGGAAAAGTTCACGTGGATAATGGTCCGGTCGTATCAGCGACGAGCCACGACACGTGAATTAGCGGGGAAGGATTTCGGAACGACTTACCGATCGGCGGTTGCGTCCCGAGACCGCTAAGAAAAAAACCTTAGACCGATCGCGGGCTGAATGATAAATGATCGCGCGATGACGGTATCAAAGGGCACTTGAGAAACTTCAAAGACAATGCGGGCATAATTTATATTCTGTACTTTCTTGCCGAAGGTGCATCCCCTGCTTGTATCTTGCGTCAGAAAGATTGAAACTCAGCCCTTTCACATTATCTCCCGGACTAAATATACATCTTAAGCCGCTAAAAAGACTTCAATAATACATCTCGCTAATAATAATTTGACGTCGGTTATTATCAAGACTTTCCGGCGAGCGTAATGAAATCAATACGGGACATTCGATACGAAAGAGTATCTCATTTCATCTATCGGGGAAGAGAACGGTGTTGGCACCTCGCCTCAAGGATATCCGTTTACGTCATTCGGAAAGAAGCGTCGATGAATATCAACCGAAAGTGCGGGGAACCGATTGACACCGCTAATGCCCGCGACATGCTAATTTTACCACGTTTCGACAATCACGCTCGTAGAAGTTCCTTACCGAGGAATAACGGAACGCCTCACCCTCTCGCCTCCCCCTTTTTTTTCCGCTGTGTCGCAAACACGGGGGATAAAGTAATAAAATTATGGAGCAGAGCCAAGCGCGAAACCGCGCACGACGTTTCCGCCGTTTCTGTTTCTCTCTCGCACTCTCCTCCTTCGCTCTTCTTCGTGTCTCCTCCATCCTCTCGCTCGACTGCCCCGCGCCTCCATACGCCACATTTTATACACAACGTACAGGCGCGTGGCTTTATTGCCGAGTAATTTCGGGAAGTAAGCCAACGCGGAGAATTACGCGGCACTCGTACTTCTGCTATTAATTCACTTTATCGTGGAAGAATTTTCGCGAGTAAAAAAAAAAGAAAAAAACAGGCGCGAACAATCTCGAGAGACACCCAACATGCTCGTCTGCGTGGTTTCGCGCGGGTTCGGAAAAACGTAATTTTAACTAATTTTTTTCCGTGAAAGACGTAAAGTCACCATAAATCATTAACGCCAAGAAAAAATCTACGTGAAAGAATTTGGAAAATGTTGCAGCTCGCTTTTCTTAACGGTCAACTTCCACGCTCCTCGCCGGGAAAACCACAAGGATTTCTTTTTACCCTTCGCGAAAAGCGAAGTTTTCATCGACAGGTGAAAATCTACTGTACCGCGCGTCGACGGCAAGCCGCGTGTGAAAGACAGGAATACGTGCTTCTACACACGAACGTGCACATGAGGGGGGATAAGAAAGTGCACTAAACTACGGCCGCGAACTTTCCGTGTGTCTTCCGCGCGAACAAGCCTTCGTCGGTCTTCGAATTTGCCTATCGATCACTTCATTTACACGGCCGTCTCTACGGTGTATTGTCGCCCACCTACCACTGTCAGTCTACCAAGTAAATAAGGGAGAAGAGCGAGAATCCTCACTTTGGAACGGGAAACTAAAATCGAGAGAAATTTCGCAAAACAAATTTGTTCAGGAAAAAGAGAAATTAAATTTCTTTGAGACCAGAGAAAAAGAGTATTTGTTTTAACTTACAAAAAGAAACGTTTACTTTTGGGTTATTCATCATTCCACCGCATTGAGTAACGCTTTTTTCTGGAGAAAAAAAAAAAATTAAATTTCTAATCCTCTTGCAATATTTTTTTTTTATCGTTTATTGCACTCTTGATCATAGATAATTAAAAAAGTTCCATTTAATACTTCTCCAGAGGTAATACTACTGATTTTTTAATTCAACAATTATTGACTCTAAGTTCTGTAAAAGATTACCATCCGTCTCTGGCACATCTGCTTTACACACGAAGGCTTCGAGAACGGATTCGTATCAGCAGCCGTCATGAATACGAGTAGGATAAATTTTAAAAGCTCGGATGACAAAGAGGTTGACGAGGGGTATGCGTTACGTCGAAGTGACGGATGAGTACGTACATCGGTGCGAGAACCTTCCCTTCCCCCCCTCTTTGGAAAGTTTTTCGACGCGACGTCGAAGGCAAAGTACTTTCCCGGAATAATAGCGGCAGAGAGTACAAAGAGATGTCGCGCCGTGTCACGTAACTTCGCGAATTCCGGGAGGATAGAAAGCACGAGAAAAGCGTACGGCCGCATAGGCGCAACACGCGGTCTGCGCAAAAATAAACGGCGTAACGAAAAGTGGAGAGTAACATTTCGCATTCTGAGAGCCAACTCGTCTCTAAATACACAACGCGAGATGAAGTACACTCCGCGAAGGAGTTATAATACAAGCTAATTATGAAACAGAAGAACGCATAATAATAAGAAACAATTTGAGGCGGGAGCTACAGGAGTAAAGTGAAAGAAAACTTTTTTTTTTTCCAGCATTAAGAAACGGAAAAGAAGTTACGACGCGGGATGAGGTGGAATAAGAAAATATAAGGGAAACTCGGCTTGCGTCATCTTTTTTCGAGTGATGTATGTTCATTAAATAAGCGAGGAATAAATATATTTTCAAGAGCCACGCGGGAGACAAAGAGAAAGGATTAAGTTTGCGTAGACTCTCGGTGAGATCGCGCGAGGCGATCTCACCGACGAGAAACTTTGGCGGCGCTGAATAATTGGGCTGTAAGTAATTGAGTGAGTAATTGAATCACACACGGATCGCGCGGAATTGATTATAGCGCGGTGTGTTCTCTCGCCGCGCTGTCTATGCAAATCTTCGTGACGTTTTCATTAACTCGCCGTCCGTTGCGCGAGCGCGGCAACCGAGAAGATAAAGAAAGGAAAAAGCGAGGTGCAGGAGGAGGGAAAAAGAAAAAAAAAGAAAAAAAAAGAGAGAGAAAGGGAAACGGAACGGCGGTGCACGCTCGCGCAGAATAATTAAATGCGTTCTCCCGCGGAAATTCATATTTATACTTGAATCCATTACACGGAAGCGAAGACGCGCGAGAAAAGAGCTCCTTCCTCCTCTCCGCGAGGCAAACCGCGAGCCATCGCTTTTCTCGCAGCGCTCGCCGTTGCAAAATCACTATGCCGCTATCCTCGCTGTCTCGTCTTTCTCTCGTGCCATGTGAAAACCCGGGCACACCGAGAGAGAAGTCGAGATTCGTCGCCCGCTATCGCGACTGCACTCTGAAATTAACAGTTGCTCGGTTATACATACGTAATGCACGGTGAAATGTTTGAATCGAGTGAACACGAAGGGCGAAAGGTCCAGGTAGTGAGAAAAAGAGAGAGAGAGAGAAAGAAAGAACAGTGCGACCGCGAAATCGAAAATTCAAAACAGACGCAGAGCTATTTTCACGGGTTAAACGCAACCGCAAAGTCAATTTTCCCCGGGCCGATCGGATAACGGGGCGGCGGGTATCACAAAATTCTTTTCGATATCGAAATTATTTTTAATTAATTCAATATCGACGCCGAGAAAAGTATTCCTCGATATCGAAATTGCGTAGATAAAAATGTTAATTACATCGTTCTAAGATTTGCATATTTATGACAGACACCGATGCAACTTTATTTCTTCCCTTGTTCATTTAATATTTCACCGCGCTCGCTCTGATGCGATCTCGATAAACGTTAATCATTCTTCCGCAATTTGCATCGATGAACGTCGATTATATTTCCCCGCTAACGTATGGCGTTGGAACGATAAATGTAGCTTTATTCCACGTCCTCTTATTCACATGAATTCCATCCGAATCGCTAATGCACTTTGTGTATTGTAAGACTTTATATCTTTCAACGTTATTAAAAAAAGAAAAAAATTAAACATTATTAAATCAAAGCCGTAATTGTGTGTCATAAAGTATTAACAAAATTTAATATTTAATTATTTTATTTCAAAGTTGAACGAGCTCTCCATTTCATTATTAACAATTTAAAAAAAAATGCAACGCTTGATCCTGCATTTTTAAATGCCGCATAAATTTCAAATTGTGGAACATTTTATACCGCCCGGCAAAACAGATTAACATCGCTCCCGCAGAACGTCTTCCTCTTCGTGTAATGAATAGCTACTGTAATTGTAACCACCGACACGGTTCGATTAATCTCGCTCGCAACATCCCTACGGTAACGAGATTCGAGCGGGAGGCCGCGATATCGGGGCATCATTCCGAGAACAATTTCAAGCGGCGAGGAAGGCAACCTCGGTAAGAGCGCCCGGTACTTTATAGGGCTAAACGTTCTTTCCCGACGCCATTGGTCGCGAATGAAACTTCGGAAGCGCCGAGAGGATGATATCTCCGGCGCGGAGAAAGGCGGCATCCAGAGCACCACGAGGTGATTTTCGCGAAGCGAGCGGCGAGGCAAATTGCCGTTTCCTACGCCGGAAAGGGGAAAGGAGAGCGTAATGTCGCCTCTTCTTTTCAACGTTTCTCCTCCGCCTTTCCGTCGGTCTCCTCCACCACGACGAGACTCGTAACGTCGTCCGCGCCGACGTTACGAATCGCGATAATATTGACAAGGCGGAGCCCCGACTGCGGCGCGCCGAATAAAGTAACGAATGGTGAAACGCCGCGGCACCATCCCGGGAAATTCGAGGCAATTATGCGACGACAGACGGCAAGGCACGCGAGAAAAGAGCCTGTAATGGATCCCATCAGCTAGGAGCGTATTGAGAACGGTATAATAAGAAAGACGTCGCCGGGAGAAAAATGTTTCGACTCGAGTGTCGTGGAAGTTTTGTGGTGTACGATAAGACGGAGCGAACTTTTCAATAGGTTGCAATTCTTATTGAGTATTCAGCGCTAAACAATGCAGGCCGTCGCTGAATGCCTTTCTGCATTTTTACGCTTTCCGAATATCTCACGTAAAAATTTCTCAGTTAATCGATCTCTTATACAATTAATTAAATACGATTACATATAAATATATAAAAGCCAGAACATACATATACGTATACATATATGGTTAACGGTGGAAAAATTAATGAGGTATTTAATTCTAAATCATATAACGTTATTACCTATCGCGAGCGGGTGTAATATCACGCCGGACTGCCTTCGAGATTAATAAAAATGCACGGTAATACGCGCACATTTCGGTTGAATTGTGCCATATTCCCTCTGTCACCGGATTCGCCGTCGTGATGTATAACTCCCTCCGCGATGCAGAACGCGCCGCGAATGTGGGAACGTCGGGGCGTATAATAGAAACTGCGGATGTCATGGAGAAACCCGGGAACAGAGTAGATGGCCCGTGGTCGAATTTCAGTCATGGTCCGCCCACCCGCCGCCGTGACCTGTCTCGATCAATTTACTTCTCGGCTGCATATCAATGCGGGACAGAGCATTCGTCATCGGCGAAATGGCGCGTCGAAATACGTAATTAGGTATTCCCGTGTGGATCGACGCCCGCGGTCTCGCTTCATTTCGCGACGGAACTTACTTGCGGCTAACGAAGGGTGGAAAACACGCGTCGCGCAAATTCGACGCGGGGCGTTTAACAAAATAACGAACAACGGCGGCAATTATGATAAATATAATTAACACGTTGAGAAACAAAACGCAGGAAATGTTTCTCATTTAATTGTTACGCAGCAGTTACACGAAGCGACCCCGAAGCCTTCTATAAGCTGTAAAAAATGTTAATAGGGCGATTTTTTTATTTACCTCGCCGTTCCTTTACGATTTTTCCTTCCGGTGAAAAACTAGCCCGGCGGTCTCGCGTTAAACTTTGGTCAGAAGAAAACGGCGTTAGCGGTTTTCGTGATTCGCGATATTAGGCGCGCGTAAAAATATATTCGCGAAACGAGCACGCGGGTACGAGCTTGATTCCCCTTCCGGCCCCTGTAATACCTGCCCTCAATGCCGCGAATTACCTACCTCCGGTCGTTTCAAATTGCTACCTAGACGTTTTTATTTGGCCATTCTCGCCACGTTTCAACGACGCACGTTTAGCCACTCACGGCCTAATCGGCGAGGCCCATTTTACGAGAACATTAAATTCGGATTAAGCTCCCTATCTGGTATCGGCAAGATCCAAGTAACATTTTCCTTGCTACGTATGACTAGCGCACGTGCACTAGTTAAAAGCTAGCGCAGCTTAATATTTTAATTGTTAAAGTAAAAAATTATATACGTTGATTAAATAAAATTATCCTATCTAAAAAAACAAAAAAAAAAAAAACTCGCTTTATGTAAAACGATATTAAACGTCAACTATCAAGAAGGTTTTAAGGTTGATTTTAATTCATCAGTTTAAGTTTGCAATTAATATTCAGCGTATAAACTTTTTTTATAACGTATTGAATTGTGTAGAGGTGTGAGAGAGAGAGAGAAACGGACGGGGTAGGCCGAGGGGAAAGGGGAACCGCGGGCATACGTGCCGCGTGCGAGCTACGCTCGCACACTACCCCCACTCTCGCTTGTCCTTCTCCAGCGGTCGAGCGAGACGTACGTACGCAGCACGTGCTCCGTACGTATCACAAGAATCGCGCATAATCGGCGGGCTAAGATACATAATCTGGCATAATTCACCCTCCCGGATTAATTCTTCGTACGCGGATAGCACCGGTGATCACATCTTCTTGCTATAAAGTGAGTTATAACCTCGTGTATGCGTATATTAAGTTCGCGTCTCTTGGCCAAAAACAAAGCGTGGTTAAATACAGTCGGGCTCGGGGTACTCGATCGACGAGTCCACGATATATTCGGGACATTCATTCGTGTAAATTCGCGTCTCTTGGCCAAAAACGAAACGTGGTTAAATACAGTCGGGCTCGGGGTACTCGATCGACGAGTCCACGATATATTCGGGAGACATTCATTCGTGAAGTATAATTACTTACAACTTAATATTTTGAAAATGCTAATCAAGTAATATTTTTTTTGTTTCAGGTGACAATCCAGAGAACGACTAAAGAACTCTCGTTTAACCTGAATCGAACACCAGGCCTGACATCTCCGTTAGGAGTGTACTGTGCTGAGAAAAGGAGGAGGCCTAGGAGAGGCATCGAGAACCGACAGAGCAACCCACTGGTAAGTGATAATCAATTTTTTTTCTTTTTTTTTTGGCATTTTTATATTAATTTAATTTTGTAATATTAATTAAAAAATAAGAGGCGCTCTACAATTTAATTTTGTCATTTATTTGTTACAGATTATTTTATCGACAATTCCACTGCTGTACACCAGTGAAAGAAAAAAAAAACGAAAGACAAAAAGTGCCGTACGCCGAAATTATAACGAATACGAACCGCAGCCGGTTCGTCGGTCGCTTCGGTAGTTCCGCAAAGTATTCGGGCGTTGTTCCTTTATATTAAAATTTTTTTAACGGGAGTGTCGTGGACTATCGCGCGAAGGTGTTAAATAAAAAATTATTTTTCATGACGGTAATTAATCGGACGCGTTCGCGAGTGTCCAGTGCGCGGAAGGATGACTCGACACGTCCCATCTGAGAGGAGGAGCAGGCCCGGGAGGGGCATCCTGCATCGGCGGAGCAACTTTTAGGTCAGTATAAACTTTTTTTTTATAAAATCTGTATTAAAAAAAAAAGCTTTACCTTTTTATTAAATTTATCAACTGATATATTAGCAAGTCTACATTAATATTTTTTATTTTATGTTACAGTCACCGGCAGAACTCGACAACTCCGCTGAAGTTCATGCAGACTGGTAAGTCGCATGGTTTCTTTTTTTATAATTTACGATCGGGATCTTTTAAAAAACAGCGTGCGAATGGTTTATTCTAGTTTTATAAAAAAATTATCCTGCCCGTATTTAAATAATCCAAATGAATGTGTCCGGTCTTTCTATCAGCGACAGCCTTAAAAAAATCGGCTGTAGTATAAAAGTGTCTTCGCCGAGTAAATTTTCATGTTGTAATACTTAATTCAACGATTAAAAGCTTTCATATTAATAATGCATAGCTTTTGAAAAGCACTTAAGATCGAGTATAAAGTATAAATTAAAATATTAAAGATCTGATAAATAAATGAATTCCAATAAACAGCGGAGACAAAATATAATTCGTTTCGCTGAACGGTCGTTAAAAGTAAATTTTATTATGCACCGTCAATCACGTAAAGTTTCGAGACATTGTATCCGGCATTGCGAAAACTTCAGAAATTTTTAGTCTTTCCTTTATAATGCGCGTACTCCTTCCAAGTAAATAGAAACTCAATCAAAGGGAACACTCTCAAAGGAACTTCATGCTTCGGCATTGAATTCCTAACAAGATTTCTAATCATTCAGCATTGTTCGGTCAAAGTGTAAAGGAAACGACTAGTATCTTTAACGTTAAAAATTCGGAAGGGGGGAATGCCGACAAGGAGATCGAAGCTGCGAAAAATTTTAAGTGGCGCCCAACCCTAACTATTTGCCAATACCAGCGTATAAAGTTCGAGCTTGTAAGCTGCCGGAAGCTTACCTCGGCTGAATATTTCAAAAGATCAATATTTGTTCAACGAGCGTAAAAAAAAAGAAAAAAAAAAATTGACGATTCTCCGTAAAGTATTATTATTGCTCGCGAGCAGGTTCGCGACATCGAATGATTTATTCAGAGAGAACGTCGCGCAACAAGAAGTCGGTCCGGAGTAAAGGTTGCAAGAAATTTTAATTAATTACGCGAAGAAATAAAACGCCGCCGATCGGGGGCCGCCCCGGGCCGGTAATCCCGACTTACCGATGATTAATTGCGTTTCGTTAGTCGAGATCTCGCGCACGCGCGGCTAGGTACGCTGGCGAAAACAGTTTCGCGACGTCCCTCGAGAACGAGACGGTAGAAGAAGATGTGCACGCGCCTCCGGATGAAGGACACTTAATTTCAATACTCAGCCACTTTCGGAGCTCGCTAAAGCGAACGTAATGGCAATTCGCGCGGCTCTGAACGTTGCCGGGTGGCTGCCGCTCCGCTTTAGTCGCGATTATTAAAATGCACTACAACCCCTCAGCGTCTTCGTCGTTCTCCTCCTTACCCCGGGTGCAACCGGTTCTTTTCCTTTGGAAGGCGAGCCTCTCATCTTTTCCTGCCGGCGTCTCTCTCTCTTTCGGCGAGTCGACCGTTCCTTCGGCTATTTACTCTTTATGTCGCGAAGAACTCCACCCTTGCTACCGGCTCTTTCTCCCTCTTTCTTCTAACGTTTCCCCCCCGCGTCACCGCTATCTCGCTTTTCCCGTGCGCCGGCGATGCCAGAACGATAGAAGAAGGAAGAGTCCTTTCCTCTCTCTTCCTCTTTTCAATTTAAGTTCGCCTCTGCTCAAGAGCGCGGAGCTTTTCACTCACAGACGCGGCCATGTCTGTCTCGGCTCGATCAAAGACGAGTATTTCGACATTTGATTAACCCTCCGGCAAGTGTGCGCGTGTACCAGATACAGAAACATTAAACACCTCTTTTTGCAAAATCGACGATTATTTCCTCTCAATTGAATTTACTGCGACGTGAATTTTTTTTTTGTTCCATTTTATTACACCGTATATTTTAGTCCGTACTTAAAAAAAAAATTAAAACAAAATTTAAAACAAAATTTGCCATCCGAGCGGAATAATATCGATAATTTCCTTTTTCTGAGGGAACAAGGTTCAATTTTAGTCCTTAGAATCCGAACTCCGGCGCGTTTCGAGCGTACGGGAGTCAGGTGTTGTACAAACGTGCGTGCGTGTCGCCGGGGCTACGTGCATGGCTGCCTCAACCGTGTCCGCTCGTGAAAACGCAAGCGCGGCGCAGGACGACAGCGAAATCGTATTACTAGTGCATTGTGAGATCTGAATAGCCGGCATTAGAGCCAACGAGGTTGCAGCAGGCCGTTCCCGCTCGATCTCGATGTCTCTTTCCCGAGCCTCGTCGCGCTCGCTCTGGTCCCGCTCACCACCCCCGCTCGCAGTCGCCTTTCACCCTCGTCTCTCCCGCGCCTCCCTTCGCGTTCGCCGTCCTACGCCGCACATCCTCCCGCGCGCTCTTCTTTCCCACCACCTGCTAACCGGTGTTCTCGACCTCTGGACTTTAAGAGGAGACCCTGCCCGTCCCGGAAACAAGCGCTTCACGATGGTGTTTACCGCGAGCAAAGCGGAAAAGGCCGCTTCGGGCATTTATGAATCTCGGTTATAAATTAGCGTAGCCGGACCATCAGCTGGATTTCGAGAAAGGGGCATAACGCCAAGCGTACGATCGTTAAGAGCGGTAAAGAGCGCGGATCGGTGAATTGCCGTGGCATAAACTCACTCGTACCGTCCGTCCTCTTCCTCCTCCTCTCTTCTCTTTTACATTACGGAAATTTCGAGAGAATGGCGGGCACACGGGCGATATCGCGGCGCGGATCCGGCGACGACCGTAATCCACCGGCGCTTTTATGTAAACTGTAATATTTACGCGTCTTCGTAAGACCGTCTCGTCGAGCCGATAACCAGTAATAGCTTCCCGAAGTATCGAAAATACTATTTAAACGCCGTTAATAACGATTATCGTTACATCGGCGCCATTCGTTAGAGAATCAATAACCCCCACATCTCCGGGGAATATTTTAATATTGCGCGCTACTGGCGCTGAGTATCGATGTGCATTATACCGCGATTGGAAGAAACGGATAATACTTTTTTCCCGCGTTCAATCTAAAATTACATTTTTCTTCGTGTTACTTTTTTCCCAAACGTCACACGCGTAAACCGCGCGTTTCCCTCTCTGTATTGTTTTAAACTTCTTTTTTTTTTTTTTTTTTTAAACCCACGAGAATATTATAAAAAATTATTATTATAGAAAATATATTATAATAACAAATATGAATCAATAAATTGATTTGGCAATCCGATATTGCCTTTACATCAAAAGGAAAGCCCTTTTTCCATCAAGATTACCGTTGTTCGTCCGGCTCGGGTCAATTTAGCATCATTTGACACATAAAATCAAGTTTCTCGCGAATGAATTCTCTACTACGTAGACGCGCGGAGGGGGAGGAGGGAGGGGAGGGTTCTAAGAGCGTAAGACGCCGAGTTCGAGTGCTGATCGAAAGATTGGATAAGGAATCCATAAGCTCCGACGTAATCTCAGCGTGTTTGAGAGCGCATTGGAATCTCGGAGGACTATCCGACGAAGTGAATTCCCTCCAACGGAGGATGAAAAGCGAGCAAGAAGAGAAGGAGGGAGCGGTGAAGGGCGGGCCGGCGGGCTACGGGTGAGGGCGAGAAAGGATAAGAGCGGACGGAGAAATCTGAGGACGAGTTTTCTACCAACGGATCTGTTTCGATATCTCTCCGCCTCGGCAATGGGGCTGCGACGACCGCGGGCTGTGGATTTTTGCAATTGCATCGGCGAATCTCGATCGGTATTATTTAGAGAGTGCCGGTGGCGTTATATTGATCGCCAATACGCCATGCCGTCATTATGGTCGCCAACTTCTCTCTATTCGCTTTCCGTGTATCATCAGACGTAATTCTCCCATTAACCGACCCTCAAATAAAGTAATCCGGCGCTCGAAAAATATATTTCAAGCCAAAATCCCGTTCTCTCTTTCATCGAGAAGAATGAAAAATGTAGCTTTACGTGCAAAATGCTTTCTTCTCGCTTCTAAATGTTTTTCCGTCCGAAAAATCAGCGAATGCGATGCCCATGCGACAAGAAAACGGGAGGGGAAAAAGTTATTACGCATAAAACGTACCCAATCTTCTTCCTGAGAAACTAGCGAATTCCAGAATTTATGATCGAGGAAAAGTCTAATCTATCATCATCATAAAAACTGGAATTACTCTTTTCTTATAACTCTAAGAAGAAACATTTCTCGTTTTAATAGCGCTAAGAATGATAAAATACTGCGATTATCAGAAAATAATGTGACATTTCTTTCGATGTTTGCGAAGGCTATTCAGTGAATTAACGTGATAATCTTGAGAAACAAAATTCAACATTATTACTGACTCGCCGTTATTAACTCGTTAATAATAATAGTAATAATACAGCGTATTAGTTTGATAATATATATTACGTACTTGAGCAGGATCAAGCATTAAACGCATCGTAAACGCGATTGTTACGATAATGCAGCATGCAATTGACGCAGACCTTTCGCGAATAAAATTATAATATATGCAAAACGTAAACGGCTGTTATTTCACCGGCATCTGTGCCTCGATAAAAATTTATAAACTCGTATGCCGGGTAACATTCTTTATTGCTGTAATTAATTAATCAGCTCGCGGCCGTCGCAACCATTTTTATTATGACTTAGGTATCGATAATGCATCAATCGCAAGTCGTAAATAGAATACGTAGCAGCTGCCTACGATAGTCGGGGTTATATTCATCGTTTACGATCACCAGTAATTGATGTCCTATCCCAAGCACCGGAGCTTATGCAATTACGTAGGGAAAGCGTGCAGCGGCTTTCAGAAATGATCAATTTAAAGAACACGGGACAGAATCCGGAAGCCATTCAATAACAAAGAAAAGCCGATCATCCGCATTAGAAGCAATTAAAGACAATACACTACATATAAAACGATGAACAAAAAAAGATAAAAAAGATAGAACAAAAAAAAAAAAAGAATTTTTAAACGTAACAATAACGTTAGAGAAATTTTTCGTTTCCCTGTATTAAAAATCGAAATAATCCCGAGTGAAAATTTGTCTAGCTATTTTAATTTTGTAGTTAGTGATTAGATCGTGCAGATTAGATATTCTTTTTGGCGCGTATTAGTCTACCGCGCATACTGACTTGCTAACGCTAACGCTCATGCTAACGCGCGCTCGACTGCTGAGTCCGTCGGGCCCACCGTTCGCCGCGCGCGTTCAACGTGGTTAGCTGTGAGCACGTGCTTCTGCTTACATCACCCGGTAGTTATCATTATTGTACGGTCCACGTGGTAAGGAACCGCGTGGCGGCGGCCGGCGGGCCCGGAGGTCAGCGGCCGCGGCAGTCGAGCGCGCGTTAGCTAGATCAGTACGCGTAGTAGACTAGTACGCGGAGAAAAACGTTTAGATATCTGGCTTTTTTGGCTCGTTATTAGAGAGTAATAATTGTTTAGTACCTAGACGTTTTGAGCGTTACATTTTTGGCTCAGTGCTGGACAGTTTTTGCTAAGCAGCCACGAGATAAATTATGGATTAGCCACCTAGTTATTTCCACTTGAGAATGTCGTAAAAACGAATGATTCTTTTAACGGAAGGTAATAACAGTGATTTAAAATAGTCGAGAATTATTTTATTATTTTTTTTTTCTTTTTTTTCTTTTTTTTTAATAAAAGACCGCAGATCAGAAAGGAGCAAATTAACGTCTATCACGCGGCGCGCCGACGCGCATCTCGAAACTCGATGGAATCAAGAATGCCACCACCGCGCCAAAGTAAACTACATCACGTCCGACTGCGATTGCGCTTTTCCCTTATTACGAAGCAGTTCACGGTATTGTTTCAAGAACAACGGGAGCGATCGCGAATTATCCGACCGTTCAACTCGTTCCATTCGTTTACGCGACCCCGCAATCAGCGTATATCGGATCGCTCTCGCAACGAAGAGCACGAGAACGAACTTTCCTCGCGAAATTTACATTTATCGCCGTTTCTGAGAACAAGCGCAATCCATATGCATATTATTTGATACGAATCGAGTGTTATCGTTGCAAAAATTGTGGCATAAAATTTTCCCCCTTTTTTTTTAATAGAAATATATTTATTTAGGGCATTTATCGTATTTATTTTATATCAAACTTTTTAGTTGTGCAAAGACATTCGGTACAGCCGTTTTTTTTTTTCTTTTTTCTTTTTTTTTTTTTTTTTTTTTTAGCAAACCTTAAAGAATAAATTGCATTTCCCGCTTGTATCACTGGTTACACAAACGCCGCTTGGCGCGTCTTACGCTAGACGATACATGCAAGCAAATCATCTTGCCGCGATGAGATTTATTCATAGGCGAGCCACATATCCGTGCGGCCTTCCGGTTTGCGGTCTCTCCGCACCGTCGCATCGCATCGCATCGCATCGGTACAACCGCTCGCCGCGAAATTGTTCTAACGAACTTACACTCGCGCGAAAGTTATGTCCTATCCCATACACGCACGGTCCACAAAGAGAGGCCGCGCCGACCGCGCTCGTTTGGAGTTTGGCGGCAAAATCCGGCGTCGACTTCCTCCTTCTCTCTTTCTCTCGCTCGCCTCCTCCATAGCTGGCACGTTTCGCGAACTAACTCTCCAATAAATCCATTCAACGTGCACGGGAACCAAAGAATGATGAAGAAGGACTTCCTGCGCCGCGAAATATAGGAAATGAGAGAACGCTGGTTGCGGAGCGTGATGAAAAGCGCTCGAGCCGCGCGAGTTGCTTCGCGAGCTTCTCCCAAGGCTCGTCTAACAAAGTTACCTAACGCTCTGATTCAATTTTCAAATGTACGAATTAACGGTATCGGTGCACGCGCGGAAAAAATAAATAACGTCGAACAGGTGCTAAGCATATATCTTGATCTGTATTGATTACGACTTTTGGCTCCGCTCGCGGTGCTCGTTAGAATTCGCGTGGGAGCCGCCGCGGGTATTAATGACGTCGCGGGCTGCGATGTTTTGCATCAGATTTTATAAATAGGACATTTTGATTCATTGGACACGTTTGCTGAAAGCTGCTGTTTCGAAAATAATATCAAACGCCGCGTATAACACGATCTGCTATAAAGCAGATAGATGATTTAGATAATTTGGCCAAGTGCCGTTTAAAATTAAAGCCTTATTTTTCCCAAATAAGTATTAAAGTATTGAAAAACGATGCAACGCGACGGCGCTCGTCCTCCTTTCGCGTGTCGAATTAATAACTATCTCCGCCCGGAGGAAGTAGAATGTAATAATTGGAATTACACCCAACGGCTGGTCCTGATTGTCCCTCAACATTTCCCCAAGAAACAAAGCGCGCGCATTGCACTTGTGCACGACTGTCCCGACGGTGGCCCCTTATACTTGTCGGAAACAATAGGCATTATGTGCCGCGGCACACGCGCGACAACGGCTTTCCTCCCTCCGACTTGTTCGAACTAGTTATAACCGCTGTTCCTACGTGCCGCTGACGAGGAGAGCAACAATTACGTTAATGCATTGTCCCGTGTTCCGGCGCTTAACGACTCGGCGCCCCATCGACGTTTTGCACTCTCGCAGATTGAATTAAATCGAATTACGGGAAGTCGCGCGTTAAAATCATTGTCGGGCGGGCTGCAATTGTCGCAGTTATCTTATGATTCATCATCTTATCTTCCCTCCCTCCCCCGAGTCGAAATTGAGAAATTAAGCACTTCGATTGTGGCGCAATGTGACGGGCTGAAGCCGCGCCTCGACAAGAAACTTCGTCGTAAGCGCAAATTTAATTAGGGGCTCGTTATTTGTTGGCGTTTGCTTTTTCTATCCGGTGCGCCGGAAATCTCTGACGGTCATTAATCGATCGCGAAGCCTCGTTATTTGTAACAAAAATTAAATTTCTCCCCCGGCGAGTGCAATTATTTTTTGTGTCGTGCAAAAATCAATTGACAGATAGAGATAACTGACCGGTGTCGTTGTCTCCTGGAACTCCGAGACTGTCGCTATTGTCATTGATGAAGGCCTCCGCCGTTGACGTGAAGGTTTGAGGTGATAGCGTGAGGTCCGGCCCGCTCTCACTATCGAACAACTCCAAGTTCCCATTTCCTGAAACATATAGAAATAAAAGAAAGATTAATATTTATATCATTACACGCAATAATATTATAATTATTAAATTGCGTAAAGTAAAGTTCATAAATTTTACTCGAAACTGAACGTAAAATTAAATTCATAAAAATTTATTATCTGCGATAAGATGACGTTAGCACGAAAAAAAAAATGAGGCACACATTCGGCTCGGAGAATGCGACCGACTGAAACCTCGTGAAATCTTTTTCGACGTTGATTTCGATGCCCCCTCAATGCCAACGCGCGCAATCTCGAGGTGACAGGTGACCGGCGTTGACAAACAAACAAGATGCTTCGCGCGCTAGAAGTACGTACGATAAAAATAACTCTCTATAAATGAATCGCGGTTCTAGCGCTCGGAATTATTGTTCTTTTGCGACGTCTATTAATAGCGGTATATTTCTATTTTATTTTTCCCGGATACGTAGCGCGATACATATTTTTAATAGTAGCTTCACATACGCGATGTCTAAACAAAACGCGAATAATTCTTGTAAAAATGTATGCTGTAAATTTGCAGCTTTCATTAACTCTATTTCACTATCAGCGCGCGACAAAATTACCCACTACGGGTTAAACGAGAATTTCTCAGCTGCACAAGAGTAGCGTAACTCGCGTATCTTTCGCATATCTCGCCACTACACGGTAACAACGTTGGAGCACACTTGAAAGATCTCGCAGACGGTGAAGATCTCTCGAGACTCCGGATGGTTTCCGTGATACAACGAGAGCGGTTATGCGCCAAACTTTGTGCATTTTAGAATACCAAGGTATCCCACTTGTATTAATTACATTTCGTTCCGCAGTTAACAATATTCCGATCAAAACGGTGTCACGGTGATCACAATAATTGCGAACAGAAATAACCTAATAGCCGTTTCCGATTTTTAAGTAACTCGCAAAATATAATTCGCAAACTTTCTGAAGATAAGTAGCACACGTGGAACGCAAATAGAATTTAGAAAAATGTTTCAAGAGCGACTTGACAAACGTCGGAAACCATTATAAAACAAAAAAAAAAGAAAAAAACCCGCGATTGCATTTATTATAATGAGGAATCGAGGATTAACCCGGTTAGGGATTGCCACGATTTTACGACTTATTAAAATTCAAAGAGCGCGTTTCGCAAAAAGGGGCCAGGGGGTGGTTAAGCGTGACGACGCAAACGGAGTAGTGGCGTCGCCGGCATCTTCATCTGCGTCGATTCCTCGCCGTCCGATTCGTGCCGACGTAGTAAGTGCGGCGACGTTACGACACACTCGAAGCGCTTGCACACGACGAACGGCTCCGCACCCGTAAATATTTGACGACAATTTGATCTGCACGAGTCGGGACTTAAATCCCCCTGGGGATACGGACGAAAGCGGCTTACGGAAGCTCCGTCGTCCGCGGCTTTCGACCCGTTCTCTCATCATCGGGCTTACACATCTCGAGACTCTCTCGCGGAAAATATATATATGTATGTATATATATATATATACATATATATCTCGCAAATATCGATAGACAACGCGGACGTGAGTAACATTGTCCCGGGTCTGGCCAATATACGTCCTAATAAGCCTCAATAATAACACGAAATCGCATTCTCCCGGATCAGTCGATTGACGTTGTTAA
The DNA here is from genome assembly GCF_019399895.1 of Cardiocondyla obscurior. Taxonomy (NCBI): domain Eukaryota; kingdom Metazoa; phylum Arthropoda; class Insecta; order Hymenoptera; family Formicidae; genus Cardiocondyla; species Cardiocondyla obscurior. The sequence continues at coordinate 2,444,085 of NC_091866.1, forward strand.
TAGAGCCACCGATAACAATAGTTAGCGTTGCGGGTGCAAATATCGTTTTCTGCTGCAACCGGCCGGATTCCGGCTTTATACGGATATTTTGTACACGTCAATAATGATATTGACACGCATTAACCCCGGCTTAATAATGTTGCATAATAACAGAGCGACAGTCATACTATCCATAATTGTTTGTTCAATGTTGAGCTAAAAAGATAAATTAATTCCCAGATAAGATTTTTTTTTTTTTCGTGAAAATGTGTGCCCGAAATGCGAAGATGGAAAGCAGCCGTCTCGCTATTATATACGCAAGCGCGATCGATCGAGGGTTACATTTATTGCGTAAAAAGCAGCAGTCGTTTGTTTCTGCATTAAAGCGATTTATTCCCGGTATACATTTTGCTCTCCCCGGGAGGTAGATTAACTCGCTCGAGGGGGGAGGGAGGAAAGGGGTTTGGAGACAAGGAGGACATTCCAATAGCACGTTCGGCCGCGCCTCGTCGTTTTCGCCCCCTCGTTCTCCACTTACGTCGTTGAAGTGCGCATCCGACTGCAACGCGGGAAACGGCCGAGGGAAACGACGGCGGGTCGAGGGGGGAGAAAGCATTAACATACCTGCAATATGCATGCGAGGTGGTGCACTCATCCGATTCGACGTTGCCGCGCGTGCGAGGGCTTACACAGGAATATTCGCGTTAATTCAAAGCGATGGTATGCGCCCGCCGCGGATTAATATATTCCGGATTATCCGTCTGTGTTTGCGTTAATGCTCGCGCCGTTGGGTTAGTTAAATATGTAAATATAAGCGGCGTGCGCGCGCGGCCACTCGCCGGACGTTACCCCTGGTTACTACGTCGACGTGTGGTGGAATGACGAATAAGGGCGACGGCAGCCGTGCCTGCGAAAAAAATGTCCGTCCTGTCGAACGATCGGATATCGATATACGTACGTGTATGTATAATTATTGCGTTAAAGGTCTCGCGCGTATTCTTTGGGGCATTTTTTTTTTTTTTTTAAGATTTAAAAACAGCGTTTGATTAGCGTATTATATTATATATTTTTAAGAACTTTTTAGGGACCTTTGAGTAACGTAAAACCCGATAAATGCGAGAATTTAATGCGTCAAATGATCTACGCGAGGCAGAATAGGAAGATACAAGTTACGAGCTCACGTTACAATTTCGAAATATAAATTTTTGCTCCCTTTCCCCCTGCACGTATTAATCATCGCGGCGAGACATTTATCTTCGAAGAACGAGAGCATTAAGCCTTCTGCAAGTAATAAAGGAAGGATTACGCGGGTACGTAATGGAAAATGTCGGTTGCGCAACATCTTTCGGGAGGTAAAGCGGCAACAAAAGAAAAATTCAATTCTCTCCCGTCGCTATTATTAATATCAACCCGGGCGGACCGGCGTCGCTTGTATCAGAGTGGTACTCGTTATGAATGCATATCGCAGTTAACGTGCAACATATGACGCTTGGAGCAATTCTCATGATTAAGTCAAGCTACATCCAAACTGCCGGGAAGAGTAGCCGTGTGTAACGCGCTACCTGCTGTAATAATTTTCTTTCCGCGTCGCTGTGCGCCGCGAGACGCAGCGAAGAAATTTGTTTAACCAAAGCCGGCGACTAAACGACGCGGCTGCAATCGACGGTGAGATCCATTCGCGCGCGGTGAGAGAAAACGGCGCGGCGAAGAGAAGAAGCTGCGAAGTGCGGGCAAAGGGGGAGAAGAGGGAAGGGCTTTAGATACGGGGGGGGTTGGAAACCCGAGCGGCGCAACCGAGTTTATTCGCAGCGCGCGCGAACGAACCCGACGAAGCCCAGATATTAATTTTCTCGATGTATATGGATGAGCACTGACTAGGCCATGTTGCGGGGAATGGGCAGGGGAGAACGGGCGAAAGTAGAAGGTCTGGTGGAGGAGGCTGCGGTGGTGCGATGGTGGACGTACCTGCGTAACGACGGGCGGAAAGGGGAAGGAAGGAGGATGATGCGGCTCCGTGCACCGTCGGGGAGGTGTTCGCTCGGAACGGCGAAGGGTGGCTAAATTGCTATCGATCTTTCAGCCACGTAAATATCGTTTACCTTGCACAGCGCCCATCTCCCGTGCCTTTCGCATTCCCCTCCTCGGACCCCCGGCGTGTCCCTCGCGCGCCCCCGCCGCCCGCCCGCCGCTGTCGACGCATTACGCGAATATGCGTTATCAGTTTGATGGAGATCCCCGGCTTTTCGTATCACCAATTCTGATAGCTCCGACCGGTCGATCGGTTAATCCCTCGCGCTCACGTATCTTCCGGCGTGCCAAAACTCGACGCTGGCACGAGGTCGAGCGCTTTTAATGCTCGATTTTCGCATCGCTGCGAAAGTCTCGCGCGAGTTCGACACGTTGCACGTATAAATGTGTCGAAAGTTGAACGATAGAATATTTTCTGTCTGAAAATATCGGAGAGAGAGAGCGAGAGAGAGAGAGAAATTGAGGCTGGAAATATCGTTTAACTGCTAAAAAATAATTGTAAAATAACAGCATCAAACAGTAAAAAAAAAAAATAAGAGTTTTTTTATATACGTTAATGGTACGAATTAAAATAATAATAATTGCAAAATCCTATTGAAAAGCACATGAACCTAGTAACTCTAAATGCACACATCTATCCGATCGTTTGGTTTGCGATTGCTCGAGTGCTGGATATAATTTCATTAAAAGCATCATATTTCAGCGTTCGGTAAATAGAACCGCCGCTTATTTCACGGTAGACATAAACGTCCTCGTTTATCGCACGAATCATCAGCCGAAACAGCGTTTGATACCGCACCAAAATTGCGTATGCGAATAGCAAAACGCGAACGAGCTCCGGCGATACTAGAGTTCTTGCAAATTTTATCCGACAACGAGAGAGAAAAAGAGAGAGGAGAGAGAAAGATAAAGAGAGAGGAATGCGTTTAATTATAAGCGACGCGTCGGTTTCTCTCGCGTTTATTCGCGCTCGTAATTACTCGTCGCGCCGATCACCTGTGTATTCGCGCGAATTCACGGAATTCGATGTAATCATCGATTCGCCGGGGACCCGAGAATAATTAATGAAAATTTGGCGCTCAGCGAGCCGAGCTGCAAATTAGGCGACGCGTTCCTTCCGTCAATTAAATGCAGAAGATCGTGAAAGAGCGCGCTCGCCCGGCCAGTTAAAAGGTAGTACAGCGAAAGACCGAACGCGAATTCGCGGAGGTCGGCAAAGGTGTGGCGTATAACTGAGGATATGCAAATTGTATTAAGTCTCCCGCGGCCTTTCTCTCGGCCGTTGCTGGCGGTCGTATCTTCTGTGTCGCAGTCGCCCGAAAGTGGTATTACGAAACTTAAGCCGTAGCGCACAAGTGTCGCGTTACGAGTCCGACCTCGGGAGCACGGCTCCGGCATCCTCTCCGCTTTTGTACGGCATAAGCCCGCGCCATTATCTCGGTCATATCCCCGATATCTCGCTCTTTCTCTAAAATTTAAACTTGGCGCACCTTCGCACATCCCTATCGCGGTAGCCGCGAAATCTCCCAGAAATCCTTCTTGACTATTCCGTCGATTTTCCCGGTGATCTTACGGCGCTCTCCTTCATAGGCAAGTTCATCGCTTTAATCCTCGAACGACTACGTTATTTATGCAACTCTCGATAATTTATTTTATATAGGCAATGTTTGTCTTGTATAGGTAATTGTAATTAAAAATTAATCTCGAATTTAATTACGAAATAATTAGCCGCACTCGATTCGATTATTTACACCTGTATTGGCTCGTTGTAAAATTAATATCCTTTTCCAACAGTAAGAATTTTGGGCGATTTTTCGATTCAACTCATACCCCGCAAAAGCGGAGCTAATAATCGCCGACATGCGCGCCGGTAATCACGTTCACGGTCGAATAACCATACCGTTATAATTAACGCGCCGCAATTAAGGTGGTTTCGTAGGACGGACGACAATCGAGTCGTGATTGTCGATTAAACATTTTCGCGTCGATGCAGCGGCACAATTTCCGAGGATGCGCGGCGCCAGCGTTCCCCTCCCCGATTGTTTCTTCTTTCGCGAAAAGGTGGCTCGTTAGCTCGCGCGGCGCACGGGGGACTAAAAGCGCCTTTTAACGTCCGACATCTACGCGCCGTCGGATTTCGCGCCGGCGGAACTCACAGAGTCAATTTTCGAGCCCGAGCGACCATGAAACGCATTCAGATTTTCCACGAGTGCCTGTGTACGTACCTCGGAATGGACAACTCGACGATATTTCTTCGCGGTAGTTACCAGTCTGCTCGTTTCGCTCAATTTTTAACGCGAGAAAAAAAATAAATATGCGTAATAATACGTCGGTATCTTTAAATTCGCGAGAATCCTATTGTCTCAAATTTCCTCGGATAAAAAATGTAAGGACTGTAACGATACCATTGCCGAAACTGGATCGTTTCTCGAAAATAATACTCTTACGAGTTGGCAAAAGTTTGGTGAAAAGTTTAGAGTTTACGCGATATTTGCATAATTGATTCGCGCGTTAAGGATTCATCGAATGGGTTCTCCAAACGACCGTCTGTGCCGCACTTCGAAGAGCCGCGGCCGCGTATCGATCGTCGGTGAAAACCGGTCGAAGGCGTTCAATGATATCGTTGCCGATCGCTAACGAGTGTCGCGTATAATAACATTTTTCGCACCTCGGGCGCGAAATGACGTTTCGGTAATTAAACGCACGCGCACACGCGGCGGCGATCGCGTTGATGAAGCAATTTTATCGGGCGACCTGCATTTCCGTGCAGACGCGACAACGAGGGGAGGGTGGAGGGGAACCCGAGAGGGAAAGAGAGAGAGAGAGATCGGAAAAACGAGTGGCGAGCAACGAGATGATAGAGCTCCCACCAAACCAGCAAATTGGGGAAGTAAATCGTGCGGGGATACCCTACAGCCCGTTAGCCGCGCGTACGTGTGCACGGCGGCAGGTGAATGGAGCACGTATGCGCGTGCAATTGTGTGAGCGTGGGGTGTTTGCACAAAGAGAGACGGAGGCGGAGGAAATCCGTAACGAACTTCGCGCAATAAGAATTGCAAGTAACGCGCGGCCGCCGGTATTATTTCGGTAGCGAAGTCAATTTGCAATCAGCGATGCAGCCCGCTTCTCCCCCTCGACTCGTCTTGCCCGTCCCGCGCCCGCCCCTACCTCGTGCCGACGAGGAAAGAAAAGTACACCCTGTATTTACCATAATGCGATAAGAGACGAAGGGTATCGTACATTTAAATGAGTCTGGGCTTTCTCTCGCTGGCTCTTTTTTTTTTTTTCCCCTCGTCCCGTCCCTCTTTCTCTTCCTCTCGGCGGCGCGCTTCCTTATTTCCTTAAACAGTTGCCAGCCGCGCAAAATCCCTGTAAAACTCGGGGAAAAGTGGATTTTCCTACTCCCCGAAATTGTTCGCGAATGTGTTCATTCGAAAGCGACTAATGAGAGCTTCGAGGGCGCAATCCTATTTCTTGGCAATGTGTGAATTTGCAAAAAAAAAAAATCTCTACAGTATTTTAATAACATTACGTCTGAATGTCGCGAGAGAATTGACGTTGTCAGAAATTGATACTAATTACCCTCGATAACGCACGATGGCACAGTTTTTACCGTGGGCAGAAAAATTTGTAAGACGCACGAAGAGCGAGAGAGAGAAGAAAAATTACTTCACCGCATTCTTTTAGTGCTCTTAGACGTCGAAGAGAAATTAAGTGGAACTTACGTTCTCTAAAGCGGATCAGTACACACGTTAAGCCACGTCGGACTGTTTACGAGTGGATTTCTTTCGAGAGCGAAAGAAGTTTCGTTAAAGATTCCGTCTGTCAACCTTGCTTACCACGGCTCGCTCGGAGCCATCCGTTGAAGTAGTTTTCCTCCTCTTTCCTGACGAACTTTTCCATCATTTTTTCTGCCCGCTCGCAGCATAAATCATTTATTTATCTTAAAATATATTTACCTACGAGCGGCGTTTTTACTCTTTGCGCACGCAATCGAAAGATAAAATTAATATCTGCAATAATCATATTTAATAATATTAATTAATAAGTTCTTATTACAATTCATATCGTTTTTTTAAAAAAGTTAACTAGTAATTAATTAATTATTGATCTTCTGCTTTTTTTCTTTTCTTTTCTTTCGCACAAAGGTTTTTATTTCCGAACGCTTAGTGGTGTGTAAAACAGAAGCTATAACAGGTGCACTTAAGCGCGATGTAACGAAATGACCCCGTAGAATAGATCGTGGATATAGAAAGCGCTGCTTAGAAATGGCCGCATGCATGCCAAATTTAACTGAGGTATCATAAACGAGCCCATTTAACGAGAAGGGATATAAGGCCGAGGGGGATATAAAACGACGCGGGGAACGCCAAGCGGATGACCGAATTCGAAGATATTTGAATTCTTGAAGTCGACCCCGTATCCCTCCGACCTCCGTGCCAGGTTTACCTATCGAGATAACTTCGCCATTTGCCTAAAGCACCGCCCGTTATGAATGCGCTGATCGCGTGAAAGAAAGTACGCACCTACTTGCCGCTCTTCGCGTTTATTCCCGTAAAAATGGATTACGACTCTGATCGCCCGCATTTGAATAAATTTAAATCTCCAAGATTTATCAGATCACTCGTAAAGTCAAATCAATTTCTCAAGTAAGATTTAAATAATGTCACCCGTGAGAGGCGCGTTAGTTGACGTATAAAAGTGACTTAAATTTTAAATATACCAGACGCCAAGACATATTACTTCACGCAGCAGAATTTGTCACGTATATAGGTCGGATTACATTGATATACATATACATATATATTATCTTAAGCTACACACGCCGCGACTAATATATGCATAGATTAACGTAGGACATTGTCAAATTGACGGGCAAAGTATGCGGGAGTTGCACATACGAGCGCATGGATCAAGTCTTTATCGTGACAGCCGGTGGAGCAGGAATAGATCGTAAGGGATGCGAGTCCTCAAAGGATTTGAGTGGCCAATTTGTCTGAAGCGCGACCCATTCTCCTGATAACGACGTATCAACGACGATCGCGGTCGAAATCCACCTATTCGTCGAACTCTCTAAAAAGACTCTCTCAACGTCAGGGCGGGCCGCGTCTGAGAAAATTAAAATCTGCAGGAAGATAATGAAACGAGACGCGTCTCGTTTGTCAAACGTGTTACGCGTTGTTATTGTAAAAACGTAATTCTCGTCCGCGTGTAATTTCAATTACATCCTCGTAAATCTCCGCACATCCACGCGCGCGTTCTCGAGGGTCTTTTCTATAATCATCACTCGCGCGGGAGGATGAGCGTGTCTCGCTGCGCGGCGCGGGACGCGCGGGTCCCGCGTCGGGCTATGCAACGAGCATTAATTAAATCGAGCAGGTCGTGTAGAAGAGAGCGAGTGGGAGAGGGTCGGCATCCCTTTGAGCTTGCGGCAGTCACTATCGCAAATTAAAGTCCGGTTTGGCGCGCGTGAAAATAATTCCACGCGCGCGCGCGGGCACGGATTCCGCGCGCTTGGCCGGCTCTCGATTCGGAATATTTATTCGGCGAGCCGGATTTATCGTTGCCCGCCCGTACCTCCGTTTCACCCCCATCGGCGCTGGGTGTGTGCGCCGCTCGAATATATATCCTGCATCCTGTATGGGAACGCGCGCGTTCGTGGACACTTGGGATAATCCTCTCGAAAATATCAAAGGATATTCAAGCGATTCTTTCGCAATTCCAACCGGCATGCGGCGCAATACCGTTCTTTGAACTCGTTATTATCGTGAAATAGCGCGCATGATCCTTTGTTGACTAACCTAACAGGAAATGAATTAATTTCATAGTCCCTGGGATTTTATAACTGTCTTAGGTAAACCTTTTATTTATTTTTTAATTTTATTTTTATGTTTTTTATTTCAACCAACGATAATTCCGGCCTTCACTCGAAACAATAATTAAATCCTCTTAATAATTATTAAAATAAAATATAAATGCAAACGTTAATTAGTCATTTCTTTCAACGGCTAACGATACAGCTCGCTTGTTACGCGCTTGTTACATGCGGCAGAGAAAATTGCGTAATAGCTCGATATCCATCGCGCGATCTCCGCGTGAACTTTCCCCCGTCATCGTAAACTCTCGTTAAAATAAATCCGAGATTAAACGTTCGGTGCACGCGCCCTGCCGTTCGTTCCGATCTCCGGGAGAAAGAGTCGCGGGCTAAATAAACGCTGTAACGAGCTACGGGACAATGGTAATGACGCGGTGGACTTTATCACGCCGATGGAGAACCCGTGAATTTTCATTAGGCTGCCGTGGCCTGGGAAAGCTCTCTTTTTTCCCCCCGTCGCGTCGCGTTCGAAGCCTCTGCAGTCTCGTTCCGGATATTCTTTTTGCCCGATCTCTCCCGGACGTCCGCAGCCACGGTACACTTAATCAACTCTCGTTACGGTCTAATGGCTTAATACCGCACAGATAGCTTTGTCCGCGGATACGTGAGAATCCCGTGAGTTAATATAAATTTAAACCGCGATAACGCTCTTTATCGGGTGGTCGAAATCGGGCGAGATTTCCCGGCTTCCTCTCATGTCGGCCGTAGATGTCCAAATGAGCCCCGACTGTTCCGTTGCCCGATGCCGCTCGCTGCAGCTAAACTTGTCGCCTCTAACAATCTACGCAATGGGAGTCTTGGGTAATTGGCTCGATGCGACATTTGCCTTGCACACTAACACAAGCCTGTGCCGTTAATAAAGCACAGAGAAGCTGTAAAATAATTACTTGCGACTCCGCATTTTCTAAAGTTCATTAAAGTAAAAGAGTGGCCGCGCAAGTTGAAAAAATATTTTTATTCAAAGAAGGTCAAAAGTTGTAATTATAAAAGTCTATTAAAATATATTCTTTGAGAATTTATGGTAGGTTGATTTTAGCGTGGAAATATCATTTTATCTTTCTCTTTCTCTCTCCGGTTAATTCAAAACTCCCATGTCTATTCACCCGGGCTTTGCATAAATGTTAACCACGGAGTTGTACTAGCGAAATGGCGATTATGCTTCCTATTATCCAGACTTATTCGGCAAAGTAGGGACTTCTGCCGAACATTATTCATGACGATCGATATAGCAGGGGGGAGGGGGAGGGGTTTCCGTTCTTTTGTGGCGTCCCGCAACGAAGCGTGGAATACCGTTGTAGCGGCGCGTGGAATATTCATGTATGCGCAAAGTGCACGTGAACTATAACGACGGCAATCAAATTTCGCTGGTGCAACAGCGGAGTATGCGACCGCGAGAAAAATTTGAGATAAAAGAGCGTGCGGGTCCGAAGGATTACCCGCTGGCGTTCGATATAACCACGGTTTTATCAGATTGTTAAAAAAAAAAAAAAAAAAAATTGCCATGTGGCCTCGGTGAAAATCGATGCTCGGACCGACCTTTTAACCACCGCGAAAGGAGAGGAAGAAAAAAAAAAAAAAAAAAAGAATAACCGTTTATAGAGCGTAAAGAGCTTCGAAACAATTTAACAACGCAAGATTGCGGAATTGTGTCAGCAGGTATATAAATTCAGTTATGTCCGTCGTGTATGGATAACTGCACGCTGCCACGCGCACGAGCTATCGATCGTTGTCACGGGCTTAAACAGATCGTGTATTATACGTAATTAACGTATGATTACTACAACGGCCTCCGTCACCGTGCTCAGGAGAATTTCTGCGACAGCCATCAAGGGAACGGCGCAAATCGATCCGATAATCGCGAAATCGCCACCGTTCCTCAGCGGAATATGAACTTAACGAGCGTCCCGAGAACGATAAACCGCCAATTCGGATTGCCGATCGTCATCAAGCGGCCAAATCGACGCGGCCGCGATCCGGCGCGATCCGATCGTAGGGACTGGCGGAATTCAATATCCACAACGCACAAACGGATAGGGGTTCTCTAGTTTCATCGTGCGCCCGTATCAATATTGACTCGGCCGCTGCCGCCCGCTAATACTGACAGCCCGTAACCATTACGTAAGCCGTTACGTAAGTCTTGCAGATCAGAAACTAAACCTGTTTGAAGATTACACGTGCCCGTATATCGATAAGTCTGCCGGCGTTGCCTCCGAGCGAAACCGCAACCTGCGTACGCGATAGCGGTAAAGTGGAGGTTGCGCGTTGTCTTCGGCGCATTCGTCTGGCTCGTAATTGATAAACGATAAATACGCCCGGTGACAGAAAATGTGCCAATTTAAAACGCAACTAATTATGCGCGAACAATTATAAATCCCGCATGAGCGAAAGTAACGCGATTAAAATTTTATACGTGTAGCACGGCGAGCAGTACGTGTGTCCGAATGTAACGCGATATGTAAATGAATTCGGGCATAATTATGAGAGAGAATGTAGGTGCATTGTGTGCGCATCGATGCTTCTTTCGATGAATGACGGACGTTACGGTTGACGAGATAACGAGGGGGAAAGGAATATTTTTTGCGCGCATCTCGTTATTTTCGGATTAATCTCGCAGTCGAAGCTCGAAAGAGGGAAGAATTCGTTTCGGCAAATCGCGCCGGGGGGTGGCGAAAAGGGAAGACAGAAAAGGGCGGACGCAGAAAGGGAACAGGGGGAGGGAAGAGAGGAGGTGCGGATTCACTCGCGTGTACAAACTTTAATTTACGACGTAATTCCGGGGGAAATTTTGCAGACTAATTTCCCACCGTGCAACTCGGCTGTCCTTTATGTTGAGCACCGAACCCCCCATCCCGCCTTTTCTCTTGTCAGCATCGCGCTTTCTTCTAACGAGTAAACGCGATAATCCGCCGTTGAGTTGGCCCAGCACGAATTTCCGCGAGGCCGCCACTATGGCGGAATCAACGCGATACACCGACACATTTACATATTAAAATATAAACTAAATATACGAAACGTAATTCGCGCGCGAGGATAAGAGACGTATGAAGAAATACTGATAGCAGCGGGTCGAGAAAAAGCAGCGGTGACTCTTCGAGCGAGAAGAACCACTATATCATGTTAAAAGACATCGCGTATTAATACAGAATTTATCCCGCTGCATTCTGTTTTTAATATCTCGTTTCAAAGAACTCGACGTTTTATATTCTCGTATTCAAGTTCATAAAATACGTCGCGCGCTTGATGAAAAAATTTCGCGCGAAATAGAGTTCTCTGGAGGACATGGATTTCGATGAGGTTTTTTTTTTTTTTCTTTTTTTGGCGAATCGCGCATCAGCGAATCTCGAAAATCGCACGGGCGGTAGGCACGACACGCCGGGGTCGCGATGGAAAAACGCCATTGTGCAAAAGTAATCGCGGCGGCAAAAACACGCGTCCGACACGTCGAGGCGACCACCGCCGCTCTCTGCCCTTTGATCCCTTTTTAGTTAGTGACCGCGGGCACGATCGGTGCTAAAAGCGCGCCCTGAATATATACGGGTGGCTTGTTCGCCAGCGCGGCGCCTTTATCTCTCGACCGGAAACATGCCGACCGGCGGGGAGGGAATCGACCGGGATGCGCTACTGTGAGACATGCACGTCGGTCGGCCCTACCGGGGGTATAAATTGCAGGCACCGTTGGTCCTTTTATTATTTTCGGCGCGGCTTGCCCCGGCTATGTGGGCGAAATCGATTCGTCCGGTCGTTCGCCACTGAATGCGGCCGTATCGCGGATAAACATTTGGTTTACCTAACTCATCGTATCATCCATGTTATTCTTCGCCGTCGCCTCCTTCGTATTGCGATTTCATACCGAAAGAAAATATACGGAACTCGTATCCGTCGCGAAGCCGCAAATTCTCGTACAGAAAGCGAGACGATACCCGCGAGTTTTTCAAGATCGCCGGCTGCGATAACATCCGCGTTTGCCCGCCGCGCGCAGTTCGGCGGAATATCGAGAGAAAAATTCCAGTTTAATTCTACGCGAAAACGCCGCGGCTCGTTGCGCGGAGTCAAGGCACGCGATTATTCCCGGCATAAAAATTCAAGTTCATATAGACATGTCCGCCTTGAAGGAACCGTGTCGCGCCCGCAGCGGCGTGTACGACACGCCGCGAGAATTTATTCCGCCTGTTTGCAGTTCCGCGCACGTGCGCCTCCGCAAGCCTCCGCTCGATGTGCGTGGCTTCTATACGTACACCAGACACGTGCGAAGCCCCGGGGTCATGGCAGTTGCCGGTTATGGGGTGTAGCTGGCATGCAGTCAAACGGCATTCATAATTTACGTAGTTTCGTCCGCGACGGGGATCACCGTATCCCGGATATCACAACAATTTCACCATGCGCCGCACTCCGCTCTAAAAGGCCTCGGCTGTCATCCCGCGCGATTCGACCCGTCTCTCGTCCGAGCGAAATATCAAATAGATCCGGCGCAAAACGAGCGCGATCATTTATCAATAAATATTCATCGTGCGTCATAAATCATTTCAACTGGGTTATTCACACTTATTCCCTTACAAACGCCGAGCCTACGAGCGCAATGACGTGAATTGAATACGCCCCGAGACTGCACGGATGCGCACAATAGTTTTTGCTTCATAAATACTCTCGATAAATATAAGAAATGCAAATGACATTTATTTTATTATAATTATTATCATTCTTTTTTTTTAAATTTCTGTGAAAAGTTTAATTGAACGCTAAAAAAAAGGAAAGATCATCAAACTGTCGTAGGTCACGTAATTTGTAATTTACGCCTCGCTCTCGCCCGTTCTCGGCACCACGGGGCAAAGTTCGAATTATACGAGGGTGCGTCGTCGCGTACGCATTTTATACCGAAAGTCGCGGCGACATGGGAACGCGATTTACCTGAGGCATTCCCACCGACAATATTAAAAGGAGCAGTCCCTCGTGAAAAGGACGACGATGACGGTGCGCGTACTCGAGGCGAGCCCGGAGGGTGGAGGTGAGGATGGTGTAGAAAGGGATGGGCGATCCGGATTGTCCCGAGTAGGAAAACGGCCGAAAGTTCTGCATGTTCGGCTCCCAGCAGTTTAAGTTTCCGCGGGGCGCCGAAGTTATAACGAGAATTGCTCTCTCTCTCTCTCTTTCTCTTTCTCATCGTAAAGTTTTCTACCTTCGAGTTCCACCGCCTGCACATAGCTTTCCCCATTTTTCTCACTCTTCCTCTTTCTTGCCCTTGTCTCTCTCTCTCTTTCTTTCTTTCTTTTCGTCTGTATTTATGTGGCACACGTTACCGCGGAATTGTTCACGCGCATATGCCCCGCTTTGTCGTGCTCGGTCCCGTGTAAGCCGCGTACATCGCAAGCATTTTTTTCTGAATGCGCAGCCTACCGCTTCCTTTCTCTTTCCATTCTTCTTTCGAGCCCTCTCGACCGCCACGCTCGTTCCCACCGCCTTCGCGGCAGCTATTCGTACGGTGAGAATAAAACGCTGGCATATTTCAGACTTATTGCCCTCCTCTCCCCCCCTCGAGCTCGCCGAGTATTCTCGGCCCCTTTATTGCGCCTAGTTTCATTCTTTTCCGGTTTACGGTATTACCGCAACGGTATTACATGCGTTTCCGCGTTCTTATCCCCGTCCTTGTGCGCGCCACGCCGCTCAATTCCATGATTCTACTATTTTGCAAATCCTCGGTATACTCGCCCATAGAATACAGAATAGTTAATAGCTTGTTTCCGCGTTATCGTTACCCAGCAAACAGCGCGCGGATTAATTTCAATGTGTCTGATTATTGATACTGTCGCATTACTGGAAACCCTATTATACTGTCAGACTGTCCTTTAAGTACCGAATGGTACTTTGGACAAGGCTCCCCAATAATCAATACCGTGAATAGTTTCAACCCTTTGACCCGCATCGATCCACAAAGATACTGTCACTATTTGTCGAGCCGTGCATTATTCAAGAACGAGATCTGCAATTCGTTTAAAGGATAATTAGCGCAACCCGAGATGCGCTAAACGTCAAAGGCGGAAAAAAAAAAATTTTGATTCTTTTTTCACGTTCTCTCGTTTTTACTTCCCGCGGATCTTTTATTGTCAATTAAATTTTAACCGCGCGGTTTCTTGATTTCTACAATAATCAGCGAGCTAAGTCGCTCCGACTTCGAAACCCGGCCATTGTCGTTAATGTCTAGAAGTGATTCGCCGTAACGTCCCGCAGCGAGGATAGGTGCCGCAAGAAGAAGAGAGCCAGGGGCGCGGAACGGGCGTGCCCGAGAATGGTCTCGGATAGCGGCGGCGTTTCAAGTAGCATTTCCTTGGCACAAACGACCCTCTTAATCAATCGCTAGCACCTCTCTTCTTCTCCCGGCTCTCTCGAGCTCGAGCTGTGCGTGAAACCTCCACCCGTCCTCCGACCCCCGCTGCCGGAAGTCTAAAGCTCCCGTAACAAGCCGCAACTTCGATAAATCTCCCCGCGCCGTCTTTCTTTTCCCGAGAGCCGCGATTCCGCGGCATTAGCAAGAACGAAAAGAGAAAGGCGAGCAAAAGATATATCCTCGGATCGATTTCGGCGAGGGCGCAGAAGAGATACGATACGAAAGGGGAAAGGGGCAACGGCGGGAGACTGCAGATCGAGGAGGGGGGGAGAAAAACTTATGAAAATCCGGGATTTATGGGAACGTGTGAGCGAGAATCGGGCCAGGCCGCTGTGGTTCGGCTCTGACAAATCGTTCGGAAGTTAACGTTCTCTATCGTCCCTGAATCGCCTTTCCGTAAAGGCGAATCCCTCCCTCGGCGCTCCGTTCTGAGGAAGAAAAAAAAAAAAAAAAAAAACTTACGACCCTACGGATACCCGTATTTCGTATTTTGTAAAAGTTAGCATGCGTCTCACTACGACGGCAAACGCTTCCGACGAAGTTAGTTGTTTCTTTTTCAAAAGTCAGGAAATCGATAAACGCCACGATATTGGTTTCGAATTCTTGTATTTTGTTTTAACGTTTGGCTACTTTATAATTTACGGGTGAAGTATGTTTACGCGAAATTCAAAAACGTCAAAATGAAGATTGGTAAAATAAAGTTCACGACTGAATATTACAGATTCAAAACGAATCGACAAATATAATATTAAGAAGCATTTAATATTTTGTGACAGAGCATCTTCTCGTTAACTCGTACTTCGTACTTTAAACTAATATGACAAATTTCTCTTTCAAATAAGTAGAACAATAAAATTATAATATCATAATAAAATATATTATATTTATATATTTTTTTTCTTTTTTTTTATTAAGCTCTGTCATATTTTCCGCCAAGATAAACTTTTAAATTGATTTCAAGACTTGTCAGTAGATCTAAACCGATAAAAAGAAAACGACACGGAATTCTTGTGCTTTGTATAAAAAGACAGGTATACGCAAAAATTTTGTGCCCAACATTTGCCGCTCCATATCACCGAATTTGAAATATAATCCCTGATTGCAAAGAGAGATCTAGACGCTCCGTCTTTGTCGATCTTTTCGAGTACGAGAGCCCGCGTATTTCTCGCGAAATTTTCGTGCTGAAGTTCTCCGTATCGGCAACCGTTCGTAAAAAGACCCGACGGAGGAGAATTGCTGGAGGAAGGAAGGAACATGAATGCCTCAGTTGAATGGAAAATGGCAACTATAAGGAAGGTCTAAAAGTTTCTCGAGCTTCGGAAAACTGAAAATGGGAAAAGGCCGTGAGTTTAAGCGCCGATATAAACGATTCGGCTTCTTGCTTTCGACGCTCGAGAAACGATCCAATCCGAATAGTCACCTGCGCCGTTTAGAAGGAAGCAATAATCGTTTGATTCCGTGCATTTCTATAGAAATAGATTCCTCGATTGCTAGACCTTTGTTCGTAAAAACGAGCAAGATCGAAAACCTCCTTGTATGCAGAGATAAACGCGATGTCGAAAAGAGTCGTCCAATGTGCTTTTTTACTTCGTCTATACATTGTGATCTATCGCATTGCCTATTATTTCATAATAATATCTTTAGATAAACCTCGAACGTTTAGAGACAAAATTTAATAAATTCCATTAATATCATCCAAAACTCAAGTTTTTCCTAAAACTCCAAGAACTCGAGATTTTAATTGTAATTAATTTAATGTAATTAAAAACATACGTTTTTGATTACGATAATCGACTTTGCGAATCTCGCCACCAAGAACTACTATCGGTAACGCAAGTGAATCGCTTTGTCGGGGAAAAGTCTCGGATCTGATCGCATAAAGCAAGGATTACTATAATCCATCGAAATAATTCTGCATTAGAGCACACACGGGCGTTGGATATGGGGCTAATCTACTCGGACCAGGACCGAGTGCTCTTCGAAAACGCGGGAATTAAGCACGATCCCAAAAATATGAGGGAAGCGACCTCCGTTATAATAAATCCCAGAGTAACCAGTAGAAATTTATGCGTCGCATAAGCCAATTATTTATTATACGCCACCACAATTCAGGGATGGCCGGGGTAAAAAAAACCTTTATAGTTCCGTCGTGCCGGCAGCGAAAAGAAACAAACTACAGCGGTCGATTTTAATACGTAAAAATGTACATATAATTTTTAATAAAAAAAAAATTGTCGGTTCACTTATAAACCTTTTCTCCTTGGCATTGACCAGTTTTAGTTATTACGACAAAACTTTAACATTATCGATATAGTTCAGTCAACCCGCCCGCCCCCCTCCCCGGCTTATGGAACGCTATTTTTGTTAGAATTACTTGATCGATCGCAGCAACTTTCATGTCTAACACCATCTTCTACGGTATCATAACAAGCGCACTTCTGCGCGCGCTTTATGTTTGATCAGTAAGCAAACGTGAAGAAGAGAGAGTAAGAGGTTACGTTACCTGCGCCAGCCGCCCCTAGCCTCAGGACTGCATCGCTTTGAAGAGAGATGGAGAGGGTGGCGGTGTCCTCGAGGCGGGCGAGGACCTCTTCGGGAATGTCCTCGGGTTCGCGGAGGCGGAGGGTGACTTCACCCCCGCCTCCGCCACCCTGGCCGCCTCCACCCCCGGGACTCGTCGACGCCGAGTACATGAACACAGATCCGTATCCATGTAATGACTGCAACGGCAGCCTCACGCCGCCCACCTCTCCGACCGGACCCTATAAATCAAAAAGCAATAAATCATTATTAAAACAATAAATTAGTAACATTAATATTTATAACAATTATGCGCGCGTGATTGTTTTGGCTTTGCGTATTTAGGTTGCAAATAAATAATTTCACCGTTCCGTTTTATCACGGAACTTCCAAGTTTCATGAAACTCTAACGATGCGTTTCGCTGGAAGCAAGAAGAAACGATAAAATGAAATAGGTGGTTTTGTTTCGCCAAATAAAATGATCATGAAAACTCTGGGCCCCGCGTGTTGCATTCCGCGTATTGAGAAGACGCGTAATATATTCCGCGAAATTCGATTGGCGAAACGAGCGGCCGGGAGGCGGCTTCTGAATCGATAGTAGCACGCGTCATATTAAATTTAAGGCTACAGTTTTCTCTCCGTCCGGCTGCATCCCGTGGGAGAAGACCCTCGGTTCCTTTATGCCGTTTCTCTCTCTCTCTCTCTCTCTCTCTCTCTCTCTCTCTCTCTCTCTCTCTCTCTCTCTCTCTCTCTCTCTCTCTCTCTCTCTCTCTCTCTCTCTCTCTCTCTCTCTCTCTCTCTCTCTCTCTCTCTCTCTCTCTCTCTCTCTCTCTCTCTCTCTCTCTCTCTCTCTCTCTCTCTCTCTCTCTCTCTCTCTCTCTCTCTCTCTCTCTCTCTCTCTCTCTCTCTCTCTCTCTCTCTCTCTCTCTCTCTCTCTCTCTCTCTCTCTCTCTCTCAACTTTCGTCTCGTTTTTGCCGCCGCCGCGGCCTAACGTTCTCTTTTACGTACGGAAATATTTTGCCAATTTCGCTGTCGATGCAAATTTCAATTCGCGAGCGTCAATATTTGCTGAATCGCGCCGAAAAAGGATTTTGATGTACCGGCATTTTATCCGCCATCGAACGCACGTTTGACTTCCGCGCGAAAAAGACTCTACGCCGCGATGAAAAATAAAGGCGAAAAAATTTCCAGCAAATGCGAATGAAATAGGTCTTTCCCTTTCGTTCGAGATTACGATAAAAAAAGAAGCACACACATTCGCGTGCACATTCGCAGAGAGAAAGAGAGAAAGAGAGAGAAGGAGAGAAAAAGAAGCCCTCGGTAAGAACTCGACTCTGCCCGAGGTATTTTAATGGAACGAAGAGATTCAATTATCGCCGCGCATGTTTCTCCACGGCAGTTTCTGATATGCTGTCGGACGTAATAAGGAATATCGAAGAAACGTGATGATAATGATAGCCGATATTACTCGGAAGAAGTGTGATGCAATATCGAGATACAATGGAAATTGTCCGATGTTTTGTATTGCGCGATCGATCGACAAGTTAATGTCACTACCCAGTAAAATGGGATTATAGTGTTCGCTATAAATGAATTATTCTGCTATTTCCCAAACCCGTTAAAGAAAGAGATGGAGAGCCACCTTGGGCGAAGTTTATCGATTACGGCCTCACATGAAAGTTAACAAAAAGGCGTGCTTTATTAAAATCCAGCTCAATGAAAAGTTTTCAAAATTAAAAAAAAAAAAAAAGACAAACAAAAAGAACAATCTTTATTTTGCAAATTGAAAAAAAAATGCCATTGTCGTCAATCTGACGTAACCAAACCGGCAAAAATAATTTTCACGCTGCGTTGTTATATATTTATCGATAATAAAAAAATGTTTTTTCGGAAATGCACGTGCAGCGCCGAAGCTAAATATAGATATGTTTGTGCCGGGCATAAATTTGAAATAACAGATGTTGCTGGTTTCCGTAAACAGGAAAGTCGACCAATTCGCGTACAAGCCGGCGAGAATTAAAAATATCAGTGTAATACCGGTACAAACAAGGTTTACTGGAAATGTTTGTAGAACTCGGGCACGTATAAATGCCATTTGTATAAAGGCAATGTGCACGGCTAGTATAAACACCGC
The DNA here is from genome assembly GCF_019399895.1 of Cardiocondyla obscurior. Taxonomy (NCBI): domain Eukaryota; kingdom Metazoa; phylum Arthropoda; class Insecta; order Hymenoptera; family Formicidae; genus Cardiocondyla; species Cardiocondyla obscurior. The sequence goes on from NC_091866.1 coordinate 2,463,001, forward strand.
TTTTAATTCCGACGCGAATCTATACAGATGCAACCCGTACGAACAGAGAGCGTAGTCCGTTTACCGATTAAAATATTATGCGCTATGATAATTAAAAAAAAATTTCCCGTACAGCGGTACAAAAATACGCTAGTAATAATATTGTGAAAAAGCTCTGTGAATATACGAATATATATATATACATACATATGTATAAAAAAAGAAGAAAGAAAGAAAAAAAAACAGAGATACTAATATTATCTTTATCGGCAAACTCTTTCGTTAATTATATATTCGATTAGTTTTATCTCTTTTTTAGAAACGCAAGGCTGCCGCTTTTAATGTTATATTGACACGCGTTAAATAAAGGGTGGAAGCGATAAAGTCAATGGTTAAAAATTTAATAATTATCGTACAACTTTTAAATGCGATTTGTAAAATTTTCGGTACCATAAACCTCCTCGAAATATTTCCGAGGCATAGTACGTTTAAACTGGAAAATTTCAAGTTCGCACGTACGCCCCGTAATGCGTCCGATTTAATGGGCAGTGCCGTGTATCCGGTAGCGCGAATTTTCCCATTGTTAGCGGTCCAGGCGCGAGCCGCGTGCTCTCTCTATTATTTACGTAAATTGATTCGTACCGCCGACTATTTCCGTGTCACGTATTTCGCAGCCATCGAGCTAGCCGGCTTCGCGTTATAGGCGGCCGGCAAGCCATCGCTGCAGCCGCGTGATGAGAGTAATTTATTTTAATGGTCATTTTCGTAATGGCTCTTTGAACAGGGCGCATTTCTGAATAGGGCACGTATAGCATAACACGACGAACTCCCCGGCTTCCTGCCACCGCTCCTCCCGCACGTGGCCGACGTGCTTCGCGCGCGCGAGAACGCGCCGAGAATGCACGGTAAACCGTGCCATTCGCGAAAATGGCACCTGTTACCGGAAACAATGCTCGCCGTCTCCGCGCTTTTCCATTTTAGCGACCGCGGAAACTTTTCCGCTCCACCCCGCGCTTTCTCGTTTTTACGGCCGGGCATTGTGGCACGGCGGTGTAACGGGGAATCCGGCACAATTGGCAACGCGACAGCCCATTTATGACGCCCGAGGATCATTTCCATGAAGCCGCAATTAATTGAATCCACCCCGAGAGCCGTGATTTATGTGACGCGTCTAGGAAACGTTTTTACATCGGGAGTACGCTCGCTCGCTCGCTACAATTAGTCACTTCGTTCATTAATATATACGAATGCATTACGCGATATTTTTTTTTTCCTCTCTCCGTTTCCGCGGCCGGCCAGAGAGGGAAGAATATTTTCCGAAATTACTTTTGGCCCCGCGGGTACATCGGGTAAACGAGGAGGCATCGAGAAACGGTGCCGGAAAAGTTAAATCGATTTCAAGTTCACCGGAAGAACGAGAAGGGGGACTTTGCGATTCGACTTTCGCCGTGGCAGCAAAAGCGTGCTTCAAAGTCGGAATCCGGCGTTCTCGCTCGGCAAGGCGGAAGATTACGGTAATAGATACGACGGGGATATCTCTGAGAAACCGGGCAGAGTGCACATCGGCCTGGATCGACGTCATTCTCGATACACGGCTGTTACACGTGCTCGGTCAAGGGCGAAAGCCTCCCCCCGTGGGTACTCGGATAAATATCTACGGCATTCGTGGAACACTTTGAAAAAAGAATTAATACGTATGAGATGCTACGAGCTGGCTCGTGGGTCTTACAAGTATACCTTAAGAATTCCCTTTTGCTATTCCCCGTCGGTCCGCTCGTATATTCTATCGCTATCCGCGCATTCGTCCTAAATTTCTAAAAGTACCTTATCTAATATTTCGTGTTCTTTCACAACATCGATGTGACGTCGCGTATAAAGATTGTACGTAAGATTTAAGTTTGAAGTAAATTATTCATTTTGACTGAAGTACTTTAGCGAAAAAAAAAAAAAAAAGAATTGCTACGCAGAAACTAAAATAGAATGAGTATAAAAAATATTTCAATGAAAAATATCTCCGGGAAGATTTGCTTTTCGCTGCAAGACAAAAATGTAAAAAATAAAATAAAATAAAATAAAATAAAATAAAATAAAATAAATATATAAATAAATAAAAAAGAAAAAACTTTAGATTTATTTTTTTTTTTAATACAGTTAAAAAAAAGATTTTATCGTCTGGGGATTTTTAACGGATATAATTTTTCACGGAATGTCGACGCTTTGGATTGCCGTGGAATGATGAAGAGCCAACTCTTTTGGATTTAGGTAGAAGTAATAACAAACGGAAACTACAACCCTCGGAAGCCTGATAGATTTTATTTCGGCACGTATGCAAATTGACAAATTGAATTTCACTTCGCGCGCCGTTTCCAAATAAAAGAGAGCGATACAAGCCGATATATGGCTCGCAAAAAAACCGAATGAAAAGCGGATACCGCCGCGATTTCACGCTGGAGCGCGATTCCGATTTCGAAACATTAATCAGCACCCCTCGTTCCGGAATTCTCAATAAACAGTGCCCAAGTACCAAGTGATCATTCAAGGGAACGCCGCGAATGTGCGGCGATTATTTCAACTTCGTCAGCTGCGAGAACGTGATCTTCCTGCGAGAAACACCGAAACGCTCTCTAAAAAGAATTAAAGTTTAACTTTCGCAAACGTCGCGGTAGTGCATATCACAAATCTCGCAACCAATAATGAACAAAATGATTCGGTTAGTCGAGATACACCGCGATGTACCAACACATTACTTTACAATTTTGTGATACATAAAAGAAAAATAATCTAAGTAATATTCAGAATAATATTCAATATAATATTCGCGTTATAAAATCCTTGCTTAAAAACGCGGCGAACGTACATAAACAAAGGCCGGGCGGCCGAGCGCGCGGCCTTGCTTCTCCCCATCATGCCCCCTCCCACATTCCACAGTCGCCCGACTCAGCCAGTCGAGCCAGGCAGCACGCATTAAGCACACGTCCACGCGCTTGCAGCCCCGAAAAGTAATTCCTATTAATAAATTAATGTATCGACCGATACTAAATTGCATCTACGAGGTTCCCCGATCTCTGCTCTTCACTCAAAGACCATTTACAAAGTTGTTACCTCGCGCATATCGTGTATAAATACTTTTAACTTCTCTATCACCCTTATAGGCTTCGATTTAATACTTTAAAGTAATTTTCTTCGCGGAAACGTGATCTTATCGCGATGGAGAGGCAGTAGAGTTATAGAACATATTCTAATTGGAAATTTTTTTCTGTTTAGATAAACGCCTGAAGGAGCCACTGTACTCTCGTCGTCGGTCTTTGAAAAACGAACCCCGGGCGGTTCGTCGGTCGTTTATTCGAAGAGTTTCGTTCGTGAAAACGTGCGAGGTAGCTTTCGCGAATAAATGTTACAATACGGGAGTGTCGTACGGTTTGCTCGATTTAATCCAGTCGCCGATATCATTTGAGTCTTATACGAACCGCAGTCGGTTCGTCGATCGCGTGCGTTCGGGAGTTCCGTTAATAATCGAGCGCATAATTTATTATCCGATTTTTATAAACGGGAGTGCCGTGGAACATCGCGCGTATTGTAGGTTCCGGTCGCGATTTTCGCGAGTGTCCCGTGGAAGGAAGGAGGATCAACCCGACATCCTAGTCATACTGAGAGGAGGAGGAGGCCTCGGACAGGCATCCTGCATCAGCGGAGCAACCCTTGGGTAAGGATTATTTTTTATTTCCATAAAATTATGTTTTTTTTTTATTGAGATTAATTGTTTTTCATTGCGTTAATAAATAAAATTAATAAAAACTTTTTTTTTTCTTAATATTATACATTTCGAACGCGTCTCCTATAATTTCGATTTTACTTGTATGTTACAGATTGCCGTGACAAAACTCCGTTGCTGCGCATCGTTCCGGTGAGTCGCAAGTATTTTTTACGTATTCATAATATTCGGGTGGGATATCCTTTATTACTAAAAAAAAAAATATATAGACCTATATATGCAAAAGCATTTTATTGTACCTACCTAACAAAAATATTTTTCTCAGTGCGTATAATATATTTATATATATAAATAAATGCAATCGCGGTATATTTTTATATATTCGTTAAAACGGTGCTATAGAAATAATTTGGCGGCGGTTCAAAATGTCGCATACCACGTCGAAAAAGGTCGCAGACGCGTAGGATGCGAGAGATACGAGCTCGACGGTCGTGGGCGACTTCGGAACGCGGGTCCGTCGATGCGAAGAATGAAAGACGAGATATCGCGCTTGGCATTACGTGTCATACACACGAGGACTTACCGCGCGCGGGGTAGGATCGCGTCGCGATCGTCTACGTACGTGCGGCGTGCTGCCAAGTCCCTTCTCGCACGACAAACAACCGGAAATGTAGCCATAACAATGCGGATATATGCGCCGGTGCAGCCGCATGCGCGCGCTCCCGCGATGCTCTCGCGTACGACGCGAAGCACACGGACGCAACGCAGATTTCCTCGGCCATAACGCAAAATGCGAACCGCGCTCGTAAACGCGGACCACCCTTTCGCCGTCCCACCCCTCCCGCGTCCGGTTTCATCCCTCTCGCTCGGAAAATCGAAGCGACCCGTAGCGCACACCACGGCCCATACGAACTTTACTAAATGGAGAGTGCACCGAAAGGATTATCTCTGCCCGCGCGCGCGTTTCGGATGTCGGGGAGGGCCGCATCGATCGAGTTCGTTTACGGCGCGTACTATTGGGGTTACAAATCAAAGAGTTGGACCAAGCTCCATCGAAAAATGCGAATTGCGCCCACGTAGATAGGCGCGTACGGGCCCACTTTAGTACAAAAAATCGCGGAGCGTTTGTGTAGATAGAAAGATGCGCGTGGATTTCTTTCTGTTTTTTTTTTTTCCCCCTTTTTTTCGAACAAACGCAATAAATAAAAAACGTTTGAATGCACAATATTCCAATATAGACGGGACCACCGTTGAATATCACTCGTGCGAATTCACGACCGAAATTTGTTAGAGATATATATTTGCGAAAGTAAAACGAAAAAATTAAAGTGTTTATTCGAACGCTCGGGTACAAATTTACAAGAAAGCTAAGCGCCTGTATCTTTCACTGGATGACCGATCGTACAGAAGCGAGTGAAATTTGCGCGTGACACGAGAGCCAGCAGCAATTTTCTTTGTTCACCGTTTCCAAAGCGCGAATGATGGAGGCGTGAAAACGCTTACGACAGGCGAGACGGTTCGGCGATCTCGCTTTGTGCATTTGACGCAGCTGCATATTTGCAGCATGCGGTAGTTGCTCGTCACTAGAAAATTTACGATGGCTTCTCTGTCAGGTCGTTTCCGCGGTCTTTCGCTTCGTGCCATTAACATGCTCTTAAGATGAATCAATAAAACTTGAATTCAGAATATACATGGAACGCAAAAAAAAAAAAAAGAAGTAATAATAATATAGAAATATAATACAATTTTTCTTTTAAAGCGTCGAGACTCATCGCGAAGATAAGGTATAAATTTTAGTAATAATTTCCGCCGCAAGTTATAACAAAAAGAACTTGAGTATTTCGATGAAAAATCTTTTCCCTATTATATCGTCAAACCACTCCGACATTGCCAATTACGACTAGCGATATATCATGCAGTGGGAATATTGTTCGATACACATCGATACGTCATCGTGAAAATAAATATTTAACGACACTTATGTGGAGAAAAGTAAAGACGAGATAGTAGGTAGAATAAAGTGATAAGGGCCAATTACAAACGATATATGAACAAGCGAGTATGCGACGACTCGGTAGAGGAAATATTTTCTACATTTCGTGACTCCTCTATCAAATTTGCCGACAAAAACCTGCCTACAATTTAATAATCAAACGCCGCACCCAAATTTATATTCGCTAAATTAAAACAGTAGATCAAATAAAGAAAATACCGACTATTACATTAAAAAAATAAAATTTACAATTAAGTTAATTTTAAAATTGCGATAGAAAAAAAAATCGTAAAAAAATAGCGTTCTAAATTCGTCAGCTTTTTTTTTTTTTTTTAACATCCTCGTCGCTCGACAGCCACGCCTCTGACCTCCGAAAAAGGATGCAGCAGACGAAAAATTCTAGCGTCGTCCGTGAACAACACAGACTCGCGTTTAAAACGTTCGGGCGATGAATCATTGTTGCGAAAAACGGGTGTATCCGGTTGCAGCGGCGGTCGTTGCCTGGTTGTACGAGTCATGCCGCGAACATTGTTTACAAGGTATGTATCTGCGCGCCATCGGGTAACGCATGCGACACGTGTAACGCGCTGCATTCGCGTACCCGACCCCTTTTTTTTTTTTTTTTTTCCTTTCCACTCTACGTACCAGCGGTCTACGCTAAATTATACGCGGCAATAGAGTGTCGCGGCTGCACGCAATGCGGAAAACAAATTTCGCGAAGAACGAGAACTTCGGCGGACTTTTTTTTTCGCATATTTTAACGACAAAGCCGCAAAAAGTTGCAGTAAAAAGTTTTAAAATAAAAATTATATACGTAACAAACAGCCGTCGAAAGAAATTATCGAAATACATAGCGTGTGTTAAAGTGAGCTCAAAGTATTTTTATGGTATGTCCAACTTACACACACTTATATCGAATTTTTATTTATTTGAAAGTGATTTTCAATTTGATACGATATAAAGCAAAATTTAAATTATATTATTATCATATTTAGAACTTTATTAAAATATCTGTCCTGTAAAAGAATTTGCCAACGTAATCATTCTCAACCAGTTGCGGAACGCGATGCTTAAAAGTGCGATTACTAAAGTACGTCGCTACAAAAAAAAAAAAAAAAAAACTGCGCGGTAAGACACGGCCGAGCGATAGCATCGCACACGCAACACGAGAGAACGGAAACGGACCGTCGCGCACCGCGACGCATGTAAATGCACGTGTTCGCGCGATGAATTATCGCCGCAAAGGGGTGCACCCAGCGGTAACGACGCGCACGAGTCGCACCGCGTATCGCGTATTGTTTATAACTCGAAGTGAGCATCGCTGCAAGCTCGCTTTACGCCACAGCCATCATCCCGGACGGCGCGCTCTCGCGTCCCTTTTTTTCCCCGCCCGTGACAGATAAAACGCGCGTCCCGTTGTATTAATCCCGTCCGTTAAATCGGTCACGTTCCAAGGTACAACGCGGAAACGCGACGTGTCGTCGTGACGTATGGCTTCGACGAACTTTTCCCGAAAATGCCGAGCGCCGTAGCGTACACGAGCCCGCGATAAACGCGCCCGAAATTCGGCCGAAGTAACACGGGCGAAAAAAGGTAAAAACCGCGCGAATGAGTAGTGTTTGACGCGAACACGACATTATGACTACAACGTAACGTCCGCCTAACGCGTTATCAAGTTTATTTCGCGAAAGGTAACAAGAAGCCTACAAAAGTGATGCTGCCTCTGGGGAAATTATCCCACTAAGATCATCTTTTGAGGTGCTCTCGACGCCTTTTGCTCTCAAGTTGAAGAAAATTACACGGCCAGGTTAAAAAGGACTTATTAGGTGGAAAACATTATTATTATACCCGTTATTATTTTGATCTTTACGGAATAATTAATCTCATTTCATATATTATTTAATATATCAAAGTGCTGTCCTCCGATAGTAATAACCGCACCGAAGTTAAAACGGAAATTTGTTAAGTCAATTACGCTCGCTTCAGATCAAATTCTTATCTATTCGGCACAATTATCCATGATACTCTGATAAATTGGCCAGCGTACAACGCGGCGACGCAAAATCGCACTTGCGACAAAGAGCCGAACCATTAATCGACCTCGGGGCACAGACCCAGCGATCGGGCAAAGGAACAATGGATTCGCGTGACTCGCATTGACGAAACGCCGACAGTCGGCCGCGGGCGGAGGGAAAATTGCGCGGGGTCGATTAAAAATTCCATTCGAAATTGCGTATGCGCGCACACACACGCACACACCGCCGCGTCATCTTGCGTAACTTTCGTCCCTCGCTGATCGTGTCTGTAGATTTTCCTCCCCCGGCGGCCCCCGCGAGAATCGCGTAATTACGGCAATCCCTCCCCGTTTACTCTGCCACCTGCAGGCCCCGGAGCAACGCAGGGATAGTCACCATTCACCCCTGTTGGTTTCATCCCATACCTGCGGCAAACCACCCCCCCCCCGATCGCTGATCCTCTCTCTTTCTCGATCTCTCTTACTCGCGTTCGCTTCCTCGTTATTAGCTCGAACAATCATTTATTAATTTTAATAATTAACTTTTCAAGATTTATTACAGTATTAAAAGTATTCTTTACATATAAATAAAAAAAAAAAACTTACATGTATACATACATATGTATACTTCGTAGTCATTCGTAAGTCATAATGTTTGCGTTGCGCACCACCGTATTTTTGTTCAATCCAACAATTACTATAATTAAAATGAATATCCCGCCACGTATGATTCTAGGTGTATATTATCATGAGCCGCGCTTGTTTATCAATGGCGAATGCACCGTAAAGTATGCGATAGCTGCAGATAACAAACCGTACGCGCCAGTGTATGAATTTCGAAATACGTTACGGTCGAGCCGTTCGAAAACAGATGTAATTAATTAAATATAAAGCATTTCTCGACTGCATTTATGACGTCGCAGTTTCTACTATTAATTTCGGTCTAAATTGCATTGTGATATTATATTAAATCCGCAACCGACAGCGTGATGACATTTTGTATTCCATCCCGCAATTAGCAATAATTATTTGCGCCGCACGACTAATCACGGCTACCGTCCGGGCGCGGAATAAACGACGAGCGGACGACTGACATGCGCTCTTCCTATTTACGGAATATCTAATTGCAAAATCGTGGAAACACGAGAGGTTAGAATTACACAAAACTGAATTGAACAACGAGCGCGCGTTCTGAACAAGCGCGTATGAAATAGCCATGTAATCCACTACGGTAGCGGCTTTATTATGCCGATAAATGTAGCCCGGTATACAAACAACGGACATTACTACATCGACGGCCAGTTCATATCGTGCTTTCGTTAACTAATAGAATCAGGTTAGACCGCTGACGCGGGTGGCTTGAATTTTCTCCGTGCTCTTGGTACAAATATGACGTATGTATACATTTGTACAGAGTGCACTTTAACTTCTTTTTTTTTTTTTTTTAACGAATGCTGAGAATGCGATTTTCACGTTCCTGAATAGATAATTGCGCGCAAGCGACGTCAGCTTTTATATTAGGTAAAAAAAAAAAATATTACGAGGGTGTTTTTAATTTATATAGAATTACGAAAGAGACAGTCAAATCCTATCTATCGCGATTCATTACGTTAGAATTTTATTTCAGAACGTTAGCGTCGAGACATCAACTCGAGCATAAAACTAAGTTCCGAAGGAAATAAATAAATAAAAAAAATAAGAATAAAAAAAAGAACGTTCAATGAGATGTAAACTAAAGAGAAATCAAAGGGTGTCCAACGCTTCAGAGACACCTTGTATAAACACCGCCGGTTTGGAATGGCTGGTAACAGTTTATACGAGAGATGCGCGGCGGAACACTCCCCCGGGCTGCGATACCACCATTTGTTTTCATTAAAAGTTATTACTGGCCATGTAAAAACTTCAATGCGCGCGGCGGTAACTTTTTAAAACCGGCCGGTATACGCCGCCATTATACGTGGAATAATTTCTTTTTTTTTTTTTTTTTTTGCTGCGCGAAATACATTTGCCGCGAATAATGTTCTCGTTGGAAAATTATTTCGCCGATACCACGCGCGCGTGCGTTTCCATGATTCCGCAAATTACGGTCATTACAGGAACATAGTTGTACAGTTTTGCGGGATATTACGGCAAATAATAGCGTATAACCGCGAATGTTAATGCGTTTGCCTTTGCTGCGATACTCGTTCCGTAGATTAAAAATTTCGGCTATTATAATAAACACAATGGTTATTGTCGCTTTCCAGATCAGCTTTTGCGTTATCAATAATTAATCCATGAAACTGTTAATCGCAAGATTTTTCTACGAAAATTTCCACTTTTGCTACTATTAGTTACTAAAACAATATATAGATTATAATAATCCCCCTCATGAAAACTAACAATACCTACGCAAATAATGCAAAAAAAAGTTATTAATAACGCTATTTAAAAAAAAAAGCTGATATGTTCGATCGTGCAAACGAAAGAAACCACTGACGTCTTCGTCTCAATCACTTCTTCGCGGAATAATTCGTAGTAACCTTGTATTAACGTCCCAGATTGCATATAATAAAACGGATTGCCTTTTATGAGTACGCTTTTGTCGACGGGCACCTTTCTTTTATTTCTAACGTAATTACGAGCTGCGCCGTGAAAAAAAAAAAAAAAAAAAAAAAAAAAAGAAGAAGTGGACTAAAGAGGAAACACAAGTGGAGCGGGATGAAGAACCAGAAATGGCGTGGAGAATGCATGACGCACGAGCCTGCGTCTGACGCGACTTACCGCTATCGTGCTCCCGAAAGAAAAAAAAAAGAAAAAGAAAAATGCTGATCGCGAGTATCTCTATGCGTTCCGATAAAAGCGAAAGAGCGTTATGCACTACGTTGTCAAGTGTCGCATTACACGCGCGAATAATTTCGTACCTCGCTGTATGGCGAAGCAATCATGAAACTGCCTCGTAGATAAAAGAACTGCGTTATAAACTATATTCATAATCATTCCTAATAGCGTCGCGTTATTAATTTAATTTTGAAGTCGGCAGTTATAAAATATCAGTCTAATTAGCAGCGACTATAAGTACAATAAGAAAACGTTAACTAAAAACGAACGGGCGAAGGCGAGCGATACAAAGCGGGTAAAAAAAAAAAAAAAAAAATAAGGCACCGGCAAACGAAGCGAGCATTTATACGACGCTCCTCCCGGTTGAAGCGGATAATAATAAATTAAAAACTTTGCGCGCGAAGAAGACGACGGGAACTTTCGTTTAAAGAAAATCGAAGAGAAACTGATCGGCTGCAGGAGAAATTCAAATTACTTACGACTGAATAACAACGAATGATTCACGAGCGCGATTACTTGCGACTGAAACGGTCAATGATTTATGCAAGCGGCGATAGTTGCGGCAAATCACGAATTTCACCGTACCCGACTACCCAGCAGCGAATGAACGCAATCGCCCGATAAACGTAACTCGCAGCGAAACGCAACTGTTGCGGCCCGCTCGCGTCCTTTGCCCTTATTGCGGCCATCGTACTTTCGCCCTCGGGCGCGGTTACCTGCTATGATTAAACATCGCCGCGGGGCTGCTCTCTCTAAGGGAGGGAAAAATTGCGAAAGGGATGCGCGGCGTAAAGAATAGCGGGTTTACGCGATGTCGCATCTGCCACGCGATGACACTTGCACCAGCCGCAACAAAAACACCGTTTATACTCGCCCGTAAAGACAGCACGAGCACGCACTTTTACGGATCATCTCCGTGCTCTTGACGATCTCTTTTTTTTTTTTTTTTTTCACGAGAGCTTTCCGCCACACGCGACGCACCGTACGCGAGACGCGAGAGTGCGAGTTTCGCGAAGTTTTAAGGAGAAAAATGCCGATATCGCTGGACTCGATTACCTCGTGCGATATTTTATTTTAAATGCTTTCGCGAACGCCATACGCAATGCGCCAAAATATCACCGAGTGATATTAATCGAACGCGGAGTGTATCGGAAATGCGGCGTGTAACGCATTGCAAGCCCGTGCAATTTTATTTTTCTTTTTTTTCTTTTTTTTTTTAAATTACAAAGAACGCGTGTGTTTAAATGAAAATTTCCTCCCGTCCTTTTATCACGCGGTCGCATTTTCCGCCCATTCAAACGCGCGGCATTAAATTCCTCCTATCGATATTCAGCTACGTTGCGAGGCAGGCGGCGATAGTTGCGCAACAATTACCGCACGCAGCGTTGTAGCAAATAATTTAATACTTTTCCCGAGCAACGGTAGGGGAGATACCGCGAAACGCGGCCCGATCGCTCGGCAATGTAAATGCCCCGCGAATTACTGACGAGAAACGAGTTGTACCGTCTGACAACGGACATTTGTAACTATCGATGTCGCTTTTACTGTAACGAGGCGGCACACAAACGCGCGCGCCGTAACTGGAGCAAGGTATTCGAGCGAAGCGCTAACACTCGGGAGTTGCGCAATTTAAATTACTACCGCGCCGAGTTGTAGCACATCGGCGTTGGAGATAGTCACTCCTGGGAGCATTTACATACGAAATCTCGTTCGCTAAACATCCGCGCCGCGCTGCACCGATAATATTATACATTACCGACTTCGCGCAACTTGTTTTTAGAGCATCTCGATTATTCAGGAGATATTACCGCTAAACGGCAAGATTTCATTGCCTCGCGATAATGTGGGGATTATCCTCACACTCCCGCTTCTCGTAATTATTCGCGTCATTGTTCATCCCGCGTTATTACTGTTGCCCATGTCTGCTGCTGTTAGTACACGCTGCGTTCAATAAAGTTATCGTAGTTATCGTTCGAAGAGATTTCACGAAAACGCAGGGAAAAAAAAATACAAATCTATTGAATATAAAATAATTTTAAGCGTAATTAAGTATTTCGTCGTTTTGACGGGAAAAAGAAAAAGAATTCTCGCCCGTGGATTTCGGCCGTTTCGTCGCGAACGCACTTCAAACTCGATTTCTCACAACCATTTCTTACCAAGACGAATGGATGGTTCTCGCAGCGAGGAAACGTCGAGCGAACGACGGAGCACTCGTGTACGCTTGTCAGTGGCGTCCCGACCCACGTCGTCGCGACGCGCGAGGGAGGTCACGAGCTTTATGAACGATGAGCTTATATGGGATGTAACACGTGCCGTCGACTCGTAATATACGAGCGGACGGGAAAAGGTCCGCCGTGCCGGCATTTTACATCGTCAAGCCGTCAGTCGGGCGTAAAGATACAAAAGTAAGATGAACAGTTTGGACGAGTAGCTAAATGTCGCAGGTGCCTAATCCACAAATTCAGATATTTCATCCGAACAAGCGACACGCGTGGCGCGTGTAATCCTGAGCCCCTTAAATCCGTGGAAATTGATCACCCGAGCAAGATCGTACCGCAGTACGACGTAAATGCAAAGAAACGTCGGGTATTCGGCAAACAGCTGAGCTTAAAAAAATTTCTAGTAGTTTATTACTTTTATTTTAATCAAATTTTATCGATCGAGGACTATTAGGCGCGCCGATGGGTGGGGTGGTGGAACGTACCGAAGCGAAAAGAACAGGCAGAGGGACGAAAATGTCGCGCGATGTTAGAAGGGATGCGTTACGCGCTGAAAATTGGGCCCCGAAGACACGATCTATCATATCCACACGTCTGCTGTGCCGAGTCGGAGAACGGCGAATGAACGGACGGGAAAGAAAAGAGGGAAAGACAGTGGCAATCAGGTTATGTCGAATACGATATATCGTTCGACTTTGTTTCCCGCATCCGGTGGTGGTCCACCGTCTCGAACGATAAATGCCGACGATATTTTCTGTTACGTTATTGCCACCATCTTTTTCATCAATGATCAAGCAACGCACGATCGATTACTTGTTCATTAGTATCGCATTCCATTCTACATTAAATTATATCATTAAAAAAATATAATACTTTAACTTCAAGTCATAACATATATTAATTTTATTTTATTAAAAAAAAAAAACTTTTTTTTATTATACTATTCTCTTTACAAGTTAGTCTAATACTATTGATTTAAAAGGTTAACCAAAAAGTTCAGCGATATCGCTCATACCCAGCTACATTTCACAGTTCCTCCGATTATTAATCGATAGACATTTCACGCGTTCAATTATAATCTCCGCCGATGTGGCCCAACGCGGAGGGCACTAATTACGGTCGGTCCGGCCGCGCGGCTCGGAAGTGGAACGAAGGGCTCGGCTTTGTCAGCTGCGAAATTTACCGCCTGTCCCACGGGTAAATCTGGAACCGACGTTATCGAAGGCACGGCTACCGGGATTAGCTTGTCGGCGAAATTATACGCGTCCCCGTTGTTTTCTTCGCGGCGTTAATCCGCGGGCGCGAGCGCCGCGCTCGAAATAATTACCTATCCTCTTAGTCCGTGAAATGTTTTAACCTCGCGCTATTTTTGATTCCGAGCAACAGGGACTTTAATAAAAACTTCAACAAATGTATCGCGCTAATCGAAAATCTAATGTAAACTTAATATCAACGGCAAAAATTAATTTTACCTAATTTACGGTCGGCAATTAAGTTACGATGTCGATTTCGCGAAAACTCTAACACTATTGAGTAACCGCGGTGACGCGAAATGTGGAAAAAGTTTTCTATATTTGTTCGTTTGTCCTCTCGCAAGCGAATCGGAAGAAAAAGACGGGACGTGGGCTAGTCAATTTGATGGAATATTGGCTAAACGTTATTGCGGTTCGTCGCATACGTCCACAGTCGGAAAAATGCGGACGGACGCGATCGGCTGTGGTTTTCCAGGGGAAGGAGAAATAATTTCTGCGTTTTTTTACGCCTCGGCGCGGTTAATTCGTCGAATCCATTAGCTAAATGTTAGTTTTCAATTAAATTCCGTGATTTCATTAAAATTGCCATTTTCGTGTCGCGATTCTTTTACACTCGCCCGTCGAGGATTCCGCGGTAAGTGCCTCGGGACCGCCGAGCGGGGCGCCCGTATATTCCCGTAACTTTCACAGATCAGACGTAACTTGTCGAATAAGCGTTATACGCAACATTTTTCGTTTAGATATAACCGATATATGGATTTTGGAATTCTCGCAGATAAGGCGAAAGTTAAAGTTGCGCGCTCATAACCGATAACTTCTACATTATCAGTTGAAGTTTCACGATCTGGAGTCGGCGGCTTTTATGTTATCAGTTAAAGTTAAACGCGAGCTAGCCCGATCGCTTAAACGCGCCTAGCATCGATTAAACTTGCCTAAACAAATTTAATGTATGCGACAGCATTCGGAGTTTCGGTTTTCGCCAGCAACACACATTCGCAGCCGGGCCACGAAAAAGATTCGACGAAAGAGATACCTCGGCGATAAAGCCGAATGGGGTCGAATGTTAATCAAGCCGTATTTTATTACCGCTATAAACTATCCGATCGTCGTACCTAATTTGCATGGCGAACATAGTCCGCTTTCCAACTCTGTAAACCTACCGGGAGGGGTAGCGCATCGACAAGCTTTCCTCGCTTGTAACTTTACCAGTTAATAGTCGCCAATAATTATTCGCGGCACGAAAGTATAGCGCGAAAGGAAGCGCAAAAAGCTCCCTTCCGAAGTTTTCGACGCCCAACCGTGTGCTTCGCGTCGATGCCTCGGCAATATTTCACAAATTAGCTTGCGTTTTTCTCGTTGCTTTCCTCCCCCACCTTCAATTTCCGTTCTTGCATCTTTGCGATTCAGATTAGAAAACGTCATGTCCCGTTCACATTCGTTTTCATTACTTTCCCGCGAGGTGTTCTCAAATTTTCATGCAGTAGTCGCTTGTATTTTTTCGTTTTTCTATCGAATAAAATAATTTTCTAAAATTCGCAAAATGTACATTTAACTTCTGCGTATTTTACTTGATACTACCACAAACTCGCTTCCTTCGGAACGAGTTGCGAAAAAATTAATGGCGTTAAAAATGTGATAATGGCTTATCTAGCTCATTAGCATTATCGTCCACACAAAGGTCGTCACTTAAATAAGTTCTCCCGTCAGAAAGTATCTCTCGCTACAATCTCTTTTCAACGTACCGTACAGGACGTAGCTCCAGTTATCATTAACATTTACCTGTCGTGAAAGTACGAGCGATCCTTTCCACGATAGCTTTTGCGCATGAAACGAGCAGGTAATATTCCGCAGTATTTTTTATTAACACTTTATCGTAACTATTGTAATGTAAAGATTATCGTGTAATTACATATTTTGCGCTCATTAATTTAAAAAGAATATATTAAACAATGTTGAAGTTATTTAATAATATACCGTAGTGATTTAAATAATACGTAACGTAAAGATAACGTATAAAAAAAATTAAACTACGTAATTAAATTAATTGCTATTTGATCGATTATCTAAATATAAATTTAAAAAGTCTCTGCTAATTGCCAACTAAACACCGATAAGTCTCCACTTTAAACGTTACACAAAGTAACATTTTGGCAAGCGTGGCGTTCGGCGATTAACTTTATTTTCATCAGACCGCTCTACGGCCTCGCTCCGGAAACCAAACCGTAAATTCGTTTCGCATATTAATGTCGCGACACTTCTGAGAAGAGACCCCGTGCACAGTTTTCCAAATTTGCAAAACACCACCGGCGCAAAACCGGTGAGTCCCGCCGCGTGAGCTCGCGTTGCGCAAACCGCATAAACTACGCTAAATTCCCCCATACTTACAGTTAGTTAAATATGCAGCGGAATATCAGAGAGCGGCGGCGGGGATGACCGTATCCTTCGTAATATAGTGCGATACTTGCAAGGTATCCCGCATAACTCGAACCGGGCATGCGAGGAACACGCGGCGAGAAGGGGCTAACTGGGGACTATGCGGGGTGAAATAATATTCCTCGGCCATAATTTCGGGTAACTCACGCGTATGCGGCCCGAGGCGTATTTTACCAGGCTCGGGATACGGTGTCCGTAATGTTCGCGTACGAGATGCAGCTTAAATGTAACGTAACGTCGACGGGGAGACGTCGCCTTCGATGTGTTTTCAGATTACGTAAACAAGGGAGGGAAAAAAAAAATCGTAACGCGAATAGCGACGTTTTTTTTTTTTATTATTATTTTAAGGTTATATTATTACACGTAAGTCTCACTTAATTAGCAAAGAACGTGCCCGGTATTATCGCGGACACTTCAAAGATACGTTCGCGAGAGATGATTTTCTGCATGACGGACGATCCGCCCGCGTAGCTTGACGCGAACAATTTCGTGAGTTACGTATCTAGGAACGTACGGAAATAATTCTTGCATATTTAACGAGGTATAAGGTAACAGGGTCGCGCCATCACGGCGCACCAATTTCCTCGCAGAAAATTCACCGCTTTCGTACCGCGTTCTCCTCGCCGTCAGGAGGGAACCAAATAAGGGCCGTTTCGCAGCGTCACGAAGCAACGAGGAAGGACTACGTGCCGCTGTAGATACGGAAATAATTGTTGCATATTTAATGAGACGGGAGGCAACGCGCCATCTTTCCTACGAGCGCGTCTTGATCTCTCCAAGAAAATTCTGCAACATTCGGTAGTGCCGTCGCTGCGACCGTGGGACGCGATAAACATTGCATTCTGATAACGTTGCGTGAAACGCGAAGAATATCCATTTATCATCGTGCGCGAACTTTAACGACGTGTTTTTAAAATTAAAAATAACGTCGACTGCGTCGCTAATTATATAAATATGTTAAAAATTTAATATTAAATTAATTACGATCATATTTAATGTGCCGTACAATTTCTTCTAACGAAGGTCTTTTGTAGAAGCCGTAATAAAAAAAAAAGAAATTAAAAAAAAAAAAAAACTGAGAACGAACCTCGCTCCCTTAACGTTTCATATAAATGAAAGATAAGGGAGGAAGCGCGAGAAAAGAATCGGTTCCTACAACTTTTCGTTATAATTAACAAGTTTCGCAAGAGCTTTATCCCTTCGGAGTTTCTAATTCGTCGATCAAAAGTGAAGATAATTAGCGCCATGTCGAATGCGAATTGATCCATATAACGGTACGCTTTAATGGCTCGAAAGACGAGACGGGTATCGCTCGCTCGCTTGGCACCCTCGCACAGCTACCCTTAAGGGCGTCTCAAAAACCTTCTCCTCTCCCTTGCCCGCGGCCATTTGTTAGCGCCCTTTTCTCTCGCGTGCGCACGCGATGCGCACGGGTTCACACGTAATTAATTCACTTTCGCAATTTCTACCGTCGAAGTGAGCCCCGCGCGCTCCGCGATTTATGAGCTCCGGAGCCCTTTCTTCGGATCTCGCCTTGCAAAGTCGCACGCTCTCACGGGCTTAACGCGAAATAAATTTCGGCTACCGTGTACAGAACGCGAACGTCATAAGCCTCGGCTGCCGCCGATCGATCGAAGAGAGCACGGCGCAGAGAAATGTTGTGCAATCGCAAACGCAGAATACCGCGAGTAACCGGAAGGTATTGGACGATGTTTCCGTTACTCGGAAATTTGGATCGAGACTCGAAGTCGAACAGAAATCACGCGGAATATCGGGCATGCCGGTCGGTGCTCGGCACCCGGGCGCAGATCTTGGAGTTAGACGCGTTCGGAGGCATGCGAATTGAATTTGCGCGAAGTAAGCTTCCGCGAAGGAGAGAAGGGACGAAAGCGAACGAACGGATGGAGGCAGTCTGAGACCAGGGAGTTGCCTGGTGGTAGTCGAGTGGCAAATATTAGTACGAAAACTAGCGCCGGTCGAGCTTACAGAAGCGGCGCGACGAAAGCTGCTTAAACGCTCCTTGTTCTCCCCTCGGGCCACCCCCGGCTGAAGGGAAAGAGAGAAAGGGAGGCAGGAGGGAGAATACCGCCCTTCGTTACATCATCTCGCGCACGTAGGTAACGAACGCTCGAGTCTCGGAAACAGTCTTCCCGAGCAGCACCGATATATAATTCTGCTCCGGCGAAATAACCGTACCTTCCACAGTCAGCAGTTGAAGTTATAAACAGACTTCGAGGGGGGAAGCACACAGATTGTTAGCACATTAATAGCCAGAGGATGTCAATGACGTTAGCAACGGCGGAGGTAGATACGTAGCGAGGGGTTTTAACTTTAGTCCGATTCACCCTCCAGTCTTATTCAGAATTGCGACCGAACAGGCTGCTTCCTCCGATTCCGGTACCGTTAAAACACGCGTTAAAAGAAAAATTAAGAACGATACTTTATAATGACAAATAACGCGATTGTCCAACGAAAGCGTCGATACTACGTATAAAATTCCAATTGAGAGCGTTATAGAAAAAAAAAAAAAAAAAAGAAAACTTGGCACGTCAGGTCGTCAAAGAACGTTCGCCAAGGCGCACGCACAGTTCGTTAAGCACAGCGGGGAGGAGAAGCCACGCGAAAACCTTTGGTATCCTGGTTCTCATAGTAACGTCGACATAGTTATGTGTACTTTCGCTTTGTTGCAAAAATTATGTCGGGGATTAAAACGCGCTCGGCGGGAGAAGTCGGAGGGCGCGAGGCAAAGTATCGCGGGGGCCAGAGGCGGAAACCCGCATCGCCCGCCGCTTTGCGGAACTTTCATTTCGCGAGAATTGTAAGCGCACGGGCAGCGCCAGGCGGAATGGAAGCCAACCGGAGCTAGAGTAAGCGAATACCAGCGGTGGCTTGTCCACACTTTTTAACTTCCAGTTGACCGGTAATTAGTTCGCATTAACCAACGAATTGCTGGTGGGTACGGTACGGTTATGCACGCGTATATACGTCCGAGACACATATATGTAATTCGTGTACGCGCGTATGCACGTGTACGTGTATATATTTTCGTGTCGGATATAACGAGGCTGATTTCGCGCAACGAGAACTATCAGCAGTTGAACCCGGCGAACGAAGCACGTACACACGAACGAGTCCGACGTGCGCTTGAATTTCCAGCATCCAACTTCGCGGCCTCGCTCGGATTTCCGTCTCATCCACTAACGCGGCATCGCTACGTGACGTTGTCTTGTTAAAACGGATATGTAACCATTCCGTCATCCCGCGCATCAAGTACACCGCGTGTAATGTGGACCGCAATCACAATTTCATCCTCCCGTTTTCCTTTTTTTTCCAAGGCTCTCGCCAGCCAAGAGAATTTTCATCTCTGATATTCCACGAGCTAGACATTATACAGCTAAACATTATGCTTCGATAAACCTATACGATATGTTTCTTTTTCGCGTTTTCGCCGTATGCCTCGATTATTTTTAGAGCGACCCTACAGCGTGCACGGACGCTCAAACACTCCTGAAAAAAAAAAAAAAAGTCAGGGAGCCCGCCCTCAAAAACTCGCAGGTCGAAACATAACTTTTTCATTTCCGGCAGTCTCCATCCAGTGTTTCGCGCGCCGTTTTCGCGTCTCTGCTTGGACGTTCTTATTCGTAGCAGAAAGAACTGCCGGCCGTCCGAAGAGAAACGCGTCACGTTCCTCGCCCGCGGAATATCTTTTGTACGTGAGACTCTTGAATAAACATGCGGTCGCGGGATACCGCTAAAGAAGAGACCGCAAAGAGAGAAATGGGATGAAGGGCGAAAAAGCCGGGGTAAACGATGAAAAATGTCGTCGCCGCGAAGAACAAAAGCTCCACGATGCGCTAAAGGCCCCGCACAAATATTCTCAACTTAATTACCCTGATGTCGCTTAAGTGGCTACGAGATAAATACTCAAAATCCGAAAAAAAAAGTTCCTAAAGTCCGTAGAAGATAATTAAATATTAAATCAGATAAAATTCAAAGCGTTTTATAATTATATTACTAAACGCGATATCGAATTTAACTCCGATTAAAGCTTTAAAAAAATTATAATCGCACGCTCAGCGTTTTCGAAAACACTTAAACAATTCAAAAACTTTAATCACAAAACAGGACGTAATTTCACCCCATGCAAATTATATTATCTCCCAGCTAATCTGATTAACATCCTCGATAATCTATATGGAATATCCCAAAAATAATGAAGCTGCGTCATCATCTAGACTACGTCGAACGGGATGATTCTCGCTAACCCAGACAAGGATATCCACTATCGCGAATTACCGGCTTTTGGATTCCGCTAATTCGAGGCGCGCGGGCGGGCGCGAGGGGTCGAAAATTTAGGGCGCGCTACCCGAGGGTCTTTCCTCCAAGTGCAATCATTCATATTTAACAGATTATTTGATGGATTACTTAGCGACGGTAGAAACGCCGCGGAAGGACACGGGACAGAGAATCAAGGGGTGGATGTCGGCGGGGTTAAAAGGGGAGGTTCGCGGCGGTCGGTAGAAAGGACCCAGGCGAACCGAGAGAACCGCGGGTCCTGCGGGACGCTGCATTAGTCACGCTTTCGCATCAGTCACCTCTCTCCACCGCCTTACCCCCTCGCCGCCGTCGCGGACCGCGGCGGCCTAAACATTTTCACGTGGGAATATTTAACTTCATGGCTGCAAATTACTCTGCAGCCCTGCGGTCACCGAGCGCGAGCGGGCAGATGGCCACTGTGAACGTTGCACGAATTCGCCGCGGCACTTTACGAAAGTCCGTCCCTCGAGACGAGATAAGGCCGCGTCGTCTCTCGACTGATACTTATCTCTCTCTATCTCTCTCCCTCGTTTCCGTGTCTGTCGCATCTATTCCCATGGCACATGTTTGGCGTGGATCTTTTTAGCTAGCGTCGCACCGACTTGGACAAGCCGAGCTGTCTGACTAGTCAGGAACCATATCTACTGCCACGTTTGTCTTACGCAACTTTGCAAGTCGGAAACGTAAGACACGTCCCGATATAGTCCCGCGCGTCTCAATAACGTTTTACGTAATTTCTGTTAACGTCTATCACGGTGAGATAAAATCGTTAAAAACGTCGCGGTTAAATGCGTAATAAATTTCGTTTACAGGCGATTTCGACGGGGCGGGAGGAGAGACGAGGGGTAATGTACGCATCGGATTTGAAGGCGACGAGTGCGAAAACATCGAGGGCGAATAAACTTCTGGCATTGCGCCAGAAACCGTCGGGTTTCTCTTTCTCTTTATCACAATTCTCGTACATAGGTGTCGGCAATGTAAAAGTTAATTTGCGTAATGGCGCGTTTAAAATCCACAGTTCGACGTTGCGTTTACCAGCGTGAAAACAATCGCAAAAGAGCTTCGTCATCGCCGTGGTGACCGAGCCATCGGACGGGCTTGCGGTTATAAAATAATTACAATAAAATTATCAAAGGCGACTTAAAAAAATAAAAGAAAAAAGAAAAAAAACCATTATAATAAACAATACTTATATAATTAACAAAATAGCTCTTTTTCAGTTTTATAAAACTGCAATTGCAATCGCAGTCATTTAGCTGGTTGCTTACTGATCCGTAAAAAAAATTATTACAAATGCAGTTCTCGTTTTTGATACGGGCACATTTTCATTACGGTTTATGAAATCAAATCGCAATTGTACGGACCAGTTACTCCCGTTGCACATTAAGAGGAAAAGTGCCTTCTGTCGTTTATCCGACTAACGACTGCGCGCTCGCTCGGCTCCCAATGTTTGTATTATTCGCATTCGTTAATCATTCCCTTAAGCCACGGCACGAGACTCGTTAAGCGCCGAGAGAATCGTTTAAGTGGAGTCACGGCGTTATCGTTCGAAAGTCGTTAACATTCCACGGTGGGAAGGAAAAAGCACCCTCCGCGCAAGGAAAAGCAGAATGCCGGAAAATACTGAGACCAACTCGGAAACGAATCGTTCGATATCGACTCGTTTTTGGCCATCAATTTGATACAAAAATATTCAGGGGAGACAAAAGCACGATTAAAAGATAAATGTATGTATTAAAAAAAAAAAAATATAAGTAATGTTTTCCCGAAAACGTGTTTCAACGACAAATTTTATCTACTCTCATAAAGATTTATCCTATTCAGAATAATTCTCGTGAAAAAAAAATGTAATTATATACAAATAGTTTGTTAAAGTATTTTAGCTCAAAAATTAGTTCCCTCAAGTTCGGCCAATCGGTACAGTTATTCGTCTCGACAACTCATTAGGAAATAACTACGAAATTAGAAAATTTATTTGTGACGCTAACGTAATATTAATATTACTTATTTGGCTCGATATCAGTTTTATTCATAGAAACTTGTATTTAATTTCTGCAGAATATTTCCAGTCGGTATACTTACCGAGATATTTTTGGCGGCATAATTTTTATATTATTCCCGCGAGTTTTTTCCGAGTAAGCGGGCAATCGTGCGATTTTACATTGCAGTATGACAATCGCTCGTAACGCAATTACACGCGGGTAGAACGTCGGGCGAAGGGTAACGCGAATTTCTACATCGCGCTCGAATTATAAAGCTGATTGGACCCGGCGTTGCAATTCGGCGGAGTATAACAGCGTCGGTCAGGGAAGCCAAGTGGCGAGGTGAAACGAGCAAGCTTTTCGAAAAACGGTACGCCCGAGTAAAACGTACTCCGTCACGGTTGTCACCGCGAGGCGATGCCAGACGCTGCACGTGTCTCCTCGCGTCGGTGGCTCTTTCTCGAAGGAAGAAGCGCGACGTAAAAAGCTGAGAGATGTACAAATTGATGCCGAACGCGAGGCGAGGAAAAAAGCCGAAGCGCCGTGATCTCGATGTAATAGAAAGACTTTTTGCGGGGAAAACGGGGGAAGGGGGGTAAGCGTTGAAGCACGCGAGACGCTGTATGACGTTATTGTTGGCGCGGACGCGAAAGCAATTTATTTATTTACGGCCGTGCACGTATCGCTTTCATTAAAATTGCAAAATTTCTCTTCTGGGCGTGTTTTCACGGTATAAAACGTGAAATCGAAGTGCACAGTTTGTTTATAAATATAAATGCTTTTTTAGCATTGTCGCGTTAAATAAATTTTCCAAGGTAAATACGCAGCGTTGCTATTTCCGCAATTTTTCGCGACCATAACGCGCCGTAAAATATTACGACGGTATAGATGGGTCGCCGGATGTCCGTTGCATTATCGATTGCGTTCCGTTCTGACGATCCATTTGCCGGTGTAAAAGCGTAATGACGGAATACGCACGGTCGCCAGTTAATTGACCGGAATATTTAACGTCGAACAAAAAGTGCTAAACACGCGGCGGTCGCGTACGTGCGATAATAGCCGGCGGCGATCGGAATTGAAGACGAAAAAGGGGGCGAGATATCAAAGTGCGATAAAGGGCAAACCGACCTCGTGGAAACACCGGTAGACACCGGCTGCTGATTCCGCGGCTAGCGTATATCAATTCGCGTGCGCGCGTTTTTACGTGTGCCCGAGCGTTCCGGGAGTGGTTCAGGAATCACTATAAATGGTAATGAAGAGCGGGCGCGCACACCTCGGGCTCTGCCTTCCGCGCGCCGAGAAACCGGAAAGATGGGAAGTAAACGAGGGTGGCGGAGAAGACCGGGTCGGGGCTGTTACGAGGGAGAAACGGGCGTACCGGGGAGAAAAGGTAGAAAAGCAGGGCGGAGAAAGAGGGTGGTTTGAAAATGTAATATTTCTTCCGGCTCTAGCGTAAATAATAGCGTCGTATACCCGGCGTTAGAATGCGCCTCTCTCTCCTTCCTCCTTCTCTCTCTCTTTCTCTCTCGCCCGCCGTTTCCGATCCCGCGACATCATCCCGATCCGTCGCCCCGCCACCCTCCGTCCCGTTGTCTGCGCGACGTTTTCCTCGCTAACCCGTGGATCCGCCGAGATACGTGAGCGTTAAACATCCACCCAGCCGAAGAAGCCTCGGCTCCTGTCGCGCGACGCGATCTCGCTGCCACCTTTCATCTTTTACGTAACGGTTGTTATGTCGATATCCTTGTCGATAGGAAATCGTATCAACAATATTCCACTAAAGAGACATATGCGACGTCGAGAACTGAGATGCGGGGAAAAGAGCAATCGTTAGAGATGCAAGTTTAACGCGCGCGCGGATAAAGCAAGTAAACAGCGTATGGGAAGGAAAACTCGTCCATTAAATTTATAGAAGCAAAAAGTTACTCCATCCTACGCTGCCGTTTCCTGTTCAATAAACGACAGGTAATGCGGAGAGATGTTAAACAATATGCATTATCAATATTTCAATTTTAGTAATTCGATAAAGAAACGCAAGTCATATGTATATTCCATATTTTTAAAGTCTGTTCTTTGACATTTCGCGGACAACTTTTTTTTTCTAGACAGAAAAAAGACAGATAAAAAAAAAAACGTACGAGATATATATATCTTCGACCTGGACGTACACCCGTAAATGAGGTGTCGTAATAGCGTGCGCTCGTGCCGCATTATCTGAGAACCCATCTACGCATCTACGCGCGGTCTAAACACGTTGGAAATTAGTTGCGCGAAACTATTACCGCGAAGGAGCTGTAAGAAAGTCTCGACAGCCCCGGCAGACTAGAAGTTACGCGAACCAAGTTTCGTTTCCCATATCGACACTCGCGATTCTCATCGAGAATTCCGTGACGTAAACGAACGCTGAAAGCCGCGCTCGTAGAACGCGAGATCGACGGTGCGTCGCGTTGCAGTATTGATTTGAAAATATTCTATTACGAGCGGAGCGGGACATGCGGCGGCGAGCGGTAAAGATCGATTAGAATCTCACCGGCAAATGATTTTTCAACGTAACGTTATTACATCTGACGATGATAAAAATGTAACGTGATATCGCGTGTTATTGCGACGCATCCCAGCGATAACGATTTCCGCGTGGAAATACCGTTTCCATTATTAGCGGCAGGCATCGTCGAGGAAATAGTCGAAGGTGCCGTTCATATCGTCATGAAATTTTTATTCCGCACAAAGTTCTTTGTTCGAACGTCTCTAACTCCCTGCATCTCTAATTCAATACCGGTTGCATTTTCTTGAATAACGTAGTCGATAAATAGCGCGGCATGCACGAAACTAAGCGCCCAATCATAAAGTGAAAACTGCTTGCTCACGTTAAGCGGCGTGTAAAGGCGCACATTAACGTTCGCGAGGTTTTCCCCCCAGCTTGTTTCATCCATGTTTTCCCTTTTCATCTACCGTGCATCAAAAATTCACGTTGAACTACAACGTTTACAGTTACGGCTCTCAATCAGCTTCGCGAGTCGACCGGCAAGCGATGCTCCGAGAGAAATGTTTAATGAAATATTAACCTTTGACTTTTACCTCGCCGAGAAATAATGAAACAGTAATGTGATTCATAAACAGATAGATTTGTAAAATTATCAGGTGACATTTTACGTAAATCATTCCTTTTATACGGCAATAATAATCGGATGGGGATCTAATTACAGCGCGAAATGTCAACGCGTGTTAGTATCAAAAATAATTAATGGAATAAATATCTTCCGTCTCTCTCTCCCTTTTTAATTTAATGTCTAATGAGGGTGAGTTACGTACGTTCAAGCGAATTCGCGTGCGGCACAGATTATTCTTGTGTGTCGTAAGCTATAAAGTTAAGCGAGACACGTGGTACTGAAGGACATATGAGGGCTAGGAGAACCGCCGTGTATACGCTACTTCATCTTTTCTCGAAGGAACTACGAAGTTATACGCTATTCCAGCATACGGCGGCGAGAACGAGGCGCGTGAAATGGTTACACCAGCTGTTCGCCGGAGCAGAGAGATATCTCGGTATATCAGTCTCTGTATAATGCAACGTATGGCGTAAATGCCCTTGCAAGTATACGTCTACCGAGAACCGACTCCACCGAGGTTTCCTCGACATTTTCGACAGAAAGATACTCCCGTCCATAAAAGGATGTGTTACAAGATTGAATAGCTATCGACCGCGGTCCATCAATTCAAACATATACCTTGCGAATATATCTAAACGTAACAACGGAACGCGATACTAATTGAATGATAATTAGAAATGAACACAGTCGCTCGAATGTAATTGAATATCGAAAGTTGAAAGCTTCGCTAATGAGTCTTGCGTTATTTGACAAATCAGAGTTTATTCAACGCAGATGGCAAATGTACCATGAAAATGTCAAACTGCCATCATTTTTTTAAAGATATAAAAATACCAGAAGAAAAAATAATCTCTCATTATTGAGTAAAGCCAGTAACTTTATATTCCCACGATTTAAACGCATTTAGAGAATAATCAAACCGTGATCCCCGTTAGAGCAGTATAATTTAATTATCGTCTTACTAAAAAAAAAGAAAAAAAAAAGAAACCCCACTGAAGATTAATTTACGACGAAATAACGAATACTTTCATAAATTTAGCGAATATCAGCGCCAAGCAAACACAGTACCAAAAACAAATAAATTTGATGGTATCGTCGCTACCGTAAATATCTTTAGTCACGCTTTCCACAATTGTTTCATAAATTTATGAAAATCCCGTGGCGCGTCGGGCATCTTCCCAACTTCGAGCGCGGCCGAGAGCCAAATTCCCCGCGGTGCTTAAAAAAATCGAGCGTTTGTTTGCCCCGTTCCGCGCAAATTGAAACATCGATCTGTATAATGCTTTCTCGACAGATCTGGCCCCATCTCACGTTCGAACGTGATATCGAATCTCGCTCGGAAAACGCGCCCCACAAAAAAAAAAAAAGCGTTGTGTATAAAATATAACGAATCGTGCAAAAATATAGGCAACGCCACGCACACGGAATACCAAAAAATCATAGGTTTCGACGGCGGCCATTAGCATACATTTACGAATCCCCGGCAATAACTTTCCGATACGGGCGCGCGCCGCTGATAAATCATTCGAGTTATACGGTATTGTAGTAAAACGTCCGCCGTGCCGTAATTTTCCGCGTCGGATAGAGATATGTCGCGTAACCGCGAGATACCTATCGATTAATGTCGCACCTAGCGAAGAGACAACATATACCGCAACTGCAAACGGCGGAAAATATTGATCGCGTGTAAAACAGAAAAATGGTAAAGCACGGTTGAATTATTTTTCAAGACGACCCGGTTCGTATACACAGACATTAGTCAACGGCGTAAAACGCTAAGAAGCTGCTTCTGATACGGCGAATAAAAAGAACGAGGTTGATCCATTTTATATAACGGCAAAATCGCGAGATTAGCGGGGAGGATATTAACGATGGGCTTGATCGCCCTTCTGAAAAGAGCTAATGGCTTTCGGGCGCTCCGAGGAAGACGCGGTATTTCGATAACCCGGTGCGTTTAAATATCCATCGATCGACAGGCGAGAAAAAGGTGGGAGACTTCAGGGAAGTTTCGCGTCGAAGTTCGGTGGAAAGTACGGTGGGCCGAGAAGCAAAAGTCGGTGACGAGAGAAAGGGCCGCATATCGCGTCAAAACCGGCAAAACTCGGAGAAAGGAAGAGGATCCCGGAAACTCGGACGGAGATGAGCATGGCGACATACGCGACCTGCCTCCGCGCGAATAAATTCCTCGTACGTGCTCCGAATCGCGGCAAAGGGATTCGTCGTGCTTTCCTCTTCCGGTCTGTATATGCGAAAGGTGACGGGACCGGACGAGGGCGGCGGAGAACGAATTTCGTACTCGGCGAAGGCGGCGAGAAGAAGAAAGAGAAGGAGAAACCCGTTCGCCCCTCTTCCTGACCCTTTCTTGTCATATACGCGAGTATGCCGGGTCGTTCCCTACTGCGTCCGACACCCATGAGGAATATTGCAATCACGTGCCGTAGGAGAAGGTAGAAAAGGAGGCGACGGCGGGAGGGCGCAAACTTTGGACGTAAAGCGCCATTATGCGCCGCGATATCTCGGCTTTTTGAGAAACGTCCGTCGAGGGAGTCGGTTGTATGCATGAGACGGGGGACATTTCGGTAAATGTATCGATATCTCTGAACTAGAACGACTAATTCGGTCGGATTTTGTGGTTTGCGAGAAGCAAGTATATACTCAGTTCCAACATATCTCGGTTACAATTTTCCTCAAACCTAAAAAAAAAAAAAAAAAAAAGAACAAGAAACATTTCTGTTCTCTCCCGAATCTTTTTAATTAAAAATAATAAAAATAACACTTGTAAAAATTTAACGATTAATCTATAACTGCGAAATTGGTCTTCGGTTTCTAGAGACTTATCTAAGGCGGTTTCGCAATTTTCGCGAGCGTTATCATCGCCAGCGCTAGCACGCCGAGCACATTGAATCGCGCGGTGTCGAGATAGAAAGACCGTCGCCCGTTGATTCGTTGCGGCTCCTACGTGTATTTCTTATTTCTCTCACACATCCGCGCCGAATAAAACTACCCTCATACCCCGCCAAAGTAAATAGAGCGTATTTCTTCTGGAAATGACAGGAAATTCAATAATCCTCGCAACGAGTGGCGAGGCGGTAGAAACGCGGGGCGCGACGCCGCCGAGATGAGGAGATTCTTGGAGGGACGGGGGGAGGGAACGGCGGAAGGAAGAGGTACCCGAGGGAGGAAAAACGAGCGAAAACGGAGACCGAGGTTACGCGTACTAAGGCTACGATCGTACGACCTGCGCCTGAAGGATACGTCTCGAGGTAGAAGTGGAACGCGATGCCTCCGTTTTCCGCAATCGCGGACTTATAAAACGCTTAACGTCAAACATCGCGTAAACAGAGAATATGGAATATGCGCGTGCGGATTGCCGGATATTATATTTGCCGTGCTCTTTTCGAACTGCGCGACGTTGCGTACTAGATAACGATAACAACAATAAGACGTATTATACTTGATAAAAGTCTAGATTATTTAACAGCAAGACGTTCGTGAAGTATAATTCCTAAATTCACATTTCTCTGAACCAAAATGTAATCTTCGTGAGATTATACCGCATCGCGGATTTTTTTTTCTTTTTTTTTTAACTACAAGATATTATAAAACGCACGCTTCAATATTTTTTTTTTTGTAGTCGATATTGCTCTTTTAAATCTCTACAATTTAATTTTATATTTTTATGTTGCAGTATCTCATCAAAACTACAACTCCGCTGGCTGCGCATCGAACGGTAAGTAGAGAATTCAACACAAACTGCATATTATTAAATTAAATGCGACTGACAAACGCGCAGCCACGAGGGCCCCGACGATAAACGCGCGAGTTTTGCATCGCGCGAAATCCGATAGTCTGGAAAAAATATCCCCAACGATCGACCTCTTTTGCGGAGCGAAGCGTAAATCGCCGAGGATTTCTTTCCGGAACGAAGTGGCGCATCCTTCTTTTACAGTCAAAGGATCGGGAATTTTTTCATCTTCGCTCGCCGCGAGGAGACGAGGATGCGCGGGGGATGTAGGACGGGATAAAGCGCGATTCGGCCAATCGCATCGTGAGAATAAAAATCTCATACATGTAAAAATATTCAATCGACGGTTCGGGCGTCTCCTCTGTACTCACGACGGCGTTTCCGCTCTGTCCTCGGTGGGTCTCTCTGTTTAGAATAGCCTTGAGAAAGAAGAAAATCCCTTTTTCTCATCGCGCCCTTTTCACGCCCCGCGGCCCTCAGCCCCCCCCCCCATCTCATCCCTTTGCTTTACCTCGCTCAGAGCTTTCTTTAAACGCACAATACCTCGCCTTTGTACTGATTATTTTATTAATAATGAAAGTAAAATAAGTTCCTCTGCGGTTTCATATAATTTATTCGGCAATCAAAGACCAAACGAAAAATTTATTTACATCGAATCCACCGGATCTTTGAGACGAAGTATTAATACTATTTTCAGGAACTAAAAAATATCGCAACAGAATTTCAGCTTTGTTGATTAGTTTTATAACGTTAAGATCTATCAGCGGGATACTTAGTCGAGGAAATTTAACGAATCTATTACGTATGCAGTATACGTGAACTAAAAAAAAAATCGGCTTCTTTGAAATCACTCATCTGTAAATTTGCATGAAATTTACATGCGAAAGCGAATATATTTGCAGTGGTTATTTAACGCGAGCTATACGATGAGTGTCACTCGGCATTCGTGACGGTACGCCTTAAAGAAAAGAGTTTCGAAAAGACATACACGCGCGTGAGAAGAGGTGCGGGTGAATTTATTTTCATCAGAAATCCCGACTGTCTGCCGCAACAAAGAGCGCACTTAGAAACACTTTGGACGCGCAGTTAATGAAGTCGTTAACGTTGAGAGCGTGCAAAACATTCGGGTACGCGATTGTGCATTTTAAATACCTCTATAATTGCGCTGTAATTTGCCGCTCGCAGCGTAAATGCGGTTAAAAATTCGCGTAACTTTAAAAGCCGTCGGGTGGGGAAAAAAAATCGTACGGCGTAATTCAGCGGGCAGTCCGACCTGGGGATCACGCGAAACCGGCGACGCTCGGATAATGTACCCGTGGTTTCTCGAGTTCCGCGAGAAAACGCGGCTGCTCGAAAGCGTGTAATTAATGTTAACAATGTAGACAGTAACGCGCCAAGTGAGTTTTTTGTTTACTCTTCTTTTTTTTTTTTATTTTAAGAGCGATGAAAAAGAAACGGTAGATTTTGATTAAACGGTCGCGCAAAGCGATACCAATTGCGCGGCGAGGCATTATTTTCGAAAGCATACCCGGGGCTTAATTACCTCGTAAACCTGCCGCGGTGCTCCCGCCGTGTATAGTAAATTTAACGCGGTACGAGTCCATCCGACTTAGAAAATGACGGGGAGTTTCAAAAATACACGCGTACACGTGTACGATTCGCGGCGAACAAAAGGCACATTGGACGACGGGGGAAATAGAAGGCGAGAGGGAGGGCGAGACAGGCGCCCGACGCGGTGACTCAATTCTTGGCACGAGGTCGTGACGTGAGATTACAACATCGTGCCGTAACTCGGCGCATCCTTGCACCGAGTGTCATCTACACGAGGATATTTGGCCACGGGAGAGACACAAGAGAGGGAGAGATAGAAGCCGCTGTTGTATCGCGATACCACTACGTTCCCCGGCTACGTCGATCGCGCGTTGCGAGGAACCCGCCGGCCTCGCCTCTCACGCCGCTTTAAAGCGATCCAAGAAAAACACGTCACGTCGTCTCCCCACGGGGGATGAGGCGAAGTTGACGTCGCGTAGAATTCCGAGCGCATATTCCACGCGTGTAGGACGAGAGCTGACGTGAATCCGTGCTACGGGCGGCATTTGGCAAGCGCGGCTTAATTGCGAGCGCGAGGATCGGAGGTTGATTATTTAGCTTAGCGATAGCGTAACTTGGACCGCGCAAACCACTTTCAATTTATAT
Organism: Cardiocondyla obscurior; assembly: GCF_019399895.1. Lineage (NCBI taxonomy): Eukaryota > Metazoa > Arthropoda > Insecta > Hymenoptera > Formicidae > Cardiocondyla > Cardiocondyla obscurior. The sequence goes on from NC_091866.1 coordinate 2,494,774, forward strand.
ACGTTTTAATTAGAGGATTATTATTAGTCCACCTAGTCGAATTTAAATTTATCAAGCGGCGTTATCTACGTCCCTACGAAGCACCGCGCGCGTTGTTTAATTTATTATCGTACGCGAGAAAAATGTCACGTGCGCGTTATTATCTGTGAGAACGGCAGCGAGGATAGTTCCTCCGAAAATTCTTTTGAAAATAGTGGGTTGAGTCCAATATTTCTTAGGTTTCGAGCACTTTAAGAAATTGAGGCGATTACTTTTAACGGGATGATATCGTTTCTTTGAAATATTAAATTAATGGTGCTACGCGATGGCTATACGTCTTCGATGGGGAGACACAAGACGTCTTAAGACGCGAACGTTCCGTACCAGAAACGAAATTAAGCTCGGGCTCAAGCTTATGGGGGATCAGCGCGAGCTCGGGTTAACGCCACGGGTTATTTCTAAGTGCATCCTTATTTTTACAACCGGCTGATGTTAAATACGAGTGTCGCGAATGTCTATAGGTACCCTGGACATTTCGAATATCCATCTGTTCATTATCAACGTAATATAATTACGCGTTAGATATTCGAGCTAACCATTTCACAAAAACATAAGGCTTTAATAATCTAAAATATGTATAATATTAATATACCGTATTTCGATAAAATATTAATCCAAAATATTAATAATGTAAAAGGTGAGATAATCTTCATATAAAATTTGCGATAATGATCGGAACCAAACGAAAAATATTTGCGCTGCGCGAAAGTATTAAAAAAAATAAAAAAAAAATTCCCAGCTCCGTAATTTCACATTAAACAAGATTAAAATTCGGTTTTTTATCGCGTTCGAAGTTATGATACGCGGCTAATGTACGGCGGGAAACTATGTCGCGGATGATCGCGAGAGGTTGATGACATTTTTATTATATTTCGCGGCGAATAATTTTCACGAGCGTTGCAGCGCCGGCCGGGCTCAATTTACTCGTTATTAGAACGCGTCGTGGAAAATACAGCGCCCGCTATTTAATTAATTATGACAATTTTGCTTTGCGTTTCCAGTTTCTTTCTTCGGTATTCCTTCGCGGATAGAAATACTTTTGTCACGTTTTCGGATTCGGTGCTCGTCCGGCAATCTCGGCAGTTCGATAATCTTCGAGCAAACGCGGACTTTGTCATTAGTTATCGCTGAAAATCCGGGCTTAAAACTGTCGAGAGGTCGTTGCGATATCGCGGCCGTGCAAATATACTCGAGCGCGAAGCTGGCGGCACGAACGTCACGAACCCGACCGAAGTCACGGCTCTCTTCGTATTTCGATTAAACGTGATTTACCTATACGAGCGTATATCGCGCCGCGAAATTAATACATCCGACGCGATCGGATTTTGCCGGCGGCGTTAAAAATTGAGTTTCCATTGCGAGGGCCGATCGGCGATTGCGCGCGTTTCGAAAGGTTACTCTGCCGCGCCAGGTCGCCGCGATCGATCGCTTTGCCGCCGCTTTTAACGCATACACGCAAACACAGTAATTTAACCGGCTTATCAATTTTAATTTTAATTATTGGTTAATTATTGCCGGGTTTAATTATTGTAGTCATTTAACTATCAGCCATATAAACGAAGCTATTATTAGGTATCGGTTACAAAACTTCGTGAGCGTTTATGAATTTCGCAGTTTTATAATATTTTTACATTTACGAATTGTCCAAGTCTTCGGACATCATACAGCATTCGAGATTCAAGAAGATATCGATTGCACGAGGGGAAGACAGTTCGCGGAAAATTTTTTTTTTTATGTAATGTAACTATGAATAAAATATTTTGAGAGCATTATCTTAAAGCTTCGCGAGGAAAAAAAGAAAAAAATACGAATCGAAAAAGCTAAAAAAGCAAATTAGTTATTTACACGCCACGGCAGATTTTTTTCCCTCCTTCTCGTTTTTCGTAATGGGGATCGGCATTTGCTTCAGCGAAATCTTTTTATCGCGATAAAATTCCGAATCACATATGCGAGTCCTTTATTCGCGAGTACCGTAACGAAAAAAGCGCCCGAGGTTTACGTAAAGTTTATTCAGGTATTCATTAAAATACGGGCGTATTATGGCGCCCGCGTAATTTTCACGTCAATATTGATTTTTTAATTCCATGTTTATCGCTGCATGATAGCATTTTGCATAATAAATATCTTAATTACGCATTATGAATACATATACATTTACTCTGACCCGCGTCTCTTTCTTCGGCCTCAGTTAATTGCCCGTAATCGACAATGAATCATATCAAATTACTCTGCAAAATAGCTTTTAATTCACGAGTTTCACGTTTCCTAGATAATGAGTTTCATATTACCTTTGCATTGTAACTCGCGCGAGGGATTTATTCGCGGAACAACAGCGGCAGGTACCCCTCCATCGATTGCGGAACTGCAGAATGCACGGCCGAAAACATTGGGAATGCGTTTCGCGAGCTCGGAAACTATTCATCGAAATAACTGCGATTTATATCAGAGCCGAATCTCTTTGCCTGTAACAACAGCGATTCGCCAAACAACGCGATTCTTCCTGTGATTTATTTCTCGGGGCCGAGCCACAAAAATTGTTACCGCGCACGGGGATTGCAAGATAGAAAGCTGTACTTGGACGTTTTTTCTTTTTTTTTCTTAAGACTATTATTTCGCGGACGGAGGAGAATAGGAAAGCACAGTCTTCCCATCCGAAATATTCTATTAACGTATGCCGCAATGCAATTAATACAAAATATAATTTTCTCCCTTGATTGCAATCGAGTTTCGTATTTCAGAGTAAAGCATACAATATCCCGAAACTGTTACGATTTATTTAAACGTAATAAGTCTCCAGAATTTTTTTCAATAAAAATTACAGCACCCTTTTCTTTTTACATGTATTTACTTACAATCTTATATGTACAAATATCACGGAATTTATTACCTTTCTCAAACTGAAATAAATAAAAATTTGTCGAACTCACAGTTACAGAGCAGGGCGGTGGGATGAAACGAACGTCAGCCATGTTGAACTGTAAAGTAAAAAAAAATTGTCTCGGTTATAACTGATAAAAATATCTCTAAAAATACACGGTGTATTAAATAAGAATTTGCTCCGCGCGTAAGATAATCAATTTCCGCGAGAATAAAATAATAAGTAATAGAAGAAAATTAATAGGGTCAAGATAATAAATAAAAAAAAATAAAATTAACAAAAATATTAAAAAATATAAAATATAAAATATATAAAAATATATATAAAATATAAAAATTAAACTTACCTCGTTGCTTCGCCGACGCCCGATACCCTCCGCCTCCCCTCAGCCTCTGTCGTTGCTCATTCCCATCTAATTGGCTCGCACTTATTATTCATTTAGCTCCCGCTTAGCTCCCGCTTAGCTCTCGCTTAGCACTCACTTATCACTCGCTCGCGGAAACGCCACTGAACGCACGTTGATCGAAGCAACGGGCGACTCGGGGAAACCGTCCGGGAATTGCACAATTTATTTTCCGCACGGCGAATTCACCGCGCAGCCCGGAGAAAGAAGAATCATAACCTAACTTCTTAACCCGCGCGAACGCACGAATGCACGACGCGAAATACGAGCGATACCTACCGCCGAACAGCCGATACATCGCGGGCACGCCACTTTAAGATACATCCCAGCGATTCGCGATTCGCGTCGCTCGCTCTCCCTTTAAGACGGCCGTTTCTCTTCCACGGATCCTCTCGCTCGCGACCAATTCCGAGAAAACAACGACGAATCTGCGCCGCCTGCCGGACTCGAGCCCCGCACCTCCGCGCGCCCCCGCTCCGCGCGTCCACTGTCCGAGGCTCCGGAGCCTAGCCCGCGCGACCGTAAACAAGGTTACCAAATAAAAAAAACTCAAGTACGTTGCCGAGTGTAGCGAGCCTCGATAAACCCGCAACGAAACTCCCCGCGAAATATTTAGCGGAAACGTTACACGAATATTATACGCTATGCGAAAGTGGAGTCGCCGGGCGACTGGGTGGCAGGTATCTACACCGGAGCAACCGCGTCGCAAGCCGCACGGCGTTTCTTCGCCGAGGTTCACTTCCCAGGGAGCGGACGGCAAACTTACCGGAGAGAGCGAAGCCGCGTCGCCGGGGTAGACGGTTAACGTGTTAATCGCGCGGATTCCCGACGGATCGCGAGCGCGGATCGTCCGGTCGACTAGCTCGAGCCGCTCGAGTGTCACTTGAAGTTAAGCGCGCAAGGAGAGAAGCGAAGGAGGTCCCCCTTCCCCCGCCGGCAATAATGGCTGCCTTGTTGGAGATCGAGGTGCACCAAACCGCACTTTGCTCACTCGCGAAGAAATGCCCGTTTCGCAGTTTTGCGACCTCGTCGCTAGCACTCGCGAGGAAATGCCCGGTTTCGCGTATCGCGGCCTCGTCGCGATCACTTTTCGAGCGAAAACTCCGGGAAAATGAGACGACGTCGGGCGGAGCGACGAGCGCGACTGTCCGCTCGGCTCGGACATCGCCGACTGAATGCTAAAGCGGAGGTCCTTGTCTCCTTGCCTATACTCCTCTCGCTCACGCACGTAGGCTACCCGCTCGTCGTTTCGACCGCAAAAAACACATCACGCTCGAGCAGATCTGTTTACGTGCTCGATGGACACTCGAGTGTCGCTTCTCGGAACCTAACTTTTTCTTAAAGACTCTTTTTAAGGATAGATCACTCCTTTCTCTTAAAGGGGATATGCAGGCGTATATATTTCGCTGTATCTTGGTATTAATTCGAGAGAATTAAAGCAGCGACTTTGGAATATCAAGACTCTCGTAAAGTGGTTTTAATAAATTGAGAAAATATACATAATAAAGCGGACTGCGAGCAGAATAAATATTTAATTACCTTTTGTTTTTATACTTATTGAAATTGAATATCAAGTTTAATCTCGTCTCCGGAAAGACATGAAAGTTTGATAAATTTTGTATCGTTACTTCTTTGTAGTTGTAAAAATTTTTTTTTCAAATGCATAGGTGACCTTTTTAAGTAAATTTTTATTTTTAAAAATTATACAGGACTTTTATTTAATCGTTAAAACTCGCTGTAAATAATAAAATAAAATTAATTTTTTTGTAAGGACACATTTAACGATTTGTAGGTGTATAGTATCTATACATATACGTAAAAAGTTAAATAATAAAAATCAGTTAAGCAGCAAAACTCAATAACACTCGAGCTACAAAAAAATAAAAAATATATTAATAATAAATTTATTACACACACAAACGTAATTAAAGGTCTATTGAAAGTATACGTTCTACATATTTTATTCTAGGCCAGCTTTAATTGCCAACTCGAAGATTAATTGCAACAGCGATATTTAAAAAATCAAATTAATATTTCACTAATTATTATTATTATTATTACCGTTAAGTATACAAATTAATTTGCAATATTTAGTAATAAAATATCGTTGGATACGCGTATGTGTAACGAAATTAAATCTATTCGGCAAATTAAATCACCTTTATTCTAATCGATTAAAGCTTTTTTAATAGTCGCTAAACTTTGTAGATTTTCTGCTTTAGATTTTTGTTGCCTCTGGACGAGTTATTTAACTCATTCAAAATAGCCCTGATTTTAGCTATATTATATCAGTAGAACAGATGCACCCTGGTGAGTCACTGGCTAGAGACTCCTCTCTCTCTCCCTCTCTCTCGGCATGTCTCGCGCCAAATCCTTTTTTATTCTCGTATACGCGACATAATCGACGCACGTAGCAGTAATTATGCCCCAGCGGCGGATCACATCGCGGCAAGCGGTAATTCTCGTTGATGTAACGGTCGAATAAATCCGAATAAAGTTTTGGCCGGCGTTCAAAAATAGACACTGATTTATGCGCCGAACGGCATATTATTATGCGACACACAGCGGCCGTTTTGCCTACGAGACAATTTCGCGCCCGTGCCAATTCGCGGGATCGTCAGCGATTTAAAGTCGCACTTAAAGCCCGTGATCAATTGCATCGCGAGCGGCCCCGGTGCTCGATAAAAAATTGTTTCCTCTTTACGCAAGCGGGCCGCCGTTTTGCAACCCCGTCTGCCTTACTTCCTTCGTACAAATGCGCATTGTGTGGGAAGGAACGCTCTCGCACGAATATCTGTCCATACGTTTGTAGCAGGCGGCGATTAGTACATCACGTTGTTACGACAGCTCAACGCGTCCCGTCGTTATATTTCATTGTTTCTCGGTCTACGTCGCCGTTTGCCAAAGAGCTTGGCAGCAACGGTTCCTCTCTTTCCCTTTTAAAAGTATACCAGGGCGTTTCTCTCGAGCGCGATCAACGGCGTGATTTATCATGAGGCGGCTACTAGCGCGGGTTAATAACGTCACCCGCGACGAAGACGAACTCGCAGTCACGGGGTACGGACGTTTCGCGCTTTCGTAAAAATCTCGTAGAACTCGCCATCGCAACCTGGATTCCGCACCCGTGATTTACATTTCACTTAACGAAGATCGATGTGCGCAGAGGAGCGGGGAAACATATCTCATTCTTGTCCGCCGGCACACCTAAGAGGTGCTCCGCGAGTTGATAATTTTCACGAGGTATTCCATTAAATGTAATTGGTAGTACAAAAATACGACGCGATGTTATCCCGTAATTTAGTTTTTAAACGAAATTAATGAACAAAAGCACGCGTATATCGTTGCAACGACAATCAAATCTAATGTTCTGTCTTGCCAAACTCCAATTTGGTTCTTCAGCCAAGGAAATATATATTTCAGCGAAACGTCTCTGCTCACTCGCTAATTAACATCTTCGCGAACGCTTCGCGTATCTAGTAGTCCAAGTTTCGAATTATTTCATTTGCTAATTTAGATCAGCGCTGCGTGCCATTGTCGCGACACACTCCGTCTGTTCTCGCCTCTTCTCGTATCGAGCTTACGCGATGATTGAGCGTAAACAGACGCAACGCGAAAGCGCGCGCCGTGCACAAATGCGGCCGTGGAAACGTGATACGCGTTACACGTGGTAGAATCTACGCGTGGGCGAAATAGCAGAACGCTCGCACGTCACCTCGTTTCTGCTACTTTCCGCGGGCGCGTTCCTCACCCTCGTCGTTTTTGCGGTCCTGATCGAATTCGAGGCTCTCGATGACCGTCGAACAAATGTGCGATTCACTTCGCCGATGTCTCTCGTTCGAATAAAGACGTTCAGCCGAAGCGACAATTCTAGCACGACTAGATACTCTCGTTTGCTCCGAAAATTGTTTTCCGAGGACGAAAGACGAGCGGCGCGAGACCGCCGCGGGATGCAAATCGCAAATGCTGATTACAAATTAAAATCGGCCCCTCGAGCCCGGTTCAGAGATATCGCGAAGGCGCGCTTATTTCATTTTAGAAAATTTAAATTCAAATTCGGTAAAATGACAGGGCGCCGCATCCGACATGCTACTTACATACATATGTATGTAAATATATATGCGCAGTTACGTTCGCGTACGTATAGGCGAGTTACGTTATATAGATTTGGCGGCGTGTCGTCGGCAGGCGGCGCACGGCCGCGGAAAAAATCATAAAGTACACGAAATGCAAAATGCAAATGTCGCGCGGGATTCACGAAAATGGGTGGGAAAGAAAAAAGAAAAAAAAAGAAAAAAAAAAGCCCGCACGAAATGTATACCCTGCGCGAAACGCGCGATGCATCGAAGGCCTGATTCGCGCTAGTCCCAGGCTGCATCCTTTATTTTTGCCCGCGATATTTTTTTTTTTTTCTCTTTTTTCCCGTTAATAACGAACGCGCGCACGCATGTGTGCACGCACGAGCAGGATTACGCGTGCACCTGATAACCGGAATCTAGATTTCATTACCATAAAGCCTTCTCTCTTTGCATACCGACGCGGACCATGTCGTTTATATTAATGCAACCGCGGGAGCTAAACATAATGAACCGCGCAAACGTATTTCTCTCCAGATTAAAAAAAAAAAAAGAAAGAAAAAAGAAAAAAAAAATTTTTTAGTAGCGTAAAAATATCTCGATGATACGCACCGACGCGGCTCAGTCGGATTACTTAATTAACGACATGTCATAAGGCAACAAAGTAACAGCTTTGTCGCTCCGTCAAAATTACGATGGTGCCGTAACGTTGGAATTATGTTCATTGTGTTAATTCCACGCGACTTATTATGACGTTGTAATTTTCAACTGAAGTTATATATGTCACGGTTTCTCGGAGTCCCCCCCCCCCAAGTTGTGACTTTGGCAAACGCAACTTTTGCCAAAACAACGTTGTAATTTCAACTAAGGTCCATAGAGCCTGATTCTGGAAGGCCGTAAATCCATCAAAATTCTAACGCTAACAATGTAGCCAAGTGCCATCCTGTAATTCTGCATCACGGCAAATTCACAGAGACGCGTCCATCATCGAGATCGTCGACCGAACCGGTCTGACACGCTTTCGCAGAGATGCGACATTGTTAGAAACAGGAATTCGTAACACGTGGCGAGTCGTGCAGCCGCAGTCGTGATAGTAGTCGCGGACGCGGCGAGTGGAAAGTGACTTATCATGTCGGACGATCACGAAAATGTACAAGGACGCGACGCGCGAAATGTATGACCAGCATCGGCCAGATTCGAGGTTTAATGGAGCTTCCGCGTTGAAATCTCGCCGTGGTTGACATAACGCATAGCACTAGGCGTCGCGAAGCACCTCGCCGTGTCGCGCTAGAATTCCACAAGATGTGCCCGACGTAATAAAATAATTACAAAAAAAAAAGAAAGAAACAAATGTATTAAAAATACGTAATAATTTCGCTCGCAAATTTTCTACTCTCTTAAAACTTCTAATAACAAAAAAGCTCGTAATTTTAGAATCGTAACAATATACACATATATGCGTGCACATAAATTTAAATATTCCACGAGAATGCAGCTATTTTGTAGCTATCTTTATGCTCCGGATATTGTTATTTATTGATGCATTTTATTTCGGTTGTGAACAAAACTGGAATCAAGAGCGAGAACTTGTTTATATAAAGCAATAACTTCTTTATTTATTGCGGCATTGGAAGAGGCAGCTAAACCGTAATGCGGTTTTCGCATTGAAATCGTTCTCGAGCTGGCATAACACGTGACAGCGCGGTAGTAAAACATTTCGCGGTATCGCGTTTAAGCTCGCCGAGGCGCGCACCGCGCTGCTACGTAATTTCGCATTAATTCGCGGGTACACCGCGATAGGAATAATTTTATCGGATGCAGAATGTGCTAGCCGGAAGAGATAACGTTTGTAAATTAGTAATATCATTAATCAACGACTTGAAATATAATTCTTGACCTACATCCTTGGCGCGCAAAACTAACGTGACTGGTGTCATTGCGTAGAAAGGTTTTCGTTCGGAATTTCATCTTAAGAATTTGTCAGAAAAATATTTCCCGATAAATATAATAAAAAAATTATTAAAAAGCAAAATTATAACCATAAAAGGTTATGATAAAATAAAATAGAAGTCAAAGTAAGATTTGCAACGAATGGTTATTATTATATTACTTTTTTTTTTTTTTTTTTACGGAAATGTAACGTTGATACCGTAATCTATCCGCGATCTAATTTCAAACGTGCGATTTCTACCTCTAACATATTACTGACCGTCCACTACCCGAATTAGACGAGCTTTCGAATTTAATATTTTACCCGCGAAATATAATTACCTGTTTTACATTTTCATCCGCGGAAGATAATTACCCATTTTACATTTTTATCCGCAAAATATACATACGCGTTTTACATTTTTATTTGCGAGATACATTTACATATTTTATTTTACCATAAACTGCATTTACATATTACGCAAAGACATGTGTATAGACGTTGCATATCTTTTCATAACAATCGGACACAGATTTCGGATGCAAAACAACTCGGCGCGTGTTGAGTCTCAGTGCTCGATGCAGAAAGGGACGAGTCTCTGAATGGAGATACGACGAGAGGGAGGAGGGTGGGTAAGAGAGGGAGGTCGGAGAGAGCTTTCGCAAATTTGAACCATATGGAAGATCGTAAAGGGGCGACGACTTTAGCCGCCCCCGCGATTCGGCAAATGGATATTACTGGGTCTTATGCCCTGCTAGCTGTCAGTAGTCGATGTTCGTGTACAAACAGAGAGAAACGAAGCGAGGAGGGAAACGAGCAGCGAGAGGCAGAGAAACCAAGGGGAAACGATACAGGGGGAAACGAGGCGAGGTTAATGGAGTGGAAACAAATTTAAAAATCCCCCTCCCGTAGAGGAGATGACTCCCCGTGCAGTGGTGTAGAGCTCGCGCGGCGGCAACCCGCGGATATGCGCGCCCGCAGGTAACTGTAAATGCAAGTTACGGGGAGGTAACTATGTATTTACTGTGTATACGCGAGAAACAAACAAGCCGGGGCGTCTCATGTACACGTAGACTTCCGCTTTTCGCCGGCTCTCTCGAGGCGCACGGTATCGCCCCGTCTTCGTTTCGCCGCGCAAACAATCTTCCGGGAACGTTACTGCACGATAACGACGACTACGACGGCGAAGACGGGTACGACGGCATCACCGTTGCCTGAGAAAATTGCATTCGTAAGTATTATCGCGCGCGCACGCGACGTGTTTTCGGAGGTGGATCGTAATAAGCCGCCGGCGTGTCGGGAACGTGAACCGGAAATGCTACGTCGGTTCCAGGGAACGACAGCGAACGTGTGGTGACAATGACACAAAATTGCACTGCGCACTTGTCGCAGTGCGTTGTATAACACCCGGGCCCCGGGTTATCGCACCGAGAATTTTGCCCCTCAGAAAATTCCACGGCGAAAATGAGTTTAAATAATGATAGAAATTTATTCTTTTTTTTTCGTCTGAATCTATTATAAATTAATAGCGAAAAGATCACGGTTTGAAACTTATAAGATCCAAGATACTTTTTACACGCGTAATTTGAAATTTTCCGGAGATATTTTTAAACGTTCTATATGACTTTTGCCAGAAGATCCTTCTTCCCATAAGAAAATCAGAGGCAAAACGCTTTAAAGCTTCATTATAACGCTATTCCGGCAATCCTCGCATTCCATGAATACTCGGTTCCTAGAAAAATGCACCGAATGTTTATAAGGAACGTTAAAACTCTATGCTCGCTAAAAATGTACAAACGATGCGACCAAAATTCGTATCCAGCAGCAGCTGCATCGAAGAAATTCTCAGACGGGAGGTAGAATAAACGGGTAGGAGACAGGGGGGGGGAAGGGGTAGAGAGAAAAACGCAGACGGAAAGAGAAAGAATCATTACAGAGGTGGAAAGGATTATGCCATCGAGCTTCGTTCGCCCGCGAGAAGACAAATGGAAGACGGAGAAAATGGAGCTTTCGCGAGGAGGGACGCAAGGCGGCGGAATGAATATTCGTCAATCGGTAGCGAGAATCGCGCGCCGTATAAATGCATTCTCGTGACCAGACCGGCTTTAATATAAAACGATTTTACGAGCGGAATAAAAAAGCCATTAATCGCTTCCGATTGGACCGTCACGAGGGTTGGTGGATGATGTATAGGGCGATCCACGACTTAACGTACAATAAAGGACTCTCGGAAGGGCGCAAGTCACGGTCTATCCGTCGTTGTTCCTATCGCTGCTGCGTATATATTATTCGTCATTTTAAGACGTTTTCCCTTAGCAGGGCACAAAGTATCGGACGATCAAAAGCCTTTCGGTTAGCTTTTTGTTTAAAGTACATAGCGGCGTAAAAGGTGCTATTTTTAATACTCGAGATATTGTGATAGATATTTCTCATGTTAAGATCATCCTTACTTTCCGGCCGTATGCATAAGTTAAACATCGTATCTGGGGCAGACCCGCATCAAAGGAAAACGATGTTTTATCGACGCGATAAAACGCCGCGTGGCCGCATACGGGAAAGAGGTTCTCGCGGCGGAAAAGGGACGATCGCTGACCAGACAAAGTGGAGTCAAGGGAGCGACGTTGTAGGTCCCGGCAGGCACAGCCGGTCAGCACGTTACGCGCCAAAATGTATAAAACTTGGAAAAGCATAACGGTTGTTTTGGCGGAGGTTATTTTCCGGGCGGGCGATCTCGTCGACTCAGTACACTTTAGGGAGACACTACCCTCCCGCTTAAGAAGACGTTATGTCGGCCCTTCTGGGCACGGCGAGCAGATCATACGGCAGGACACCGCGCGTTTATTAGACAAATATGTCCGGTCTTATCCCACGATTATCATTTGGATAAAATACAGACACCATCCGTGTTCACTGCGTATTATCCCCGGCAAAGTTTAAGTCTAAAGTAAACGACAGAACCGTAGCTAGTTTTGCGAGATAACAAATACCAGATTGTAATCCTTATCTCGAGGCAAGTAAAACAAACTTAACAATAATACGTCACTATCTTCTTATTTAATAAAAAAAAAAAAAAATCAGTAGAACGTATCATAAAAAATAAATTTAAATAAACAATTAAAATTTAATTATTTGGCCCGAGTTTAAATAAAAAAAGAAAATTAATTAAGTATCTTAGAACAAAAATACGCCGTTCGTTTCAATCCCCTAAATCCAGGATTCTCCCAGCGGGCGCGGCGTACAACTCGAAATAAGAATTGGGTGGGTGGACTGACGGTTGACTGATCGCGGGAATGACGAAAGAGAAAACGCCACGTGTCCTCCGGGTGATAATGTAATGACGGATCGCGGCGATATAAGCGGAGGAGTGTGGAATGCCGAGAGACGATCCCCGGCAAACCCACACGCGCGTTCCCGTTAAGAAAGTCGTCTCGACGGAATTCACATCGCGCGTTCACTACGTCACCCTCGTTTCGCGAGTGTAAGTCTCCTCATCGATGTGCGCCGATTCAGCTCGTCAGTCTCGCGACGACACGCGGTATTCCGATCCAACACGGTCGATGATATCATAAGGTATATTAAGACGTTATTGACGCGTCGGTGTTTTCTACGAGTGCATCGTCGCGAATCAGACGCCGACTGCAATTCTGTTTGCTTGCTTTGCGGGTTACGCAACATTGTCGCGACGTTGACTATATACTCGGCTCTCTACGCATTCGTAAGAGACACTCGGGCGTCAAAGAAGGTACTTGTCTCTTTTAGAAATAAGGAAGAGGAATCTATCTTCTTATAAGAAATGAGGGGGAAAAAAAGAAAAAGAAAAATTAGAAGCCGGTGATAAGAGCTGGTTACGAACGTTCGCACGCACGCACGCGAGCAGACGGACGCAGCCTCAAAGAGCAGTGGACACTCGTTTAGCTTCGTGCGTAGCCCACGCACGCGTGTATTTCGGTGCAGGCGTTTGTTGAACGAGCCGTTAGTCATCCAATAGAGAACGAGAGGGAGGCCTCCGCTTTTACATCGGTGACGATGGATGAAAAAATAGATAGCAATATCCATCTCGGCTGTCTTTTACTTGGCATACAAAACGTCGCCGTTGAGGGTGGGAATTTTTTTCTTCTTTTTTTCTTTTTTTTGCACGCACTGCGGAGTTCGATTTCTTACGCGTATATGTATATGTTACGTACACGTGTTTCCTCTGTGACTTTGCTCTTTCAACGCAATTAACGACGCGCGGCAGCTGTTGACAATCGCTGGAACGGCCGACCTTGTGATGTCTACGCGAATATACGGACAGTTAAAATCGCGACGGGCAAGTTAGACGAGCGCGCGGCTGCGGACTTCGCTTTTAGCCCATATGTAACTATCGGGAACGACTTGAGCATGCGACATACCTATGCTTCTCGAAAGTGACATCGTCATTGCATAAAAGACGCGAGAAATGATCTAACATGCTAAACGTGCGAGTGCGAACAAGGCACAAAATTCTCTTGAAGAAAATCATATTTCTTTTCGTCATATAATTCTAATATAATTTTTCTCCATTAAAAAAAAAAAAAATTAAAAAAAAACAAATTTTAGTAAAACTTTAGCAACTCGCATAAACGTGGCTTTTAGATTCTTTTACCGTTAAGTATTTCACATTTTGCATCTAAAAGAGAACGCATCCCGTCACGTCCATTCGTTTTTTTTTTTTTTTTTTTTTTTCCGATTCCGTCGAGAGGCTCCGACGCGCTTCACTTCACCCGATGCTCGTATCCGTATTCCATTCCACTCCGCAGCGCGTCGTCGGGCAACAAAGTCAACGGCATTAGCCAGGTGCGTCCGTTCCGGTCGAGATAATAAATCCCGGTGTTCCGGATCCGCGACGTCGAGGAATAGTCCACGCGTGCTTTTCCTTTCTTCTATCTCTTTCCCGTAAGAAAACGTCGCCGGTGGCGGAGCTTGCTTCGCAAGCCACCCCGCGCCGCCCGCGAAGTTCGACGTACGGGATAATATAGAGGCGAAGGGAGAGATTTGCCCTCTCCCGAATGGATCTTGCACCTGGGTCCGTCCCTCGAGACCGCCGCCGGTCGATTTCGCGAACGCGGGAGGCAGAATCGACGGCGATCTATCTATGCCTTGTTGTCCGCGTACACGGTACCAGCCATTTGCGATGTCGTTGTCTCGCGTATCCCCAAATAATTTACAAGTCCAATACATCGGATTTTCCACCGCGGCACGGAACAATTGTTTTCGCAATTTTAGAAACCGCAGAACGGATCGCGCGCGCCTTTTTCTAAATCGCGTCGGCCATTCCGGTAAATAAAATTTAAGTATTTAATTTACGATGATAGTTATAATATCAGCCTCTTTCTTTTTTCTTTTTATTTGACGTATAAAATTGTAGAAATAAATTTCGTTTAATTGCAAACAATAATTTTTTATTATAATAAACTGTAAAAATTATTTATGTTAGGATCAAAGATCGTGTTTAAAAGTTAATTGCACTTTTGCCAGTCGCGTCCAAGATACCGTCGTGCAAAGTCGGTTCGTAAAACTCGTTCGAAAAAAAAAAAGAAAAAAAAAAAAAAGAGGTCGGGAAGAGAGACGTGGCGTGTCAAGCGGTGTCGCGTCACGTCATTTCAAGTTACGTTTCGTCACGTCATTTCAGAAAATATAGCACGACGATTCTCGCCTACGGAAATGAATATTTAGCGGAACGAAACAGCATGTACGGCCTGACCGAGTTCCTCCGCACTAATCGTCTACGTTTTCACGCTGTAACGAAGTAACGTATTGCATACGGCTAAAAGCAGAACGCGCTTATTCATCCAATACGCGTGTCGCGCGTTATAAAGTTTGTATCGAAAGTTGAGGAAAAAAAAAAAGAATCGTATTTCTTTCCTTAAAAATATTTAATATTATGTAAACGCACCTAGATATTTATAAAATATCTTTTTTTATACATATACAGTTTGTGCGAATTTATCATTGCCGCATTTGTGTCCGACACTTCGTGATTCAGGATCGATCGGGGCTCGCGAAATGCGTACGTTCCTCTTCTCCCAGCGCGACTTTCGCGACGCAAATTCAGAATAACCTCGGAAAATGCAACGTCTCCGGGAGTGCACTCTGAATATAATATAACTCCCCGCGGCGGAGGAGCTTTTCTCCTACTCCGACGAACCGACATCTGACTTCTCGTGTATCACAAAAGAGAGAACTGCGCCGGAAGCCCCCCGTGTGTGTTCGCGAGGGCTCGCGGGCAGATTTTCGTGCGGCGCTTCGTTTGAAGTGGTCCCGAATCCCATTCCAGCAGTCAGTTTCGGTCCAGCCTCGCGTAAAGTTCAGCACGATGTATGCAGATGCTGGATTTATAAACGGCCTTATATACAGATACTTACGAATACATCGCGTAACATTCTCAAGCCTTAGTCCGCATTCGCCGGCGAAAGGAAACTACTCCGCAGAAACGCACCCTATTCCACGATCCTTACTCGATTTGAAATATCGTATCAATTTGAAAGCCAAAATATCGATTGGTGATTTGCGTAATCTTGTATCGGATGTATCGAAAAAAATTTATAAATGGTAAAAAAAAAATACTAAGTTCTCGATAAATCTATATTCATAAAATTAAATATATATATAAAAAAAAAATTCTCTTTTAAACTTAGCTCCGTTATCAACTAAATATTATCGATATGTTCAAAATTTTATCGCACGTTTTACAATTTTTTTAAATATTTCTCCGTTATATCTTCGTCTTTAATTTTATCAAATCAATAATGTCGCTCACGACATTAAGCGAAGGATACATGAGCTACGACAAACAAAAGGAGCAGACAGGTAAAGATTAGAGGCAAAATACATTATCCGTGAAAATCACTCCGACGTACATCCCCGCAATTATAGGATAATTTCTCGTAATTCCGTAATTAGTATTTCCCGCTAATTCAGTCACGTGCGTCAAGCGACTAAAGGTAAATTTGTTACACGCTGACTTAGATATACCTTTATTCCACGCTCGCGGTAATACACGCTCGGATGCTTTTCGGTAGCAGCGTACAGTGATTCAGCTGATGCACATTATGCATACGACCCCCTCTTGCACGAGCAAAGCTCGACCAACGACGTCGCCGCTGATGCGCGACGCAGCTTGCGTAACGCACACGCCGCAACGCCACGCCGGCTGACCCACATGCGTGGTCTTTATTTAAACTGGTTTCCTCCTCGGCGTCCTTTGGACCCCGACTTTCGTCTGTGCTCCGGTCGCCGGGTCACCGGATTCGAGCGGCGTCATTTTTCGCGAGACTGCGGCTCGACAAAGGTCGCCTCGTACACACGTTTGCGCTTCGCCAAAAATAATCGTTTAATATAACATTGCACGTAGAAAAATAATTTTTGATTTTTCGAAAATCTTTCAAAAATCTAATGAGACTCTTTTTCTGTGAAATAAACAATGCATACTCCTACTTTTTTTTATTAACAATAGGACAGATATATTTTTTATAATAATGCAAATGTTAGGAAGAAAAAAAAAGAACGGACGTATAAATTGCGGAATTATTTTTTCACGTAGGCCACGGTGAAGTTCGAATTTGTTCGCGGTGGACTTATAGCACCGCAAAAATTTCAATTGCAAATGCCCGTCGACTTTGATACCGAAGGGAATAACGAGCTCCCGAGACGAGCGTTTTTTAAGCATCAACGCGATCCCGCCTCGTCGAATATTCTTGTTTCTCAAACGTATGTAAAGTTTGAATAATACAGTACAGAGAAGGCGTAGAGGTAGCACGGAAAAAGGAGCAGCGCGGAATAAAAATGTACCATTACATTTCTATCGATCTCGCTACTCTCGCATCGACGTCGCCCGGGTTCCGAAAGTCTTCCCCGTATGAAAATAACAACGCAAAATAATTGTTAACAAACGTAAAGTTATAAACGTAATCGAAAGGTTCTAATATTAACGTTCGTCCCGATTTGATCTACTTAATACGCATATTACTTATTACATCCAAGATCTGATACTCCTCTCAATTACGTTCGCGTAATACTACGGATATACTCAGACAACGTTGTAACACGAGCGCGCGATATCAGATTTCGCATCTCCTAATCGAACGAGCGTCGCAAGTGTTGCTTTATTTCGATCCGTTTGCACACTATCACGAGACAGCCTGCCTTTATATCACGAGGTGGATAGTAATTCGATTCTGGAAAAACGAGAAAAACCTGCCTTTCGTCAAGCCACTCACTCGTCCAGAAATTCATCCCGTTGCGAAACGCGTAACGGGACGATTGCCAGACCTCGCGACTACTTGAATGTCACATCATTTATTGTGTCAAACGGTACGATATCGGCATTTCACTCGGTGAAATCTTTCAAATGCCATAAGACACAAAAATTCTCAAGAATTTCGAAATATCGAACACTCCGCTCTATATACTTATTTATTATTATTATTATTTCTTTTAACGTTAAAATATTATTTACGGTACTTTTTACATTTCTCGTTCATCTCACGTTGAGACGCGAGTATTCCTAGCGCTCGTGCAGCGAACGTTTATGGAAGAATACAAATTTACAACGTAATCTTCGAGAGTAATCAACGCGCGCATTCCCGCCGGGACTCGGAGAGCTGCTACAACCGATATACCATTGTCGCGACGGCGCAGCGGGTCGGAGAGACAAGTTCGTAACCAGCCCCGGGGTTGTTCTCTCCTGAGAAGACGCGGCACGAATTCTCGGGATTCTGTCGCGATGCACGCGCGCGCGTATTCCCAAATCGATCGCGACAGGCGGCAGCGGACGAGAGGGGAAGCGGAAGGAAACATCTAGCTGAATTCCGCCGATCCGGTTCTCACCTCGCCGAACAAGTGCACGAATTCCGTGAGGGTGGTCGAAAACTATGAATACGCCGTATGTCGGGCGTATTCGTGTACAAATCCCGTGGGGGGAAAGACGCGCTCCTTCTGCGCCGGGAAGTAGACGTCGTTTCGCGTGTCTCGCCTCTCACCGAGCCGCGTCGTTATCATGCAAACGGTGATTTTCGACGATTCATAATGCAACGCATATCCGCGCGTCAAATGCCGCAAACCTCAGACCTGACTCCGCAGGAGGAGGAACGGACGGTGCTTGATTAGAGAAAAGAGGTATGATTCATTGCGCCCGCGAAGCGGTATGAATAAATCATCGTACCTCGTTGTAAGAAAGAAATGAGACGAGGTGTCGTTTCATCTGACGAAACCACGCGATTAATCCCGCCCACCTCTGGAGTGACGAGTTTACAGAAGTTGTCCCGAAACTTCCCCGTCCTTACAGACGTACGTATATCGGCTTACGTGTAAAAAGCTCGTTTACAATAAAAAATCATACCGTGACGACATTAATTTGTTAAGCCTACAAATGTACAATAAAACGCAATATAAAGCTGCGCGGTAAACTTTGTTCAACGAACACGACGATAATGCAAAAGGATTAACAGCCACCGTCTGACCGAAGAACGAGCAACTCTCGTCCCTTAATCATAACAATACCAAATGTTACTCGATGATAACTGCATTAGGGCTGATAAAATACTAGGCTCTCGCACCCTCTAGCTTTCCCGCTTGTTTGCCGAGCCGAAACGTCCCGCCGCGCAAACATTCGCGCAGGCCGTATAAGCGGCTATTTTCTTTCCCCCATGAAACTACGGTCGCGTGAGTGGCATTACGGGATTATTAGCGGACGGAAGCTCTCCGGCGTCCGTTCTATAGTGGAGGTTTCCTACATATTTGATGAAGAACGGCTGTATAACGAGGCGCGTGTTACCATCACTTTTTCTTCCTTGGCTCACCACGCGAGTGAAACTATTTCAGAATCGATACTTCAGCGCGAGCATCGGAAATATCTTCTTCTTCTTTTTTTTTTTTTTTTTCTGAACTACTTTATGTTCAGATTAGCATTATTTCTCTTACGAGCACACCTGACGACTTATTGCAATAGAAAAAAAAAAACAAATTAAACGCGCTTAGTAATAGAAACGTGTGGATTTAATAGGAATTTTTTGTTGCAAGTTTTTTTTAGTCTACCGAGTTGACCAAATAGATCGTAACCATTAACACAAATTATCGGCAAATTATTCGGTTTGCATAATTTAAAACGGATGCAACCAGTTGACGTAATATTGAGTTATTAAACGGAGCGATACTGTACGCATTGCTTTTATCGTCGTGTATTAATTTAACGTTCGCTCACCGAGTTAATGGCTGTCATGCTGCTAACTCGACCTGGATCTGTGTCCACTAGCCCGCTGTCACTCTGTAACAGAAACAGAAAGATGGCAATTTAGAAAAAGATCGATAATTATTCTTACTGCTGTTTGCACTAGAGATACATTTCGTACGCCATCGCCGTGTATAAAGCATGCGCTGAGATTCATAATTAGAAATTAGAAATTAAAAAAAGGACTTATTTAAAAATTATTTATTTATTTATTTTTTTTTTCTTTCTTGCACCGTCGAAATATCGTCGTTTATGTGTTTTCGAAGCACAAAAGCGAATAATTTCTGCAGGCAAAATTGCAAACGGGGCATATTGTTAATAATTTCGGAAATGCAATATTGTGGAAAGTGAACAGCATTCATATGAAAATCATTCGCGCTGTGGAATCCCGGCGTATGTAAAAGCCGAGTGCACTTCAGCATCCGCTATGAAATTTTCCATAATCACTCGCCGCCAGAACTGAGTTTCATCAAATGTATGCTGTTTTTCCATGTTATTGCTTCGCGATGAATTAATCAAAATCAAGTTTCACGTTTAGGCAGATACAAAGTATAATATATATATCCAAAAATTGAAATAAAACATTAACGTCGCATAAATTTATCTCACCGTCGGCGAATATTTCAGCGGTGTGTCTTCCGCGCTGCGAACATAAATAAATTCTTACACGGGCGCGGAAATATCTCAAATTTCGTTCGACGGCGTAGTTCGAATTACACAAAGTAACGCGGAAACGCGATATCGAAACGAATATGAAATACTTCAAACAAATATTCTCGTCGAGCAGAGTTACCGTGGGGCCTTCCGCGGCATTTTTCCTCGCGCGGTCAACGAGCTAAACATTCTTTGCACTTCGCATGTCGCATTTTGTGAATGTCTGTTTCTTTCGTTCGTCCGGCGTTTCAATCCCGCTGAGCTCGCCGGTAAAGCGCGCTCGTCCGGATTCATTCGCGAATTTTTACCGTCCGATATAGCCGGTCCAGATCCCGCCATCGGTCACTCCCGATGGATCTGGATGGCGGCAGCCGAGATTACCGAGACGGAAATTCTCCGGAAAGGAAATGACGGCGAGCCGTTCGAGCGTGTCGGGCGAGGGAGGAGCACGTTGACGGCGACGGCGACGGCGACGGCGACGACGTAAAGAGAAACCGAGAAATCGGCCTCGTAGAGGGTGCGCCGAAGTAGCACAAAGGATCGGGGCGGCGATGGCGGTGGCGGCTTCGGGACCGAGACGAAAGAGCCGACGTGCAAATGTCGTTCTGAACTTTGATCGTAAAACAGCGGCAGACTTCTCGGGTGGGTGGAGCATCCGTCTTGAATCGCTGCCAAATCGGTTAAGCGCGAATAAATTTCCGTGTCAAACTTCGTATGAACGGAGGAACCGACGGTTCCCGCGTGTTCGAGCAAGGTTGGACCTACGCTGACGGAAATGGAACCGCGGGGCTCTATCTTTGCGAACAAAAATGAGCATCGAGCTGGGAAAATGATGAAGGAGGGAAGAAAAAAAGGAATATGTTTACGTTAATATCCGCGATTCGCACGACAGACTCGTTGGGCGAAGTACTTTCTAAATGTACCAAATATTAATATAACGGAGACTTAAAAACGCAATATAGGTACGCGTGCGTCTTTAAATAATTAATTATTAATTTCACATACGTTTACCGTTCCCTCAATTACTTTATGTAAAACATGCGCTATTTTCACCGACCGGTCATATAATAAACGGTGATAAAAACCAAAGCGCAGCGCAGCGAGAAATTTCCCCCGAGTCATTCCATCTCGAATAAAAGCTCAACTTACATATTGTTCTAACGAGCAGAGAGCTCGCATATAATGAATAAACAGCGAACGCGGACGGGAGTTTCGCGCTACGCCATTACGCGCCAACGTTGCGAAACGCTCGGGCAAAAAGACGCACCTAACTGTGTCGGTTTGTCTAACAGAGGCGGACGAAGGATAACCGAGGCATGACGAAGATGTAAAGGTGTCGTCCCGGGATGCCCGAAGAATACAAAGTCGCGCGGGCCGTGCTTCGCGGCTAAAACGAAAAGTCATAAAACGCATTATGACCGCCTCATAATTCATGGCAGGGCGACCCGCGCGAAATCACCGTCAACTTTCCCGTCACCGGATTTATCACGCGACGAAGTAATGTGCATGAATATTGTTTCGCCATGCAGTTTTGCCAAGCAGTGAGGAGAACCTCCACAGTAATCAATTATCGAAGAGTTTAAGATGTAAAAAAAAAAAAACAAAAACAAAAAGAAATTAATTAAATCTACCGCGTCAACTTTAAAATTGCATATAAAAATAGAATATTAGATTTAATGAATTTATTATAATAATGCAAAATGTCGATAAAAAGTCTCGCAAAATATATTCAACTACGTACAATCACTTCGGCCGGTCGTATTTGCGTAATGGGGATGTTTTCGGTAAATAAAGCGCAAGTCAGCGCGCGGACATTTAAACTTTAGCTCTCGAAGGACTGATTCGACAACGACTCGTCTGCAATCCTGCGGTCAGGCCGATTATGCAGCGTCACGAGGCGGAATGAGAATCCTGAAGCACGTCGACGCATGTCGGGCGGCATATAGCGAACGCGAAAGGTCGTCAGAGCTTCATTAGCTTTAGCTCGACAGCCGGAGGGGTTGAAGTTAGGCGAATGTTATTAACGTTCTACCTAAATCCCTCGGCTATCCTACGAAACGCATCGAGTACGGAAATGGGCACGATACGTAGAGTTAGGCTTACGGAAGATGGTTTAGAACGCAGCGTGATCCTCACTTATCCTTGCCCTGAATTTATGGATATATGTGTATCGGATATCCAGAGCGTTCGGTATATTCGTAGATCTCGATAAGTCGCGTCATTCGATAACCTAAAATTCCATTCGATTTCGTGCGCTTTTTTTTTTCTTTCTTTTTTTTTTATTTTAACGACGATGTTTTATTGCCGTTAATAACAGCGGCGTAATGCGATATCGATGGGCCGATAAAATTCAGCTCGCGGGATAAATTTGGCGATGATGCGCAGAAAAATGGCAATGATTAATTTAGATCATCTACCGGGCGCAACATCCGTAACACAGCGGGTCTGAATTAATCGCACATTCGTGAAATGCGAATCATTCCGGATTGCTGCAAATGAATATCGGGTAACGCCGCGCAAATCTCATTCGTGGCATATCCAATATTCGGAAATCGCGTTTTCCGGATAACGAATTATACAAAGCAAACATTATAACATTCAATATTGCACAACACTTCAGCGCACGAAATAAAAAGCGCTGCTGGAACGTTTACAACCATTTTCGATGAACAGCTAAGTTTATCGAAAGCGGCGAAAACTCGTACGCTGATAGACAAATATAAGTACTTTCGACTACTTTTAGATATAGTTCACTTAACCATAAAACCCGAGTTAAAGCCAAATGCTTTTTCTTTTCTCCGTAAAAAAATTAGTATAATTATGTCGAAACTTATGGTCGCGTGAATGAATTCGATTAGTTTATTCAACAAGCGCGCCGAGTCGAGGCAGACATTTTCAACGGTAGAAACGGAAACGTGAAGAGCGAACTATTGCCAGCGACCATTTTTCAATATTAAGCAGGCTTTAGGGATGATTTAAATAAGCTCGGAAAAGCTCGACGGTACGCGACCTGAAAAGTCGGACTTCTTCGATTTATGGGAAGACGCCGGAGACAGCTTAGAGTCTCTCTTTGCGCACTCGCATTTAAACCTCGTTCTATCTGCGCCCTGTTTCTCTTTGCTACTTCTCTTTGTACTACCTCGTCTCTCCCAGTTTTTATCGCTCCCTGGATCGCAAGCGCGAAACCATAAAAACCGAAGTTTATTGGCGTAAGACTGATCAAGATTGTTGTTCGGATAAGGAAATACAGCTTCGTTCGAACGTAATCCGTTTGTTCGGCACGTATCGATGTCAAACTGAAAGCTCTTTTAACTTTCGTACTTAATACATTGTCTAATTAAGATTTATAATAAGTTTACCAGAAAATAATTAATTATGGTAATCAGATTCAAATTTAAACATTGTTAAAATAATTTTCCGCTAAATATATTAATATACTGCTTTAAAAATCATGAGAGGAGAATTATAAATGTATGAAAACCTATTCAGGGTTTACAAAAAGGAGAAAAAAAAAAAAATAGCTCTTTGACACAGTACAAAAGGTTGATTGAAATTCGATCGGCAGCCGGGTTCCGAAGTACGGACACAAAGTCCATGATAATCCACTAACGATCTCTCAACACGCGTTACGAGCATTGAAAATAAGGGAGAAGAGGGCAGCGAGTGTTGTCGAACGTCGGCATCGGATAACAAGAAGCAGACCGGCGAGAAGCAACATGATGAAAAGTGACTTTCCTCCTCCGGCTGCCTTACCCACATTTTCTCAAGTGCTCTTTAGCGCATAATTAAACGGCTCCGCATCATTCGTCACAGACGCCTCGCCGGGATTTAATTTAAAGTTATGATTCATGACAATGCAGTGGAATTCGGAACGTAAAGGGAACGAGAAGAAAAGAACTCTTTCGGGACAAAGAAAAGTAAAGTTCGGCGACCGCTAGAAGAATGAGAAAAAATGTCGAAGAATATGAGAAAGCGACGAGGGGAGCAATAAAAAAAAAGGGAGAGAAAAAACAGACGCCAGTTCTTTTAAATTCGCATACTGCGAAAAATGGAAGTTGGAATATAAATAATCTGCGCAAAGAAAAAAAAAAATGGTTAAATTCTGAAGTAAAATGTAAAAAAAAATCTCGATCTGCTTGTTTAAAATTTTTAATTAGAAAACAAATCGTTTTTAAATTTGAGATATTTCATCTTTCTAAACAGCAAAGTTAGGAATCTATTCCACGATCGATTGAACCTTAAGTGTAAAGTAGATTTCACGACGATTAGCGAGCGATTCAATATTTTCGCTTCGATAATTTATAAATTAAATAGATTACCGATACATGCTACGTTGACACATGAATGGTGTGAGAGGTTACGTAAAAAATTTAAAAAAAAAAAAAAAGAAGAAGAAGCGGACAGTACGATGACGAAGTGACGTCAAACATTACGGCGATTCGGACATTGATTAACGTCTCGTAAAAGAGCACTGCCAGCTATCAAGTTCCTCGAGACGAGACTTCCCGAGGCTAAGCGTGATTGATCGATTCGGGAAACGATTATCGACGTGTCGCGAGACGTAAGAACGAGAAATCCACTTTCGGCCGCGACCATAATTAGCGGCACGCCTGCTTGCACGCACAAAACAAGATGATCGAATGTCGAATGATTTATTATCCAATTACAAACCGGTCGGTATTCACGAGAGCGAATTCGGAAAGCGCGCGCACCGAAATATATATCTCGACGGGGCGCAATTTGTTATCGCAGTTATTCTCGGGTTAGCCGATGCTAAAAGTTTTGAGGTCATTGCGCGCGAAGGCATCAAGAATTCCGTCGATTCAACTGTCACTTTCAGCGCCTCGCTTCGTTTTATTTTTAATGCGCCCGTCCGCTTGCCAAGAATTCAAAAAGTACCCATCGTATTTTTCGTCTTTCGCGCGCATCGCAGAAAGCGGGCACGTGTATTATTATTAAATGGTATTAAGTAAGACCACGCGACGGTGGATGATGCACTTTGGTCCAAAAGCACATCCGCGCGAGGCGCGTAAAAGACTCTCCCGACAAGTAGAACGAAGTTGTCGCAGTAGAAAAGTTGCAAACTAGTCAGCCAGGCCAGCGCCGGTCGTTGCGTAACGAGTACGAGGGAGCTTCTAGCGTGATTTCTGTCCAAGTTTCAAGTCCTTACAACGTCGCGTTATAAATCTGCACTTCTCTCAATTTACCGTAAGTCTGAGAAATAAGACTTCGATCTTTTATATTACCGAGCGATAAAATTTATTTAAGAAAATATCTTTCAGAAAGTAAAACTCGCATCCCGAGCAAATATTTTTCCTCTCGACTTTTATGCTTCGGAAAACGTAGTTAATATAAACTCGCAATTGTAAATTATTTAAAATATTTTCACGACCACGTTAATTCTATCCTTTACGATAGAAATTTTACAACAAGTTTTACAAGTAGAAAAAAAAAAGAAAAAAAAAGATGGAATTACGAAGGGGAAAAATATCATTAACGTATGGTTGTGCCATTTTTTATTTCAATAGCTCGGCTCCTTTGGGGCTATAAAAGTTAGTTTCGAAACATTTTCTGGATTAAGAAAGTACTAATCTCAACGTTTCCGACGAGCTTCGCAAAGTTCATACTTCATATTGTCAGAAATTTAAATTACACCCTCGAGTGTGCGCCGCAAAATGAGTATAGTTCCCGAGCACAGAAAAAAAAAACTGCGATTATCCCGCGCTGACTTACTTGCCCGCATGCGGAGGCAAGGCAAATACAAGTCCTGCGGAAGCACGTCTATACGGAGGACACGGAATTGTTAGTATACAGTTGTTTTTACCAATTTCTCTCCGGGTGCAATTCCGTAATAAAGCAGCCCGTCTATTAACGAAGAGAAGCCTAGGGAAACGGTGCTTTGCCGCCAACTTCCGCGCGCTGAGAATTAATTTTCCTCCTCGGATTCTAGTTCGCATGGAACGAGAGGGATCCCGCGGGTAGACGATTCCCGGAAAAGCGGGCATTACTTACGCGAAGACGTACTACTGCTAGCCGCGGAACAACGGAACAATGAATCACGACGGACGCCACGACGAACGTAAGAGAAGCGTTTTCTCTCACATGCGCTCAAAAAACGATGCCGTGCATTGTCATGTTAATAAAGCAACGCATAGAAGTCGTCGATCATAGTCGCGAGTTTTTAAGCGCCTTCCAAAACGTTATCTCTCCCTTCAAATTTAACATTTTCTTCGCAACGTTTAATTATAATAATTAACAATAAAGTCGCGTTTATAATTGCGCAATCGTTGCGTTGACGAGTCGACGCGCCGCTCATAAAAAAAAATACTTTCAAAGCCGTGTTCGCGGTGGCCAGTTTTGAATCTTAAATAAGAAATTAATATTTTCAAAAGTAAATTTAATTTTATTAAATTTGAAAAGTGAGACACGATAAGATAATATTTTACGTGTACGTGTATCAGTTTGCTTGAAATTTCCTGCTTTATTTGTCGTCCGGGAACTGGAGGAACTTCTTGGCAAATTGTATGCGAGAGCGCGATTGCCGCGTGTTCTGGCTGAAATGTTACATTTCTTCCGGCTACCGCCATCGTCCTAATGCGCAAACGATGTAACGCTGCCGGGGCTGCAGCTCGCCGATCCGCGAGACACGCGCGCAGCGGTCGGAGGCACTAAGAAATTACAGTCACACGTAACGAGAGCGGTTTGTCGGCTATAGCAGCAACGAGTTATATCGCTCCCCGCCGCGCCACTCCCGACATTCAATTTAACTTTTAACGCGAGTCGATAACACGTTTTTGGCACGCGATTAATTACGTGGCATTTACCGTGTCTACCAATTACTACGGGGTGATTATTTGCGTTTAATCTGGCTCGACGGTAATTTCGAGCCGGAGTGTAAAAACTATAATTGAAAGTAGCAAATTAATCCCGATATCCGCAAATACAGAATTATGTAAATACGAAATTATAACGTTCGCCTAATGATGATTGGTTTGCAAACTGATTAAACGACCGGATATACAGAAGAGAAAAAAAAAAAAGAGAGAACGGAGGGGAGAAGAAACGCGAGGCCGTATTAATGCGGAATTACTTCAAAGCGGCAGTTACGCAATATAAACTGCGGAATGTCTGATAGTAATTTCCGCATAAAACTGCCCTACAAAGTTCTTAAATTCGCTCCTGGAGCACGACGGGGTGGTGTAATTAAATAACGAAATTTTCTGCGTTCCCGACGCTTTATTACAAAATTCCGCTAATAATTGCCAGATATTTGAATTCACAATTTTCCCCTGACGATTCATAGTAATCAAATTAATTTAAATTGCAGTTGTCGATTATGAAAAAAATTGTTTGATATTAAATACTACGTTTCCGGCTAATTAAAAAGTTACAGCTCCATGTCAAATGCTTCATCATTTACTCTGTAACGACCCACTAGCAATCTTTTTGATATTGTCCATGGCTTTTGACGTTATCGATTAGCCAATTTGTACAATGAAATAAAAAGTATATCCCAGTCGCAAGACCCTTTATTGTAAAATTAACATTCAATATAATTTAAATTCCAAAATTAAAAGTCAACAGAATGGAAATTTTCGCGATAGCTGAAATAATGCATTAAAGTACCGGCGGAAATAATCATTTAACAATAATGTTACGTGCAATTAACGCGTCAACTATTTCCACGCCCGTTACGACATTAAAAGTGACATAAGGTCGTAGAAGCAAATTATTTTTAGAATTATTTTTGGTATGTTGGCCTCCTCTATAAAATCTAAGCGAGAAAGCAAGTGGTTTTCTTCGGAAGAACGGCAGTCGATTTCTCTAAAGCCCGACACGTACCTAGTTTCTGTATCGTTTCACGGAAAACGTACGACCGCGACCACGCCGATCGTAAACGTCGACGTCGACGAAGCTACGACGCGGAGCTTTCAAGTGACCACGGCAATTCGCAGCGACGCGTCATTCGTCGAAACGACGACGAAGTGGCCCCTGCACCTGTTCAACCCATAATTCGTAGGTGCATTTTCTCCGCAGCGCCGCTGACAATATTTATACACAGGTGCGCGCGGAATACCGTGAGAATTTCTACGATACGTCAAAAGAGACCGTGGCTGCACTCATTAAAATAAAAATAAAAAAAAAAATAATAAAAAAATAAAAAAATACTACTTATAAAAAAAAAATAAAAGATAGTCAATATTACTAGATTATATTTCTTTTCGAATATCAATTTATACTCGTAAACTTATACAAAATCGTCCAAAGTGCATGATAAAAAAAAAGATCTCACCGTTATTTACGGCCAGATAACAAGTGGGGAGCGATAAATTCGATAAAACGACGGCGAAACTTTCGGCCCCGCGGTGTACGCAAACAGGGTCTGGAAAAGACTTCGGTAACGTCACCGGCGACGCGCGGACGACACGTATCCTCGCGATAACTACGCGATGGAATGTTCTCTTAAATTTCCCAGGTGGATCCGAGCGTACTTGCTTTCGCGACGTCTTTATACTCTTACTCGTCGCCGGCGAACACCTCTATGCCCTCATTCAACCGTACCCTCGCAAGGAGCCCAGCAGTCCTTCGAGGATAAGCGAATATCGAGGATGTTACACGAGAGCGCTTTCCTCCGCGCTTCAAGTAGTAGGTATTTGAAACGTAACTGCACGCGCTTAGCTGGCCCGGGATTTTTCCAAACGATTTTCTAGGAGATTTCGCACCAAGGTCAAACGAGAAAAGCGAAATGAAATACATCGTCGCCGGAAAGAAACACGGTTCTCTATTAATTCGTAAATTAGTACCGAAACAGCCGCGATAACATCGTCGCCTCATCTTCAGCGACGATATTGTTAGCAGGGTGACGCAAGGATTGGCTTCGCGTTCTCGCCTTGTAAATTAGTCGCAGACTGCACTTCAGCATTTATGGGACGTGAAATAGACTGTCAAGTGGCTTGCGCTCGGATTGACAATTGTGAAAATAGCCTTCCCACTGTATCTTCGTGGGTTCTCAGAATTTAGAATGCATCTCTTGATAAACACACTATTCTCGAACACTGTTATTTTGGAATTAACAGTCCATGACTTCAAAACTAAAGTATAATTTATGTGCCTGCAACTGTCACATGAGCGCAATATGTCATTAATTTCAAGCGACTTCAACCTGGCAATTGCGCAAAAACAAAACAAAAAAAAAAAAAAAAAAGAAAAAAAAGAAAAGTAAGGAATAGCGTCACGCGATATAACTCATTCGTAAAAATAATCGAGCTATGCAATCTCATAAAAATGATTAATGCGCGCGAATCACAAATGATTGATGTTTAACGTCCAAAAAAAAAAAAAAAATTACGCGCACGCTGCTTACTTCGTCGACAACATAATTTCGATTGTAATATACGGAACTAGGTAGAAAAGTTTCGCTTAATTCAACCTCTCGCGAAAAAAAAAATTACGGAACAACGGGCATGCAGAAGAGCCGTGACACGTGGAGACAGCGAAAGCATGCTGAACCTCATTACGAGTTGTGACATACGACAGGGACGAGTCGCGCCTTCTCGTCCGCGCGCGCGAAAGATGATAAAAAGCGTGGAGTGGACAGGAGAAAAAATAATAAAATTTATATCGCCGGGGATGGGGACGGGAGAAGCGAAAGAGAGAGGAGGACACATGGTGCGATTCCCAGTGATATTTATACAAAAGTTGGAGTGTCGCCAAAATCCTAGACCTCCCCTCTCCCTTCCCACTTCGTCCCGCTTTCCATCTCGACGCTTCTTCCTCTTTCAATCACTCGGCGTCTCATTTCTACTTAAGCTCTCCTTCTCCGTCTGTCTATCTATTTATCTCCGTCTCCGTTCCTTTTGCTAGAACCAAGAGTGCTCGACACCCGTAGAAAAGCGGATATTCAACCTTGGCTTTCGCGCCGGCAACTCCAGCGGGTGCTCCTATAGCTTTATTTGTCAACCACTTCGAGCCCGGGCGAACTTATCCACCGAAATTAAAGGTCCCTGCGGGTAATGGCTTAGGTCCGGGACTATTACTACCTTGAATTAGGATCGGCTAGTAGTAAACACGATAATGAATTTTATACTTTCTCCGTCCGCTTATGAACGATAAAACGTACGGAGGAAACAAGAATTTTACACGTGTACTTTCGTGGGTCATTTATAACACAAAATATATATAACAATTTTTTTTTTTTTTTTCTTTAAGTTTGTTACTTGATTAAAAATATAAAAATCTAAAATTGATCGTAAGCTTTACACGAAAGGCAATTTTATAAGTGTTCGACTAAGATTCAATTTACATTCTTTCGAATGAGCGAATGTTTGTATGGAGCAATATCGTAGGACCACTCGAGTTATAAGAATCGATACGATGCACCGGATATCCAATTGACCACGAAGATTCCAAAGCAATGACTAGCACCGCAAGGTTTTCTTCGGCGGTTATCGCGGAAGATCTTAAAGCCGAACAGTCGAACGATCGGCGTGTCCAACGTATTTCGATTTTATCGAGGCTTTTCCTCCGCCAGCATTCGTTGCCCGGAGCCATTGCCTAAGTCTTTGATTTTCAGACATCTGCTCCGAGCTATCATGTTCTATAGTAAGTGCGGAATAATTTGAACTCGGTGGAAAACACGATTTCCTTATCACTCGAGCATTCGGATTTTAGGTACCAGAGATTAGAAAATAAATCAATATGCCATAAAGTTTGTATTAAAAAAATTTAATACATTAGCACGAGATATCAAACTTTTTCCCCTCTTTTTTTTTTCTTCTTTTTTTTTATACCAATCATAATCGTGAATTTCTACTCGAAAGAAAGACTATAAAATATTACAGCATTGTTAAATCTTAAGAAATTGTCCCGTTTTATGTAACGTTTCCTCCAAACGACAAACATCGAATTCTCGAGTCGCGCTTCGAGATCAACTTGACTCCGACGCGAAAATATAAAGATATCACGGTGTCGTGAAGGAGGATCGCCCGATATCCGACGATTAAAGGAGTCATTAAAGTAAAGATACCCCACGGACGCTTGAAGTGATCGTCGTCAGGCGGTGCAGTGATAACCGTAAAAGAATACGAGGAGCATTAAGAGAAAGAAGCCGCGTCATCTTGCACGCACGATCGCCTCCTAACGACCGCAACGCTGTTGCACCGAAGGACAAAAATGCAGCCCCGCCGTTTGTGTCTCGGTCCCTCTAGGGCCTTCATGACATTTAAATGACCGTTTTATATCTCGTTACCTCTTTACACGCCCGCCTTCCCGCGCGTCATTACTCTTAAGATACATGTTTATTCTTCCCGGATTCGTCCATTAGCGTGAGCGATATTTCAAAGCGCTTCCTTCGTATTTCTTACGGGCACCGAAAGTTAAAATGAATGACGCGAGTGACGAATATTAAAATTTCATCCCACGTAAGTATCGTATTGCCGGTCCGAAATATCGTCTTTCTAGCGTAACGTCGAAATTTTAATCATTATTACGTACTCCAAATGCCGGGCGAGACGCCCATTGTGCTAGACGCGCCCGATACCGATATAAAAGCGTCCGTCCTCGAGGCGAACACGCGCGGCTAGCTAAGAAAATGGAATTGCACAAAGCGCCAGTCAGGTAGCCTAATGAATTCAGCATGCGACACAAGAACGTCTCGAGGACTCCGTGGTTTGCCAACAAATGTTCGCCGTCTCCAAATCACGAACGTGAAACATCGTATGACCGGTGTGTTTCGCATCTCGTTCAAATAAGCTACCTAATTACGAGTGATGCGTCTAATCAACAATAATTAGTGTCCTCTCAGAAAATACTCTTGATAATGCATCGTGAGGAACGAGAAGGCACACATTTAAAGAGATTCGCTTTTAGAAAATAAATAAGTTTTTATTCTGTTTAATAAAATTATTATTTTTTTTTTTTTTAATTTATAATATCAAAATTACCACGTAAAACTTTAAGGTATTTGTGAGATTAATATAATCTTTTTATAGAATAAAATTAATATAAATCAATATTAATTAATTTTGGAACACTAGACATTACAAGGCGCGCATTATTCACACTTGATTTTCTACGTTAAGGAAAACTATTTTATTTTTAACGATAATAAAAAATAAATTAATTAATTAATGAAATAATTAAATAACAAATGATAATGTTCAGCGAATAAATTTCTTTATAACGCGTTTACTTGCCTAGCCGTGAGATTCGTAACAAACAAAGGTCGGCGTACGTGCCGTTGCGCGACTTGTTATGAATCTCGCATTCCTCAGCCGGCAGTCGAGTCGCGTAGTATGTATGCGGATAGCGAAGCTCCGAAGTGAGTGAGAGAATAAATTAACATCACGGAATACCGGCAACAATTAAATCTCTGTATTTTCTGTTTTAAAATATAAACTTCCAAACGTAAAAAAAAAATTGGTAGCACCGTTACAAACGTGTAACAATAGATCAGCCTTACCGGCAATAGAAAACGCTATGTAACAGCCGAAGGGTGAATTGAGAGGTGCCGAAATATCCGGAACGAAGACAGGAGATGAGAACGAGGAACAGCTGTCGTTTTGGCCTCGATGTAGCCACGATGACATTTACGTGCCTGTCAGTCGCGTGCCACATTCAGTGCGACGGCCCTTTTTCCCAAAATTGACCGGTAATGAGTGTGAAATGAACAAAAACAAAAAAAAAAAAAGAAAAAAAAGAAAAATTCTCGTGCTAGGGTTCTTCATATGCGCGGCTCGAATTTTTAACACGATGAACATCGCGATCGATTCTAATGTCGGATTTTTCAGTTAAAGGAATATGGATGTTACAAGTGTCGTTAATTAAAATTAGTATTATAGAACGCGGTCGACAGAAACTGAATGAATAGGCATTATCGAAATACTGCGGCTTCCGATCGTGCGAATGTTACTTTCGACACGGGATTCCTATCCCTGAAAAAGTTTACTTCGTCGAGCTTGCAGGCAATTTCACGATTCGAATCTCGCGTGCAGCAGAAATCGTTTATCCGACTCTTTTCTTTCTCTTCTTTCTTTTTTCTTTTCCCTTTCTTTTTTTTGTTTTCTTTTTTTGTTTTTCTTTTTCCTTTTTTTTTTTTGTTATCGAAGTCAGCACCTAGTCGCCGGCTTTTCTACAGTGCAGCAAGTTCGTAACGAGTTCCATCGATTTCCTCCCGCAGCGATGTATTGAAATAAACCAAGAAACGCGAAGAAATATTCTGCGAAAAACGGGAAAGAAGAACGGTAGGACCGCGCGAGCGAGTGGAACAACCGCAATAAACGGAAACTACCGTCCATGCAACCGGAAATGAATCGCAAGTAAGACCCGGTATAACGGAAGAGTAAGCATCGAGAGCGAGTTGCGTTTTTCCTTCTGTTTTACTTTCCGTACGTGTGTGTATGTGAAAGCGAGGAGAAGATGATTTAATGATATTTCCTTTTACAACGCGGACGTCTGTCTTCGGCGCAAACAGAAAAACATTTAAATACACGTCAAAACAATTTAGTAAAAATAATTTAAATAAAAAAAAAAAATAAATTAAAAACACTCGTTGAAATAAAGATTTCATAATTATATGTTTTATGAAACGCGCGTTTTAGTAGTTAGCGTTGAAAAAAAAAAAAGTATTCCCATCGCCGCTCGCGAAATAATATTTTATTTCACGCACCGAGTAGACATTTCGTGATATTCCTGCATGATGCATTACGTTCATAAAAAGTATGTGATTTAAAAATCCATGGAAATAATTCAATGGTTAAAATTACTTTGTGTCGTGGTTGCTTTCGGTTTGCTGATAAAAAAAAACAAAATTGACTTTGGAGGGGAGGAAAGGCGGCGGTAGATAGGTCGGAAATATCGCAGACTCCTATTCCCCCGGTTACCACGGAAACGGTGGGACACTTTTGATAAGGTGCGACCGTGATCTCGACCCCTCGTGCGTTCGGTTTATTCGGGAAGAAAACGGTCGCTACCTGCGTTCACGCACGAACGATTTATCCCGCAGCTATTGTCCCTCGTTCTTTGTACACGTCAGCTTGAGGAGGGCAAAAATGAAATCCGTGTTAAAATAATATGAATCGAAATAAAAGATACAGTAATATAATTGTGTACAAATTTGTGCGCGCTCTCACTGTATACACAAAAAAAAAAAAAAAAAAAAGATAGAGAGATATTTTATAAAATCAACGACAGATTCTCTATTGCCGTCCGCTAATGCATGCGCGTTTATAAGAAATAGAATTAATAACATTAACGCACGTCGACATAAATTATTAAAAGTTCATTAAGAAATAATTAGATACTAAATTAAAATAAAACGCGTCATTTTTGCATCGCCCAAGCAAACGTGTATTTATTTTCAAAGTGCGGCGGAAGTATAAGAGCGCCTTTACCGGCAAGAAAGCGCGCATCGCCGCGAGATAAGAATGTAATAAATGTAGGCGCTGACGTTTCGACATGCAGCGTGGATGCGCTGCGTTATGTCGGGGATGGTCGGTGATCTCGGACGGCTGTGGCCGCGGGAGATACACAATGTAAGTTATTCTATTTATACGGTTGCACGGTCACGGAGAGAACGAAAGAAAGAGGAAGGCGAAGAGGGAGAAAGAACGAGCGAGACTGGGTTTCGCAACGTGGTCTTGTCAACGTCGCGTTTTAAGCGACGCAAAGTTAAAACGGAGCGCAGTATTTTGAGGACTCGTCAAACGTAACGTAATGTGCGCGCGTGCTTGATCGTGATTTATTTCTAGCGGCCCGCTCGTTATCGGAAGATCGAGGTCTGCGCGAAGGAATTAACCTCAACGACGAGCGCGTCTAAAATTATTATCATTATTTCACGGAAACTTTTAATTTTCATGAAAAAAAATAACTAGAATATAAATTAACTAAGACCGAGAGATATTGCTCTTGTAATAATTTTGCAATAAAATATATATAAAAATTAATTTAATTTCATTACTGTTACGATACAGTAATATTGAAATTTGCAACGGCTAATTTCTTTGTGCGAACTAAAGGCATAAACATTATATAACCTAGAAGCGCATATAGGCGTGGTGCAAATATCTAAGATTTAATTAAAAGCCTCAGAATCGGGGGAATGATCTCTCCCCGTCCTAAACGAGGCGGAACGTCGCGAACGATCGTGCAAGAACGCGCGAGTAACGTCTCATTGGGCACAGATTGACCTAATTACCGAAAGGAAACGTCTGGCGCTCACGACTCATCTCGCTGGCGCATTTGGTGCCTTGCCTGCTTTCTGCAAATCGTCTTCCATTCATAGATTCTTATGACGCGAGAAAAATTGCAGACTACGACAGTAATTACAATCTGCGGGTGTATGCGCCGAGTAACAGTCGTTAAACCTGCTCTGGACTCAGCTTTTTATTCATTCTCTTATAAGTTATTAATAAACTCCTACAAAAAAAATATAAAAATTAATATGACACGCGTCACGTGTATATATCGTCTGCTCATTTGAGATACGGTATGTGTTTCCGCACTTAAAGTATCGTGATCAATGTCCAATCAAAACAAAGATCGGTACACGTGCTATCGGCACGTCGCCAAATCGCAATATATCTCCCATACTGACAAAAAGAACAATAATGGCGCGACGTGTGCGACTGAACAAGAAGAAAATTCACGATTTATTCCTAATCTCATTTATTCGTGAGAGAAAGATTTTATTTATATATAATATAAGCGCGAATAAAAAAGATACCGCGCTTGAAAAGCGCAATTAATTTTACTAATTCCTAAAATAAATTCTCGCAACAGTTGTATTACGTTTCGTTAATTTAATTATTGCAGTAAATGCAAGAATATTTTTTTCTAATTTGCCACATCACACAAACTTGCGAAGTGCGATTTAAAATAAATAGAAATATTAATATTAAAATCTCAGTGTCTACTATAAATAACCTTCTGCGATAAAAATTATTAAAATTATTTTTACATGAAAAAAAAAAAAAAAAAAAATGTTGACCTAAATACCTACGCGAGACTTTCCGTGGCGTTTTGCGTTCTGCAATAAGAATTTGTATTTTCACGAGACAGTTTCGCAACGAGAAAGCGGCAGGCGTGTAAATGTCTCTCGCGAACTGGAGAGACTTCATTCCCACCGTAAAGCACAGTTTTATTTGTATAGCCGTTTTCCGGCGAACGTAGCGGTAGTTTGTCAATACGATTATGACAGATTTATCTGCGATAAAATGCTCGCGAGTATATGACGGTATCATCGATATGTTTTCTGGTAGCCTGCGTGTTCAGTCTCACGAATGCTGAACGTACTCCCCGTAGAAATAAACGTGAAAAAAGGGTTGATTGTGAAAACGAATTCGCATCGTCGTTGCGCATCCAAATATATCTCGCTCGTTTTTCGTATTAATCAAGCATCACTGGAACGTATAGCTCACGATTAAAATTACGTGATCGTAAATACGTTCGCGCGGCTGTGCATCATCGTTTCAAGCGGGAAATACTGCTTTCGTAACGTACACATTATACAATGTTTATCACGTGTGAACACGAGGAGCATTAAAATTAAAAAAATATAAAAAAGAAGCGAAATAAACCGGGCGAAAGTGGAAGAAGACAAAAATATGTCGGACATGTAGAGCAGTTTTTTTTTTTTTTCCTCGCACGAAGGAATGATTTACTTTCTCGACGTCGCGCCATAAAATCTTTAAAGCACGGGGTCACTCACATCATCTTCCTTCGTCACGACGATTTCTCTTCGGTCTCTCGTCTCCTGGCTCTCCCGTTACGACTCGAGCTGCGGCACAATCGCGGGGAACGACGGGGATCGCACGCGGGCACAAGCTTCGGCCTATCCTCGGCCACTGGTCTTCTCGCGACGACGACTGGCGATCTGCTCAATCGCCGATCGATGGGATCCGCGGGTCCTCACACTCTAATCGCGCGCGAACGCGCCCCGACACGGCGCCACGTTCGGTGATCGACGACGATGCAGGAGGGACCACCGCGACGTGACACGCGCGTACGAATTTCCATCGCTTCTCGGAGTTTTCGCGCGGCCGCAAATCGACGGCACGGCCGAGAAGGCGATTCTCACCGGGACGGAAAAAGCACTGCCGACGCGGCGAGGTCGCGACGAACCTGGAACGCGCGGCGGCGGCTCCGCGACGATGACGACGACGATTGGCGATTGAACGGCGACAGGCACGTCGGCGACGATAACTAACCGGCACGCGAGAACTCTCCTGCCGCCGTGCACGGTTCGCCACCACCGACGAGCGGGGGAGAGATCACGACGTTCTCGTGGACGCTGCAAGCGCCGTCGCACGGCCAGTCGACGAACCGTCGGGGGAGAACGAGCAAGAACGACTGACGAGGCCAGTGGAAACAGAGAGACGGTGCACCGGTGCGCGCGTCCCGCGCCTAGTGGAGTAGAGCGACGAGCGGCGCGACGCGACGCGTCGCGGGGTCGCTAGTGGAGTAGACCGACGAGCGGCACGGCGCGACGCGGGGCGGCCGAGGGAACAAACAGCGATGCACGCACTCGCGTCTACCGGGACACAGCGGCTGATTCGCGGCACGACGGTATGCAAATGCAACCGTGTTACAACGCCGGGCGCTGCACCGCGAAACGTTGCCGTT
The DNA here is from genome assembly GCF_019399895.1 of Cardiocondyla obscurior. Lineage (NCBI taxonomy): Eukaryota > Metazoa > Arthropoda > Insecta > Hymenoptera > Formicidae > Cardiocondyla > Cardiocondyla obscurior. Next base: position 2,532,616 of record NC_091866.1, read on the forward strand.
CTGCGTTCTCGGAAAAAAAAAAAAAGATCCTAACGGTGGAAGCTGCACGGGAACAAAGTTTACCGCGCACAAAAACACACGTGCACCAGAAACTAATAGATTTTCGGACCGTGTTTCCAGCCGTTTGCCGCGCTCTGCGTCGCGGCGCTCACGACGTCGGGGCGCCCATCACCTATGATGCCGGACGGCCACCCTCGTCCTTCCGCCACCACTGTACCAGAGAGAGGCGTCCCGATCTTCGCGCACACGCACTCCGCTACGCGCGTGCTCGCTTCTCCACCTCGTCCTCCTCGCGTCGCTGCGCCGCTCCACGCTCCTACCCTTTCACCGCTTTCCTTCTTGCGTCATTTCAATCCGTCCGTGTGCGAGGTAAAACATTTATCTTAGCCGTTTTGAATAACTTCGCGATGACGCTGCGTTGGCCAAATTGCGTGGGCGCGCGTGCGGAGCGAACGAGTATTTCGTAATGAATATTTCAGAGACGGTGTGTATCTTTCGAGGTAGACAGCCACGAGGAAAGCGTAATATTCTAAGAACCTGGGGGAGGAAGTACGATAAACGATTAATGCTTCTCGTAAACGACGAAATAAACGTCACGTTAGTTGGAGAGGATTAACTTATGGGAGGGAGAGTCGTAAGTCCCGTTAATATCGGAGAAGATAAATCGAAACTTCATAAAACGTCCCATACGTTGCGGCGGGATATTCGATCCGTCGCGGCGAAACGACCCGTGGATGGATCGTGGAAAAACAAACGATTCTTTTTTTAAGATCCCCCGGCCCGGAGAGGCCCGGGTATGTATCTTCGGCGTAGTCCGGCGCGAGGAAAAGCGTGGACAAGCTTACTCCCCGAAGTACAAATGTTATCGTTCGATCCGCCACCCGCGGTATTTCCCCGCAGTGCCGAATGCAAACGTTTGTTTTCGCAATCCGCGGGACGCGCAGCCGCGCATTTAGGGTAGGAAACGGAAAAAAAAAGAGAAAAAAGAAAAAAATAAAAAAAAGGGATCTGGCGGAGTATGGTTTATCGAGCCGGAAGCAGGCACTCGGGAGAGAAAAAGGGAAACGGAAAAAGAGGGGGAGAGAGATAACGCTCTCTCGCCGTGAAGTCATAATCCGCTTGAGTTCGCGTATTTCTCCACCGATCCCGCAGATAACGCCTGAAGCCCAAGGGATTGGCAACGTGTGCGAGAATTCGATTAAGCTCCCTCGTTCGAAAAAAATATGCGATAATAAAATGAAACATTACAAAATGTTGATCGCCGTATATGCGAATTTTTTCGCGCTGACACGTCCCATGGACACGTGAGCCTTGTAATAGTTCGACACTTAATTTTGATATTAATTTGCGGGGTAAGGACTTGGTCGCGAACACTGCGTGCACGCGCGACGGAAATAATGCTGATCTGTTCTCGATGCGAGATCGAAAAGGCGCGTCAATATGGAAAAGCCTCAAATTGACGACGGTTAAGCGCATTAGCTGAGAAAATTACGATCCTGAGTCGCAGGAAGCATAAGGATCGACCGGCAGTGAACGTATATTTAACAAAATAACGCTGCGAAAATAGCGTCTCTTTTTAATTGAAAGATATGTAAATAAAAAAAAAAAAAAGCAAGCCGCGCGCAGATTTCACCATTCTGCTCCATCTGCATCAAATGTTTTATCGATTTTATTCTTTTTTTATTTCCTAAATTAAATTATATCTTGATTTTGATTGTATTCCCTTTCGAATATTTATTTTTCATAAAAATAGCGCGCACGCATACATACGACGTGCAAATATAGTACAATATATAAACATCTGTATTGTTCTGAATTCAAGTCGTAATTCGTTGAGCTTAAATAATTACGCGATTATTCATCCCTGCAAAAAATCGCGTTATATATACATATATATATATTTTTTTTTTATTTAGTTTATACAACGATTCTCTCTTTCTCTTTTGCAAAACGCGTAACGTATGGGATTCGAAAATTTAGAACCTCTTCCCTAATAGATTTACGAAGCGAGAAGAGAGCGCGGGTCTATTTGTCTCGCTCACCTAATTAGCACTTGCGTAAACTAAATAAAGTCCGGGGATTTATTGGACGCGTGTGCTGTTCTGGATGCTCGATGTTACAGAGAGAAATGCAAACGCTTGTCGCAAATTAATACGCACTCAGCGAAGTGCTCGTCGCACTTGAAGCATTTAAAATTCCATATAAGAAATCGATTTTAATGAGTTTGTTTTTCATTAACGATAAGGACTTAATTTTCAATTAATTCCAAATACCTTTCGCCTTGATAAAAGTTTCCGCGCGCGGTGTTTCAACGCAAGGGAATTTCGTGGCGAATATTGGAAAACTTAATTTTAATTTTATCTTACACTGCCCGGCGATTGCGTGCAAGCAGCCTTGACCTTTGAAGAATAATTCTGCGACGCTAGGCGATAACAATGGACGCGGTTAGATCCCGTTCGGCGTTAATCACCAAGACAGCGCTCGATTGCGTCAACACAATAATGTTATTAAGTGCGTGCGCGGATAAATTGAATTCTCTATCCCTGCATCTACAACGTAACGTCGTTGTCATATTCGCGCATCTAAAATGTCTGCTAGCAGGTGAACGACGTCATCTTGAAATAGTCCGTCCTGTCGTAGCGGCTTAAATATACGATTTAATATTTGCAGATAAGTATATTCGATACATTTTAAATAGAAACTACGTGGCGAGATTACGGTAATTATTTCACAAAGCTCCTTTTTCCCCTCTCCCTGGTAATCCTTAACGCGCTAATTAATTATAAAGAAAATGTTGGAAAAGAGATACCTTAATCTGTCATAAAATATAAATGAAGCTTACATTTCAGATTATGTAATACAATGGTAGTGACGGTCCCCCTTCTCGTGCTCGTCATCGCACAGAGTGCATAATCCTCGATGCAACTACTCGGGAGACTTTTAATGACTCCGCGCGACGTACGACTCGGTAGTTATTTACCACGTATTAATCTCGTTTTGTACACGAGGCAATACATTTATTTGAAAGTCGCGCATTTCTATAAGCATGGCTCTTTATCGTCCAGCCTATGCGTTTTAGCTTGAGGAAAAAAAAAAAAAGAAAAAAAGGCACAGATTTTATTAAAATATTCCATGCGTTTTTTATACCAGCACAAAATACGCATTGCACGCCACGTAAAGATATTCTCCCTTCAAGTAGAATCCGAGAGAGCAGCGATAAATTTCATATTTTTTTTTTTTTCATAAAACGCACCATTAGCGAACATTATTTTCGCGGTTGGGTCTCCTTCCGTGATCAGCGGTTAATAATCGGGACCGCTACGTTGACGTAACCAGGAAGAAAAAGAGATCGGGTGAAAAAGGCATTCGGTAACCTATTTATTGCGCGGGAGAACGTCATAACGTCGAGACGTCGTCACGCATTTTTGGCAGAGGATCAACCGACGAGCGCGATCCGTTTCTACGCTCTATAGCCACGACTCCGCCGTTTCATTCATCATGGTTCATTTGATTAAGCCCACGCGGCTTATGGCTGCGTTTCGCGTGAATCGGTGTGCATCACGGCCATGGAATGCTTCCAAAAGCCGTTGGTAACATAGCACAGAACGAAAAGAGCTTATCGGCCGTTACCAGAAATTTTCGCTGACGTATAATCGCGGTAGATTTCGCGGAATCGCTTCATAGTACGCGTGCACGTCGTCGTTGCGGCCTCTGCTAATGAGCATTCCGATATTATCCCCCCTCTCGATCCGAATCACGAGCGTGATATGCATTAAGAACTATGCAATACGCACACACGGTTGTTCCATTACTTCGTGTGCACACACGTACTATTGGAACTTTACCACAGAACCTTTTCGCAATATGATTGAACTAAGAGACATATGAGTGTGTCACGTGAAATCATTCCATTAAATATTGTTACATTTTTATTTCTTTATTTTTCATACTTTATTAATTTTTTTTTTTTAACAGTTTCGTACTTTCTTTCTGTAACACTAGACACTACAGAGCGCCGCGCTTTTGCACTCGCTATTTATTTTTACATCTGCTACGTTAAAAAAAAAAAAAAAAATTTTTTATTAAAAAATTTTCAGCAATAAATTAAGAATGTCTCATATTTTATATAAGTATTTTTAATACTCATCGTTCTTTTAAATGTAATTTTTAAATATGATAATTACATTCTGTTCTTCAGTTTGACTATTCGAATAAGTTCGAAATAGTCAAGAAATACCGCGATGTATTCACCGGTTACAATTTTGCGATACGTGAAAGATTATATTCTAAGTAATATTCGAAAAAATATTCGCGTTAAAAAACGTTTTAAAGCGCGTACATGTAGCCACTATAGGAGTCGAATGTACACAAACAAAGCTCGGGCGACCGAGCGCGCGAGCTCTCCCTACCATCCCCCCCCCGTATTCCACAGTCGCCCGACTCAGCCAGTCGAGCCAGGCGACACGTGGTAGGCGCACTATCCACGCACTTGCTGCCCCAAAAGGTAATTCCTATTAATAAATTAACGTATCAGCCGATACTAAATTACATCTACGAGGTTCTCCGATCACTGCTCTTCACTCGGAGAGTAGCTACAGTGCTGTTATTTCGTGCATATCGCGTATAAGTACTTTTAACTTCGCAGTTATGTCTGCGTGTCGAATCTATCACCCTTATAGGCTTTGATTTAATACTTTAAAGTAATTTTCTTCACGGAAACGTAATCTTATCGCGATGGAGAGGCAGTAAAGTTTTAGAATATATTCTAACCGGTGCTTTTTCTGTTTAGATAAACGCCTGGACACCATCCTTTCCTTGGCCGATCACTTTAAAACGAACCACGGAAGGTTCGTTGTTCCGTAGAAGGAAGGAAGGAAGATCAACCCCGAGATTTTAGACAACCTGAGAGGAGGAGGAGGCCTCGGACAGGCATCCTGCACCGGCGGAGCAACCCAGGAGTGAGTATCTTTTCTTCTCCAAGTGTAACATTTATTCCTGATTTTTTATTTTCGGGTTATTATATTTATCTTGATAATAATTAGTAAAATAATTGGAAAAAAATTAATAACAAATTTTCAAAAAGCTATTCTTGTAAAAATGTTATTTATAAAATAGATAATTATCATATTAAATATTTAATTGCAAAAATCGAATTAAAGACGCGTTAAAATAAATGTTTAATACTGTGAAGATTATTTTAGGCATGATTTTAATCAAAACTTTATATTTTTCTGTTGCAGTTGCTCCGCTGCGGTGTAAGTAGAGAAGTTCTTTTTTAATTCCAGTGGTTTCGAAAACTGCTGACGTACGCGTAAAAATATTTTTAAAAATTCGCGTAAATCGGGTGCTTAGGGCAATCCGCGTAAATTAAATAAATCATTTAAACGGGTATTTCGCGTAAATAAATTCGCGTGTAATATATAAATTTTGTAGTATTAGTTAGTAGCAGTAGTTGTAGAAATTGCTTGAATAAATTGTATTTATCACAAATAAATTAATTACACATTATTTTACTATGTCTTGTCGTTGCCGATGAATCGAAAAAACGAACCACGGTCGGGGTTCGTCGCGAATCTCGCATAAGTAATCGGACGATCGAAACATATATGAGTCTTTAAATCGGGAGTGTCGTCAGTATCGCGCGAATAATTTTGGTCAATTAATTAATAATTACCGCGCGCGTACTCGCGAGTGACTTTTAGATGATGTGACCAGTAGATCTGAGTGCTGAGAGGAGGAGCAGGTCCCGGATGGACATCGGGCATCGGCGGAGCAACTTTAAGGTGAGAATCATTATTAATTAACTTAAAAACTTACTTAAAATAAACAGATTTTTTTTTCACGGTTGATTAAATTTTTTTAAAATCTCTACAATTTAATTTTATATTTTTATGTTGCAGTATCATCAAAACTACAACTCCGCTGCTGCACATCGAACGGTGAGTAAGAATTCACAAAACTGTAGTGCATGAAATTAGAAGTAGATAATATAGACTTAAATTCAATAATTAAACCGAATTATCTGCCGGGATTAAATTAACGCGAAATTGTTAAAGACATTTGTTGCGCAGTATTAATTGCGTTGAGTCAATCATGCCACAGGCATTTTTTCTATGAGATCGCGATCTGTATTCCGAGCATTCATAGGGAGGGAAAAAAAAACTATTAATTTTACAAACAATATCGATTTTATATCGCATTCTACAAACATATACATATATACAATAAAGTATTATTATCTCCTGCTTGTACGCACATGCGAAACTATTTGCACATTCCATGCTGCGATTTCGTAATTACGATTAAACACGAGGGGGACACGACGTGACGTTAAAGACAGCTCCAACCCTCCAATCTGCTTGTTACTCGTCACAATTTCGCTAGGATATCGAATCCCGTGCAATAAGCGCAGTCGAGAGTTTTCCCCTTTTTCGAAATCACCTCGCCCTATCGATCAGCTGATCGATCGACGCTTATTCTCTCTATCTTTATATATATATATATATATATATATATATATATATATATATATATTTCGAAATGTTCCGCGTAATGCTCAGGAAGCCGATTGCGACAGCGGATGTTGAAGCGCGAGCGCAAAAATAGCTGACAGATAGCCGACTGAATGGTGTTACCGCTGCGGTGGCCGTAGATTACTGCGCGGACCGGCGAAACTTCGTTTTTGACAGACAGGTCTGTTATTACTGTCACTCCGGCTCCCTTCGCGGCCCTGACGGCAGGCAGCGGCGGCGTTAATCCTTTCGTCACTGCGCCCTGCGCCCTGTCAGCGTCCGTCGAATTACTTTAATGAGGAATTGCGCACGCCGCGTTGAATACCGTCGTCGCCTCTCCCGTTTTCGTTTTGCACGTCGCGCCAACGATCTCGCGTTAACTGTAGTTTAATTAACTTTTTAACGCATTGGACCCTGTCCGTCTTGTACTTTATTCGCGCGATGCCGTTTCTTTCACCAAGCACGCACATCAGTTTCCCCGACAAAAGTCTGCGACACGTTTGATTTAACGCGAGAATTATATGTCTTACCGTGCTTTACTTTCATTTGAACAAGATAATATTCACGCTACGCGCGCGAGACATCGTGCATTACCCCGGATAAACGGATTCATTATCGAGGAAGAAAGCGGTTTAACCGAAAACGAGCAAAGAAAAAAAAAAAAGTAATAATAATAAACGACATCCCGCACTAAATGGCGTAAAAGATACACGAGCTATTTTCGAGTCCGAGATTAATTCGAGGTGAAATAAGTCGACCGCGATAGCCGAACATAGGACATAGCCGCGGTTCCCCCGGGCCGAGATAGCTTTTTCCATTTAACGCTGGTTGTAAATTTTATTCCCAAGCTGCATTTTTTAAAAGTAGGATTAGGAAAGGTTTTTCATTACTGCAAATACATATGGACTGCATTTTATTAACACCGAATACTGTGCAGTAAAAATTCTCGTACGATTGAGCCGCCATAGATACAGAGTTATCGCGTGCAGGTTGAATTCCGTGGCCTTCTAAAGCGACGTTTCTCCTCTTTTCGCTGAATTGTCGACGGTGCGAATCGAATTAAAATTCCGCAGCGTCGTTGCAACCCTCGTGTAAAAGTCTACGGCAATGCCGCTAAAAGGGGTGAGAATATACCGCGCTGCATTCCGTATGTTTGCGTGACTACGAGTTTCAGGGTCGTTTCGAAGGCAAACTGGCGGGACTGAATAGCTCTTTCTTTCACCTACAGCACTGTTGCTGTCGCGCTGCAACTATACCGTACGGTAAAAACCTCCGTTACATGTTACGACTTTAATGCGCATTCAAGATTCTGCAAACTCACTTCGAACGGTACAGTCGCGCCGCGTTATATCCCCCGCGATATATTACATCTCGTTGTCATTAGCAGGAGAATAACGACGTTTAAATTAGTATCCGAGTCGACGTTTGTCGATGGCGAAATCAAAGTGCGCGAAAGTAGCGATGCGCGCGGGAGAAGTTCGCCGCAGTTCCCAGACATCGTCGTCAATCAAGGAACGAACGCCAGGCGATTCCCTCCCATCCAGGAAAGTCTCGGCAAGTTCCGCGGACTCGTTACACGAACGGGGAAGACGAACGGCGCGGCGAGTGTTTGCCTTTCGCGAAGCGCGAGGAGAAAGTCCCGGGTAAATTCGCCTCCTTTCACCCGCGGGCGGGTCGGCGCCCCCTCCCGCCTCCGCCGCCGCCGTCTAAGAAGGATCGATTCGTCTAAGGGCAACAGCTATCCGTTAACGGGACGGAATAGCCTCCAGGGAGAGATCCTGGACCGTGCACGGCGCGCACAACGCGACCTCCAAGACGCGACGTGCGGGACGGCGTCTCTCGCGTCCGCCGAGCCACCAAGTCCGAAATTAATGCCTGTCTCTCGCAATAACTTACCCGTCGACCCGGTATATTATAGTACACGATCACCGTTCGTTGACGAATGACAGACTATTTTCTCCGAGAAAAACCCCCGTATTATCTCCCCTGGCGTTTTATTCGCATTTACTTGTGGACCCGTAGAGTTACATCCCAAAGTAAGAGCTTCTCGTGTCCGTCTCGCCAATTTTTTTTTCCCAACGATAGCTATTTTTTTTATTTTTTATTTCTTTTTTTTTTATTTTTAAATTAATAAAAATATGATATTCTTTAAATAGATCTGTCGTCGTCGCTTTCTTGTAAATTTATGTAGCCTCGCGAGAAAGTCGTAAAGCGTAGCGTTACACGCGCTTCTTAACATCGATCTAGAATACGGAAAAGCACAAGAAAATATTTCAATTAAGTCAACGAGTGCAAATACTACGTTAATGCCGCTGTCTGTGTGTTTCATACGATCCTTTGCTTTGTTGTTTTTGGCTCTATGAAACAGAATAGCACTGGCTTTAGCGATGCTCGTTAAAACGCGTCAGTTTGTGCGCGTTTCACGTCGACAATTCGCGTATACGACGTTGTTAGTCGTTGTACCGTTCGTGGAAGACGATATTTTCGCCCTCTCGAGTTCCTGTCGTTTTTCTCTTTTTTTCTTTTTAAATGCTCAGCGAGGATAGGCATTGTTTCGACGCGATTCCGTTTCAGAAATATCGTTACATCGAAATTCTACTGCGTCGTAAGATCCGCTCATAAATATTACAGTCGAAATGCCACAGCGACCGATAATATGCGAGCCACAAAAAAAAAAAAAAAAAATAAAATAAAATACAAAAGTTTGTCTACTGACTCTTAATAAAAAGTTATATACATATATCTATAATAATTGTCTATCGAAAATTAAAGTCTTATCAAACGTAAAAAGTCCGTCGAGTCTAAGAAAAAAATAAAGAAAAAGAAAAAAAAAAACTGCACGGTATTCAGAAAATATATTACAGATAAAACGGACATGCTGGGTGGGTATTATTCTTGTAAGAGATGAAAGTCGTCTTTTAATACTTTTCGGAGCGCGATGGAAAATATCGTTTCCACAGGAATAAAGTCCTCGACTCGATGACTTGATGCACTGTGTTCAAAGACAAAGAGGGCGCATTTCCGTCGCATTGTCGAACTGCCCAGCGCACGCATTAAATATTTCGAACACTGGCCGTAAAGCACGAATAATGGTCGCGTCGATATGCATCGCCGCCGCGGGTCGCAGACGACCGGTGCTTTTCGTCACGCCTGCGTTAAACCGTGACCGGCATGTTTTTCCTCGCCGTCGGTGGTTTAGAATTGTTGCGATAGCTCTCGATGTATGCCCGCGTAACCGTGTCTGCATTCCTTGGCTGTCTGCCCGCGAGTGAGCTTTTCTACTCGCTGAATGCCTAATTGCACGCATCGCTAATGACTAATCCCTACAGCGGTATCAGCTAGCAAATTTTCGGACGCGTTTGTCCCCCGACTACATTTTGCTCGATATAACCAAGTCAATTTATTCTCGAAATAAAAGAGCAGGGCAAGAGTTACAAAGCTAGAAACGAAAAGAGAGATTGTTACGTCATTTAATTAAAAAAAAAAAAATAAAATAAAATAATAATTGTTTGGTTTCTCACTCATTGTGCCAAGTGATATAATTAACTCGGCGATCGTCAGAAATATTAAGTCTGTAGGAACTTGCCGCGTATCTCGATAACGCGACTGTTTACACTACAAATTTCGTTTAACTGGCGCAACGCCAAGTTGCGTATCAATAATCCGTAGTTCCTCGCGCGTCCCGTAATTCGAGATGTTTGACGCTCGTTTCTGCCCGCGCGCAACTCAGCCTCAAGTCATTTCAAAAATCGATAACGCTTTGGTAAATTGTAATAATGCCCGTTCGAATCTTCGGCCGTTCACCGGCGTATCGTCGCTCACGTCCGTTGCGTCGCGTCAAGCTCGCCCTGCACCGAGCTTAATCCCCACTAGTAATTAACCTCGGCGTATCTTGAACTCTTTCGGCGGACACGCCGGAGTATTCGTAATTAACCGCGGCGAACAAACGAGTTAAACGGCCGGCGTCCCGTAGCAACGCGAGTGAAGTCGGTTGACTGGCCTAATCGTAATTTCACCACGAACGAACGGCTCCGGTAGGGCCAATAATCGTTTCACGGTCACTGTAACCGTGGAAATTGCCTTCCCTCGATCCGCCGTAATTACGACCGCCGGTTATATTGCCTTGCCGCGCGTTTCGCAGTTAACGCCAGTCGACGGTGTAAGAACAGCGCTTATGGCAGCTCTCTCGTTCGCAGGGCGGCATCGCGCCTCTTTCTCTCGTCGCTCCCCTTTCTCTTTTTCTCTTCCTTCGCGCGGTGGCAAAATGTCGCCGAGAAAAATTCATCGTCCCATTGTGACGCAAATCCAACGCGCTTTCGATGCACCGACCGTCGGCGTGCTCTTCGTCGTCCGCCGCTTCGCTGCACAAATGCTCTCGACTATTTGCATCGTGACCCACTTGCGTTCGTTGAGTTCGCTATCGTTATGCTGCAACGTCCTCGCGATAGTGCCGCCGCGTCACCATTTTTCAACCGGCGAGAAAAACTCGCGAGTAAGAGCTTCTTTTCTGGTAGATAATACCAACATATCGTCCGCACGAGAGAAAATTGTTGTGTGCCGGAGGAATTTTTCGAAATGAAAATGCAAAATAAGAATAGCGGGCCGCCTTTTCGCACTATTGCGAGATATAACTCGCACATTCAGAGAAACGAATGAATAACTGTGATACTACGTCCACAACTCTCGAAGCGATTAAATAATTCCACTTTCCTTCCCCCTGCTTTGTTCTTTTATTAAACTTTAAGTAACTTTAAGTCTTATTTTTTACCCTTTATTTTACGTAATGTAAAAATAAATAAAACGACGTAATACCGTGACTATTTTCCCCGTAAAGTTTCGTTTCTTAAAATGTAGCTTAATCACGTGTGTGCAACGGTCGCGCGCACGTTATCGGGCTCTCGCTCGCTTTAACGATGACAATTTACGCCAGTTAGACCGGGTCACCTGCGCACCTAAGCGAGAAACTTCCTGAGCTCCTAGAATATCCTGGACATTGCCACCCTCTGCGCCAACCTGTATTATAGATGTACACGAGTCCGGTCCGCCGAACGGTCCGCCGCATCCGCCATTTATCTGGTGGGGGGGTATGCATAATGCAACACGAGCACGGATGAGAAAGGAGAAGAAGGGGGAGGGTCGGGGTGCGACTCCGGTAAGGGAGAAGTATAGGCGATAGAGTATGACCGGGGAGAGTATGGGCACGCGATAGTAATGGCTAAGTTACGCCATTGTGCGAAGTTTCGCTGCACCGAGGTCCTGCGGACCGGATAGTGGACTGGGCGCTCTCGGGCGAGAAGGAAAGAGAGAGAGAGAGAGAGAGAAAGGAAGGGAAAGGGGGTTCTCGGTGAAAAAGGGGTCAGAAAAGCGAGCTATCCAGCCGCCAGGACCAGGCGCGAGAAGGGAGAGCGGAAGAAGGAGGACTAGACGGTCGCGGTGTCGGCTGAAGCAGGAGGGACAGTGCGCTGCGCGACCGGAAGCGGAAGCTCGTGCAGGCGCCACCGGAAGTGACCTCGTAATTCTCTCCCTTGCAATCCCCCTCGCGCCCCCCTTCTTCCCTGTTACTGTGTTCCTCCACGTTGCCGCGACCCATCCACTCTCTCCCCCTCGTCCATCTAGCCATCAAGTCTGAATTATAGGCCGCCTCCAAACCCTTTTGTCTACGCTTTTCCTGTCGAGAATTCGAGGCATCCCACCCGCCATCCTTCCTACAGCGCTTCCGATTTTCGGACGCTTTTGTTTCGTTTACGACTTTCTCTCCCGCCCACGCCCGAGGCGCGGGGGATTAGTCTAATAATCGCACCGACGTGTACAAATCGTAGTTTCAATTCTCGTCCCAGTGCGCTCTTTAAATATCGCCGTTTTCCAACGTACCTTTATTCGTCAAAGCGGCCAGGATGCGATAAACGGCATTAAATTATTGCGAAAGAAGGGGAGAATAAAAGGGGGATGAAACTTTCTAGAGATAAGAACGAGCGACACGATCGTTCATCGCGCATTCTTTCTGTACCGTTACATCGTCAAGATTCCGCGCTTTCAAGTAAACAAATTTCTATCTCCCTACGCGAGAGCCGGAGAAAGAGAGAACGCCGGGGCGCTTTCAGGAACTGCGGAGCTCAGCGATCTTAAATCAAATAAGAAGTCGTGTAAAGGGTCGCTTCGAACGACGAGAAATTCGCTCTCGCGCTCGCCGCCTCCGCTCGCGAGAGAGCGGGGCAAGGTTTTCGAAACGTAGGGGGAGGGGGGGGGGTAAGGGGTAGTCAGACGTGCGCGCGAGCGAGCGATGGAAAAAGAAACGAGAATTAATTCCCGTTAATTGCTCGGAGCTGAAGTTTGCTGAAAGCGCTTTATCGAATTGAAAGCCTTTCAGCTTCGCTCTTTCGAGAGCACGCCCGCCCGTCCGTCCATCCGTCGACTGAAATGCCGAATAGACGTTGCCGCGGGCGACGCTTCGCTTTCGCGTGCGTGAGCGTTCATTCCGGCTCGCTCGCTCGCCCGCTCGCTCGGCGGAGACGAGGCACGAAAGGAAGTGAATGGAAGTGCCTGACCGGAGAGCGTAAGAGCCGGACGAGCCGAGGATCGTCGAAGCAACCGACGGAGCGAGCTAAACGCACGGCAATTCGGAGTACTCTATTGCCTGATTGCATTTAATTACACGTGCCCAGGGCCCCTACCATTGCGCGATTGCTGCATTGCGCGCGCTGGGTGGCAATGGACGGCAGATGCCAAGCTTCCGCGAGGAACGCGCTCTCGCCGAGCGCTACCTCGTAACGGGCTTCAGACCGTTAGACAGACAGCTGTAAGCCGTATAGAGACTGCGTATAATCATGCCAAGCGAATGGGATTGCCGGGTAGGATCGAATCTTAAAGTGCGAGAGTACTCGCGTCCGCGCCGCAACTGCTATATCCCTATCATCGATTTCGATTTAGGTATTCTCCTACAGATCTACGAACAGCCAAGGCATTGCATTCTTTTTTCTTTTTTTTTTCTTTTATATTAATTATGCTCTAAATAATTTTTCAATTTATTTATCCGCTGAACATTTATCCGTTCGTTAAAATATACACCTCAATCCATAAGTATACGTTAACTCTCGCAAGCAGATAAAAACGCTGCCTACTTATGCTCGCGACAATTAATTAATCTTGGAACGAGCTTGCTACTACGCGCTACTACCTGACATTAATTTTCAATATACATTGCTGCAAGCCATGCAGCTTGTCCTGTAATTCTCTTCGACTATCCCTTCAATTCCCAGCAGAGACACTCGGCAAGCTCTAATGTTGTCCTAACAGCGGTAAGAGAAGACAATACGATACCTTAACAAATCGGTATATCTACCGGCGATATAATTAAGCGTCGATTAAATAGATTAATCCTGTTAAATACTCTTATTTGAAAAAAAAGAAAAAAAAAGAAAAAAAAAATATAACGTCAAGCACGTCAAAGATATATTGATTTTCCATCGACAAAGGCTTTACTTGTCTCCTCGTAGTATTATCCCTCATTGGTAATCGTTTGGAGTAGCGAGAGAACGTTACGTAGAATTTCTCGATCTACCAGTTTCCTCGAGCCACTTAATTAAGTACAGCACGGAGCCCGCACTAGAAACGCCGTATCGGATCCACTTGTGTGAGTACCAGAGGGACAGTTATCTCGGAACGATGGCCGATACATAATCGCGAAACGATATCGAACGCGGTGGCCACCATAGTTTATATCCTTATCGCGCCTAAGAAATTCTATACCCCGCAAGATATCCGACCGTGTTCGATTACGCAACCGAAACCGACGGAAAACCAATAATTCATCTCCGCGCGTAATTGCATGAAAATGAAGATTAAAAAGTTTGTTGGCTTAATAAGGCAGGAAACAAAGTCGCGGAGCGACCATGACGAGCGGAAAGACCGGCGGTCCGATCAAAGAGCGATCAACTTCGGAAAATCCTGGCGTTGAAGTACGGAAACTAGTTTCTTAATCAGATATTGAAATTATAAATTTGGTAAATTTACCAATTTTCCGAAGCTTGTGATCTTTGATAAAAGCAAAAAGAGAAAGAAAGAGAAATAAAAAGAGAGAGAGAAAGAGAGAAAGAAAGAGAGAGAGAGAGGAAGAGAGAAAAAAAATAGAAGAAAAAAAGAAAAAAATGTCAAAAAATATTTATTTATGATTTTAACTTGAGCCCCAAAGAAATATGTATCTATGATTCCTCCATTCCATCTTCTTATGTCCGTATATAAACGCGAACACGCCGTTAGATGCATGTTCCACCTTGCGCAAATAGCATCACCGCTGCAGAATTCGATTTCGGAGAAGTTATGCGAACCGGCGGATATATACGCCGCAATCTATCCTCTCGGAGTATCCTCTCGAGGATGTATACGCTTCGAAGAACCGCCGGATTAGCGCAAGCTCGTGGATCTCTAGTTGCACAAAGAGAATGCGAGCGGCCTCGAAATTCGCTACGCTCCGCCTGTGTTCACCGTGTAATCACGTTAATGTTTAATTCGTTGCCACCTTAGCTAATTCGCTCTCTAATAACTAATTTCCTTTCCTTCTTTCTTACCGCGAGCGCACGACGCGTGCTGTTAAGCAGCTCAACATTTTCGAAGTTTGCGAATCGCGAGGTGCGCCTTATGCCTCAATCGTTATTTGTTTCTGCGAAAATAATTACTCGTAATAAAAAAAATTAATAAAACGAAACAATTTCTGTAACATAACGAGACACGAGATATTAATAAAAATAATAGTAATAATAGTAATAGCACGAAGTGGAAAGTATTTATAATTAGAGATAAAAACGTGCCAAGTTTATTTTAATGTCTAATTTTAATTATCTACTCATCGCTGAGCATCAAGTAATCTTTGTTCCGCTATTAGGCCATTTCTTGTACGGCTGTGTCAACCCGTAATCGTGGTTCTGACCGAGAACAGCCGCGTTGCGAGAGCAGCTGCTTCGCATAAGTCTTTCGGGAAGAATAATACCTTTGCTTGCGTAAGTCTCCCTATTTCGCCTCGCACCGCCGCGCCGCCGTCGCGATCTCCGCGAAAAAGCTGAATGGTTTTTAAGCGCGTATGCGCGCACAACAATGAGTGCATCGCCCAAGGCACCCACGCGTTTCATACAACTGTTTTATTTTGTCGAAATACTTTTTCGTCTTTTTCGCTTCCATTGTCAACGGGAAGCCCTAGCTATCTTGCGGTTATTTTCCCGTGAAACGGAAACACGCTATACGCTACCATTTCCAGACGCAACACGTAGCTTTTGTTACTGCCGTAACGTATTTTCGAGACGTAATTGCACGGGGCGACTCTTTTCATCTTTTACTTTGTAATCGCAGTTCGGTTTTGAGCCCCATGGTCGAATGATAACGAGATATGAGCGGTGAAAAAAAATCGGACGAGATATTAAAAAATACAATATACGAGAGGAGGCTGTAATTATTTTTAACACATGATATTCCGGACGCGTGTCCGACGTTACGTGCGGGATGGTATCGTGGTTATGAGAAAAAGCCGCGGCGGAGGCTTCGAGTTAATTTCACAAATAGTCCCCGAAGATCCTCGGATTCATAAAATTAATTGGAAAAATCCTTGTACGTTGGTTACCGCGGTTTGCCTTCCTAGGGGAGTAGGTAAAGAATGAGTAGGACGACGAGTAGATACAGACAAAAAAGACTCTCTCCTCAACCATTCGTCCCCCGATTTCTTTCCGCGGCCTTTCCCCTCTACTCTATGCTACCAACCGGGCCGATCGTCCCGAGAGAAACGGAAATCCTTAATTGAAAGCGTCCTCGAGCGAGAGCAACTTTTATAATTCCCCGGTCGATGATTAAAATTAAAAGTCCGGCCATGTCACAGGCAGGAAATCGTTGCGCCGGAAGGAGCGAAACGGGGAAAAAATCCGGGAAGCTTCACAAAAAGAGAGAAGCAGGTGGGAAGTAGTACGTTCCCTTTCTTTTTTATTTTTTATATTTTTTTTTATTATATTTTTTTTTATTCCTTCGACGTTCGTTTCGCGCGAACTCTCTTTCGCGGAAGAGCTCCAGCTAACGAGTGAATCTGCGAAGACAATCGAGACCGGTCGGCATAATCTCGGTTCTCGGAAATATATGCGGAATATGTAACGACAGCGGAGATACACGCGGAATATGCAACGACGAGGGGACGTCGATGACACTGCGCCTGACAGTTACACCGGTTTCTATTCAGGGATTCCGAGTTAATCGAAGCAATAAGAAGGAGAACGTAAAAATCAGGGGGGGAGGGTAGCACCGAAGCCGGTGGAAAATCGAAGAGAATGCGCCGTCGTTTTATAGAAAGTCGAGAGATAGTGGAAGAGAACGTTTTTCCATTTAATGGAGCAGCATCCTTCCATAACTTCTGCGCTCCGGAAAAATCCATCGGTTGAACCTCACCAAGAAATTCCGAATTTATCGAAACTTCTGCCATCGCCACGCTTCAAAAACACGTAGAATGCAACCGATCAGAAATTCGCTTTAAAAAAAAAAAAGAAAAAAAAGAGAGAAAAAAAAAAGCAGACGCGTTGCAAATCGAGAATAATATTGGCGCGCGCTGATAAAAACGTAAGAACGACCGAGGATTTACCGCGAGATTTTGAAAATGTGCCAAACTTAGACAATCCCGTCGCGAGCGCCAAAAATTCGTCGTCTCATTTCGCAAATTTGTTCCGCGCTGTTACAGAATCAAGATTCCAGAAACGATAATATTGTTTAAAAGTTCCGCGATTAATGTGCGGCCTCGCGCAAACAGCGAGCGGAAAAATATCTGCATTTCCAGCCAACAGTTTTTAAATCGGGTAACAAAAATGAACGGGAGGGAAAAAAACCGTTCCGTGTCGCGAGTTTGCGAGGAAAAAGTCGTTCAAATTCGTCAAAGAAATTAAAATTGGATATCCAAAGGCATCTAATCTTATACGGAGGAGAAAGGATGTGCGCGACGGCCGAAACACTCCGGTGATGCAATAGGATAGATGTGCGAGAAACCGGAGACATCCATCTCCCTTGACAATCTCTTTTTGCATCCCTCTTCCCTCCACATCAGCCTCTCTCGCGTCTCATGTCTCGACTGTACTCCACCGTTCTGATTCGGTCGCGTTTTGCAATTTATCATCGGTCGATTAATTTATGCCGAGAGAGGAAGAAGAGAAAGAGAGATGCCGTCTCTCCACCCCGCCCATCCGTCTCTCGCATCGACGACAGTGCTTTCCGTCCTCCACGTCCCTCCGCCGCTCGGATACTTAGTCAGACGCAGTCTGGTGCGCCATTACGCGCTAAAAGCGGGGACATGATTGCGCGGGAATGTCTGGTATTTTACAAAATAGGATATCCCAGCTGGGGAGATCCCGAAGGAGAGGGAACGAGCAAACTTTTGCTCAAACTGAATAGCACTCCGGCAGGGGCCACTCCCATCCGATTCAGCTGTCGCGTTTCGGCACCGTTTCCGGGAACTTTTTCCCGAAAAATACCGCGCAATTTATCGAAAATTTCATGTTTATTCAGACGACGAGTCGACGCAAACACTGCCGGTGCCGCTGTTGATCGTACTTGTATAAACGTAATCCGCATAAACGTTAACCCGCGGCGCGACGGCGTCGCCCGGAAATATCCATTCATTCGCGCGTCAAACGTCTGTGCCCGTCGGACGCGGAATGCCGGGGCGCGTAGCAAAAACGAAGCGCAAATAATAACAACATATTAAAAGCTCCGGGAGAGCGTGTGCGGCGTCGCTCGAAATATTTTACCCTGTAATCGAATCCCCCGTACGTTCGCGCGCGCACGCGATAAAATCCAACTCCGAACGACGCGCACAATCGCTCGTTTCGAATCCTCGAAACCATTTAAATCGCGTTACTCGCTCGATGATGTATGTACGCGCGCGCGGGCGCGCGTTCTGAAAATTCGAAAGACGAATCGATACGCGGAGAGCAGCCCCGCGTTACCGTGACGAAGGGCAACACTTCAATGCGACCCAACGGGACCACCGCTTCCTCCACCCCGCCCATTGATTCCACTTCGCTCTTTGTCTCGTCCACCGGATCTCTCTCTCTCTTCAACTTCCCGCCGTCGCTTTTCGATCTCGTTCCCTCTCTCACCGCCTGACAAATGCGTGTACGCTCGACGTAGCATAGAAAACTGTCTCTCCGCTCTCGGCAACGTCCAATTAACGTAATTTCGAACGATAGGCGCATCCATCGATCAGCCGAAACGAAACGAGCGCTCGGTCCCTCCGCCTTATCGGCATTTCGCATGTTCGATTGTTTCCGACGTGATGCAACGCGCAAAAATCACAATCCCCAGGCTTCATTGATTCAGTAAATTAATATACACAGAATATAAAGCGCAAAAATTATATACTTCAACGCTATAAGTATGGACCTCGAAGTTTTACAAATAAAAAAAATAATAATAATAATAAAAATAATAAAAATACGAGGAATTCACCAAATTAATGCATTGGAAAATTTGTTATGTGTTACGGACTTTTTCATTTATTAATTAAAAAAGCGTCGTAAAAGGAATTTCTATGCAACTGGCACAGCAACGCAAAAAAAAAAAAAAAAAAATATCCCGGAAGTTAATCCACACAGAAGCACTGAAAAATAATATAACAAAAGCAACGAGAGGCTACGCTCATTGAGTGGAGTGACGGTATAATCCGCCTTAGCGAGGGCAATCAGTAAATAGTCGACCCCCGCCGTCGGTTTTGTCATCATTAATAATCATCGCGCCGGTCTGCCTTATTAAAATACTGAAATGCAAAAGCTTGGAAGAAACCGGATGCGAAAAGATAAACGAAAAGTCGAGAGAAAAGCCGCGGAGGGCACCGAGAGATAACCGGAAATAAATAAAGAAGGAAGAAACGGAAAGCGAGAAGGGGGGGAGGAAGAGAGAGAGGCTGCTCGACATCGTCTAATTAAGCGTGTTAATACATTTCTCCCCTTTCGGCTCTTATCCGCGTACCAAAGCTTATTCACGGCTGCCAAGGGGCAAGGTTAAACGTACACAGAGAGAAAGAAAGAGAGAGACAGAGAGAGAGAGAGAAAGAGAGAGAGAGAGAGAGAGAGAGAGAGAGAGAGAGAGAGAGAGAGACACGCGGCTACGCTCGTGGCTACGTGTATCGCATGCGTAGCGTCGCGCACGCGAGTGTGTACAGAGAGAACACGCGATCCTCCCGCGCCACCCGCCACTCGCGACGCAATTAACGTCTCGGGGTTAATTAATAGGCACGCCACGGAGAAAGGAGCTCCGGCATAGCCAAAGGCGGTGCAACAGACATTAGGCAAACCAACGTAAACCCACCCGGCACTGTACACATGGAGGATACGTGGCTTGATATGTACTTACGTGACGCGGTAGGTAGGTAGCTAGCTAGGTACGTACGTACGTACGTACGTACGTGAGGAAGGAAAGGATGGACCAGCACCGACGCGAGCGCGAGGCAGCGAAAGAGCTACTCCGTAATTACCTCAATGTCGTTCTCTGCGCGCCAAGAGGAACCGTGAGCGAACTGACGTAGACTTAAATACAAAATTGGCGCCGTTAATTCCACCGTATGACGAGTACAATCCCCTTACCTCGTTAATGTAAAACTAATTAGACGACGAGGCCGTACTTCGCCCCGCGCGATCAAGGGAACGGGGCATCGGCAACAAAGACGGCGATGACGGTTGCTGAGGGGCTCTCCCACGTCGAATAAAACGAAGATGCGCGTTTGTGCGTCGTCATATTATCATTTTCCACCTTCGAGTTTTTCCACCCGTTCCAAAGTTCTCAATAACGTTAGAAATTAAATTCAATTTCCGAAGAATTTCCCCGAGCGATAAATGTTAAACAGGAAAATAATAATACTG
Organism: Cardiocondyla obscurior; assembly: GCF_019399895.1. Taxonomy (NCBI): domain Eukaryota; kingdom Metazoa; phylum Arthropoda; class Insecta; order Hymenoptera; family Formicidae; genus Cardiocondyla; species Cardiocondyla obscurior. The sequence continues at coordinate 2,552,999 of NC_091866.1, forward strand.
TCTATCTATATATTACAAATAAGATAATTTTGTCTCGAGTTAGCCGGTAGAATAAATCGTAATATAAACACCTGCACGAGTATCAATTATGATAATTATAAGCTCGACTTATTCGTACCAAATCGACCTTTATACTTTAATAGAACAATCAATTTGTTTTTGCAAATGCGCGTGCTTTCAATCACAATTACACCGTAAAGAAAAAAAAAAAAAAAAACGTTACGTGCTAATTGCCAACTATAATAATGTACCTAGTAGGAACGATAGGCAAATAAGACATTATTAACGGCAAACGCGTTCTTTGTACGTGTGCATAGATATAAGAATATACTTAAAACTACATTTGTATAAATAAATATAAAATGGACCGTGAAAAAGAGGGGTGTCGCGGGCAACACAAGCACCGTGATTGTACATGCAAAATTCACTTTGTTAATTACAATGCGCGGCATGTACAGTTTCCATCGTTACGCTAGTGCAAACCTAATTAAATGACGGGAACGTATACGCCTTTATGTCTATTATGCATACAAACGTGAATAGATATTATTTCAGACAATATTGCATTTCGTAGCAAAGCGGTGAAATAATAGAAAGAGGATGCAGAATAATCAAACGTTTTGCCATCGGTAAACAGGAACATCGTCTAATGTGTAATATGCGTAAAACGCGTAATATTATTTCGCTCGTTGTTGTTGCATGTTAATGAAGATATTTTTCGAACTACGCGAGACGCAGTCTCTAAAACGCACATTCGAATGCGCGTATCGTTTTTATATGCGCATATATTATAAATGCATAAAGTTAAATGCAGGGTCTCATTATATTGTCCCACTAAGAGAAGTAGGAACTCTCACCCTCGTTAGCTCGAAACTAATTAGATGGCCGAGATATATTCGGCTTGGAACATCTGCCTGGACGAGAAAGAAAGAAAGAGAGATAGAAACGAAAGCGTCTTTATCGTCTCATTCTGGCCGGCTTGAAAAGCAGCCTCTCACTCAAAGCCTCCTAGACACGGTAAACAGACGCAAAACGCACGTGGATAACATTAATTAGTCGTCGCACCTTAGAACTTCGAAAGAACTCTCTAAGAGACGAATTCTTCTTTACTTTTCCTCGCAACAAACGTTGTTACAAAATTAAACCTTTGATATAAATTTTTTAATATTTTATGCTAAACTTGACATTTTAATGGGCATTCCCATCTTATTTATTTGAGAGCTATTCAATTCGGTTTTATTTTAATAATATGAATATCTGCTCTCTTGATTATTTATCGAGCGCAAAACAAAAAAAGAATGAATCGAGTAATAAAATTGATAATTAACGAGATGTCAATAACGCGCCGTCGATTTCGCGGTGACTTGCGGAATATATTCTTCTCCGCGTTTCACGCGCGGGCAACTCGTCGATTTGAAAAATCGTGTAATTGGCGTCAGAAAGGCCTGATAACGGCAACTTGGAGTCGCGCCAGGAGATAAGAGGCCACTGGGGAATATTGGGAGGCATGAGAGAGAAAGATAGCAGTTAGCTCGGGAGAAAAGGGGGCGAGAATCTGGATCATTTTGACACGAAGGGAGTGATCGTAGCATCAGGAATCGCTACTCCGGATTTTTCACAAAGAATTTCGAGCAGCTGCGCTCGCGATAAAAAAAAAAACGCTACTTCTGACAGCGGTTAAATCGTTATTGTCGTGGTACTCCGCGACGTTATTTATATAAGAAGGGCGCTTTTATTCGCTTCGGGGGAGGGCGGACGGGGTGGCGGGTGGCGGTGCTTTGAAAACGGAATGAAAGACTGGACGTAGAGGGGCGACGCACAAAAGGGAAAGCCCGATAACGGACAGAAAATATAAATCTGAACGTGTCGGGATGGCGGTACGAAAATTCGAGTGGCCAGCGCGCTGTAGGCGAATAAAAAGGGACGACGAAAGTCAAATGTGTCAGCGTAGACTCGAAAAACTACAATAGAAATAATTTTTCAAGATAGACATTTGCATGAGAATAAGAAAAATACAAAAAGAACAAAAAAAAAAAAAGAAAAAAAAGAACAAAAAAAAAACATTTAAAGTCTCCGGATGTTTTTTATCAGAAATTAAAAATTCTTTATTTTTATTCATCTCTTGTGTCTCTATCGAAATAGCGATCTTAGCCAACGCCAATATGTCAATGAAGACACGAGGTAATTTCTACCTAAAAACTGTCGACCACGTAAATTCACAATTACGAATGATTGCTATATTAAACATCCGCTCGTTGTAGACCTTCAATCGGATAATGACAAGATGCTACGCCGATCTTTGTTCATTAACTTCGGCCGCAGTATCTCTTTAACGAGCTTTTCCCGACAAGCGCTATAGCCCGCCAGCAAACCCTTTTTCCATTTCGCCCCCATCCCCCTGTTCTCCTCTCTGAACCCTCTGAAACAACGGGAGCGAAACCACTCTTCCGATTACCGCCCTCTCGCCTCTTTCCCCGCCGTACAGCCGACGTTTGTGTTTTACCTCGTGCCACTGCAAATGCGCCAAGATAAACTGCGAACTCTGAAATTCGGTGCACTCGTACCCGCCTCTTTGTATTTTCGTTTCCGTATATACGTTGTACGCGTACACGCAGCAGCATATTTTCGCGTGCGCTTTACTAATGCAGTAGGCATACTTTATAAAAAAAGGAAAAAAAAAAAAAAAAAAAATAGCGAAGGAAAGAACCGTCACAACAGCACATTCCTAATTATTACGCGCTAGTTAATCTTCTCTAATGTTGCATTATGTATATAAATGTGACGTCTTACGATACATTTCATTCGCGCGATATTTTTCAAGTTACGTTACAAGTTTAAGCGATTACTATTAATACTGTACATCTATGTATATTATGCATAATAGAAACAGATAGCGTCTTCGCCCGCAATATTTTATCAGCCGTAATACCTCAGCGTGATTCTTGCGCAGAATAAATACGCGGATTGCATCATTTTTCTTCTTAGATAGTACACCGTGGTAATTTTTTAGCGGATGCTGGAAACAAGGCGGGGGGCTTAAACGCGAATTTACGGCCTATTCCGCTCGGCATAGAATGTAGATCGCGGAGCGTATTATCTGCTTCATAAAAATCTGCTTCCACTCGTGCTAGTGCAAAAGGTAATCTAAATTCATTCGCTCGGACCGTGAGATAACGTTCATCGTTCGTATGCTTCTTCTCGTTACAGTGCAAAATTAATTCGCATTTTTACAAAAGCTCCGCCGCCCACTCGAAATTCTGCAACGACTCTCAAGTGACGCCGGCGACATTAAAAGTAACTCGTTGTTCCCATTAGCTGTTTTTATTTTATGTTAATCTATATTTATCTATGTTAAAAATCGGTGCAACAATTTTCTTTTTATTTAAAATTATTTTTTAAATCTTTTCTTTAGTATAGAATTGAAAAAAAGAAGAAGGAAGGAAAGAAAGAAAAAAAAGAAATATATATATATATATATTTAAAACATGCTTTAATAACCGATAAATCCCTACAAGAGATTCGTTCTAAGCTGAACAGGAAAGTCCATCTTGCGCGCGTTTCGACTTTCTCATTATCTCTTCTCGAAGGTCCCGTTGTCGTTTTTCTCTACAGCTACCTCGGCGCGGAGTCATCCCGGCCGTGAGCCGGAAATACGTCCGCGGCCATGCCGCCCTCGAAAGTTTTTATCGCTCGGCTTAAGTGCGGGTTTACAACTTCTTCTTTCCTCTCCCCCTCCCTCCATCTCTGCCTCGCGATCTTTCTCTCTCCCTCGTCGGTCTCTCTTCCGCCGCAGCTTTTACTGACTCGCGCACCGCGTGCTTGCAACACGAAATCGTAAAGTCGCGAATCAGATTCCCGAGGGCTTACTCAGGCGGGAGATAGAGGCAAAGGTCGTTTCGGAGTATTCGAAGACCTTGTACAACGATACGGAAGTATTCGATGGCGGATTTTACGACAGCCGCACGCAACTTATTAGTTCTGCGTGCTGGAAGATTGATCTTTCCTAAAATAGGTCGGAGGTTATTTGACATCCTTAAAAAAAATAAAAACTCGCAAAATTATATAGATATATATCGCGTAATAAAAATGAAAGACGTCGATTGCTTTAACAGATTCAGGAGGGAGGGGGGGGATCTTATTTCACGAGTATCGCCCACTCGAGGTTTTCCCTTTTTCTTTAATAGAAACACGAGAGAGATGCAACAAGCGGGCGCCTCACCGCCATTCGAGAGGCTTTTACACGTCCTTTGTGTCGTTGAATAGCGCGTCGTTCTGCATTTTTAGTTGATTTCCCCTAACGAAGGGCCGATAAAAGGATGTTTATGGCTAGCTCCGGATCAAAGGTGAGTGCGCTTACGCTGATAGCGAAAAGCTGGGAGAGAGAGCCGGCTCTCGTCCGCAAAAGACCCACCCCCCCGTCGACGCACGCCGACGATGACATTATAAACGTATGAATATAATTTGCGCGTACCGCATACAGGCATACGTACCTACGTACGCGTCCATAATACATAACCCGTGTGTAACATCCTAGGTCTTTAGAGAAGCTGAAGTTAGATACTCGCGCCCCGACTCTAGCTTTAATGTCCGCCGCCTGATTATAATCTCGTCAACAGGTTACGTCATTAGGAGCAGACTGTGCAGTAATACGTTCAATTTCTCTCTCTCGCTCTTACTCCTTCTCTCTTCTTTCCCTGCTCTCTATCCATTTGTTCAGAGTGTTTCTGTTCCGCCGTAAGCCGCGTCTTAAAATATTATACACTTTAGCACCCTGCTGTCGAGTTTTTATGAGCATTCAAACGCAAAGTGTCCGCCGTTTTTATTCGATTCGCGATATACATTTCTTTTTTTTTTTTTTTTTTGTTAGGAGATATAATGATACGTGTATCTCACGCGACGCATTAATATCGATCTTCTCAACTTGATTACGAGAACTCGGTGTAATCTATTTGGGTGACCGCCTTTTTCCCACTAACTCTTCAGTAATGATAGCCGAGGTCAAAGGATGGGCGGAACTTTTCTGAAAGAGAAAATATGAGCGCAAAAAAAAAAGAGAGAAAAACAAAAAAAAAATAAAAAAGAAGCGTTGAAGGCAAAGGACGTAGAAGAACCGCTCATTTCGGTTAATGACGGCGCTTCCTGTCCGTTCTAAGGCGAAGCCTCGAGGATTAAGTAATTTTTCTTCACTTTAATAATTAGAATTACATCTTCCGCGAGCAGAAACTATCTTTTGAAATTAAAATCTTGAAACGGCACGCCGCCTCGAACGTCGCCGCTCCTTTTAATCGGCAATATTTTAAGTGCGTGACACGGAACAAAAGAGCGGAACGAGGCACGGGCGCGATAAGGTCTGAAAATAGTTTCACGATTCTCGCTTTTGACGTGTTAACGCATTTCGACGCGTTGTATTTTCGCTCGTGGAATTTGCCCCGCGCAAGTTTTTACTACGTCCCGAGTGACGTTTTTCCGCGCTTCGTGTCACGTTCGTGCGCGCCGGGGCGAGCGTTGGTAATTTCGATAAAAGGAGAGTGAGAAAATATTGCATTAGCAGCTCCGCCGCGCGAATGAAATAAGCAAAACGTGCGCTAACTTGCGCGCGAGTACTTGCAAACCTCCCCAGCTCGTACGGATCGCTACTTAATCGCGTGTGTCGCGCGCGGGTTTATTTTGCGTTTATTAAAAGAATTACAGATGTTCGTGTCATATCTCGTTGAACACGCCAATGCCGGCGACACTCGATTTTGTAAACCTTTACCCTCGAAACAAATTGCGTTTCATAAACCATAAACGTCCGTCGCAGGCCTGGCGTAAAATTTATGTGCGGAACGCAACATTCGTTATGGATACATCAAAAATGATGCCTAAAATGGCACGTCACGCCAATTATTTTACCGCCAAGAGACCGCCGATATCTATTACGATGTATACGTATATATACATTAAAAAAAAAAAAAAACGCGAGTATCCATTTCAGAAGCGCGCCATAACGGATTGCCTTCCGCTAAGTTATTATTGCGAGTCGCGGAGTCGCGAAAGTTACTCGGCGGGGAAACTTTGGGGAGTGAATTTAAAAGCGATTCACGTGGAAAGCATCGAGGACGGAAAATGTATCGGGGAAACGCAGCGAAAGAGAAATGAGAGACGAGGGACGGAGATCTAAAATTACCCACGTCGCGGGAGTAACGATATACATTAGTCGGGACGGATGGGAAATTCAGGGCTACCGCCGCGGACACAAAAGCCGCGAACAGAGAGCGCGGCGCAAAGGGGGGGGGGGAAGGGAGAGAACAGGGAAGAGTGCTCGCGGTGAGAGGAAATTTAGCGACAGTTTCGGATAATTTCTGAATAAGGATAACCCGGACACGTTCGTTGTAGTAGCCGGCGGCGGCGGGCCGACTGGTTCGTGAGCTAAATTAAAAGCACGAATTGCTCCGAGCTAGGAGCTCTCTTCCTTTGATCCATCGAGGGGAGGGGACGGGGAGCGGTCGGGGGTTGTGTACGTGACGTTATTACGAAGGCCCCCTTCGTTTCTCGCGGCAAACGCGAAATCGAAGCCCAATATTTCAATATATTCCCGCCGAGTGTCGAACTTTCGTTTCGCGCAATTCGCAAGGAAGACGCGACGAGAAACGCGAGTGGATTGCCGATATGCCACTATTGCGAAGACGAGGGATTTTTCTCGGATATTCTCGCGAGTGACTAACGAACGCTTTATAATGCGATACGCTGAGTCCAAAGACACGAACGGCGCTCTATTGATAAAATAGCAAGATACACTGCATCGTTTTTGCAATATTAAACCGAGAGAGCTGTTAAAAAAAAATCGTTTTCGATCCAAAAAGATAAAATGTAAAAAAGGAGAAATAGTTTCGTATATCTGTGACAATAGCCGGCTTAAGGTTCTGATTAATCACGTAACGCATAATTTAAAATAACTTAGTCGACGTAATTTATTTTCCAGAACAAATAAAAGTAAATGCTAAAGTAAATCTGTGATCGCATTATGCGAAAATAAAAAGAGCACGTATAGGCGATAGATCGAGGCACCCGAGGGAACAATTTACTGGTCTTCCAGTCGTTTACGGGATTTTCCTTCGATCGAGACCGTTGAAAATAAGCGGAGCATCAGTTTTCGCTCGGCGCCGCACGCCTCCGATTTCAAAGTTACCTACCACCGTAGTTATTCTCGTTGTTTTCTCAGCATCTACTTACACGGCACGCCTCGCCGATCGCTTTCAAACGAAATATTACCGGAGCTAGTAAAACCAACGAAAGCGCGGAGCGATACTATCGCGAACGTCGATGTTTACCCCCTTCAATAGCGAGTCACGGGAAAGAAGAGGATCTTTTCCGAAAGATTAGAAGAACGTTGAAAGCAAAACTTGTTAAGACTGTTTTCCCTATCTTGGGGCCGGTTCACCCCTCCCCCAACGTCCACGGAAAACAATCCGGCGCGTTACCACGTCATAATTATAATATTATATCGCGTACACTCGACAGGAGTGAGAAAAACCTCGTTCGAAAGCAAATATTTTTTCTCCCGCCAGCGCTCGCTTCCTTTTTACCCTTAGCATTGTTTTTTCCCTTCGCGTGACTCTTTGATCTTTCAACCTCCCGCGATCTTGTCAGAAGCGTAGGAAGAGTGTAAATTGGGTGTTTCATATTGCGATCGGGTGAATTTTCCTCGCTTTATCACCGCCCTTATTTGTCTAAGACACGACTTACCCACACGTGCGGTATATTCGCAAACGTACCGACAGTGAGTCCTCCGCTCGCCCGTTTGCTAATTGCACGAATCATTAAAATTAATGTGTAAAATATAAAGGAATTACTGCGAAAAATCTAAAATTAAAAACACAGTTCGGAGCTTAAATTACTGTATATGACTAGGAGGCGCAAATTTTCACATTCGATCGAAACGCGCCAAGGACGCGTTCTCCCTAAAATAGAATCCTACCTTAAGGTGAAGAACGAAGAGAATCTCTTCATTTTCTCGTGGGGCACTAATGTTTCGTGCCTTGGTAATTCAATCCGTCACAAACGACGATAACGATTACACGATCACCGTATTCGTAGACAATTCTCGCTGTCGTCGGCGAAAGCACCACCACCACGCGCGATCGTCATTCGATAGCGAACACGAGAACACGTAATCTCTACCGAGGATCGTACTTCCGTGTTCGATCTACTTGACGATTGAAAGCGGAATTTTCATTTTTCGCAATCCGGACTACCTCGAAATGTTTCGACCGCGAGATAACGCACGACACTGGCATACACTGGAGGGGGTTCGCAAAACTGAGAATTGAACGGAAATGTGACACGGCCGATTTTACCAAAAACTGTCGAGATCCCCGCGGGCCGGAAAAGATACGTATTCAAGACGAATATCCAATGGCTCGCCGGTAGACGTGTATACAAATTCACTAAACCGTAATTCACTTACGACGAACGGTAAATTCATTCATCTGCGGAAAAAGTAAAAGGCTCGCGACGACAGCGCGTCACCTGCGAGTAATCGCCAAGTACGCCAGACGAGGAACTTCCGCTTTATACTTCGGCCCGACGCCGTCAAGATACCTGGTTGATCGCGAAAGCTGTCGCATTTCAGGCGAATCGCTTCAGCCAACTGACAACATTTGACCGACGATGCACTCGCGACACGATAACGATATTTGAAACCGCGCGAATTGACTGGAAACCGGCGTATTTTTTCTTTTCTTTTTTTTTTCTTTCTTTTCTTATTCGCAAATGGCAAACTCCACCGCGCCGCTTCGAGCCGGATTTCGCGTTGACGAGCCACTCCGAGGTCGAGAAGATCCGACCGATTGACTATTCAACCCGAACGGTTCCCACGCGTGGGTCGATCATTCCGCCGAAATCACTGGAGCTCTTCTACCGAGAGAACCATCGACCGCATCTTATCTCAGATCTTAATCATAAACTGGCGGATCGCACGACGGTGAAGCGAAGCGCCTCGCCCGGCTGTAGTACCGGATCTTGAGAAGCTAACTCGGTGAGAAGCATCTTCCGAATCTCCCTCTGACCGCCACAATTTAATCAACTTGCCTCGCCCTCGAGACGGGAATCGAAACGATATTCAACTCTGGTGAAAATTCACCGATCGCTTGCGATTGATTTTTATCGCCTCCGTGCCACGATCACCTGGCTAAGCGCCGCGCAATCGCTAATAATCGCCGCGAACGAGGCATCGCACTCGCGAAATAAGTTCATTCTCACTCGATACCCCGTCGACGAGCGATTCGCGAGCGTGTATCTTTGTTCACCGTTTAAGCTTCGGCCGAAGCTTCGGCTTGAGCGCAGAATAAACTCCCGTGTTAAGATAGGGCGATATTAAAGAATAGCGAGGGACGAATTTTTCAGACTTCACTCGTGCGAAGATGAAATCTTCGTGCTAAAGCTGCGACGACAACCTGTTAACGACGACTCGAGCGAGGCGCGAAGACCGGAGCACGAAGCGGAGAAGGTTCGGTCTCGGGGACGGAATTCGCGTATTACATTCCTCGTCACTTTGGCGATGTATCGCGAGAGAGATTGCTCGGGAGTCACGTTGATGAACGTCTCTCGTCCGCCGGCACAGAAACGCACGGGAAGCAGAAGTCCGCGATAATTTGCCACCTTGCGTCGCTTCGTCCTTTTGTTCTCGATCTAGCGAGTACCTTCGTTATCGCGATACGCCACGGATGTGTTGTCGGTCGACCTCGTCGCGCAACGTGGCGGCGATCGCGAAGTGACAACCGCCGCTGCCGCTGATACTGCTCCTGATTCCTGCTGTTGCTACTGATAGTGCTGCTCGCGCGGATGGTGAACGAAGGTGACGACGGTGGGGACGGCGGTGGCGGCGTCGGCGTCGGTGGCAGCGGTGGTGGTTTCTCGGGGTAGTCGGTCGGTTTTGGTCGGGCAATCGGTCGATCGGTCGTTCGCTGTAAGTAGCGAGGACGACGGCGGCGACGGCGACGGCGACGACGACGGCGACGACGACGACGACGACGGCGGCGGCGGCGGGTGGATGTGCCAGAGTGCGAGCTTACAACGGAATGAGAGGAAAACTCGGCTTACGGAGGGCCGCGGCAGCGTGGCATCGCCGACTCTACGATGAGCGAGAGAGTTGCGCGTTATCGACCCATTCGCGAGGCTATATTCCGCCGTTGCTCTCCTATCCGCGCACGGCACACGCTCGCTCTACGCGCTTTCGCACGGCGTGCATACATGCGTGTGCGTAGCCTGCCTATGTCTACCTCTACCTAACACCGAAAACCCGCACGCATGCACTCCGCGCCGCGCTACTCCACTTCGTACTCAGCGCGCCTGTCCGCGTCTCTCGATTTTCCCGAGCAGCGCAGCGTCACGGATGCAAGCGAAAATTGCGCGATCCTCTTCGCGATCGACGTGGATCGATTTCTCGTACGCTCGTATCGCGACGAACGTGCCAACCCTTGGCGCGAGAAGAAGTCACGCGGAACAGAATTACTTCTCCAGAAGGAGAGAGAACTACAGGCATCTACGTTACAAATAAATCACGCGAGGTAAAAAAGCGCATACGAAAAAAAAGCAAATTAAATATTAGAAAGATGGAAATTAAACGGTCTCGATAAAATTTAACGTACAATACGAAGTAAAAATTACGCTAATCAGCTCGGCTACTTTCTCGGTCTCCGCTTGGAGAATCTCGAGCAGACCAGACCCTCTATCTTGGAACTTAATTACACCGGGGATAATCGTAAACCGCCGAATTTCGCGACCGCGTCGCACATTTCCCTGTCGCAACTTACGCAACATTTAACAGCCGCATTTAACGCTCAAACGAAATTTCCGCGTGCGTCCGACCGTGCGCGGAAGCGTTCCGGGTTTTCCGTTCCCCGATCGCGCGCAACAATGAGACCCCGGCGCTCGACTTGAATATCTAAATTGTATCGACTGTTTCCGGCCGAATAGCGCCGATGGCTCTCCACGCGAGGACGAATAATTTCAGTGCATGCGCGCGCGCGGCATACACGAACAGCCGGAAAGCACCGGAAAGCGGAGTGGCGCGTTTTGCTCCGGTCGGACGCTCGGCAGCAAACAACGCCCGGCTCCCAAAATGGAATTTGTCGGGGCTGGATTACCGCAAAGCGCCACCGACACAGTTTTAATTACTTTTAATTATTCCGCCGCCATGTTCTTGTGCATGCCCGCTCGCTCGGCCCCCCTTCTCGTCCCTCTCCCCCTCGCTCCCGCGGTCTTTTGATCTTTTCGAGATCGATCGTGCTCTGAAAAATTTCGAGTGGACGTCGATTGAAAATTATTTTAAGAATGCAAAAGACATCCATGGAAATTGAACGGCACTTTTGAACAGCGGCGCAATACCCCGTTGACGATTGAAATTGCATATTTGACATAATAGCAATTTAAGATTTGAGTACTGACGACAGAAACTTTTTCACGAATTAATTTGTAGAAATATCGCGCGATACGGAAAGGGTTGATTTAATTTCTTTTTTTCTTCTTCTTCAGCTCTCGAATAAACTTTTCTTTAAAATAATAATTTACTTTTGACTACTATTTTCGGTAAGCTTAAGTTTGATATTGCACTTTAATCTCCGTGAAACCATAAAATTAACTCCAAGAAATTGTTTAAAAACTCGAAAAGTATAACAAACTGCGTCTTCGTAATTTGCTTTTCTGGTATACCCCGCGACGTGTGCGGCGGAAGAAGATCGTCGTCTTCAATGCCGTCGGCTTCAAAGTCGCTCTGCCCATAAAAATTAAATCAAAAATTTTTTTTTCTCTACTCAACAAAACGGAAAACTCTCTGTGCTCGAACGTTGCGAGCTATCCGTTAATTATCTACGGTCTTTAACCGTTAGCAAAGGACCGAGTTCATCGAATACGTCTGTGCAACGCAGTTATTCAAAACGCGTGCCTGCGTTTCGCATCGCTTTACGACTTGCAAAGCTATGGTTTTACAGCTCGATGCGATAGTATTGTAGCGCCATTGTGCCCTGACCCTGCAACAGCCACAAAGAGATCTGCTCGCGGGTCACCGATAATCTGAAAAGGTCCGACGAAAATGCACGGGAAATAACAGGGGGAGAAAAAAAAACTAAAAAATATGCAGGGATTTTCTGCACTTTCGCAATAAAGCCGAACGCGACAGAAGCGAACTATCTTTAAGACGACTCGTCGTCCCGATGCGGTCTCACCGTAAAAATTATTCCGTATATCGCATTTTGTGCATTACATGTTAAGTGACGTGCACGTAATCCAAGCTATTAAACGGTATCAGACTTGTATGAAAATTATATTAAATTGCATTTGAAAAGTTATCTTTATGCAGGAGCGGCATTAAGCCATGCGTTAATCCGCTCGCAACAACAGCGTTCGTTTATTCAAGTAAAAATATTTCGTTTGCTGACGACGCAGCGACGCCATAAAACTTTTAATGCAATAAAATACTGCCGCATAATATTAATACACTTTTTATTTTTATTTTTTTTTCTTTTTGCATTTTTGTCCCTATCGCGATGCGAAACCTCACAAAAATGTTGTTTGCCGACTAATATAATGGCGCGCGGCGCGACCACGTGCCGCAGTATCGTTGACAAACTGAATCGGCTTTCGCTGATAAATCATAAGAATGTTCCCGGTAGTTGATATAATTTATACCGGGATTATCGCGCACGGTTGCTAGCCGGTTGTCCGATTACGAATAATGGTGCAACTGACGGTGGTACTTTGGAGGGCGGGCGGGGGTAGAGCTCTCCGAATCCACGGGGGGATTTAAAAAGGTAAAAACACAGATGTACAGGGACACGGCGGGGGGAGAGGAAAACTGTGACGAAAGCCGAGAACGGTATTGACACAAGCTTCAGTTTAATTTCTCCGCCGGTAAACATTGGATTCCCATCGCTCGCGCGAATCCTCCCGCACACTTCTCATTCCCTCCCCCTTTTAACCCCCGTCGCTTGGACGAGGGACTCTCGACCGAATCGAAATTGTAACAAGCGACATTCGACACCGACTAAAATATGCTTTTACCTCTTCCGAATTTATTCGCCGGCTAGGTCCGGCGCGCGGCGTCGCGATATTTCGAAACGCGGTGCGTACAGCGCGATTTTTATCCCTCCGTCGCACAAAAAGCACGCGCTGTCGTAAATATTTATTATCGATTAATGACCGTGGGTCATTAATTGTATCCAACACCGCGACCAAATCCGCCAAACCTTGAATTAGAATATATCTGGATGGAATTTTCAAAATAATTAAACGAGAGACGATTGTTCGTTATTTCATCACATTTGCCAATGATCCTTGTGCGGTTCGGTTGTATCAAATAATAAAACGGGGGGGAAAAACAAAAAATAAAAAAAAGAAAAATACGTAACCATGCTAGATATTGATTAATGATTCGATGCAACGGCACAATGATCCGACGAGCGCGCTCGCGTTGCAAATAACACGATGAATATTTCGAAATATATGTTTTCAACGCATACGCATTCTATGTCGAAGTTACTGCCACGCATTCGACATGCATACGTTCGAAAACAAAAATATGCTTTTACCTTTGCGTATCAAAATATGCTTTCAGCTAGGGTCGAGCTTGTTTAGCGTTGCTCCGGAATTAAGCACGACGCGGGGCTTGTATTTTGAAACGAATTCGAATGCATATATCGCGCCAGTCGATACCACATCAACATCGTGAATTTGCAAGAGTGTTGTTCGCAAAGTGGTGCATTTGCCGATAACGATCGCTGATACAGAACGCATTATTAATTAGCGCGAGTGCGCGTTCGAGTTTGCGTAATGCCGACGGTATCTGGCGCATTCGCGTACTAAATTGCGTCGGAGTGACGTGGCGACAAAGTCGTAAATTTGCCGGCTTATAAACCGACCGGAAATAGATGGGCTTCTTTCCGCCGTCGCGTATCGCGATTTATCGAAAACCGGCTTCGCGGCTCTGGTACAGAAATTGGCTATTAGCATGGAAATGGTATCTACTTATGCGCAGAAAGGAAGCATTTACTCGCCGCGGCAATAACTCACTGCGGCGATATGATGAGTTCAGCGTTATGATAATTACGGTGCACGATACCCAATTTGATGCCGGTCACATTACCAACGAGCATTCGTCTTAACACGTTCGCTGCAATTTCGCAGCAACGATGCGATCATCTCCTTATTAATTTATTTAGCGAGCAGCAAGTTGTCGATTCCATTTCATCTTTAATTTTAATACAATTAATATTTTCGTATATTCTTCAAAATAATATTAAATATCTTTCAGAATTTCGTACGAACGAATAATTCTCGCGAAAGAAAGCTCAGATAACACTTAAAAAAAAAAAAAAGAACATTATTAACGCGACAATAAACGTACAAGCGTGAATATTTTACAGGTTGCATTTAGTATCTATTAGCAAGCGAATGAGCGCAACTCGAATATTTATAACGTATAATTAACCGAGTTACCGTCAATGAGACTCGGCAATTATCAATCGCCTCGTTTGCAGCAGCGACCGTTATTAATTTGCGCGTTCGTTAATATTTTGCTCAATTGTCGTTCGCGCTCTATGACAAACTTTCGTTAGGGCCGCCCTTTCAGTCGTATATATAAGTAAATGTAACAGAATAACACACGCGGTTCAAGCTAGAAGCGAGTTCGTGTGTAATATGACGAGGATCCAATTACCGGAGGCCCTTTAATTTAATATCGGGTGTCGTCGAACAATGCGCCGTGCAATATGGGAAGCCACATTGTGACGATTTCCATTCATTTCCCATTTTCAGTCGTGATCACTGCGATGGAACGTATTAATTCCATCGGATATTTTTGCATGCCGCGCAGCTCGTAAGAAAAGCGTAATATTCGCCGGCTCGTCTATCGAAATTGTCGCGCTCATAAAATATGCGATAAAAAGGAGAGGAAGGAAGGGTGGGGGGGAGAAGAGGAAGTATCGAAACGAGCAAATCTATGTAGCACGTGCTACGAGATGGGACGTCTAGTTCTCGTTCAATTCCGAGAAGGCATAGCGTGTCACTTCTCGTCGTGGTCGTCGCCGTAGGAACCTTCTTCTATTTTCGTACCTCGCATTGCATAACACAGCTCGCAGAGAGGAAGAGAAGAGAAAGAGAAGCGCGAGAGAGCGTGCCGGAGCATGTGCATGCGCGACGTATTATGTCGAATGCGCGCTCCCTAAATTCCGATCGGGCGAACGCGGAGAATATAAAACCCGTTCGGATTCTAATTAAAATTTTTATCCCCGAAAAATTTTTTGCACCGATCCAAGACCACCGATCCGCATAAACTTATTTTCTCGTCGCAATATTTGCAGCTAGAGACAAGAATATTTTTTTCAGGGACGATGTTTAAAAATAAAATAAAAAAAAAAAAAAAGTAGTTTGTATATCGAAGAGATGGAAAATTTTCGTAAAAACCTAAATGGGAAGAGGGAAAACGTAGGGCGTCCGCGTAATCGAAACGACCGCTCTGTCGACGCACGTGTGCGTTTGACGTGGCATATCCGCGCTTGCATTTAAGAGCGGGATCGTGTTTGAGGTTTCGAGTTGATCAAAAGATCTCCGTTCTCCTGTGTACGGTGTGGCGCGCACAAAAATAGCAACAACTATTCTATTACAGGTTACATATGAGCACAGCTGGGGCCGAGTGTACAACATATCTCGGAAGGAGGAACGCGGCGTGCTCGATTTTAACGGCGCCGGCGTGTTTGTCATTTTCGCAAACATATATCACTTGTCGGAAGCTCCATCCCGTTGTTCGACAGCAACGATTTTAAAGGCGCCGCGAAATTTATTATTCCCAGCTAAATTGCTAACGCGCTCGGAGAGAGACTTGATAAATTTCGACCGTTTCAAAATAAGTATTCGCGATCTTTTAGAAACTGCGGGATGATACATTCGCATTAGCTTTTTCGCGCGTCATTAATTACGGGCTGGCGGATATAATCTGCCGTTGGCGTTGAAATGTCCCAGGTATTGAAATCAATTACGATGATCGCGGAGTAACCGCCCGCGGTTGAATAATGAATGAATCGCGAACGACGTCGATCGTACGGGGTCAATCCGGCGTCCAGTCGATCGGCTCCGCGCCGCTGATCAATTATGCCACGGCCGATCTGTTCATCCATCGCGCGATACAACGCTCCGGTTACCGAAGCGGATACCCGCCACTTCGCCGAATTATATATGCAAGATATAATAAGCCGGCGGTCCTCGAGATATCGGCGAGTTATGGGCCGTCCTAATGGTCCCGTAGGGTTTGATTTACAGCGTGGAACTTGTACGCGCGGCATTGCCGAATGCATTTCCGTGGACGAGCGCGCGGGCGATAAAGCGCGGCTGGCGACTTTCAAAAGGGGAGATCGAGAGAGAAAAGAAACGCGCATCTTTCACAAAGATAGAATCTCTCATCGCTCCTCTTTTTGATTATCACCATCTGGCAGCCGACCTTGCCTGAATATCGTCTTTCGCGCAACGAAGACGTACCCGTAAACCGCCGCGCGAACGAACAAATAATTACGACTCTTACGTATATTTAGGAATTTAATTGTGGAAATAAATAACGAAACTGAGGAAAGCGGTCACATTTTTATGGAGCCATTTGTCATCGAAATGTTTGGCTGCACCTTCTGCGAATAATATTCGAAAATACCCGCCGCACTTTCCTCCGTCCGGCGAAAAGACTCGTCGGAAGATATCCTTTCTCAGTATTTATGGAGCAATATGGTTCGTACAACGAACTGTACGCGCGGGAGGGTGTACATCATCGCACGGACGGTACACGTTCGCGTTTCGTAATTGTGCTACGGGCAGATAAACTGGCGGGTAAGTAGCTTCCGCGAAATGAGTTATGCACATCTTTGAGTTTACTCACAGCGCACTTTTTACCTTTGCGCTAATTCAAATTTATGAATTCCATTGTTTGCCCCGCGCCGCAGAAAACGTATGAGAAATATAATTTATCGCGAATTAAAGAAAAGAACGATCCGAGCCGAATGCGATTATAATTATTTGGGAAGAGTAAGCAAATTCTTTCCTCCGTGCTGAAAATACGTAGAACCTCGTAACGGTGAAACAAAAATATGATTAAACGCGGCAATGTGAGAAATCCAGGAAAGGCGGTAGCGTATTTTAAACGCAAAGAAATATGTTTGTAATAAAATAAAACGTAAAAAAAAAAAGAAAAAAAAAGGGAAGGATATGTATTTCCTTTTTCCCTGACGCAGCAAATAGAATCCGCATATTGAAGCCGTATCAAATACACATGACGCATCCTGATGTTGAAAATTCATGAAACTTGAGTCAACTTGACGCAGCGTGCATTTCCAAAATAAACATTTCCGTTGCATCGCGGCGGAATTTCATTTTTCGGATTCGTAATCCCCGATCGTAGGGCGAGTTTCACGCGGCCGGGAGACAACGGTAGTCGAACGCGATTGCGAAAAGCTAAATGAACCGAACTCCGTCGGCTTTAGTAAACATCCGGCGACGTCGTCGTCTCGATGTGTATTACCACTCGGCGCTCCCCGCGAGGTGTGCATGGGACTTAGGACGAGCTGAAATATCAGGGAGGAATGCTCCAGGGAACGGAAGCGGGAGAAGAAGTTAAGAACGAACGAGACGGACGGAAGTATATCTCTCGCCCAGCTGCCGGGGCTGGAGAGTTCTTCCCGTTCCACTATCTTTCGAGTCTCGGTTCCGCGCGGAGTTTAATATAATGGCTAATATCATCGGGACGATCCGTACAATGCAAACAATTTGAACCTGCTCGCTCTGCACGAGAAAGAAAAAGTGAGGGGAAACGAGAGAGGGTGAGCTGAGCGCGCGATAAGACGAGCAATGAACAGAAAATAGCGCACCAGCCTGCGAGGAAACTGCGAGCCTCAGTCGACTAAATACGACGGACATCGGTAATCGATACCGCACAATGGCCCCGCGGAAAACGTACTTCGGTCGAAGGGGCGTGTAATATCACCCCCGATCGCGTACACGCGTCCCCGGCGCGATCGCCATTTCCTCGTCGCGATTCACCGATCATTGCGCAATTTCATTATTCTCTCCGTGGCAGGTCGGCTCTTGCCGATTTATATCAATTTTTCTCGACCGAGGCTCGCTTCGCTGCTCGTTGAAGTGACAAATATTCAGTTTATGCTTCGACCCAATTACAATATTACAATGCTTTATGAATTATTGAAGAACGCAAGAGAAAGAAAGAAACTTCATCGACTTATCCTGCAGAAATATCTGTATAAATTTCAAATTTGTTAAACAACGCGGTGTCTTGTAGCGCTGCATTTACAGTTTTCACCGTCGCAATTACATAAAAATAGAAGCCGTTCATTTCGCGTACACTATTCGCGAGACTTTCAATTTAACGAGCCGCCATTAAAGAGCTTCGTCATGGCACGAGTCGCGGTTGATTCTCTGTGATTTTAATAGCCACTCTCGAACGAATACGAGTACGAGCACGGTGCGACGTAAGGGATGGGAAGAGACGCGGGAGAGAATGTGCAAGAGACCGGCCTTTATTAGACGGCGGGCGGGGCGGGCAGAGGGACGGAAACACGTGGCCGATTCCGAGTTGAACGTTGTCCGTGCAAGAACAGCTCGCGAGAATAGATCCTCTCGCCGGTATTATTTTCCGCAACTGGGTTAATTCTTCTCTCCCGCTCTTCTCTTTGTTCCCTTTATAGGCGCCGCCGTCGCCGCCGCCGCTGACAATAGCAGTATAACACATTATCCATCCTTTAATTGCATTTTTATTGGCCGCGCACCGGCACGAATAAATCGCTTTCGCTTCGACTCCGCTGCGAGAGCCGCGAACAGTCTGACAGCTCGCGCTGATTAATGCCCGGCTAAAGGCTCCTTCTTTTTAATCCACGAGTGTCGTAATATACCTCGAGATTACGCGGCGCGCTCGGGAACGAGAAGGCGGAACGATATTTTAACGCGGTCCTAAAGGTCGCGCTTAATAGAACCCCATTGCAGATATCTCCTTTTCTTTTCTTTTTTTTTCTTTCTTTTTTTAAAACATCCTACTTGACACAATCGATCTGAAAAATATGCTCGCTCGGAATTCGTATCGGTGGTTCATAAGTCTTTTCTCGATTTCTCGAAGAAGAATGCCGTGATGTAGAGTGTACGTAAAGCAGAGGAAAATCTTTGCCGAATTGCGCCGCCGCGCCATTGTTGGTGGATACGGACAATGGAACGCGCAATGAAATTCTGAAAAAAAAAAAAAACTCGACAGGCGAAGCAAGCCCTCCGCGGTCCAGTCGAATGCGGGACCGGAACGGATCGAGGAAGTTTTCTCTCCTCTTTCGCGGAGCGTCTGAAGCCGCGGGCAATTATACTTTTATGTATACGTGCGCGTGTACGTGTGTACGTGAAACGTTCGAGGCCGACCACGGTCCGGTAACTCGTTTCTTACTTCCCTCCGACCGTTCGCCGGATTCCTCCGATCCGCGAAGATCTACCGCTGCGATTTCTTCCCTTCCGATATTTCGCTGAGCGGTCATAAAATAATTGGCCCGGGCTCCTTTCACCGTTCCACACGTCCAGCGGTATATTCCGGTTGCCGACGTCCGGGGGTCCTTCTCTTATAATTGCCGCGAATTACGCGTCGCGGTTAAACGCGAGAGCGGCGTAGCTCCGCCGTCGTGGAATACGTTTTGTTTAACGACTTCGAATAAGTAATTTAACGACGGCGCTAATAAATCATGCGAGAGCACGGATTAGCAGAGGAGGCGATAATTATAACTCCGATAATTCACCGGGTGGAGCTAGTCACATTTCAGAATAGTCAAAATAAATTAATTACAACTGTCTAGACCAAAGTACAAACAGCAATAATGCTATTTGTTCCGTTCGTAGCGCATTAATCGTCGTACAGTCATCGCATAATTAATAACGACATATTAATGTTAATCAATGAGCATGTCACTCACGCGGTATGAGGTTACAAATCATGTTACGTAAACGCTACGGTAATGCTAATATTCGCTGCAGCGGTGCAAAGTGTTTGCAGCGATAAAGAATTTTATGGGAGAAAAAAAAAGGAAAAAAAAAGCTCAGAATTTTGTTTTTAAAATTCATTATTAATAACGTTAGCTCGTCGGGTAATCGCACGTGTGATTTTTCGTGCTAAAAAAAATACGCTATTAATAGAAACGAGGAAGCGAAGCCATTGTAACGCATTAGGCCGATCGAACACCGCGAAAATAGACTTCCGTCGGCCATATTTCTACATATCGCGTATCAAGCATCGTTCAACCAGAATAAACATTCACACGTACGCGATGAACTATCTCGGCGCAAATAAACCAGATAAAGATAGAACGTTCAAGGGGAAGTCATTCTATTGCCGCAACCGGTCATTTCCTTTCCTTTACTCTCAGTGACGTAAATCCGCGATTCGCCGTGATTTTCGAGGGAATTTCACTGAGCGCCGGGATAACAATGATAGTATACCTTTCCCCGAAAGTTCCAAGATCGTTTCTGTGCGAACAGAAAAACGTAAAAACAAAGGGAGAAAGAGAGAGAGAGAGAGAGAAAGAAAGAAAAGTGTGCACACATATATACTGAACACCTTGCATACGTCATGGAGTTTCTATCATTTACGAATGCGGATATTTTTATCAAATTAAAATCTGCACCGATTACCCCAAATCCAGAAAAATTATCAATTTTTAATGCTACATTACGTATTAATAATCAAATAAATAATCTGTTTCGTTACTGATACGCGGATTGAAAAATTAATTTAATAAAATATGTAATAAAGAAATTATATCGACAGAAAAAAGATATATTTAATAATACATATAAAAGTATTTTTAAGTAATTTAATAAATTATATTATAACAACACAAAAAATACTCGGTGCATATAAGCACGAGCAATAATAAAAAATTTAATTTTTACATTTATTTTCACCATGCACTCTTTCTGAGCGCGTTTGTGGTACAAAAAAAAATATTTTTTTATCATTATTTAACTCATATATCCCGATTGCGACTCGCAGCGCAGTCAGAAACGCCCATGGCGATTGCTGAATCGTACTTTTTGAACTCTAGGAAATCAAGTTCCATTCCTCCTCCTCCCTCAGCAAGATCACATATTCCAACTGCATCGCGACTACAAGAATGATAGCAATTCGCGAACGGTCTTTATGACCGGATGATTCCCCGGATAGAAACTTTCAAATGCGATAATAATTCTCGCGGGGGCGTTAAAGATACATAATGCTGCTAAGCCGGTACGTATACATAACGCGATATGTAGCCTATTATCCAGTGTCACTGCCTATCGTAGGTTCACCTATCTCTATACGTGACGAAGTTTCTTCGTCGATACTCCTCGCGTTACTGATTTCTCGAACTTTTCTCCTTGCGTTCTTACACCACATTTCCGTGTGACAACGAATCGCCCTGGCTTGTCAGTGCGCGCATCCCTCGCCGCTAACACCGAAGTGAACAACGTTCAATCAAATTAATGCTCGGTGCACTATAAGCCAAAAAAAAAAAAAAAAAAATAATAAAACGTCGATGCGATATTGTATTTCGTTCGTTAAAGCGCATCCAGTTTTCGAGTATTTAAACGAGTAAAATCATTTTGATATTAATTAAATTCCAAATGTTCCTGTTAATATCATATTGCAAATGAGTCATGTATACTTTTCTGTTTTTTTTTATTTTTTAAATAACAAATTATTCCTAAGTATTAAGTGTTGGCGACTAAATTTTCTGATTAATATTCATTACAAAAAAAATTCAAATAAGAAATAAAAGATGCTGCAAACTTGTTAGAATCTGAGCTTAAATAATTGCGCTGAATAAATGAATCGAAATCAATCGTAATATATACTAAGATAGTCTAAAATATAACTGTAGTATGGATCTGAAACAGTCACCGGCTGAAGACTGGTGTAAACTTCGCGGACTTGACATTTCGTCGAGCTGAGTAACGCCTACGGAAACCGACGCATGAATGATACATGAACGAGCCCCAGGGATCGTCTCGCATACCATTACCACCGGTAAAGAGTCCCTTAGAAAATCTCTCGAACGAGAATACTTAGTTCACGTTTGCATAACATTCGTACATATGTTTCAACAAAAGCGATAGCTCGGAAAAAATAAAATGCAATATTTGGTTGTCGCAAAATTCTATTCACGTGAAGCAAGCCAAGCGAGAGTCCGTCGACTGTCAAGTCGAAGATTTGAGGTTCGATTTAATTTGTAATTGGGATCTTTTAAGAAATACGTGAAAAAAACGTGAAGCGTGCGCAAAATTTATTCTAGTAATTAAAAAAAAGGACGAGAATAAACGTTAGTTGTTAAGAAGGTTGTGAAATTCAGTATCGGGTCAATTTGCAATTAATATTCAGGACATAAATTTTTTTATAACGCGTTAAATTGTGTAGAGGTGAGAGAGAAAGAGAGACGGACAGGTAACTGGGAGTGGAGGAGGTAAGGGTGAGCAGCGTACGTGCCGCGCGCGAGCTTCTCTCTCTCTCTCTCTCTGTTCTTCTCCAGCGGTTGAACGAGACGTACGTACGAGGTTTCTTAAAAAATAGCTCGCGCATAGTTTCTTCTACTATAATTATAAAAAAAAAAACAAATTTCTGCAACACACAGCCATACGTTGTTTCGGAAAGATTTTACTGTCTCGTGAACTTTTGAAAGTTGGACGATGAGAAAGAGGAAGGGGAAAAAACGAGGGACTTTAATTGATATGTAAATCGCGTTATACACCGCGGACTTGCACATACACGAATCCGATGCAAACAGTCAGATAGGAATACAGAGTAGGCTTATCGTTTATGCGTGCTCGTACTCGTTGGGCTTTACCATATATTATCCTGCACATCGGTATCAGTCTGAATCGAGCGACTCTCCCATCGTATCGATTTTCGCATCGAATGCTGCCTCCCACATGGTCGACATATCGCCTAAAGTGATTTCTATCGCTTCCAGGCCAACTTGCGCGTTTAATCATATCCCTACGATGATTTATTTTCTCATTCTAGCTTCTGCTTGGCCGTTCGTAGCATCTGCATTTTATTTATCCCATGCAAAACAGGCGTTACGTGTTTGTTTCTCTGCAATTGATTTAATTGAACTTTTTGCCAAGAAAATATTAAGTTAGATTAGAGATTAGAGAAATCTAAAAGAATTAAGTTCGGGATCGAATATAACAGCCTGTGTGAATGTAAATGATTACTGAAAATTATATTTTGCTTAATTTGTTTCTTTTTTTTTCTTTTTACGTGTCATATTATTCACCGCGTTACCAATGTACGCGTCTGATCTGCACTCACATTGCGCTTCGGTAAAAGCGCCGCGGCCTTAGTCGTAAGAAACTCGAGAAATGGGATCTCGCGAGAGAAAGTGCGAAAAGGGACGAAAAGTGGAAATATGAAAGTCTCCGTTTTCTCCTGACGCCCTTTTCTCCTCAGGTTAGAGCTACTTCGCATCCAATTCCGTTCACCTCTTTGCTCGCGGTAGCCAACAAGAGCAACGATCGCCATTCCTGCCACAGTCGCGTATATTTCCAAGTTCCGTCGCCGTTTCGCGCTCTACGTACATACCTACGATAAAGCACGGTAATCTGCAATATTCCCCGTATTCTCACGATCGTTAAAAAGCAACTGTTTGGCTTGCGGTAGAAAGAAGAAACCGAGTTAACAGCGAGCGTTATTGTAAAAAAAAAAAAATTTACTCATCTCGTTAATTAATTTTTTTTTTCTTTTACGCGTGTTAAAATGTATTCAAGCAAACAGTGGGATACCTTCGCATTACGAAGAATTGAAATTTAGTGATTATCAACGGCGAAATAGAAACCTACGTGCGTTTACCTTACCGTGATTGCCGAGGGTAGCCGAGAACAAAATTTGTTTGCCGCGAGCCGCCGGAGTTTCGCCCCGATGGAACAACGAGAGCGGGCCCAATGAGATCTCAATGAGATTAAAAAGTTGTCAACTGCTCTTTCCTTCCTTCGTCCCGGTTATTTCCCCCGCATTCCCTTTATCCCTGGCACGTTCCCGTTTTCGCGCTACTCCCGGGGAAAACTTTGCTAGTTAGAATTTCTCATAGCGCGTTCTGAAAAGAAACCGTTCTCCGTAGCTGCTACCGCGTCGAAGTCAAGCTCGGGGAATGCACCACCTGATAATAGCGCTCGAGACACCGCCCGTCTGCATTTCCCCTCGAATTACCAATGTCTTGGCGGTGCAAAGAAAAAAGAAAATAATAAAAGGTGCGTCAGATATTCCAATTTGTAGATGGCAATCGGCAAAACTATTTATTATTATTATTTTATTTTTTTTTGTTTTACGGTTATTAATATTATCGCAATGAAAATAAAGTTAAAATAATCTTTCAAACAATAAAGGTATATTTAAACCGTAAGAGAAGTTAAAAACATTCACTAAACCATCCGTGCGTGCACGTTATGAATAATTACATATATCTTTTAAATTCCGATTACAAGGATATAAATAACTGGAGATTAAAATCGTTCGCGCGTAAAAAACAATGTAACGCAAATGATCATTAGTATCTCATTATTTACGTACATTATCGACCGCGCGCCGTGCACCTCGGTTGACAAATGTACCTCGGTTGAAACACTTATTAACGGAGGTTTGCACTTAATGGCGAAACGCATTTAACTCGTACCAGCGGAATATTATTTATCGACTCGTGTAATTCATAAAGCCGTACGATTCACTCACGCACTTTTAAAGCTTTTGCGGAATGGACGTGCCGATGTCAGTCAAACTCGTTTATAAAAAAAAAAAGAAAAAAAAACAGTTATTAATACGCGAAAACATTTTATAACATGTTTTCAAAACATTAACATTTCCCATAATTTTTACATCCCTATTTAATTAAAAAAAAAAAATTCAAGCACGAGTTCTTAAACGTATCGTGACCCGGTTTCCGGGGAGCAGGATTAATCACTTAGCAAATATACGTACGCCCCGGCGCTCGATGGGTGGTCCAATCCATCTCGTGAGTCTCGCAAGAAGATCGCGAGACCGCGAGACAAACTAAGCGTCGCTAGTGCAAACGCGGAGGCTGCGGCGACGCCTTTGAAGACGAAAACCGAAGTTCTGTTTGCGAACACATTTCCTTGCTCGCGTGACGTATATTCAAAGCAACGCACATTGACGGCAACTCTTATCTTATCTCCGATCCGAGCATTATCTGCGCTTCGCTCCCCAAACGGTTACATATTTAGCCGTGGTTAATATACAGCCGTAGGCGATACCACGACCGCTATTTCGCCCTCCGATTTTATCTAGGCTAAAGCCATAATTAGACCCGTTCGCCTCTCACCGGGATAATATAGGTCATCGATTATGTTTCTTTTAATTGACAAATATACAACGTAAGCGCAATTGATTCGAGAATTAATTAAAATATAATACTGAAAGCTTGTTAAACTTATTTAAACTGGCGGCTTATAATCAGAACTTTCGCCAACAAAGAAATTCGAAATAATGGTAAACAAGATCGTGAATAAAAAATTTGTTAATTGTTGCATTATGCGGGCGCAATATTAACTCCGGGAAAAGAGAGAGCGATAATAGAGTCAATTTACGTGTACAATCGAAGGGAAGAAAAAAAAATAAGAATGATTCACGTGTACGAGCGCACACGTGTACACGCACGCGAGAAATTGTTTTTACATGTAACGAGCGGACGAGAAAGAAGGTAGCGGCGGTGTACGATTGCGCGATAAAAAATATATTTGCCGTCCCAGTTTGCTCCGGTTGGCGTAGTACGGCGAAAGCTCTTCAGTAAATCCAGCTTAAAGCAGCTGTGTAAACGTTGACCTATATTACAATCACGGCGCCCGGAGCGTCCGCCAGCGGCACTAGCAACAGCATCACCACTACCATCGCCGACAGCGGCATCGCCATCAACGAGAGGTATCGTTAAGACGAGACTACAAAGTAACTCGATGTAACACGCGGGAGAAAATGTGTACAGCTCGGTCGAGACCTGAATACATTCGAGTCGGGTGTCACAATTATTTCTTATACGGGGTGTCCCCGAGCAACATGTTGCACCTTAGAAACTACGGGCAGGAAATTAGAATCGAAAATGAAAGGTTTCGGTTTTCGGGAGCGACACGTTGCTTGGAACACCATGTACAACGCGACTACTCGCCCGACGACCGGGGGCCGTCGAGAGGACCCCTTCAAAGACCGCTCTTGTATCGGCACCGGTAATCATCCCGCTCGCCTGCACAAACGAGAAACTCGCGTCCTTAATTAATGCAGAGGTACCGGCCGTAGTTTGTGGCACCGACTATCCTTTAACTTTTGAAATATTGCAAACTCGCGCGAAACTTTTTGGTCGCTGATTATATTATAAGGTCTTACCGTGGTATTTGTGAAAGCTCGAGATAAACCCGTCGGGACGATGTATAAAATACCGATCGTGGGTGTAAGAATGTCGCTTGGTGATTTTGGATAAAGCTCTTAACCCTCATTAATAAACCCTCGTTAGCAAATAGGTATATCGCCGCTATATTTTTCATTCAACATTTATTTCTCGCGGCGATCGATTCCGCCAGCCAATTATCTTGCGCGATACAATAATCCGTCAATTAAATTGCACTTGCGAATCTGTTTCGGATACGATTGTTCTCACGCACATCCACGGACGCGTCACAAAGACGTCGGTGAGGTCAGAGCGCGTTGTGCGAGAAGAGAATCTCGCGTGTCGCGAACAAGGGCCGTGCTTTATTTCTCTAGACGACTTCATCACCGAGATGACTATCGTCTAATCTCCTGATTGTGAGAGAACGACTACATCGCGGAAACGATACGGGATAAGCCAGGCTGGACGTACGTAAAGAAAAATGGTACAACTACTGCGCAAGTAGTCCGCCTTCACGACCGTCCCTCCTTCACCGAGCCCGAACTCCCTGGCCCCGCTATCTATGGTCCGAGGGTTGGGTGGTAAAAGCGGGGAGACACTTAAAGGATTTACGGGGCTGAGAACTCTAGACTCCGCTCGGATCGGCTCGAGGAGTACGGGCGAAACTAAGTGCGCGCTTAAGAAGGAAAAAGAAGGTAAACGGGAACGCGATGTATATACAGTCGATTCTACGTTGTCAAACTGAACTTCCGATATGTGCACCGTAACGTTTAAACGTCAATTTTGTCCCGCGATATTCTCGGGGATATTACGGTCTTAAAAGTCACAAATAAGTATGTTATATGTACACACGCATATATGTATGTTAATTAGATGGGAAATAATAACGTGAGTAAAATATTAGCGAAAACAGGTAAACGCGAGATAAATTTACTCCAAGCCGCAGCGCTGGCGGCAGCGCGAGATGCACTTTGGAGTATTAGAGAATGAAAAGTTCTAATATTTGCCGATAAAAACCAAATATTTGGACATACAACATACGCGGCAAGTGGCGTTATTTCGAAGGAGGAATAATAAAAGCACGATAAACTGCGGCCCATTGTGCACTAGCTTGACTATCGTTTGAGAGGAGACGGCTCTTGCATCACCGGCATTGTTGTGGGCTGTAACACAAAGCTTTCCTTCTCTCACTCCCTCGGCGCCCCTTGCCACTTCGTGCACCGCCCCGCTTCCCTCTTCCCGTTCTCATTTCTCGAGGCTGCCTGCTGCCGAAGGGGATAACTCGTTCGTTACAACGACGAAAAGAGCATTATGGACGGAAACTCTACCGCAACGTAATTTTCCTCCGAAGAAATTGCAGAACAAAGCGTTAATTCGTTTCGAGTCGCGCGATAGCGAGGCACCCGAAAAACACTCGCCGGAATAATTTATAACGACAACGTCGTTGTAGACTTAAATTTTTGCAACGCGTCAACAATTTTCGTACGCGGAAAAAAAAAAAAAAAAAAAAAAAAAAAAAAAAGAGAAAGCAAGTGCATTCGCGAGAAGAACCAACGACGAGGTATCTCTACGTGTTTAAGCGCGAGTCGAGCGTTGGACGTAAAACCAAGTAATCCCTTCAAGTTAGAAGAGAAGTTTACTACTTTATCTCCCGCGATTCCGAGGAAGAACTCACTTCATTGGTTTCGTGAGATGCTGCGAGACCTGGCTAAGTCAGTGCTAACGTAGGAAACTCGGTCGAGTCCGATTTCTTCTCCGCTCGGCGAATACGGCGCAATGAGCGGATAAAAAGGGGGAAGGGGGGGGGAGAGAATCTCTGGAATCTTTCTTTACTATTTTCCCTGGCTCCGTTGTAACGAGGCATTTACATTGCGTATATATACAACATACGTCGGCCGGTGTGTAACAGAGTAAGCGAGTGCGTGGGCGTGGAGAGAAAGGTCTTGCAGCCAAGACGGCCAAAGCCGCTTGAGCATTCCGTGTGAAGCCACGTGGCGGCATTAAAGACCTCGCTAATGCACCCACCGCACAGGGTATACCTCGCGTAAAATTGTTGGCGCATTTACTTTGCGATTCGAAGCTCTAAAGCTCGGCAGCCGTCATGAAAAAATAAAGAATTAAATAAAAGAAAAAAGGCAAAAAAAAAAAAAGAACAAAAAAAAGAAAAAAAAGATTAATAAATGAAGAAACGAGCAAGCGTGTGTAAACTTATGATAATATTATAACGATTAAATAATGTTAATTTGATAATTCATAACGAGTGCGAGAGAGCGAAAAATATCAACGAGCGACCCGTGGTTTCAATTGACACATTAATTAGAGACAAGCAGCACACGTGTCTCGTTTGCATATCGCCTTTATCGTCTCCGCATGTACCACCGAGACCGGAACAACGAGAGAGAGAGAGGAAGGTTACGAAGGGGTCGCTGGACCGGCAGAAACTTATAGCAAACCTGGCTGGCAGGAACGGGGCTGAATGCTAAGCACGGGCAGTCGGTTACATTTGCTTGCCGGCCCGGCTTCTTAATGAAAACCAACGGCATGGAAACGTCAGGTTTGCTTTGCCTTAAAATTGGAGGCACGACTCGCTTAGCACGAGTATTCCCAACGCAAACGGAATGAGGTTCAAATGCACGGCTAATTCTCTATGCTGTTTTACATCCTCTACCTTACCAGCGATCAACTCACTCGTACCGTACACGCGTATTTCAAATACATCGATGTAAATGGGCATGCATTTGCAACAGAAGTGCGCGCGTTCAAAGTTCAGCTGATAATTACGTTTCAAACTCTAAGAATAAGATTCAATTTTTTTATAAAGTCTGATTGCGTCGAACCACAGTTACGACATTAATAATCGATCCCTTGTATATAGATTCTTTCGGTTGTTTTAGTGATTTGAAAAGAGAAAAAAAAAAGTGCAGTCGATCTTAATAAACGCTGACACGAACGGACTTTCCAAGCTTACAAGCGGCGAAGCGAGTTATAACAACCTTCGCGATTGTCTACTTCATCGTGACTACTTATAAAGCGATAAAGCATCGTCTCTCGCGAAAAGAACCGTACGCTCGTTTACCTTTTAACGACGGCGAGAAGCGCGGATGCAATAACTCGGCGGAAAAGTAACCGGAAGGGCCTCCGCGTTGCTCGTTACGTAGCGTCTACGCTTTTACACTCCCCGATATACTCGGCCTTAACTTTTTACTCTCTTCATCGGCCTTTACGGAAAATTAACGACGGCGTGGCGCGGGACGAGGCACTCGATTAGAAGCTGAATATTTATGTCCGCCCTCATGCTCACCGTATTTTCTGTACGAGAGTGTTTGTCCGCGCTTGTCTCGACGAAAATGCGATACTTAACGAATTTAATGAATTTTTTTTCTTATTCCTATTCTTTCATTATTATTAAATTAAACCGTATCTCGATTCCAATTTTCTTTAAACGTTTACTACGCTAGCGAAAGCGTATGTATGACATGTAAATGCATGCAAGTGGAGCTCGAGTCCGCGGGGTTCGTTAAGCCTAAATGACCCTGCGGATTTGTTATCCCCGCGCGAGAACGAATATCTCTTTGCGTGTCACAGCCTCCCAGCGACCTCGGAGTGGTCCACGGTGACGTAAAATTCGACGCTGGCGCAGGTGCGTGTTCCACGCGTTATCGACCAGCGATAAGCGCTAGGCGGCACATTGACGTGATACGCGAATACCGAGAACGGCGGTAAGTCGGTCCCCGTTGTTGGACATCGCGGTCCAAACGAATGTTGGCGTTGATAGTGCCCGCGCTGCATTGCCCGCATCTACGACAAATCGCGATACCATTTGCGAACGGTTAGCGCTATCTCGAGTCTGCATTTAGCCGCGAAACCGACGACCAGTCATCCCCTTTTCGTTTTCCAGTACGTCAACAAACCGTTAGGCATCATCCGCGTAATATAATTTCATTTCTGAAAATATCGATCGCCGCTGGATCGAATCGCAATTCCCGTTTATATTCCCTTACCGATTACGTTGAATTTTATCCAACGGCGAATATTTCGTAAAAATCTCAAATAATAAGGAGCATGCCATGTCGGTCGATATGAGAATCTCGCTCGACGTGACGCCACGCGTAATTCCTCGTGTGGTATTTTCGTATCGTATGCTCGCGTATCCTTCGTGCCCTGTGGGCGCCCACACTCTCTCCGACTCGTTCGAGCGTTTCGCGGCGCGATTCAGAGGCGATTAATATTATCCCGAAGCTGCCGATACGGCTGGCGCTCCGTCACGGACGAGGAGAGGAGAAAAGGAAGCGGCGGCGGGAGGCGTCCGCAACCGGCAACGAAACCAATAACTATTAATCGAAGCGCCACCGCACATTCAGCAAAGTCGACGCGATTCGAACGCGCCGGCAGCCCTCGATTACGTCCCCCCGGTGCACCCCGGGGCGCATCGGGACACGCACGTATATTTCAAGCGGCGAGCGCCACCCTAAACGCGAAGTCGTGTCTCTCTTTACAGCCCCTTTCATCTCGCGTCGCTCTTTCCATTAAGCATCTCGGTGTAACAGCGTGCTGATTTCGCGATCCGCGTATCTCTAAGGAAATATATCGTCAGCCGTTCAATACCAGATATATTCCACCCTTTCAAAGTGCGCATTACGTTCTAAAAAGTTAAATGTTATATCGTCGCGCATATTTAGGTGCTCATATTAAACTAAATAACTTTCAATGTAAAAATGGAATAAAATAATTTGTCCCACCCCGTAACAATTTGAAGATCGCCAATGGTTTAAAGAGATCAAAGATTTTTAGAAACGCGTGCCAATACTCGAGTTTAACTTGTCTTTAGATTGCAGACCGCCCGGGAGTAGAAAAGAATCAGATCGGTTGATAAGGTTATCAAAAGTACGTAGATAACGTCTTTCTGACTGCCGTGTTTAAACTGTCACGTAACTCGCGTGGGGACTCGACCCGCGTTTCTCTCTTTTCCCTAATCGGCAGACCGCCGATCGCACGTACCAAAGTGCACGACCGGCTCGAAGATATACGACAAACGAATATCCGAAAGGGGCGGTCTGGATTCTGGACTCTGTCCGAGAGACTGTAGAACGAGAGGACGAGAGAGAGAGAGAGAGAGAAAGCACAAAGCGGCTTTCTTCTCTCGAATATGTGCGCACACACACGTATCGTATGCACACGCGAGGATAAACCTGGCAAGAACCCGAGTGCATTCAATTGTTTTAGATTTTCAGAAAAGCGATACCTATTAGTCGTTCTCCTAATTTTATAATAAATATTTTAATAATGTTAATTTTAAAAATCTCGTTTAAAGTAATAGAGTCTATAAGATTAATCATGTGATTAATCATATTTATGTAAAAAAAAAAGAATTCAAGCTGAAAATAATTTCCTTGCAAAATTCTTTCGGGTTTCCACGTATAAATATCTAAGCGAAATATTAATTGACGCATCGCAGAGATGTTATACGTTTTTAATACACTCACCGTTGCTGCCATGAAGAGATAAGGGGCGGCTTGGAGCGCAGCAGTTGTAGCGTCAGTACACGAGCCATAGCAAACTGCCTTCTGACATTCTGTAACAACGCAAAACAATAACTTTTCATTATTAACGTAGTAATGCAGTAATATGAGATCAGATTCATCACAAGATAATCTAATCTAAAAAAAAAAAAATTGGTGGCAAAAATAAATTTGTTTTTATCGTTGCCTCTTATCTCGAAATATTGTTGCTTTTTTCCCCGCGATGCTGATTGATTCTCTCGCTTGGCTCGCTTCGCGTCAAACGAGAGTAAACGTCATCTATTAAGGAGCAAGGAGGTTTTGAAATTTGCTATCGGTTCAGTTTGCAATTAGGATCGTTTGAAAAACAGCGCGTGCAAGGTTTATTCTAGTATTAAAAAAAAGAAAAAAAAACCCAATACACTCAAAGTGTGTTCAAACGCGTTTACTTTATTTCGTGTTAAAAATATTGAGAAAAATTCTGCGCTAGGAAATACTCGCGACAAATTTTTGCGCAAAAATGAAACGCGAACGCATATCACGCGATATACGTACACAGCGAATTCAGGAATTCAATTTTGTGCGTACGATATCTAGCGCCGAGAAACCGCAGAAGTATTTTTGTTTCGAGACTGTAATACGATTTCGCAAGACTGAGGAATATAGCGGAATAAATGGCGAGAGGTGCTTTCCAGTTTTCATAAGTGACTTTCGCACAAGTGCGTCATATTTATAAAAAATAACGAGCGAGCGTAAGATGTGAAAAGAGTATTTTAATAGTATCATCGCCGAATTATTTACTAGCAATTTCGCGATATTGAAATTTGGGATTTTGCAGAATTTTTCTATTTCGGTCATTCGCGAAAAACGCGACTTACACAACGGCGTGCCGTTACATGAAAATCAATTTCGAAAATTCGGAGACAGATGGGCCCGACAACAAAAGAAAGGAGAGAGGGAAAGAGAACGAATTAATTAACGAGCGAGAAAGATGGAGGGGAAAAAGAGCGGATAATCGTATACTAATTGTAAGCAAATTCGCTCTCGTGTAATTGTGCGTTTTAATTTAAAGTCGTGCAAAAGAGTTTTCACATAGACTCATTCGGACACCCGAATAAAGAGCGAGAATATTCGCGAAGAGGTACTTCTTCATTCATCACACGTTTTACCGGAAAAAGAAAAAAAAAGAGAATTTTTTAATTAAAAAGAATTACATCTTTCTGGTCAAAGCCACCGACATCGTTCAAAACTAACCGCGACGATAAAACAAAATTGCCGAAATTCTGGTCGTTCCTTCGCCGAGGCACACGCCAATTCAAGTTTTATTGGAATTTTATTGGAGATTCTCGTGCGATGTACCGATTTAACGAATATATTGAACAGTGTAGGAAACATTTCCCATGAAGCTGTGATACGTCATATCTATTTAATGCCTCCGCGAAATGTGAGAAGAAAGCTTTTATCATAACTTATAAATATATTCCAACGTGATAATAAAAAAAATACAGATATTACGAATAAAATATATGCCCACATATACCACTGATTAGTGATATGTCAATTATTCAAGTCACACGTTACACATTAATTCGTGTTTATATCGACGCTAAAAGCACCGTTAAAAGTGTCTTGATCGAATGATAAAACATATCGTGTATTCAAAAATATTTCCACATTCGCGCAATTTCCAAAATAATATCAAATATTCAGAAGCGGTTCTAAATATTACGCAAATTATTGCCAAGCTATAAAATAAATAATCATAACAAATCAAAATAATAACTTCGTAAACATTATTATAATAAATTGGTGGATGTCATATTGGTGAAATAATCGTCAATAATGTACGAATAATTTGAACATTGATGTTCAAATTGCATTCGCTTTTTAACGAGGGATTACAGGCGATAAAATACATTTTCGATAAAAGGTACTGAACATTTACGTTGCGAGGGAAAGAGAAGGAAAAAAAAAAAAGAACTTAAAGCCAATCAATCGAATCGAAGACAACATTGCACGAGTCCCGTTTCGTTTCCTTCGCTTTCGCTTCACCAAACTTGATGCCCGGTACAACCCGGCAAATTAACCAAAGTTTCACACGCCTCCGCCAAAACTTGATACCCCTGGCACGGCCAATCAAACTTCGAGTTTTGGTAATCCCCAGGCCAAATACTCCCGTTTACACGTTACAGGTTATGGTATAAGACGGGCCGTTTCCTTGAGTTTCGTCGCCGTTAATACTCGCGAGTTTTGGCCGCAAGTTGTCATTCAGTGGCAGCAGCCGGATCACGCAAACGCGAGACCGCGATTCTCTTATCCAAAAATAAAAAGCGACCGCCGAATGAATTGTTCATCTCCCCCTTTTTTTTTTTTTTTTTTTTTGCTCAAATCACGTCCGCCGACTTTGAAATATAAAAACTCTCATAGAACCAGCCTGCCATCCGTTAGTCGAGTTAATTAGCGAGAAACGTGTAAATAAAAGAAAGACGAAAGAAGGCAAAGAGGGAAGAGCAGGAGAATGCAACGATCGCTATAAAACTACACGTAGAAGGAAGCCGAAGGACCGAGTTCCAGCAAATGAAATTACTTAAAGCAAACGCATTACTTTTTCAGTGCCACTATCCGATCGCAGTGACCAGCCCAGGCTGCCCGCGTTTCGATTCGAAAGGGAAGCACCCTCTCGATGTGTGTTTCATTCCCGTTCTTGCCCGTTGGGTAATTTCCATCGGGCTCGCTCTCGCGCAGCCTCCCTCTTTCCGTCCGAACACAGTCACATGCATATGCAAATTTATTCCGCCGGTGCATTAGTGAGCGCGACTGTGTTGCGTATATGCGCGTGCTTGTACGATGGCACATCGCGCGTGTATGCGTGTATGTTGCGGAGAGCCGTCGTACAGGCCGATCGCGGCGGAGAGGGTCATAAATTAAATGATGTAAATGCTCTGTCCACCCTCTGTCGCTGCGAGCGGAGACGACACACAGGGCTACCCTCTCGCGTTCTACCACCCTCCCGACCGCTCGCTACCCTCCGCTCAACCCCGCCCGCGCTACCAACTCCGGCGATCGCCGTTATCTCTCTTGCCTTGACGCTAGACCCCGTCGACCGATTACAATTATCAGGATCTACACAGGTCTCAGTTCGCCCACAGGGAGGGTAAAAACGAACGAGCGGCAGCGAGGGGATGAGCATTACTCTCGCGAAGTACACTCAAGCGCACGCTCCAATAATATAAGAATCATTACATCTATAAATCTGCGCGAATGCATAATCAATGTTTCACATAATTATTTTTCAATTAATTGAAAAGGAAATAACATTTCATTAATATATATATACAATATATAAATATATAAACTTTGACGCTTAGCTCGATAAGATCGTGCTATTACCGCTCATTAGTTCGTTATTTCCTTCATTATCAAGAAAATATATTATTTACTCTTTTCTGCTCGCTTCCCTCGTTTCTCGGGGAAAAAAAAAACCCGCGCGTTTCGGAAACGAGTTGGCACTTAGCGGGGTTATACGAGACCTACGTTATCTATTTATTCCTCCCAATATCCGATTCGCTGATATTTATCTCCTTTCTTTCCATCTTCGAGCGTAGCGTCGAAGAATAAGTGCCCGGCAGATTCCCGTCGAACGATCGATAAGCACAAGCTCTGACCTGATTTCCCCAACGTTAACTCGCCGAGGAGAGAACATAGGAGTCCCGAGGCCCTCGATCGGGGAGATGGGAAGGATCGGTGGAGTCGCTAAGCCCTGCTCTCAATCGGATTCGAATTTGATAGTATTTGAACAGCCAGCGTCGCTCTCGTAAATTCGGCACGCCGTTTGTGTGCATCCTCTTCCCCATACGGCACTCTTGGTTCCCTTCTTCCGCGCGATCCGATATTTGGTTCGGTGCAGATAACCACCATCGATTGTTGTCGCCCGCTTTCCCAAAGAACGTATTTGCAATGATCCAGCAGCGACTCGTACCCACAAACAGATCCGGATACAACCGATCGATCGAAGGCGAAACCGTATTTTCATTTAATCTTGGAAATACTTAGGGAATCGTAGGAGCTTAAAAATCATTACTCGCAGCTACTTAATAAAACAACTAAATTCAAGTGATCACATCCGTCGAACTTATCGTCGCGACTGCGTGTAATAATTTGGCAGGGTTTTGTTAAAAATTAATTAATTCCATGTACGCAAATTATAATTGAAGCAATCAAAGTGCTTATCGATTTTTATTTCAAACATACAATATTAGAAATACTATACATTAGCGTCTTCGCCGGCGATTTTTATTTTTGCTTCTTCGACGTATAAAAAAAAAAAAAAAAAAAAAATTATCGTGACCGTGTCCGCAATATTTCCGAAGGTGCGTAAAATGTATCAAAGTCATTATCCCATTTCGTTCTTATGAAGGTAATTTATCCAGTCCACGCCGAGCTCGTAGTCCTATATCGAATTGATGCGATATACGCTCGCGATGTTCGCGGCCGAGCGCGCTTCCACCCCGAACGTAAAGCCGATGAAAATGCATTGGCCGTAAATAACGTCGGTCGGGTTTCGAAGGCGTGCGCCCGCGCTTACAAGGAGATAAAATCAACTTGACCTCGTTTCAACCCCCCCGGCTGCATTTTCAGCTTCTTGCGCTTCGCGCTGTCCCCGCTTGAACGGCGAGATGGCCGGGACGGAAGCACCCACTCCTCCGGTGCCGATCGCGAGAAGGTGATAACTATTAAAAAGAATCGGCTACTTTAATCAATAAAGATGACGCGGCCATGGCCGCCGATAATATCGCGGACGTCGCGAAAGAAATTTCGCCACGAATTTTATTTCGACGCGCGAAAAGCTTCGCACGCGCGTTTAAACGAAAGAAGAAAAGAATAATATAAAACTTCCACTTGTTTGCGCTCGAGTTTATTGTTTAAGTCTTGGCGAAGACTCCGTTATCAGGACGCTCGAGATTCATTCAGCTTGTGCTTAATCTAATTTTATCCGGTTGCGCCAACCGCCTGTTACGATTATAACCGCATCGATTGATTTCAACAGCGGGGGCGAAAAACTCTGATACTGCGCAGTGTTTATGCAATTCCGGATTACACGCTTAATATGCAAAATGTATGTACGCGTGTACAACGTATCGTAATTATGATGATCAACATGCCATGCTTTCCATATCAATACCAGCGCAATTATATGCGTATATATTCTGCATATGCGGAGAAATGGTTAATATTGGTCCGAACAAAAACGATGTGAAAATTAAAGAAAAATCTTAAAAGCGGTCCTTTAGAATATTATCCATTGAAATATTAAAACGTAGCGGTTTCTCCGCGAGAAAGATATATTTATGAAACGCATATAAATATTAATAATTTTTCTTTTCTAATAAAATTTCATGTAAAATTATTACACCGATATTAATGATAATTTAAACGCAACAATAATATCGCGATATAAATTTTATAAATCCTAAGTCCGGCAACCTAACGCGATTTAGCGCGAGCCACGCAGTTACGTAACTTAATTTTTGAGACTGATTTTCTGTGGCTTCTGTAGCGTACGACTCCTCATTCAGCCCATCGTTCCTGCTTCCGAAAATTTTGATGAAGATTTAAATCGAATAAGAGGAAGCAAGCGCCGAATGCGGAAACAAAACGGGTGCTTTTATTACGGCGGCTGTTGAATATTCAAAGCGGTAAGGGAACACTCGCAACAATCGCGTGCAGTATCCCTTAAAAAGAGAAAGATGAAACAGGTAGCTGAACATCGGCATTATTGAATAAATGCATTTACATTCCGGGTGCGTTACCCTACCACGGTTCGTTCTAATTTAACTTTGATCTGTCACTTCTTTAAAGAGATACCCCGCACAACGCAGGCTTTAACTTGATTGTTATTGTATGTTTCCTCTTGTATTTATACGTATCAGTGCAAGATCGGGATATGTAGATACATACGAGAGACGGAAGTTTAATTTAACCACGGGAGACCCACTAAGGTCTCGTCCACATGACTGTTTTGTATATATAAGGCAGAATCGGGACAGTTAAATTAAACTTACACAAGTAACGATATTATCTCTCCTGCAGTTACCTCTGCCCTCAACCCACACCCGCCCGCCGGTTTCTCCCTTTACAAAAGCAGTTCTTGCATTTACATGACCAACCGACGAGTCTCGGCCGTTAGAGGAAATCCAAAATGGCTTTCTCCGGTATATTCCATAACTGCCGCGTTAACGGGATACCGGTCAAAATTAAGTTTCGCAGTGCGCCGACGTTAATTCGTCGAGACATTACAGGATAAGTTAACAGGCTTTTACACCGGTAACGTAGTTACGCTTCGTTACGGAAAACTCAATCAGGGGACACGAAATATTTAAACCGATAATCGTTCGACGTTCCTTGCCTGCGCCCTCCAGCCATAACGTTAGCACGACGATGTAAGCACATCTGAAAAGCGACGAGGTACTCATTATGACTGTAACCTCGTCAAGGGAGTCTGCAAAAATAATCGCGCGTGATTCTGTTAGATTTTTTATTTTTTTAATTTAATAGAGCGATTAAAAAAAGTTGAAACAAGCATGTTTGCTAACACATTATTCGCGTTCAAATTTTTCTCAATTAAATTTATCAACGCAAGTTAATTCATCTCGAGATAATCCAAATAATTTTGTCTTTATTAATATATTTCTACGTTACCCAGTTTCTTGTCGTAAAGCGAGAACGCGACTCTATATCACACTGCATCTTTTCTCTCGCACAATTTTCCCTCCTCCCCTTTTTTTTTTTTTTTTTTTTTTCTCTTGGCACATTAAATTTTTATATCATCTCCCGTTTGTGACTTAAAATTTATATGACGGAATTCGGTCGACTACTCGTAAAGCGAGTTAAAGCACCGAAGGCAACTAAACTAATTCAAGCTCGTAACGTAACGTTTAAAAGGCAACACCCGCCGGCCAAGTCTCTCTTCAACTCTGTTATTATCCTTTACGTCATAAAGCGTATAGCTACACTTGCGGGGAAATATGAAGCACGTATTCCTACGAAATGTCAGGTACACGTCAGAACGTAGTCTCTGTCTCGTGTCTGTGTTATTCTTCCTATGTTCTTTTCGGACGGTCAGAGTTTTAATTGCGCAGTAAATAACGTTCCCGCTGCGAAAAATAAGCTGCTGAAATAAATCTAACGTTCTACGCAGGAACTGTACCGTGTCGTCATTCGTTTTATAAAATAACCTCCCCAGTCATGAAATTATTATTTCAAACATAACTCGACGTTACGCTTCGCGCGCGCTTCTTTTCCTTTTCTTTCTTCTACGTAAAAGAAAGAAAAAAAACTATTTTGTACATTTAATAAACTTTAACAACGGAATTACAGCCGCGGAATATCCGCGATCAGGCCCCGATGCGTTTGTCAATCGCGTTAAAGCTGCGTAGCGGGTCGTGGCTCGCGCGCGCGGTTTTCGCATCGTCGCTTACGGGCATGATGCCCGGCAACGCAACAGTGGAGGTGTAGGTGAGCTGATGCACTGTCCTATTCTCCACGTGCTTCTATCCGTACTCCCGTGCCTCTGCCAGCTAACGAGCAGCCGGCCGTCCGTGTCTCGCGCGCGCGGTGCGAGGGCATCGACGTCTCAGCCGGCCGACTTCGACGCAACCTACGACAATCGCGGAACCTACGACAATCTCGGCGGCGTACGTGGCTCGCGCGCGCGGTATCCGATCATCGCCTCGCGCAAGATTATCGCACGTAGCCAACGGACCTCGCACAGAAAAATAATGGCACTTTAATATTATATTTTTACGTTACGTTATATTATATATATTAGGATAACGTTTTTAAAAAATTACGTCCAATATTAACGCGTTTCTTTATATTGAGTATCACGTTTGCTCAATTTTTTGTGTGATACTAACCGTGATACTAATCATAACAACAAACGAGAGGAGAAATTAGCATCGCGGGAAAGCAGCGAGCAATAAATTCGATTCGATCTAAAGCGACTCTTTTAAGGTAGATATAAGAGCAATAATAATAAAAAAAAAATCTGGAACAGCTGCACACGCGATAAAATACTTAAACGTGACCGAATAAAGAAAGAAACAGTTGTCTCTCGCATCTTCAATTATATTTGATGCACACTCGAATCTCGTCGTTATCGACGACGAGATGACACGCGCGGAGGCGCAAAACTGCACGCCGAAAATCCAATCGCGGCCGAAACGCGACGTGGGAGAGAAAAAAGACGTTATTCGTGATAAAATATTCCCGCAAATAACCCGAGTTCTATTTGTATTTCCATCCGATTCGAGATACGAGAGCACGCGAAAAACGGAAATGAGGGAGAGGATGGGGGAAAAACGGGCCAGCCAACTGCTTACGTATTCGATCACGTAAGTACACATGGGAGCACGAAGGAAAAGAGGAGTCGGCTGTCGAACCACCCCCCGCAAACGGGAATAAACGGCGGTGTGTCTCGAGGCAGTGGCGTCGGGTTGCTCGCGCCCCCACGAGAATATCGCGATATTGCTCGCGTTAACCAGTATTCGCGGATCAGGCTTGAAAATCCCGGACCGTACGGCGGCGCGGCGGCGTGTCCGGAATCTTAAACACCTGCGGCGCAGCCACCTCGAATCGCCAATGCAACGGCAACAGTATAACGCACCGTGCCGAATAATATCGGTGCTTACGACTTTCGGCATGATGGCCCTTTTCCAGCCTGGTACTTGGAGCGTCTGCGATATCTCGCGTTTAGAATCGTTCTAATGAAATTATTTTTTAAAATCATAAACGAGCGATTTCTATTCCCTATCGATATATAATCCAGTGAGAAAAAAAAAGAAAAAAAAATCGCAAAAGAGAGTATCTAAGTACTTAACTATACAATTTTCATATTTTAACCCAACTTTTACCGTAGTTGAACGTAGTTTAGCATAGATAATCATGCACGAACTAAATGCAACACAGGCTATTAATGCCATTAGAAGAGAAGCTATTTTGATTATACGCGGGCGTGCTCTCCATACAATTATAACTATCGTAGCCGCACTCACCGCACTTTAGCGATGATACGAGCGATACACGGGCATCCTGTGCATAAATACGTTTCCTGCCGTCATCATCAAACGATCGCTACGACTGGCAGATAAATATTATTGAAGGCTAACGAGATTCTGCAGTACGGTAAAATGCGAGGTGACAGGCGCGATTTCTCCGTTTTCCGCCACTCTCGCCCGCTCTTCTCTTTCTCTCTTCTCCCCGGAGCGTGTTTTTAACGCTTCCCGTTTAACTATCTACGCTTGTGCGCAAAGAAAATACAGGAAGATCGAGCGTAACGCGGGGCGAAATGGAAAATGGGGTAAAAAAGGAAGGTAGACGGAAGGAGGGAAGGGGGGGCGACTTGGCAGAGCGATCAGAGAAACGGGAGTTACATCATTGAGATGCAATTCCAATATTGATATGTCGGATTGGCTGGCGCTCTGACGTAGCGTCAGCGGCGAAGATCATAGAGAGTCGCGGCGGTAGAAGAACGTGGACGAGGAGATCGAAGGGAAGAAGGATGCAACACATCCGTGGCTTATGCACGGGACTCGCAGAGCACGCGAAAGATCGGGTGAAATTGGACGGAGATATTATTGAACGGCCGTGTAGCGAAATGTGGAAGAGACGGGCAAGAAGCGAGAGTTTCGTCGCTACAGTTGCAATTTGTAACTACACAGCTAAGCTGCGCGGTGTATAAAAATTTTCAGAAAATTAATCGTCAAAACTATTGCGAGATGCTAGAAATAAAAAATCTTTAATTAGATTTTTTAATTTTTTTTTTGTATATAATTGTGCATCTTTGTTTCGGATTTGTCACTCACGTCTTCGAAAATATTAACTTGATGATATTTATCAAATCATGTCGAGATTGATTTCAGCCAAGTTCCTCATCAGGAACTGTGAGCGCGAGAGTTGTTACGTATACGTCAATGGCACGCTTGCAGAACCGGTATGTCGCGCGGTGTATCGAATTTAACTTCTAGTCAGAGTCGTAAGATATCTCGCGGCTACCTTTCGTAACGTAAAACTTGATTATTCTCCGTGTCGCCGTCGTTGTAAGACAAGAGCAGGCCGCCGACCCAGCGGACGAGAGAGACGGAGAGACGGAGGTAGGGAACGCCGAAGGGAACAAAGTCGCAATTTCCACGTGAAATCCAACCACCATGCGGACGTAATCAGAACGAGAGGCGGAGACCCCCGTGTACCCCATGGACAGAATTGACGGACAGCTGGTGGTCCGTGACGCGACCACCTGACATTCTTGTCCGATTCGGCTGACATGCCCCTGGGATCGTGCATGCGAGTTTCGTGCTCACGTAGCAAAACGTCTGCTCCGATTCTCGGCGACGTACCAACTGTGCAATCCCGAGCCTCTGTGCCAAATTATCTCCGCAAAAATACGAAATTTCCGCGCAACAAACATTGTTAAATTTTCATTACGACAAAAGTGTCGCAAATAACTTTAGCCAACGGGTATTTTCAACATGCATACATCGTAAATACATCAATCCCGAAAAAGCGCCCGCGATAATATTTTTATTGATAAAAGAAAGTAAACACGACTGAGGAAAATAATTAGCGAGGAGTAGACGTATGAAATTTTTAGAAAAAACAAAAATTAATTAACTTTTACATAGGTACGCGTGTAATATGTAGTATATCTTTCAGCAGTGAAAATTTTATTCGGCCTGTTAGGGTGAAATGCACGGAAAGCGAGCAGCTACTCGCGTTGCGTTGAGTATGCGATTTCGAAACGATAGGAGAAGTGTCGGGTTTAAAATACGGGCGATAACCTAGCCTACATCTGAATGCAGCCTCGTTTGCACGCAAATGTGCACGCGCGGTGTACCGCGTGAACACGCGTGGATCCGCTTGCGGATCGGTAAGCCGCGCGGAATGTCAGATCGCGTTGCATCACGACGAAACGTAGCATCATAGGAGACAAAAAGAGAGAGAGAAAGAGAGAGAGAGAGAATCACAGCAGGCACATGTTCGCACGCGAAATTGAAAGCACGTCTCGCGAAATCAAACCGAAATCTGTCGAGAGACGCAGCCGAATATGAACGGTCCCGACAACGTGACGCGACTCGATGAACGTCGATTACTAATGCCAGAAAAACTGAGGGATTCGATTTTTAATTCTCTAAGATTCGCTCGATAAATTGAGACCGCGCCTTATAAAAAAAAATAAAAAAAAAAAAAAAACGACTGAAAAAAATGTCACTCACCGCATTCGATT
The DNA here is from genome assembly GCF_019399895.1 of Cardiocondyla obscurior. Classification (NCBI taxonomy): domain Eukaryota; kingdom Metazoa; phylum Arthropoda; class Insecta; order Hymenoptera; family Formicidae; genus Cardiocondyla; species Cardiocondyla obscurior. The sequence goes on from NC_091866.1 coordinate 2,596,192, forward strand.
CTAAAAAGAGCATAAATATAAAGCAAAATCAAATTCAACTGCATTGCTAGTTAAATGCTAGAAACGTTATTAATCTAGAAACGACGAAAACGTCGCAGTGCAGAATCTGATTAGAGATCCTTTACATTCATTAGACGACGGCGAGCACAGGAATACGGTCACGGTGTACGCCGACCGTTCGAATAGACCATTTGCCTCTACTCGGTGCGCCGTGACACGCGCAATTCATCCCCGCAGCCCTCGGCCGTTAGCGTAATTGCACGTACGGGCGCCATTAGACACGCGCGACGCTATGTCGGGTATCTGCGTCGATCCACCTGCGAAATCGTCACTTTGTTTCGGCGTAAATCATGCCCGGAGCAATCTCGCGCGAGAACACGACGTGCGCGCTTTACTCATCTTGATGCGCCTCGTCCGACACGATCGAATCTTGTCCTGCGATGCATGCGCGATTTTCCCCTAGCATCCAGCTTCCTAACGAGACCGCGCACGTAGCGTGGCCGCAACTTGTTCACAGAATGCGGCATACCTTGGTAAAACGGCCGCACGGCCGTCATCAAACGCGGGTGCAAAACTCGGACGAAAACGAGCCGCTATCGCGTAATCGCCATCGCGATCACTCCGGCCGATTGGAATTCACCGATACTTGAACTTGGCTCGAGGACCGGCTCGCGTGGCCGCGTTTGATCAAACTTAGTGGCGGTCCGATCTATATTCAACTCGATTAGCGCGCGAGACTCCACCACCCGTGATTTCTCTCTCGCGAACGAGTGCTTCGCGAAACAATGTTATTTTGTTAGCGCAGCGGTATCAAGTGGTATGAAGAGTCGACCGCGCTGGCAACGAGGCGGATCAATCGAGAAACTGTCGCAAAGCGAACAGAAACGGAAGTATAAAAGTCGTTGGAAATAAATTAAATATGCAATTTTCTTTGAAAAAAAAATTAATTAAAATAACACGAGCTCTTTTGAAACGTCGTGATATTTAACGTGACTCGGCGTAATAAATGAGGAATAAATGCGGAAGGGAAATTTCACGAAAGGTCTTCGAGGTCTTTCGTCCGTCGACGGGTCTCATAATTTCCGCGGTGCAGAAGTCCGACAGCGATATTCGTCGTTGATAGGGTTTCAAGACAGCCGTCTCCTCTCCAGCGAAACACACATTCCTCGCCGAGGCCTTCTCGCTCGCGGAGAATGTCTCGATGGTCGGTTGCAGATGTACCTAACTGCACTACGGGGCGTATTCATTATCGGCTCGCCGGAACCCAGGTTGCTGAGACGATTAAACAGGGAATGGGAGGATCCCCCAATGATTGGCTACACGGGACCGATTCGCTGTCTACGGCTTTATCGCACTGTCATTCTACCCCGTTATAGTGCATGTGCACACGGTATCCTTATCTCCGCTGTTCCATTTTATTCCTTCTGCGTTACTGGCGCGCGATCGGTTCGCAATAGTTAGCTCGGAAAAGCCGCTGAAATTCTAGACTCTATCAAAAGCGTACATAAATTCGATAAAAAAAAAAAAAGTTATAATGCACATTTAATCCCCTCCGCAAAGTTGTTTTCGCCCGCGTTGCGTATTTTCGTTATTAATTTATATAATTATTCTTCCTTAACAATAACAACGCGTGATCGATTTAATTGCAATTAAATTTCGTCATCGACTTTCCGCTCGTTTGATACAAATATCCGTTTAAAACACGCGCACGCAGTTGCCGTCGGTAATAAAACGTGTCGTCTTAGAAGTTAATTTATTTCGTACGCAGTTGGACCGGAACGTAATTATAACGTTCATGTAAATATTGGAACATAATGAAGTCCCTTGCGAATCGATTATTACTGTAACTTTTCGACGCAGGAGCCATCGAAAATTATAGCCGTATTACAGCTTGGAAAAGCGGCATTAATTTTGCTTTCGGACTTAGCGTCGCGCGTATAAATCCATCGCAATGACACAGACGGGTTACCAATCAGTCGAGTTGTAAGCCGATCGGTCATCGCTGCGACCATTAATGGTGACTCATTACCCGTTCAACGAATCTAAATCCAACCATTCAAACGCCGATGTCGATATTAAAAGACAACTCCGGATAAATCTGCGCCGTTGGTGGCTGCGCGCGAGGCTATTGTTCCATATAACTTAGCGTCGCGCTACAAGAGAACAGTAGGCGCATCGGGAATAGATAATCCAATGCAATCAGCTAAAATGTATTCGCGCGTCACGAGGAATGCAATTACGGATTCACGTCAGTCATCCATTCGCAAAGCATGTTCGTCGTACGAGCTTATAAGCGCGTAGGAGGAGCTTACAAGCTTACGGTACATTTGCCGATCTGTCGGAATCAAGGATCCATCCCGTCGAGCCGACCTCGCGCCGTCGCGTCGCCGCCACCGCGGCCGAACAAAAGGCGGGAGAATGCCAAAGCTAAGAATAGTCGACGAGTCGCGATGCGTGCCGGGCGATACGTCGCGAGCGATATATTATCGCGAAAGGCGTTCATAGTAAATTCATAGTCGCGTTTGATTGATGGAATTTAAGTTGACGCGCTCTTCCCCACGTATCTCCCCCCGTACCCCACGGGTGATCCTAGATGGTTCGGTACAATGTAGCGACTCGGCGAGACGCCCACCGTCGCGAGGAGCACCGTCATCAGCAGCGTATGCGCTTGCCGCCTCGAGTTAAGCCGACGCGGGGACGCGCGTGTATGCATGCCAGTTGCATAAATCCCGTCGGGATGATATACGGTCCCGGAAGGGGGAGAGGGTTCCCGACTATTTGCCGGACAGCCCCCTTCCCGCCCTACGCGAATATCGCACGCGCGTACTCCTTCGGCCGGCCGGCGGGCTGCTGCGACTGTGAAACCGGCATGCCAAGCTTTTAGGGACGGCTTCATATATCTCGTTTTACCGCCTGTCCGGAGAAAGAAATATAAATTCCATCCTAAATAAATATACGGCGCGGTATATAAATTCATGTTTAGTCTTCACGTTATTTCGTATCTCATGCCGCGCGCGCCGCATTCGATCGCGTATCAATGATTTATTCAAATACGCGGATTCCGCTCCAGATCCCGCATATATCTCGCGCCGCGAGCGTAATCGAACGTGGAAATTCTTTATCGGATGCAAAGTCCCGCGTATTATCGTAAATATCAAAACCAATGACAATCCGCCTCCGCATCGTAAAAGGAAGGATTACCTAATGATAAATACGCCGCTTTTGGAGTATCATGATTTTGAATGCGAGTTATGTATAACAAATTGGTGCGAGGTGCAACGAGGATTAGCTCTCGCCAGATATAACGTTGAAAAGTTTTATAGTATATAAAATGATTTGAAAACTATTTATATAATTATTATTGAATTTTTTACGCGGTAGAGTGACCTATTTTCCCCACGCAATTGCTCGTTTCAATTCCGTAAAACGTTTATCGAGACGACGCGCCATGCGTAATAACGAAAAACAGCGACGTATTCACAAATGCGTCTTGTCACTCGTGAATACAACGACGTATTTTACTTATCCATTCGTTTCTTCGACTGTCTACCTGTCGGAAATAGCGGGCTGTTTCAAGAAACGATCGGCGAAGTTTCGAGTTTTGTCGACAGAGGCAAACGCAAACGTAGGAAGTGGATGTTGGTTCCCCGAAACGAAGCGAGGAAAGACGGCGAAAAGGGGAAACAGTTGGAGGAACATTAACGGCAAACGCGAGTCCGAACTCAAACGCGCGATCATTTTATTTCCTCGCCGCGGCATCCTCTTTTTGCCCGGCGGTGTCTCTTCTTTTTCCCCGTCGAGACGATCGGTCTCGTTAGCTTTACTCTACCGGCTCTGGCGCTCTCTCGATGAGACTTTCGCAACTATGAGGCCATTTACATACAAATGCCCGTTAGCAATGGACATTCTCGCGAGCTCCTCTCGACATCGGTATCGCTCCGTCTCTTTTTTTTTTTTTTTTTTTTTTTTTTCGTCTCTTCTCGCCGACTTCGCTGTCCCTTTTCGAGCGCTCGCCTCGTTTGGCTTACAAAAGCTTCAGTAATTAAGCAGGTATCACGTTTGGACGTTTCCCGTCGAGAGAGAAAAGGGAGAGCTTTTACTTTCGCTTCTCTAGCTCTATCGATAATTCCCATTGAGCCACCGCAAAAAGAGTCGACGTTGATTAAAGTCGGTTACCGAATTAATAGATTGAAATAACGCGATGCAAAGAATATTTGAGTGGATAACGGGGTGGAGGGATAAAAAAAAAAAAAAAAAAAAGAGCGAGGACTCGGTGCACGTTTTCGCCGATATTGACGCAGGATTTATCAAGGCTCACGCCAGGGCAACGTATCGCCCCGGGCGTTCTTTCACACGAGCGGGCCCGCGGTCCCACATACGTATCCGAGAGCCGGATCATTTTTCATCGGGTTTCCTCGACCGTAGTAGATCGTCCGCGGCACGAAATCGGCCCGTCGCGATCACCGCACCCGCCGGCCGGTTCTCGATAAGACGTAAAGGGCCACGTCTCCCATCAGTATCGCGCGCGAAATACGAGCGCGGGAGCGGAAGAAAGATGAAAGGGGGCGCGGAACCTTTCCCCTGGCGTCGGGAGCGGAGGAGTGAGAGAAAAGCGAAATTGCGAATGCCCGCCGTGAAACACGGCCGGCCAAGTGCGGGACGAATGTCTGAGCGATACGTGCCAGCGGCGTTCCCCGATTTTGTGCCCGCAATACGATTTGATTTAAGCTGAAAGAAACGAGTCGGTGCCTCGGCGCTGCCCGGCATCTCGCGCGGTTGTAAAATAAAAGCGCACGTCGTTACAACGTACGCGGAATATATCGACAGGCGAGCGCCGCGGCGAAGAGCGAGCAACCCCCGGCAAAACCGTATGCGGACGACGTAAGGGAAATTGCGATTTCTCAAATGAGATCCCGGCTCCGGCTCGGAACTGCGTTCCTTGAGATTTACTGCACGTCATTCGAAAGTCTGCGCGAAAAGGTGAACGTGTTACGTCGTGTTATTAAAACAGCGATTTTCGACGAGAATCTTTTGAAAAATGTAAAGTCAACGTAATATATAACATTATACGTTGCATTTTAGAATTAAATTTTTCTTGCTCTCAATGAATTAGTTCGAGCGCTAATTATCTTATCAAATTATTAAGAGTAGTAAAGGTAGAGTTTTGAAATTTTGTTTGCTTATCTCTTGAGGAAGAAAATGACAATCGTGCCCGAGAAAAATCGAGACGCTCGTCTCCCTTCTTTTCGCATTGAAAATTGTTCTCTAAAACGTAAATAAAATTGCAAGAGACGGGGTTTTTCCGCGATTTCGTGCTGTCGTTCGATGTCAGCGCTATCAGTCAGAACTCCCGATATTCGATGAAAACTCGTAAGAGGAAGCTTCGCTCGTCGCGGAAAGCTGCTCCCATTAAAGAGATGAGATCTTACGAAGGACTGCGTTTCCTCTGTCTCCCTGTTCCGCCTCGCTTTCCGCTCCATTCTGGGAGCGAGCCTTTTATGCCCGCGACTCTGCTCTGTGTTTAGAAAAGTGTGTTCCGCACACGTGCGTTAAAATGTCTCGCTATCTTTCTCGCGTCCCTTTTTGCCTGTCCCCTTTTTGTTTCGCCGACGAGAAAGCCGCGAGCGGGATTAAATACCCGCGCTAATCCGATTCGCTGTAAATGTTTTCGAGCGCGGCCATCTCCGTCTCTTCCCGTTCTCTCTGATCCCGTCTCCCTCTCCCGCTCGCTGGACCTTTTTTTTTTTTTTTTTTTTTTTTGTCGAAAGGCTTTCTCGCCGTGAGCTTGCAGATATCTCATACGCGGGGCTTTCATTTACGGGCGTGTGTATGCGCGCGGTTTAAACCTCCACGTAGCAGAGGGTTGCGCGACAACGTCATCGCGAGCGCGGACGAGAGTAAGTTCCCAGGTTGAAAATGTCTCTTCTCTCACATATTATTACTTTCCTTCTCCTCTCCCTCTTTTCCCTGCCTGTCTCTCTCACTTTCTACCCTATAATCTCGGTCGCTGTGTTAAATTTATTCATAGCCCGGCTAACCCTGTTACGGCGTATTTTACTTACCGCGAAGGCGGCAGCCGAGGCAAACGGGATATTATCCTAACACTTTTCTAAACACGCGATACATCAACGGCATTTCGGAGAAAAAAAAAAGAAAAAAAAAAAGTGTCAGGCTGTTAGATATCAATAATTTAGAAAAGCATTGAAAACATTTTGCGCAAACATCTCGAGAACCGGGAGAGCTTTAAAAATTTTCTCACATTTTCGAAAATAATTTACTCGCCGTTATTCTTCTGGATATCGGATGCGTAATTTCTCTATTCTGCCTTCTCATAAATTGATGATTTCATATCGTCGCGTCCTCGTAATATAGTCGGGATAAATATTCAAGACGCGTGTAAAGTTTCCTCGCTAGGAAAGTTCGCGTTGGCCGCGCTCGCCGCCGTAACGTTCCGAGATGCCTGGATCGCGCGCAGGCCGGCCCGAATCAGATTGAAATCGGAATCGCGCATAACTTTACTCACCGTGCAGCTAACTCCCGGTGACGTCACTGCATCCAATTCCCGTCGAACGTAGTCCCTGCAGCACACACAACGAGAGCGTTAGTCAGATCGTCGGAAATAGAAACTACGTGGATAGGGGAGTCGAGTGGACCGTCGCGAGAGAGTAGAGTACATGAATTTCGCTCGCCTAGACTACGCGATGCGCGCTACGTGGTACGAAACGAGGCCGAGGAAATTCAGCACGGTGGAAAGAAGGAGTGCGCGATACCGCGCGCCACTTGAGGGAAGAAAATCGAAGCGGGGAATTCCATTTGCACTTTCGCGCGGGCAGTTCTTCTAATTCGTATTATCGCGACAGCGTGCATCAGCCGGCGCGGCTCGAAATGTTTCTGGTTTTCTGCGTTTCTCGGGGCGGCGTTTCTCCCGGGCGCCACGGCGGAGTTTAATTGTTTGAAAAATTGTTTTCGTTCACGCTTGCAAATGCAAAGGAGAGAGAACGAGAAACGAGTAAAAGCAATTACTCAAGATTACGTATAATGACGCTTACACGCAATGCGATTTCGCGAATGTAATTCAACGTATTTGTGGTTCCTGACATAATAAACATTTCAATGATCGTCAGCGACCATAATACCTAGCAAACTCGGCTATCAATGACCATTGATGTCCGCAATACCTGGTAAACTCGACTACCAACGGCCATTAGTATCAGCAACAACTTGATAAACTCGATTATCTACATCATTATTATAGACGCGAATTACGCGGGATCGATAATTTCAGATAAAGGCTAAAAAATACGCAGATAAAGTGCGGCCTTCGTTAAGATCAGTGACGATCTTCTTTTTCGTTTCGGTCTGTTATCCGGTGGTAAGACCGCGTGTTCCGGTAAACCTGTATGTGCCAGGTGTCGACCTACAGCGGGATGCGATCTCGTCGCGAGAACGACGACCGTGACACGTCCTGCCGTCTACACGCGCCTACATATGTATGCCGATTTGTGCGATAACGTAAACTCGCTTGTCAAAGGACCCGCCGAGCGCAAGTGGAGGTAGGAGAGAAAAAGAGAAAAAGCAGAGAGAGAGATAGAGAGAGTAGAGAGAGAGAGAAAACGCGGAACGATGAAACGAGCGAAAAGAGAAAACGAGGGGAAAGAAATACCATGTAGATCGTTACATATGTATGCACGCACGCATGCACACACTTATACATATATATATATATATATAGATATATATGTATATATACACATATATCTCGTTCATCGTGTACATATAGGTATATGCGGGGAACAGGCCGTGTCAAGCTGTATACTCGCTGCAACGAACATGTATTATTCAAGCTGACACTTGTGCAATGCCTAGCGAGGGTAGATCCCGTCCCCTTTCCATCCCTCCGCGCTTCTATCCCTCGTTGGACTCGAGGCTGGCCTCGTGGCGAAATAAAAATGCGCCGGGACGCGAATCCGCGGTGTTACCCAGCCGACGTCTCCGTGAGAGACGTCGTCGGGACGACGACGACGACAATAGCGCGCTTGATGCCCGAGAAGGAAATGTTATTTCTTTAGGACACTAAGTGACAGCCCGAGGGACGTTCGGTGGTATTTGCGCCGCCGTTGCCCTCGGAGTGTCCATCGCGTCCATCGACGACGCGTCTTTAAGAATAACCACGCAACAATAATCCGCCTCATAGATAAAAACTCGACGAATTTTTACGACTCGTCATTAATTGCTTCTTAATTTATAAACAAAAAACGTTAATAATTAGACATAGAAAATATTGATATTTGATCAATAAAATAATCAATCTTAATACAATATTAATTTTTGGCGTTTAAATAAAAAAAAAAGTAGTTGAAAAAATTCAAAAAAATAGTATTTCGCAAAATTGACTAAAGAAAAACAATTTTCAACTTAGCCTATTAAAAAAAAAAAAGAAGAAAAAAACCGATAGGACGTACAATCTCCCGCGCGATCTCATTGTCTTTTCGACGAGGGCTATAGATGAGGCAATAAGTTTCTCTTGGAAAACGCCTGACGTGCAATTCCCGATATAATTCCGGATACATCCGGCTGCCGTACCTACGCGCACCGTGGTCATTACTTTCTTCCGCGCAAGAAACAATATTCTTCCGTTACCGGCCATTATTTGCATCGAGTAGACGTTTAAACGTGCCGGTAGAAAAATGGTGGAAGAAGAAGGAGAGAAGGGACAGGGCGAGAGAGGGCGGAAGCATTAGTGGTATTGCCATACTATTACTCGCGCCCCTTCTAATAGCCCGCCCATTAAAGATAATGAACGTAAATTATGCGTAACGGACCGCGGTTAAAAAGGTCACTTATATCTACCGTAAAGAGAGCCATTCTAAATTGGCTGTAGTATTTACTGTGCGTGAATACATGGTGTTCCTCCGCGTGAACTTGATAAGCGTGAACAAATTAAAAGTTTAGAAAACCGCGACCGCCATTTCGCATCGCACTTGTAAAATCTGCACGTGGAGAAATGCTCCAGGGACGATTCTCACTTTCGTCACGTTAAATCTATTTCCGTAGAAAGCGAGGGAGATATTTTTGCAGCCCTTTAATATCGAGGATTAAATATCTCTCAGTAATTAAGCTTCGAATTTAAATTCTGAAGAAGCACCATCCGCTCGCGAGTGAGAGAATACAGATTTTATATAATAATAAACCTTCATTAATAACTACGACGATTTGATTTTCCTGTCACTGGCAGAAGATTAATAGAACGCATATGAGTAATTGAATCGAATCGCTGCGATCGAATAAATACGCATAAAAAGATGCATTCATTACAATTCGTACAATTATCCAAAAATTTCAATTTATATCTTTCAAATTTGTCGAACATTTTACGTTATTGAATATTGTATATTTTTTTTTTTTTTATTTCACAAAATAATTACACCAAAAAAATATATACCCATACACGTTATTAATTGTTATGTCATGCATAAAAATATAATATCCCGATAATATATGTATGTTCACATGCGGGACAGTTTCGCGTAATATATATTTTGTCGCTTTTATGCGATATCTCTTATCACTTCTCGACGAATTTCCGTTCACCGCGAGGCCACCCGACGGTGGAGGGTAGGAACGAGGTCACGCAGATAAAGTATTTCTTCCACGACTCATTTACCGCACGGCAAACTCGTGCTCGCGACCCGCTTGCATCCCGCTACGAGTAAGTCAACTTTACGCCGCGTTGACTTCCTGGCGAACGATGGTTCGCGGATTAGAAAGAACTTCCGCGGGTTTTCAATAACATTCGATTGATAAGACTCGAAACGACCTCTTGGCCGCCACCTTCGCGGATAGGAAGCGAGGAGGGAAAGATTAAACGCGATAAAGTCAGCTAAGTCCTCGCCCTTCGGCCGATATCGCGCATTCACCTCGCCTCTTTACAATCCTCCGGCGCGGTCCTTTTATCTCCTCGCCATCAGCCCTCGATTCTCTACCTGTACTTCCGCTGTCTCATGTTTATGGACGAGAGGAGGCCGATCGCTCCTTAAATACGTTTTACGAAATTTATTTCCATCATCAAGCCGTGCCCTGGATTCGCAGGGCGATAACGACGGGGCTTTACAAAACGATCAAAACGATCCGTTACGACGGCACGGTCGACTGCTCCCGCTTCAGGAACTGGATGCATCCAATGTACAGTCGAGTGCATTAATTCGGTTGCCGAAAGTGAATTGAACGTGGGCGCGCTTTAATTCGTCCGCATTCGATCATTTAACCCTTTCAAGCCGGTGTCTCGATTTACGAAAAAGGGGAATATTTGCGAATCGTTATCAAGCAATCACAGGCCGATGTAACGTCGCGTAATGAAATCATTGTACCGCGTCACTTTTCATCTAATGCAACAAAAATAAATGACAAATGCAAAAAAGTCGATCGATACTACGAAACTTAGCTGGCAAAAAAAAAAAAAAAAGTTTACGCACGGATCATGTTGCTGCGTTTCCATTTCCATCGAGCGCAGATTTTCGCGTGCGAAATTTGAGAGCAAACGTTTCCGACCCGAAAGCCACAATTTTATTTGGAATCGAGCGACGGACGGATACCGTATCATTAATGTGCGCAACGCGCTGTCGCCGATGATAGCGTTGACTTGTTTCGCGAGATCAGGTGGTACGTGAAACGCGCCGCTCCCCGAGCGAAACCAACGGCAGAAGACGAGACAGTCTCGTTGGCGACGTTTAACCAAGCCGAGTAAGAAAGTTGGATAGCTCGGCGTGGCGAGCGTGCGAGCAAATAACAAACGAGAGGAGACGCAAGGAGGCGCGCGCGGGGTCGTAATTAAAACCGGCTGCTGTTTACCCGGGGGTAATGAAGGGGCAAACACACAGTTTGTCTCTGTTACTGGAATATCTGCCCCGCCACCGTCGTTGCCGCAGCCGTCCCTATTCGCGTCTACATGATACCACGAGTAATGTGCATCACCCGCCTTCGGCCGCCGCAGCAGACTTAGCCGCGGCAATTCAAGCGCGACTTCTCCCCCACGGTGCCGAGACCGTAGTGTTTTCGTCGAACTTTACTTCCGACTGGTTGACCCCAAGTCCCCGTCGTAAGTCGCCGTTAATCGTAATTTCGATATCGCGTAAAAAATTACCCGCCCCGACGTTGCCTCGACATTGTCGAAATTGTCTGTTAATATACAAAAAATATACATATATATATATAAATAAGTAACTACAAAGTTCTATCGCAATTGTTGTGCAATTTCCACAAGCGGCTAATTGCCGCATCGATTTTCGTTTAAGACTCAACCTCGACGTTCATGCGTGCCCAGCGTTTAAAGCCACGAAAGCGAACAGAGCACGTACGCTCGCTTATACGCGGGAGAAAAAGAGAGAAGAGGCGGAATCCGCTGGACCGAACGAAATAAGCCAGATCCACCTGATCCACCCTTATTCCCCGCCTAAAGAGATTGATATCGGTCGAAAGGGATGATGTTATTTTTGCTCGGCACAGGGCGCATTGCCTAACGAGGAAAGGGTCGCGCTCCCGCGAGCAACGAGCGACGCGATAAATCTCCCATCGCCGATTCCATCCGCTCGCCCCCATGGGCGCTTTTAATCTGCTGGTAAATACCAGCGATCGATGAAACGTAGGATAATCGTAAGCGAACGATGCGTGCGGACGAGTATGTACAAAAGGTTTGACTTGACGCAACGAGGATATCGATTAAACGTATCCAATTCGCGACGTATAAAGTGAACGCTCGACGCGCATTTCACGCATGAGCAAACTAAAAAATGACCAAGTAAAATATCGGACAATTAATCGCGACAATTGCTCGTTTAATAATAAATATCTATAAAAAAAACAAAAAAAAAAGGAAATTTCTTAAAAACGCGGACTTGAACTTTTATACAGAAACTTTATCTCAAATCTTTAATCGTCATTTCGCCACAAATCTTTCCTTATTCTCTAATTCAAAGTGTTTTTAATTAACGCTATTTTGTCCGCATCTTTTTTCATATTATGAAAATGAAAACGACGGACGCTCGAACAATGTGCGGAAGGATAAAATTCGTTACGTAAGGTACGAGTTTTGACGATATACAGGTAGAAATTGACAAATCGTCCGTTATCAAATTGATAGTCGTCGCTTTTGCCGTAAAACGTCGTTAACGCTACGTAAACGTACGCGCACGCACGTTAATGGGAAACGATATACGTGATAGACGCGGTTGCAGCGTACGCGAGTCTGCGTTCTATAAAGTGGAATCTCGAGCGACCGCGGAGCCAAGTTCGACGGCTTTAACGGAGAGTCGAAGTTGGCTCGAACCGAGACAATTGGACGACGGCCATCGCCTTGAGTGACAGCACAGATGCGGCAAAAATATTCACAATTACGTCCCGCTTAACGCCGTCGCCGTGTGAATAATAGGCGCCCCTCGCCCCTGGACCTCGAGATCCCGTAACCCCGTTCTGATCTCCATTTTGCCATTATGCTATTTCGCTTGTCCGCTCGCGGTGGCTCTTCTAGGAAATTCAGTCGGTCTAGAAAATTGGCACAAGGTTCCGTCGGCCATCTTACCACGTTACGCTTGCCATACGAAATTTTTCTATTTTCGCGCATCGGCGCACCGAGAGACCCACCAATCGACTGCCATTTCGGAGCAAAGTTCACTCCTCCGCGTGAGATTTCACTTCAATAAATGTCAAAAGTATAATCTACGGTCTGCTTAGAACATAAAATGAGCGCCGATATACCTACTGGAATAAAGGGCGGAAAAGTGAAACTCGTACGTGATCATCAAATAACACTAATTTGTAATTTATTACAAGTACAAAGTACTTTCACGAATGCTCGATTTTTCAACAGATAAAAATAAATCTCGCAGCCTGTATCGCAGGACTCGCATACATTTGCAAGTGAACTGTTCGCAATCGTAGAAAGGGAAAATACAACGCGATCGGGCGCAATAGAAAAAAAAAAAAAAAAAATGCCAATTCCGCGTCCAGTCCGAAACAACGAATCGTCGTCGCGGGCGCCATTCGGTCAGGGATTCGGGGAAAATTCAACGGCGAACCCATTATCGGGGAGCGCTCGTTTTAAAATATACCGACGGCGTGCGGTATTTGCAATTCCGACGAGGAGGAGGCCACGGAGTTTGCTATTCGCCGGAGAACGCCGGGGGACGCTCGCGGCGAACGCGCGAGTTGCATAAACACGGCTCGGACGAAGCGCAGCACGAACGAGAGTGCAGCTGCAGCCCCGTAGTCAACGTGGACGATGGTACGTGACTCCGTATCCGACGATCGTTAAGCTTGGCCCCGAAATGGCCGTTACTTCCGATCGAGCGAAGCGACAAATCATCATAGGCGACACTAACGCAGCGTCCGGCAGTTAGCGAACGATTTACGTCGCGCGATTCGCTCGCTGGAATTTTACAATAACGCCCGATCGTACCCCCGTTGCTTCCATTAGCGACGATAAGCTTGTGCCGACCGACCGTGACAACTGGCAAATGTCAAGTGAATCAAGTTTCAAACTAGCGCTACTTATATATTTTTAATTTAAGAGAACATCAATAATAATCGTGGAATAATCTTGGAATAAATTACGTCAATCGATAACGATCAATTCGAGATAACAAGTGAGAAATGGAACAATATCAATTATTACAACGTCACTTTATATTCTCTAAAATGTAAATTAATTCCGTTCAGTTTCTTTTTTTTATTTTTTTTTTTTATTAGACCCGCTCACATTCGTTAAAATGTACATACATTAGACTTTTTGAAACGAATAAGTAAAACCTTGGCAAAGTTAGTTTTCAAGATCCAGTCCCGCGAGTTTTAATGTGCACGAGAATCCGCGTATCCTCGAGCGAACTATACCTATTCTTAAAACTGGATACTCTCTCAACTTAGCGAGCGTAATACTTTTTCGTAACCCCGTTTCGTTCTATCGCAAAAGTCATGTTCGAACGTGAACCCCCGCTCGCCCACTTGTTATTGCACTTCTCCCGACATTCGTCCTTTTCTTTTCTACATCGAGATGTCCGAAATTGGACAAGAGCCAAGAGCAGTCGACCACCGTTCCAAAATGGGGGATCCTTCTCTTCTTTATCTTTTCTGCTTTCCTCCGACCCGTATCTACCCATCAATTTATCCGTCCACCTCGCCCTTTCCGCACTCTCCTTTCTGCCGTTTGCCGCACGACTTCCGCGACCATAATACGAATAGTCTGCCGCAGATAAATTATTGTTTAACCATTTCTTCAAGTCCATTCTCTTATTTACCATCAATAATAATTCGAGGGAAAAATAAAATCTGCCTCAGCTCCGCAAAATGCATTTCCCCAGCGTTTATCATCGAAGATAACAGCCTGCAAATTTTGCGACATTTAATTTAAACTTTTTTCCCCTCGAATATTCTTTTTCAAGAAGGTTTATCCTTGATTTTTCGATCATATGAACAAATAAAGCAAAACTTGCAGAACGATCAATATTTATTTCACGCAAAAACTTCAACGAAATAGAAGTAATTGCACAGCCGGATGCAAATTTTTCAAATTAAATATAATTTATTTTACGGTGCTTGATATCGATGTGAAACTTTTAAGGGTTCAACACAATATACGTTTCGGCAAATAGAAACATAAAAATAATATCGCGATAGCAACAAAATGGTATCAATACGTAGAAATGTGCGTTTTTAATGAATGATAAAAGCCGATGCAAATTTAAGGCATTGCGGTAGCTGTGATTTTTTTTTTTTCCTCCCCTTTTATTTTTGAGCCACAGGACCATGTCGAAATTTACGCAACATGTTTTAGCAATGAATATCCATCGATCGTCATTCGCGATCACCCTTGGAAAGCTTTTATATGATATTTTATTTCCGATGGAGAATGTAATACCGAACTGCTAACGAGGGTCGGCGACATCGAGCGGAACATGTTTCGGTTATAGGTCGAACAACTGAAACCAATAATTGGTGGGCATAACAACAAAAAAGCTCAGCCATGTATTCAGCGTATTATGCGGAAGAAATAGAGGAGTGTGCTAACAGCTATCTATTGTCCCGCGAGAGTATCATTCACGCGAGATTATTACCGTCTAGCGCTCCTAAATGTTACTTAAATTTCCACATTTCGAATCACGGGGGGAGAAAAGGGGGAAAAGATGAGAGAGGAAAATCATTTCTATGTAAAAGGCGTCTGGGAGATGCCAGGCGACATTGTCTCTTCTTGGAAAATACGCAAATGATAGTCGAATAGCGGCAGCTCACCGAGATAGGCGGGACGTTTGTGTATTTCAATAAAGTTCGGTATGCATTCCAAAATCGACAAGCGGTTTATGCACCTTCTGCGAATTGCATGGCGCGATAGAATACGTAGGTATATGCGAATCGAGCGTGCGATGCACGCAACGTGCCAGTTTCCGTTTCTCAGGCTGGCTGCGTGCAAATGCCGTCCGCTTTCCCTCGCACCTCCCCCCGGCCGTTCAATCCGACCGCGGCGAGAAATTCGCGCGGAGGCTGCGGAGAAAAATAGCGTCCGGGAGTAAAGATATTCCCCGCGACTCGCCGTCGCGGAAAATGGAATCTTCGGCGCGTCAACCACGCTCGCTTCCCGAGAAATAGCGAATGTAAAATACTACGCGAGACCTCGCGCGATGTTACATCGAATCCATAGATGGGAGAAAACGATACCTTATATTCCCGCAGAAAATTCTAACCTTTCAGCTCGTTTAAATTTTCATCTAATCGTCACCGCTATAAATTTCGCTCTTCCTCCTTCGGAAATGAAATGTTGCACCTTCAAATAATTTATTGGCATCTATTTTTACTTGCTCGCTGGTTCATGACGTCCGGCCCACCCCTGTCGTTTCTTTTTCGAGCTTTTACGAATTTTCATCTCCAAGCAATTTTCAACAAGCCCGCTCAACACCTGCTTTTTATCGTTCGAGCTTTACAATATCACGGAAAAATTCTTGCCGCCGTCTTGAGTGATAAAGAAAAAGCGGTCGCGGTCCAAAACCTTTTACGATTTTTAAATACGACACGCCCGGCGTAAATGTTGTCGAGCAGTTCAAAGAGTGATTTTACCTCGCGACAGATGAGACAAGCCGGAATGGTAAATAAATAAAACAATATTTAAAAATACAGATTGTCGAGTTCGCTCTCGTGCGCCCGTGCAATATTAATTAATTATCGGCAATTATAACGGAATATATCATTGGCGTCAAAAAGAGAATAAAATAGAAAATTTAATTTAGGAAAATATTCGAGCTGAAGAATTTCAATTTTTATTACTGCCCGATATATCTGGTAGACATGCTGCATTCGCGAGTTACATGCGAGATATACACGTCCAACCGAATTATATTAAAATCATGACATATGTTATAACGCACACACGCACCGCAACCGTTTTCACATACGCGTGCATCGAGAAGAATCCGGCATTATAGTGCATACAGCGAGAGTAATCGGATAAACAGTACCCTCCATTATTATTGCAAAATCAATAAAGCAGCCTCAGTACGTTATTACTATTATAACGTTCGACAAATCGTATTAATGTTCAGTGTCGCATACAGAGCGATGCAAATCTCGTGAATCTCTCATTGTGTTTACTCAAATCTAAAGAGCCCACGGGATATTTTTTCCTCCACTTTTAAACAAATAAATTTGAGCACGAGATTACTATCTTTATTTCTCCCGCGCGGCGAGAATGTAAAAAAAAAAAAAGAAGATCACGATGCGTCGGCTAATTACATACACGATATAAAATACAAATTATCTTCTCACAATGTCAATTAAACTTGCGATCGAATTTTCGAACAAGCTTCAATCAATTTAATCGATAACGATCGATGACAAATCCATCCGAATTTGTCTTTTAGGTTTTCGAGAATGAAAAGGAGGTGTAGGGAATACGCGCGACACTTTTTAAGATACTTGCGCAGAAAAACGGCAAATCTTTCCCCAAGAGATGTATGCGCGTCGAGAGCGCATTCGACTGCGAACGCTCGGCAGGATTAGTCGGTGGTAAAAACTGACGATGGGCGGCGGGGGTTGCGAGAAGAGCGTGGTAGCTGTATTCCTGCTGCACGAGATGGAACGAACCGCCGCGGCTTTTGCGAGCAGCTTCGTCTCGCCTAGCAACACGCACGCACGCACACACCTGCCCGCGCACGTGCGTCTGTAACAACCACTCTAGATAGCACCTGTTACCCTTACTCCGGCATTACCGACCTCTCGCACCGCCACCCTGCTTCCATTCGGTAGCACCCTAACTACTTGCGCGCGTCGCTTTTACATATGATCCTCCCCCTCGTCCCCTCGCCCCGTTCGGTCCCCCTTTCCCGCAATCGCGAGGGAGAACGAAATTTCGACGTTTAAACTGGCGAACTGCGATTCCGAGACGCGCACGTGCGTTGAGTATTCATTTAGGAATATCGTCCTCGTAGGCGAGGGTAAGTACGCGCTATCTCAGCTTTCTTATCGTCGCAGAAAGGGAATATGTCCTATTTCTCTTAAGTAAACACGTAATCCGTGATTAAAATTGCGTGAGATGGAACATCCTGCGACGGGTAATCTCGTTAGCAAGAAATGCTGCATCACCGTCGCGACGTTGATAAAAAGTTTTCAAGACCGTTTGAAATAATGACAAAAAAAAAAAAAAAATCGTAAAAATTCAGAAAATCGTATACGTAATTAAAAAAAAAGTGTCAAAAATGTATACTTTAAAGCACTCTGTTTTACGAATTATCCTCTATATCGTTAGCCTCGCGAGTTTTATGCAATTCCGGCAAGGATGTATAACTTCTAACTCCTCTCTGCCGTGGGTATAAACGAAATTACCAGCCGCTCATGCCGCTGTTCCATGAAGTACGTTGAAAATTAGTTCTTTGTATCCCCGTGAATTATCGGGCTTATCAGCCGGCGTCGAGTGGAGGCGAACCGATAGCGTAGACGGAGCAGTGAATGATCGTTTAAGAAACTTTGTTAGAGATAATTTAATCTCCCCCAGTAAATAAAATTGTTATTTTCACCATGCATTTACCTTTTAGGTAAATCAATCAATTAAGACACGGAATTAAATTAAGTATGGAAGGAATTAACGGCGGACAAAGAATAATAGCCAATTACTTTGATTTGTAAGGAGAAATAGTTGAAAATCGATAGTGTACCCGTTTTAAAGGTACAACAACGTTATTTTATTCCTATATTGTTTTATTATATATTGTATTGCCACGGAAACGAGCAAGCGTGGATAAATTTCCCCGATGTGCCAATCAAATCGGCATGCGCCGCGTTCACGTTGCCAGCCATAAGCATTTCGCGTACTCGGGGTGGAATATTTTCGCGCAAATTAGACAAGGGGAGAGCATCGAATCCGCAAAAGCGCTTACATTCCGAGTGAGCTCGGCGGACGTAGAAAAAACATCGCCCTGGACGGGAAAATATGTGCGAGACCGATTTGAAGCGAAATATTTTACATTCGCCGAAACAATCGTAACAATAATTGGACAATGTGGAAAATTAGAACCAGCTGTCAAACAGCGACCGGCGTGCGAATGGTGCTATTCGCGGCTATTGTTTTGAACGGCGAACTTTACAAATTAAATTTAAATCGCAGCTTTCGCTGTCCCTCGCGGCACGAGGGAAATTCATATTGCCAAGCCGGTCCGCACACACAGTTTCCGCGAGCGTTTTCGCTCAGATTTTCCGGACTTTTCGGCGAATTGCAAGTCTCTCGAGCATCGCCGCTGCGAATATTTAACGTATTCGCACGCTGCGAGAGAGAGAGAGAGTTCGTAGAGCTTTTTCCACGGCTCGCACGTCAAAAAGAAGCGCTTCCGCGATATCCAAATATTCACTAACGCATCGAAAGCGCGCGAGTTTTCCTCGCGTCGTCTCCGACGAAAGAAAGCGTTCGCTAGACTCGTCATCTTCGAGATGCACATGCTCGAGAGACATGCAATTTTTTATCAAAAGTGGTAGATTCTCTCTCTCTTTCTCCTTCTCGAGCACAGTTCGCCTCACGTGCCGAGGACGCGATATCTTTCAATTTCCCGGCGATGCGTATGAAGCATGGGACTTTACGAGGATTCGAGAGTGCCAACGCGGCAAATCGATATGCGACCTCGAACTCGGTCTCCGCAAGCAGCGAATCCAAGCAGGATAACCGAGAAAAGGAGACAGAAAACGGAAGGACGGAAAGGGAAGAAGTGAAGGGAGAGAAAAAAAAGCTTTATATTCGCGCTGGTAAAAAAAAAAAAAAGTATCCTTGGAATCCGTGAAAATGGCGGAACAGGTAGGTGTACGCAAATACGCGCCTGCTGCCGTCGAGAAGAAGCGAGTGCACAAAAGCGACAAGAGGGCGTGCGGCGAATGCGGAATTTTCCGCGGATTAGTCGGATAAACGAAAAGTGTCAGATTTTTCGCCACGCGGAAAGAGAGAGCACACCGTTCTCTCGCTTATATTTCCTTTATTTCACCATGCCGCTTGACGCGTCGAAAAAAAAAAAAGGAGAGAGAAAAAAAAAAGAAAACAAAAAAGGAGAAAAAAAACAACGATAAAACCGCAAACGGGAAACAAGGATCGCGCGGGTTTGATATCCCACGAGTAAGTTAACGCGGAATTGAACATTAACGATTCTAAATACGAGGCGCAGCTATCGAGTGGCTCGAAAATTTGTAAAATTTATTGTAAAATTTTCTAGTGGAACGGTCATAATAATTAGTGACGAAAGGTCCAATTTGAGACTACCTCCGGGCTATTTTTACGAAAAATACATGTAAAAAGTTAATTGTTTATACCACCTGTGCCCGCTCAAGTGCACGAGAAAAAAAAAAAATTTCGGCAACTGCGAAACAGCGGTAAACAGTTTGGGAAAAACAAGTGATAATTCGTCGAAAATAAATCACTCTGTCGCCACGGCTAGCGGCTCGATTGCCCTCATATCCCGTTATTTGCGATAATAAACGAAAATATTCTACATCATAATGTCGCAACCAGCAGCCTCTCGAGGATGCGAGATGCAGCATCCAACGTCCGCGAGACGATGAAACCGGTTATTGATACTGCGCGAAGGGCACGTGATACGGGGGAGGGAAGGATCCACGTCTAGGGGTAGGAAAGCGTGGGCGATAAAGGGATCAGGCTGATTTTTACGAGCGCGACAAGTGCTTTCTTTCTCTCTCGTATAATACTACGGGCACCAATGTACAGTCGATCTCAAATTTCTACGGGATAGTAAACCGCGAATGACGAACGAAGACCATCTCCCCGCAGCCCCTTACTGCTCGCAGACTCGCTCAATAACAGCAATCGCCGGTGCAGTCGGGAAAACGCTCAGAATCGGGGATTCGCTTGAAGAGGCCGCCGGGAAATATCGCGCGAGTTTAATAATACCGATGATTTTAACACCGGACACTACACGAATGAAATTGGAGCGACCGATACCACGTTTGAAAGCCGAGAATAATCGAATGTACATACGTCTTTATTCAAAGTTTGATAAATCTTAATAATAAACGTGACATATTTGTAACGACGCGTGTGAATAATATAATTTAAATTATAAATAAGCGATGTCGCGTGTGGAGTCGCAAGTCGCGACATATATAAGCCCAATTGCGATTTATCCCAGTAGAACAAGCACATAAATTCATGCTATTAAACAAAATCACAGATATCGAGGAACTCGAACTAAAACTGATCGGGCTGCACCTCGGTCTTGTTGTAAATCGCCTCTAGACATAAATCCGCCGAAAGAACGGCCGAACTTGGTCGCGATTGTTGCAAGCGCGCGAAGGGAAAGAAATCGTTTTTCGTGCTGCCGAAAGTGGAAGATGGGGTGGACGGACTCGGGGGGGGGTTGGTTCGGGCGCATTACCGTGGAAAAGTGGCGCGAGCACGCTCGCATACTTTTGCCCGGCTGCGAATAAAGGCTCGCTCTCACGCCCGTTATCTCAGGCGTATAATCTAAAGCGGCCCGTAAAACCGTCTATACGAATCCCTGGCGCAGCCAACGCCGTTACGGAGGATGAGAAGGTCGGATGGCGAGACGCGACGCGAGAGGGTGGATACGTGTTTGGTGTGGTTATGCATCGCTTCTAGTGCTACACGCCGCCGACAAATATAGCGAGACACGTACTCGCAAAGAGTGCGTGCGTGCCACGCTCGTCACGAGTTTCGATTATATAAAAGAACCGCTATAACGGCATCTGATAAAAAATTAAGTTTTACGCGTAAAAAAAAAATTTGTTTTTGATTAATAAACGATTGCTTGAACCACACTTGCATCATTTTAATGTCGCCTAACAGAATTATTGTCAAAGTCGTGATTAAAAAAATAAAGTTAGCAAAAGGTTCATGAAAAAATTTGCCATTAAAATTAGTCTTGCATTAGTCACGTACAAACAAGCGCATAAAATGTTAAATAAATATTATAGGTCTCAATCTCAGTTAGATTTTTAAGCTATGCGTAAAAAAGTTTGTTTATTTTCTTTTTTTTTCAATTTACGTCGGTAATTCAATGTTAAATTAATTTCCAAATTTTGTTTAAGGCTACTTTTGCTCGCTCGCAAGTCTGGTGCGGGGATAAAGAATGAAAGTGTAGCGAGAAACAAGATGCAAAGGTAACATAACAGCGGGACACTCTCAGACGCCGTCGTTGCGTTTTACGATACGTATGCCAGTCGCATATGCAGCATCGACGAGTATTCGAGCCACGTACGAAACCCTCCTCTACTTAACTATCCATTAAATACGACCGCTATTCGCCGCATGGCACCGTTTTACAATGTCAAATCCGGCGTAATCTAAGAAAAATATCGCAGCTGATAAATGTGAAACGTATCAATTGTTCATATACGCAAACAAGAGCGGAATAATATTCGCTGGAATTCGGAACGGAATTCCTCCGCGTATTCTAGCTTATACCGACTTTAGTTACCACCGTATAAACAATAGAAACTTCTTTTTTAATTAATTCGGCCACGCAATCCTATCTACGCGAGACGTTCCTTCCTCCGTTACCAAGAAGGAGAAACTTCCACGATAAGGAATTAATGTGCATTTTGAAGTAGATGAGGAGATACTCCGGGTTCACGCGAAAGGTACGGGCCAGCGAAATAGCAAGCGTCGGTGCGCTATTTCGAGATAAATTCATTCGAATTAATTGCTCTCCCCCTGCCGCTCGCCGGTCGCGTCGTTGCCACTTTGTTCCGCCTCTCGAATAAATAATTTCGTTAATGTGTAATTTAGATAAGCGCACGCGCCGCGGAAGCCTTTTAAATTGTATTGCATGTCGCTCGTTCGTACCGAATTTATCAAAATTAATTAATTTCCTATGAATATGTAACGCGGCGCATTGTAAACAAGCGCGGGGATGCGTCCTCCTGTCGGGCGCATTTAATCAATAGCGTTCACATTAAGCGTGTCAATTATCAATGAGGTACCGACAACTATTTCAGGACTACCTTTAGGCGATTAATTATCAATCAAAGCATGCTATTTCCCCGAATCGGCCTATCTTGTATATTTGATACCCCGAGATCTAATCGTTTTTTTTCTTCTTCTCTCTATCTCTCTGTCTTTCGAAAGCTATCGATGTCGATAACAAATTAGTCGCCCCCTTTAAACCCCTTTCCTGCCTCGACGTAAATTGCCTCGTTAATCTGATATTAAATCGCAATATAAACGATCGCGATTCTTTTTTCCAATCCCTCCCTCCCAGAAAGAGAATCGTATTTTTACGAGATAATGGGGTACTTACTGGATTTTTCTGTATGGTTATAACAGACGTGCTTTTGTCAGTACTGAACATCAACGATACAATAAGAAGTTTACCTCGAGCTTATCGCAAATAGATAAAAGTCGTTATCGAACATTCGAAAAATAGATGAAAGCAAGCGGGAGAGAAAAAGGAAAACTAGCGTGCACCTTAAGAAACGTCTCGTAATTAAACATAATCTTGGGACACTAGTAAATAGTCCCTGTTGCACTTTCATATTTCTTTTTCAAATCAAATTTAATATTTAACAACGTAAATTAACGCGCACGTGAAACGGCAACCATAAATTAAATTAAACAATTATAGAAAAAAAAAAGAAAGAAAGAAAAACGTTTCATGTGCAATGTCTATTTTTTTCTCTGTTAATTCAATTAACGACACGTAGAGAGGAAAAAAAAGCGGGCGCAATGAAAACCGGCCTGCTAGATCAATTTATCTTTTTGACGTTCGCACGAGTACCTTTTCCTTCAGTCGCATTGAGAGTTTCCGTTCTTTTCTCGAAGCGTGCGCCCAAGAACCGACGTGGAACGATCGATATTATGGCCGTCTGCATCTGGGTCGCGACTTTTTCCCTAATTACTTGCGGCTTTGAGGATGGTTGCAGCATCTACCGTTAGATCGCCGCAGCTCTTCCTCACGCGCCTTCCTTTGCTCATTTCACGTTTCAACGTGACAATCCGTCGTTCAGGCGCAACTGCGGCAAGGTAATCTCCCTCGAAATCGAAGCTCAAAGGTCGAAGGTTCTCTGCGTGCCGCCGTCATCAGACGGAAGCTTATTAGCCGGCTGATTAATTATCGTTCAACCAGCAGCCTCGCTCAGAAGGACGCGAGTGTCGTAAAACGTCGTCTTCTAACGGCTAGCGCGCGGGCTTCTTTGAACGAAGCAGCCGAGTGCGTGCAGCAAGTCAACGTAAACTTTCCCGTGCGATTAATTTCTTCAAAAATTTTGCGAAAAGTCTCGTGCAGCGAAGGCGCTTCGTGGAAAAGTTGTTCGAAAAAAATCCGCGCTCGACGATGATAACGATAGGAAAATAAAAATGTGCACTTTCGCTCGCAAGCATTTCCTGAATAAACAAATTAAACGGTTCTTTTTTTTTTTTTTTTATTTCAATTATCTTGTTAATTGCATCTTTTTTTTTTTTGTAAAACAAGTTCACGAATAGCCGCGTTTAATTATGTAAGAAAGAAAAAGGCAAGCGGGACAAATATAAATGGGAAATAAAGGAAATCAAAGCAAATGAAAGAGAGATCGATGACGAGGAAATGGAGCAGAAAAAGGAAGAGAAAGCGTAAAGTTACCGATTGGACATGGGACGCGACAGGAGGAAACGGCGACGTGTATTGGCACAATCAGTCGGCGGCACGTTGCTACTCGTCGAATTGATTGCAACCTAAGAGCGAACCTAAGAGCTACGCACACGTACTTGGCTCGCACGCCCGCTCGCAGCCCCGCGACAATGTAAGATGAGGGAAGTTTCGCGATAATAAAGCGGAACTTTGGATCGGAAATCCAAAATTAGTGCGCGTCTTCTCGTTCCGCGTCGCTGAATTGACGAACGTGATCGGAGTTTCGTTACCGTAGCGAATAATAATTGCAGCACCAACTAGCGAAATCGCACGAGCGGCGAAAAGACGGAATTAATCATGAATCTCTCTCTTGGCCGCGCGAATCCCTTCTTGGTATTTTTTGTAACAATAGCTACGAGCGCGGATCGGTCTGCAGCGTGATTGAAAAAAACTGCGCCCGAATAGAAGGAAAATACGTCGCGAAAATAAAATGTAGAACAAACTAGAATAAAATTGTTATGATGCGTGGCAACTGAAAAACACGCCGCGGCCATTCGATTCGTTACGATGGAATCGATCCATTAACACCGTTTATTTTTTAAATAAAAAAAAATACGCTGCGTTTTTTAGTTTTTTTTTTTTTTACCGTATACATGAATTGATGGTGCAACTAACTAAACAATAACAATCAGATAAATTCTATTTTTTAAGAGTAAACAAAGAATGCCTATCCCGATTAATTTAATAATAACTGTCGTTTAAGATAAATTAGAAATGTGATAATTAACGTCGAGGAATGCGACATTAAGTCATAGAGACTCCGTCGGGTTTCGGAATATTCCGAAAGAAATTCCGCCGTTCACGCACACCCACTGCGACCATTATTCCCGAAGAAACTTTCGTTTCACGAGTAATTTCATTGGAATAAATGGGACATCACCCCGAACCGGCCGTCCGCTTCCAGAATTCAAGATCTCTTCAAGAGAGAACGCGGAGCGAGGTCGATTATAATTCGTCATTCCGACAACGCTTATCATTATACTGCGAAGGGAAATATTACCCGGTTAGAGCAAATTCCGTCCGTAACATCGAGCATAGCGCACAGAATCGTAGAGTAATGCGCCAATTAACCCTTTACGTCTCAAGAAAATTTCGCGAGGAATGGGTGAATATTAAATTTTTTTTTTTTCCAGTCAAATTAGTTATTACCTTTGTGCAGCGTGATAACAGGCTCGTCTATAAAAGAATTCGCGACTATACTTTGCTAGTTAAAATTATTCTCTTTTACAAGAGTAAATAATAAGCATTTGCAAATCACGGGCGTCAAGCTCAACGTGCGGAAAAACTTCAGATAATTTCTCTTTCGCCATAGCATCGACT
Source organism: Cardiocondyla obscurior (assembly GCF_019399895.1). Lineage (NCBI taxonomy): Eukaryota > Metazoa > Arthropoda > Insecta > Hymenoptera > Formicidae > Cardiocondyla > Cardiocondyla obscurior. Next base: position 2,621,658 of record NC_091866.1, read on the forward strand.
GCGAAAATTATACGTTAGTAGCGAAATAATACAAGCGCGCGTTACAGTGCATTTTACTAAGATAAATATCAGACACGCAGAAAATAAATTAGTAAAAGTACGATTATGGTTTGCCGTGCATGCTACAGGTAAAAAATAAAGCCCGGCTTTAAAACGCGAACGACACTATTGAATTAAGTCGCTCACGAGCAAAGATTAAAGAGTCTTGTTAAATCTAACGATCGTTGAATTGATTTGCTGTGACGAAGAAACATCGACCTCGCTGACAATAGCGAGGTTTAAGACCGGAAAGGTAGTACTATGCGAACGCAATGCGAAATATGTCGACGTGTAGACAGACGAAAAGATTGTGCGAGAATGTTTCATCGGACTCGTTCGCGGTCGATATATGTTGAGGCAAGAGAGGGAATTTATTTTTCCCTGGCGAGGATAAATCTGCGCGTGCAGGTAAATCAATTTCCTGGCCCGCGGCGAGACCTGCTGGAGACAGGACGAGTCGTTACGCTTTTTATAACATTTTTCCAAGTCAATTTCCTTTCGCCCATCGACGACGAAAGCCCAAGGTTCTCCCCTGAGAGAAGGCAAAGAAAGAAAGATACATTTTCACGAAAACGCAGATGCAATTTTAATCCTTTGAAAAAAAATTTTTAACTTCCGTGAAATATTTTTTTAATTCATAGCTACTAGAAGAAGAGACTTCTACCTCCGTTTCTACGTGCTGTTCTTTACTTTTTCATAAGTTCGAGCTACTGTTCGTAACAATTCGAACAAAAAATCCAAAGAAAAACAATGTCGACGGTTTCTTTACTTTTAGATTAAACTTTTCGACCGTAAACGTCACAGAAATCCCTACGGAATGACAATTTCAAAATGATTAGGCGAACCGAATTGATCTCACATCCCTTCAAACGCAAAGCGTCGAGTCGTCGAATATTTTTTAAAACTTTACAAATATGTTGAGTAAGGCGTAAGGCGAGCGGCGGAATCGGCAGAATTTCGAAATGTGGAGCGCAAGACCAATTGTTCCCGCATCTCTGGAGCGTCGGCCGAACTTTTAGGGCCAGAAGGAATTTAGGTCGCGTAGGGGAACAAAAGGCGCGGCGAGAGTGCATCGGCACGCTCTCGCTGTTCGTCACGCGTCGCGAAGCACGCGTCTGTCACGGACGTCCCGATGGATATCAATGGTCTCTCGATGCTCAAATCCAGCTCATCGAGTAGCTGGGTTAACCGTATACCGGGGAGAGAGGGAGGAGGGGGGAGAGAGGGCCCGCCGCCGTGGTAAATCGCGAACACGTCCGGATACGCGCGTCGCATCGGTGCATCGGCGATGGATCCATCGTCGGAAGAGGCACTGTCGCAGGTTCGGCCGTTGCGCGCCAATGCCATTATCGTGTCTCGATGGTAACAATGCGAGAACGATGCGGCACAATCGCGGACCGCGGGATGTTACAGCGGATCGTCTCCGTGCCGCGCTATTGTTCAGCATAGGAGGCCACGCGAGCACTCATACTGATTGCGAGTCACTGTATCGCGTGATCCGCGGATGATGCTGCGGAGTGGCCATTCCCTGCTTCTACATTTTGAACCGCGCGCACCAAGTGCAGCATACATCGAGCCGAGAGCGTTAAGCCAGTTGTCATACCGAGAGACTTCCGTGTAATGCAGCACAGCGTAGCTATATGCAGTACAACGCTAATTCCTCTATGTACTGTTTCGCGGTGAGTGTGATCAAAAAAGCACGTACTATAAAGTGTATTATACCAACCGGATACGCACACGTTGCACGCATCTCTAGATGTGGCACGTTACGTGTATATCCTAGATTCCCCTTTTTTTTTTTTAATTGTTAAAATTTTATAAATAAATGCTACCAGCTGAAAGCGCAAAAAAAAAGGAAGCTACGTTTTTTTTTTTTTAATTTAAAACACGTAAATTCTGTTTTTCGACAAGAAATAGGCGTAGAAGATGAACACGATTAAAACTTCGAATTCCAACTGAAAGTGCATCGCCCGTATATACCGTCATTATATTCTGCGGTCTTTATGAAATATTAATAACGCTTTCATAATGCAAAATTCAGTCTTCCATGACAATATTAAAGAGTGATGTCATCCAATATTGTTTAATTAGCAATGCCTAAAATATCTGGAATTATGCTACACATCAATGTGCTCCTGAATATTCAAGAACGATTTAATTAATTAATTCGCCAAGCTGACCGCGTCGAAAAATTCAGACTGCCCAGACAATTAATTCGCGGGAAACGCTTTTGGCTCATTCATTCGGCGTTTTCGCAATACGAGTGCATATGCGAGTGTTGGGTGATGGGCAAGAGTCAAAAGGGCACGAGAAAGAGAAAAAGAGAGAGAGGTGGAGGAAGGGAGAGGGAGAGGAGAAAGTCGATACGTCGGACAATGGGGGAGGAGGATAACAATGCCCAGCATGAGGCGAGTGGCGAGACAATACACCGCGGCTGGTCCGCACCCCGTCGCGAATCCCTAAATCAACGTTCAACATATAATAAAACGGCGGCACACTGACTAAAAGGACTTTAATGAATCGAGCACGATTTTCCTTCCGCCAGCATCCACTTTTGTCGCGTGTACATCATTCTTTCATATCGCCAACACCGCCTTTCGACGTCGTTAATACCGTGCGCGAGCATCGCCACGAGAAACGTGATCGTTCAATAATTGCAGCGAACTGAAAGAGACGCCTACGAGCGGCTTTAAATCATAATAATCATACGCGGAAGATAGCAGGACCGATATCTCAGATTGCGCTCTCTATGAGAGACGTAGATTACGATTGTAACAAGTGTATTAAATGAGAAAATATTACAAAATTTACACGTTTAGAAATTAAATAATTGTTAGAGATATAATTTATCTAAAAGGTAACAAAATATTCAATATATAAAAGCGCAATTAAAACGTTTCCTCGTTGATATCAAATTTTTTTTTCAAGCAACACAGATATCGTGTGCGCTAAATGTATGTTATTTAAAATTTAAGTTTCAAACAAAGCAGATTCGGACATGTTTCAGTAGTAAAACCAGCTGTAAAGTCGGACCACGATGTCAGGGAAATAGTATCTTTTTCAATACTAAAGAAACGATATCCGCCATTCAAACAGTTACTTAAGTTCGTCTTTCTAAGAAAAAATAAAAAAATAAATAAAAGGGAATATTATATTAAAGAAGAAAGAAAGAAAAAAAAAAAAAATTTGCGAACAATATTTAAGATTCTCAGTAACGTTGAAAGTTTGGGCCACTCCGTGGTTTTCGTTTCCCTTTTTAACTCCCGCGATTCTTCTCTCCCATGTCAAAGATTTTTCAGAAATCCATATAAGTGTGCGCGCGTGTGTGTACGTGTGTTCTTTTGATACGCGAACGCGAAGCGCGAGGTCCATACCGCGGTATAAGAACAAATTGGCTTCGTCGAAAGGATTTTGTGGAATTCGAATTGGGGACGAAATGCCGCGATGAGATTCCGGATACGGCTTCAACTAATATCGACTCGCTACCGTCGGTACCGAACACCGAGCGCAGAGAACAGGACCACGGTTTTCGAAAGGGCCGCGTGACAGGAATATTAATGTCCCGTGCACGTTACGATGTTGCACAAACTACGGGAACTATCGTAAGACGGAGTACCTCGGTCGCAACTTCCATCGACTTGACCAAACGTCACGCGGACGAGACCGGACGTCCTTGATGTTGTACCGCACGTCAGCTCGGGGCCGTCCAGTCTGTCGTCCGACTGTGTCAATTTTGTCAGAAAATTCTTTTTTTTTTTACCGTCTAGCACTGAAAATTTCAAATCTTTCAACCCACTTACAAGTCTTACATCCAATATCGTTTTTCATAAAGAACATCGCGAGGAACAAATCGATATTTCGCGCACAAAGTTATTCTACTTCCCCCATAAAGTTTGCCGCCGAGCACAGTAGGCCGAGTCGAACAATCTGAAAACTTTAAATTAAATCGATAGGATTGGTAAATTTCTCTCGATAATAAAAAAGAAAAAAAAAGTGCCACGCTTAAATCCTTCTCATAAAAAAAGAAAACTTACTCGGCAATCTATTTAATTGGACTCTATTTCACTGCTATAATTCTTCGTGGCTGTCTATATTACATTTGCATCTCCATGTTAAGCTTTACTCTATTTCTACAGGAAAAAAGTAGATTTTATTTGATTATTTGTTACTTCCCAGTGACAGTAATCAAAAGAAAGCCTTCCTATTCTATGGAATATGAACTTTATGGTTTTATCAATCCTATCGCTAAGGAGTGAAACCCACCCTAGCTCGCACGCACACACGTGGTTCCATCAGCGTGATTGTTACGGCAGGCTTCTATCCGAACTGACACGAATCTTTGTGCGATATTGGCGTCGCGGCTTCCTTCTTCGCACAGCTGAAAAAAGCAGACGCGCCGAGGAGCAATTCTTAACACGGGCGAAACGAGACGTCAAGTCGAGCGAAAGCAGACAAAAGCCTGAACTCGAATGAAGGGAGGATAGATCGACGTGAAAATAAAGGGAACGGGGAAGGCGTAATAAAAGAAAGGGTAGTCTTATGAAAAGCGTATAGTCGCGCGCGCGAAAAAATGAACCTAAATCGTTGCCACGCGATGCTGGTATACATCTCGTTATTAACGCAAAAAAATTTAGTGTATTGTCTTATCGTTTCGAGATGACATCTTTTCCAGCTGCATCGTTACCGTGATGTAACGCTAGCCAGAATAGTTGCACTTCTCTCTTCTTTTTTACAAAAAAAAAAAATAACGTATATTAGTTTTTGGTATTAATTTCTTTTCCGACCAGAAACTTTCATAAAATGCAAAAATTCATACGTAATAATGTTATACGTATAATAAATTCGTTAATGACAATACTTTAAAATACATATCGCGATATCCGTAACACGCGTACTAGTATTAATATAAATATTCGATATAGTATATCAATCAGCGGAATGCGCGAAACTCCAAAAGAGATCGGACTGTGTTTGATTCGATAAATTGGACGATTGCGGCTGCACGTGATGTTTGTGCGTTCGTTATGTGAAAGATCTCGGCGCGAGTGAGATCGGCGAGAGAAGAAGAGAAAAAAAAAAAAGCACGGCGGGAACGAAATCACGCGAGGCAAACATTCGTTACCGGAGTGTAATATAATTAGACGCGTGGGAAATCGCGAACGAGAGCGCGCACCGGGAGGGCAATGGCGGAAGTCTCGGAAATGCGGTACGTATAAGAGCCAGACCACAGACACGAATTTTCCACCGAATTCTCTCCAATTTCCCTGCGATAGCCCAGCGTTCCTGGTTTCGGGAGCTGGCTTATGGAACAGCGTACCTATCACGAACTTGAGGAAGGAGCGGCGGTGTGCTCTCCCCATTGTTTGACTTGTTGGGGCAGTAATAACACAAGTTAAACCCCGGTATAACAAACCTGCATATGGAATTCTCCGATGCTTCAGCGCCAGTCGCATGCGCTGACAGTGCCTGTCTCCGTTGTGAATGCATTTCGTTGACGGTTAAATTCATTGTTATATGCAGCCGAGGTAATGAGGGATGCAGTGCACCAAATTGTCCCGGCACAATAGAGAATCGGTAAGTTTACAAATATTTATATATATTACGATTATAATATGCTTTACGTATACGCGAATGCATTCACGTTGGGCAATCCTCGAGCTAGATAACTGAACTAACTTAGAAATCTTCGGAAACCGTCTGCGATTTTTCACCGTTTTCATTAAATGTTTGGCAATTGTAATATTAAAAGCAATAGATATCACCGATAAAATTAAAAAAAATTCATAAAAGAAAAAAAAAATAGAAACCATAAAAATATAATAATAAAGATAATAAAGATATAAGAAAAAAATTTAAGTAATATGCACACGCTTGTATAATTTTTAAATCTCCACGCATATAATTATAAAAGCGTATGGAGTATACGTAGCAAAAATAGTTGGGCGAGCTATTCTACTTTGTAGGGGCTATAAAGTACTCGGCTCAGAAATTGGAACGAGCTTTCAGAGTAAGCTCCAATACGCAATTGCTCTTGAAACGCGGGAGTAGCTAAAGCCGCGTCTGAGGCAAGCGGGCGAAGTAACCGGTAATACGGATGGGGACGAATGTAGCTTGTTAGGAGATGAATGAAAGTTGTCAAGACGGTCCAATTAATGTCAACTCTTCTGACTTAGCCTACCAGTAGCCTGCAAGCACCGGCAAACTATTTCCCCCACCCACGTATCGGCGTATTACGGTACGTTTGCGGAATTTAATTTAGAACTTTAATAACTCGGAAATCGCGTTGCTATTTTAGAATCCACCCGAATTTTAGCCGCGAGAAAAGGAAAGTCCGACGTCTAAATAAAACGATCGAGTTAAACCTAATTTTTTGACTAGAAAAAAAATAAAAAATAAAAGAAGAAAAAAAAATAAATAAATAAAGAGGGAAAAAAATAAAAAAAGGAAAAAAATTGCAAGACCATCGTACAAATGGTAACTATCTACGATGGCGCTGCCGCTCACCGACCGAAGGATTTTCGAAAGAAACGCGGCTCCTTTATCGCGGAATCTACTTATACCTTAGACGGGGGAAGTCTCCTCTCGGCGGACAAAGGGTAATGCAAAAGTAACTTTGTCACGGGCGCGTGGCAACTTTCCCATAGCGTCCGACAACTTTGGACGGCCCGGGACTAGAATAATATTATTTTTTCTCCATCGCGGGATTACATTAAAGCACCGTCGCGTCACCTCGTGCCTCGCGTTTTTGCGATAGGTAACTGGCTGTTGTCAGCTGTAGGAGATCGCACGATATTGCATTTTGCGGACTCGCCGAGGGATTCGACGCGTTTGTGGCATTATGCGACGCTGGTCGAGAGAGAGAAAATTACAAGCCGGCATATTAATTTATGAACACGGCCGTCCAATCGCGCCTCGTGTGCATTTTCGAGGTGAACAAATGGTTTCGTTTGGGACCCGGGGAATCGATTTGCCTAACACCGAATTGGAGTAATTATTACAATTTTAAATCGAAAAGCTAGCCCGACGTATAATCGTCACGTTCAGAGAAACGTTTATTTCGCGGCAACTCGTAAAACGAACATTCCGCTAAACACGGCCGATGGACGTATCAATAACGTACGACTGCGCTGTAGGCTAACGCTAAATAAAAACTCATTTCCCCCGTGATAAATAATTTTTGTGCAAACGTAGAAAGTAATATCGCAGTAGCAGCGCGGGTAAGTGACGTACGCGAAAATCTATTTTGAGTAACAGCGCGATGTATCTTCAACCCGGTTTCGTGCAGTCGAAAATGCAGAAGTGCTCGTTGCAATTTGAAAATTATGCCGACTGCGCGCCGCGCGCTTTAAAGGGGATCTAAAATCCGAGAAAGAGAGACGGGAGGCAGGTAGGATTTCGCAGGAATGATATTGGCAGCAAACAAGATCCTCTGCGAGAAATCGTTTCTGCGAATAAGAAGGCCTTTTACGACCTTGCTGAGTCAGGCAGGGCGCATAAACGAGATGGGCGGTACCTGGCAGCCAAATATAGTGCTTTCCTTCCTTAAATCCTGTACCAACTGCGAGACGACGACGTGAGAGAGCTTCGCGTATGCGTGGGTATGTATGTTAACGTGCAAAACACCCATACAACCGACCAACACGTACAGGGTGGGCCAAAACACGACCACTATTCAACAACACCGACATTTCCGGGGGTAGTTTCCGGTGGCGCCCAAATAACATCTCCGAAGGAACATCGATCTTTGCATGGGCCAACAATTCGCCAATGGGCTAGATAGCTTGGAATAATGTGCCGGTGTTTACTTTGCCGTTGTTATGCACTAGCTTGATCTAACGCTGACTGAAATCTTAATGCATGAGAAAGAGCATCGATCAATTTTTTACTTCCTTTACTGTTTGTTTCTCAAATATCTCGTAATAGCGAGAGTCTCTTACGAGTCGACTGCGAATTCACTATCTTTTAAGCTGAATAAATTATAATCTCGTCGCCGGGTCGTACATCTAAAACGCGGAAACTATTTGAGAGGCACTTCAAATACAGATCTTTGGTAAAATAAACCAAAGGCTGGCAGATAATTAGCGACTGATCAGCCGATTAGAAAAATTAATTTGAATTAAAATATGGCAAGCGCGTTAAATAGATAAGTAAAAATTATACTTGTTTACTGCCGCATAAGTCTAACCGTACATAAATAATTATAATACAATAAAGTAGCATGCGAATTTTATGCAAATCAAATTGAAGAGACGTAAATTGCCGTCGAGTATTCGAAAACACCGATCATCGACTGAGTAAATCGATAGTCCTGGAATGTCAATGGAGCTCTCTTGTTAAATTACTCGTTACAGAGGCGTACGAAAATCGATCGCGGGCAATGGTTACAGCAGCCGCGCGCTAGCGCACGCCCGTTTACATTTTAGTCAGAATGTAATTCAAGCAAAATCTTCTTCGGTTAGTTTCATTAACATCGCAGACCTGTCCCGTACCCTATGGGACAACGGTAATAGGAGCGGTGCGGCGCACACATGCTCGTATAACTTCGTATTATACATTCTTTCCCATTATGCAAATTCTTAGTTATTATGCAAATGCACCGACGCTTCTTTGGTTCGCGCGCGAGAAAAAAAATTCTTTTTTTTTTTTAAACGAGAGGTCACGCAACAACGTCGCGTTCCCGCTGTAATGCAATACTTGTAATACGTTTTAATGGCGCTTCAAAAATATACTCGTGCACTCCGCTGACATTCCAAAAATTCGGCTAGATTAGGTAATGAAAGAAAAGGCGTCTCGCGCGAAGGTGACTTTTAAAAACTCCTCTCGCGACCGTAAAAAAAAAATTTCTTTCCTTCGCGTTTAATGAAAAAAGCCTGTACCAACACAGCTGTACGTAGTACGCCGATAAGCCCGTGTACATAACCCGTTCGCAAAGATGACCCATCAATGCTAAGTTTTTAAACTCTAAGCCGTGTTATGTTAAGTCGACATATTAATTCCGTGAAAAATCATCTCTTACGATTCTCTCGTATCTCCTTAATATTTATAGGCGCATATTTAAGCCAGATATCGCAAAGGGATATATTATCGAGGATGTAAAAGTATTTACAACAAAGTTCTACACTAAATATCTACGTTCAAGAGAATTTCCATAACCTAATTTTTTTTTTTTCTTCTAAATATTCTACTTGTAATTTTTTACTTTCTTCAATATAATTATTAAATTATTAACTTATAATCGTATCCGAAGTAATAGAACGTATCGACGCGAGACGACCACAACTGAATTCGTATTCATGGTCAGTCACATAAATGCGGTACCGCCGCGCTTTTGTGAAACGACAAAATAATACAGAGAACGTGTACGCATATGCATATGTATGTAGAACCGTGACACGTGTAACATTTATATAATACTGTACGCTGCTACCGTAGTCGCTCTCGCGTATGCACCCTTGCACCCTTGCACCGCAAACCATCGGACAATTGAGCAATGCGGGAGAAACAATAAGCCGGCGTGTATCGTTGCCGTGGTACAAACCGCTAACCAACGCGCGGAAAAATGCAAAGCGTTAATTAATGGAAGGAACGAAAGTGTACTGTAAAAAGCTGGTGGTTACAATGTACCGCGGAAGGGGAATGCGATTGCAGATTTTAATCAATCGTATCGGAGAACCTTCGGTGCCTACGAGTTTTCTCTAGCAAATCCTCCCGTTACAAGAACATGTGTGAACAATTAATTGCATGCGCAAAAAGAAAAAGAAAATAAAAAGAAAGCGTTACGGATATTTGAAAAGTTACGCGTTATTTTCGTTTTAAGTCGAAAGTCCATATTTAATAGCGCGACAGTATGATTAAAAAACCAAACGCAACAAACAGTCGTTATACTTTGCGGGAGACGACGTCGGTTTTACATGGAAACATCGACGTAAAGCTTGAAATAAATGCGTGGCAGGCTGTGCTATTCAGAAGTATATATATATATAATATATATATATATGTACCCGTTATCTTCCTTATACGCACTAAGCGTACGCAAAGTAACGAGCGTGAAATTTAAGGGACACGAAGTCGCCCTCGCCCTAAAGCATCGTCGAGCTGAATTTTCCTATCTCTCAGAAATCTCCGCCTCTACTTAGCATTTATCTCCAGAATTGGGTTAAGAACCGGGGTCCTCTCTTTCGCTCGTTTTTCTCTTCTTAGGGACTCTCTCTCTCTTTCTCTCTCTCTCTGTCTCTCTCTCTCTCTCTCTCCGAGCCTGCGGCTGGTGGCCCACCGAGGGTGAATTTAAACGAAACCCAATCCCCGCGCCAGAAATTCTAGACCTCGACGTCATTATTTGTCAGCGGCGAAATATGACTGTATCTTGTCATCACTTGTTGCGATTATTGTTCCAACAATTAATTCAGTATGTGATTACGTTTTTATAATCGTGCCACGTTATTTATAATTATCATAAAAAGGGCAATCAAGAAGTAAAAGAAAATGCGATAATGCAGTTCTGTTCGACGCTTATAAGCGTTTTCACTAATCAACCATGTGTAAAAATATACTAGAAAGCTAAAGAGATCTGCAGATAGACAAGTAGAGGCAGAATAAGACGCAAAAAAAAAAAAAAAAAAAAAGAAGTGGAGAGATAAAGAAAGAGAAGATGAAGCAGAAGGAAAAATAGGAGAGAAGAGAGCGAGCGAGCTCTTTGTACCCACGGGGCCAAAGTTTAATCTCGTAAATGTATAAAAAGTTTAACCAGCAACGTCGGTGAATATAATGTTACGCGGTGGAAAGTTAGCTCCGATAGAGGATGTAAATTGAAGAGTAGCCATGGAATAGAGCGAGAATTGAAGATGAATTCCGTGGTCGTGTGAGATAAAAATATGCGACGAGAATTAACGAACATTACGCCACGAAAACGACGACGATACGATCATTAGCTAAAAGAATAAAATACAATCGCTAAAATTATCAGCATCACTCTTCCCGGTTATCTCGAATCGACTAACCAACGATTTACCTGTTCTGACGCTTTTACATTAATATCGTGAAAAATATAATTAATAAACAAAATAGCCGATTGCTAAAAAAATAATTTAAAAGTACTACGGAAGTGATGCGAGCAGAGAAAAAAAAAGGAAACAAAAATCGCATTAATTACTCGAAAGCGTGAAAGTTCGTCATCAGAGAAAGAAGAAAATTTCGAATATCGGTGAGAGACGGTGCTTCAAAAGTAATTTTTTTTTTTTTTTTACACGACATCGCGAACGTTATATATTTTCATAAATTTATGCCCACGGTAATCGATTTCGACATTGGGTACAGCTGTTCCACCCGGAGAAGCCAGCTGAGAGAAACACCGTGTCTAGTACGGGCTGTAGTTTATGTCCGTGCATTAACATAGAAAATACGAATCGCTCCGAACTATTGACCTCACCGCTCTCCTTTGCCCGCCGGGCCATTTATCCATTAATGGTTATGCTACCATCTTCGTGCGCATTAGCGCAGCGAAAATGTTATCTCTCGGTTCACGGCGCTGTAACTATCGATTTCCATTCTTTTCCATCACGCCTAGCATCAATAACATCGAGAAACGTAAATCCCCAGTAGAAAATACCCCCCGTGTGATATAACCGGTACGGATATCCGATACATCTTTTATTCTTCACTACTTTTATGCAAACTAAATTTCGATCTTGATAAAACCAGTACAATTTCCAAGATCGCAAAATAAAATATTAATAACGAGACGTATCTTCGTATCTTTGAGAAATCGAGTCTTAATGAGAAAATAAAGAAAAAAAATACAGTGTAGTGGCATCGAAAGTAAGTAATGATTAAGATATTATCGTTGGCAACAGCAGATGTAATTTGTAATAGGCCACATTACTTACGCACGCAATAGTTGAATTTAACAAAGTCACTTTTACTTATAAGCGTTCTTTTCAAATCATATGACAACCACAACGTCTAAAAGTGTAGTTAACTTTAATAAATCGTAAGTCTTTTATCTTCTCGTTAATGATTCGATTGTTACGAACAATTTTCATCAAACCAGCAGTGAGAACTTTAAACTCCCGGCGTCATTTAAAAGTAAAAATCAGCGTTGCGCGGATAGTCCCGTCTTACAACTTTTAATCTCAATCAAAATCTTTAATCACATTTCGTATTATAACTTATACATTATATGCGTATAGCAATATTAAATAACGATCTTTGTTTAATGCATTAACTAAAAATTTTCTAGCACCGCAATATTGCCGATAATTTTAATTTAAATATGAAAAGAAAAAAAACTGAGGTAAAACTTAGAATTAAATTGTTTGCTACGGCACAATGTAATTGGTAATAAAGATTTAATAATAATTTTCAAGGTAAAGCTATAAAGTCTCTTTGCAACGTCATACACGCGTACGATTAAACCGATAATCTTCTATCTTTCGTAACAAAATAAAGCAATATATCTGCGAATTACGTATTGACGAAGAAATGTTAGGCGTTTCGATGAAAATATCGCAAGTCAGTCTTTTTGATACGCTGTCATTCCGGCCGGCGGAAACAAATCGCACGTCGCATTATCGGCGTGTCTCGCAGCAGACATTTTTCCACGCAGACGTCTTTCTCTCTCTCTCTCTCTCTCTTTCTTTCTCTCTTCCCGAAATGTCCCTCCTAAATCTCCGAGGAATAGTGCGGGTTTGTGAAAGCTTGTCGATGCCAGGGACATAGACGGATCACACCCGTAGGATTGCCGCCGCTAGCTCGACGCCTCTCTGACCAAACGCAAAGAGAAAAGAAAGGAATCGCGCGCCCAATACAAAAGCCATTACGCGAGGCTTCCATCTGCCAATCATGAAAATTGCATGCCATTACACGCCCGACAGACTCTTGATTCTAATATGTCGTCGCGGGAAGCGGACTCTAACAAACGGAGTCAATGTAAGGTATATAATAGCAGCGAAACCATGTTAATCTCTGTTCAGAGAAAACTAGAATGCAAGTATTGAGATTGAAAAATTATAGCGAGATTCCAAATAATAATCCATTGTATAAAAAAAAAAAAAACTATTTGATCATGACTTCTAAAAAGCAAGCAGTTACTTTACTTAGCTCAACACTTTACGGTTTTCTTTTTATTTTATTTTATTTTTTTTGTTTTTTTTTAAGTTTAAAAGCTCTTGGAGCTTTTACGTTTTCTCAAAGAATTCTTCTTAATTGATACACGGACAAATTTCGTATACGCAAATCGATATACGACTTTTGCACCTTGTATTTCTATGAGCTCGAAAAGTTCTCGGCGATGGCAAAGTTTGACCTACATCCACACCGGACCGATGCTTCTAAACATTACTGACGCGCGTAACACACACACATAGATCCCGAAGAACCCTGTTTCGAAATCAGAGAAAAGAAAATAAACTATAACGTGATCAAAATTTCGTTTCACGACCCCGCCTTATAACGTTTCGAGGTGCCTTGATCAATAAAAAGAAAAGAAAAAGAAAGAACAGGTAGTCGAAAACACTAAAAGAGTCGGAAAATGGAAAAGCGTGCGAACGACGAAGGATCAGAGAGCAGAAAAGGCAGGAGAGGAAAAGCGCTCGTCGGGAATCGATAAGAAATCACAGAACGCGTACTCTCTCTTTCTTTTTTTTCTTTTTTTCTCTCGCTCTCTCTCTCTCTCTCTCTCTCCGGAATATTTCTGCATTTGCATGCAATTTTCGAGCTGTTCCGCGCGAACGAAGGAGAGGAATGGATTTACGATTCGATTAAACGCGTATGCCCCGTGATATTCCGACTGGTCCCGCAAAACGATTCGACGATTGCCTCGCGAATGGCTCTCGAAAAACCATCGGGTGTGGTGTTTGCGCGCGGCGCGTAACGACAGCGCTGGCAAAAAAAAAAAAAAAATTAATTTAGCACGATATCACCTTCAATTATAACCAATACGAGTCTCGACAGAATATAGATACATTATTCTAAATGGTGAAACAATTTAATATTATCAAATACAATGTTAACGTCATCTTAGCAGTATGATAATGGCGATTTGACGGCAGTGACGAGCAGTTTTTAAATAAAAGGAAGAGAAGCGAGTCTCGAGCAACTTTAAATGTACAAACTCGAAACGCGTGCACTTGGCTACGCTAGATAATTTTAAGACAACTGTACTTAACACACCCTTCGCTCCTCTTTAGCGCGAAACTGGGTCATGGTGTGTAACACGATGTTTTTCGAGTAAACAACGGTGCAACGGCGAACAAGCGAACGATAAATTTCTCCTAGAATCGTGGAATACCGAAATAAAAAGGATAAAGAGAGAATATTATTCAGAAAGAAAAATTACTTTGGAAATAAACTTTGAAATAACATCGAAATTTTTCTCCATTGCACGTGCGATAACGTTTTAAAAAATAAGAATATGCGAAAGAGAGAGAGAGAGAGAAAGAGAAAGAGTTTTTCTAGTGGGAGGAAGGACAAAGTCTCGAAATTTTTATCAAGATATTTAAAAGCTCGTTTCCTGCAAGTTATAGTTGATCGAGAGTTTTACGGAGAAAGTGCCGGCGCGAGACAAAGGCACAGTTAAAAGGGTAGACGGAAAAAGACGGAGAAAACGAGAAAAGGTGGAAATGACGTAAGCCGGCGATATTGAAGGAGCAGGACGGTTTTGGTAAGAAAAGATAAAAATATATTTCTGTATCGTGCCGCACGATAAACGCTGAGATGCGCACCTTAACAAAGCGCGGCCAGGAAGAAGAATGAGCGGGATCACGGCCGAAAAAGAATAAAAAAAAAGGGGGAGAGAGCTGGTGGAGAGCAATTCAGCCCGCGCACGTGGGATCGATCCGCGAAACTTTCTGGCTCGGTAACGATCGCTCGCGCGCCTTTTCTCGGAGCTGCTAGTTTCTCCGGGATACGGAAAACATTACGAGAGCCTGCAATAAGGGTGCGAGGTGAAACGAGGAAGAATTGAACGAGTCCTCGCCGACTTGACCGTACCGAAAAATTGCACGGCGCTTCCGTACGTGTGTGGGCTACGAACGTATCTCGCTTTTCTGGCGTATACTCCGGATCGATTATCTATATTTCTATCAACCTTATTAAAAAAAAAAAGTAGATACGTTACGCATGAATAAACTGATTCTAGATTTTATTGTTCCTGCTTAAAACCAACGCTGATTAGTTCTCGTCGGCTGTCAAGTCGGAAATTTGAGATTCGATTTAATTTGCAACTGGAATCTTTTAAGAAATACGTGAAAAAAACGTAAAGCGTGCGCAAAATTTATTCTAGTAATTAAAAAAAAGGACGAGAATAAATGTTAGTTATTAAGAAGGTTGTGAAATTCAGTATCGGGTCAATTTGCAATTAATATTCAGCATATAAATTTTTTTATAACGCGTTAAATTGTGTAAAGGTGAGAGAGAAAAAAAGACGGACAGGTAAGTCCGTGGGAGTGGAGGAGGTAAGGGTGAGCAGCGTAAGTGCCGCGCGCGAGCTTCTCTCTCTCTCTCTCTCTCTCTCTCTCTCTCTCTCTCTCTCTCTCTCTCTGTCCTCCAGCGATCGAACAAGACGTACGTACGCAGCACGTGCTCCGTACGTATTAAATATCTACGCATAATCGACGGGCCAGGGACACATAATCTGACGTGAATTATCTTCCTGAATTAATTTTGCGTATCGGCGACTACGTATTTTTGATACAAAGTTAATGGAAACCTCGTATCTTTTTAACGGGAGTGTCGTGGACTTAATTGTGCGAATTAATTAATTTTTGTGACAGTAATTTATCGGGCGCGTTCGCGAGTGTCCAGTGCGCGGAAGGATGACTCGACACGTCCCATCTGAGAGGAGGAGCAGGCCCGGGACGGGCATCCTGCATCGGCGGAGCAACTTTTAGGTAAGCATGAAGTTTTTGAAATAAAATGTTTATTAAAAGAAAATTTTAATCTTTTTTTAATTAATTCTTTTAACTAATATACTGGCATGTCTACATTAATATTTTCCATTTTATGTTACAGTCACCGGCAGAACTCAACAACTCCGCTGAAGTTCATGCAGATTGGTAAGTCGCATAATTTTTTTTTTTTCATAGTTTGTAATTGGGGACTCTTAAAAAACAACGCGCGCGTAGCGTTCCCATGGTTTCTTCTAGTACAATTAAAAAAAAAATAATAATAAGAATATTTTCAAGAAAATTCATGCCTGGTTATTTCTACTCGGTGGAGATCAACTTCAATTTGTTGAATTTAATCTACTTTCGGTCTTCAGATTTCAAGAGTTAAAAAAAGAAAAAAATAGAAAGAAATAGAAAGTGAGTTTAAACCGGGATTAAAAATAATCTGAACTAGTAGAAATAAACGTTAGATATCCCTCCGTTCTTCTACTCGAATGATAATGGAAGCGAGACAGGGCAGCGCCCTGGCGCGAATTGCAGACAGAGCGGGTGTCAAATGATCGGAAACCCTAATCAGGAGTCGCGCAATCAATTATCGTGCTGCGCACCGGCAAAGCGTTTAAGCGATCTCAGATTACTGCGTTCACTCTCCACGTCCCCGAACGCCCGCAGAGAAATTGTGTTCGATTCAGCGATTCCTGCCTGCCAACCGAAAGCACTCAACCCTCCAGCTTGCTCTCCCGCTGTCTTGCGCCAAGAGTTTACGCGATTGGTGCCTAGTCAAGTGTAATTTACAAGTGTAACTCGGCCCTACCTTGATAGCCGGCGTACTGTATCCAATTCCGTGCTCGCCGCGACTTTTTTTTCTTACCGCGGAAAATCATATTTCACAATTT
The DNA here is from genome assembly GCF_019399895.1 of Cardiocondyla obscurior. NCBI lineage: Eukaryota > Metazoa > Arthropoda > Insecta > Hymenoptera > Formicidae > Cardiocondyla > Cardiocondyla obscurior. Next base: position 2,638,474 of record NC_091866.1, read on the forward strand.
CATTGCGATTGATTTGATAAACGACTCTATACCCCCAGATACATTTATATGAAAAATATGAATTAATTAATTAACCTCGAGAGAGAAAGACAAAGCTGTCGTAGAAAAATACAAAACTTGGAAAAATAAATTTTCCTTTAAAATTATATTTTTCCTACTATTTCTTTTTCGTCTCTATTCACGAGGGTAGATCTTTATCCTCGTTCCTCGCTGTTCTTTTCCTTTTTCTTGATTACAAGTTCAGCTGCACCGTTCGTTTCCGTGTCGTGTAATTCGGCTTCGTGACCGTCTTGTTCTTATTTTTCTTGCTCGACCGCTTTCTCTCTCTCTCTCTTTCATCCTCTCTCGTGTGACAACTTCAGCACCGCGTCTCTTAACCCCTGTCGCCGTGTGCAACCCCTTTTTCGACATATATACCTCGACCGGAGCGACATGAGCTCACCTACGTGGTCGCAGGAAAGCGGGATTATAAAACTTTCGTCGGAACGTACCTAAAGTCGCCGGGGTGAATTTTAAAGTTCCGCTATACCGTGTCCACCTCCAATATCACGGCCCGTCGCGGGAGTACAACTTGGTAAATTCCTTTGTTACATTTTACATTCGAATTCGTAAAGAATATGACACGGAAGAATATTCCCGGAGTCTCTTGAAACAGCAAAAAAATATTCCGAGTCTTTTTTCAGAAGTATTAAATATTTATACATTATACTGCAAAAAAAAAAAAAAGAAAAAAAAGGAGATGTACCGTATCCAGATACATATATCGTTAACTGTAATATCAATACAACTTTACATACATTTCTACGATCTTGTATAGTCGATATCGATTTTCGTCGTATCAACCGCCCATAAATCTACGTACAAAAACACGTCGCGTATCAAGTGTCAACGTGTGTATTTTCATGTAAAAAAAAAAAAAAAAAAGACTGCTACAATCGAATTTACCAGATACAGCGAATCGTGCTAACGTCAGCTTTTGCACTGAACGGTAAGCACCTTAAATATTTATGAACACACACTTTCCGCCATTTCCGCGTATAATAAACTTATTCATGCATTATTCACCCGGGCGAAAAGCCACGAATGACGCGGGAACAAATCTGTTCGCGAATCGAAACGCTACGGGATTTACGATTGCCAATCAAAATGCAGAGAGTTAAGCGCAATCTTTTTTTTACTGTAAGATGTAACAAGTCGCGGCCGGAGCAAGCAAATGACAGCAATTTTACCGCGCGTTTTAACTCACGTGCCCCGTTATCGACCTGGCGCTGCCCTGTCCCCCAATTACGACGCCGTCGCCGGCGAAGGACGGGAGGGAAAAGGAAAAGGGGAAAAGCGGAGGCAAGGGATAGGGACGCGAAACGCGCACCTACGTGTACGTGAGCGTAAACGACGAGGATTATCCAAGTTTCCTCGCTGCCGGGGAAAAGCTTAAGGCTTCTCTCTCCGGGCTCCCTTTTCTCCCTTCCGCGTCCAACGCCAGCAAAAGACCTACGAAGCACACGAGCGAACCGACTACGTGGATTCATTATTCCCTTTAGATTCTCGTTGTTGCCGACGTGGACGCGACCCTACGCACAAAGAACTTGAAAGCGTGTACACGCGGACGTAGTCGTACCTCCACACGGATGAGTTGTCACAACGTCAACCGTACACTTACGTAAAGACAAAGATTTACAAGACCTGTTGGAGTAACTGTAACCGATATCGATTGTACGTGCGCAATTGGAACGAATATCGTATATTAAAAAAATACTTTTACTGTTTTTCGTATTAAAACCATTTTATAATCGAGCGATAAATTAATCGGCGAACGTAGATAAACAAAGCCGCCCGACTCGGCCAGTCGAGATCAGCCGATACTAAATTACATCTCCTTTTTAGATAATTTGTGAAGTATATCCCTTTATTAAAATAAGAGATTTTAAAACCGAATTAGTAAACAAGACCTGCCGTTCGAGAAATGAGAGCTTCGGTCAGCGATTCGCGATAAAAAGACGTAACTCGCGAAATAAGAAAAAGTAACTCACGTTCGCCGTAAGAAACGACGAATCTTTTTCTCGCTTCTTCCAACGTCGTTTGTAACTGGCGGAAACCACGAAAAGAAGCAGCCGAGCGTTCTTTCCCTAGCAAGAAATCTCTCGAGCTCGTCGAAGGTTACCGTATGCACGTACAGGTGGAATCCCGCGAATGCAAATACAACGCCTCTGGACAACGGCGGAAATGAGTGTTCCCTTTACTTTTATTCGTGAGCGAAACACGCGGTCGGACTGTCCAGCACTTCGAAATAGACCCACGACTCGTGAAAAGAATTCTCGCTATTTTTGAATATCTCTTTTTTTCTGAATTTTTTCTAAACCTAGAACTTCATCGAAATATATTTTCTACTGTCGTATATATATTATAACAAGTACAAAATTATTATTTTAGTCTTATCGAGTCTATAGAAAATAATTTAAAAATGCATTCAGCAGGTTTTATCAAAAAATAAATTAAGGCAACTATAAATAAAGTGTGAAATAAAAAGACAACAGAAGTTCGAGGACTGAGGGGAAAGAGGGAGAATAAAAAAATTGAGGAAAGTAAAAAACGCGGCAGTCGTATACTTTTTAGGTTAATCGTTGCTCAGCAAGCGCGAGACATCGGGTTGCTTCTTGCGCGTAAAAAAAAAAAAGAGGGGGAAGGGGGGCCCTTTTCCATCTTGCCTCCGTACTCGCTCCGTCATACTGTCTTATCCTGAGGGATTAATTTCTCGAGGTTTATGTACGTCGCTGCGGGAGGGATGGCATCAGGTAAATCCTTCGCAGAGGAACGTATTTCACGAAGAAAAATACGAGTAGGATGATTCGGAGTCCTCAGCCTGTTCTCCTCTCCTCTCCTTTTTCTCTCTCTCTCTCTCTCTCTCTCTCTCTCTCTCTCTCTCTCTCTCTCTCTCTCTCTCTCTCTATCTATCTATCTATCTATCTCTCTCTATGCCGTCCTTCCTGTCATTTTAAATCGTTGCGCTCGCTCCGAGGCTCCGTATTCAGGAGAGATTATCTCTCGAGAGCACGGAAGAATACGCCAAGATAAAAATACGGACGCGACGGATAGTGCGATAGAAATTTCCGATGCGCGGAATTATTTACCGTGAGCATATCCTGACTATTCCTGACGGGGGAACCATCCCGAAGACCGGCAACATATTACGAGAGATTTCACGGCGGGAACAATTTCGCGTTCGCCGCTCGCGGAGTAGATATTCGCACTTCCCCCCCCTGTTAGTTACAAAGACGACACGAATCGCGTTCCGAGAGTGCTCGCGGCGTGAAAGCAAACTACATTCTCGGCAGGAAATTAAACTTGGGCGTACATGCCGGAAATATCGATTGTCAATTACAACCGAAGAGACAATCGTCCTAATCAAGATAACGAAGACAATTGATCCAATATACATCCGAGCAAATTTTCCAATTTATACCAAAAATGCAAATTTTCTGATATACATTTAAATAACGTCGCAAATATATATGAAGAACGTACGCGGAACGAAATTCAAATAATATTAACGCCTTTAACTATATTCCGATCTTGGGCGCAGAAACGCCGAGCGAGAGAAATAATCGGCCGTGCGTTCTCGAAAATTTGATAGAAATAGTCACGAGTCATGCCGACCTCGATCTGTAATAGTCGCCGCGAGAAAGTCGAGAGTCAATGGACTGAATTTAAATCCGCGGCTATACTCGTCGACTACATCCGCGAAAAGTGAGAACGGGCGAGGCGGGTGGGACAAAAAAAAATAGAGGAAATACGCACGGAAGCGGCCGCAGGTCTCGTCCCTACGGTATCAACCGACGTCGATATTGAGTTATTCGCCCGCTGTAGATACTCCGTTTTCCGGGGACTCGAGTGGTATCGGCGGCTCTTGGTACGTCCCTATCTACCGGCCAAATGAATATTAGTGGCACCCAGGAGACAGAATTAATAACAATCGCTCTACCGTGCGTCCCCCGTGTTGCGTGACCACAAACAAAACACACGTGAAGCCAACTGATATTTATATCCGCTGGCCGATTCGTTTCGCGTCGCGCGGAGCTTACGACGGGGGCCTGCGTTAAAAAGTGCGAAAGGACCGACCTTTCTATCCGATTCTTCAGAGATTAGATTATCGAGTAATGGTAAATTTAACGTAAAAAGTTTATAGAGGTAGGAGAAATAGGAAAAAAAAGGACTGGAAGGTGCAACATTAACGTTAATATACAAAACGGAAAGTCTCGAACAGAGAGAGCTTTATGTTACAACGGGGATTAAAGACAAAGCTGCTTTTGTGGCGCGGAGAGCAAGGACAAATGATGCGGGAGTAATCACGGATCAGGATGGAGAAAATGAGAGTCGTTTGAAAAGGTTGTGCCCCCGGTATCTTTGGCTTACGAATCCGTCGCCAATCATTATCGCTCTACAGTGATCGATATTCCGATCCGTCCTACTTTTTCACGCGTGGCCACGTTGCTTTTGTCGATGCCCCACCGGGTGTGATTTAGGGAATAGAAATTAATTCTAAGAGCAAAACTTAGCAATTAATCGTAGTATCTAGCGCAGAGCGAGATAAAGCCCCTTCGTAAGCGTGAAACGTATCAACTATTTTTTTACAAAATCAGTTACACATCCGCGAGGTACAAAGGCAAGAGCCCGGGGTTTCAACAGGAGATTAAGTACAGCCGAGAGAAAGAGCAGCCGATCGTGTCGTAATGAAGGATAGCGCATAAAGAGGCGCTTCGCGGGGTCCGTCATTATTACAAGATGAAAGCGCATGTCTCTCGATCGATCGACCTTTCGACGATGCACAACAATGGCTATTTAAACGCGCGCGTGTAGCCCGTGCTCTGCATCGCCGCGGCATAATAATCTTGCACAAGAGCAGAAAATAAGAGACGCTTGTTTAGGGAGGTGCTGCACACACACACACACACACCCGGGCGGGTGGGCGCTCTCGCGTATATCTCTGCCTGTTCGCATCCGTGGGAATGTTGCAGAGATCTTTACAAAGCTATGTAACAGAATAATGGCGCGCGCGTAGCGCATACGTACGGGTACGGCGCGGGGTGAATCGGCCGCGGATTACAGTACGAAATGAAATTACTGATACTAATGAATCCCGTGCCGCACCGTCGCGAAAATTAGTAGTCATCCCCGACACGTTGGCAGCGTGAAATTTTAATACGCCGCGCTTTAAATCCGCGACACGCCGCTCGTCCCCCCGAACGCAATCGAATAGCCACACCGCCCCATTTTACGTATTTTCGAGTCATCCATAAACGGCCGACGCAACGTTACGCGTACACGTATGCACCGGCACATTAAAAATGGACCTGATTAACCAGCCCGCTCGGCCGAAATATAAATTTCCTCAAAATATTCAATTGTAATTTCCAAACTTCCGTTTAAGCGCGCGTTTGGCCGCGAGATGTGGATTAATTAGCGACGTTTGAAACGTTTGAAATAAATAAAAAAAAAAAAAAAAGGAAAAAAACGAAATGTCCCGGAAAGTCTCTTGAAGAAAATGCACGCATTTTCACCTAAATACTATTAAAAAATTTCCTATTTAAATGTACTTATATATATATATATTTGTTCATCCTCAAGATACGAGTTGATTTAAATAAAAATAACAAACACTTGTGTATGCAGTCCGCGTGTCTCGTGTTCTATTTTATTATTCTCGTCATTAGTACGTGCCCATTTATTATATTATAACCGGATTGCATTCCGTAATGATTTCCACTGATTATCGCGATTGCATTCGCAACAACAATAATAACGATTTATTAAAATACGCGTCGTTAATTATTATCGCGGATAATCGCCAAGGTAAACGTAACTCTGCGCTCGCCGTTAAACATTCATTTGCAGCGGAATTCTTAACATCGCGGATTTTCAACCGTTGTACTGCCAGAAACGTTAATTACCGCGCTGCTGAAAAGCCCCCGCGATTCCGTGGGACACTCGTCGAGAGCGAACTCTATCTCGCTCTAACTGCAGATACGACGGCGAAAATTTAGCACGCCACTTTTCTCCGTAATCTATCAAAACGTGATAATTCTCGAAACGCGTAAAAAAAGAAAAGAAAAACATTTTAAATTATACACGAGAATAAATTGATCTTTATTCGCAATGACGTACGATGCTAATCCTTTCGCTACCGAATGAAAGAATAAATCGCGATATATGTATAACAGTAAACGCAGACACGTGGAGATGAAAATAGGATTGTTCGGAGAGGGCCGAAAGAAGGTAACGGACAGAAGGTGAAAAGAGCGAAAGAGATAGGGAGATATATATACATATATATATTAAAAAAAAAAAAAGAGAGAGAAAATTGACGCGTATTTTGAAGCAGACTCGATAGAAATGACGGTAAATCACGTCCAGGCCGTGCAGAAACGGGGAATATCGTGAGAGAACAAGCCATTCCATCAACACCGAGTGAAATATAACGGCGCGCGGCGCAAATTAAATATCCTCATAATGCCGCGTTCGCGTGTTGGTGTATTCTGCTCTCGCAGTGGCCAAGGCCCGCGCTGGCTGCAAGCCAAACTTCGCCGACCCGCCAGATTTGATGCCTAAAAAGGACCGTAAATTTATCTCATCGCGCGTCCGGCCCACATTTGACCTCGCGTATGAAATAAATAGAATTCTCAAGCTTTATGGCGGGCTCGACGAGAGCCTTATAAATCTCGTCGCGCGCCGTGTTCCGCCATCGCTCCGTATCGTTCCTTACGTTTCGGGTTATGATTCCCCCGGTGAGTGATATCCCGCTCGTTACACGGCGAAAGATATTTTAATACGCCACCCCCCTTCGTTCCGCAAAATCGTCGCGTCGCGCAATAAAATAATCGCGCGACTTAAACGAGATACACCGCGATACGAAGCCACCGAACGATTATATTCTCGTGTAACAAAAGAATAATTAATACGCGATGTTTCATTTTGGAAATAAAATCTCCAAGTCCGCAAATGAAGATTTAACAACGTATAATAATTTCAATTTCTAACGCGAAAGTGGGGTTATTAAAAATTTCTGTCGTTATATAAAATAATAGCGAAACGTTTCTCTCAATGTTCACGGCATTTTACGTCATTGTACTTTGGTTAATAAACGATATTATTCGCGCGCTAATTGCGACTCGTTAGTTACACGCCATCGGTATTATTACGTCCCTGAGAAAGTTTCTGTTCGCATGAAAGTGAGCGCGGCCAGTTTTATAGACTGCCGTAGCGGTAGGTCATAGAACTGGTTCGATATCCTTGAGATACCGCTAACATGCGAGCGTATCCGTACGCCGTGTAAGATCGCGAAACTTACTGGTCATATTGCCATAGAGATGGCTCTATCTCCGCAAGTATCGCGTGTAAGAAAATCTTTATTCTTCTGATAAAGTCCAACACCTTCCCGTACGAAATCACTCGAAAACGCGTGGACGTTTTAGTTTTTAGGAGAAAAAAAAAAAAAGAGGGAGGAAAGAAAAAATTCCTCACAGGGAAATAAATTCGTGAAAACCACGCGTATTAATAAATTGGCAACAAAAAGCCGGATTTACGTGCGGCGCGAGCTTATTTCTATATACGTTAAAATGCAAATCGCGCTGCTCGTATTTCGGCGGGTGTTAAACGAGAGATATTTTCGGGCGCCGAGATATAAATCTGGAATCGAGGCGGGTCTTTCTGTCAGCGGCGTTTTTAATGATTTCGAACGTTTTGAAAATTTTGCCGAATGATCCCTGCGCGTGACGGGTGGAGAGAGTAGATGTAGTGAGGGTCCCCCATGACACGGCAAACGCGTGGCACTGGCCGATCGCATTGGCAGCCGCGGCCTTTTTGATCGAGTTTACAATTACACGTCACCTGTCCCACACGGTACATTACGGGCATCGCGACGATATTGCCTCCGCCTGGTCTGGTAGACCGTTAACACCGCGCCCGTGCGCGAGTTCGTTCATTAATAATAGAAGCATTATTAACAGCCGGGTGTACCGGAAATATTGCCGATAATCGCCCCGAAACCCGAATTTGCTTTACACACGTCAAACACATTTAAGTATCAGTCATAATGCATGCATGGATGGTGATTTTTCGAGACCGCGGAAACCCGCCGCAAATCAGAAGAGAGAGAGAGAGAGAGGGAGAAAGAGAGAGGAAGACAGGAAGAGAATAGATCTTGGTATTTAATGCAACAGTTTGCGTTTGATTATCTACTTCGCGTGTTCGCCGGGTGAAAAGAAAATAGTTTTACGCGCGTTTACGAATTGGAACTTAATTCTTTTCTTTTTTTTTTTTCGAAGCAGTTTGGCAAAGGAATAAAAGAATGATTGATTTATTTTAAGCAATAATTTTTAACCCCTCATAAATCGACAATGTATTGCCAAAGATATGAGAATTACGTGACACGTTACCATGGTGGAGAAAAATTGCGTTTATATTTGACGTATCGAAAGCAGCATCTCGACAGTTTCGATTTACGGTAATCCGTTCGATCACGACCGCGTGTGATCCGGCCGTTGTTATTGGACGCGAATCGTTAATTACAATCGAAAGGAGGGGACAAAAAAAAAGAGAGAGAGAGAGAAGGGGAATTGGAGGTCCTAATGGCAACTTTCGATTCGCAGGGAGTTTGTGATAAAGGCGAAACAAGCGTGGGATAAAAGCTCTCACCAGCCGCGCGCGGCTAAACAATTTCGCGAAACAAATTTTAATTGCAATTACTTCACATCGCCGTCAGAGCGTGAATCTGCTGCGTGACACACATCGCTTCCTGCGTGCGTGCGTGCGTGCGTGCATGCGACTCCTGCTGCTCTGTAGACTAAACCGAAAGTAAAAAATTAAAAAGACAATACTACTTTCGCATGTGAAAAATAGTCATGCGTTTTAACCAAAGTAATAGAGCAAATTTTGTCGAGCGATATTTTTTAAAATTTGTTTACGGTATTTACAGCACTTAATTGAAAATGCTTGCTTCCATGCAAGATGTAATATCGATGCTGATAGAGCTGCATTACGAATGTCGTGTTTCCACGTTACGCTTGTAAGTCTTTTTACGTCGTAGGGCAAACACAGATGTATATAATATATATATATATATATAAATATATATAATATATAAATATATAAATATATATAATATATAAATATATAAATATATATATATATATAAAATAAACGACAGAAATTTTCGTATTGACACGCCGCATTGCGCGCCGCGGTAAAATAATTAAGCGTTAAATGTTGCCGGCACGTTTACTCGCCGATAATAACTGATTTTAACGTAGTACTATTACGGTCAGTATACGGGTACAACGTAGCGGTGCGTGAAACGGCATACGTTCACCGACGCAACGATGAAAAGCCAGCGAGTTAATCTGCTTTTTATCCGCTATCGTGCACGTGAATACGCACATTACTGATAACACATTAATATCACGTAATATTATTTATGCTCTTTATTAATATTATTATACTCATTATTAATATTTAGCAAAGCGGATTTTAATTTAAAAATGACACTAGTACACGGGAATAATGCTCCGCCGTTGTATTGGCGCACAATTACATTAATATTGCACAATGTCATTTGCGTGCGTCATTTTGCCGCCGTTTACCGAAACAAATTCCAATTTGAAAAAGACGACGGGCTCAAGCTTCGTAAATGCCGAATGTTACTCGTTAAGCGATCGTCGTACGTTAACGACGGTCCGTTTTGCGTAACGGAAGCCCCTATTGTAATTAAATTGGTACCGACGAAAACGATAACCGGCCTGAAATTACGGAACGTTTGCGTATGCATTTGCGTAGGTTCGCGGCAAATACGAACTCGCCGGCGAACGCAATCATACTTGTAACGTTTCTGCCGCTCTCGGGATTTGCACACGCGATATAGTTAACATACCGTGGTCGGGGTCCTTTATTCAAATCGCCTGCGCGGACCGGAAACTCAATCCGCAGGATCCAGCCGACAGCAGATTTTACAAACGGTTGACCTAATATCGTAAGGACGCGGTAAGGATTCGCGTACTGAAAATCGATCCGATTGTCTTCACGTCGTTCTTTGTACACGCGTCCCGTGACGCAACTGTTTAAATAATTGGCTCAATTATATAGATAATGCGTCGATATTTTTCATTGGGCAAGAGCGTTATTAACGCAAGGGATCTGGACACGATACGGTAACCAATAGACTTTACATGATATATCAATACGAGATACGAGTACAATGATAAGTTATCTCGCGTTATTAATTTTTACTAGATATTAATGGTAGTTATCTCTTGCTTGAACGACTGCGACAATGGTCTTTAACGCTTGAACGACAATTGTTGAAAGAAAGAGCTTTATCGCGAGATATTTCTATTTAGCTAAATTATATACGCTCTTTTATTAACGTGGCGCGAATAAAAATTTATTAATACGTTAAATATTAAAAAGTGCACAAACAAGCAAATATTAATTAATGCATTAATTACGCATCTGAATAAAGTTCTCTAATTAAAGAAATGATACAGTATCGAGTCAAAGGGCTGCTTATAAGCGGAGGTCGCGGGCTGGTGCATGGTGAAGTTATTTTTGGAGCCGCGGCCGCGAACATGACAAATTTACGCAGACGAGCCGGCACCTGTCACAGACGCGAAATATATCGATCTGCGAATGGACCGCGGAGTTTTCCGGAGGTATAGACATCCAATTACCTCATGGAAGAAGCAAGCGCGACGATGGCTGGTTATAAATACAGCGCCCCGATAAAGTTCCGAACGCGCGTCGCGATCCTGCAATATTAATGTAATTTCTCAAGGACACAATGCCGTATATTTATACGTTACTACCGTACAGCGTACGCGCTGTCGTTTATTTGTTAGACGCGATTAGAGGAGGAAATTTATGGACTGGACTCCGGACAAAAAGCATATCGAGCGAAACGTGTGCTTGCAAAATTGTTTAAAATTAAGTTCTTTTTTTTGTTCTCCGCACGTCAGCTTGTAAAGATCCAAACGGTATAAATTTGCAGTCCAAAGTATAATCTATTGACGAGCCCGTACGTGCGCGTGCACGCGCGTCTGTGTGCGTAAATGTACAAGCGCGTGAAAAGCTAATCAAGCACGAAGCGAAGGAAATACGTCACCGTCACCGCAAAATTAAAGTCTCCTGGGGAATGCCGAAAATTCTATGCCACGGACACGCGACGTTAATTGCGAGTTAACAGCTTCGATCGATACGCATAAAAATACGATGTTACAGAAGTTAAAACTCCGCGTTCTTACGTATACGAGATGAAATAAAATCGCGAATAAACTATAATATTTTTAATCTACTTATTGATATACATATACTGATGCTGAAATGTACACAAGTAAAATTTATGATCCATTTGGTATGCAACGGAGATAAGGTATTAAATAACTGAAATATTGCGTTACAAGGCAGGATAAATTATAACGGAAACCAGAAAATCTATAAATCGCGCAAATAATATCGGAACTAACATTAACGTCTACCGTTAGTGGTCAATGAACAAAAATATTTAACTACAACGACTCGTGAAGTCGGTAACGTTATTAACATAAGTTCATATATGTTCAGGGCACGTGCACTCGTTGGAAACCGCATGATGTAACAGCAAAACGTTGAACAGAATTTGCACGCGCGTATCATAACGTGGCAAGCGGGAAATTTTCATTGAAATCCAACATTCCCAAATCATTTTAACTATAAAAATATTGATAAAACGGTGCGTAAAACCGTGCGTGAATTTTTATTGACATTTAAATTAATTATTATCAAATTGATTTGATTCTTTCCACATTTCGATTCGTTGGAAAATCTTCTATTTCAACCTGAAGATATTTTTTGACTATCAGTTTGTATCGATCCTCATATTAGTATTTTAATTAAAAAATTGCAACGTAATCAAATCTAAATAATTTACTATATTAATTGCACGGCTCTCTCCATATTTTATAGTTTTATTTAAAGCCCCGTATAATATACGCAAAGTATATAAAAAATGGCCGTGTTTAGCGACGAGTGTCAATGAATTTTCTGCGGTAACGTGAGACTCGGCGCAACATATGCGTGAGATATGATAATATGAGCTTACATAACGCGAATAAAGTGGCCGAGAAAGAAAGGGAACAAGAGACGGCTAGAAATGAGGGATCGTGGCCGCGTGTCGGAAAACCAACCGGAGAGATTGATGAGTTCGTAAGTGAAAGGGCCGCGGCGCAGGAAAGCGGCTGGATGCGCGAAGAATTCTTTTTCTCCCCCCCTGAGTCTCGCGGATAAAAAGCAACTGTGCGCGCCACATCGTCGTTGAAAAACCGGGCAGAGTAATTAAGCGCGCGAGTAATTACACGCCGGCAGTTTGGCCTGCGTCGATACTTGGATTTTCTGCTCGCGCGAGCTGGCAAGCTTGACGGTTTCGGTGAAGATTAGTAGAGCGAGAGAGAAAGAGAGAGAGAGAGAGAGAAAAGGAAGAAGAGAAAAGCCAAGGACGAAACTTGAAATTACAGTTCACCCTCCGTTTGCGAAAATCCATCACGCGTAATAGAACGACAAGAGCGACAATTTTACGTTAGGGTTCGAGAAATAGTTGTTTGCTCCAAGGTGCAAGCAAGATTAGAGGCTTAGCAGCGAAGAATCAATTTCTCGCGGATATCGCCTCGCGCAGCGATCATCTTCGCGCGCTATCAATTTCACATCTTTGATTCTAATTTCCTACTGAATTTTTCGGGAGCATTCGAGACACCCTGTATATATGATTTACTTTCCCGCGCGATGCACGTCCATCCAGAAGACTGAATCAATAACTGAAGATACGCGCGAAACATGAATTTCAGGTAGACGTAACAGAAAGATGATACATTACACGTGGCACGCGTTCAATCGGATTTCACGGCGTCCGTTTGCGCGAAATGCACGTCGACGGAACGAGAATGGCGGGCATTTTACATGCAGTCGGTCGGTAGCGATATCAGAAATGCCGCGCGTGCACGTGACGGCTCGCGGTGCGGCGATGTCACGCGATTTTCGCGGGGGCAAAAAAAAAAAAAAAAAAAAAAAAGAGAGAAGGAAGAAAAAAACAGCCATCCATTTCCGGCCGCGACACACGGGCTAATGGCGCACGGCTTTTCATTACGACTATGCATCGTGCGTCGACTACCGATAGAGCTTTCACCATCGCGTCGTATTTTATAGGACAAATATAAACAAATATCTCTGGCCATAAATACCACCGGTGGAAAAATATCAACGTAATAACTTACGGATCGATTGTCCGCGTGAATGCCCAAGGATCAATTGCCATTATATCTCAAACGCGTCCGATAATGGACAAAAAAGTTCAATAGTATTCGATACTACGAGTTAATTTACTGACTTAATCTGCCGATTAATGTCCGCATGTACAATTAAGTCCCAACGTGACTAAAAAAAATTCTGCGCTAAAATTACCGCCGCGGGAACACGATTGTCGTACGTTCTCGGAGAAAAAGACGGATAAATAAATGGATACCTCGCGACCGGCTGCGCTTCTTGGCAACAGGAATCTATTAGACACTACAATTTGGCATCTCCGCGAAATCTTGTGCATCTCAATGCGATCGTAGTTGAAAATGTCGGTGCAAGACCGCGCCTACGACGCCGACGTCCCTACTCGTTTTTATATACAGCTTTAACGAGGTTTCGTTCAATAATAATTGCAGCACACGCTCATGAGATAAGATAAAAAAAATACATCGCAAAAACATAGTCACGTCGGTTCTCCATCTCGTCAGTCGCGCGAAAACGAACCAAAAGCGAATTATTGAAACGTACAATCAGAAATTATTCATGCGATATATTGAGTTTCTTCAACAAATTAATCGTAATCATAATTGAAAAAAAAACGGGAATATATATTATAAATAAAAAAAAATATATTATTACTCGAACTACAAAAAAAAGAGCTTGATAAAGTTCATAAAATTTCCATAAATTTCATAAAGCTTTTTCATTAAAAAAATAAAAAATAAAAAAAAAGAATATTGTCGTCGTTATACTAAAAACGAAGAAAATTATTAATTCGGGACGCGTTCCTAAATTAAGATAATAATATCTCAAAGATGATTTGCTTTCGCGGCCTCTAAATTTAATTCTAAAACCCATATACCCAAACTCGATATAATGCGGAACACTTGCGTGTGAAAAGACATTTGACGAAAAAGAAATGTGGTTGATAAAAATAAAACAGCTCGTTCTCATTTGCGTTAGAACCTTTTAACGTGAAAAGTGATCGAAAATACTTAATAATTTGCACTCACGCTTGTATAAAATGAATAAGAAAACCGCGTAATTGCATGCATATGAAAAGAGGGGAAAGGTCATTCGCGACGTAAGTAGTTAGCATAAACTTACTACGAACTTGTGTCCGCGTATCTTAGTTTTTATCGTATTTTCCTTGAACGACACGGCATCAAAGTGCACATGTGGTATTCACTTTTCGGTTTTTATCCTCGTTAAGCGCAGAAAACAACGGCAGTCAGGAAACAATCGAAAGTATCATGTGTCATACACGGCGATTATTCGATATTCGCGGCGAGGTAATACACGCTTCCTCGAAAACATTATTTCTTTGCGCGTTAAGACACGTTTGCTAAAATTTCCGCTCGCTTCGCTGAAATTTCGTCAGCGAAAAGCAACGTCAGATGCGCACGTCGAGCCGGCAATCGTCAACTCGTTAAAAGTCCATTTATGACTGCCGACCGCGAAAATGAGTTATCGATTGAATCTTAATATTTTAATATCTCGACAACGCGCGTCACATTTGACAGTTTCGTGAAACATATACATATGTAGCTTATGCAAATTTTCGCGCAACACACGGCAGATATACGGGTGCGTTAATGCATATATGAAACATAACTTCTCAGTAGGGCAAATTGCTTTAGCATCTTCGATAGAATTGACATCTCGACACGTCGCATAAACGACATTTAAAACTATATACTTGCTTTGTTTTCTTCATTTAAAATTTAAATACAAATTTCATATTTAATTATTTACTGATTTACATCTTTTAATTATTATACCAACGAAGAATTTATTTGTTAAATAATTTGTCCTACCTATCTGCAATGAAATTAATTTTCGATACCAAGCTCAAATTATAGAACGTTTTTAGAGGACTTTGTATTAAAAATTTTACTTTAAAAACACGAACAAATGAATAATTTTATTTCCACCAACTTAAACCGCATTTATTCTTGTAATAAATAAAAAATATACTCCTAGCGCGATGAAAGCAGTAAGAAATATTCGTCGTGCAAACATATATATTCAATCGGAAGCGGCGGAGAAATGTGAGCGCGTGCGCTTGGTACATGCAAAAATTAATTTTGTGTAAAATGCAACGAAATCCTGCGCCGGCGCCGACGCCGACGCCTGGCGCCGGCCAAGGAGAAGAAAAACAAAGACTAGGGCACTCACCAAACACGTCTCGGCGAAAACTGCGAAGGAATCCCGCATTCCGAGCCGGGCGGGCGAGTTGAGTGATCGGCGACTCTTCGGCGAGGGGTTACATAATTCTCCGGTCCTAGGCCGCGTTGGATCGAGGTAAGGCGAAGTAGACTCGGATGCTGGGCGGCGAGGGGACACTTGGTGATCGTTGCCAAAACACACGGTCAAGCGTCGCGAATCTCCGCGCGGGGAGCCGACGATATCGCGCGCACGATCGATGCCGCGAGAAGATCGGCGAAACAACGGCGTCGAAAGCGAGAACCGAACCGAGGTGGAAAGAGAGCGGCGGCTGGCCGAGAAAGTCCGGCGTGGGCCCTTTAAACCTCGAAAACCGGTACGGGGGACGCACAGCCGGCGCGAATCAGCCGATCGACCCTCGTGGGATTTAAACGGCCGGAGGGGCACCGGGGTACCGTTAGACACGCGCGTACTCGCGTAGTAGAGGGGGCACGCCTCGGGCGATTTAAAGGGCCGGCGGGAAGGCAAAGTTCCACGTGCGGAGATCGCTCACCCGACGAGATCGCGTCGTCAAGATCGCTGGGTCTCGCCCCCGACCGGCGGCGAGAGCACCGCTGCTACGCGTAACGTCGTATCGAAAAAGCGCGACTCTAGTTTATTTCGTTTCAAAAACACGGCACACACACTTACCACACACACGCGATGCGTTCTGACGCGAATGGCGTAATTTCTCTCCTCTTTTTTTCCGCTTAAGCCGTTCTGCCCTTCGTAGCTGCCGAGCGCCGTTTAAATTTCCACACTCACCGCGTCGCCGCGATCAACACTGCCTGCGTTTCTTCTCGCTTGATCTTCGCCACGCTGTCACTCCTCCCGGCGACGGTGTCAGTCTCTCTCTTTTTCCTCTTTCTCTCTCGTTCTCGCAAGCGCCTTTCCCTCGTCGCTCCACTCCGCTCCTCGCGCAATTCCACCTCCACCAGAGGATTTGTTTACCAAGCCGTCGCGGCCGAGCGTTGCGGACTGGCTGGCCGCATCTCCCTTTCTCCCTCGGCGAAACGAACGGCTGTCACTCGCGGGAACGTTTCACAGCGACCAGCGTACACTCCGTTTTTCGGCGTCGTCGACCAACTCCACGGCCGCCTTCCCCGTATCGTCGTGCGTACTCACGCGTGTACGAGTCACGGAGCACCGCGAGCACCGCGCACAGCATCCACGTTCCACCATGGGGTATATCCGCGCATCACGGGACTCGTGCACGCCAACAAGTACCTAGACCTCCGCGCACTATCGAACGCGTTCGGATCTGATGACGCGCGCGTGGGACGTGTCGCCATCTCGCGAAGAATCAGTCAGTTCAAATATGGCGTGACGAGACACCGGTCCGGGTCGCCCGGGCCGTTCGAGGCACCGCGGGGGCGAGGGGGCGGGAAACGGTTGGAGAGCCGACAAGATCGCTGCAAAAGCACAGCTCAGGGAAACGAGAGCCTTTCGCGTACAAATATATCGAAAGTTTTGCAAAATCCGTAATACCTGTCCACGATTTCAATTAAATACGCGTAAATAATACCGTAAAATGTTTCGCAGGACGCGATGGCTGCCTCGAACCGTCGCGACGGGAGTAGGCGGCAGTCGTCGAGAGCGCAGATCTTGCATAATTCACGCTTTGGAAACTTACCAACGTTAAATATCGTTAACTATATTGCACCCGAGAACTAGGCGATCGACGATGCTCACGGATTCTCACGGATTTCTGCGATTTTCCCGGATGCGCGCGGACTCGAAACGTTACTCAGCAACCGTCGATCACCAACTAGCGACATGAACGCAGACGCGAGATTCGAACCGTTTCCATCGCGGATTGGTCACTGCGCGCGCTTTGTCAAAATGGCGAATGCGACGCGGCGTTAACTTAAAATTAATCGATGCATCTAATTTAACACGAGTCTACGCACATCGTTACAAACTGCAGCTTATATTGCCGTAAATTCATAGATTTTCTTGTTACATGATAAACTCTCTTATTTATTAATTAATTTACATCATTTTACACCGCACATCGATTGATAAATATTTAATCGTTTCATTAATTTTAACCGAGTTTCAACTTATTCGGCGAGAATATTTCGAGACGCTGCGAGATACATATTTTACCGACTCACTTTAAACAGAGCGTCGCGTTTTCAGAAGCTCTGCATCGATCGTGCTTTCCGTTGCGAACGCTTCTTAACGTGGGAACAGAGTCGCGAACGCAATCAAGTTTCAGGCTGTTGCCGCGAGCGGTGAGCGCGGCGCGCGGGACGCACGTAGGAACCGACGTCACCCGTGCAGCGCAACATGGTGGACGCTGGACAACGTAAACAGTACGGCAGTTACAGCAGCTCTTATGTGGGTGAGTATTCAGTTCGATTTATCGGTATTTGTTCGGGTGCCGGGCTTCGTCAGCGTGACTCCGCGCGATATCCGTTGCTCGCGTACTTTTTCCGAGGCCGCGAGCTCGTTGCAACGTTTGTCGGACGTGAGCCAGCTGTGCGCGAACATCCGCTCGTCGAACTCGTCTCCATGCCTTCTCGCCGCTTGACATTTGCCTCACACGATCTCCCGACTCCTTCTCACCGTCCTTCCACCTGTAAAATTTCTCTTTTTAGCTCGCGAATAGCTGTTACGGACTCGCGACACGCAAATTCGCTATTCACGCTGACGAGAAGTGAAACGAGAGTGAGAGAGACAGACAGAGAAAGAGGAAGAGAGAGAGAGAAGAATGTCGCACAAGTTTCTACATGAGGTGAAACGTGGAACACGCGCTCACGCTTACGGTAACTGTGATATATTTAAGCGGAGGCTGCGAAAACCTGGGATTTGTGTCTCGAGGAGTGCGCGGAGGTTCTAATAGCCGGGAGACCACGTCGCCGTCGCAACGCGAGCGCCTATTAATAGTCGCGTAATAACGGACGATCCTGTTTAAAAAAGAAAAGGATGACGTTGTGATATCCTGGGCAATGACGTTCCCATTAGTGCCGCCCGCTCGCGGCGACAGTTCGCTGCTCGTTGCCCGCTGCGTATATGCGCGTGACCTTGTACGTTCGATTAGTCAGCCAGCCTGAGAATTGTACCGAGCTCGTCTCGTCGAAAAGACCGACCCGGGAACAGCGTATTCACTCGAGCAGCTTACCGTCGAGACCACCGCGCCGGGCGGCTTGCGACGTAGCGTGTATCAAGTAACACTAACGTAATAATTCCTGTACGAAAACGGCCACTTTAACTGCGTGACGTATTTCTCGTGTAAGCGGTCGATTGATTGAATTTGATGTAAAGAACGTTGAGTAAAGCCCGAGCAAGAAATTGATCCGATGAAAGAATGCTGAAGCATGCTGAGTGCTGCACATCGCATGCATACTTTAATAACTTTGCAAGTACGTAGATATATGTAGATATATGCAGGAGTAGAAAAAAGTACATATTCATAGCCGATATTTTTTTTCCTCTTTTTTATATATTTTTTTATATATTTTTTTTTTTTTGTAAGAAACTGAAAACAAAATGCATTTTGTTCCTTTCAGTTTTTTAAAGAAAAAACTGGCTACGTGTAATTTGTCATAAATTTATATTCCGAGCTTTGAAAGTATTCCATTAATCCGTGACTTCGCTTCTTTTCGCGCTGAGAATTATAAGATTGCCTATTAAAAGTATTAATCTACGCGCGTCACAATTAATCTGATGTTACGTGATTGCGGTGAGACAGCAACTTTCTTAAAGAGCAAAATCAATACGATTGTTATTTCCTGCAGACATAAAGAAGACGGCGCGTTTCAGACACGTTATTCAAACGCGGATAAAATATAGCGTCGGGGTAATAAGAAAAAACAAAAGCGAAAACTGACATAGGAAAGGTACACGTTGCAGATAATCGGGTTGCAGTATCCCGTCGAGTCGACTGATTTGATTTCCGGAATTAAAAATATCAAAGGATAAAAACAAGGAGGCGCGCGAGAGGAAACGCGAGAACGCGGGCTCGCTGCATTATAACCAGGTTACTCATTTTAAAATCGGCGTGTCGCTTTAATCCGCGTATGTATTCCATCTCTGCGAAATTAGCGAGCGCATTTTTTCGCGTTGATGCAGAAAAATCCGATGCGCGTACACACTCTCTCTCTCTCTTTCTCTCTCGTGAATGTCGCGCCGCTTCTATCGCTGGCCAGGAAGTCGTAATATTATTCCGCATTAAATGAAATCCGCGCGACAATATATTGAATGGGAAAAATGCGTCGGTGCGCGGTCAAAGCGACAGTCTAATAACACGCGTGCACGCATGCATGCACGCACGCATGCACGCGCGCACGCACGGTACACGAACGAGCGTGGCCGTTGCGGAATTGGAAATGAGAGTCCGCATATTGGCGAATGCACCTATTCAGCCCGACGTGGTGCGTGTTTTATTGAATAGCATCGATAGCTTTGCTTGCCTGCGCCCGGCCGTGCCATGTATGCACGTCCGATGGAAACGAGCCGAGGGCCCTGCTTTCCCGATAGTTTACGACGATCCGTTGCCGGGCGGGAGCGCGACGCCTCAACAATAAATTTCTGAGCCGACCGCGATAAATTAGGCGGAAGCCCACACGCCGGAGAGCGCCCGAGACAATTCGCCGAGTTAATTGAAGCCGATGCCTGCGGACTTGGCCGTCCACCTTTCTCTTCCTCTTCTCTACCCGTAATCGTGACCAAGTATTCTCTCCCCGTTCTTTCCCCGGGAACACGCCGGCTATTAGACTGCGATTAGGCTCCGAAAGGTTGCCGTGTTACTCTACTTCGATTGTGCTATCTGTCACTTTCAACCACGCTTTCCTATACGAGTGTAATGATTCCTGGTAGGTTTTTTTTTTTTTCTTGACGACAACTCGTCTTTCTTCTTTCTCAGAGTTTCTCTTGCGTCCGTTTGAAACTTGGCACTGCAGGCTGATTTTTCCGGTAACGTTGCATCGCATAAAACCATATGCTACCGATTGATGATCGTTCTATTTCGGGGGAACGCGATAGCCTAATTAGGAAGACTTGATAAAAAAAATCGATACACCTTTCGATTGCCTACGCGTGAGAGGAGAGGGAAAAATGCCAATGTTGAAAATAATGCCAGGTTACGTGCCAATTTGCGTTCCCGTTGAAGCCGTAATAACTCAGACCGTGATACAAAGTAAAGTTGCACAAAGGATGTGTCAATTGGCCGATGAGAGGTTGGACGATCGAGCCAGCGCGAACGCTCGTTCTCGTGACGCGTCAATACGCGCGCATACATACTTAACATGTAAACTGCATATCTCCGCTCGAATCGGATTCATCGAGCGCTCTCGCATTTGTGCACTTTGCTAATTAGACCTGCATTATTCAGTCAGATGAATCGGAAACCAATCGGTCGTGCGCTATTAATCGCGAGCCAGTAACATCATAGCGAAAACACGGATTTCAGGGAAAGAGAACGGTGCGAGAGAACGCGCTCTTCGCGACCCCCGTTAGCGGTTAAAGATTTAACCCAGTCGATGTGTTCGCGTGATCCGCAAATAATTTTTATATTCCCTCCGTCAAGGCTTTGCATACAGAATTCTGAATGGCGATGCACGAAATCGAGATCGTAAAATAAAAGAGTTGAATCTCGTGTAACGCACTCGCGGGCACAATCGGCTCCGCAATCTCGTGGCTTTAAAACGCGATTGCGAGTGCATTTTTGAGACACGGTCGTATTTCTGCCATTTTCCCTCATAACTCGCACAACGATGCAATCGAGTTAGTTCGGGCTTGCGGTAGAAATGGGCGGGAATGCAATTGCATATGGCACAATGGGACAGATTTCTTTTTATCTTTCTCTTTTTTTTTTCTCTCTTCTTTTCCTGTATTACACGACACAAGAGAAACGTGGATGTTCCAACTTATTTCCGCCACTTGGTAGAGCATAGCCTTAGCAGAGACAAGTTCAATGGTATTGATTTCTATACAAGTTGCATTACGCGTAAATAATGCGAGTCAATTAGCTGGAAACTACGATAAAATCTGCGTCGTATTACAATAGACCAGCGCATCTTCCATAATTAAACCCGGGATGTGGTCGATATAAATTTGCTTTCTTCTAGAATAATTGACATTTCTTTTTCTTTCTAATTAATAATAACTATAAATATACACATATCTTTCGATATCTTTGATACAAGTTCCATCGAAGCAAAGTCGATGAGAAATTACAGTATCGCGAGTGGTGTTAATTAATAATTTTGAGTTTCAATTGTATCGATTATTGAAGATGAACACTTGTGTTATAATGTAATGGAATAATATTCGTGTCGAGTATTGTATTTTACCGCATTCGACGCGCACCGTGGTTATGGAGATTTAAGAATCTGTCGGCTGCACCTCGCGAAATCGCACTGGGTAGAGCCTCTCGGGTTGTTCCAGAGCTCATAACCGAACTGCATACGGCGTTGCATAAACTTTGGAAGTCGCGGTTATGCTCGGCATATACTCGAAGATGGAAATATAAATAAACTTGGCGCCGGATAGCATCGCGTGCCAGATTAACGATAACCGAGATGTCTGGAGGAGCCACAATATCCTAACTTACATTCGTTTACATGAAGAGTAATTTCTATTTTTTTTTCTCTCTCTCATTCGCCGATCTCGTTCGTACTCTGCTTTTCCTTCTTTCAATAAACTCGCATTTGTCGTAAAATGTTCGCTTTCGCACGGTGTAAACGCTTTAGTGGAATATACCTTTGTAAAATAAATTTCTTGGGTGAGCACGTTGTAATTCCACGTGTACCCATCGCGATCGTTAACTTCGCACCTAGCCACTCGATACAAACCGGATGCTGATTTAGAATTTTCATTGACACGATTCCCACGGTGACTTCTACTTATTTTGGTTACGTCTGCTCGTTCATTTCAAGTGCATAATGCAAGGCTCAAGTTTGTCGAACGAAAAGTGGGTTTATTAAAATTTCATCCATTCGAACTTTCCCTTAAATTATTTATTTGATTACTTTATCGTAATTTAAATGCATAATATTTCAGAATTAATATATTAAAAATATTATTCAATCGTGCATTTAAAAAATAAAAGGAACTAAATTGATTTCAATTTTTTCACGAATACGTAATGCCAATATTTGCAACATATGCCACGATCTTCTCAGCTGGCGTTCACGAGTACGAGAACAAAATTATTCGTGTCGTCCGTTTCTAAATTAAACTTAAGCTCGTTATTTCTTCTGCACTCCGCGCAAGGATATATTAGCCATGCACGTCATACGTCGTCACGATCTCGTGCAAAAAGCGACAAGAAAACGATCCAAAGGTCGAGAAAGTCCAACCATGCACGATATTCAGGAAATGTTATTAATCTGACACGCAACACGTTTAACTTTTATCTACAGTACGGTACATCTTGATTGCAAATTTTTTTTAATCAAATTTTAAATCCAATTAATTACTTTATCAAATCTGTAAGAGAAAAATGTCAACACGTAAGAAACCTGACACGCACACTCGAGTCTTTCCTAGCTTCGTCTGCTCGCTTTCGATACATAATTTTTAACAAATATTCCTTATGATAGTTTGCACAAGATATTTATTATCTTTATTTTTAAATTATCTATACAACTTTTTTTCTTTTTTTTTTTTAATTCTCAACACTTAAGTATTATAATTGGCACATGACGTGCAATTTTACGATGTAAGACGGAAACAAATGTATGTCTGAGGCGACCATGTGCGCTTGCCCCACTACGTTTCTACGATTACGTCGGTTGACTTGTGTCGGTGCGGCATCGCTACTTGTAGGATGCTGCCAATTAGCCTCAAGAGTGCTGGTCACCAGCAGCCGGGATATTTCTAGTCTGGCTCTCTTCGCGGACTTTAGTACCTGAGCGCCTTGTGTTCGCGGTACATCTACGCGTCGCGGCCAGATGTTCTCATCGATGTCTTCATATATGTAAACGTATTGAATTCGCGTTTGTTCAGGTTTTTTTTTTTTTTTTAACAAGCCCAGTGTCGAATCAGCGCGGTAAACGAATGTGAGAGTCGGCGGTGATATGGCTGACAATGAGAAAAAAATCGCGACGCCGAGGCGAAAACGGCTCAACGACCCTTCTGGGTCAAGGCTGTCGGAAAGGTCGGATGTGCCAAAGCACACGAATGAACCGGCGAGACCGCCGAGAACGAGGACGCAGCAGGTCGCGACGACTCGCAATCCCGATCTCGGAAATTACATGCAACGTAGCGTGTTCGTGGTGGAAGCGCAGCAAAAGCCGAGTTAGTTTGTCAAATAACTTTTGGGAACCGCAATCGCTTTATCGGGCGATTTGATAACTAGCGCACGAGAAGCTGCTTCGCTCACTGTTCCCCGATACTTCCTTCCACTTTGTAATATTTGATTTTGGATTTAATTTTTGTATTTCAGGTAGACAAAATTGAAAAGGTTTATTATTTGAAAATGTAGTAAAATAATATTTTATAACGAAATTTTCTCTTTCCCGTGCTTAAATTTATCGAGGTATCCAGTTTCTTAATTTAACTTGAACATTTTTTATCTGATTTTAATTATTTGATAGTTTTAGCGAATTTTGAGCGTGTGTTAGTGATGAAAATAATGATTAAAGGTGTGAAAATTACTTTTTCAGCCGAGAAGGCCCCGATGACGACCCTCGACGAGAACGTCAATCGTGTACCACGACAACAATACAAGACAACCGAAAATATGGGTGAGTTGCTTTTCTTAGACAGCCAAGTATTCGTTTGACTTGTTGATGCGCAAGAATTTAAACTTTTAATTAACGATACTTAAAAAAATATGCGCCAAAAAATAGTTTGATATGCATAAATGTTTTAAACACATTTCACGGTATATATTTTCATGTGTATAGCTTGCGCAAAGTCTTTCCAGCACTTTCGACTTAAAAGTTATGTAAGATCATCAATAAAAACATAAAAGTCATCGGATTATAAAGCAAGTAGCACGAACAAAGACTGTAGATATCGCACACAAATCGCCTGCGGTGTATCGCTTTTAGTATGACGAAGCATAGCGTGCAGTGCCACTGAAAACATACATATAAACTGTCTGTCATACAACACGGCATCGTAATTTAGTATATTGCTGAGTTGCAGTTGCAAATACCTGTGAAAAATGCACAACTTTCTTTGAATTATATCTCCAATTACTGCCATTTATAGCTGGAACTTGACACGTAACCGAGAGTGGTTTTATAATTTTCTTTTCGGATTTATATTTTTACGTGTGCAATAAATTATGCCACGATATCCGCTGTATTCGACTGGTAGTCAATTCTACACATATAATCACTAACTTTCTCGCCATATCCTTTCTCTTCTATGGCAATAAAATGTTGATAAAATGTTATAGTTTAAAATATATTTTTTAAATACTCGTGATTGAAAATAAGATAATAGATTTTTTTAAATAATTTTTTATAATTTTTTTTTCTTTACACACTTGTTGTTAATTGTTAATCCGTTATTTATGGTACAGATATTTTAATTCAGTTCTCTTTTGCAGATTATCTAGGAAAGCAGGACCGAATAGATAGGCTTACGCCAAAGGATGAACAAATGCAGGACGTAGATGGTGGTCGACCCGTGCAAGTTGTACTTGCTCACCCAGATCATACTTTTGAGTTAGATGAAGATGCATTGGCAGAAATTCTCCTACATGACGACGTGAAAGATAGAAGTGTGGTAGTGGTATCTGTTGCAGGTGCTTTCAGGAAAGGCAAAAGTTTCCTTCTTGACTTTTTTCTTCGTTACATGAACAGCAAGGCAAGTAACGTTCGATAATTGTTATTTTATTTAATAATTAGCTACTAAATTAAACAACAAATTATTAAATAATTTGCTAATATTAATTATTAATAAATTTATTGCATTTAATTAACAGTATGTACAACAAAGCAATACCGATACCTGGTTGGGTTCCGAAGATGAGCCACTGAGTGGTTTTTCATGGAGAGGCGGTTCTGAAAGAGATACTACAGGAATATTGATGTGGTCGAAAGTATATCCTACTACCTTGGCGAATGGTGAAAAAATTGCCGTGATTCTTATGGACACTCAGGGTGCTTTCGACAGTCAATCGACAGTGCGGGATTGCGCAACGGTATTTGCGTTGAGTACGATGCTGTCCTCTGTGCAAATATACAATTTATCACAAAATATTCAAGAGGACGATCTACAGCATCTACAGCTGTTTACCGAATACGGAAGGTTGGCGTTAGAAAGCTCCGATAGCACGCCCTTCCAAAGATTGCAATTTTTAGTCAGAGACTGGGTTTATCCGTACGAGGCCGATTACGGTGCAAACGGTGGAAAAAAATTGCTTGACAAAAGACTGGAAATTTCTGACAGGCAGCATCCGGAATTGCAAAGCTTGCGAAAGCACATCAAGTCTTGCTTTTCGGACATATCATGTTTTCTTATGCCGCATCCCGGTCTCGAAATTGCGACAAATCCGAAATTTGACGGTAGATTATCCGAGATACAAACAGAATTCAAAAAACAGTTGAAAGTACTCATACCGATGATACTGGCACCAGAAAATCTCGTGACTAAAAAGATTAACGGCCAAATTGTAAAAGCGAAAGATTTGGTGGAATATTTTAAAAGTTACATCAATCTTTACAAAGGAGATGAACTTCCTGAGCCGAAAAGCATGCTTGTGGTACGTATAATTTAGTGGTTTCTGTAACTCGGGGTTTTATTTGCAGTCGATCTTTTATTTTATTCAACTGGAACAGGCAATCATCTTAACCGCAGTAATCGTATTTTGGATTTACAGGCCACAGCGGAAGCTAACAATTTAACCGCCGTAGCAGAAGCTAAGGATTTATACCTTCAAATGATGGAGAACGTGTGCGGTGGAGCAAAACCGTTTTTAGCGACCGCTCATTTAGAATCCGAACACCATCGCTGTGTGGAATCGGCTCTACGTCAATTCCAAAATAAACGAAAAATGGGCGGAGAAGAATTCAGTCAAATATACATGGAAAAATTGATTAAGGCAATTATGATCATTTAACTTATTTCTCTAATTTTTTAATTGATACGACTTAATTTGATCTTTTCTTTTATTGTCTGTTTTATTATAAACCTTTATTTTTTTGTAAATAGGATATGGATGATGCTTTCTCGCAGTTTAAGGCGCACAACGAGAGTAAAAATATTTTTAAAGCAGCGCGAACGCCAGCAGTGTTTTTCGCAATTGCTGTCACTATGTATATTGCATCTGGGATATTCGGTCTTGTTGGTCTGTACACGATAGCAAATATATGTAATCTTATTATGGGTATCGGCCTCCTTACGCTCGTCTTATGGGCATATATAAGGTATGTTAAAGTATTCACATTACAATTTTTTACAATCAGAATTTCTAAATATGATTTTTTATTTTAATATTAGGTATAGCGGAGAATTCAGAGAAATTGGAACACAAATAGATGACTTAGCTAGTACGATATGGGAAAATGTAAGTACAAAAAATTTTTTTTTTAATTATAAATTTTTTTTTTTTTTTTTATGTACCTGCTTTTTGTATAGATAACACCTTGATAGTAAAAATTATATTGTTCACAGTGTACTAATGAAAAACGATATTTGAAAAAGGTAGAGATTTTTTTATTCACTTATTAGTTTTATGAATGTAATAAACTCGTATTTTAACGTTTTAATCTAAAATATAATTTATGGAATAAATCATGGAACGTTATAATTAGTAGCATAAAATATTTATGACAAATATTTAAATTTGCACTGATATATTTGAAAATTTATATGTCTTTATATATACATGTTCAAACAGCACTTTTCACAATATGTGTATATTTTGCATATTATTATAATTCATATAATGTTCACATAACAATTAATACATAATATTTTTTTATTGCAACAGGTCTGGCTATGTGCTCATCTTTGTTATAAATTAATCTATACTTTAAGACACCTAATCCTGTCCATTATCATAATTATATTTGCAATACCTATATGTGATTTAACTTATCGTGATCTTCGTAGACATGGCTATATCTGATCACACGCTCTTCTTCTTTTCAACTTTAGTCTTTAATTATCTTCTATTCCGAATTGCTTCTCTTCTCAATTCTTTGTGTTCCTTACGCATCTGTGTTTCTCACATTCTTTCTTGCTGAACAGAGCTGTTTTATAATTGAAGCATAACCATTAATATCACTTTTTTTTATTACCTTTTTTTTTATTCCTGTCATAAGCTGAGTGCTAACAGGAGCAAATATCGAAAAGGTATGACATTCGGCTACATATATGATCATATGTTTGATAACTTTCTATTAACACCAATTATACCTTCGTTTCTAAATATTACATCTTTATGCTTGATATTAAAGAAAACTTTATTTTTCTTTTGTATAACTATTAACTTGTTCCATATTGAAGTGTTTTATAAAGGAAAATACTGCATCTTGTAGCCAAAAAATAAATAATTAAAAATCCCGAGTTTAAAACATAGCATATAACTATACGTACACCGAAAAGCAGATTATGGCGTGTTCTGCGGCGACACCGGCTAGCGTACTTAATTTTATGCGACGGAGGCAGGGAATGAGAGAATGGGGGGAAATCGGTCATCGGCAATCCGGCCGGCGCGGTACATACATGCGGCACATGTGAAACTCGACGTACACGATTTTAAACTCACGTTCGCTAGCTGTCGGCGCACCAAACGCCATATTCGTCTTCCAGCGTACAATGTCGCATGTTATAATGTAATCAAATAGTTCAATACTAATGAAACGGATTATTTTTTCTTTTGTTCAGTTTATGAAGCCACTCTACCAGCAATTTGTGGAGAAGTCCGTGTCTGTAGCAGTGGCGCAAGCTGCTGAAATAGCAGCAACGAATTCAACATTAAACGCCACTGTCACTGCCAATGGCAAGCCTAAATTATTATAATATTCATTCCCATAATGTCCTGATTGTGTAACGAATCGAAATATTGCATCCTTATGTGTTAATATTAAGTGGCATAACTAAATTTTAAAATACTATTATTTTTTGACGTACCGCCATAAATAGTTTTTCTCTCTGTTTAAAACTGGCTTGGAAACACTAATTTGAAAATGACTGTGAATGTATATATGATGTATTCTAACTAGAAGTCAGCGTTAGATTGATGGAATTCGTGATTATTAGTATTGCCTAGAATATCCTTGATACGGATGTTGTAAAAATAAAATCTTGTACTGGTAAAAAATATTATTGTAGCTTAACCTAAAAAGTTTTATCACGGGGATGTTAATATGTTTAAAGGTATTATAAATTACGAAAAAGAAGTAGAAAAGTGCATTTGTGAAAATATTGAAAAAACGTAAGTCTTTTAGAAAAGTAAGTCCTTATGTAGCAGTTGTTTTTATTCGTCTCCTTTAAGATTGTTTCTACTTTCTGTTGTATCCTTTACATTTAGAACGCATTTTTTACTTAATTTGTTTGTTTCAACAGGAAGAATTTTGTTTTACGTAATGTCTCACGAATACTTGTTATTTTACGTGTTATTTATATACGCTTGGACTAACGAAGTTCAGATTTTTATTCGTGCCAGAAATACATAACATGAGTTGTACTGAACTACTGTTTAATAAAACAAAAAAGAATGTAAATATTGCACGCTGTTACTCACACGTTCTATATACTTTGGAAAGAAGAGGTAAAAAAATATTTATTGGAAACTTTTTTAACTAACTTTGATAGAAACGTATGCACGCCATATTGTTGTTTGTAGTATATACTTTATTAATTGCAATATCTCGAGCTTGTTCAGTTATATTGATTCACTTGAAAGTAATATAAGTCTTATCGCCAACGCGTTAATAGCAATTTAATTGTGTCGTAGATATGCTGAACTCCATTTTCTGTATTGCTCATTGAATAAAATTGACAAATAATACTGCTACTAAAATTTACCAAATTTATGATACGTTAATCTAAAAGCGATGTATATACACAGAAAATTATCTCTTTTGCTTTTATGAATTTTGTTCAATGAGTAATTTTGGTAATATGGTTTGATGATTTGACGTTTATTAAAACTCTACCAAGTCTTGCCAAATAATATTAATATATTTTATATTCGATCTAGGACTTAATAAAAAGAGTAAATTTATCTGTATTGTCATGGAATTAATTTTTTAAACTTATATATAATAATCAATTAAACTTGCAATCCTTTATTAACAGAAAATTATTATAATTTATTAAACATAACGTATGCATTATTGCCTCAAAAAAATATGTATGACTTGACATTAAACAAAGGAA
The DNA here is from genome assembly GCF_019399895.1 of Cardiocondyla obscurior. Taxonomy (NCBI): domain Eukaryota; kingdom Metazoa; phylum Arthropoda; class Insecta; order Hymenoptera; family Formicidae; genus Cardiocondyla; species Cardiocondyla obscurior. The sequence goes on from NC_091866.1 coordinate 2,668,282, forward strand.
TAAATTTTTATAATATACGAATTTCATAATATAGAAATTAGAAGTGTACTTGGTGGTGGTTTTAATAACACTATAATTTATGTATTCAATATTTTGAATTATTTACTTCACGAAAACGTAAAACATAAGCTGACATTTATATCTTATACTCTGATAATTTCTGTTTTATAACATATTCGATCCAAAATTTCTAATACATTATTTTGTATTTATATTATTTTTGTATCTCTATTAACGATTTTAAACATTAAAAATTAAAAAAATATTCTTGATTGATCTGTTTCATAAGTTGAGATAAAATGAATAAGAGAGTAATGAATGTTGTATTATTAATATAGTCGAACTTATCATCTTATTGTATTTTATACAGGATGAGTTTACGTAGGATAATAGATTTTAACAGAAATGTACGGTTACGGAAGTGCCATAAAAATTTAATTTTGGGTTACCATGTCTCGTGCTAAATTTTATCTGTTATTTTTAAAATAAAATTTAACAAAATTTTATTTTTAATTATATAAATTATGAAATAAATAAATTTAGCACATGACCACATATTAACTCAAGTTTGTAATCAAATTTAATGATGATGCTCAATGTTTAAACTATTGCTCCTTATTACAATATCAAACTTGAGATAATACATGAATAATATCAAACCTAACTATTACATTATAATTTTCTTTTATAGCGGACAGTTATATTGTTATGCAAATTTATAAAATTAGGAACTGATAAAAAAATTGACGGTTAAATGAATAAATTGTCTAAATCATTTTGAGATGGCGATATTTATATGTGAAAAAAAAAACATGTAATATCTTATATATTTTACACAGTTGTGATATAATTACAAATATATAAACATGACATTATTGAATGTTTTGTAGACGGCTATTGACAATGTTACCTCGATTAAAAGATTTTTGTATCATAAAAGAGAAACTTGTGTAGGATATATATTTATTGCACATAATTCTATCTTTCAGCTATCTATTTTATACTAATATTGTAATAAAAAGATTATAAAATAAATAATATATATATATATAGATCTCTACATATAATTATATGCAGTATAACTTTAAAATTATTAATTTATTTTAGCAATATTTTAGCAACTAATATATATGGTGTTTGATGACATTAAAATAACTAAGGATAGATTATTATACATTGAATAAAATATATCATATTTTTCCGTTTATAAAATATATTTCTAGAAAAACTAAATCATGTACAAACCATTTTAAATTTATGAGTAAGTCTTAAACATTCTTTTCATCATATTGTTACTTCTTTGAATAGATTCTTGTAATTTATTATTATAGACATCAAACTGCTCTTTTGCCGAGTGATTATCAGATTCTAAGGTAAGCACTACCTTCAGATCTGTTGTAGCCTTTTCATTATCTCCCATTTTACCATAAGCAACTCCTCTTCTATACAAAGCTTTAACATTGTTACCATCCTTTTCTAATACTTTAGTACACAATGTAATTACATGCTGATAATTATTTTGCTTTAATTGACATATAGCCATATTGTTGTACAATGCAAGTTTTAAATCATTAATATTGTATTCCAATTGTTTATCTATTTGTAAGCCAGCTATTGGCTCTAATGTTATCAAAAGTTTGCAAGCTTTACTAAATTTATGGAATGCATCTATGATTCGGGAATTCTTAAACAATTCAGTACCTATACCTTTGTATCTCAAAGCTATGTCATACTTTTCTTCTGGGGTCCATTCCCAAATTTGTTTGTGACGTTTACAATGAGTTAATGTGATTTCAAATTTTACTATTATAGATTCATTATTAAGTGTAGATTCGTCAAATTGTTTGGGAATTATGGTAATAGTAACAAGACTTATTTCATTAACATTCATCATACAAATGGCTCTTTCAACCTTATCATCAATTTCTGAACTAGCTTCGCCTATAATTATCGTTTTCTCGAGCTCGCTATCTAGAATAACGCTATGATACTTTTCTTTTAAATCCGCTTTAGATGTCCCAGTAACGTTTATCTTGTCCACAATAACGGTGCACGTAGACCGTTCTGTTGGTTTCTTGCTAAACGCAACCAGCTTCAACACGTCCTTCTTCACGCTCTTGTCTGCCGATTCCCACGATCGCGTCATTGTAATGAGAAATCAAGTTGATTCTGTAATTTATACTATGATATATATACCATTTTATTAAGGAATGAAGAGGTTACACTATGTATTTATACACATATAATATATATGTTTGTAACACGATAAATATTCTAACCTTCTTATGTTTTAATGCATGCTCTTTAAATAAAATTGTTGAAATAATCCGAGAGTCTTAAAAACAAACATGACAACATCTTGGACACAATGTAGCTTCACCAGAATGCAGACACCAGTGTTAATATTGTTGGTTTTCATTCGTCTACAAGCTACTGGCGCCTTCACGTGTACACTGAAAGGCAAATATAGCATTTGCTGCGGCGATCAGCGGCGACGACGGCGACCGGCGCTCCGTGGTATACGTGCTGTGGCCCTTCGTATGACGATGTGTGACTTGACGTGCACCACGTACGCTAGCCGCTGTCGCCGAAGCAAATGCCATACCTGCCTTTCAGCGTACAAAACGTATCCCTTGTGAACTGCATAGCCAGGGTTATTTCCAACGGATAACGCACCACCTTTACAATTTTCCATGCCGCGTTCTTATATTATTTAGTTCCGTCTAGTGCTGCATCTGTAATGGCATTAAGGCGTCAATCAATGCGTTATAAAATTAATAATTAAAAATTAAAATAATTTTTTAATAAAATAATATTGAAGTAAAGATTTAATAAAATAACATTAGTTCAATTATCTTGAGAAAGGCACTTACGTCGTACATTATCAACAGACTTTATTTCTATAAAAAAGAAACATAGTGAAGAATTCGAATACGAGTCTCAATACTCAACAGAGAACAAGTTAAAATTATCAGGAAAGCATGTGAGGTAAGAGGAAATGGATGTCGGCGAGAACTTGAAAGCGCGTTTCTCGTCGAACAAATTTCTCGCCGGTACCAGATGCACACGAGTGGCAAGGAAGTTTGAACAATTTCATCGGCCACTGGGTACCATAGATACACCACAGATGTCACCGTCATCACGGAATCGGCCGTGCGTAGGCGATAACTTTTTCGCTCATTATGTACTCCTATTGCTTGAGCGAACTAAAAGCAATTGAAACGTCTTCGATTTTTGCTGCCATCCAACGTGACATGTATATCTTTTTTCAACGTATAGCGAGGAACAAAGATAGAGCGATGTTCGTGCCGAGTCTCTACACTCTCGATTCGCGTCGCTGCTGTTGCTAGCAGCGGACTGAAAGCAGCCGTACGATATAAATTTAATTTTAGAGATTACAAAGCTTGCTACGCACGCGTTATTATATTCGGACATAAATTAATTAAATTATCAGGAGCCACGAACGATCAGTGGTCATCTACTACACCCAGTTACTGTGTTACTATGGTTTTATTCTTAACACAAATTTTTTTTAGATAGGACACACCGATGTAAATCAAACGTATTTTATAAAGAAAAAAAATTCTTTTTAAACGTTATTATAAAAGATTTATATTTTATTTGGAAAACAAATTATAATTAGCAACTATATATATTTCTATCGTACAATTATCTATGTAATATTTAATTTTGTCCACTTTTCACTAACTTTCCACAACCACTTAGCCATATCGTCATTTTTAGCTTCCTGTGACACTTCACTCTCTTCGTTATTGCTGTAACAAATATATATTGTTTTAATATAACATTATTACAATCGTAATATTAGTCTTGTTAAATTTTAAATTATACTCACACAAAATAACATCCAGAAACATTTTCTAAACTAGGATCTAATGCTGCATACAAAACAGTTTGAGCGCCTTGCCGAGGTGCTTTAATAAATGGCCAAGCGAGTGGCTTCAAGAAGAATCGCGTAAAGACGTTGGTGTATACAGTCATATGTCGCGTTATATTTGTATCGACTATTCCAGGATGAACAGCGTTCACAGTAACACCGGTTCCTGAAAAATACATATAGAGCCGTTAAATAAATTATAACAACCATTATAAAATAAAAAAAAGATTATGTAGCAATGCCAAATTACCTTTCAGCCTATTTGCTAATTCACGAGTGAAAAGAATTATAGCTAATTTACTTTGAGAGTATGCTCTACCAGGGTTATAATCATTCTCCCAATTTAAATCTTTCATATTTATTTGGCCAGTACGATGCGCACTACTTGTCAGATTTACAATTCTAGATGGGGCAGACGATTTCAGAACATCCAGGAGTAAGTTTGTGAGCAAGAAATGTCCCATATGATTCACTCCAAGTTGCATCTCAATACCTTCTTTAGTATGATCCTTTGGACATCTCATTATGCCAGCATTATTAATAAGAATATGTAGTTTATCACATTCTACAAACAATATAATAAACGATTAATATTAAATAAAAATCAGAGTAACTGTATTTATTTATAAATATTAATCACCTTTTCTGAATTGTGTAACAAAGTTCCTAATACTTTCCTGTGAGGCTAAATCACACTTCCTACAATAAACATACTTGTTCTTTGTGTCAAGTACAATATTTCTTCGTATCTAGAAATGAGAGAATAAAAGTATTATCTTTTATATTATAGAATTGTTCATTTGACTTTATACTTTGTAAATGAAAATACTAAATAGGTGCTAACAACATTAAAAATACCATTTCACATTTCTCCATGTCCCTACATGCCATAACAACTCTTGCCTTACGTTTGGCTAGCTCTAGAGTAACTTCCTTTCCAATACCAGAATTAGCTCCTGTCACTATAATTATCTTATCGGTTAGATCCTCTTGTCCTTCATAATTTGGGCCTCCCATGTGATACCTGCAAATTTAATGTATCTTTACTGTCTATATACTGCATTTATTTGGCAAGAGATATACAGCACAAAATCCTCTTCTTCTTTGAAAAGAATAAATATGTAGTCGAGGTTAAAACTTTGAGAAAGGCTTTCGAGTAATTACTTGGTCAGATAAGCAAAGCCGGCGGTAGTCGCCACCAGAGAACTGTAGAAAACTGGTTTCGAGATTTTCAAACGCATTTTCGTTTATTAATTAAAAAAATTTAACTAGATAAGTGACGAAAATTCGATTTGGAGTAACATAATCTAACAATGTCGACGCGCACCGATCACATGTGCGCGCGGCGCACGTGGTTCACGTAATACACATGCAACTGCACACTAATACACACGCGACGCACGTACGAGAGCACTCTCTTTATAAGAGTCATGGGTGCGATGACCATTTCCGCAAAAACAAAAAAGGGGTTACCTGGAATAAAAAGGTATCTATAAAAAAAAATTTATTCATGCTCTTTATACATGGCTTGAACATTTTGTAGATTCTATAAATATGCATATATAAGTATATACATTATATTTAAATAAAGCTATTCTTTTGACAATTATATTCTAATCTGCCAATACGCGCGAGCACCGCCGACTTCTCCGCTAGACATCTCGCAGAGGACAAAGATCCCTTAAACTCGCCACTCGGCGACTCGTTTGTGAAATCATAAAATCATAAAACCGTGAATTTCGCAAATTGTTTCGTCAGGTAAGAAAAATCTTTCGCTCTCGTTCGGTCGCTTGTATTATCGCTCGATTCAATCTGGGATATGTCGGGTATTCGCCAAGTTGTACAGCTTGGTACGCTCACAGCTCACAATTCGCATCTCGTTATCGAAACCGCAGATTCTGCAAGTAGCTAAGAATTACGCTTAAATCGGCGGATAAAATCGCGTCCACTATGTACAGTTAATTTCAAAGTAAATATTTTAATTTTAACGTGTCTCAATTAATTTTTTACTTAAAAAAGAAGAAGAGAAAATATATATAATGTAACATAGATCTAACGGATTCTAACGCAAGGCGCCTTCGCAGAAACGAAATAACGATGAGATTGTCATTCGACGTCATTATTTGTCGACAGCGAATTTTTAAAGCCAACATTCTAGATATAAGATGCTTTCCATTTATATCAAAATTCAAATATATCTCTCACTTGTGAATAACTATAAATGGAAAGCAACTATATTTTCACTCGTCAGCTCAGTTCGTTCCTCATTCAACTCATCATACTTAATTACTTTCTCGCTTGCTTTTTTTTTCTTTTTCGGGAATGTTACTTAATCTCTGCGAATTAATCGACATTTTCGCAAGAGAATCAACGTAAGATGGACTTCCCGTGTTCCATGAAACGGCATTGGTTCTGTTTCGTGCAAAATCGCAAATGCTAGAGAATAAATTACTACTGATTAAAAGATCCAAATTATACTATAATATTTATCTTATCATATGTACAGGGTACTTAACGACGATTTTGTGAAGGATTTTTTTTTTAAACAAATTATTAGATCACCGTTCAGTGCCACGTATACAAAGAGAAAAATCGCATCCAACTCGATCTGCTACCCTCTCTTACGTCGTGCGATATTTCTGTATAGAATCTCTGTGCGTACCAAAATGATCTTAGTACAATGCACTGATTTTTCACAATCTCAATCGGGAAGATATTCTACAGTTTCGACACGAGGTGTAACAATCAACGTAGTACACAAGGGCTCGATTTTCTTTTCTCCTCTCGATAACTTGCCGAGAACGCTACGCTCATTCCTTCACGCGAGTCCATTAAAATTAAATTATCCGCATGATAGACGTGTAAATACAGTCCGTTACAAGCTTGGTAATACACGCTAAATCATATTTACGGTGTGCGCGTATTCCGTGCGCTTGGTTCCCTCGTGTTACTTTTAACATCGTGAATACCGACATGTCGTGTGATGTACATTACTAATACTAATTATATCACATAATAAGTTTTCGCATCTTATTTACAATAACAGAGCTTCCGCTTACATACTTCGTAAACCTTCTCTTTCACAACTGCGTTACAGAGCATTAAACCGACAATTGCTGGTAATAATCAATATATTAATTTAGTGCTGCAAGTAATCTTCGACAAAGTAGTTTCACCGACACGTACAAATCAGCAAACGTAAAGCACTAATTTCTATTAAAAATATTTAACTGTTTTAAATTTGACTTATTCATGTAGTATAATTACATTTTAATTCAAACTGTCCGTGTAAAAAAAAATAATGTTTTTTATACATCCTTTCTGTTAGCTCGGCTTATTAAACGAACAAGTTTGTAATACAATTCAGTTCAATGCTCTGTTTCTGCTAAGTATTTAATTGCTTTTCAAAACTTACGAAGATACAAAATAACGGTATAAAGGAAGAATCTGGCGCATCTCGAATAGTATAAATTATGAGAAGATAATCAATAAAGAAAATCTTTATAGCTAAAAAAAAGAAAAAATCTCTTATCGCGAGAACACCATCGTTGCTAATAATAGTACTCTCTATAAAAAATAACTTAAGAAAGACATTCGATAATAACTTATTTTAAAGATGTTAAAAAAACTAATTTAATAAACATTGAATGTGGTATAGAGCAATTTTGTTCGTATCGGTATTATTAAAAATGAGTTCTACGAGTTCTAAATACGTAACATATTAATAAGAAAAAAAGAGAATATGCTATTTATTTTAAAATTTAAATTGAATAGAACATTTTTGTTTAATATATCATTGCCTCAGTTTTAACTTCCTTTTTATCTTACAGGAACTTTGCTGCAATTGAACATTGCTCCACACCTTAAATGCATTCCGAAATGTAATGACTGGAGATAAAATTTTATTCTTTTTACATGTTTTCTTTTTTTTATTAATGTGATACCAAAATGTAAAAATTTAATTGTAAATTTAAATGTAAAAAAAACATAAAAATTTTATCTCTAGTAACGATAGTTTTGAGAAACTATAACTCATGTTTTTTGTAGATTTTTAGTACTATCAGTACATTTCGAAATGCACCCCATGTAATATAACTGTTGTAAAAATATTAGCATCTTGCTTCGACATTCAGACTAGACCGTGAAAAACTGTCTTTCACTGCATTTGAATATAAAAATTGCAAAAAGCACGATATCGTACGTACAATTATAACGCAGAATAACGAAACAGTTGCATTTATTACGTTAATCACAAAAGTTAGAAATTTATTGCGTTATATACATAACTCATACAACTCTTAATAAAATAAAAAATACGAATACAAAATACATGAGGAAATGCATTACATATTAAAGTTCAACGTAAACTTGTGAAATTTCTCTTGTTATATTTGCTATATTAAATACAGAAAAGTATAAAATAATATAATGTCAGCGTATAATAATGCATTATATTTCCTCGGAGGAGTATGAATGAAAATTTGATGCAAAATGAATAAGAGTAATGTGACAACAGCGCGAATATCAGGTACTTTCTTTTTCTCGGTATTCGATATCGTGCTCAGCATCAAAGCTCTAAAGTCACAACGTGGATATACCGAAAAGATGTTTTACTTTTAACTTTGTGACATATTGATACCACAACCAAGTACACTTTAAAGCTTTTCAACGACGGTCCTGTGCTAAGCATCAAATGCTGCATATCGTCAATATACTCGAAACAACATTCCCTAATGTCTCCATATTGCTAATATCCATTTGGTAACACAAAAAAAATTGCTCTTTGCGCATAGCGGACAATCCCGCTTGAATATCGCACACGCAGTCTTGAGAACTGCGCGATATATCCGAGAAGTGACTTTTCATCTTTCCTTTTACACTGCTTTTTCTGGTTTTCCTCAGGCCATAGAAATTGTAACGTTAATTCCTAAATTTCCATTGTCAGCAAATAGTTGCGCGATGGAAGTGTCAAATACAAGGCAGTCAGAATTTAAAATCGCGGATGATACACCCTCATGAATGGAGCGCGGCATTGCTTCCCATGTGAGACGTCTTCTATGTCCATTTAATTCTAGTCTATTAAATATATATATATATATATAGTTTAATTAAAATAGAAAATATTTATACAAAAGATAAATATATTAAATTAAGAAAAAAAATTAGATTAAAGAGTTAATAATGACAAGTTATAAAGTACCTGTAAGCAAAATTTTCTGCTTGTTTTCTGGAGCCGATCAGTTGTACAATTGCGAAAAATTGTTGATGTCCATCGTACTTTTCTTGTTTTTCAAGCACCAACATAAAATGGTGGCCAAAACAAGATTGCATCATGACCCAATCCACAGCTCCAGGAAGATTAATGTCAGTTGCCAAAAAAACAATGTCTTCACCTAGAGAAAATTGTAAAACAATGTATAAATAATTAACAAGGAAACATTGCGAAGTAAATAATTTTTTTTTTAATCTGAAACTGTGCACACATCTAAGCGTGGTTTTACCACCTAGAACCGAATATTAGCAGCTACAAATATTTTTTTATTTCATCTATTATTCACCCATAGATGTGTGTAGTTTTAGATTTCTTTTTAACTTTTTACTTCGCGATGTTCCCTTGTAAAATACGACTGATATGTGAGTGACACAACCGATAAGTGGCGAAGATTTAATACCTTGCAAGGTCGTAATACTTTTGTGACTCATTATAAGATGCGGCATCACTTGTTCTAGCGATCCCTGCCATTTACAGGACGCACCTGGGCAGGGACAGCTGTATGGACGGAACTCGCATACATCCTCGTGATCTGCCTTCTCCGTATGCCCTAGAGATTCTGTACAGCCACTAGTAGAGTATTTGCAGGGGAACAAGACGTTACTAGCTACCTTTTCCATAGCCAAATTGCGGATATTACCTGCATTGGTCAATCATATTAATATTTACACTTCTTGACTAGCAGTCTCGATAGAAGTAAAATACAAATATCTAAGTACCCAAGGGACCCCTGCATGTAGGGCAACAGGAGAGTTTGGGTCTGCAATTTGCGCAGACCAAATGTCCACTTTGGCATTGTAGAATAGGTGGAAGCACATAGTCAAAACAAACAGGGCATTCAAAGAGACTCGCCAGATCGGTAGAGCTGCTCAGGGCGGCTACAGTCGATGCGGAGGTACTCGCGACACCTCTCCCACGCTTGCCCGTATTGATGTTTAGCTGGGACATTTTGTCTTTCAGATTATGTGCCGAGGATCGCCACTTTGATTACTCAAATGACAATCTCCTTTTGTTTTTACAGTTGTCTCAGCAATACATCTCGGTCTCAACTAGTTCATTCATTTCCTGTAAAATCATAGTACTTGTATGTGAAACATTATCGTATCAATTCGATCGTCATACTTAACCCTCAAGTATTTGCATGTTAGAAATAAAATTACATATTATTTGAGCATATTTTTTTTCTTTTTTTCTTTTCTTTCTTTTCGCGAATATTTGTCTATACTTGATATAATTTTTTTGCTAAATATATTCGATAAATGCTTGTTTTCCATGAAATTTTTAGATTCTTAAATCTTTTTTTTATCAGTTAAACAATAAATAAATACAACAAGCATGAATACTAGTCTTATTTTTATCTCTGCTTAATCATTGTAAGACGAAAGTAAAATAATTTTTTAATTTTTATATAATGCAAATTAATTTTATCTTGGTTTCTTTTTTCTAAATTCAAAAAATTTCAAAAGATAAAACTAATATATGTTAAAGCAATATTAAAATTAATTTATATTGACAGAAGCAGGGCACAAGAGAAAGTTAACTTTTATCTGTGCAAGTGGATATAACACTTTATCTTATTATAGATTTCTAAAAAAATAGAAAAAAATAGATAAAGATCAGTGTAAAATTCTTAGAAACCAAGAATAGATGATTTACTCTCAATGAAACTAACATCTCTTCATCCAGGTTCAGTAGTTGCACTTCACAACGTAGTGACCGATCAGAAAATCGCTTCGATAAATTCGACCTGGGACACGCTGCAAAAGTAACTTCCTAATTAATTTTGTCTGTTCATTAACATATTTAAGGCTAGTGACTTACCAAGGCGCAGGGACAGAATTAGACAAAGGTATCGGTCGTAACTCTTCTTCGAGGCAGGTAGGACGTCGTTTTTTCTGCGATCGGCAGACTAACACAACCACGGGACTGGGCTCGGGGAAAGAAGGCACTTCTTGCAGGAGGCAGCGATGTTAACGTCGACGACGAGGTGCGCGTGGTCGCAGGTGGCTTGACTTCGCGGCGTGTACCAGGATCCGTCGACGTTGCGTGACGATGCATCGATGTGACCAGGGTGTTGCGAGTGTGTGTGTGTGTGTTTTTTTCCCCCTCGGACTCCGCGGGCTGAGGGGCAGCGGGAGCGAGGCAGGTGGACGGGAACAGGGAGGGGACTACATGATCGCGGATCCTAGCGATCGTCGAAGCGGCGTGACCGATCTTGACGGCACCCGTGATTCTAGGTGAGGCATAGCACCGCGCTCGAGAAGTCGGAAAGAGGCTCGCGCGCGCGCGCGCGCACACACGCACTCTCTCCCTTTTTCTTTCCGTGTCGATAGCTCGTTTCCTTTCGCCCGCGACGATTCTCCGCTTCAGGCTCGAATTGAAAGACGCCTCCGAAGCCTCGGTCCTCGACTTCCGTCCGGGAAGAGGCAAATACGATGACGAAACTGTTGGCAGCCCGTAACTCGCGTCCCGCAGCGGCTACACAGCTGTTACGCACCCACACGAGTACATCAATGGATCAGCGCCGCTTCAGCCGCTCGTGCATTTATGCAACGCGACCGAACGCGATCAGTAACCGGCGGTCGAGACAGGATCAATAAAAAAATCATTACCAAGCGACGCTGGAGAAGGCCGCGCGCCGAGATATCTGTCAAGCATACCGCTAGAATCGTCGTTTCTTCCTTCTCTCTTCTTCCCGACGTGTTACTTGATCCAGAAAGTTCAGAATCGAAACTGGAATGCCGAAGAATGAAATGTCAGATTGTCGCGAAAGGCTCATCAGATTTTATTCTACAAAGATAAAACGAAATTGCACTCGTAAATAAAACTGTACGCAAATAATTAAAAAAAAAAAAAATAACTGGAGCATTTTGAGATTGCTAAAAGGAATAGAAAATTAAAATTGGATATAAGACAGATCAAAATCGATTAAATTATTAAGTAGATCAAGCTTGGCTACATAATTATATTTGCTTCACATATTTTGTAGTATATCTTATGTATCTTAACTATATATATAAAATCGAAGACGCAGTCTTCAAGCTCTCAATCTTCCTCGGGAAGAAACGAGCTTAACAGAGAACAAGATAATACGTATATAATATATTGTAATATATCATAAACTCCACAAGGACCGTTTGAAATAATGGGGATATTTTTATTATTTTTTTGTTATAATTAAAATATACACTGTGTCATGGGTGAAACAGGCGAATAGTAATTAATAGTAACAAAATATCTGTATCGTTTCCCTTTAATTTCTCTCTCTCTCTCTCTTTCTTTCTCTACGCTATCCTTTTGTTTTCAATATATATTTTCGCACGCAAATATGGTATACACAGTATACAGATTTAATTTCAAAGACACTGGTGGCTTGGCTTTGGAGATCTTTTCGAGCGGATTGATACACCTCGCGTTAAAATCGCGGCAAACTTCGAGCTCGACGTATCGAGCCAAGCCGTTTCATGTCTTTGCGACGTCTGCGAAAAAACCCTTTTTTTTTTTTCTTTTTTTTTATCCTCCTCCCTCGAACGTAGCCTCGTTTTATAATATTTCGATCGTAATAATTTTTTCGATGTATCTAAATGTAGTCCCATTGTGTGTTCTATCTACAATTCTTCTTTACAATTATGTTAATCCTTTCGATTTCGCGCGGTCGAGAACGCCAAGCAAGCTCTATTAACTGTCGAGATTTCCTAGTGCCTGTATCATCGCTTGCGTTAACAGTCTTTTTCGCGATATGAGGAGCAGTCTTTACACGGCGAACAAGGAACTGCCAGACAAATGTGTGAAAGAAATGTTAAACTCGTTTTATCATCCCCGGTCGCGGTTTCGCGCCTTAAACGTTACTGGTCACCCGGATCAGTTGCGGAAGCCTTTGTCGATTCTCAGCTCATTATCATCTTTAGCGGTGATCATACTTGGCATACATCTAGTTTCTATTCTATTTTCATCCTTTTTTCTCTTAAATATATATATACATATATATATTTATTTTTTAAATATATATACATACATACATATCTTTTTTTTTTTGTTTCGTACAGACTGAGACATGCAGACCGTACACAGACGACACGCAAAGAAATAGAACTCTGTTTCAAGACGGATCTCATCCATCTCACGTTAGAGGCAAACTGCCAGACAATTAGTTCTATGGCGATATACATTTTATGGTACATTCAGAATATCGATAGTATGACACGATGTTGCGTTAAATATTGTGTAAACTATGATTATACAATCGGCAAGGTCCTCCGGTTTTTCTCATTACCACTAGACGTGCCGTCTCGTCGACAGCGGGAAGTTACGGTCGGGGACTCGTCGCTCGCACATCTACTTCACGTGTATACCCAGTTCATATTTTAATTATATAATTTTTTTTTTACTTTTTTCCCTAAATACTTTTTTTTTTTTTTTTTTTTGTTTCCGCGTGTTTCGTATCTATTAAACGCACGTACATATATACACATACGTACATACCACGTGTGGCACACGCATGCACGTATATATACGATATGTACATAAACTTGGATAGCAACTATAAGTTATTCGTTACATTACTAAATTTAAATGAAGACAGATTACATTATGTTATTATCCACTAATTATGAGTTAAGCACAAAGAAATTGATTTTGATCTAAGGCCTTGGTCCTTGAATATTAATCACTTCTTTCCTCCTTTGCCAATTCCAATAACGCGAAAACATGTGATCGCGATGAGAAGATGATAACGCGATGGTGAAGAAGACCAAATGCTATTAAATTGCGCTTTTAATCAACAAAGCTTGAAGAAAACGTTCCAAGCGCGCATAGAAATTGATGTTAATTTCAAATGATGTATGGTACAATACTTTCTTCTGCAATTACTATGATTTATGAGTATACTATAAATGTAATTGTCACTTTATCCAGTCTCAAAAAACGCGTGTCGCATAGCTATCGCCCACATAGACAATTCATTTTTCTATTCTCTAAGGTAGACCACTTTCTTCGTCTCTTAAAAGGAGCTGGGTGAAGTACCAGCTAGGTTTTTCAAGCAGAACCCTGAATTTATTGAAGTTTTACGGCAAAATAAGTGTACTAGTCTGAGCGGTTATAGAGATATAAATTAAATTTATGTTACGCCAGCAAGTTTTTAATAAACTTCGAAAATAAGATTAATACACCGACGAGATACTATAAAAGATTAATTATTTCGAGACATATCTACGATAATATTAATTTTTTTTTTAACAAAGTAAACGTTTGAATTAACGTTAAATAATCGTTTATATACCACAGGAACAGAATATTAGAAATTTGAAAATCTTATAAATCAAAGTGTTTTGATTTGTTTAGAAATAAATTAATATTTTATAAATATTAATTCGAATTTAAGAATTCAAAGGTATCTTGTCGGTGATTAAGTTAAATCGAATGTATGCATACGATACGCATATTATTATAAGCTATTAACAGTTGATCATGCAAAAGTCGAAAAGATTGTAATCATTAAATTATAATCTGATGTCTAGTTGCGTAATTCTGAAAAATTACATGTAGTTACCGAATTCGTATCTCTCAGTCACACTTTATAAATTCAATCAACTTAAATAATGATCGCAATACTCGCAATATATTTCCAAAGTCATGTACACATTTTTATGTATGATTACAAGAGGTATTAGCATTACAATTGTAAATCAGCGATTATAATGCTAAAGCGAATTTGCTTGGATTTAACCGCGTCAGACTCGAATTAGCCTATATTTTCGTTTACAGATTTATCTTTTCTTTTGTTTGATCGAATAATTATAATGCAATTGCAAAAATTAATATTGTCTAACAATCTGAATTATTATACACATTATTAAATCGCAAGTGTAATTTGAGATACAACTGCAAACTGTGGAAAGTAGTAATGATTTGAATAATGTAATCAAAAATTTTAACATATAATTGATTACTAAAGTAGGATACTAAGGTATTGGACTTTCCAAAAGTTCGTGCCGATTTTCCTTAAGCAAAAAAAAAAAATAATAATAAAGTTACAAACATAATATGTAAATACTTTCTACATTTATAAGAAAAATTGTGGAAGTGTTTTCTTCTCAAAGTTATGAAATCATCTGACAAATATTTCCGAAAACATGGCATAAACTTTCTAGATAATCCAATATAATGGATATACATATTATAGCAAATTAGGGATATAAAACAAGTAGGTGATCTAGATCAAATCATATTTCAGGATTTGTCGCGAAACTCTTCACTTAACTAAAGTTATGATCACACTATATTAGTTAGTATTCACATAAAGCAAGTTCGTTCGTATTTGCGCTTGCACTCTTTTCTCTGTCATCGATTCTGATAATATGCAATGATTATTTATAATGATAGAAGAGAAGAAAATAACCCTATGAAGGAAGATCTAAATCGTATGGTAAGATTTTCAGAAAATATCACACAATTTTATTTTACTCAAGAAATAGAGTATTTGACAGTAAACCTTCAATCTCCTCCAACACAGGGTTCTCCTTCATCTTCATACAGACTTCACTTTTACAAATGAAAAAAATGTTTATCGAATGGCATAAAAATTATTGTAATTGCCATCGGTTCTGCGCAAGAAAACTGCTTCGTGCCGTTTTATGTATTCATATTTTACAAATTGTAAAGTTTGTAGGTATCTCATATTGATTAACACATATTTTACATGATAAAATATTATCAATACGGTAAAAAGTAGGATTTTGAAAACGATGATTAATAGTAGATATTTTATTGATCAAAGTGTCTGTGGGTTTGTTCTTTTTAGCCTTTTTGCATTCGCTCTTGTCCCTCTCATGCTCATATACTTTTACATACATCATGCACATCATATACTTTTACACTAAACGTGTAAAAGTATAATATAAGAAACCATACATAGAGCAAACCATATAATGTACAGAATAGTACACATGGGGTCATTAACGTCTTAACGAGCGTACTTGTCTCCTTGCCGATTTCAGGAATCTTGCATAACAAGTTTATCAAATTGCCAATTAATTTGTACTGAAATTAATTGCAATTTAATCAGAGTTTGAAACTGATGAGGTATTACAGAGAAAAATGTAATGTGCGGTCAGTCGTTTCGGTCCTCACTCCTGAATCACTGGTTTTGGAAAACGACTTTTTGCTCAACGTTTGTTGAACGAAGATATTAATATTGTTATTCTTAATTGTTACTGTTAATATCCACTGTTAAGCCATTACTTGCGCAAGCTTCCTTCATAACTAAATTCGGGGCTTTCGGGGCTCTTTTTTCCTTTTTTTTTTTAAATTTTTCTTTCGCCCCGTAATCCCGGATTCAGTTTCTGTTTGGTAGACGAAATATTGTTCCACCTATAATAAAAGGTTCTACTCGTAATCATCAAAGTTTTAATATAACCAAGAGATACACCTCTCTTGGTTGCATTTTTTCTCTTTCTCTCTCTTTCACTCTTTCACATACATACTTTATCTTTCTCTCTCTCTCACTCTCTCTCAATACGGTTGATGTCTCTGAAATTGACGCGGTCCCGGACCATTACCTCGTGGTTTGGGACCATATCCCATATTGTCGTAGCCATCATAACCAATGTAATCATAGTTTGCGTACATGTCATCGTAGCCGCTATGATAACCATTGTAACCGTCAGGGATGTAGCCACCGTATCCACCACCATATCCATAGCCATAGCCAGGTGCCCAGAAGCCTTGATTTCTTGGATCCGGATTAACCTTCACTTTCTTCACATCTACTTCCTTACCATTAATCGTCTGTTTAGGAGTCTTCAACAACTTGTACACGACATCTTTTGAATCAAACGTGATAAAGCAAAATCCTTTACGTTGATTCTTAACCTTATCGAAAGGCGCTTGTAGCTCGACAATGGTACCATATTGGCTGAAGTAGTTCTTAATATCATCGTCAGAAATGTCAGGAGTAAGACCACCCACAAAGATTTTACCATGTTGAGGTTTTTTACTAACTCGCTTAGGGTCCACCTGTATAAACAAAAATTCGCTAAATATCAAAGTATACAATCGGAAAATAGAGATGGCATAAGAATCGCCTATATTCATCAGCTCGTTGAAAAGCTATTAAGTAAAATAAAGTTAAAATAAAAATAACGCAGATAGGCAAGCACGTGGTGACGCTACTGACGTACCTTGCGCTTATTGATGTAATGCTCGCCGGATGCAAGCAGCTTGTCGATGGTTTTAGGATTGGTGAAAACCATGAACGCAAAACCGCGCGAAATGCCAGTGTAAGGATCGACTTTCACCGAGATGCTTTCAATCTCGCCAAACTTGCCGAAATGATCCCGGAGCTCTTTGTCAGTGGTATTGCGGGAAAGCCCGCCGATAAAGAGCTTACGTTCGTCGTCCTTGCCGGGGATGCCGGCGGTCGCCTGTTGTTGCGCCGGCTGCGAGGACGAGTGTTGCTGCTGCTGATCTTGATCTCGATTCTGCTCCTGCGACTCATTCTGCTTCCCCGACTGATCCTGCATATCGTCGGTTTGTGGCTGATTGTGGAAATCCGCCGCTGCCGCCATCGTGGTTCGCTCGAGCGTTCACCGAACCCCTTTTCGCGCGATATAGACAAAGCGAGGCCCAGTGAATTCACAGACCTCGGTGCCAACAGCCAGCTACCTTCGGCCCGCGTCGTCTCCCTCGGCAACCGAAATCGGAGCACGTTTCTGCGATACCTCAGAATATCGACGCGCGTGGCACGAATACGCCGCAGCTCGACGTCGTCGCTGGGTAGTAGACTTCAATGACCGGTGTGACTATGCCGGCTTACCCTGCGAGGAGAGAAAGGAAAAAAGAGCTCCACTTCCGCATTACGGCGTGTGCCGCGACGGCGGTTTCGCGTTCTGATTTGTTCCCACCGCCAACGTTCTCTATCTCGGCCAATCGGAGCAGCTCTTTCGCTCTCTAAAGCTCTTTCGCTTACAGTTGCCGCCGTTGGCACTCTTGCCATCTTGCCACGGTTGCCACGCCGGCTACACCGGAAGTCGCGTGGATTCTTTGTCGCGTCGTTCCCTCGCCGTTCCCTCGTCGATTCTCGATCCCCGATCTCTTTCTCGTAGAGCATATTTCATTTTCAATCCTTCGTCACACCGTCACACCACGTCGTCTTTACCGCTCTCCATCACAGCTTCCTCATAGCGGCAATCTGGATAATAATTTAATTGTTAGTACAATTATTAAATTCGGTAACTTTTCCATACATTAATAATATAAAAAAATATAAATAGTAAAAAAAAAAAATAATAATAACGGGCAAGTAAAATTCGATCTCTGACTAACTTGTCCAAATGGCACTCGCAGATATCCGGACAAAAAGAAAGCAGAGAAACGCCTGTTGACAGTGTTGGACGTCTATCAAGACGACATCTTTCGATGTGGAAGTACTGAACGAGAAGTCGAGGTCGTCTAGAAGTTGAAAACGCATCCATTCCAACGCAGAACCAACCAGCTGCCTTTCTTCATCTTCTCTCTTGTCGTAAGACGTCGAATGGCGTTGGCGAGGCTGCCGCGGCAAACGTTTCAATTTCTTCAGTTCTCACTTTCAAGTTTCAAGTAAGTGGAGTAAAAATCGATCTCTTTGTTGCTCACGAGACTGGGCAGTGATTACTTATCTCAGCCTCGTCTCTCATTTTAACGTTTCGTCCGATAAGTTGGCGGAACAGAATTGCTTGGTCCGGTGCCTCTGCTGGGTAAAGTTCATCCAGCGGTTCGTGCATGAGGAACGACGTCGCTTTAAAACCTAACCTCCTAATTTGCCAACGTGATATCGACCGAACTCACGCACAAATAAATTACACAAATGTAACTCCGAATTTCTGTATCACTATATTTCACGAGAAATAAAAATCTGTATTTTATCAAACTTTCATTCAATAAAGATCTTGTTTTTTTGCCTGCAAAAGTTAGATTGTCAATTAAAACTGTACAGCACAGTGTTAACTACTATCTTAGCTTATTACTTTTCGTAAAGATATTGATTTGTTCACCTTCGGACGATATTACGTTATCAAGTACGTTAGTACTTTCTACATACTTTTTCTCCTTTTTTGCATGCAGTCAATTAGGTATTAAAAATGTCAAAAAAAAGAGCTGCAACGTCAGAATTGAATCACGACAACTGGAATGAGGAGAATGAGCCAGAGGATGCCGGAACATTTGCACAAGCATCGAATGATATACTCGAGAAGAGAGTTATAAAAACAGTGAGACGTCGTTTATCACCAACAGATGTAAGTCCCGATGTGTTTGTACACGTTTCTTATTGTTATATGCATTAATTATTTTAGGGGAGTTCTACAAAAAGTGCATTCGGAGATTTTAAAGGTTTTGAAACCACTCCTACGAATATATCGCCATTTAGTTTTTTAGCTAGTGTAAGCTCTGCTTCTAGTACGACAACTTCCATAGCATCAGCTGCAACTGTAAATACAGATAGTAGAAAAATTGCGAGCAATGGTGCTCCTAAGATTTCTGAAATTGACGCGTATAAACGAGAAAGTCTCGCCAAATTACAAACGCCACAGAATACAAGCGCGAGCGCGGGTGCGAGCGCGAGCGCGGGTGCGAGCGCGAGCGCGGGTGCAAGCGCGAGCGCAAGTGCGAACGCGAGCGCGAGCGCGAGTAAAAAATCGTTGATTGATCAAAGAGCTGAAAAGACAAAAATTCACTCATCAGATTATTACGCAAAATTAAAAGGACTAAACGAAAGCGTCGCTACATGGATAAAAAGTCATGTAGATGCAAATCCATTTTGTATATTAACACCTATATTTAAGGATTATGAGAGGTATTTGAAAGAGATTACATCAAAAGAGGAAAATATTAAGGTGCAAACCCCACATACATCAGAGCATACAATGCAGCCTGCGCAAAACGATAGTAAGCAGGATATAAGCACAGAGAAAAAATTAGAAAAATCGCCGTTCGGCAATTTAGCTACGAATATAAAAAGTCCTGCTTCAACTGCACAGGTAACAGAATGGAAACCTGAAAAGTCGATATTTTCCAATATTAGCGCGAATACCAAATCAATATTCAGTAACACAGAGCAAAAGGAAAGTCCTAAGTCTGTATTTGTTAATGCAGATGTAACTTCTGATAAAACCAGATCTATTTTTAGAAGTGTAGAATCGAACGTTAACAAGAACATATTTAGTAACACAAGTGTGGAAAACAATCCCTTTCTACATAAACCCATCGTTTCGGACAGTGGAAATACAGGCAAAGAAGAAACCAATTCCAATGCAAAATCCGTCGCTCCTACTTTTCCTACTTTTAGTTTTGGGCAGAATTCTACTAGTAGTAATGTGACCGCGGGATTTAGTTTTGGAAGGTAAATTTATTCATTAAATTCATTTATAATATCTTAATGTTAAATAAAAAATGTAAAAATATATATATTTTTTTTTTTAGCGCGAAGTCATTTTCGTTTGCTCCTCAAGCAGTAAAGCCACAAGATTCCGAAGTCGATAATGAAAATAAAGATGACGAAGATGAGGAACCACCAAAGCCGGATTTTAAACCCGTGACGGAAGAAGGTGCTATTTACGAACAAAGGTAATCACTGACTTCAAAATTATAATATTAATATTAAAACTATTAAAATAAAATGCAACTTTTTAAAAAGATTGCATTATTTTCATTATTGAAGCAGTATAGTTAAATGTGTATGTAATTTTTTCAGGTGTAAAGTCTATGTGAAAAAAGACAACAATTATAGTGACAGAGGGGTTGGAATGTTATATTTAAAACCAACACCAACCGGGAAAACACAACTGATAGTACGTGCCGACACTACTTTGGGAAATTTATTACTGAATACTTTATTAACGCAAAGTAATCTCGTCAAGCGCATGAACAAAAACACAATAATGTTAGTCTGCTTACCAATGCCCGACTCTTCACCACCACCGGTTCCAGTGCTATTACGAGTGAAAACTAATGAAGTTGCGGATGAATTACTAGAAGAATTAAATAAGCATAAAAAATGAAATAGAAATTACGCAATTGCGCATTTCGAACAAAGACTTTTGTTGTTTCGTAAAGAAAGAAGTGAACTCTAAATATCATTAAAAAATGTATTATATTGATCAGCGTTTCAAATAAAGTTATTCATCATTCCGAAAACGTAAATGTCGTCATCTAGGAATAAATAAAGTAAGCTCACGGATTAATTTTCTGTAATTCTTATTTTTTTTAACAGATATTAAACAAAAATATAATTATTTCTATTTACTGGATTTTACTTAAATGTAAAAATTTAAATTAAAGAAAAAAATCTCAACATATATAATATTATCAAAATAAATGTTGCAATTGTAATCAATAATATAATAATTATAATAATTTGAAATACATGTACATAATAGACATACAATAGTGTATATTGTGAATGAGAGTTTACGCTTCTAACATCTGCTAAAATATTCTATATCTATTATTAATTACAGAAATACTTGTACTGTTACAAAATTTAATTAAAAATATGAACTAATTACATCGAACTGCTTAATACTCGTTATGAAATAAATTCCTTAATTTATTTTTAAACTTAAAAAAACCGTCATTACTAATATTATGTTGTATTTTGAATGAAATATTGCAGGACAGATTACACATTTAAAAATTAACATTTCAAGATGAAATTATATTTATTTTTCACAAATTATAATTATAAACTATTAACCCTTTATTTTGCCAATTTGTACATTTTTTATATGGTTTACAAGTGTACAAAATTATTCTATTTAAGAATGTTTTTATTTGATCGAAAGTTAATTTTCTTTAAATTGTGTGATTTAAATCATATAAACGATTGTCTAATGAATATATTAAACAAGTGTAATAAATATATTTTTAATCATTTTTTTCGGGTAAAATTGTAACATAAAGATATTAGGCACCCCGTATAAATTAATAGAAATAATTTTGATAAGTTAAAAGATATTTTATTTATAAATTTAAATGAATTAATTTCTTATATTAATTAAATTTTATAAATTTGCATTGAAAAAAAGAGCATGTCTCTTATAACAAATTTTAGAATTATCTATATAAATCGACTGTATGCACAAGTCTGGAATTTTTTCTTTATTTTTTTTTTTTTAGATTTAAGGATTTTTACTATTTACGCATATATTATCGTAAATGGCTTACCAGTATACTGCAAGATTATGTTTATACTTAATTGAATGAGACATAAAAATCTGAAAAATGAACATTCTTATATATTTAATATTTGTAGTAATATTATCTAACATAGATGACTTTTCTTCGAAGTGTTTTAAGATTATGTCGTTAAAGAAAATTTAAGATAAAATATGTATATACAAAACTTATAATTGCTTAAATCATGTATGTATATTGTGTGGATATGCACTTAACATAGCAATATATTAATAGCCTATACAAGAGTTGAGAAAATACAGTTAGTTTTTTATATTTTCTAAAAAATATCGTGATGTCGTGATTGTTATACTGTACACTTTGTGACAATATACCAATAGTTTTTTTTTATTTTCAAACTCTTTGCGCCATAAATGGTGTTAAAGGACCCATCTGTCCTAGGCCTACTTGAATGTGCTGCATGTGAATTTCTACACAGTTTTGAAATACTTCCTGATTCTGTGGACTGAGTTTCGATCTAATCTGTTCTATAGTACCTTGCAATACTTTGAGCTCGTATGCGTTTCGATCGGAATCCGATAAACTCTGTAATGAAAAAAATAATATTCCTAATATCGGATAAATAAAAAGCGAATTAAATTACAAAAATATTTATTAATCTTACTTTTACTTGTAGCATCAGTGCAGTCAAATCCGTTACCAATTGATTCATTTTTCCAGGTTCTTTGTCATTTATTACATTATTTTTAGCGACCATATCTGCTGCTTCTTGCTTGCATTTTTCTCGAAGATGAGATGGTGCTAACATAGCTGCCACGCTCGGTTCAGGTGCCATTTCTTGACACAATTCTTGTATTTCGTTCAAGAAGTCTTGGAGAGCTCCATTCATTCTCTCTAATTCGACAACAATTCTGAAAATTGCAATACGTTACAGATATCATATTTAAATTTAATTTTCTATAAATACTTTTATTAATTTTTTTGTACATAAATAAACGTACCCCGCATATTTTTTTTCGAAATCGGGAGGAAGTGATTCACCTAATGAACGTCTCTTTTCAGCTTCCCCATTCATCTCCTTCAACTTTTTAATTTTATTCTTCTTAGTTGTTAATATCTTGTTCACTTTTACCATAAGTTCGAGTAACTTAAGTGGAAAACCATTTACTGTACCACCGGTGTTCGTTTTTTTCGGAATGGACGCAGAGGCATTGGATATCAAAGGATCATTGGTTAGTCGCGGGGATAATTTCATCATATATGGTGGCGATGGTACATATTGCAAAGGCCGTGGTCTAAACTTTCTAGAGAATGATGCCAGGCTGATCGTTTCCGGTGGTTCATTTGACTAGCAGAAATAATTTATATTTTAGTATGTGAACGTAACTGTTAATTTTTTTTTTTTTTAAGACTAAGTAACATACCAACACTTCATAATCTGGTACACTGTGCGTCCCAAGTCCAGCTCTCTCAAACGTAATTCTATAAGTATTATTGCTAGTATCAACGGCATCGATGCTTCCAGTGAATAAACCATCTTGCGGTTTTCTCAATCTTGCAGTCACTTTCGTACCGATTACTAATTGTAATGGTATTTCAGGCGGTAGATCCTTGAAACTGCTTATATCTGCAGTTTTTCTTTGTTGCAACATCCGTATTTTCTGCCTCTTCCTCTCCAGTTCGCGTCTTTCTTCCTCAAAAAATGATTGCGAACATCTTCGCGGCTTACCCATCATCCGTCTGATCTTGCACCATTCCACGCGCGTGAGTTTGCGAGTTTTTAATTGTGGAAACGATTCTTTCAAGCATATCATGAAATCATTATCACCCTCGAATAATATCCTGTGTAAAATATTGTTATACAATAAAAAACATTAATTAACTATTAATTAATATGTGTAATTTTAATAATAGGCAACATTTACACGTACTTGTCGATATTGCTGTAAAACCACTCATAACAAACCCATTTATGTGCTTTTGGCAATTTTAATAAATTTCTCAGTCTCATGCCAATTTTCTGCCCTATTTTACGATCTGGTGATGTAATTTGAGACTTGTCAGGCTCCTTTTCCTGTTTGATCGGAGTTGTCACAGGAGTTGACGATTGTGAAGATGAACTTGTACTTTTTGGTGTGCTCGACAACTTAGTCTGCCTTTTGATGGGTGACGGTCGCATCATTTTTTTCGGAGATTTTGCATCCACTGCTGAAGGGTCTTTCTTGATTCTGTAAATATAATTGTTAAATATTCATTGTTAATATTCAATTGTTAAATATTCAATTAATTAATAAAATTGTTAAATATTCAATTAATTAATAAAGTTGATTATTTATTAAAACATCGATTTTTTTTTTTTTTTTTTTTTTAAATAGAAGAAAAAAACTAACCTATGATGTGGATGATTGATTAAGACGTCATCGTAAAATAACTTGTTCTTTTTCCTTATTCTTGCTGGCATTCCTCTACGATTCAACACTTGTACCGGCTGTGTCGGGGGATTTGGTTTAGAAGGTGGTTGAGTGCCTACTCTTTGCAGACCTAGAGCTGCAGGTCCTAATTCTGGTATCGGCTCGGATTCTTCTATGTCCATTTGTTGATCCGAGTGATTTGAATTATGTTGGTCGTCCATATCCATCATTTCGTCATCCATTACCTCCGTTTTAATTTCATCAACTGTTGGATAGCTACCATTTTTTATGGATAGCAACGTTTCTGCAGATTCACCTGCATAAATTTATTCCAAAAGTCAATATATTTATATACATGATAAAAAAGAGATAAGCCTGTTGTTACTGCATTTCTAAACAGATGTATTAGGATGAAATAAAACAGATATAATTTCTTCAATTTTAATTTATTATATTAGTATCTATTAGTTTAAATGTGCAGCTTAAATAAATAAGGTTTATTTCTTGAAACTAAATTCGATGTCTTTCATATCCTAATGAATTACAGATAAAGCTGTCAATATTAAAATAAACATTACTCCAATTAGACATTGTTAACAAAACCTGATTATGTATTTTTGGCAAAAGTTTACCTCACGCAAAAAAAAAAAAAGAAACAACCGGGAAACTTTAAAAACAGTCATACAATAAAATTTGGATTGGCAGATGACAGTCGGTATATTCGCGATAAACGTAAAATCGCGCCTTCGATCGGGCCGATGAGAGAAGTCATAGGAAAGCGTACGGTCGCATCCTCGACTAGGACGTCAACGTATAGACCGTGAGATCGACAACGAGGGAAATTCAGAATCAAGACAGTGACATCGACCGTACGGCAATGACTGCCAGTGACTGCCAGTGACTACCAGTGACGACATAACCAAACTGGGGGCGTCCGGTAAACAGTCCGAGGACGCCTGGAGCCGCGGCGACGACGGGGAGCGTCGTTGTGGGTCGATGCGCCGACATACGGACGCTCCGCCGTCGTCGTCGGTGCCAAGGCAGCGAGCTCCAGCTGTACCCGGGCCATTCACGGCCCAAGTGTCCCGCTTGAATCAGATGATGGGTGATTTTTGAAATTTTAAACCCGATCGGCATCCAATCGCCGTTCGAACAGCGATTGCGAGCGACGCGGCCGCGTGACCAGTTGCCCGGCCCGCTTGGCCGGGAAACCGAAAACGCCGATTCCGCGGCCGTCGATCCGCCAGTCCGCTCGTAACCGCCCGTCTCTTAATTTTCTCCGAAAATAAACGGAAACTTTACTCACTTTCAACCACGTCCGCCATGTTGACAGTCGATCTGATGCATCATGGGTACGTATTTCCGAGTCCCGCCGCCGTCAGTCGCGCGGATACGCGATTGGTCACCGCGTCGAACCGGAAGTCACGCTCCCCCTCTCGCCGCGCACACCGACGCCGACCACGGTCCCGCGCGGGGTCGATCAGATATGAGACTACGAAAATTACCGGTTTCCTTTCACTTCCCCTTCGTCTCGTCATTTCAAGTGATTCTCGATGCGAGAAATATAACTTCGACGGACGAGCTTTGTACCGCGATCCATGTAGATGTAAGCGATCGAAGAGATAACTTATCTATTCCTTGATAACAATTTACCTAAATTATCTAAATTTCGAAATGAATTTAATTAAGACTTTAAACTCATCGTTTTTTTTCCCCCTCTGCCCCTTTAAAGGAGTGGCCGTTCAAGCTGGAACGCCATTTTCAACGTGACATGCGCGGAGCCCCACGCCGGAGGTGACGTCGACGTGGACGCATCGCATATGTCCGGTCATCTCGGCGCGACGGTCTTTTCCGCCATCGTCGTCGTTGAACGCTCTTCCTTCTTCCGCCACTGATCGAACGGCGAACAGCTCCATCTGTGAGTCACGGGCCATAATGGGATGCTTGCGGTTGATTGTATACTGAGAAAATTCGTAAGAGATGGTGCTGAGCAGGAAATATTGAGGTCCTGCTGAATAGGTATGTGAATTATAAGCGGAAAAGAGGTACTTGATTCGCGTGTAACGTGAGCACAAGGCACGGGCACGGCCTGAGAGCCGGCCAGGAAACTTTTCATCGCGAACGACGCGTATCGCGTATGTACGCGTGCCACGGCTACGAGACGATAGAAAATGTGGCTCGCGTTCAACGTCACCGTCGCCGCCGCCACCGTTGCCGCCGCCGTCGTCGTCGTCGTCGTCCGCGAGACTTGTAAGCTGCCCGCTGTCAGCTCTGCGCTCACGAAAAGCGTCCTCCAGGTTCGCGTTTTTTCGAGGTAAAACACGCAGGCGGAATGTAAATTTTTTCCCCCCTACGTTACGGATAAACGCGACACGCCAAGCATCGCCGAGTACATTGAAACTTGCTAGTCGCACGCGTGTGACTTAGTCTTTTCAAGTACCACACGTTGTGCACTGTTGCGTTAAAAAAAAGCCTGCAAAGTTTTTTTGCACGAGATTATAGAGAGAGAAATTTGACATCGTATTTGGGTAAAAGGGAATGATTTTACAAAATGTGAAAGAAGTTAATAGCGGACGTGAAAGGTTCGATAACAATTGTAATAATTTATACTTTTATTTGTAGAGTAATTGGTATGTGAATTATACGCGGAAAAGAGGTACTTGATTCGCGTGTAACGTGAGCACAAGGCACGGGCACGTCCTGGGAGCCGGCCAGGAAACTTTTCATCGCGAACGACGCGTATCGCGTATGTACGCGTGCAACGGCTACGAGCCGTTAGAGAATGTGAATCGCGTTTAACGTAACCGTCGCCGCCACCACCGTTGCCGCTGTCCTCGTCGTCGTCGTCCGCGAGACTTGTAAACTACCCGCTGTCAGCTCTGCGCTCACGAAAGCGTCCTCCAAGTTCGCGTTTTTTCGAGGTAAAACACGCAGGCGGAATGTAAATTTTTTCCCCCCTACGTTACGGATAAACGCGACACGCCAAGCATCACCGAGTACATTGAAACTTGTTAGTCGCACGCGTGTGACTTTTACAGTTTTTATAAGTACCACACGTTGTGCACTGTTGCGTTAAAAAAAGCCTGCAAAGTTTCTTTGCACGAGATTATAGAGAGAGAAATTTGACATCGTATTTGGGTAAAAGGAAATGATTTTACAAAATGTGAAAGAAGTTAATAGCGGACGTGAAAGGCTCGATAACGATTGTAATAATTTATACTTTTATTTATAGAGTAATTGAATATAAGATTATTTTATTTGTACAACAGCGGATTATAATTGTTAATTAATATCTTTTTTGCATTTAGGTACTGATTTTTTTGTCAAATATTTTATAATGGAGTCAGGTGTAATTCAAGAAAAGTCACCACCTTCGCGTGGCTTAAAGCAAGTAAAGGTTGACAATTGGGGATCATTCTTTCTCCAACGACTTCAGGCTCTTTATTCAGAGGAACAGTTCCTTGATCTTAAAATTAAATTTCCCACAAGTGATATTACCGTGCAGGTACATATAATATAATGTTTTTATAAACATTAATATAAAAAAATCATGTTAGAAAATAATTTAAATTGTAAGTTCTTAAAAAATTTGTTGAAATTTTTGTTTAGGCTCATCGACTTGTGGTAACAACATGTACAGATTATTTCATGCAGCTGGAGCAACAGCAAAAGGAAAAAGATGACTTTAACGGTGTAATAATTATGCCTTCAGATATGCCTTACGAGTGTGTTAAGTCTATTATAAGGTGTGTATTTTAATATTAATTTAATTTAATTTAATTTCTGATTCACAAAACAGATTATTGTTTGTCCTGTATAACTTTTTATTGCACTAAAACGGGATTATTTTTATATTTGACTAATATCTTAATTTTTTTTAAATATTTACTGGAATATTTTTGTCATTTATATTTATGTTTAATCTATTAAACATTAATTAATTAAAAATCTTTATATACAGCTTTATGTACACTGGACAATTGGAATATTGGACATCAGAACAGCATGCTTTGTATCGCACAGCTCAAAAAATGAATATGACAGTCTTAACGAAATTGCTTGATGCTCAATTTAATACAAGTAAACAAGACGACATGACAAAAATATCTACACGTCCAGTGATAGCCGTCTCAAAATCTTCAACATCACCTTCGAAAACGATCGGTAATTCCACCAGTTCAGTATCAACCCCCTTAACTGGACAACCATTACCAGGTAGAAAGTATGTATCAAATACATTTTATAAACTAATGTTTTAAATATGATCTAATAATAACGATATTTTAATAATTTTGATTTTTAAGACTTCCAATTTGGAAAAGAAAGCTAGATGAATCTCCATCTACACCAACAATGAATTATGAAGTAAGAACATTCCATGGTACATCAACACAAAAGCAAGAAACAACTCCTGGTCCATCTAGATTTGATCTTCCCGAAGCAGATGATATTGCTTTGGGGGTATTTTCTTCATTCGATGATATTACATATAATACACAACCTATCGTTCAGGCATCTGACACATATAAAAAAGAGAACTCTCGTAAACATTCGCTTGATACGTGGGATAGTAAACATGATACAACCGAAGATGAAGAAGAAGATTCTCCAGAAAGAGAAAAGAACTTGAGAGATACAAATTCAGACGATGATTGGAATACATCGAAAAGCTATCAGAGATCTCAAGATGGTCCATCTAAACGAGTACGTTTCGATTTAGAGGAAAAAGAAAACGTAGAAAAATCTAAGACAAATCTTCATCAAAGCACTGACGAGTCTATCAATAACCATGCAAAGATTATAAGAGAAGTATTAAAAAAATATCCCCATTTAGTCAAGAATAATAAAAATATTCGTTTGAAAATTATGCAAAAAGAAGCAAAATCTTCCGATAGTAATGCAGGTTGTAAAACAAAAGTCTCTTATGTGGTTTTAAAATCGGATCATTTGTTATCCAACAGTGATGAAAACGATTCCAAATGTAACGGCAGTATCGACGGTGAGACAGGTCCCTGGAAATGCAACAAGTGTGATTTGGACGAGGAATATACAAATTATTACATGTACAGAAGACACATGCAGGATGTACACGAGGAGAAATTTGATCCGAGAGTTTGCGAACATTGCGGCTATAAGGCAAATAAGCGTAATATCTTGATGTATCATCTTTATACCAAGCACAACGTGCCGCCACCGAAGAGCATGTGTTTTCCGAAATGTCATGCCTGTTCGTATGTTGCCTTGTCAGAAACTCTGTTGGTACGTCACCAAATAAATCACAATCATCGACCTGCTACCAGACATCATTCTTTACCTTCAAAGGATATTCAATGTGGGCAATGCAATCAATCGTTTAAAAGTATCACTGAACTTACCACGCACGAATTGAACAGCGGACACGGAGGTACGGCAGACGGCAAAGAGACCAAAGGCCATCGATGTCCGTACTGTGGCAAATTGTTTGTGCGTGTAACAAATTTACAGGTACATTTAGACTGCGCGCATAAAGAATTACATAGAGATACCACCGAGTCTTCTTCGTCCGAACCGACTATTCCGTTAGAACCATCATCCGAAGCTGAGGCTCTCAGTCACGTTGCCAGTGGTATAGCCGCTTCCCTTGGCGTCGGCGATACCGAGACTACTCAAGAAACTCACGAAGACGACGAAAAACATACTGTTTATGTGAAAGATGTAAGCGAGAGTCAATACATCGTGCCAGGCATATTAGGTGATATGGCGCACAATATCAATTACAACGAGCATGATTTGGAGAATCAGCAAATGATTATGCTGGTTAATAATGATGAAAATTATCAGCATGCAGAGAACAATCATCATCAACCGCAACAGTTGGATATTGCTGACAACGAGCAAATAGTAATGCAGGGCACGGATGACGGCGTGATAGTATACATTCATGGAGCGGACGAGGCTGATCATCGATCGTCTTATGAGAATTATCAGTCCGATGAATCTCCGCAGGAAACAGAGGAAATTGTAGAGGAAGTTGTCGAGGAAGTCGAAGAAGTCGAGGAAGTTGAAGAAGAAGTTATGGATGAAGAGGAAGTGCATGAGACGTCTCAAAACATGTTGGAAGATTGCGCTAATCAAGTGGAAGAAGTAATACAATATGTCGAGGAGCAAACGGAGATAGTAGAGTACGATGAGGAACAAAGCGAACAGAGCAATAGTATGGAAGAATCACAAGAGTCTGTTATGATTATTGAAGAAGAGCATGTCGAAGGCGAGGATGACACCGGTGAGACTGATAAAAAACAGAAAATGCAAAGTTTCGCTACTGAATGGGACGAAGATAGCGCGGAAATAACAGAATCATGAATGCTGTAATACTGAATCTTTTAATTTACTAACATATTTAGTTCTTAATGTTCACAATGACTGTAGTTTAATTTTAAAACATTTTAATGGAATTTTTAATCTATATCTGATCTGTAACGTTAATAGCAAACGGTGATGCAACGAGCGCAATGCAGCCATATTGACTTTGCTACTCAAAATATTTAGTAATAAGCCCACAAAATTAATCAAATTATTCTATTTAGCTTTTTAGATAAAAGCGGTATTATTGAAAATATTGTATGCGCTTGTATATGTGAATTATATCGTTGCACCGACACATTATTTTGTTGAAGTAAATTTTGACATAAGCTAAAATTGTATTTTACATGTAAAAAGTCTCTAATCTCATTCGAAATTATTTACAGCGATAACATCTTTACTGGGATAACAATACGTAATGTTTAAACTTTCAAAGGTTTTTTTTTTCTTTTTTTTTTAAAGTAAATATGTTCATATTTACATGTAGTTTATTAAGAAAATTTCAGATTTCTAGATTTATTTCGTAAAATTACACATTAGATATGCCAAAGTATATTGGTGACCAATCACGTAGTTTTTAAATACTATTCTGCAGAATGAAAATATATATCATGTTTAAAAGAATTCTTGCGAACGAATGTTCCTTCTAATAGTATCACCTGTAATCTTTTGTACTGCAATCGATAATAAGTCACGATTTCTATACGAGACAAAGGCTATAATGAGAATAAATATCAATATTAGTATATCATATTTTACATTTTAGATTACGCACATTTATATGGAAAAAAAAAATATAAAGATAAATATATGTAAATGGGAATATATATACATACACATACATTACAAATATAAAATCTAGTTTGGAGTGTTTTGTTGTTTCGTTTACAATACTTTGATCGAGAGACATTAAAAAATAATAACGTCTGATTTGACATCAGATATGACCCTCGATTTTTATCGGAGTCTGTCAATTCCCATCGCTATTATACCTCGATAATCTGGAAGCCGCCACAGGCGTCGGCGACTGTGACACTTCGTAGCAGATTTTCTTAAAACAATTAAAAAAAAAAATTATTTAATTGGTCTATATGGGCCAATAAGAAGTAAGGGGCCGTCACCATTATTTTTTAGCGACCATTACAAAAAAGGCGTGACCACGAAATTAGCGGGAAACGGATCTCTGAACTCCGAAGTTCGGAGCCCGAACCTGTCTCCAACTTACATTTCCTATACCATCCTATACTCTTGACACCGCCTGATTGTTTTCAGATACACGGAGCCGCGAAACCCCGAGATTGAGTTTTGTCACATCTCTTTTAATATTGCACTAGAATCATATTAAATTGACTCCTCAAGTATTTCAGCTTTCTGCTTAATATTAAAATTTTTTCACAGTTTTCCTGTATTTCTTTATATCACTTTTCCTTTTTTTTTTTTTACTATCACGCCGTGCGCATGACTGTAAACCCGTTTCATTTTCTTGGATGCTTCCTTAACCTTTAAATACCAGCTACATTACCTCTTATAACTGTCTCACAAATTGACTATTATAACAATTTATAGTTAAAAGAAAAACGCACGTGTAAGTACACTTTCACGCGTTCTCTTTCCCTTTCCCATGAACGCGTCTTTAGAAAGAAAAGGTGTCAAATCAGCAAGGTGCAAATGCGGAGCTGAAAATCAAGATATAAGCCATATACTCCAAAACATAATAATTTGCGTGTCCAAAATATGATGACCAGAGAGTGACATTGTATAACAAGTTAGATAAAATAGGAATTAATCAACCGGAACGTGTCTGGAGCTGGCTAAAAAAGGAAGAATTGTTTACTTTGAAAGCGATATACCGATTCACAATCAATATTAAGAAAATAATATAACGAGAAGAGTAATCAACCGAACAAGAAGAGAATTTTGTGTCGTATATCAGTCAATATTCAACAACCATCAATATGATCGATGCACATTAAATCAAGAAAGAAAAAAAAAGCAATGTGATTGATGGTGTTCGTTTACTCCGTATTCCACAGCAAGTAAAATTAATACGTGACAAAGTATGACCGGTCGTATCGCTCCAAGTAAATCGACGGTTTACGTGTCGAATTTACCGTTCTCTTTAACTAACAACGATGTACATCAGCTGTTGGAAAGCTATGGAAAAATTGTCAAGTAAGTTGCAAGTGTTTCCTTGTAATTATTTAGCGAGTAACTTGTAAATATTATACTGTTTCTTACAGAGTAACGATATTAAAAGATAAAGTAACCCGTCGCAGTCGTGGTGTTGCGTTCGTGCTCTTTCTTAAGAGCGAAGACGCTGTGTCCTGCGCGAAAGCCCTTAACAATACAAAGGTACATTTTTCCACTTGCTTTTTATTTTTTTTAATTTTTTAAATTAAATTTTTAATCGTCTGATACCATAAGTTTGTTCTCAGCCGCTGCACTGCTGAACTGGTGCAGTAAGTTAGAGCGAAAGAAAGTAGATTTCTTTTATTTTTATTTTAATTTATTTAATTTATTGCACTAGTATGTATCAGTTCAGTAATGCAGCCACGGAGTATGAAGCACATATATCGTACATTATTAGATTATTAATTCAACTACATGCACTTTTGCGAATGTATAATAACGAAGAACTCATAGAAATTCAAAAGTAAAGAAAATAAAAATTATAAATTATAAATAACACTAATAGGAACCATTTATTAACAATTGTTTATTATTTTGTTTTCAGGTACTTGGCCGCACTGTGAAAAGTTCAATAGCAGTCGACAATGGTCGTAGCTCAGAATTTATACACCGTAGAGATTATCCTGACAAGTCACAGTGCTATGAATGCGGGCAAGAGGGACATTTGTCCTATTGCTGCAGCCATAACACATTAGGTCCTAGGGAACCACCACCGAAGAAAATTAGAATACGAAAAAAAAATGTAAAACAAGAAAAGTATAACACGAGTTATTTCGATAGCGATAGTGACGAAGTGACAAGAAAAGCAAAGCGCAACATTGGGGATATCGATGACGTTGACGCTGATACGGAAGAAGAACCAGAAACGTTAAGTGCTGTCATTGCACTTGAGGTATTTGACAAATGTTTAATTAATATTTGCGAAGAAATATATGTAAATATGATAAAATTTTTATAAAGTAAAAATAATTTATATATTATTTTATCTTTCAGCAAAAACGATCTGATATAGATCATAAAGAAATAGACAAACATGATAGAAAAGAAATCGTACCAAAGAAACGTTATAAAAAAAATAATTATTTCAGTGACGAAGAGGATTTTAGTGAATAATGCGTATATGATTATATACAATCTATAAGTTTAAAATTGAAAGTATTAATATATTGATAAATATATGTGTATATAAATATAAATAGTATCGCTTTTATTTCCACTGTTTAAACTAGAATAAACAAAATTCTAAATATATTCTTAATTAATTTTTTTAACATATTTAAAGATAGAAACTGTCTTTCTGATATAAGCTTTGAGTACTTAACAAATTTAAAACTCAAGTAACAGTATTAATTGCAATATTTAATGCAGCTACACACATTAATGTTTTGATTTAATCGTTTTTTTTAAGAGACTCTTTTTATAATTTAAACTTTTCTATTTGCAACATATTAAGTATTAAATATGAGCTATTTTCATAATATAATACAATCTAAATTCGAAAAAAATGTAACTTAGAAAAAGTTATTAAATAACTTTTTTAACCATAAAAATTTATTTAATGGAATAGTATACGTTTATTAATGCTGCTAAAAAGTAATTGGCAATTAGCAATAATTTATTCTTAATTATCTAAAATCGATAATATTATGAAGGAAAAATTGATACCAATTTACTCAAAGAACACAGATATTAAAAACTAATCATAATTAATAATTCTTAATAATTCTTGAGACATGTTATACGAGATATATAAATACATTTCAATAAACAATTTCAATTCACAATTTATTATGTATGAACTATATTTATAAACCATAATTTAACATTAGAAAATATATTAAACAAAATAAAAAAAAAAACTTTAGGCGCGTCATATTATAGAGCGATCTCATCTTCCAGCTGGATGAATTTAATATAACGACATAATCACAAAAAATGTACATTATATTCACATACTAATCCTATATTGAGGATATGGATGTATCACATTTAATTTATGATACTATTTTTCAGTCCAACGAGAGTTTGCATTTTAAAATACTTAAAGCAAAATTACTGCAGTCTATGACGCATACAACTATTAGACTATACAAGATTATGTAACAAAATTAAAATTTATGTTTTTCCTTCTTTATGCCAAGCATATCCAGAATTTGAAATTAGTATATCATTATAATTAAGCGCAGTGATACTATTGCAAGCACGCTTGAACTTTTTCGATCCACTCCTGTGCTGTGGTTGCATCGGCAGCACAAAAGTTGTATGTTCGTCTGTTTGTACGAAGCTGTAAAGAAAATGTATTTCCAATATAAGTTCATGTTTTCTATTTGATTAATTTGAAATCATTAATCTTGCAAAATTAATACAAGCTTAATAAAATTTTATTAAGCGATAATGTATTAATTTTGTAAGATTAATAATTACTTAATAAATGTTTTAATTTTATTTACGAATATTACATCAAAAAAGGATTTGTCGTCAGTTTTCTTTGGTGGTCCAGGCATTGGTGCAGCAGGAGTAACAGACACTACCTCAGCCAGATCTACAATACATAATTTTATAAACAATATTTAATCCTAGTTCTTTTTCTTTTTTTTTATATTACTTATATTTTTAGTTGAATTATATACCTATATATCCTTTACAATGCGAGTCTTCTACTGCATCGTAATATCTTAGTTGATGTTTTATAGAATCCAATACGAACCATCTTTGTTTCCAGCCCTTTAATAGAGCTCCTCGTTTATAGAGATATCCTTCGTGCGTTCTATTCTCCGCCACATTACTCGAGAATTGTTCATAATATTGTTGGGAAGATGTTTGTATAGTTGTTACGCCTACAAAAAAAATTATATTAATAGCGAAAATAATAACGATAAAGATAATTGTTACATAATTATGAAAATTGCATATAAAAATATTAAAATATTTAATCAGATTAACGAAATCAATGCATACTTGAGTTTACACTTCCATTATCACCGCCACTTCTCGTAAGTGTGTGATTTTGGAGATTATCCGTCACAGCCTTATATTTTGTGCAATTCTTTGGCACAGCATCTGCGCATTTATCGTGACATACGTGACCGCAATCAATACATCGTAATCCAGCTTTGACAGGACCCCATAACACGCCGGAACATGCGTCACAGTGAGTTGGCGTTGCGGAATCCAATCGTTCAAACCTTTAGCAAACGTCGGCACATTTACATGTTTAATCGATTAAAAAAAAATATATAAATTAAGACCGATAATACCTATGTGGATGAGCATAAACAGAACCTTCGTTTCCAGTAGTATTTCCACCGGCAAGTTTACCGCGCAATAATAGTTCTAACGTAGAACGTTTATGAATCAATCGACCGTGATATCGTACGAGTGCTGTGCTGAACGATGCGTGCCGCTAAAAAAAAAAAAAACCTCGATTATAAGATCACATACTTTTACAATAATTTAAATTATACCAAATATATTCTAATATTTAAAAAGTTTCAAGATATATTTAACACATCGAAATAAATTTAATTAACACTTTATACAGAGTATCTGACATAAAAAATTAAAGCAAAAATAACTTAATATAAAATTTCATGGTCAATTATTTTTTGTTGCGACTTACAGCAAGGGAATCGGTGTTTGGCAACTCGAGTTTATCCCAAAGTACTTTCCATTTTTGCGGCAAATGTCCCAATTCAGTCTCCAACTTATGAATTTCTTCTAAGAGATGCGAAAATTGATCGGGTACCATTGTACTAACTCCATTATATCTGAAAATTGTAAGCAATTATTTACAATTTTTTTTGTAATCGCTAAATATAATATTTAAATAATTACCCTTGCGTAACCACTTTACGATTACTCTTGACCGCACCATCCGCAGCCTCAGCCTCTTCCTCTTGCTGGGAATCCTGTTGCAGTACTTCCAAATCGTATGCTGGACCGTGTGCCAATTCTTCTTCTAAGTAAAATTGCCAGATGTTCAAACTCGGTAAATGCGAAACCGGTCGCAAAACAGGATTCTCCGTATTCGGTGTGTACATAAAGTTGTAAAATAATGGACATCTCGCATGTTGTTTCTCTACATAATCGAATATACTTTGTCCAAGATTACAGCCAAGTGTCTGTTTGTTTGTTCCCGCTAGCCGTCCACCAGGATAGATCGTGTCGTCGTCACTACCGGTATCTACGCCTTTATGATGACTTGTTAAAGAACCTCTTTTATCCTCTATGGCTGTGATACCACACTCGACTCTATCGAATTCGCAGTCCAGCAGAAATGTACGGAAGCGACACGAGACCGAATGGTAAGCCAAAAACTTTAAATAGTATTCGTTAAATTCGAATGCCAGAGGAAATTGTTTCTGTATTTGATGCACTATGTCGAGAAATTGTAGAAAGGTAGGTGTGAAATTTGTCGTTTGCGAATTCGCGGTTAGATTACTTCTGTGGCCAAATCTATGCCCGAATCCAAGCCATTCTTTTTCGATAAGAGTTCTGAAGCCATCAATTGTTCGATAATGCGGATCGAGACAAACCTGCGCCACAGAACAGACGGTAGTTGTGGTGTCCCAGCCGTCTTCCAAACAAACAGCCACCGATGAGCCTTGCATATCCATAAGGTCTATAACAGCTCCCGCCAGTTGCATCAGGCTCTGCAATTGTTGCAGCCACTCCGAGCTTTCGACGAGCCTGTAAAAGCTTTGATCCGGTTCCACGTTTGGTGAGCTGGGTACGCACGCTCGCATTAATTTTTTAAATGCAGCTTTTGTGTGCCTGACGTCATAATATTCTACCGGAATGAAATCCGTCTTCGGGATAGATTCTGCTTTAACACCTTTCATGTGCGCCTTTTCGCCAAGAATATAGAGAGCGGCGCGTTGAAAAGTGTGAACACACTCCGTGCCGCTGTCGGAGTCTGCGGAATGTCTGACTGTTCCACGTTGATGATGAACGGAAGTTAAAGAAGCTTGTGAATTGTGTCTTTTATCTTTCAAAGAGCCCCATCGACCGAAATTCTTAGGACCTTTGCCACCCGAGGAACTGAGAGTGCCGAGAGGCTTGTTGAATGGATTGCGCCGGGCTTGCTCGGGAGTAGCATTACGATCTTCCGCCGCCAGTAATAACGAATCTATGCTTAGAGAGCTGTCGGACATGCCCCAAGCGGAACCTTGTCGTAATACAGAGAGCGGTGTCGCGGCAACAAGTGCCATCATATACTTGTCTTGCTCCAGAGAAGAAGTTGTTTCAGATGACGTAGTTTTTAAATTACTGCCAGACGTTGGATGAGCTTTTAACATACCCATTACGCCTTTCCCGTGATAACCTGCGCCTCTAATTAATAAAGCTTTTGTTCGCGGATGCCTCCAGGTGACAACTGGCATTCTGCTATGACGATGAAGTCTGCAGAATCGCCGAATGCTCTCGTCTGACACTGAAGTGGGAACGATTAAAAGCGCAGGATAGCTACGACAAATCATGTAAGCACAATTTACCGAAGTCAATCGGAAGGGCTCATTGCGGCGATTGTTATGCGGCCCGTTGGAGTAGAGATTAAGTCTGTACCAATCTCGAACATAGCTACGCTCGGACAAACGTTCGAGAGTCTTGGCGTCAGTCGGCGGCTGCGTTACTACACCAGGTATTTCAAAATCATCAACACTAAGATCGTCGTCGTGGCTCAGATCATTATTGTCAGTTATCGGTAGGCTCATTCGACCAGGCGACGTCATATACTTGTTATTACTGTTGATGAGATTCATGTTCGGTAGCACGTATTTTTGTCGCTTCGATGACTGTTTAGGTTTAAAGCCGGCTTTCCGCGCGGTTTTCAATAGCGTTTTCTTCGCGAAACCTTTCAAAGTGGCATTTTTTTCCTTACCTTTATGATGCGCTGTTTGCGTAACCAAAATCTGTCCGTTGAATGCAAAATGATGAAAAATGTGCGGCGGATATCTAGCTTTGTGCACTAATTTCCTTAAAGTATCGATATTCTCGGGCGTAACTTCTTCATCAAAGGCCAATTTTATCAGTTGAAACGTGCAAGAACGTAATTGTAGGCCTTCTTGAAGACATTGATCTAAATGCGCCAGATGTTGCACAGCAACCCGTTTTTCTTTAGTCAGAGATGTCACAGGGAATGCACGAACGACTAATTGCTCGCAAGCGAACGGATCGCAAGGTATACCTTTGAAAACTATTCTGTAATTCGTGAGGAAAATTGCACCCTCGGCTGGCAAGAGAGGCGGTATCTTGGGTAATCCTGAGGAACTTTCCTCCCTGCCGTCCGGCAGCAGGTAGACACGCAATCCGTCCATTATCACTTCTTCGCCGGGTAACATATTTGGTGTAAGAATCTTCGGCTTTTGTATCGGTGGTAATCTCTTGCTTTCTCTGTGGACTGCCTCGAGCGTTTCGATGTGCATGTGAACAACGCCCGGGACCATTTGGTGCAAACAACGCACATGTTCAGCGCTTACGCCACCCTCGGTACACACGCGATCGACAAATCGCGAAACCATCCGAATGACGGCACTGCCAGTTTCACCCGGGTCGGTCTCCTCAAATCCAGATTCAGCATCGCCACTGTCGCTTGCCACGCTATTTGTGATACTGTTACTGGCTCGTTCTTCATCATAAATGTGATCCTGACGATGAGTTTTCGAGCCGATGTCTAACGGCACTAGTAGATAGACCATTCGGTTTGCGTAATGAATCGCCTGGCTGTACATAGTACTCTCTTCACTGTTAATAAGTTCTTTCTGCTTTTCAGGATCAACGGAAATCCAGATTCGCATCTGATCCGCGGCTATTTCGAGTGCCGATGGTTCTTGAGCCTGATAGATGGAATATCGATCGCGGTACGGAAATTCTTTGCCATCCCTGGGACTGATAGGACTTAGAATACCATCGTTTATAAGCCTCGGTGGCGAATTGTCACCCGGTAGATACAGACGTTTGATATCTTTTTGCACGTCTAAATAGAACGCGTCCTCCCAAAATTGTTGATTCTGCCATACCGGATGCTCTTGTATGCAAGTATATGCAAATTGAATTACGCCGGTGCACAATTTCCTGCAGAACGCGGTGGCAAGTGGTAGCAGTGCAGCGGCGACCCCGTGTTCGTCCATCGACGAATCATCTTGCAGCGCGCAATTCATCAAACGTACTACTAAATCAAATTGCTGATGCTCCAACATTGCTTTGTTTCCAACTACATGCTGCGATAATTCCATACAAAGTGCTAATCGAGCCGCTTTGCTTTTCAAAGCTCGTAAGACAGCTGGAAATGTTTTACGGGCATCCGAGATCTTATTCTCGAATATGCAATTGATACAATTGCGCAATACTTCTAATCTACGAGCTGAATTGCTCACCAAGTGTCTAGTATCGTGAACAAATGAAATGTGAGGGCCTATAGGCACGATGCGAGGTTGAATCGGCCTCAAAGACGACAATCTGACTTTAAGATTGTTCTTCGCAAGACCCTCGTCGATAATCGCTTGAACCTGCTCCGGATTAATACGTGGCAAGAGAGGCTGGTGAATCCTTGCAAACGCGCCCTCCGGTGGTTTCAAAATCTTTTGCACGTATGGCTGAGGATTTGGATTTTCGTTCAAATATAACTGTTGTGCTAGTTCTTGAATATGCGTCAATATAACTCGATGATCTTGTGTTTCTTGTTTTAGTTGATCACTCAAATTACTGTACAATTCATCCCATACGTCGCAAGGTCTCCATGGAGGACCTCTTTCTGCGATAAAAGATGTGAAAAACATACAATCTAAAACTCTTGTAGTAAAATCGCAGTCTGTCAAGCCCCTTTCTCCCAAAAATGCAGCTTTATGAAAAGTGATAACAGGTTTTGGATGTATTCGTATCAATGTTAAACAGCTTCGGTATCCTTGTAATAATTGAGCAAAGGTTCTCATAAACACTGCTCTGAGTTCTTTGTCAAGCATGGGAGAATGTGGAGCTCTGGTCGCGAGCGGAGGAAATGCATAATCCGCGCATGTCAATTCTGGTTGTAATACTAAGGATAACGCATCCTGTGTCTGTGAGAGCAATGGTTCCGGTAATAAAGCAAGCGAGACACCGTCCGGAACTGTTAAAGAACCTCCATCCAAATCGGCGACTATTACATCCATCTGTGAATATAAATATCGTAATAAGTTTAAATTAAATAAACGGTGTTTTAAAGTGGTATAACAAAATAAAAAAATAAAAAAAATAAATAATAATATAAAAAATTGCCTTACAAGTTCCGCAACTTCGTGCTTTAACGAACTGTGTACACCCATAATGAAAGGTGTTGGAGTGCTGAGAATTTCAACTAAAGCCGCTGGCAAAAGAGGAATGTAAACATGTGAATATCTAAATGGATACATCAATGCTGTTAGGGCACGGCATCCCTCAGTCAGTCGGGAATAACTGGCAGAATGGAAAAGTATTTTATGTTCTGTCATGACTGCGCAAAATAATACCAACACATTGCGAATACCTAAGAAAATAGTATAACATATTAATTAAAAACATTATTTTTATTCTATTGCATAAATTGTTTAACCCTTTGAGTGCTATGAGCGCATATATGCGTCCAGCGAAATCTATATAGACGACGCAAATTCGCGCTCAGCGCCTGCCGCGCGCCGTCCGTACGGACCGCATAGGCCGCGAGTATTTAGCACTCAAAGGGTTAATTATCATTATACCCTTACCTAATTGTTGAAATAATAAATTTACACTAGTATGAGTTATAGGAAGAGAAGGACTAATTGGTGGTTGAAGTGCCTGACGATCCCCTGCTCCAATGCTGAATCGTACCTGAGGCCCACCAGCAGGAGGTACTTGAATACATCCTAGTATGTTTCCAACTAATGTCTCTAATGGTATACCAAGATTTTCCACATACACCGTATATATAATACCAAGACAATTCTATGAAAGCAGAATAATTATTAAAAATATAATTGACAGACTGATAAAACAGGATTAATTATATTACATATATACATACTCTAAATGTTTCTATGTAATCAAGTCTGGAAACCAGCACCAGACATTTAGGTGCATACATAATGCTATGGTGTGTAATGGCAGGTATTGCCCTGACCAAAGGACGACTATCTCCATCTACAGGATCTTCTTCTTCATCCACAGGTTTGCTTGGCACAATTGACACAGTTTCGTTGAAACACATGCAAGCACAGTAATGTCGATTTGCATCAATATCTGTCAATATCGAAACAAAGAAGCGAGGCTCTTGCCTTTCTGTTGATAAGGCCCATCCTTGAGGCTGACAAAACTATGATACAATGTACAAAAGATAAATAGCAATAAAGTACATCTGTTTTTCAAAGAAATAAGTTTGTTTTTTACCCATTCTATTCCTTCAATGAAGGGTGTATCTGGCCAATCTTTCTCTGGAAATCGTTGTAATATAACCCCGCTACTTACACCACCCCCTAGAATTCATTACAGCATATATAAGGATATATAGGTACAAACAGATACGTACGAAACAAAAAAAAAATGCTAAGTGCAAGTCTAGCAATAAATGTCAAGTACAATCTTAATTTATTAAGTGGCTTACTTTCTTTCTCGTGATCGTAGCCGACCACTACAAAGTAGTCGGCTAACCGAGACATCTCTGTATATTCGTGGGGCTGAGTGGGGGTGGTTGCGCTCAACATCCCACGTCGTGTTTGTTACACGTGATTTCATGGACCGTGGCGGCTCGGCAACTCGTTCACGTTGCGTCAAACGTGAGGTTCGTACGGACGCGCGTCAACGCGGGGATCGATTTGAAAATCTCCCAAACATAGCTTTTACCCAAACTCGTTCCACGTCACGTTGCTCCTTTGATACGATCGACGCGCGAAACGTCAAGTGGCGGAATTAATGCACTCTCAATGCACTCACGCGTTCGCGTTAGGGGGAGAAAAAAAAAGAGGAGAAACACTCCCTGAGGGAGAAAAGTCGGCGATGCTCTGGCGCGCGCGCGCGCGCGCACACACGTCTCGAGCGTATCTCACTAACGCGATGTCAAGATCGTCGCTACTGCCGCGTTTTGCAGCGTTTCGTGAACCCGCCGAATAACAATGCCACACCCCGAAACCTCAATCCATAACCTGGCAAACTCAAACGCCACATTGAGGGTTTGTTGAGCTCGTTATACGATATACGGTATACCTATACAGGCCGAAAAATCCGACGGTTACGCAAAACGAAGATGAGACTACCTAAAGTTTATTCTCTGTAGATGCACCGGTATTACTAAAGTCACTAGATATATAAAGGCCGGTATTACATTGTAGACGAGCCTTAAGATGATCTTGAAATAAGAACCGACTGTACCAATTTTAGTTAATATGGCCGACTAGCGGCAAGTCCAACATTACTAGAGAGAT
Source organism: Cardiocondyla obscurior (assembly GCF_019399895.1). NCBI lineage: Eukaryota > Metazoa > Arthropoda > Insecta > Hymenoptera > Formicidae > Cardiocondyla > Cardiocondyla obscurior. The sequence goes on from NC_091866.1 coordinate 2,711,968, forward strand.
CATGCTCTCAGATGTGTGTAAAAAGCAATTCTTTTCATACAAAAACAAAAATAAAAAAGAAAAGTTTAATTAAAATAAGCACCTATTCTCGTGGCGTCTAGATCCTCAAGCATAGAGTGGATAAAAAGAGAATAAAGCCAAAGCAAATTTCTCTGTAATTTTCTCCGCTATTTTAAATGAAACTTTTGGCAGCCAACCAGCTGAGACAATCAGATCGCCTAAAATCGTAGCTGAAATTTACGTGCCTCGGTTTCGCTGTCAATTGTAAAATGGCGACTTTTAGCTTATTGGCTTCACTTTCCTTTTACTCACTCTGGGTCAGTTGTGGTCAGTTGAGCTCGTGTAGTTGATACTCTTGCACACTTGCGCAATGCGCGTGGCGCGCTACGCCGTATGATCTTGCGTATCAGTGTTGGCCAGATCTGCGGTCGAGTCCTGTCGTCTAACATCCGACAAGCATCGGCGAGGCTGCGGATGCCGAGAATCGAGAATGTGACGCCAGCAAAGCGGATTGCGACTTCCGTCTCTGTCTTGCGCTTTGTCTCACCTCGCACAATGAAAGTACGCGACGTCGAGTGAGTGGGGAACACGGTGTTGACGAAAAGGAAAAAGAGAAAGAAGAAACGGAGATAAGGTGGGAGAGAAATCGTCCGTTTCACAAGCCGTCATGGCTGAATCATTGTGAACGACTCTTGCGGAGTGCCGATAACAAATGACGCTGCGGCTGCGGGTGATTCATTAAAGTGGTGAAAAATTCACGGCGTTCGTTTCGATTGCCGTCGACTCAGCGTCCAGCTACGAAACAACCTGAGCGATCCGCCCCCGAGGATCTTCGATGCCGAGGGTTCGTCAGCGGAACTCGTGATAACGGAGACGGTGCTTAGTGCGGGTGTCTTGTTCTCGGCGCGCGAGGCCGTGTCCGGTGCTGCACGATGAACGGGTTAAGTCTGAGTGAACTGTGTTGCCTGTTTTGTTGTCCGCCCTGCCCGTCCAGAATCGCAGACAAGCTAGCCTTTCTACCGCCCGAGCCCACGTACACGTTCGTTGAGGACGAGGGCTCAAAGTTTTCGATATCCCTGTCGGAACGCGCCGAGTGGCAGTACACCGAGCGCGAGAAGGAGTCGGTCGAGGGTTTCTACGCCAGGACCTCGCGCGGCAACCGTATAGCATGCCTCTTCGTCCGTTGCTCGGCGACCGCGCGCTTCACCATCCTATTCTCCCACGGCAATGCCGTCGATCTCGGACAGATGTCCAGCTTCTACCTCGGGCTGGGCTCGCGCATAAACTGCAATATATTCAGCTACGACTATTCCGGCTATGGGGTGTCGGGTGGCAAGCCCTCCGAGAAGAACCTCTACGCGGACATCGACGCCGCGTGGCATGCGCTACGCACACGTTACGGCATCAGTCCAGAAAACATAATACTCTACGGCCAAAGCATCGGCACTGTGCCCACAGTCGATCTCGCCGCGAGATACGAGGTCGGCGCGGTAGTTTTGCATTCCCCGCTCATGTCTGGCATGCGGGTCGCTTTCCCGAAAACCAAAAGGACTTGGTTCTTTGACGCTTTCACCAGGTGAGCTTATATTATAACCGTTCCTGTTTATTCAGTTTCTCTATTTCAGCGCAAAAGGTGTGGACTGCTGCAAGTTCAAGTCGATGTCTTATCAGGCGAGATGAAAAAGGGATTCGTGCGCATGAGCGCGCTCTCTTTCTCTTTCTCTCTCTCTCTCTCTTTGATGCACTTGTAGCCGTGCACATGTGTTATCAACCCAGTCTTTTCATTCAAACTTTTCTTTGGGTCTTAAAAAATGTATCGACAGGATAAAAATATTAACTTTTACTTGAAGATGCAAAACGTCACGTCTAGAAAAAGGCCTTTGTACGTTTACTTAAAAGTTATAACATTTGACAATGTTAAAACCTGATGTCAGAAAACAATATTGAATTTAATACAAAGACATTTTGTTTTTTATCAAATGATAAATTATATTTAATTAACTATGAGTCCTATTAATTTTTATATTTTTATATGTTATAAATTAATAATATTACAAAAACATGGAATGTTACATTTTTTATAATTTAACATTTTTTATAATTAAATGAATAACTTGAAAGAAGTTTATAGAAATTTGAATTGAATATTGATTAATTAGACGGTTTAATTTTTTTATTACCTTCTCCAGAGGAATCGATAGATTTTGAAGCTCTCGAGGGTGTGCGTTCTATTAAAACGCTGAATGGAACGGAAAATAACTTGCGAGGTAAAATCGTTAATATCTTGCCGAGAAGCTACACAAGTGTACAATCGAATAAATGTACGTTTGTGTCACGTACATATGTACTTATGAAACCTACGTATTGCACGATTTGTATGTTGTAATGCATCGTTTTAATCGGCTTTGTGCAGATTCTATGCGTATGTATCAATTACATTTGTACTATAAAAGTTTTTCGATCCGCAAGAGAAAGCTATCAATTAATTTTTTTTTTTTTTTGTTTAATCTTTCAACAGATTTTGCAGAAAAAATAAAAAAATCAATAACACGAGAGTTTTATTGCGTTAATTAATTTCAAATTGTGTGAAACTTATATTAAATAACTATAATTATAATAAATATAATTTTTTCTTTATTTGACAACTTGAGAAAAAGAAACCCTTTGTAAAACTTGTATATAAAAAATATTTAAACCTTATGTTTTTTTCAGCATAGATAAAGTGCCGAAAGTGACGTCTCCTGTTCTGGTTATTCACGGGACTGAAGATGAAGTTATAAATTTTAGTCACGGTCTGGCGATTTACGAAAGGTGTCCACGAGCAGTGGAACCGTTATGGGTTGAGGTACCAAGATAATTAATATATTATATAAAAAATGCTGAATATTTTCCGCGGCTGTTCATTATTTGTTACATTGTTATGCGTTTTATACATCTTGCATATTTAAATAAAACGAATATATGAAAATATTTAAATGCAAATACTCTGATTAATAAAATGTGCAATACACCTTCTGTTAAAAATGTAATGATATTAATATTTATGGTACTTTTCAGGGTGCTGGGCACAACGATGTAGAGTTATACAATCAATACCTCGAACGACTGAAACAATTTGTAAGCGTGGAATTGGTGAACTGACGGCGACTCAGCCTCTCCCAGAGTCAGGGAGGACAGGGAGGGGGTCATATGCATGCGAACAGTCAAGGACGTACCGTTTCCAACAACTCGAATACCGTCAGTTCCATTTCGACGAGTTCCCCAACGGAAAAGCTTGTCTAGCAGTCGCCCCCCACAGGGGAGAAGACACCTGTCCTTCCCTGTGACGAAGAATCATCCTTTGCCTCTGTGGATGATGTATTCTTCTTTTGTGAACAGCAGACTGCGAATCAGGAACCATATTATTCGGAATCGTTCAAGAAGACGCGTTCCAAAGACGAGTATCCAAATGCCGAGGGTAACTCGAAGAAATTTAGCGTAAGATCGGAGAAAAAAAATTCTAAGCAGAAAGATGCGTCCGCGAGCACAAAAGACAAGAGCCAGAGTAAGATTGGAGCTGCCGAAAAAGTAATCGACTGCGACATTTTTCTTCAATCAAATCACACCGAAAAAATCACCAAGAAGCATACCTATCTACCGAAACATTTGAAGAATCCTTTTGCTCACAGTCAAAAAAATATCGTTCACAGAAGCTTAAAGAACTCGTTTGGCCAAAATCAGAAGAAAGGCGACACTCCGAGAACTCATCCGACTTTGATTGATATACTTGTGGAAGATTGTCGACGATGCGCGATTGAGGATAAATCAGTTGCATCATTTTCGAGTACTTCCGACGATAAAAAAGACATTACTGATTGCAGAAGTACTCTTTCTCAATCTACAGAAAAAAAGTCTCCTGGGTCTCGATTTAAATACAATTGCATAGAATCGGCATTAGACTCTATTAATACTAATAAAGACGGCAAGCAACGCTATTACAATAAAATCTCACTTGTAGATAATATTACAAAATTTAAAAGGCCCGATACGGCACACGCGAAGGCAACAGAGTTTACAAAAAAGTTCCCTTGGAATTGCACGTGTCCTAAAGCAAAAAAAAGTCTAGACAAGTGTAAGGAACAGGAAAAGGACGGTTCTATCGAGAGCTCTGACGCGAAACAGTCGAAAAAAAAGAAACCCACTTGTAGTCCCTTGAAAAAATTCGGCCGGTCGTCTCTGTCAGTGGGAACGGACAAAATCGCGATAAATTTGCCAAAATATTCGCCTTGCGCGAGCAGACTAGCCGCGAGCTCAAAAATTTTGTCGTCCGATCAAGCGGCCGATCCAGAGAGTCCGCTTCACGTGCCACGCTCCAGGAGCCCGTCTCATATCGACGTGCAAACCGAGAATAATGCAAAGCATTCGGAAAAAACGATACAAGCTAGCTTGTCTCTGAACATACAACAGTTCCAAAAGACTCAATATAATTTGCGTAGCAGAAGTGTGGGCGACAGCTGCGTAACATCCCCGACGAGTGAAGCGACCACTGTGAGCTACTCACCTACCGGTACAGAGATTTTGTCGTTGGAAGAAGTTGGGCCGCACACATCGCATACATCGTCGGCCGAAGGTTCGGGCAGCAGTTATTCGGAAGTTAAAGAGAAACTGGGCGCCGAATGCTCTGACAAAGTCAAAAGAGCGACTTTGGAGACAAAGTGTTAATGAAACGCGGACTCTCGACGATACGCCAAACATGTGTTTATCATTTTCTCTTCCACACATATACACGCATGTACGTATTTTACGAAAACTATTCCGCAAGTTCCGTATATGCGCGATGATGCCCGTTCGGTCTGTAATCGCGTCAGTGAGACACTATATACAGAGACAAATATATACGATATACATTTATAAAATTTATTATATTTCTAGAGATTCGCGCGCGAGCGAAAGTATACATACCTGTGCATATTGAATATTCTTATCTACGCATATATATACACTCAACGCACTCGTGTGCTGCGTACGTACGTCGATATTAAGAGCCGTTTTTGCAAAACTAGGCTACAGAACGTTGTTACGACAAATACGTCGAGTATTATTATTTTTATTATTCTCTTAAAATTTAGGGTATTCAATGATTCCCGTGTGGTTGTCGAAACATTTTTCTGCCTCGGGAAGTACGACGAGCGTTAATATCATTCAGAAAGAGATATCTCGCTGAACATTCTTGTTGCCTTAATTTATTAAAAAGTTAGTATTATTAAGTTTCTTTTAAATTTAGCTAAAGTTTCTAATTATTTAGTTGTTCAAATGACACATGCACGAGACTGCAGTTTATTTGCCATAAGCGTATTTACACGTCATTGCACGGAGAGTTTGTGTATAATATACACGCGTGCATACACGTATTTGTAATCCATGATCAATTTAGATCTTGTAAGACGGGAGGATAAAGGCTCCCGTAATTTTTTTCAAGGTTTTTTTTTTTAGACAGATCTGATTCAGCGAGATATTGCGATTTTTTTTCAAAATGCATGTTCTTGCGAGTGACTGATATTCCCAATGCCAGCAATGACGAATGATAGTTGTAACAGTAATAAGGGCATTTGTTCTTATGTCCATGGGGTGAAGACTTGCGAAAGAATAGTTGGATATCTTCCAAGCTAAGAATGTTTAGCATGCGGTGGTCACGGCGTAGGGTTAGAATTAACAAGCTGAGATAACGTTGAGCACGCAGTGCGTCCCGTAAAAAGCGTCTCTGTCAGAAGTGAAGTAGAGAAACGAGAAAGTTTGTCAACGATAAGAATGCAAAAATAGCTAGGGACAATATTACTGCCAAACTTGACTATGAATTAATTAATTTGTAAGAAAGTGAGATAACGCATGTGAAAGACCTCGTCTACATAGGTACGTTTCTCGTTAGTATTTTTATATCTCGGTAATGTAAATACAATGCAGTGAACGATTCTTTCTTCATCGATATATGCGACAGTATGAGACGATTGCGTGGAATGCCAATTGCGTAGATAATCGTGAGGTGTATTACTCTTTTACGCGAAGCAATTTTGCTACTTTTTAAGGCATTCTATAAATTGTTGATACTTTTTACCTGTCAAAATTGTTTATCGAACATCGCGACGTCAGTACTCGCGAGGTAAAAAAAGAAAAAGAAAAACAAGTTTTAAGACGATCGATTTTATCTATTAAAATAGGAAGTGATACGTCGTAAGTGTAAGTCGGTTTTTACCGTTCAGGCTACTTGTGCCACAATGTCCTCGTAATTTGTTGGAAATGTTACACGTGGAGAAGTAATAACTAAATGAGATAAACGTACGAAAAAGACGGCAGAATAATGCAACTTAGTTACATACACAAAGCAGGATTTTGCTACGCTTTGCATAGCATCCTTTTTTTTACAAAAAGGCTTTGTTCAATCTAAACGGTAATTTAAATGTTTGTACTAGATCTGATGACGAAGACATTCAAGCAAGAATATATGTGTTTTTAACTTTGGAAACAATCCTAACTTTTTAGGTGACAAACTAGTGTTATGCTATACAATATGTAAGTGAAATAAGAATTTCACATGTGAAACAATACACGCGTTGAAACAAAATATGAACTCTGTGATATACCGTTAAGATTTAACTCACTAAGATACCGAGGATCTTAGCAAGTGAAATTCACGTTAAACTTTTATTAATTTTTGGCGAGAATCACGAGTTTGATTATGTTTTTGTTATAACGGGCCTATATCGACTTATTAAATTAAAAGGTTTATAAAGGAACGATTTTATATTCCTTTTATAATTTACGTCGTTTTAAGCTTAAGAGTTAATCTTTTTACATATTGCTATTAGCTGCAATAAATTATGATAATAACACTTTTATAATTAGAAATCCGAATGGTGCTTAAACTTATTTGATATTTTATGAGAGTTGGAATTAATTAATAATTTGTTGCAATTTGGAAATATTTAGCTGAATTTTTTTTTAACTTTTTTGCGAAAAAAGAAAAATAATTTTAAATTAATCTATTTAAAAAATAATACGCCAGGGATATTCTATGCATATTTATATATAATATGCTAAAGATAATGTGGTACTATTTATCGTTTATTATCAATACCGAAGTAGCCTATATACGTACATCAAAAATCACTATTATCACTTAAAGCATTATCTGAAATTAATATAAATTAATCGCATCAACAAGATATTTTACACGCTCTTTATCTTTGTTGCAACGTATTCGACAAATTCTTACTTGAATGTCCTCAGATTTCGTTTTCACAAGCGACAATATTGTATTTATATCGCAAGTTTAGCATTAGATGTCGAGCTCCGACTCCACAATTGATTTAATACGATAAATCTGTTTAACATTGTGTGGCGAATTGATAACTATGTTGTCACATTTTAAATGTGATAACGTAATGTTGAATGAGGTGCCAATAAGTCAATGCTTACTTTAAAACCAATATTCTATTTGCGTTGTCCAATCGCCTTTGTTTCGCATGGAACATACGTATATTAACGAGACCGGCTGTAAAAATAGGTGATACGAATATCTATCGGATATACTTGCGGCATTTTAAATTCAAGAAGCGAGAATGTATTTTTTTTTTTTTTGTGAAACTAGATTTACTGTACTGAGTTTACTTTTTAATTTAGTGACAGCGTTATAGAATTAATAGTTTCTAAATTGCGACTTATTATTTTTTTTTTTTGCATTTTACAAGAAATGGCACGTGTCCACTCTTTTCTCGTTACACTTTATAGTCGAGTGACAATCCACTGATATTATAGCAATGCATAGATGCTGGGGAAAAAAGGAATCTAATCAATATTATTAGAAACGAAATGAATAAATAGCAGAAAATAATTCCTAAGCGGCAGGAAACTTAAAGCCGGTCTTGTGTCCCAGTTCCTGTTGTTACATCGCAATGTAGAATTATTCAAAATGTACTCCATACTCCGTGATATCGTTGTGCATCGATTTTTCTTTCTTTCGCTCCAATTTCGGTATAATTGTCGCTGTTGATCGCTACTTTTACAATTAGTTTAGAAAGCTAAGGCTCGCGCAATAAGGATCGGACTACGTTTGTTGTTCGTTAGGCGGAGATATTTGTACCCCGAAAATGCAGATGTGGCAATTTTCTGCGGCGACAAACGGCTAGCGTACGTAATCTTAAAGGCAGAAGATGAGAGAACGGAGATAAATCAGTCATCGGCAAACCGGCCGGCGCGGTATATACATGCGGTGCATGTCAAACTCGACGCACACGACGCTATAATAAAGTCACGTTCGCTAGCTGCCGCCGGCATATCTGCCTTTCAGCGTACAATACGCATCGATACCCTCGATCGATATACATTCTTTCCCTCTACCTTCTTCTCTTAATTTTTAATGTAAATTACATCTTTCCTTTTCTCTTCTTTTCTTCTCTCTCTCTCTCTCTCTCTCTCTCTCTCCTTTTCTCTCTTACTTTTGCTCTCGTTTCTTCGCTGTCCCTCTCCTTCACGCGTTTGCAAGCAATCGACCGATTTTAAACAGTTATCGGTAGTCTTTCATTATCGCGTTATCTGAAAGGAATCGGTACTCGACTTGGTACGTCGAGAGCGAGTACCGCGAATTCACGATGCGTTAATATTCACATCTGTACATAGTAGCGTGTAAACTAAATGATAAGAAAACGTTACGTATTCGATGTTCTCTTCGGTCGTGTATAATGTACTTACAAAGGAGGGAGCGCCCGTTTAAGAGACGTGTAAGGAGACGCGTTTCGATAGCGAAGATTATAACTGTGATGTGATTGTTGACGGTAAAAGTAAGAGAGAGAGAGAGAGAGGCACGCAATTGTCAGAGACATATATAGAAGAATGCGGGGAAAACTTTGTTGTAAACGCGCGCGTTTGAGAGAAGACGGAAGAGAGGAAGAAGGTAAAAGCTTGTCCGCGAACAAATATCGGAATTGTCGTTTATTTAACGCGTAAGAACGTAATTAGGGAAATAATGACGTTTGTTTCTTTATATAAAAACGCGTAGAGAGCGTAGAGACACCGCTAGGTATAAACCCGAGTAAAAAGGGTCATTTTAGAGTTTTATACTTCCATCGCACTTGACTTAGGCGTACTATCATCGCGCAGTACTTTACTAATCCTGTGGAAAACGTTAACACAATGTATAATTATGATGTAAATTATATGTTTAAGCACATATTATCAATGCAACGTGTTTTATTTAACGAACGAAGCCTAAGAAGGATATCCATGATTTTATAGGTTAGGTTTAAGTATGTATCGGGTCGGTTTAATTATTTGAAAGCAATGAGTTATTTAGATAAAACTTATTCCTTTGTATTAAAAATGTTTTGCACAGAGTTAAAGCACCTGAAAAAATTATTTCCGTACAAGGACTTGAAACTTATTTTTGCTTCAACAATAACGCTGAGGAAAATCTACGCCATAAATTTTTTTTTTTAATTTAATTTTAGATGCTTATCAGGGACTGTGTTTAGAATTTATCATTTCTGGAGGTAAGACATATTCGACGTTTAATATTAACAAATTTAAAACCGCGTAATTTTATTTATTAATTTTTATTCTTTACTAAAAACGTAGAATATTTTTTTGCAGATTTAAATCGCGACGTGCACGATTTTCTTATTATTTTTGAAAACGTAATGCACATCTGTGCATGGACGGTCGCAAGTGCATCACTTTGTCTCGAAGGTCGATATACGTTTCTACGACGAAGAAGAAGAAAACGTAGCGCCCATGTGTACAGGCTGGTTCACCATTTCGACCGGCACCTCTACGACTCACCTGCGCTGAAACTTGATGCTAGCGATAAAAATGAAAACAGGTTACACGGCAGCCCGTGCTCGAATGGCCACGCTGTACCCCTCGGAGGAACAGACTTGGCCGCTTACGAGGAAGAGATCAGCCTTTTCGCTATCGAGTTGTTCGTTTATTCTTGCGAATGTGAGTATAGATTATAATGCAACCGTAAATAGAAGACGACACCAAAAACGAGACTAGCCCTAATCGAATATAATATAAAAAATTGCAGCAAAATAGAAAAGAGGAGAGGAATAATAGCGTTGACTGGCGTCGGCAGAATTGGCCCTTAAATCGATAAAGCAACTGCTGCGATCGAAGTAAGTTACACGAGGGTTCTCTTTCTACGTTAAACCGGGCGGTCCAGAAATAAGATATGCCTCGTAATGTGGTCCCTAGTCCTTTACACGTGTTCCCTTCGTAGTTGATGGACTCGTAGCACGGTAACATGGTCGTTGTTATATTTTTAATGCGATATCAAATAGTACGATGCGTGCTATCAGGGCGCGGTGATATTAAATGTTTGATTTATTCGATCGAATTGTTTGAATTACACGATAACACATGGAAACGGCCAGCTACATCTTGCGGCACTTTAAATAATTGGCCAATTTTAACTAATTATATTTTGTCGCGGTCGTTTCTCGACTAGTTTATCGCTCCGAGTATCCCACTTAGGCTGAAAAAGAAGCCTTATATTTTTAACCGTTTTTTTTTAAGCCAGATCTCTTTGCCTTTCGACTTTGAGACTGAAAAAGTAAGATTAGATTAATCATCAACCAGGTTTTATTTAATTTTGAACGAAATTATTCTTATCTTTTATCAATTTTACATGTCGCGGGGTTATTTCGATCGATCAACGCTCACGGGACTGCTGGGGAAATTAATTATCGTCGGAATATGTGCGTCCGATTATCTGAAAATGCATAACTTTCGACGTACCTCCTTTTGAAATCGAAGGGAATAATCGACGAGTAAACTTCGATCTTGGTGGCAGAGAGATGCGGCTTAAGTTTCGAACGCGTCTGGATTGCGCATGCTCGCCACTAGTTTCCCTCCACCGTCGGCGGAGGTCAAGTGTGGGCGAGGGGGCGACGGGGAAGCGTGCGGGTAACGGTCGTTGGCGACAGTTGCGATTCGGCCGGCGTGTGGTTCGCGTGTCGTTCCGTCCCGTACGTGTTTTTTTCCGCGCCGCGGCCGGAGACTCCGCGTTGCACGACGCGCCCGCGTGGCTCGCGATTTCTCTTTTCGTTTTCCTGATTTCGTTAACGCCGCGACGCTGCGTCGGATCGCGAAAGCGGTCAGCGAGCGCGGCAGGTGACGTCGCCGGACGTTATCGAAAGTGACGCGCACGGTAAAAGGCGGAGTGATTGTTCTTAGTGTTGCTGCTTGTTGTGCCAACCATCGGGTTTCTCCTACGCCGGCGGCTCCTCCAGCCTGCGGGGTGCTCTTCGGCGGCGTTACTCGACGAAGCTAGAACCCTTTTCGGGGTCCCCGGACACGGCCCGAAAGAACGCTTTCTTTGGGGACTTTCGCGGTGGACGGTTGCTCGGCAGCGAGGATACTCGGCGTAGCGGCGTGCCCCCCGTCGACTCTCGATTGGCTTCGTCTTTTCGGTGAGTCTCTTTTTCGTTATTTCATCGGACGCTCGTCGATTCGATCTACTTTAACGCCCGCTCACGCTCGTTGTCTTTCTTCGCGTCTCGCGTGAAGTTGCGTACAGAACTTTGTTACGGCTTCCGCCATGTTTTAAATCCGTTAGTGTTGGAGAAAGAAAAAGAGAGAAGAGAGAGAGAGAGAGAGAAAAGAAGAAGAGGAAGGAGAATAGGAGAGCGTTCGGACACCGACAGGCATTTGTTTTGAAAAGATCGCTCGCATCATGTGTTTCAACAGTTGATACACGGTAACTTAAGGAGAATGGAGCAGATACGATCTTAGAGTTATGCATTTTTTCGAACGAGATTCGGCTCGCAGTTTATTTTCGGTCGCGTTTATTTTCGCTGTACTTGGCTGTTGCCTTCATATTTAACGCGATCTCCCGTCACGAATTATCGCTGTGCACGTCGAGTTATACAGAGTCCGTTTGCGTACGAGAGATACTGCCGTTATTCGTGAATTTTTTTGCATAGATTGAAAGAGCCACGTCTCACTGAATTTGCCTTTACATATCTCAACTCGAATCAATTTTGTAGGAGCGATTAAAATTTTATTAAAATGATCCAACGCATATTTAATGTAATACAATTAATATGAAAATATAAAATAATAAGAATACAAAAATTTATACGTAACGTAATTCGCAATCTCGATTTTAATCTTTATTTTTTTTTTTTTTTCTCGAATTTTTAGTTTTTTCTTCGTGAAAATATCGAAATAACTAGTTTTGAAGTTATAAGTAAAAAGTGATATTGGCGGAATTACGATAAATAATGTGTGTATGTATAAATTCCCCGGATGTTTTCACTATAAAAAAAAATATAAAAAAATTACTCGGCCGTGTATTTTTCAATGAATCTATCATTTAAGATAGTTTTGTGTTGTTCCACAACACAATGTGTGAAAATACATTCGCGACATCGTGATATAAAAAAGCTGACCTTTTCTTTTTCTCGAAGAATTATTTCGTCGTGAAAAAAATATATTATAAAAAGAATAATATTGATTAAATAAAATACACGTTCAATTCAATTTTGTCAAGTTTCGAGGATATTTTTTTTATCTCGTAAGTATTTGCTTTAAATTTAAATAAACGCTTTTGTAACTTTGGATCTATAACTATTTTTATTGTTTAACTTCAGATTATTTCGGATGCTTTTCCGACACTTTTAATATCTTTTTTTTTATTTTTTATTTTTTATTCGACATTGTGCTTGTGCGAAATTTTAGATTAACTGTAACATAGAAAATTCCTAGGCTCATAGACTTCTGTCCTGCAGCCAATCGACAAGCTTGAAAAATTTCTTACGCGATGCAGGTAATTTTAACCTGAAATGTTTCTCTCTTTTCCCTCTCACAAATCCCTGCCCGTGAAATATATTCCGCGTTAGGCAGACTCGTCTCGAGTAAAACTAGAAGAAAATGGAAACTAAGAATTTAGAATTCTAGCGAGAGTTCTACTTTAACTAATATGATCAACATTGATCAACCAACCAATTGACTTATTAAGCCGTCATATTTCACGAACTTGTTTAAAATTCTCGGTTCAGCGCGCTAAGAAAAAAGGGAGAATAAAAAAAAAAGAAAGAAAAATAGATACTGGATGAACGATAGTTTGCGTGGCGGAGACACCTGGTCGTTAGCGATTCTGTCTTTTGAATTAATCGGCGATTAGTCAAAGTTTGGTCGCAGTTGCCCGAAGGGTGAGAACTAGGGTTCGCAGGTCTCTCGTAATTAGGAATCCTGGTAGCGTCGAAAGCAGAACGCGATGCCGGTTCACTCAACGTGGCAATGAACGATCCGTTTATCCTCGTTGTCGCGTCGCCCTCAGTTCCCTTTGTCATAAATAAATTCACGGACGCAACAACGATGCCCGATATCGCGCCTGTTCTTGCTTTTTTTATTTTGAGTGTCATTTTTCGTTTTCCTTCTTTTTCTCTCGCCTTCTCTCCCTCTTTCTCTCTTTTTTTTTTTATACCAGCGCTTTCCATCGATTGCAATCGTTGTTCCGACAAGAGCAATTTGTCAAACAAAAGTTTGGCCTGGGTGACGTTGTAGGCTTTTGCGACCGACGCGAGCATATACGATAAAAGTCGAGTCAGGCTGAAAGAAGTTGACGTTTAGCGAAATTTCCGCGTCGATTCGGAACCCCGAAGTAATGGCGATTTTTAACGCGGGTGGGATAAGTTTTTAGAAGAAACGCGAAAAATAAAGATATAATTTGCCGCGTGATTTTTACGGGAGTGACCAGTCACGAAAAAAATAAAAAAAATCAATTAAAACAAAAAATTAAGCACGCTGAAGAAAAGAGGGCCGAATCATATCCCTCTTTATAATAAAAAAATAAAATAGTTTGCGAATAGAAAAACTGCAGCGTGACGTTTTTATTAAAAAAAAAAAAAAAAACAATGTCGACATAATTTTCCAAACTTTAAAAAAATCCAAACAAGAAATAAAGTTTTCAAGTGACACGTTCAGGCCTCCGAAGAATCTCGTACGAGATAGATAAAATAAATTTTTTATCGTTCACCTGTCGATGGCTGCGGGAGATACTATTTCGATGCCGCGATACGCGCCGCCGATATGTATAACGTAATGAATGAAGACGTTCGGTTAACGAATACGGCGGGGCGAGCGCGCCTTGTTCCAATGGTTTATGAAGTTTTCTTGCGTCGCGAGAGCAGCCACGCCGTGACCACCAGCTTATCGTTCTCGAACACGCGTCGTTACGTTCGAGTCGCGGGGCCCCTCCGGCGAAAAGCTTGGAAACCGGTTCCGAGCGTATAGAATCGCGCCGAGTAGCCGGTCGACTTGGCCGTGTGTTGCCGTACACGCGACTCGCCGCGACTTTCTAAATTTCCGTCGTGCGCATTAGGTCCTACAATCAGCCGTCGCGTTGCATTCCCATTTAGAGTGGCAGGAAAAAAAAAAAAAAAAAGACGGGGAATCCGTAATCTATACCGACTAAACTGTGCCTTATCTGGAAAACTTGAGCAATCTCTAAACGATTTTACCGTGACATATTTGTCGAAGTCGTCTTCGACTTATTCTCCTTTTATATTTTATTGCGGCTATCGCGAATGGCGAAGAGAGATTCTAGCTTCCTAAATTTTGTATCTTTTTCGTTTTGCTTTATTGAACCTTGTTTAATACGATAGATTGAAACGAGCAGGTTATTATAATTACCGCGGCTGGAGCAAATTAGGTTGCGATAAACGTTAAAAGACGTCGGGATAATTCCGATTTTGATTTAACGTATTTTCGCAAATATTAAATAATCTTGTTCGCTACACGAGCATCTACTTGTTTTCTCAGAACGGATATCTGATGGGTATTAGATCGTCAAGTAATATCGAGTAACGTTTTCGCTGTTTCGTAATAAGAATAATCGCAGATGGGGAGATTTCGGGCGCACACGAGATGAGCTTAATTTTAAGCATGCGAGCTATGAAATTTCATCAGTGCCGGAGTCGCAACAATGGCTAATTAGCCGGTATCTGTTCCCGAAGTTCGGATAAAGACCGACGATGAGAGATATAAGAATCGATTCCGCGCGGCCTGCGGCATTGTCCAAGTTTTTCATTGTTTTCTTCCGCAGGTGAGTTATATATTTCTTCACGTGTTCGTGCCGCGTTCGCGATCGGATTGCGAATTCCCGACCTTTCGGCTGGCCCGATATGAGCCGCCTAATAGGACGAAGGGATCGTTCGTGCCCGAGCTCGCCTTCGTGACATTCTGGTGAATTTGTGGCGCCGTTGCGATGCGACGCCACCGAAACATCTCAGGAAGAACGTTTATCCGCGGCGCACACGTTTCTTGAAGTCGCTCAAATAGTAATGACGCACTTAGTAACATCCCGGAGCCGTGAATGCTTCAACTCTTAACATTCTCGATTTCGAGTAAGCTCCCGTGCACTATTTATATACGTGAATAAGGCAAAAGCCTCGAAGCTCTTTTACTCGGTGCTTTATCCATTTTTACATGACGCGCCAAGTGATTCGGAGAAATTTGGACGGCTTTGTTAAAGTTTCGACTAATATTAGTTAACTGAATTTTATAACTGCGGAACGAACTGCCGAGAATATTTTAATACCGCGGCGGACATACATAGTTTTACTCGTAGATAAAATTTACTATTTAAAATCTAGATATACCGCGCTGAAAATTTGACGATTCCGCCCACGTATAGAACCAATCGTTACAAATTCTAAATTCTACGCGCTTTGATTTATAAATAATTTTACGTGTAATTAAAATTGCCCGTGTTTGCCGGAAGAATACGTGAAGTCCGAATCTTTGACTTTAAAAATAGAAAATTAAATGGAAAAAGAACATCGGGTGGATAAAAAAAGAAAATTCAATCGATCCAAGTGAAATTAATGAAAACATTTTGCGAGGGAATAAGGAACGACGCGCGGATGTGCAATTACTTGTAAACCAAGTATTAATAGTTTTTATTGAACATTTTTAAATAGAACGCCCGAGTTCGCGAAGACCGCGTGGCTGTCGTTAAACACCTATTCGCGTCCGCGAAAAGAGAGAAAATAAAAATGATACGCTTGATTGCGCTTATGGAAATGCCCGGTCCGTGTGCGAGAGCGTTTCTGCAATTTCCGCTGTCAAAGACGGGAAAGCATCCGAAATACCCACCGCGATGTTGACGTAAAATTTACTTTTTGCGCTTTTTCGACGCGTTCTCTTTTTCAGCCACGTTTTCACCGGCTAGAGTTTGTCAGCCTGGCGATATTATTTTCCGCGCGTGACCGATTATCGTTCTTCCTACGATTTCCGGTCGAAGCATGTTACTTTAAGCAGAGCGTTACGTTATTTCACTCGGCACATTAATTCTTCATTAATACCAATATAATACGCCTGCCACTCCGCGATTCACGGTCCGATTTTTGATCGTGCGAGCGATTGCTTTATGCGGTCGTCAGCATTATTCAGAATTTCAATCGATCAACACGTATACTTGCACGCAAATATTTCTTTACGTTATTTATTATCAGCAGTTTTATTTTTTGACAGTTTTACCTTTTCTAATACTTGTAATTATTTTTTTTTATAACAATTACGTTTAACATTGAAAATATATGTCGTTATTTTTTAATTTAACGGAAAGATGTCCGAATTAACGCATCGTGAAATAAAAAAATGCTTATTGCTAAATAAATAAACGTAAAGATAAAAGTAGGAAATGTGTAAAGAGAGATATTGACACCGGGGTGCAGCTCCGGATACCCGCCGATATCGATTTCATGTTTAAATGATGCTAAGAAACCGCGCACTGTCGTAAAGAAAATTTAGAATGTGAGGGAAAATAGGTCGGGATTGTCCTGTCTCTAACATTTATCTCAGCGAAGCTGTAGCTCGGAACGTAGTCTTGCCAGAATGCCGCATTGCCTTGCAAATAGTCCGAGTACCATTGCGGTGTGCCATAAGCGAATGCTTCACACGATTACGTGCTGGCTCCGACAAACGAAGGGGGAAAAACACGCGGTATTTAACTCGCTTTAATTACGTTTTTGTGCTTTTTGAGAAACACCGTGGCGAAAGGTTGAATTAATATTGGTCACGCATTTCGTTTGACGCGTTTAAAAAAAGTTATAAATTCTAAGTGGACTTAATTCATGTTATTGTCTATGAGATTTCGCTCGCAAAGAGGTCCACTAGGTAACAGCTGATTCTAACTGCGGCGTGCAACGATTCGTGCAATTACAGTTGGTTGCGCTCCGCGAAAGAGAAAGCGGTTCGTGTATGATCGCCGATGAAAAATACAAACTCTGCGTCGTCGAAACTTTTCTCCCCTTTTGAATTACGGAGCTGTCTAGACAAAACAGCGGAGTTTTATTTTCCGGTTTTTTTTCTTTTGTTTTTTTCTTCTTTTTTTTTCGATTAGCACATCGCGGATAGAAAAGCGAAGAAAGCAGACAGCTCGGAACGAAGCCAATCGGGTATTTATAGGACGGTGAATAGGAACATCGCGTTGGTACCGGGCGCGTTTCATTTCTTAGTTTCCTTGATTCTGTCGAGTGATTGGCAACCGAAAAACTCGTCGAGTATTTATTACGATACTTGCGCTTTAAAAAAAGAAATAATAAATAAGTAAAATTACTTTTGTTAGGGAAAAAAATAAAAATAAAAGCACGTCTAGTATTTATTTTTGAAACGGAACTCTTTTCGGAATTAAAAGGGCATTATTAGAAGGGAAGATTATATTAACATTTTAAGTAGAACGCTCAACACTTTAAATCGTTAGTAAAAACGTAGTATATTTTTTACAACAGTTTGTTGTAAAACTGAAAATATAACAAGGAAAATATAATTGCAGAATTTAGTGCTACAAAAAATTATAATGAGTAAGCATATTTTAATAACAATGTGCAGCTTCCTAGGGTATTGTAATCGCGTAACGAAGTACGCGAGATGCTTTTTAAAATCTATTTTTTCGCGCAGTTGTGTAAAGTTTGTATAATATTACATTTCGGTGTACCTATCCAGAAAAGAGCAGGAAATAAATATTTCGGACAATATTTAATTTTTTAATTTGCCAAGGGCTCGCGCGAATAACACGTAATTAAATCTTCCGCTTGGAAACTGTGAGCGATCCCTTTTTTTTTTTGTTCGAAAAATCGATTTAAGGGTTGTCGTTTATTTAAAGCGATAAATGCCGCGCCACTTTAAGTGTGACTGACACCAATTATTGTGCCGTAGCAATCATTCTTATTTCTGCTCTGTGTCCTTGATAACGTGGTCATTCGCTTTATCGTTTTGTCGATTTAGCTCTCATCGATTAAGTTATTTCTCACGTCACTTTCCACTTTCAAATATGGGATATCCCGCGTGCTTGAAATTCCGGTGTCGATACCCGAACAAGACGTCGATTTCTTTCTTTTATTTGACACTTCGCATGGTGCTATCTACGCTGATATCCGATTGCTATTTCCGTTACGATCTACATCTCTGTTTCACGGATCTCTATTATCACCGATTGTCAGGCTGAATTAATTACACTCGTTCAACAAACGAAACTTTAATAGCTACATTTTTCTTAATGCAATTATAATTGATAAAAAAAAAACTTTCTTTAAAAGTCATGTCTATATTCCATATTAAAAAGAAGAATATTGTAACTTTTTCGAGGTATATTATCTTTATATTTAATTACAATTCACGTTCTGCGATTAAATAAATTAATAAGTGAATAAACTAGTAAATTAAAAAGGACTTTTTGCGAAGGTCTCCAAATTGATTATACAAAAATTTAAACGAAACAATTAGCAGCATTATTCGATATTAGAATTACCTGGCTTATTTTCGCTATTTACTTTTATGAGTTCGGTAGGTAATGAAATAGGATCAAAGTTTAGTAGAAAGGTTAATAGAAAGGGATATGAGACAGCCACCGATTGATTTCGAAGATGGAGTTAATGGCGTGTGCTATTGTTTGAATCGTGCTTGCGTTTGATTAGAATTTCCATTACCCTACGATGTAACTTTTTCTCCCTTCACGACTTGCCTTGGACTGATCTTGCGAACGAATCGAACGGACGGACGGCTATTACCGGCTCTGTCGTCGGTTGCCAGAACGAACGAGTGTGAAGGTAAAAGAAGAGGAGGCTAGGGGAGGTTATTACCTCTTAAGGAGTAAGAAACCGGCGGCGTGGGCCAGGTACACTCGGGACGAGAAACCTGGCAGGATAACACAAAGAACAAACTCATCTGCCCCTCGAGCCTGCCTTATGTGTCTTTCTTTACAAATTCTTCGGGTGATTTAAAATCGATTAATTTTTTACCTCGGCCAACAACGTTTTGCCGTCCTACGGGTTTTCAAGTAATAAATTTACACCGATCAAGCCGGTGAACTGTAATTTTAACCGGAATACGTAATACTGTTCAATCAATTTACATTTTGACTGACTCGAGCTCGTGCTTTTCGTCAACCAGCGTATTGTAAAATTACACGACGTTAAAAGTTGCAGCGAGAGAGTAAATAATGTATCCTATCTTGACGTTTTCCCTGGAAACTAATAAATTCTGCAACGGGCGATTAAGGTTGAAACTAGCGCTCGGGAAAAACCTGCCGTTTCGCAAAATTGATTTGTTAATCTTTTAAATATGGCCCGAAGTCACAAGATTTCGTTCGGTGCGACTGATCCCAGATTCAAGATTTAATTTTCCAGACTGTCGAGCACCTTGTTCGATTATACCAGCGCCGCGTGGCTCGGTACCTTTTCTTTCTTTTTCTTTTTTTTTTTACACGTTACGCAACGTGTGTACGAAAATACAAAATAATTTAAGTATGAATTTATTACGCGGCCGTGACTGAGCGATTATCGGCGGGGCGTACAGGTTGCTCGTACGTAATTGCATGATATATAGACGTATATAGGCGAGTATGAAATTATGACGTACGCGGTGAACCGCATACCGCGTGCTTGAAAGCTATAACGAGGTACGTGGCGCGCTTACATTTCCACAGGTATAGTCCGACGGCCGTTTTGCGACTTACGCGCGCGAGGAATGCGATCCACGTGTTATAATAAAAACACAGTGGCCATGGCGTGTCCTAGACAGATTTCCCATACTGCTTTTTTTTACCAATAAATTTGTCGATATCAAGTTGACTTCACTATCGGAAGATTACACCGAGAGAAAAATAATAGTTGCTTTTGGTCCCAGGTATAATTTTATGATAATTTCAACCTCAAACATACTCGAATCGACTATATTTGTGGTGGAGACTGTCATAAAATTATAATTAGGGTCAAAAAGTAACATGCGTTTTAAATCGCGGCTTGTTTAAAAATGACTTTTTTATTTCAACGCGAATTAAAGAAATTTATTTAAATTTATTTCAAGACCACCATCGTAATTGACACCTAGCGTAACTTTTTTTCTGTTTCTTTTTTTTTTTAATAACATTTATGCTCTCAGATATTTTGTTAATTCATGTTACGAAGAACGCGAAAATAAAGAGATTAAAAGTGTGTTGCGTAGTCCGGAGTCCGGCGAAATTTCGTACAGCTTGTCGTGATTTAATGCCGCTATAACGTGCGGCAAGTGCCGAGGAGGATTTAAACGCGCGCAGAAAAGTCCCCGTCGACTTTCACGTTGCTTTATTATGCGTAATTGGCTCCTGCATTCGTTTCGTCAAGTTTCACGGCGTCGCGCGCCGACGTGAATGAGACTTGCGCAAAGTCTTTACGCAATCCGCGATTCCCCCAACTTACTCCTCGCAATTTTCGGCTACGTGGAGTATCTTATTCCTTTAGCACTCACGTGCAAAAAGAAAAAAGGAATAATCCTACATTTCCGGGATATGCAAATGAGACCCGTGAATTATGACACGCGGAGAGAAAGGTGTGTAGGATGCTATACGACCGACGGCTTGAGACTTGACTTTTATTCGGTCGCGACAATCAGCGATAATCTTCGAGACCTTGGAGTTCGAACTTTGTCCGCCTCTTATTTGCATTAAAAAAAAATAAGAGAGAGAGAGAGAGAGAGACAAAATGAATGAGTAATTAAATGCAATTACATTGCGCAACTCGCTGTTTTTGTAGCGTTGCAAGGAGAATTTTGAAATCGCGCGTCACTCACGGAGAGTAACGAGAAAGTTTCAGGCGACACTTGGTAAATAATTGAAACGTCGCGACATCGTTGCGGCCGTTACAAGGGAAGTATCGCATAAATATCGGCGCCGCTTGGTATTGCATCGTGGCTATAATCTAGGCGCGCTTATAACCGCGGCGAATCGGTGCGGGAATAGAATATCTATAGCTAAGTGCAAAACAACGGGCTTAACCAGGCGCTACCAGCTATGCGCGGAGGCCCCGTCGAACGTTAAACTTTTCCTCCAACCACCTTGCGCAGCCGGCAGCTCTCTCGCATTCCAACAGGTGCGAAACGCGTCACTGCGCTTCGGCGGAGGGAAGACGCGCTTTTATCGCATAGAATGCAGGCGCGCAATAGGTTGCGCGACGAAAGCGGAGACGACGCAGCGCTCTCCACGTGCATGCGCGCGTAAGCGCGTGTGTGTGTATCTGTACATCGTGTGCCGAGGGATGGCGCGAATCGGTAACCCGAGGAGAGGAAATAATCTGCGGGGGTGCCAGGCCGCAAATCCCCCCGCCTTTGTATCCGTCGGCACGGAAAATTCGCTAATCCGCCGGGCCGTTGCTCGTAAACGACGTGCTCGTTTCAACGCGGCGCCGCGTAAAGTACGGGAAATAACTACGCCACGTGGATATTTTTTTTTATTTTTTCACGAGCGCACATGTTCTCCGCAGGTACGCTTAGCGCGACGCGATAAACGGTTAATGACACGCGATTGCGACGCAAAGCTCCTTTGTCGCGCGTAATTGGAGCCTCGAGGTTCACGTAGCTGCTCCGCTTTTACACGCGGGATTTCTCTTCGAGACGCCTGCCGTTTTCCGGACACCGGGTATATCGGGGGAACAGGACTGGTCGCGATGCCCCAACAGAACCCCCGTGTTCTCGAACGTAACGTGGCGAACGATCGGCGGTATAAGAACTCGTTTGTGCCACGGACTGTACGCGAGCGAATGGTTAGCCTTGAAATCGACTATGCTCAGGACCGCGTCGATGCTTTCCACTGTCTCTCGTCCAGCCAGAACCTGCGTTGTGTAACGTGGGCAGTCACGATGCGCTTTCGCCCCGTGCTTCTCCTCCACCGGCATGCATCCATATGCGTAATGCACGCTGCCGAGATATCGGTTCTTTTTCTCCCTTTTTCCTCACCCCAGATATTCCAGATAACATTGATCTCTGATACGGTTGCGCAAGATACATCTCGTATCGGAAATACTTGAAATATTATTACGTACGTCGATTAACTTTTTTTTTCTATCATCTCTCTCTCTCTCTTTTTTCTACTTATTTAAATCGAAACTTGTTTATTTAGTTTATTATTTTTTTTATAACACAATTTTTTTTTAATTAAATACTTGTAACCGATTTCATATTATACGTTTTACGTTATTGTAATAAATTAATATTAAACTTTGTGACAGTCAAATCGCAAGTGACTCGTTTCATGTTAAATTTAACCGACAATTTTGAAATGATTAATAATTCAATGACTTTTTTAAATAATGCTTTATTCCATAAAGCTTCGTATAATCTGTTTGTATAATTAAATTAGTTTTCGCAAAGAAGCCGTCGTAGTTCTCGAAAATTTATCAAATTTTATATTCGGCAACAAATGTGTCAATTTGTTTGGGACAGTTTTTAATAAATTACCGAATTAACCAGCTCAATAATTGCGTTATATTTTCTTGCTGAGTATTTTTCGGATAAAAATAATTTCGTTTGAAATTAACTGTTTTCGAATTATAAATTATACTCTGACGATGAGAAGATATATTTTTGAAGCAAAGCTGCGTTAAAGAAAAAAAAAAAAGTTAAAAATTATATTCTGAGCTCTGCGGCGCTTGAATGTAATCTATCCGATAATTTACCCCCGTCTCTTTACCCCGGATTGTCCGTATGAATGTACAGCGCGCTGATATCAGGCCAAGTTTCTCTAAACGCGCCCCAACAAAGTTATGTATATGCTGGTTATTACCTGGACACCTACTTTAACGTGTTTCACGTCAGAGAGTTACGTCTGAGCTTGCGATATACTTATATCGGCTTTTGTACCACGTGGCGCGACATGAATTTTCGCCAATGTCGGCGCCAGTCCACAAATCGTTTATCACTTAACTTGATGGGACATTTTACGATACAATAACCGAGATTATTCCCTGATTGCCGCAAATTTCTAAGCTTCGCTACAGCATCTTTCACATTTTCTCATTATCATCCCTTTCATCGACTCATTTTTGCCAAAATTATTGTAGAATTTTAATTAAACAAGATGGCATTGATATTATTAAAAATTTTACACAAGTCTTGCTATCTTGCGATTTAACAACCGACGACGCACGTACGATTAATCTTTAAACATATGAAAGATTCGAATCACTAAAACCTCTCTTAATCGCTCGCTCATTTAATAATAAAAAAGTTTAATTTTAACGAATGAGACGAAACTTTCCCTTTTCTAACCGCTTGATATTTAAAAAGTATATCGGCCGTTCATTCTTTTTAAGAAAAGATCGAGTTTTGCCCGTCGAGAAATCTGTAAAAGCTGACTTGATAACTTCGAGATAGAGACGTTCTTTCTGGGCGAATTATTAAGTTAGATTCTTTAAAGCCTATGTCTCATGGAAAATTCATCTTCTCGTCGTGATCTTCTTTTAAGTCGCGCTACTTCGTTTTATATTAACTTGGAATTTAATAGACCGCCTTCAGATATGCCTGCTCTGGTGCTAGTTAAAAATTTAATTTTAATACACCCGCCTCTCTTCTTTCTCGCTTTCTCAAAGACGGCGGCTCCGCAAGTGCTCCGGTTCGCGGTCGCGACGGTCGCGAGATGAAAAACATCCGTGGGACAACGGGCAGATTAGACGAAGCGTGGAGATGAAGCGGTTGCGAGTGCGAGAGCGGGAGGCAATGGAGAATTGCAAGCGTGAACTCGCGGATGAAAGAAAACGAGGCGGAGAGGAGAGGGGGAGAACCGTTAGACGTACTTGCGGTCGCTATACGGTCGTTTCCGGTCTTTTAGCCGCGGGTCGCCGCTTCGAGAGATATGCTTCTCGCGCACCGACGTGACTACAATGTGTATCCGCGGCAAACGATCCAACCCGACGATGTGCGTCCGATAATAGCCAGGAGCTCGGATTAGATTATATTGATAATAGCCAGATGTATATCGAGTATTGCATATTAACGCACATTCTTGAAGAACGCTTGTAATCTTGAATGAGTAAAAATACCGTTTATCGCGATTCTTATAGAACCGATGCCGATAACCGATATGATTAATTAAAAATAGTAAGGAATTTAATTTATCGAGATATACATCTTGATCGCTCTTTGAAAAGCGCAGTCTATTATTGAAACGCAATAATTGTACGTTTAAATTATTAATTGAAGCTTGCTCGTTAATGTAAAAATGTGTACGTTTACGTTACGCGCAAGGCTTCGCGCGTTAAAAGCGAACGAACGCGAGTGATAAATTTTTTCTAAAATAATGAACCGAAACTACTCCGAATGGGTAAATTGCGGCGTCGCAGTTCGGAAACTTTTCAACTCGTATGCGCGCCGCGGCGGTAACGCCGGTAAAGCTAAATAAACCGCGTTCATTACAAGCAGATTACAGCCTGATAGGAACTCGGCGGGGTGAGACGCGCGAGTTCATAGGCAAAATGATGGAAGTTTGCCATATATCACGGTGCCGTTAGCCGAATGTCTCCCACGCATCCCATTTAAGTCCCTCGTCCTGTTATAAGCGCTATTCTTTACACGGCTCATTATATTTTCGTTTCTGGTATCGAGCATCGATCTAAACTTGAATGAAATAGGTCAGTCTGTGTACAAAATATCTCGGGGCCACTTTGAAATAGACGATTTTATTGATAAGCTGCAAATATATCTTTGTTGCATAATTTTTTAATTATTCGCTAACGAGGGTTCCTTTTTGCATTTCCGTAGTTTGTACTTTAAGTGTTTATAATCGAAGTTCTACGTTAAAGTATCACAGGTGTTACTTTGTTTAAAATTAACTTTGCATAGTGCTGGAACTCATAATGAATTCCACTTGGGAAGCGTGTATAAAATTAGATTAGAAAACTGGAGGTTAAATTAAACTGTACACTCAAGGAAAGATAGCGCGTTAAACGTTTCTTATAAAGACAAATTGTCTTTGTTCATTTTCTGGCAACTTGATATTTAATTTTGTGGCTGGGCTGTTGAACGAATTTTGAATCGGGAGTTTATTTTTCTCCTCTCTTCGATGGCCTAAATTTTATTTATAATTACTTTTTGTTTCATCTTAAATGAAAAAGAGCGCGTCATTTTTATTACGAGCAGCGAAAACAAGTGTATAAATATCTAGGCGTGTTATATTCGTTCTAAAGCCAGCCATGTAGGTGGATGATTTTGTCATCATGTTTTAGTCAATCGCTTTAGTGATTGTTAGGTCAACGATATTGGCTTTGATTTTGGCGAGCATCCAATGTGTCAGGTCTTTATCTTTCTACAGATTGAATGTCTGGACTGTTATCGATAACTGTCTAGGTAAAGGATCTAGGACGATGCAACCATGCACACGGAGATAAGTTTAGCAAAGTTAAAAATAATATAACGACGTGATCAAATAATTCTTTTAGTGCCGATCGTTGAATAAAAATTGAATTAATTTAAAGAAAAATAAGTAAAATAGATAGAAAATTTTATTTATTTTACACAACAAAAATTAAAAATATTATAAATCTTGGGAATTCATGTTTAATAAGTAACTACTCTTTTTTTTTAATTAACCGTACAGCAAAGTATTATTTTATTAACAGACTGATTTAATTTGTAAATTAATTATCAAGATTTAAATAAGTTTTCGAAAAGCTATCATACTTAGAAATAATCATCCAAGTTTAGAGCGCAGTTATAGACTTTCCACGCTGATCTGGTTCTCGTAAAGTATACCCTGTATGCATACCAGCTGGTTGCTACCCTCTATTCCTTACACACACGTTCGACGCGCCCTAAAGTAAGCTCTCCATCCGCTCTTACTTGGTCCTTCTCTTTCTCTCTCGCTCTCTCTCTTTCCCCCTATTCCTGCTCGTTTTTTTTTCTCATTCCCTCGATTTAACGGCTGCATGCGTATCGTGCTACAAGTACAATCGCATGTTATATGAAGCGCCCGGGCGTATTGCGAAGCGGCTGATTGTTGCACGCGGGTGCTCCCTCGTGAACGCGTACGCGTGCGTGTGTGCGTGTCCTTTAGCTCTTGTATACCTTCAATGGAACCCTTTGAGGTCAGACGCGTGATCGTCTTTTGCGTACGCCCTGTGCATTAGCCACGCTAATGATTACGAAATCAACGGCATTTAAATAGAATTATTCCCTCCCGAAAATCGATACTTTAATTTAACCGTTTTATCGATAATTTAATTATTGGGCGTCGGCAATATTTATAATATTTTCTGGAATTGATTTAATTTTGTATCACAGTTATTAATATACTCGGTGATGTTAATAAACGAGCTTTGTTTGATAAAATCTTAACCTCCGCTCTATTATTAATCGCTAATGACGTGGGAGACACAAAAACCTCGCAGGGTTTATAATTAACCTGTTTTCGGATAAAGGAAGAAACACGAGCAATTATTTCGGCATTCACGCGACGGTTTTAGAGCGAGCTACTGGAAAATATACAATTATCAATGTCATATAACGAAATTGTGCTTATAGCCCAAGTATTAAGTTGGTACTAAATAAATTACTTAATACGATACGGAATTATTGGGGAAGGTTATCGCCGCTGCTTAATAATATACGATCAATTGTCGTCTAATATTTATCGCGCACATGGTTAATAGATTTCAAATTACAATGCACGATCAATTGCGCTATGATATTCGACACGCTAGTTAACAATGGAGTAAACCGAGACGAGCGGAGGAAAGCTATCGTGCCAGGCACATTAAAAAGAAAAATCATATCGATCGATATATTCGTAGTTCTAAGTGAAATTTTTTAAGACTTTTAAATTTTATTGAAATTAAAATTTTTATAAGGACGTATCTTTTCGTTTTACATTTATTCATGTACGTGCACGTACATTGAGAAAGTTAAAGATGGTGAAGGACTAATTATTTAGGAAATCCGAGACAGGAGCGAGGAAAACGAATAGCCTCTCGTGTTCCGCGACGATCGAAAGGGTTAATTGAGATCCATCGTTCTTCACGGCGTATTGTACTTAACGTCTCCATACGAAAGCAATCCACGCCGAAAGTTATCCCCAATACGAGACAATAAGCCGTCGGCAACGCGTTTCTTCCCCATCCCCGAGCATTCGATTTGTCTAGCTGGAGCCCCGGGCGATTGTGCACCCTCGAGCGTGCATCAGTTTAAATTCAGCAGGGCGGAGGGGAAACGAGGGAGGGGTGGCTCTTCGCGATTATCCCGCGGGCGTGTAACCTACCTACGTACAGGATGGCGCGTCGCGGAAATCCAGCTCCGGGAAGGCTCGACGTAGGGGTAAAGGGGAGACGCAAGGATTCGCCCGACTGTATGAATATTCAGAGTTCACCTTCCCAGCAATGAAAATTCGATTGCCCCGTAGCTACGGGGGCTCGACGTGCACCGGAACGACGTTGACGACGCCGGTGATGACGACGACAAGCGTTGCACCGTGTATCTTAGCGTCGTGCATCTCCGTTTGTGTTTCCGTTGCGCGCGACATCGAGCATTACCGACCGGTCGATAGTGATCGCAAACGTAAGGCATTTCACGAGCCATTCTCGTCTACCGTACACTCGGCCGCAGATACGACACGGTGTCTAAATACATCGAATAATTAAACTCCCGCGTATATCCACGACGTGGATACGGTGGCTACGTCTTTGTCGCGACAACGGTCCTTTCTGTTTCTGATAAAGAGATAGATCTGAAGTGTCATTTATTTTTATACAACGCGCTTCGGGACGTCGCGTAAAAGCTAGAGCAAGAAAGAGGCGGTCTTGTTTCATTTTTGCGCGGTTCGATTACCAATATCTTCTTTTCGGCTTTCAGGGAAATCAATTTTTTTTTCCTTTTTTTTTTTAATTCTTTTTTTTTTATCGAACGCAATTTCTCTAAAATAGCAGGAATGTTCTGCGGTATGATTTTGAAAAGTTTTAAATTGAAGTAACTGAGCAAGCTATTTTAACCTGTTTCAATATATTGATAGTCATGCTCGCGTGCTGGAAGACTTTTATTTCGAAAATTAATACGCTGACGAGACTTTTAATATTTAAAAATAAAATTTGTTACAGAAATTAAAATTAATATCGATTATACGTGAAACGTTCCACGCCGACGTTTGTATTAATTATTGTAGCGCGAAGAACGATTCTCGCTTTTCGTGGAGCATCCCTGTCGGACCAAGGTTTTGTTCGCGGACAAAGTTGCCATTTGCTGTGATTTATATGAAATGATACATTATAATTAGCTACGTAGTCATGTTTGTGCCGTAAATAGTCATATACCGTAACGGCTGCATTACGCGACGTGTACAATTTATGCAACTCTGTAATGAACTCATCAAGCGACTAAAAAATTAATGTT
The DNA here is from genome assembly GCF_019399895.1 of Cardiocondyla obscurior. NCBI lineage: Eukaryota > Metazoa > Arthropoda > Insecta > Hymenoptera > Formicidae > Cardiocondyla > Cardiocondyla obscurior. Next base: position 2,740,627 of record NC_091866.1, read on the forward strand.
AAAATGTCATTTTAGAAATTTGTATAATTACGTCAGAGAAAATTGAATAATTATTGCATGACGTCTGTATTCTATTGTAAAAGAAATTCATCACTTTACTAACTAACAAATCTTTATCTAAAAAATTGGGGGTTGAGAATAAATTCGTTGGCTTTACAAAAAAAAAAAAGAAAAAAACACTCGCGTAAGAAGTTAGATGCGACGCGGGCAGAGTCGGGTTTGCGCTTTTCTCCGATAGAAACTTGATACTAAAGTGTTGGGCATGCATTAATACAGTTGTGTAGATATTCGTGAGCGCACACATTCTTTCTCTGTCTCTCTCTCTCTCTTTTCCATCTATAAGCAGTTCTATTCATTTATTTCACGATAACGTCGATTGCAATTTTCTCGCCATTCCTTTATTGGATTGCAAGCGCTCGCCGACGACGAGATATATCGATCTGTCGCCATCAGATGTATCTCTTCGTAATAAGATGAATTCTGTAGCGCGATGTACGGAGAGCGCGAGGCCGTGACGATGGCTCGAGGGAAGAGTGGAAAAGAGAGACCGAGGTCGCGGGACGATGAAGGGCCAAGAGGCGAGAGAGCCGCGCGATCTCGATAGCTTTCTTTCATGGCGAAGAAATATACCGTTGGGATAGAATCGCATCTCGTGCTTTCGTCGAAACGCAGAAATTCGAGCGCCTCGACAATGTGCTTCTATAGCGGTTCAATCGTATTATCGTTCGATCGGCGCCATCGCTATACGTACCGCTTGAGCTTGTCGCTCGGTGAATTGACTAACAGGGAACATGCTTCTATCCGGAACGAATTTGATTCAAGAATGTTGTTGTATTCAATAATTTAAGAGACATTGTGTTTATTTTCGCCTTAACGCTTACGCCGCTCTTGAAAGATTTTGCGAAATATTCAGAATAATTCGAAAAGCAGGTGAATTATTTTCTTTTCCTTTTGACGAACTTGTCGGATTTGTAATTATCATAAATTTTTTATATTCGAGTTTGTTGAATTCGACAATAAAATATGAAAATCATGCATCCCGTTTGGCGTTAAGCGATTCTATTTACATGTCTCTCGTGGAAAAGATGCGATTGTAGATTTTCAATATATGTATCGCCCTCGTCGTGTGTGACCGTCACTCTGCTCTGTTAGATTTTTGCAAGTAATGCTAAAAGCACATTAGATTTCTACGAAATATATTGGCACCGGGTGTGTCAGAACTTGTAAATTTGTGTAGCGTGTCACCCCGGGGTGACGTGTGAATGGATTATAGGTGAATCGAGAGATATTGATGGCCGTAAATCTTTACAACACCTAAACATAGCAGCCTCGTAATATATTGACGCAAACGAAATCCAATATTTAAGCCGTAAGTAATAAGCACCGAGACAAAGAGTCTATTTTATTTATCTCCGCAACATTTGCAGCATTTTATTTCGACGGTCTCGTAATAATTTTTACAATGACGTAATAAGATGCATATGTAAGTGAAGTGAAGCTGCGCCATGTAAACCGCTTAATCCGACTGATTTATCTTTTTGTTTAAGAATTTACAGAGTTTACGGGTATGTTTTACTGACAATACACAGTGCCAATTTCTATGCTAATGTTAATTGCGCTCGGGCGGAGAACGAAAAAGTATGGACCTCACGTACAAGTAGTAATAGCGGCGGCAAAATGAAATCTGATATCCGCGACCGTATATTACGTTTGCACGGGTCGCGAAAAATCCTTTTCGCTATTTGGTTGCTTTGGAAATCCTCGTGAATTTAAAAACGTGTATACTGGACGTTTTCAAAAAAACAAAACTCAAAAATGCAATCCCGGGGAGCGTAATACCTTCGCTTTAAGATATCTTGAAAGATTTTCAAGGAATGATATTTGTAGATTAAATTATCGTTAAGTCACTCGATCGAGATATCCTAGCTGAAAGAGCTGATGCACTTTCGTTCGAAAACATCATTCGCATGCGCGCCTTGCTTGCTAGCTTAGAAAATTTGACGATGCCTATTGCGGTTGCTATGAAAACGCACGCGTGCACAGTGCAATCAGGGTATAAATGATATCGCTTTCCCTCCCTTTCTCTTTCGCCTTGTCTTTGCTCGCAACGGCGCGGCGGTACCTCGCCTTCTTTGCTTTATTTTATACTTAACCGAGTGGACTTAATTAATCGCGCGGATTATAACCGTGAATCGGCATCGCGCGGCCGGGCTCCGAAATACGGTGAAATCGCGCGAGCGAGGGCGAGCGAGCGCGCCGCTCCGGTTCGTATACAGTTGGGATTCTTCCCCGAGGAAATTACTGGCGGTCCGCAAATGGACCTTCGCCGTATAGAGCTCGTTCTCTCCGTGAACGCGCGGTATTCTTGCGCGGTGCTTCCGCGCCGATGAATCGAGCTAATCCCGCGGGGCAAAAAATCAAGAGCGTTACATCTCTCTCGCGTAGCAGCTTACTTTCGCGAATTACCCGCGATATGAGGAGCGCTTGTTGTACGTCATTGATATCGAAAGCGCGTCTATACGTGACGCCCCGGCGTTTAATCGTTTCTCTCGTGCGGATGGGGGAGCTCTTTATATTTCAAATTTCACAAGTGAGAAAATTTTTACGCCCTCCCGTTCGCTGTCGCGCGCACTAAATTATCATTCCTCCATTATACCTGGCAATTTCCCTAGCGGGCTGTTCGAGCCGCGCAAAATTTTCGGTATCTCTGGTTTTTTCCCGCGCTCCAGCTGTGTCCACTCATTTTTATTGCGCGGCCAATATCGCCCGGTCATTTTAATGATATCGTTTTCTCCTCTTCCCCACCCTCTCTTTTGGTGATAAATTTTTCTATCCGTCTACTACAATTTTTGTATCGTTTATCGCAGCTCTCGCGCATCGTCTTGCTTTGTAAATAATTTATTTGTAATTGCGTAATGACTACCGTAACACAACTATTCCTTCGAATTGGAATCCAATGGAGATCGCATCGCACACGCGTATAAAATCTATGTTACGTGCAAGCGCGAGTGCTTTTTCCGTATGAAGGAGGATCGAGCTTTCGCGCTAACGTAAGACGGGAGGTATTGTTTCTCAGATATAGACGGTACTCCATCGTATTTCGCTTCTCTATTCCAACTAACCGTAGCTTTGCAATCCGAGATGTAGCCCTTACGGTTCAAGTTGCAGCGCGTCCGTACGTTGTAACTTGCGGCGCTCATGCTTGGCGTCTCTCTGTTGCGAGCCCTAACGACGAGCGAAAACGACGCGAGTTGTAAAACGCCCACAGACGTGCGCGGAGATTATTTGAGCGGTGGTAACGACTGCGATTCTCGCGGCAAGATCGTCGGAAACGTCGCTTGCAGGTGCCGAGGGAATATCCGCTAGCAGCTGCGTAGCGTGTATATATGTATGTATGTATTTGGAGGAGGCCGGGGCGGAATTATCGCGAAAAGTGGTCCGCGATATTTACTGTTATAAAATAGAATATCTGGAAGTGATGTCGCTTGGTTTACGATTTCGCTTGAAAAGCGTCATGCATTTGGCTGAATTAAATAAATCTCTTTTTTTTTTATCACAATGGATTATTACAATTAATTACAGACTCTAGACTTGGATGAAACGTATACTATCGAAGGATTATTTTCTATATTAAATTTATAAGCGACGCAACGAACTAATGCACTTGAATTAATATCTTTCAAGTTTCGCGTTACGTGTCGTATTTTTTTTTTTTGCAGTCGTTTGTCTTTTTTATTTTTATTTATTTGTAACAAATGACATTTTTATTTAAGTCCAATGGGGAGGAGATAAACGGAGCTTGAAATTATTAATTATCACGATATTCAGCGTGCACGCGCGTAAGGACGAAAGCTGTCGCTTCCGAGCGAATGACTCTCTAACCTCCGCGAATACTTATCCGGCGAACCGCGATTTTCCTGCTGACATAACTCGCTCGCACGGACGTGGTCGTGATCACACGTATACGTAATAGGAGTAATTCGCGCAGCGGCGAGGGCGAAATCTGAATATTCCCCGTGATTTGGACCATTTCACCTGGCCGTTTCCACGAGAGGTCACCCGGGGCACCAAGACCGCGTTCCCCACAGTTCTCGCGTACTTCTGAATATTCATTCACTTGAGTGGAGTTGGTTCGGGCATGGCGAGTTGCTTTAAATCGCCCGCCACGCTCACAAGAGCCACTCCTCCTTCAGCTCGCATTCCTGACTTTACCGCTGGACCAAGTTGCCATTGCACTTGGTCCCGCTAACGCGCGGCCGCTATGACGTTGCTCAGACTCTGTGATTCCGCGATTTACGAAATACACCTCGACGTAACGGCGTACTGGAAATCGCGGCGACGCGCGTCTCAATCGACCCTTCTTCTATTTTTCCCCGAGTTATAAAAATCATTTGTCGTACGTTACATAAATCTGAGAATGCACTTAGCTTTCTCGAGTATTAAATCATCGATTCCTAGATATTCTTTACAGGTTGTCAGTTCTACTTTAGAAACTTGAAATAAAATGTGACATTTCCACGGGAAGTCGGGCAAACTTAAACTTTATGTTACTCGGGATCGCCATGAGCCTGGATTTCAAAGTCCAGATGATATTTGAAACGGAGAAATCAAACGTCTCTGGAGCGTAAACAATATTACGGTGAAACGAAGAGCTGAACAATTCATGCGAGACCGAACGCGAGTTTGGGACTTGCTACAAAATTTTCACGATAATAACGTAAAGCGGATGGTAAAATTGTCCTTTCTATCGTAAATGAAATTTTTTTTTCTCTGGGAAATTATCTATCTAATTGCATGAAAAGAAAGCTTCTATTTGTAATTACATCTGGTACTATTTCAATTCTAATCAGGACGTTATTTTATTTTTAATTTGTTTAGTTTAGAAATTTATCCTCGTAAATTAAATTAACGTTACATTAATTACTTACTATTAAAGAAAAGTTTTTTTTTTTTTTAAAGAGCTGTATATTTTTTCCGAAATAATTAGAACGAAATATCGCGAAATAAATACTAAATTTATTATTTTAAATTAATATATAAAAATAACACGACGTGGCCGAATTAAAAATAGAAAATTAATTAATGCATCAACTGATTTTTTAATATCAACGAATATTTCCTTCGGTAACTTAATTAAGGCACGTAATATTATTTCCAGAAACAGTTCGTTTTAAATCTACCGTTTTCTTAGAATAATCACGACTCATTTATGCCTTGAAATATTCTATTTGCACACGGTTGTTACTACAAGAACTTCGGGACGGGGATGCCTTGAGCTTCTCTGGCGCGCCACACTTTGAACGAGATCGACGTTACTTATTAATCATTGCCTACCTGCTGGTTCAAAGACCACTGGTAGTCTCATTCATTCGCTCTGTCGCGGATACCTTTTGCTCCTTTTTCGCGTCTTTCAACTGCTAGTCTTATCTTCTCCCACGCTACTCTTTTCTCTCTTTCTCTCTCTCTCCCTCTTTTCGTCGTTTTTCTCGCTGTTTTTCGTTTTACAATCTGTACGTTTGAAAGAGATTTGGAATGGGAATGATCAAGCAAAGCTAAATCAAGCAGTAACAAATGTTCTTCCCTGCCTTCGATAAAAATAGTAAGAAATAAATCACACGATTGAGAATAAAGAAAATATATTTATTTACACTTTGTTTCCTTGGCTACTGTTATATCTTTGTGTAGAATTTTCTAATTATTTAATTATTAGTCTTACATTTTAATTTAACTTCAAATAATAAAATAGTGGTCGCGATGTCTTTGCTTCTTTTCAATAAGTATGGATGAAAGATAAAAGCATTTAGTCTACGGAACTTGATTTCTACGACTCGTTATCATTGCATGATTGAACGCCACGATGGAAACGGCGAAGTTGCAAGTGGGGTGGGAATGTAATTTGAAAGGATAAGTGATAAGTTAACTGTGGCTTCCTTAGTCACGAAGCAAACGGGCTGGATCGATATTGGGTTCGAACTTGTGCACATCGAAGCGTATAAAATGCACAATGGCTAAGTATATCAGTTGATACCGCTCGGTCTACCAGTTTTAGAAGTTGCGCTCAAAATCGATCAGATTGCGAGATAAAATTTATGAATGTTGATTTAGAAAAGTAAATTAAATACCTATATAATGTATTACGGTTATATTCTGTAATAGTTAAATAACTCGTAGCACTGTGTGCTGCTTATAAATTAAAGTAACAAAATCTAGTAAAAGAGGGAGGATACTGGAAAGTTATATAGATCCTCAGTCACTCGGGGATTTAGCCTACAAGCCGCCACTGTTAAAACATCTTTGCAAAAAAGTTGTTTTTCTTGCGATAGAGACGATTAAGCTCTAGACGATATCGTTTAGTAAAAGATTTTTTTCCGAGTTATTTTAAATATATTAGAACAAAGTATGCGCACGTTTCACGTGTGCTATTTTTCGGAAGGTCCCAATTCGTGCGCGTTATTAAAATTGGGTAATCTGTGGTCGATGACGTGTTATCGGTTCAAGAGACCCGAAATACTAACTACGAAAAAAAAGCCATGCGACTCACCAATCTGCATGAGCTTCAGCGAAGGTGTAGAATTCTGCCGGTGACTGTAACATAAAATGGAAAATATTAATGTAGACATGTCAGTATATTAGTTAAAAGAATTAATAAAAAAAAAGTTAAAGTTTTTTTTTATAAAGATTTTATTTTAAAAAATTGATGCTCACCTAAAAGTTGCTCCGCCGATGCAGGATGCCCGTCCCGGGCCTGCTCATCCTCTCAGATGGGACGTGTCGAGTCCTCCTTCCGCGCACTGGATACTCGCGAACGCGCCCGATAAAAATTATTGTGACAAAAATTAATTTTTTATTGAACACTCGCACGATAGTCCACGACACTCCCGTTAAATAATTTTTGTATATAAAAAAATGACGCGCGAATACTTAGCGGAACTCCCGAAACGACCGACGAACCGGCTGCGGTTCGTATTTGTATAATTACGGCGTACGATACTTTTCTCCTTCGGATTTTTATCGAAGCAAAATTCTTGTTTCGCTCAGATAAAAATCCAAAGAAGTGTTGAGCTGGAATGATATCAACGTAAATTCCATACAAATGTATGCAATTTACATCGACATGTGAAATTGGAATTAAAACAAAATATATAATCGATGAAAAATTTTTTTTAATTTACCTATATCGTTTTAAAGTTTTATTAATTTAGATTTCCGACGCGGTGTATTAATTTTTTATTCTATTAATTATTTATTTTATATTTTGTACTAACATCATGGTGCCGCGAGTTATATAGAATTGTTTTCCCACCCGAATTGCTAATAACTAAAATTTACAAAAAGAAAGCATGCGACTCACAGATACGATGGCGGCGGAGTGTTGGTAAGATAATCTGTAACAAATAAATGAAAAAATTAAATTGTAGAGATCTCAATTTATTAATTAGAAAAAAAAGAATTATACGTGCCTCTAATTTTTTTAATTTAATATCACAAAATTAAATTAAAAAATCGGCAAAGATAAAAAAAACTGATTCTTACCCATGGGTTGCTCCGCCGATGCCCGATGCCTTTCCTAGGCTCTCCTCCTCCTCTCAGTCCTGTTCTCTCCAACAGGGATGTCAGGCTAGTTCTCCTTTGACGAAAGTCTTCCTCGGGAATTTTATCTGAAACAAAAAACAATTTTATTTGGTTAGAAAAATAGCGAAAATTAATCGTGCTGCCTTACAAGTAATTATAACTATTCCGTGCAAAGTATTTGCTTCACAGATACCCTACACGTGCACGTTATCGATTGCGAAGGTTAATTCCCATCAGCTAATATATTTTCTTACGCACGGAAGCCGATCGGCTCATTTCTACGTTTCACGTGATCACCGCGCGAGATATATACGCCTAGTGCGTGACCGACCTCTACTCTCGGACACTACGCAACCATAAAAATACGACAATGAAAAGATTTATTAGGCCCCGTATTCTTACACCACGGATGAATATTCACCAAATTTATCGCGGACTCGTCGATTAAAACCCTCATCCCTCGAGCCCGATTGTACTCGTCGACGCTTCGTTCACGGCAAAGAAACGCGAATTTAATGTACGCGTATGCACGTGGTTTTCACTTACTTTATATCGAAAAGATGTAGTCGCCCGTACGCACGATTAATTTAGGAAGATTATTCACGCCGGATTATATTCCTCTGACCCGTCGAATGTGCGTAGATCTTTAGTACGTATGGAGCACGTGCTGCGTACGTACGTTTCGTTCGACTGCTAGAGAAGGACAGATCGAAAGTGGGGGTAGTGGGGGAATATACCTAACGCGCGGCACGTAGGCTCGTCCTTTCTTCCATCCCTCCCCCGGTTACCTACCCGTCTCTCTCTCTTTTTCTCTTTTATCTCTACACAATTTAACGCGTTATACAAAAATTTATATGTTGAATATTAATTGCAAACTTACCACTCCAACGGGGATGTCAGGCTGGTGCTCCTTTGACGAAAGTCTTTCTCGGGATTTTAATCTGAAACAAAAAAAAGTTATATTTGGTTAGTAAAAATGACAAAAATTAAACGTGCTGCGTTACTTGTAACGCTTCACGTTTTTTTGTACGTATTTTTCAAGAGATCTACTCTTTTAAATAGGATTAATATCTTGATACTTTTTTTTATATACGCTTTTGTCTTTACGCCTTGGATTTCTCGGATCTTTAAATTTTGTTTATGAATATTTTTAGTTAAGTTATTAAATAATGAAAGCTTTCAAATTATTGTCAGTTTTGGTTATGGTTTGTATTTACTCGCTCGCTTCCATAAAAAGATTTTCTCATTTTAGGGAATCAAATTCTATTGTATGTGGAACGAACAGTTTAACAATCATTTGCATATAACGGAATACCAAATGGTAATATGAATTTAGCAGAATCTAACTGTGTCTTGAAATTTTAGTCACGCGAGAATTAACTTTATGTAGATTATTATCTATATTCGACGTCGTGCGTTCAAGTCATTTTCCTCTACTGACAACTCCAATGTTTCCCCCCGTTCTTTTAACACGGGAATATGAGAATGAAAAGAAACTTTCCCACTTTTCCGAAGGCGCGTTCAGATCAGAAGTAGCAATTTTTGTGAACATGAAAATTTACCAGAAGCGAAAAAAAAATCGAGAAACTTGGAGTAGGCGGCGACATAGATTGAGATTACGAGATAAAAACGTACGGGAAGAGTTGGATAAGATATAAAAACGAAACGGGAGAAGAAGAGATATGCCGAGTAAAAATAAGCGCTTTTGTTGGAGATCAAGACCAGATTTTTCCTGGCTAGAAATAAAATAATTTCTTTCTAAATATAATTTAAATAAAGCGTTTTCTTAACTCTTAACTTTTCTTTTTTTTTTTTTTTTAATATCTTGTAAAATATTAGTAAAATTACGTAATATGAATTAATTATCAGGTCTGAAAGAGTCTGACGAGTTCTGAAAATAATTTCAAATCCAAGTCTTTTAACGCGAGACATTTAAGAACGGTAACAATCAAAGCTGTTTCAAGTGTCGACGGGAAATGTCGCTCGAAATGTCACGGTGGTTTCAAGCACCGCCGAGGAGAATAGATGATGACGAGTGTGGATACACGCCTACGTTGTACCAATAAACAGGCAAATAGTCGGATAAACGTGCCGCGCAGTCCTTTTAGAATCACGGAGCTCAAATTTTCAGCTGGGATCGCAGTCGGCAATCACGCGTGGCTCTCTCGCAAGACGAAGACACCCGTCTGTGGCTTAGCGTACACACGAATGTTTTTACTTTGGTAACTAGCTCGTTGAACGGAGAGCAATCGCGCCGGAACTATCTACACGGTCCGAGCAATCACGCTCGTACCGCCATTTGTGCCATTGCCGTTGCTCTTGTTGGAGTCAGTGTACACGCACAAAGCGCATGGATAATTAGACCGTGCTCCCGCTGGTGTAGCAGCGGAGCAGCAATATAACGGCAGCGCCGGTAGTTGCAGAGCGCTCACGTTCTCCCTTTCCTGCAAGCGTGCTGGTCAAAGTTTTACTCGCAAGAGAGAGAGAGAGAGAGAAAGAGAGAAAGGTTCTACCCTGCGTCGGCTTGCTTTTCCCTACCGTTCCTTGTTGCGTTCCTCACTCGCTTTCAAGATGTGTGTTTTCCGCTCACTTTTTCGAATGCCACAGTAAATCTTTGGCGGTGCTGCTTTTTACTTATTTAATTTTTCTTTCCCTTTTTTCTTATTTTTTTTTCTTTCTTTCTCCCGTCCCCCGAAAAAGCATGTAATTAAATTTGATTTTATTTATGACGTGTCACGATGAATGTTTAAAAGCTCGTGCAACCCCGCTTTTGTTTCCGCTTTTAGTTATTTTTATTAATTAACGGAGAAATAAGAGAAAAATCGCGATTATATTTAGAGCGCGAAATTAGCACGATTCGACCTGCTTCAAGATTTGCGGATGTTATTTGGCGAACAAATGTTCGGCTGAGTCGGTAGTTGCATATACTATTTTGATATTCAATCTCGTACTTCTGTTTACAATAATTATCACCGTCTGCCAAAGTTTGATACGTTCACCATATAACAGTATATTTGATAAATTATCCCATCAAGTTTATACCATGCGATAACAGTATTAAGTAATTAAATATTAAAATATAATTACTAAGAATACTTTGTGCCTGCGTATGACATTAATAAAGAAAAAGGAAAGAAAAAAATTATATTTCGCCGATAAATTTAATAAATACTATTGCATAAAATAATAAAACTAGCGGCGTAAGTGCAAAAGTACAAAATTATTTCAATGAATTGCGAGCATTAACAGAGCTTTAAATATTATTTTACTTTTTTTTTAATTTTTTTTTACGGAGACAGAACGTTCTCCTCTATTACCGTTCCGTCTATCAGCTGAGATATTTATATAACCCACAAAATTAAGCAAATTCATATTCTCAGCGCCGCTCGCTGCGCGCCGCGATGGATATGATAATTTCTAGTTCCGAAATGAGAGAGTTGTAATCGCGTGGCCGTCTTTCCGCATTTCCATATCCGTGATTCGCGGATATGGAACGCGGAAAATTAGATGCCTTTCCCCCCGCGTCGTCCGATTGAGCTCTTCCGTTGTCTGTAAACGGCCGGATGAAGTCTTGGCGTCTAATGCACGAGAGAAAGTCCGTCATTTTCGGTGCACGAAGGATCCCGTGGAATCGGAAAGCGACCGCGACGAGAGAGATGCCGCGGGGAAGTGACTCTCGATCTGCAACTCGTCCCTCGTATCTCTCTCGAAAGTAGGGCGAGCCACGCCTAGCGGAGGCGCGTGCTTGCTCTTGCTCTCGCAAACATCACGGCAAACACGGACGGATCCGACGGCGAAACATTCTTCTCCGCGTCTCCGCTCGAACATGATTCACGATCTGATTTTATTAGATCGCGCGCGAGCGAGCGCAGCTGCCGGCTGCGAAACGATCATGAATTTATGATCGTCTGCCAGATGTCGAGCAACAATGCGGCGCGCTGCCGCATTGGAATGTGATTGATCGCACGGCCGAGATTAATTAATACTTTAACAAGACGATGCAATTGTTATCGGTCGCGATTGACGCTGCCGCGTGCCTTTTTCTGTATATACTTTCTCATATACTTGCAGCTTGTAAATCCGCGCGAGGGAAATTCGACTCGAGCTGGCGGCTTGGATATTAGACTCTTGTTTCCATTAACTTTGTTGGACTCGTGAAGACGAAGAGAAACGAGCCCGGCGCGTAGCGCGGAATGATAATTTTGCCACTGTTATTTACAAAGGCTCTTAATGCAAAAGGCGTTTAGGAGATCGCTTATAAATAAATGTGTGCACGGTAAAAGAAAGAAATAAAAAAAAAAAAAAAAGGTGATGGACTAGAAATAGATAAAAATTTATTAGCTGTATTATTTTACGAAGAAAGGCCAGACTCACGTACGTGTAATAAAATCGAAAATACATTTCGTATCTTACATTTCGTGCCTGGCTCTTTTTTTTTTTTTTCTATCGGTTTTCCATCTGTTTTAAATTTAAAAACTAATATCATAATTCGATGTCTGTCTCGTACTAAATGGATAAGTAAAACCTGACGTTTTTTATTTTATTTTATTTTATTTTTTAATTCCGTGCAATATAAAAAGTATTAAAAGTCAATTTTCCTCGCGGATTTATCATCAGCTGAGTAGATTGAGAAAGCATTAGACATACATTTGCAAAGTTTCTTTATCCATTCAACTATTTCAATACGTCGCGAAAGTTGGCTGTATTTCTTATGAACACCGTATACTATATATGTATATATATATCTATATGTATATGCGAATATACATATTCGATACTGCGTTTAATCTTGAACGTATTCGAGGTAGTAGACGGCAGTACACGGCCCCAGGACAAATAGAAACTCGAGCTGGCGACCTCTCTGCATAATGCATAACATCGTCGTCTTCTTCATCGTAGTCGTTGTAGTCGGTGGTCGTCTCTCGTTCCTTCGTTAGCCTTTTATCCTTCACCGTGCTTTCCTTTACTTATTCCGAGTAGTAGTTTTCTTGTACAAGAAGATATGCATATATAAGTTCTGCTGGAAAAGGGAGCAAAGGACCTGTTTCTTATGTTCCTTTCTCGCCGTAAAGAATAGATGCGTATATCAATTTGGAGTATGCCCCACTCGCACACGCGAACCAATTTTCTTAGTAATATGCTTTCTTTGGTTCTCAAGTATACCCACTATGGTAATAATGATTCTAACAGATAATAATTGTGAAATAACAGGAAACCGCCGAGAGAACAAAATTACTTGACGAAATAATTTTAATAAAGCCGTAGAAAATAAAAATAATTAAAAATATTTTATGACGCTAATATAAATCATTAATTGTATGATTGCAGGAATGACGATCAGTGGCGGCGATAATGAGCCTTGAAAGTTATCGTTGATTCGTCGGACGTCCAGCAGCGCCATTTGTTTCCAGGATGAGCGTGTCGCTGCTGATTTTAGCTGTGATCAGCTTAATCACGCGAAATGTGGCTTGGCCGCAGGATCCTATTCCTAGACTGCACCTCAAACACCGTGAGTAATATTTAAATCGTCTATTACTCCGCTCTACGACAATGCGCGCGACGAAAAACACTTTCGAGAAAATTAATCGTACGATTTCTTTACGGAATCAATTAATATCGATTAGCTTTTTTTTTGCATTTAGGTAAAAAAACAAATAATAATGTATCGTAATTTATGCAGGTTAATATAATAATTATTTTTAATTTGAAAATTGATTTTTAATTGGCGGACTGTAATTGCGAATTTTGCGGATTTACTTCAGAATATTTTTGCATACGCAATAATTAATACACGTTTATTACAATAGTCGCGCTTGTAGTTAAAAAACATGTTGAACCGCGTGTTTTTTTTTTTTCGCAGTATCAAAACTTTTAGCTGAAGGGAAGAAAAGAAATCCCTAATTTCCATTCTTTATATTTATCCCGGCTAGTTATTGTTCGCCGCTCGAGCGCGATGCTAAATTTGCACACAGAGCTTTCGAAGCAAAGAGAAATATTTTCTCTGAGACGGTCAGCGAACGTGCTGCTGCCGCGCAGATATTTGTCGAATACATGTGTGGCGCGTGCACGTATCAAAACGTGAGAATAGAATAGCTCGCGTTTGATCTCGCCGAGAGTTCTCATTTATTTCCGACATAAGGGTATTTAGGTAAATGTAAATCTCCTACCGTCCAGATACGCCTTTAGCGCACGCTCCTAAATGGGATACCCACCTCTAATGCAGAATTAAGTTACTCCCTAGTTACAAACGCAGTTCCCCTATATCGCTTCCGGACCTAAATCAACTTCATAATTACATATGATATAATCTGGCGCCACAAACCTACGTAGTTTTCGATCTCATCAAAGTTTGAGACTGTCAGAAGCAGAATGTACACAAGAATCGTACCTTTCTTCGCTCATAACTGTAGAGTGCATTGAAATCATCGAGTGTTTTTAAAATTTCAATTCTATTTTTATCAGTTTTAAAAATAATTTTTTTTTTTTTTTTTTTGGTTGTAAATAAAAATAAAAAAATAGAAAATAGCGAAGACCATTTGCAGCGCTTTTTAATATTTGAATATTGCGAACTTTTGTAATTGTCCAAAACAGAAATTATTTGAAGAATGCGATACCATCCGTTCTTAATGATTTTCTAGGGAACATGATACATTTTCAGTAAGAAAAATGCAAATTAAAAGTCAATTAAAGAAAAAAAATAAAAATATGACAAATTTGAAAGTACAATCTTGTGACAGCCTCGACATCTTTAAAAAAATATTTGTTTAAAATTATTTTTATTATTGCACGAATCTCATAGGCTCCTAAATGTATGCTTTAAAAATATGACCCGGAGTTGAGTAGCAGCGCGACAGTTGACAGAACACGTTGTTAGCAGATATGACGTTAAAATAACACTACATGTGTTTTCAACGTTCGGCAACTCATCGGTCACCTTTCATCGAAGTAGACGTAATATATTTAAGTATTTACAGCACAGTAAAACAGTAATAATTATACATTACGGACGAAATTAAAAAACTAACAACTATGAAATATAAAACTTTGGAAATTTTCTTGGCCGCAAACGATGAAATTATTAACCGTATGTAAAAAATTCTTTGAAAATAAAAACATATTATTTAACAGCGAGAATACAGAAGTAACAGAATATTACTTTTAAAACTTACGAAATACATTACATATTCCGCGATAACGAATTAAATGAAGGGAGAGAGAAAGAGAGAGAGAAATGTATTTAATAAGTAAAAATTAGCAATTAAAATTAATAATTATTGCATTAAAAGAACACAATGTTTAAATTCAATTTGGTAATTGCATATCATTTAGTATAAATTCCGGAAGTCATTACATTCGCGAAGTGAATTCGACGGGGTAACGAAAAAGGGAAAAAATCGGCGATGGCGAACAATAAAAATTTACATTTTTGCTGCTAATTTGACCAAGCAATTTCGCTCAATTCAACGGAAATAAATTTTCCCGCCACACTTTCAGGAATGGAATTGCATTAGTTGTCGGTGGCGAATCGCCCGGCGAAGATACGTTACACCGAGCTATCGTTTACGGTACATTTACGCTACTTAGCGAACTTCCCGGCTCGAAGTCGAAGCCCGAATATCCGACACGCTATGCTATATCTACCTCGAACGCTAGAAGAATAATTCAAGTTTCGACGATCGGACCGAGGGGGCGGGAGGGAAGAGGGCGAGGGTGAAGAAACGGCCTTTCTTAGCTCACGAAAGCTTAGCGGAGTATAGTACGTAGCGCGCAGAACACACATCGGACTCGAATGCAGACACTGACGTTGTTGACGCGGTCTCGGTCTCGGAGTTTAACAAAGTTCTTCCGAGTCCTAACGAGCTTACTCTTGGCGAGAGCCAGTCGAGTATATGGCTTCCGTCTTTCGTAGCGAATGGTTAACCTACATACCCAGCACCGAGATATTACTTACATCCCGATCGAATGCGACTCGTACACGCTCGAAGACAATACGCACTCACGCATTGCCATGGATTCGCTTATCAGGCAAATATGACTACCGTATATCAATTATTTCCCGTCTATCTCGCATATACACATCCGCGCGTTTTCTCAAATAAATGTCGACCGAAAAGGAAATGAATTTGGATCCGCGAACTCGACGCGATCGGAGTTTCTCAAAAATATACCGCTCGGCTCTAAAAATATCCCTCGGGATATTTCTGGCGTCGAGGGCGCGAAGGGTACACCGCGCTCGAGAGAACGCTCAATTTCATCTCGAGCGAGTCCGGCCGGTCAAACTACGTATGTTGTATGTAGGGCCCGGTTCCCGCCGCCCCGCCGTAATTGAATACTCAATAGGATTTACCAAAGCGGGCCGCGCGGCGCGACGCGGCGCGACGCCGTGGCATGGCCAAGCGGATCGACAGGACACACGCCAATATTTGATCCGCGTCAAAAGCTTCGAGGCGGGATCCACCGCCGACACGGCGGATTTCGAACGGTCGTTAACCCCCACGCTGGCCGCGCTGTCTCGTCGCCACTGCGGCGTGTGATCCTCGCCCTCTCCGCCTTCCGCTCGAGTAAACCCTCCGAAAAGCCGTCATCCCCGATTTGACGGAAATTATCGATTGTATCTTTGTTTACGATAAAAAGCGACGCGTGCGGCCTACGGACGTCCGTAGGCCACCGACTACCCACGTTATGGTTTTTTATATTTTTAGATTTTTTTCTATTCGACTGGTCCCGAGTAGATTTTTTTTAAAGCGGCAGTTTCGTTAAAAAAGAAAAAAAAATGATCGCAATTAAGATCGAGAAGTAACGATCGGTTGAAAGGTTGATTGCTCTTAATGAGCGGCAAACAGGGACAAAAAGACGTTCGGAAATAGGTAATTCGCACCTGCGCGTTTGTCTGAAACGTGTGCTGAAGCTTGTGCTTAGGTATTCCCGTGCTCGCCCTTTTGTCCATATAACACACCGCGTGTCTATGTTTAGGCTAACCGCTCTACCAGTTTTGGGTAACGTTCACGCCATGAGACAACCAAATCCACAGGTGCGGTTGCTTTGGGGTGCTCACATCGCGCGGAAGTGCCTTTGAATGGGCGGAACGGTCGTCGGCGGCGCGTGAATGCCGCAGGAGACACGTATGAAAGTCTGCGACTATCCGGCGCGGAACGCGACCTTTCGGAGGGGACAGAATAGCCCGGGTCGTCGCGATCCAGAAGACGAGACAAACCATTTCCCGTTGCCGCCGCTCCGTCCTTTCTCACGATTCTTTTGCCTAGGCTCCGCGTACGAATGAGAATTAAGCCGCGAGTTAAGCAACGAGCTAGAGATCGCCGAAATGATAAACGGCCGGGACGGGGTCCTTATCCGCGTTATCCTTCCTCGAGTTTGCTCGAACCAATTTTTTTCGGCCGAGAAAAACCGGAGAAGACGCCTACTTTAAATATATTTCCCGACTTTCCTTTGAAACCGCCGCAAATTTGGATCCTCATATCTCGCAAGTTACTTCGCGAAGATGGTAATTGGATGAAAAAGCTTTTATCATACATATTAAATTTATTAAATGTAAGTCTATTATAATAAAATATATTTAAAATCACAGGGTAGGAGGATTAAGTTCATTTATATTTTTAATTAGAAAGATGAGACGAGAACGAGGAATACACTCGCAAACTTTTTTTTTGCAACACGACGGAATCATTACGTTGCCTT
Source organism: Cardiocondyla obscurior (assembly GCF_019399895.1). Taxonomy (NCBI): domain Eukaryota; kingdom Metazoa; phylum Arthropoda; class Insecta; order Hymenoptera; family Formicidae; genus Cardiocondyla; species Cardiocondyla obscurior. Next base: position 2,757,895 of record NC_091866.1, read on the forward strand.
TTTTTTCTTTTCTTTTTTTTTTTTTTTTTTTTTTTTAACGGAATGGAGAATGATCGCCTGCCATAGGTAATGGTGCGCGATAAATTCGCGGTTGGTTGGGGCGTAAAGTGTGACTATATCGACGCGCTTCGATTGATTAATTAGATTAATTTTAATTGAACGCCTGTGTGTATTCTGAAAGGCTGGCTGCCGTCAATTTAGTTACTCGATAAATCTATAAAATAGCGTGGCGAAAGTGTGGCTACATTTTATTAAATTCCGTTTCGCAAAAGGTCGCCGTGCGGCGTCGCGTCCCGCCAAATTCAGTAATGGATCATTATTGAGTTCTGTAACGAAGATACGGATATTGAAATTTAGGTAATTGCCTTTGACGACGCGCCCACCGCACTTATTTTATTTCACGATACGAATTAATAAGAGAACGACCTCGCCGGACGTCGAATTTATAACGTTACGCATTTCCTGACAATTGTCCCGCTAGTTTCCGCAAACTTATTTTAATACGCACGAAATAAGTACCGGTAGTTAATAAATTTATATACGAATTTCGCATTAATATATTACTTTAAGAATATAAAGACTGGCTTAAACGGACGCATTAATTTCTCACCGTGAATAATTCGGTGTTAAAATTGGAGACGAAACCGTAAATTATGTTACATAGCACTTAATTCTGCGATAATTTCCAATTCAATTTACCGTGGCGAAAGTGATAACTTAACGGAGGTTATCTAGCGGTAGATTATATTGTAGGACTAACCACCGAAACATATTACCTAATTACCAATCAAGATTAATGTCTCGAGATGTAGAAATTTCCAATGCTTTAAAATAAGTGCACGAAGAATTTTTTTTTTCCTTCCCATCAATTATTTGTAATATATTTGAATTTTTCGATCGTCAAGCAGGAGCGAGGCGAGCGCTGTAAAATTTTGAAGGTACTTAATTTAAAGTTTAATTTAATTAATAAACGTCGCGCGCGAATTAAACTGTTTGGTGGAGTGTGCTTTCAAACTTCGGACAGCCAAGAAAATCTCTTGCCTTTGACTTCATTTCAAATGGACCTAACTTTAACGTGAACTCAATTTAGAGATTTAAGTACCGCGATGGGAACGGCCGGGAACGGGAGAGATACGACAAATAATAGCATTCCATTAAATATTTCTAAAGAAGAAGTTAATCCGTGTGTTTATCAAAGAAAATCTACGGTCGAGGCGAAGTGCAATGGTCCCGAGATACCTGGGCTAAGGTAACGTCGTTTGAGTGACCCCTAAACTATTTGCGCGAGTTATCACACTTGAATAACACGTCGCAACATATTCTATCGCTCGCTTCTGGAAAATCTCGAACGGAGAAAAATTCTTCGTTAAAGCATTTCTCTTTATCGGAAAAGATCGTGAAGATGCATAAATTATACAGTTTATTGGCTATCTGAGAAGTCTTCGTTTTCTCCCCCGAGATTATGAGATAATTTATGTACTTACATTAGGAATAACATGTAATCGTGTAATATAAAAACGATCGTTTGTCCGTTAAATTTTTGTGCATACGAAATTATAAAAAGAAAAAGTAGTAAACTTTTCAACAATTTTTTTTTTTAACCCTTGACGTGCTTAATGCAAAGAACTTTTAAAATATACAGTATAAATATTAATGAGTATAAATCGGAACGTGGGATTTAATTAAGCTTTCAATAAGACATTTTCTTCGAATCTGTTCCAATTATTTTAAGTAATTTAATAAGAACGTAACGACTGGGTTTATTTAAGCGACATTTAAGTCATAAATATTACTAAAAGTCGATTGAGAGAAGAATATATGAATATATTTTTTAAAAATTAAAAATTAATTGTACAAATTTAGAAGGTCGCGAGAGAAATTAGTTTATCATATTATTTGGGGGTAACCCGAGAGTACGAGAAAAGATAACGGAAAAATCTATATTACTATATTGCTAATTAGAGGCTCGTGGATTCAGATTCTACAGTGAATAAATTGTGACGGTCAATAGCTATACGGTTAAAGGGGTATTTTCTCGTAGCGGATAACCGTCGCTACGCTACCAGCATGAGGTTGTCGAGTGGATTCTCGTTCGCGTTCAGCCAATAGTCCTGCGGCTGACGAGCGATTTCAGTGAAGCGAGAGGTGTGTAGTAAAAGAAGGAAAGGAAGAATGCTTTCGAGGTGATTGATCGTCTCGCGAGGACGACGCCCCTTTCGTCCTCGCGACTAACGTTCATCCGACCGATCAGTGCCCCGCACCGCAATGCACCGCGCCGCGCCGCACCGCACCGCATCGTACCGCACCGCACCGTTATCGTACCGCAGGGCCAGGTCGTGTCGATTTGTGATCCGCACACGCTGTACGGAACGCCTGTGTAATGTCGGCTAGATTAGCGTATATCGGAAAAGAAGCTGAGGCATCTGATAATAAATGTGCTCGGTATCGAGATAAATCCCGCATTTCGATCTCAATACGGAAAAATATTTCATAATTATTCGATCTTTTCTTAGAGGAAAAAGAAGAAAATATCTCAACGTCTACAACCGTTGAACTGCGAACAAGAAATTTTTTTTTTTAGTAAATAAATTAAGTAATAAAAATTAAATAATAAAAAAAATGATTTTGATTTTGTAAATGTGATTAAGCTCTTTGACTTTTTTCATTTTAAACGAACCAGTAAATTGTGTATACTTTTACCTTAAATTCCATCGCAAATGAACAAGATTTAATCTTCATTTGACTGGTAATACGCGCAAAATTCCGACGAATAGAATTTTACGAGTGAACTGTTTGTTAATTTATTTAATGTTACATTTTATTGGCGCATTATATTGGAGTTTCCCGCTCACGATTCCGTGGGATAAACCAGGTCGCCTGGTTACAGATCCTATGAAGACCGTAATTAATAACAGTTGGATATATTTAGTGCCACGTCTGACAGTCGCAGTTCGGCGATCGATAGCGTTAGGAAATTGCTCGCATAGTGATATAAGGCGAGAGGTATACGTCGAGAGTATAAATTGAGTGGAGAAAGTACCCGCATGAAGAAGGAAGCACGCTCTCTTGCGTTACAAGCGAAGGTGAAATTAACGGTTCGACAGTTTTTATTTCGTATTAAGCAACGTGTTTCCATATATGTATATATTTTTTTTTTCTCGAATACATTTCCGTCATTTTCTCGAGGAAAACACCCTTGATCGATAGCCGACATAAACGTGCATTTTATTCTATATACTTGACTATTTTGTAGAAATATAGTATTAAATATATCGCCCGTCTGCGAAACATTTCTTTTTCTGCGATAAAGTATAATTTAAAAAAATAGATTACACCCGTCGAATAAAAAGTACCTACATTTATTTTTTTCTTCAAGCGTCACAAGATATTTTTGTACCGTCGCGAATCTTTGCAATTTTTAACAGCGACGTCGTCAACTTTCAAACTGATCTCAAATATGAAATCTAAATATATACGTATACTATTTATAATCGAATAAAATCTGATTTTTATATTTGTCGCTTCAACGATTTATAAAAAGAAAAATTCAGCTTTCTGAGAAATGGAAAAGATTGGTGACGCAGGGCTCGCGGCGTAAATGCCATATGTACACCTGGCTGCCATTAGTTATAACATGTTTATCAAAGTCGTGCAACTTCGGCTATCAAGTGCATGATATATAGGCGTGCAGTTACAGGTGCGTAATCCATCGCTCGTTCGCCAAGTCGTCGCAAGAAAAGCAAGCGGATTGCATTCGCGGTCGTTCTTACAGTTATGAAGGCGCTCGTCAAGAACGATTACGGATGTGTGCGCTTGTGTGCGTGTGCGGATACCGAGATGAGTCGGATAAGCGAGATATCGTAGGTTCAGTTAATACGTTGTTGACGGGAATCGATTCGTTAATTTGTTGCGTTTGTCGCGGCGCCAGCCTCGCCCCGGACTCAGCTTCGCGGTGCCAACGAGTTTTCAAGCGTATAAAACAAAAGCTAACTATCGATAAGCATTTAAGCGACGATAAATCCACAACCCGGCCCGGCCGATACCGCGCGGACGTTTCATTCGAATGATACGAGAGAGAAAAACAGCGCAGATAGCCGCGAATGCTCGGAATATTTGCGTGCATGGTACATCCGCAGTTAATCCCGCGTGTCCCGAAGCGAGATGGAGGGTAATTACTCTGTTTTCCCTCCTCTTTCCCTTCCGCGTGCAATTTCGCCTCCGTGATAGATTTTACAAATGAGGGGGTAAGTGACAATTACACAAGTTGTGTTCCAGAGTAACCAACTTATAGATTTGTTTCCTTAGATATACCCAATTTCAAGCGGACTTTTTTAAATAATACTTAAATAATTAATGGCATATAAATTATTAAAAATTAAAGAATAAAAGTAAACGTATAAGAAGCTTCTCTGAAATTGTCACGAGTAACGATCGATTTTTAATATTTATTTTCCATTTTTACTTTCTTCACTAAAAATTACATCTCGTAAATCTATATATATTTTTTTCAATAAGAAATAATGAACTACAAGTTAATCAAAGATTATAAAGACGAGAGGCACGTTGGATTTGATTAAAATCCTCCGCGATCGTTTCCTATGAAGATATCTCTGTACACTCTGCAATGGCATTTGGAAATATAATTGGAGCCGCTTATTCTTTCAATTTACCAAATCCCGCCGGTATCTCTGATATTGATAAAGAAATGAATGCGGGAGTGCGCAGCGACGCTCGAACGTTTAATTCGCCGCGCTGTCACATAAACATCCGATATCGAAAAAGAGACGAAGCCCGAGTACAAACGCGCCCGGTAAAGCGCGAGCGCGGATTCGCCGCGGAGAAAAACGTGCAGGTGTGTGCGCGCCGCCCGCGCCGTATAGAAAATTGCAGATGCTGCACGCCCTGGTACTTGCGAACGACGATATAGCCGCGGGACATCGCTTTCCCGAGATATACCAATATGAAATAAAAGAGATAAACGAGACAAACGCACTACACCGCCGGGGGTATGCGAGCGTGTACGTGGCACGTGTGTACGTACACGCGAGCGCACACAAGTTACCGCGCAAAAGCTTCAGACGGGAAGAGAGCTCTTTCGAAATGCGTGTCGATAACGAGCGATAACCCGTGCACGAATTTTTCGGGATACACAGACGCCTACGTGCGATATTAGGTTCGTCCTAGGTGAGAACGGCCGGTTGAAAGAAGACGAGAGAAGGCTCATTTATTCCCGCGCGAGTCGCGCCCCGTTGTCTTGGTCAAGAGTCGGGACGAATCCGTTTCGTTCATTTTTCGCCGTGGCGAAATTGTCGCGCGTGAAAATTTCACGTCCCTCCGCGCCGTTGAATTTTAACTCGATGCCGGGTGATCTACGGTTCCCTGGGAGCCGGCCGATAGTCGTTTCATGAGTTATGGTTCGGCGCCACCCGCTGATGCCGCCCGTTACGACACCGCGACACTCGTACATTTGATATCGGTATTATTTAATCCTCTGCGGCGAGTGGAATCCCCGGCTTTATTATTTCGCGAGATATTAAATAATTAAACGGCGCGCTCGGTAAACAAATTAATTAGAAAAATATCCCGCCGCGACAGCGGCGCGACTTTTGAGAGATAGGAAACGGGCGCGGAGTATCAAGCGGAATTTTATTTCGTCCAAGGCACGAACTGTTAATCGGGCCTGATGTGCAAAATGCGATCTTAATGGCTCGCAAAATTGCGTGGACACGCGCGCGTACTCGCGACTCCGGCGTAGATTTAAAATCGCGACACGTGATTATTATCTTTTCCATTTATCACGAAACGAATTGAACGGTGCGTTAAATGATTATGTAAAAATATATGTTCCCCGTCTCGAAAGCTCGTCATCGCGCGATCATTAATTTCCATGTTTATCGGCGTCCGTTAGCCCATAAATAAATGTTAACATGGACGGCTTTAAATTTAATAAAAGAGTTGGCGACAAAGGGATAGGTGGCTTGCGAACGATAGATAGCGGCGGCCGAAAATTGGAACACTGACGGCTGGATATATACAGAAGCTTGTGTGCGTATGTTAAACGTTATAGAATTTTTAACAGCTCGACTATATATTTACATATATAATATATATATATATGTATATATATTTTGTCAAGCTGTTTTATACATATAAATATAATATTGGCATATGGCGAGTTTAACGAGATAAAAACATATTTCGCGGGATGATTTCTAAAGCACAAAGCATATTCGGCACGTATTTGTGCGTGCTGTCACCGAGCGACGCATCATCAGCGCCGGATATGACAACGAGAGCATAATGGCGAGCGGCGATAAGTGGATATTAGGCTTTCTGGGACAGAACGCTTTTCAGTGTAATTTATGATTTTCGCAATTCACGTCGAGACAGCGAATGACCATTTCAAACGAGATTTTAGAATACCGCTCGTAGCTTAGTAATTAACGCGAAAATTTATACGCCAAACACACGTCGCGTTTTGATTTTAAACCGGAGGAAAAAAAAAACTATGGAGACTATTAATTTTTATTTAAATATATAACCGCGTCTTGTATAAAACGTATATTAATTGAATTAATGAATAATTAATATGGATGTTGCAATTTTCTCTTAGATCTTTCCTCGTATTTGCTTTTTCCTTTTTACATCGGCGCTTGAAATTGAAGTTCAAAGTTAATTAGAGTAAGTGAACAGAAGAATTCGTTAAAAGTTTATTCCTCTCTTTAATAAAAGTCTAAGATTGCTCGCGAGATTCTCTGCAGCTTTTAGATTTTTATGCACAGAAATGTAATTTCTTTAACCGCTAATGATTTTATTTTTTCTTGTTATTTATTTTCTATAAGCGTTTTTTTTGTTTTTTCTTTTTTTGTTTTGTTTTAAAGCTTGGACAGACATGCAGGATTCAGATATTATTTATCTAATACCTCTAACGCAGATATCGACTATGTGTGGCACAAAGCAAGTATGAAACTACATCGAAAAATACATTTTAGCGAATATCTGCATTTCAATAACTATTTCTGTTACTGTGTGTACACTTGGGATTCGGGTTACGTTGCTGTTTGTGATATTCCCGGTATTTTTTTAACAAAAGGACGACGTTATGCAGTGGTGCACGACGGCTTTTGTTATAATTTCAAACCATATGAGACTGATCGGACGAGGGGAGGGAAAACAAATCTATGCGTTGGAAATAAAATATTGCCATCTTTGCTTTATCTCGCATTAAATTCTGCCTTCGAGCTCTAATATCGTTTCGTTGACAATCGCCGAAGTACGGGACGCGAGAGAATAAATTTCGCGACGACCGAGATTTTTTGTGTAATTCTAAAAAAAAAAAAAAAAAAAATATAAAAAAGAATTTTTTTTCTTGGCCCGCATTTTCTCGTTTCTCCCGCAATAACGAAATGCTTACTTCTTGCGGCAAGATTTTCAGTTTGCAGCGCCGCAGCAATTCGCATTTTGCAGGACGACTCGTTTGCATTTTCGGCGTGGAATCAACGCCGGGTATATGCAATATTAAAATTACTCGGGTTAGAGAAGGAGGATGGGAATTCAAAGTGAAAAGCAGCGAGCCTGCTTGTGTTCGGCTCATATTCCACCTAGATATACGTTCGCACAATCCCATGCAAAGAAGCGACACTTTTTTCGATAAGGATTGCCACGTTGTACGTGGCTCATATTCGTTTGCGCACACCCGGGCTTTTAATCCGGTATAAAACGATACGTTATATTTTAGATAAGCTTGTAACCTTTGTTTTTTTTTTAATATTTTTTTTACGAAATTTTATATACAGTGGCTTTTAAAGATTATCTTATCGTTCGTCATTTATTAATTATAACATCGCAATATTTTATATACTTTTTTATTTATTCATCCGTGCACTTGCGCACATATACCTAAATATCAATCGCAAAGTTGCGTTATTTATAAAAGTTTAGAAAGAAAATATATAAATGTAATTTAAAATTCTTCTAAATCGACTTTTGTGGAAACAATATACATATATTAAAACAAAATTTCTTTAATTAATCATTTTCATCGTGTTTAATTGAGATAATTTAAAGTTTGTCCCGCTAAAATAACCCCAAGACGCGCCCGTGCGTTTTTCGCGATAGCTGCCGCGGGGAAATCAGGTGGGTGGCGTATAAAAGCGTATCAAAGTATTTCAGAATAACTTGGCTCGGGAGGAACGGCGAGCGCGGGGTTGCGTTTCTAATGAGCTTACTCGCATTTGACTGTGCGCGTCGGGAGTGTGTCGGGGCGTAGTCTCCGCGAGGTACGACAACGAGCGTAATCGTGCACCATGACGAGCCAGCAAGTAACACCTTTGCCGGCGCTTCCTAGGGCAAGAGGTTGCTTTTCCCTTTTTCGCCCGTCTTTCCCTCGCTCCCCCCGTCTTCCGCGAAGCAGTTTCTCCGTATTACTCGTGCATCCACTTCCCGTTTTTCGCCCGACGTGGGATGGCAATTACGAGACTACAACCGGGTAACGTGCCGGCGCCCCGTGAGAGCGTCCCCCTTTTAAACTCACAAGGGGAAGGAAACACCCGCATCTTTAAACACCAGACTAGCGCCGCTACGTGTGTTTGCATATGCGTGGAAACGTGTACGTGCTTTACTTGTATTGCACGGGATTCCGTCGTGTTATCCAGTGCCCGCGAATCCGGCCCTCTTCAACTATTTCTAAAACGGGCATTTTGGATCTTGCCGTTCTCCGCGATATTTTTATATCTTTATAATGAAAATGTATAATGTTTATCATTTTATCTCGTCCGTTCCGCCTGTTATCAAAGGGAAGAAAAATCAAAGTAAGGGAGACCGCTTTTTCCGGAGAGCATTTTTCAATCTTAAATTAAAACTTCTCTCTCTCTCTCTCTCTCTCACTTTTTTTTTTATTAATACATAAAAAAGGTATTATACTTGTTACAATTTTGCCGGAGGAGAAGATCCTTCGTTACCATTCGTACTTTTGTCAACTTATTACATTTATTTATTGTCGTAAGACAGAAAGCTGTTTAACGCGTCTTAACACATTTATGCGCCGGAGTTGCGGTAATGCATTCTGCAATAACTTTGCAACAGCAATATCTCAACAGGCAAGGAATTGATATAAGTTCCCCGAGTGGTTCAAGTTTTGATTGCCCGTGATGTAACTGCATTTCACGTATCGAAAGGGCATTATTCCGATTTACCAGGCGTTTGTTCACGGAAAGGTGACTGTTATGCAACTTTATTTGAGATCCGAAAAAAAGATGCACGAGATTTTTTTTTTTCTGTCTTATTGACGGTAAATATTTTCGGTACGGTTACACGCGAAATTACACGGAATCGAGATTAAGTACACGTGTATAAAAGCGAAACATCGTGCGGCAAAGAGCCCGACGGAGATTGTATCGTACATTTCACGCTATTCCTTAATCTTTTTTGTAAAGCTTGCTTTTAGCTTTTAGTATCTAACAACGCGGGTATATGTATAATACTTTTATCGTGGGATATCCGAGAAGTTGGAATCATTAGTAACACAATGCAGCCGCGAATGGTAATGCGATTTGAAAAAAACTTTCTGTTTCCGTGTACTTACGGTCCCATCCTTTGCATTCTAATTTACTTTCGTCGACCGAATGGGCGGATAAAAATACTTAACGAAGTAATATAAATGTACACTAACAAACTGTTATTTTACGCTTACGTTGCTCATGTAATTTATTCACTAATAATAAATCACCGCTACATCGAAGTTTTTTGTTTTTTTTTTTCCTCGTCACGTGCCTGTCTCCAATTTTGGAAAAATATTAAATATATATTGTATATATTTTTATATACTATATTTACGGTATAAACTTATATTTTAAGAATTTAACTGAACTCGCGCGGTATGCAATTGAATTTAATATTAACGAACGCCTTTCGCATGACGTCGCTTCGCATTTATATATACATATATATGTTAAATATATTATAGCGCGGGTGGGCGCGTTTAAAAATATACACGCATAATAATAACATTAATAATATGTATATATATAAATCTATATATATGATATAATCCTTAGAATTTCTCTCTCTCTCTCTCTCTCTCTCTCTCTCTCTCTCTCTCTCTTTCTTTCTCTTTCCGTTCCGCGGTATTTTGGAGAGGTATATAACCAGGCCGTCGGTATTCTCATATTTTGCTGGCGTGCGAATGCGAGCGCGGAAAGTTTACGAGCCGGCGGAGGCGTTCCGCCGTTTCGCGTCACTTTCGTCGGCACCGACTTTACGATCGTCGTATTTATAAGATCGTTGGTTTATACACGTGGAAACTTCTTACTTACGCAGCGTACGTACGTACGTACGTACGTACGTACATACGTGCATACGTGCATTTGCCGCGCGAGAAGGAGCGCCCGACATTACGAGAGCAGCCGCGACGCGGAGTGGAATGAGATGGAATAATAAGGGAATAGAAGAGGCCAGGTAACGAAAGGTGAAAAAAGAGGCAGGCCGGGAAATAGGAGACGGTGGCTATACAGAAGAGAGTAAAGGACTCGCGAGCCGTACTGACGTCGAAACGCGGCTGAGTATCGATTGTCCTACACTCAACGTGTCGTCGCTTTTCTCCTTTTCCCCGGCGTCTTTTGAACCTCGGAGACGGCGGCGCCTCTTTCCGCGTGACTACCTTAATTTCGATCACTTCGCTGTTCTTCCGAGACCGCCTTTCACCCCGGATTATAGATCGCTCTTATCGGAATCATGCGAAGTATTGCTTATCTGAATGTCCCGTGTGATAAAGGATCCGTTTCGCCGAGCGATTTCTATTTCTGTCACTCGCGGCAATCCACGTATATCGTAGAAATTTTAAAACACAAATCTTATAACCGGAGAAAGACAAAAAAAATGTATATGTATACGTATATTAGTTTGAAAAATTTCTAATAACGCGTTGATTCGATGAAACTTGTTTTAACATACGTCGGTTAGTTTCTTTGATCGTTGTTATAAATTTTACGCAACCGTCAAAACGCGAAGTCGCCGCGTTACGTAAATGTTGCATAACAATTATATGTATATGCATATACACACATTATGGGTATTGCAGTTTGCACAAAAGGGAGGAAGGAAGAGGAAATTTCCTTTCTGCGAAATTCAAAATTAATCTTTTGTAGTCCACGTAATGCACGCTTGTAGTGCTTCTTTCAGAAGAAAAACATCGATAACGCGGAACGATCTATTATACATATCACCGGAATACATACGAATGTCGGCAAAATGAACAAATGAACGAAACTCTCGAGAGGTTGGCCTCCGCCTGTTTTCTCTGCCGTGTTTCCCGTCGCGGACAAAATGGGAAAGAGGTCTGAGGCGGGACAAAGTTAAATACGCTTGGGAATGTAATCTCACGGTAGGAGAAAACGGAATATAAGAGGATACCGCGAGGGCGGCAGCTTTTTTTCGCGATAATAGCGTAATAATCGAAACGAAGCGCTGCCGGGGATATTGTGCGGAATTTAATGAGGGAGATCATTTCATACAGCGCGAAAGAACTAGGGAAATATCGCGCTCGGGAAGCCCGTTCTTGCGGCGACTGTTGTTTATAGAAATATTAACGGCAATTGCCGTTGTCGCGATGAAGATAAACGGCGACCGAGCGGAGGGTAAAGAGGAAAAAAAAAGAAGAAAGAAAAAAATCGAATCGCCAAACGCAACAGCGCGACCCAAGCACCGCCGTCTGGAATAAATTCAACGCGAGAGGGGGGAAAAAAATGAGAAAAGTAAGAAGAGCAAAGTAGCGAGCTCCGAACTTTTAATGCGAATCAACGGATCGCTCGCCGTCGCGAGCCCGGCGAACTTTCACGCGTGACCTATCCCGGAAATGAAATGCTCGGACTAGAAACAATTTTTGATAAATCGCCCCGCCGCGAAACGGCTACTCGCGACGTCAGGGTGAAAAGAAAAAAAAGAAAGAAGAAAAAAAAAAAAAAAAAAAAACGTTCGCCCCTTTTTCTCCTTTCGACGTTTTTCGTCTTCGGTTTTGTTTCCCTGCCGTGGGTTCTAGGGATATGTATCTGCCAAATGCAATTTTATATTACCGTGCGCGAATACGAATGCTCACATACGTAAAATAAATATATAGATATACATATACATATATACGCGTGTGTGTAGTTCGGATAGGCAGCTCGCTTTGCATACCGCCAACTCGTCCGCATTCATTTACACTAATGTACCACAATTTGCGTTGCATTTGTCGCGGCGCGCAGCGTAACGCGGTACGACGAATGTGCGGTCTGTCTTTTATCTTCGTGCCGGTACTGGTCGCACGTACGCGACCGTTCGCACACACACGCGCGCGCGTGTGCAAAATGTCTGTTAAGCCGGTGGTGCGACCGACACGTATTCGCGAGGGTAACTCTTTGTGCGAAAAATAAGTAAAGTTAAACGGAATAAATTTCTCCGATCGGTTATTTAACTCCCGCCGTGGGGAAATTATTTCCAACGCAAAGACGTCGCGTATCTCTTTGATAATAATATAACATTGACGTATCGTGTTCAATCAATTATCCTTTGCAATAATAATAAGCTGCAAAATACCTGGGCATTAAAAACGTAATATACACGTGTCAATTTACACGAGCTTGTTAAATTATAACGCAACTAAAAAAAAATTCTAAAATTACACACATGAATATATATACAATTTAAATCGCGTCCAACTCGCTTTTTTTTTTTATCGCGAAAAACGATCCGTCTGTCATTTGTGACGCGATTTACGAGACACTTTGTGTAACTCGCCGGAGCGCTCGCTCATTTCGCTGATGATAGGCAAGCGATGGCGAGCCAGAGGCACGCCGGAAATTGCTATAGTAGCGGAAGAAGAATCCGTCGAATCGAGGACGCTTGTTTTCCCCGTCTACAACGTTAAACCGATTGCGAATCGCAGTGAGACTTGACTCTACGTTTCGAGCCGAGCCGTATCGCGCCGGACGCGCCAACGTCGAAGGCTCAATCCGGTTTATCCGGTCGAGGCGATGAGATAAAATCAGCCTGTAGAAAAAGTATCGGGCAATTTCCGTTAACCCCTTCAGCTAGCCATTATCTACGCATTTGATGACTATATAATTGCCAATATGGATATTATATTCATCGGCAACTGTTCGGGAGCAGCAGTATCGATTCGCTATCAGAGACGTAAAACTGATATCTGGCAAACACGACCGCGGCCGCACCTGTTGTTAACACGCGAGAACGCGTCTACATTAATTATGCTAGAGTATATTTTAATGCGATTGCGATAAAAATCTTGTAGTCGTGACGCGATTTTAATAAGTTCGGCAATTTAAATTTGAATTAATGTCGCTGTTTTATCATTTTTTTTTTTTCTTAATATATTTATTTCTTTTACGTGCGATTGTAAATTGATAAAACGTAACATTCTTTTAGCACGGTAAGAATAATAGTGCAAAGGTTATGAGACAAATTGAATAACTGTGCCGCACATATATTACGTGTTGCACTGATTCTAGTTTCAGCGACAAAGACCGTATCGTATGGCATTCTGTATTTTAATATTTTATATGCGGCACCGAACGTCATTAATCTTATGTAAATGTCGGTAAATGCTTCCGTCCAGAATGTTACTTTCTTGAAGATATGACCCTTCGCGCAAGAAAATTCATTTTTCTTGCGAGCCTTTCTCTAGAGTAAATAAATCCATCATCGCGATACTCGCGACGGAAGAATTCGCCAGCTTTGATTTTTCTTTTTCTTTTTTTTTTAATGCCGATTGCGTGAAATTTGATAATTAACAATTTACATTCGCGTCTCTCTTTTATTACAGATATAAATTACGGACTAACCTTCAATTAATTAAACTACAGTGTAAAAGAAATATTCGATCGTTTGTGTCGGTGGCAGGGAAAAACGCAAATTGGCAAAAGTTTCAAGTTTTACACGCGCTTGTTCTCTCTCTTTCTCCGCCCGCGGCGACACAGAACAGAAGCGATACGGTGCGCGAAAGGATGGCGGAACAGCTCGAAGCGTCGTATTAATTAACCGTGGGCGCGGGAGCTTCCTCACGTACGTCTAATTTGCTCCTCGGCGTTTCCTCCTATTGTACGTATCGCACTTACACGGCGTGCGCGAACGGTACGAGGTGGCGCATCGCGACGCAACGCGGTACCAAGGCGGTGCAATGCTCCGCGCTTCTCTTCCGGTCGCGGCCACCGGTCGGTCGCCGTTGTAAATCATCTAGCCCGGCGCAGCAGGTTGCACTTGCTGCTGCAACTTGTCCGCGGCTCCGAGGGCATATATTCGCTCTGTACCGCCGCGCAACGACCCGAGCTGTAAAGCCTCGTTTACACTAATCGATTTAACGAACGTTAGATAAATATTCATTTGCGCGAATGTATTTTCTTTTAAAAACAGTTAATATATGAATACAGTTAGCGTGACCCACTGCGCGACGATATTCTAACTCAATTTCAGTATCGAGTATATATATATATTTTTTTTTACAAATAAATTAATTAAATAAAATTAATAAATTTGACTTGGCTGCATTAATTGAAAAAGAAACATTATATTTTATTTATTGTTTAATGCTGGATTCTAATATAACTGCTTGCACGAAGTTTTTTTTTTTTTTAATATTGAAACACGGCGATAAAATATATTTATTCCACTTGCAGTTTTTAACGAAACCTCTGTTTTGCTACTTATATAACGCGCCCTGTGAATATCGCTTTTTGTTAATATAACGTTTCGCGCAAATAACGGAATAATTTCGATAGGTGAAATTTAAAATGCTAATATCGGATAAATTTATTAAAGCCGTACCCACGCGTGGAAACTAACGTTTTTATCGAGTCACCGCTCGGCTGTACATGATCACACATATTTGGAAACGTTAATATTAAAATTAACATTTAATTGAAAAATAAAATACAACTTTATTCGACGCCGCGCTTTCATTCTGTTTGCCAGGTATCATGCCGTTGTATCGTACCGAGATTTTATTAGGAATTTCCGCTTTTACCTCATCGTGCCGACTCACGTCAATAATATTCACCTTCGTCCTGAAATTCTTACTGTAACCGCTATCGCGGATGGGCATTAAGCCGCTCAAGGATCTGGCATAGTCGGCCTCGCAGTTAATACCGATTAGAGGGCCACGAAGACCGGGAAGTTTTACTCTCTGACGTGTATTCACGTATTCATTCATTAGAGCATACCGCAACGGGCGTGAGGGTGACGTCACTTTGGGCATTTAGCGGCTTTCTCCGGTGTCTCATGTGGCGTGACACACGCACGAAAGATGTAGCCTGTTCGATAACCTTAGGTATTTTTTGCGACCGCCTATTTTACAGAAAGACTATCTAACGTTACTCGAAACTGTTACTCTAAGATTAAAAAATTTTTACGAAACGACACAACAGATCGTAACGCTCTCGCACTTCCCTTTTGAATCGCGACCCTATTTAAGCCTTTCGGATTCTGTTCGCGCGATATTTAATGCAACGGGAAAGCCGCGGTCGATGCGATCTAAAAATGTCCCCTGATTTATGAGACGGGGGAGATTGGATCTTTTGACAATGACATTTCTGCACGGCGTGCGTCACAAAGCGATGCGGTAATAATGATCCGCGCAAAAATAGTTCGTTGTCGCGGTAATTAAGATCGATCTGTCCTCCGTATAATTCTCCGCCGCGAGCAACGCGTACAACACATGCGCCGAGGTGCTTTTAATTATCTCGCATCGAAACACGAAACGTTCGAATGAATACACTATTTTTGTCGCATTGCTTGATATTACGTGATATTTTGTACTCGACAGACCCCGCAGGTACGTACGCTGCCGTCATCCGTAACCTCTTCTGCCGCTTTGTGAAATACAATGTTTTCCGACACTCCGCGCGTTAATGAGTAAACTTTCCGAAATCTAATATATCATATTATGCGACTCTCCGAGATGTAATGGGGAACGAGGCAGGGCAGTTTTTCTTTTATTATTTATATACTAATAACGCTAATTTTAAATTCCGTGACGTTTTTATAATATTTTATATTTAATTAATATATATAATTAATTAATTAAAAAGCCATTTTTCAATATTGCCAATTCTATATTGCAAATTCTATATTGCCAATAAAACGTA
This sequence comes from Cardiocondyla obscurior, assembly GCF_019399895.1. Lineage (NCBI taxonomy): Eukaryota > Metazoa > Arthropoda > Insecta > Hymenoptera > Formicidae > Cardiocondyla > Cardiocondyla obscurior. The sequence goes on from NC_091866.1 coordinate 2,774,028, forward strand.
TATCTCTTTACCTATTTTTTATTTCAACTAGAAGAAACGATGAGCGTGCTGCGCGCGCGTTTTTTTAAATACAAACTACGAAAAAAAAGCATGCGACTCACCAATCTGCATGAGCTTCAGCGGAGTTGAAGAATTCTGCCGGTGACTGTAACATAAAATGGAAAATATTAATGTAGACATGTCAGTATATTAGTTAAAAGAATTAATAAAAAAAAGTTAAAGTTTTTTTTTATAAAGATTTTATTTTAAAAAATTGATGCTCACCTAAAAGTTGCTCCGCCGATGCAGGATGCCCGTCCCGGGCCTGCTCATCCTCTCAGATGGGACGTGTCGAGTCCTCCTTCCGCGCACTGGACACTCGCGAACGCGCCCGATAAAAATTATTGTAACAAAAATTAATTTTTTATTGAATACTCGCACGATAGTCCACGACACTCCTGTTAAACAATTTTTGTATATAAAAAAATGACGCGCGAATACTTAGCGGAACTCCCGAAACGACCGACGAACCGGCTGCGGTTCGTATTTGTATAATTACGGCGTACGATACTTTTCTCCTTCGGATTTTTATCGAAGCAAAATTCTTGTTTCGCTCAGATAAAAATCCAAAGAAGTGTTGAGCTGGAATTATATCAACGTAAATTCCATACAAATGTATGCAATTTACATCGACATATGAAATTGAAATTAAAACAAAATATATAATTAATGAAAAATTTTTTTAATTTACCTATATCGTTTTAAAGTTTTATTAATTTAGGTTTCCAACGCGGTGTATTAATTTCTTATTTTATTAATTATTTATTTTACATTTTGTACTAACATCATAGTGCCGCGGGCAATATAGAATTGTTTTCCCACCCGAAATGCTAATAACTAAATTTTACAAAAATAAAATATGCGACTCACAGATAAGCAGGCGGCGGAGTGTTGGCAAGATAATCTGTAACAAATAAATGAAAAAAATTAAATTGTAGAGATCTCAATTTATTAATTAGAAAAAAAAAATTATACGTGCCTCTGATTTTTTTTAATTTAATATCACAAAATTAAATTAAAAACTCGGCAAAGATAAAAAAAATAGATTCTTACCCATGGGTTGCTCCGCCGATGCCCGATGCCTTTCCTAGGCTCTCCTCCTCCTCTCAGTCCTGGCCTTTCCAACAGGGATGTCAGGCTAGTTCTTCTTTGACGAAAGTCTTCTTCGGGAATTTTATCTGAAACAAAAAACAATTTTATTTGGTTAGAAAAATAGCGAAAATTAATCGTGCTGCGTTACAAGTAACTATAACTATTCTGTGCAAAGTATTCGTTTCACAGATACCCACCCTACACGTGCACGTTATCGTCAGGCGCTGCATGTGCCTTCTTGAATTTTTACAATGATAAAAGTTATCGCCGTCAGCTATTTATTAATTTTTATTTTTTTTTTTATTAGATATCTTGCGTGCAACATATGAATAATCATTGATTTTATTAAAGGTTTACGTGAAGGTAATACCAAAGTCGAGTTCAAAACATCGCGGTACCGATATAAAACGTATAAAAAAGAAATATCTTTTTCCTATATGTCAGCGAATTTCAAACAAGCAGCGGAAAATTGGCACACGAATACATCACGACGTACATCGTATTGAAAGATTTTTAAATAAAATAAAAGACATGGTAATGAAAGAGTATGGTTAAAAAAAACTTAACGACTGTGATTTTAGAATATTTTTGTGAACGCTTCACAATGGTAAAACATATTTTCGTGCTTCATCTTTTTTTTTTTCAAAATAATCTCTTACGCGATAAAATATTTCAACATTGTTTTTATTAATGATATTTTTTAAAATATAATTTTATATTTATATTCATACATTTTTTTATGAAGCGCATTGTAATACGTTTCGCTTTTGCATGAAACTCTAAAAATAGCGCATTGTATTCCTTTATTATTTTTTTTTTACCGTATACATTGCGTGTTATACGAGAATTTAATGACAGAAACTGGTAGGTGGCAATCTTCATTAATCGCGCATTGCTCCTTTATGCCTTAATTCCGCGGAAAAGCTGAAGGGAGTCATTGCCAACTGTTCGCGAGTAATTACTCCCGTTGTGGTCACGCTAATCTATAGAATATTACTCGGTTAATGCGCAACTCGCGGTTGTACGCAGCAAAATTGAATTCGATGCCAAAGCTCGCAATCTCGAAGTCGCCGACCGCCGCATCGCGCTGCCAACTTGCTCATTTGTCTCCTCTTGCCGCATCCCTCCGCGCGTCGCTTATCTCTGGTATCGATCGCAAATACAAAGTCGTGATTCCGGAGCTGATGTATCTCACGCTTGCGGCATACCGCAAAGTTCCGCCCCGAAGTGCGAAGTAGATTCGCGAGGGCGGGAGTGGATTGCCGGATACCGCGCGAAAGATCTTTCTTCCCCTTTTTCTCTATCTTTCTTTTTTTTTTCTTTTTTTTTTTTTCCTCTACTTTTCTTGCAGCTCGCGAAGTTGCGGGAAACAGAAGCAGGCTGGCGGCGCTCCTGCGGCTACCGCCCGTCCGGCGGCTGGCGGGGTTGCATAAATATTATGCAAATATCCGGAGCCGGGCCCTGTTACACCGCGAGCGCGCGGACGCGCGAGACCGTTACCGTCTCCCCTTTCCCGCTCCGCGTCGCTCCGCAGCACTCGCAAAGTGTCGTTGCTTATTTCCACCGAGATATGCGCGACTCGCGTGTCTCCCTTATCGCCCCGAGATAGCTGGCACTTTGCATACGCAGCATAATTCAACGCCGAACCTACTCCCCTGACGCCCCCCTTTCCCTCCTCCGGCCCTACCCAGCTTGGCGCCTCTTCTCTGTCCTTTCTAGCCGCCGCTTCTCTTCTTATCGCGCTCTTCTCCATCGCTCTAGCGTCCCTATAGCGCCCTTTCTTACCTCGCTCTCTCGTATCGCGTAGCCCCCCAGCGACTTCTTCTCGCTTACGGCGACCTTACGTTGTCGTTTCTGCGCAGTTCGATCTACGGCTGAACACGCTCGCTCAGAGACTTGAAAACGAGCCGAGGTAGCAGGTTTTCTCTCGGTAAGGGGTGTTCCTTACATCGACGAGTGCTCGTTCACTTGCGCTTTTGACGCGGCTGACGAATTCGAATAGGGTACGTGCCATGAATTTTCGGTGAATTTATTTTCCGCGACGGACGAATAATATTATAAACGAAGATACGCGCGACTTACCCCACTTTAGAATTCAACCCTTTGCGAAACAATGAACGTAAGTTTTCCCCCGGCGTTCGTAAACCGGCTGTTATTGCCGCTCTTATGGCAAATTTCTCCCCCGCGGCGTGTGAGAAAAATTGCGCAGGGTCACACCGATGGAACTATTTAACGTTATCAAATTTCAAAAAACGCTATCGAGTATTTGTATCGCGGTCTACCTTTTTTGTCGCGCGAAATATCCCAAGAGGAGTAACTCATTTTCCTTTTCTCCTCGAAGCGCGCAGCCAGAAACGCGGATAAGAAGAAAAGCAACGAGAGAAATAAGCTATTTATCGTTCTAAGTTAAATTTATTTAAAAGTTTTTTAACTATGATCGGATAATAAAAGAAAAAGAATTTCTCTTTGCGCGGTCTCTACTTCATCAATCTATATTTTAATGTAATTAAAAGTAGAGTAACAGTACAGTTTCTTTTCTTTTTTCTTTTTTTTTTATAAATAAATTCAAGTTAAACTTTTGATGTTTTGATAATGTAAAACGCGGGCGTGTCGAAACTCGAGATAAATTGCGGATCTCGTGCACGGGAGAATAACAGAAATGTTTTTTAAGAGTGCACCGAGGTTCTAAGATGTTAGGAAGATTGGTTGACACGTATCTGTATAGTTGGTATCAGTTGCGGAATACTCGAGTGCTTTCAAAGCACTGCTTTGCCGTCTTGTTGTAATCACTTGGCTTCTTCTTTTGACGAGGTCTTTTCATTCCCGGCGACCGTGCCGCAAAATTGAAGCGCTGAGGAGATAGCGATTTACCGATTTTTTTTTTCTCATAAATTTACGGCTGTATAATAAGAACGCAACGAGCGGCGATTCTTTTAAATGAGAAACGATGAAACTATTAGACGTCGCGAAAAGAAGAATGTTTTTTATTGTCCGATATATTTTTTAATTTATATAATAATAAAGCAATAATTAAATGACAATATTTTATTAAATAAATAATAATAGCTATTTCTCCTCTCTCTTTCTCTCGCGAATTCAAATATACGTACAAAGGTATCGAGTGGAGTAGGATGTACGTAATACAGAAACATTATTCCGAAGTGCACAAACATTTCTGTTGAAATTTGGTATAATGGCTTTTGTTTTCTGTTACTTTCATCTCGCGAGTTTTGTCAAAGTTTGAATGGAGATCGAAAGAAAAAATGCGGGCTTTCGAAATAATTGATGTAAAATAAATAGATAGCGGTGGAAACGCTATGCGTTCAATATTGTTAATGTCGACGGCCAACTGACTTCAGTCGTTGCGACAAAATTAAAGCTTTCGGCTAGATTATAAGCGACCGACGCAATAGTGGCCGATCCAGTTTATTTTGCATCGTACGATTGGCAAATATTAGCGCAGCGTGTTTAAATTTATAGGGCGCATACGAATTAGAGTGCGGCGCTTCACCATGTTGTTGATAATCATAACTTTACATTTCTACACAGTTTGATAGGTTTGTGCATCTACATTGTCGATGACACAAGCGCGAAAGAGAGAGAGAGGTAGCTGTAAGTTCTTTACATATTTATCAACGGCGAAACCGGTATATAAAACATAATTTGAGCGACAAGCGGCAAGTCGTGCTTTGCAGTCACAATTCTCTAATTAACATGAAGCGGCCAGTGCAAAGCGGAAACTGTACCGCGTAAAAAGAAAAATTGCATTACGTTCGGCCGGACGAGTATTGTTATTCCTGAGCTTTTTAGTGCGCCAGGTAAATGTGAAGGGAAACAACAAAGTGAACGAGCGGAAAGGTACATTCGCGTGCTTATGGCTCGCTAACAGCTTCGCTAAAGCCCTCGAGTATTTTGTGCCGTTCATCTGAACGCATCTTCAATTACCACTTTCGTTAAAAGTTCTGTAAATGACGAAATGCAATTACTCCGATAGTTATCGAATTATTTCCTTTCTTTCGCGTCGCGTGGCCTCTTTCTCTCTCTCTCTCTCTCTCTCTATCGCGTAACGACATTTTCGGCGAAATAATGATTGAACGTAAAAACATTTAATACTTCCTGCAGTTACTCGCGCGGAAATTGCTTTCGAAAACGGTTCAAAGCTCCGCTCGGAGCATTATTATTGGCACCTTTGACTTCTTGCGTCTCTGATTGGAATGCAATTTCCGTAATGCCGCTTGCGATAGCGTTTATCTTTCTCTTTGCGTTTGTCACCGGTCTTATAAAAGAGAATGTGTTTTGGATAAACCGCCGCACTCGCTGGAATTGGAAGCATCGAGATTGCAAGCGGCGAAAACCGCAGCGTTGTCGAAGGAAATCCACCGTTATTACGCAACCATAACTGTGCCGCGAATGAGATCGCGCTCCTTTGCATGAAAGAGATAGTGCACGTGCTGAAGGATAATCGGCTGCTTAAATTGGTCGGTCGGTCGGACGCAATGCGAGCAGGGAACAAAGTAATGAGATTCTAAACAGCAAAGATTAAAGCGAAAATCTTGGGAGGAAAACGAGCGATGCTGCTCGTCGCAATCGTCGGCGTTCAATTTACAGCAGAGCTCGACGAGATATTTCTGCGCGAGTAACAAAGACGAATAGAATCGTCGAGTATCCGCGAAATTTTTTTTTTAATATTTATATATTTATTTGGGGGAGGAAAAAAAAAATTATTGTTAATTACATTTCGCGTAGTTGAACTCGTTCGTATTGAAGTAAAAAGCGCGGGATGACTTCCCGAGTGGAAATTAATTCCCACCGTTACCTAATAATTAGCTAGTTAATTCGTGGTTCATCTCGTGGCTGTCTGAAAAGCTCCGATATCTAAACGTTTTTCGCCGCGTACTGGTCTACTGTTTTGTACTGACCTTATGCAACGCTCGACTGCCGAATTCGTCGGGTAGTGTGAGTACGTGCGTGTGTTGAAATCTGGCCGGCAATCTTCGCTTTCCAAGTTCGCATGGTGGAGGACGCGCGGGCAGCGGACGGCGAGAACCGGTTCACTCGGTGAATTCGGCAGTCGAGCGAGCATTGCGTAAGATCAACACAAAACAGTAGACTAGCACGCGGCGAAAAACGTTCAGATATCTATTTAGATACATGGTTCGCGCTTGATATTGGTAAATAGTAAAAATGAAGGCGGTAGAACCGCGTAATTAGAAATCAATATTCGGAATGCTCGCGAATATTCAAGTTTTGGAGAACTGTTGTTTAAACATCGAGTGTTGGCAAATCCACTCAACCCCGATAAAGTCCCCTCCCCGATAGAGATTAATCTAAGCGCAGCAATTTGTTCGTAAAACGCGTAAACAGGATGGATAACAGTTTGGAAAGAAGGAAAACTTTCTCTGAGGAGAGATTATCATACATTTGCTTATGCTATGTACAGAGTGCCTCAAAATTTTATGGCTGAAACGTGCTAAATTGCTCCGCGATAAGAAATGATGTTATATTCGATAACGTAATAGGAAAAGATGTAGTTCGAGAATGGCTTCAAAAATGACATAACCGGGAGAGAAAAATTATTCGCTTGTTGTATTTTATTTTACAATGTCCTTTTTTTTTTGCGAACTGCGCGAGAGAAATTATGTCGAACAGCAATCGACATAAGAATCAATTAAAAGGTTTCATTCAATGTAAAATAAAATATCAGCTGAAATTCATACAACGCTTTAGTTACTCGCTACATTGCTCGCACGAGTAATATTAAAAAAAAAATAGTTCAATTACATTATATTTGCGACACCCTGTACGCCGCCTGCATTGCAAAACATTTCTATCTGCGTCCGTATCACGCAAATTGGTAGGTAATGTGCAGGTTGTAATGCGAATTATTGTATTTATCAGAAAACGCGGATATGCACGCGCGGACAATGTAACCCCGATTTTATCTATTTAGGTCTCTCCGTGGAAGCGATAATAAAATGGTACGCGGCGAAAGTTTAATCCGATACACGATTAAATTAATCACTCGGGAGAAAGTTCGACAGGAAGGGCAGGCGACCGGAGGAATAAGATTTATCTGTATCGGTTGCGACCTGTGTATCGGCCTTCTAAATTGCCTCGACTTTCGATAAACCTCTTTCCGTAGTCGTGCACGCGTGATAACTTTTCCGCGGATAAACTGTTAGACGTTATTTGAATACAGAATCCGTTTTCCGTCTTGTGATTTCGAATGTAAGCGCACGGAAGTTCGAGGGCGGTGCAAGGCTCCTTCCAGTCTTTCGCGCAACTAACACGCGGGCGGTGTAAGCTTTCCGCCACGTAGCCTACATCCAAGTTAATTGGCTGAATACGAGTAAAGTTTGACTTAGGAAGACAAAGGTGAAGGCCGCTTGTACTTGATTGCGTCTTTTTTCATCGGCGGCAAACTCTACGCCAACAGAGAGGTTAATTACACCTCGTCTCCAATTTGAGATATGTCGTTTTCGTTTCGTATTTAAATTAACTTCCTACTTTCTGCTGTTTTATAAATTTTATCTCGGCGCATTTCGATATTTTATTGAAATAATATTTTATTTTGTCCGCGTGAGTCTTAATCAAGAATTAGAACCAGCTGTAAAGTTATTTACAGTCGAGTTTAGTCGCGGCAACTCGTTGGCCCGAAAATCGTGGGGAGTCGGGAATGACTTTTGAAAGCGGTGTGGCTACCTGAGCGCGTAGAATCAGGAATTTCCGCAGGAAGCACATAGGCTCATTGTCCCTCGGTTTAATATCACGGCTGGGAAATCGTGGAATGCACGAAACCATTAAAGGGGGCTTCTGCAAGGTACATCGTCTCGGAAAACTCGCGGGAGGTAATGTAAGAGAGAGAGAGAGAGAGAGAGAGAAAGAGAGAGAGAGCGCGCTGGTGGAAATGTAACCGTCGTCGGCGTGCATTCCGACGGTAGACGCGGCTCACGATTTCATGAATGGGACGCTGCACGGCCGTAAAAAGCTACCGGTGGGTCAACTCGTACCAGTTGACTCCAATAATTGCGAGCGCCCGAGCGGAGATCAGAGGGCAAAACGAGCCGACATTAGCCTGTTAGCCTATTAGTCCGAGTCAGCGCTCTCCTTGCACTCCACCACACACGACACACCCGCGCTTGCAACTCGACACCACTCTCGATGCCACTCCGGTTCTTCTCCTCGCCCTTTCCCTTCTTTCATTTCTCCATCTCTTTCGCGCGATAAACACTTTCTCTCCGCTTTCCGTCCCCCTTCCCTCCTTTTGCAAAGCAGCTTGCAAATTATAATTTTTTGCCGCTTATAATTGCACGGATTACATTTTTATTAATTTTTTAATTTTTTTTTTGTATTTAGCTGTATTGTATAATTTAATTTAATTTAATTAAAAAAAAAAGAAAACCTGCTCGCGCATATACAGATATAAGACGTACGCGTTTGATTTTTATTTGGAAATTATAATATGTATTGTAAGGTATTTTCAACTCTAACTTTGTTGATCGTGAAACTTTCATTGCGACGTGAAGATCCCATCGCGTGAATGGGTCATAAATTGTAAAATGCGCTCTAAATATGAAATATCTAAAGGGAGGGGAGCCTTACAAATTACGGACTTGGTCCGCTCTTACGTTGAATGCTTCATCAGTTTTCGGATGCCGGGCGGATTCGAGATTTTAGGACCTCGTAACCAACACCTGACTCTGCTACGGACCCCCCTGTGCTGAAGCTCTGAATATCTTTCTTACACATACACGCCGTTCACCCTTCGCTGCCGCGGCCATTGCACGCGCTCATTCCGCTCTCGACTCTCTCAGCCACTATTTCATTCTGTCCTCATAGTCCGCCGTTCGTCTCATTTTCTCCGGTATTCTCCGCGTCGTTGCCCTACACGAGCAATCCTGTGCATACGTGCTCCCCGGCGAGAGTAATCACCGGCTGGTATTGGTGCGGCGATGGCGAACAAGGGGGAAGAGAAGAATGCGCGGCATCTATCGCGCGGCATATCTCGAGATCTCGGAGTGTTACATACTTAACGTCATCCCACATGGCTCTTTCGCTCTCTCTCTCTCTCTATCCCTTTTTTTCCTTCATCCCGCTTTTCCCCCTAATGTGTAATCGCTAATGTGCAGTAATCATTTGGCCTCATCCTGCGACACACATTCGCCGACTCTCGGTAGTCGGTGGGAAACGGAGCGGAGAGCAGGTAGCAGAGAAAGCGTAATGAACAGATTCCGACTTCGTGACTTTAGTATTTGATCCACCGTTCATTGAACCTAAAGCAGGGCAGGATTGCCAGAGGTAAATGCGAATCCTATTCTCGTATGCAGCTTCGAAGTAGACTTTGGTAATTATACCAAAGTTAAGTCCCGGAAGCGAACGCGGGATTGATTTTCGTATGACAAAATAAATTGAATGTCGTTTTTTTTTTTTTCACGCTTGCTTAATAACACCGCCGAATGTGAAGCGTCCGTTTCCTAAGAGTCCGCCTAGTGCCTCCTTAATTATTTTATTTTTTTCACGAAGCTATAGTATATAATAATTTATTTATAAATTATTTATTATACGTAGTAATTATATTAACAATTATTTATTACAAAGTTGATATTAATGTTCACAAAAAGAATTAAATAATATTAAAGTTTGTGTAATTAATTCGTGATATAAATTGAATTTTTGAAATACGATTTGCAGTAGGTAAAAAATTTTTGGGGACGACAAATATATTTTTTTTTATTACCGGCGTAATGAGAAAATAGCTATGCGACTACTAATACTTCTTCAATAGTGACTACGAATATTATCGTGATTCATGACGTTGTTAGTCATCTCTTTCATTCTCTGACTTAACAGCAGGGTTTTCGCTGAAAAATGTATTGGGAAAACATTCATAAAAAGCACGCATATAGCACAGGTATACCTACGTATATATATTTCTTTATACCCGCGTTTTTGAGTTCAAATTTATTAACGGCTTTCATAATCTTTACATAGGTATCCACCCATAATTTTCTCCTCTCTATGGTATTGCATAAACTATTGCAATATAAATCTAAAACATTTTACACCACGCAGTAATATTTTACGTACACGCACGCGTGTGTATGTAAATCAAATGATTTTATTATAATTTGAATAAGCGATTATCAATTATTAACAGATAATATTGATAATATATAATGCTCGCTTAACAATTCTCATCGTAGAATAAAATAAAACAAAATTGAAAAATGTATAATATACCCTTGCATATTTTATTTTCATCAAATATTTCAAATATATGAAATTTTTAATATTTAATACGCAAAAGTACATTTAAAAATTGAACAGGGTAGATGATGTCTATTTCAAATGAGAATGCTTCTCGCGGTATATGTTTTTACACTCTCATTTGAATTTTAATGCAAATGTTAATAAATAATAAAAGGGTTCCCTGGAAATTCCACGATTCTAGGACAGTCCTTCGCATTTGTTCATTCGAAATGACGGCCGGGATCGGTCGTCATTTTGCCGAAACGCTATATTCGTCCCGTCTCTATCCATTCGCAGTTCCGAAAACAATGTGTTATCGGGGAAATTCTTCTCCCGGACATCGTTCATCTTATCGGTGCCGACAGAGTCTAGTGTCGATGTGATTTCCGACCCCGATTCGTCCTCGCGAATGGCGTCGTGTCGCCTCCGCGTCTTCATAAGTTGCGACAGGAACCGGTCGTCAGCGATTCTCCCGAAACTACGTTATTGATCTACGGCTGCCGCTACCTTTGGTAGCGGATAAAGTCAGCTAACTGAACTTACCCGTGTTTCCATATATTCCGACCCTACCCCCGACCTTCTCTCCTTTCCTTGGCTCGTTCTCTCCGCCGGGATTATTAAATGGGTCTTTGGCAAGATCGGCCGAGTCGAACCGCCAATTTCGACCGGAACCACTTGCATCGTACCCTTTCCTCGTGAGTGGTTTCTATTCGACTTTGTCGGATCAGCCGTCTTCGCGAAGAGAGGCATCTGCGATTTATCTGTGTACGACGTGTGCACGCGCGCACGCACGCGATCGAGGGTGACACGGCTACGTAAAATATTATAGGACTACATTCTGCACGCAAATCGCGATTTCATATGTTTTATTTTTATATAATTTTTTTTAAATATAATTTTAAATAAATTTTATTTCAATAAAATATTAATGTAACGCACGATTAATAAAATATATCGTAAAAAATTTGAAAAATTGCAGTCTTGATAAAAAAAATTTCTTTTTTTAATCAAGGAAAAATATTTTAAACTCGTAAAAATATCATTGTCATTAACAGAATTTTTTTTTTTTTTTTTACAAAAAAACCGAGCGGGCGTTTTTACATATTTATAAAGCGCGTAAAAAGTGTTACAATTTCGCTGGAAATGAAGGTAACAAATAATTCGAGCTCTCCCGATGGAGGGAAATAATTGAAACTAAAAATTACTGTGTCCCAGGTTCCACTTTTCACAGGCTGCGGGACCACTCGCAGCTGCGGGGTTATGTACGAATCTCAGAAAACAACGTGCATGCGCGCGGAATCTGAAAAGATACGTTTTTACATATGTATGCGTCCGGTATTCACCCCGCTTGTATGTTCAACCCTCGTTTTTACTTTTATTTTCTGCCGCTATCTGAAATAGACGCGTGGAGTGCCTTCGCGTTAAAAAGCTTTGTTCTCCGCAAACGGGCAATTTCTAGACCAGGCTACTTTCGGTCGGGAAAACGAAACGAATGTCGCGGAGCCATGTATCTACAACGTCGCGCGAAACAGCAAGACGTGTTTCGCGCTCGGTGAAAAGGTTTAAACGGTCGAACGGTTTAATTGCCCTGTATGCATTCGCGCGATTGCCGGGAAAATCTTCGCTGAAACGTCGCAAGGGAAATGCGGAGCCTCGTGTACTCGCTATGTCGCATTCAGCGTACTCTAGATCGTAAGATGCAAGTCAGGTGACTTTTCATTATGTCATTTTGTTCCGCCCTCGCTCTCGTTTTTGGGACAACTTTGTCCTTTCTCTCAGCCCGGGTTTTCACCTATCTTTCTCTCTCTCTCTCTCTCTATCTTTCTCTGTTTCTCTCTGCTTCTCTCCTCGAAGAAGTCTCTCGCAGTGTCGTTTCGCTCCGCACGGTCATTCGTTTCGCTCCGGGTTACCAAACGAACCTTGCTGGTTTCATTGTCGTTTTTTACGTACGAGATCGAGCGCACGGGGATACGCTTCCCCCTCCCCCTCCCCCCTCTTCTTCTGTTCTTTGTATAAAGAAGATTAAATTAGTCCTGTTGCATGCGCGACGCTGCACAGTTCTGAATAGACGTTCACGGAATAAATAAACCCATGCCGTACTATTTTTTTTTATCTAATTTTACATTTAAAATAATAAAGTGACGGATGAAGAGCGAATACCTATTTTCACGACCACGAAGTAAAGCGGGGGCAATCGTCCTCCTTTAAGAAAAAAAAAAAAAATCTATTCCGATTAAAGGACCGCCGCGGATAGAAGAGAGCTGCGGGAAATTCGCGGCTTTTCGTGCACACTCGAAAGAAATTTAATTACGCACTGCCTTTGTAGAGAATTCATGAGTCTGGGGTGCCGAACATCAATTTCGAAACAAAAAGTGATTTCGCAAATTGTCGAACTTCCGCCCCGAAACTATCCGAGACGGCACTTCCCCGCGACGCGATGCAATAAACCCGAAGAGTTCCCCGACCCCGGTTAACTCTGGCCAGTAATGACAGTCAACGCTCCGCCGAGTCTGTAAGGGAACTTTTGAATAGACAATACGGGTGGCTCGCGATCGAGCTCGGCTGTCGCGGCGCGGAACGATTTCGAAAGAAAGAACGCCGGCCGAGTCGAGATTTCAGTTCGCCGCGTAGCATTCGAGATACGAACCTCTTCTGAGCCCGACGTCCTCCGAGCGCCCCGAGCGGATTCCAGGTCGCGCCGCGCCTCGTTTACAATTCATGAAACTTTCATTATATCATCAATAATTATTATCGCCGCCGTCCGGAGCTATGCGTCATTCTCGCGGATCCCCTCGCCGCTTTTCCGAGGCGAAGTTTCAACCGAGTGCAAAAGTGTCGGGCGCGCTCGAAGCAACTTGTTACTTACGTAGCCGGCACTCGTGGCGGAGACAAAGTATCGGAATTTGCAAGGCGATTGCACGCGGCCATTTATAAGGCAGGATGTCATCCGTGGAACAGACGGCAGCGCGTTATCGCGTATCTCTCCCGACCGTTTCTGTAATCTTCAGCTTTCCGTTTCGCGATTGCCGCATGCTTTTCCCTCTCGGAAAATCCCCGCGAATTATCGCGTTCACATGCTGCTCGCTCGTTTCAGCAGCGCTTAATAAAATGTTGCTTTTTTAATAATTCAACCGCGGTGACTCGCGACGCGTATAACGCGAATTCAAGCATAGGCAACAGAGATCTATAGCGACGCTGATGATAAGTACTGTTAGAATTACTGTACTCAAGATAAATTGCATGCGCACTCACTGTTAATCATGGATTACTGTTTAAGCGGATATAGCTAAGTTCCTTAGGATACACATGATCCATTCCAGGATTTACTGCAGAATTGTTTGCTTACGCTATAACGTTGAATACATACAGTCCTTTGTGCAGAGTAATTTGTTACTCATGGACATTTTATAATGCTCGTTAAAAGTTCATTATCACATACATTATTATCCGACATTTGCGTATTTTATTACGACCCTTTTGTACTTTTTAACATTTTCCTTTAATCGCATTTTTTATTATTTTATTTCCTAAATTTTCGATAATTTGATTAAAAAAAAATTTTTTTCGTTTTTCGATTGTGTATTTTTCTCGCCGGTTTGTTAGTTTTCACTACGAGAATGGCGTTAGTTAAGTTAAACTGTACACTAGTATCACCGCGGACGCAATAAACCGACCGAGGCACATTCAGCCGCTAGACACAAATATACACCGAGTGATCCTGCGGATTTTCGCCTTTTGCGCCATAAAGCCGTTTAAATTTATAGGCATTACCGCGTTTTAACCCGCGCCGTATAGCTGTATATGAGCGGCAAGGGGTTAAGGCGTTACAATGGGGGCTGCTATTAAACTCCCAGTCACGGTTTCGACCGAAATGTCGGCCGGCTGATGTTAAACGCGGCCAGAATAAAATTCCTCCGTCCGTTTCCTATCCATTTCCCTCGTTTCTTTTTCCGCGCTTTTCCAACGCGGTTTCCACTGGGAGGACCGCCGCCAGTTCCTTTGGACTAATCGGCTCGAGCACCGGATAAATTTGTAGCCACATCGCTTTCTACAATCATTTACTTACTTCCCACCCGAAGCTTTAGCAGCGAAAATAAATGGAGAGTAAAAACCAACGCGCGACGTATCGGTTTTTAAACAGCATAATTAGTTTCAGTATGTAGATTATTTAAATTGGCAGTCCGCCGCTGACGTTCACGTCTCATCTAATGTGTACCGAATCGAACGCGTCGCGCGGTAACGTGGAAAGTTCATTTTCGAATAAGGCAAGGAGGGAAAAAAGCGAGATGGATTATTCACGAATTTGTTTTCTCGTATTTACACGTGAAAAGCCAATTATCCTTTCGGACGGCGTTTTTTTTCTTTTCCCTCCTTTGATAACAAATTAAGCGCGGAAGTGTTGCGCGAGACTTTGAAACTTGAAAATAATGAGAAGGGAAATAAAGCGGCCGCGCTCGTGTGGATTCTTGTCGGGTTTTCGTACTGAATGGACGTTTCTTAACTAGGCCACGTGATTTTTCAGTTTCCATTGTTTTTCTCTCATCCTGCTCCCCTTCCTCATTGTTATCGAGCGCAGTTTGCAAGGAGCGACGTTAATTCCTTGCAACTGCTTGACGGCGGAAAAGTTAGTAGTTAGTTCAGTTTTGGTTTAGCAACTTGCGAGGGGGAAAAAAAAAAGAGAAGGGTGCGCTTTCTCTCGGCACCTGCTGCTCCGCGGAAATAAAAGAGCCGCGCAACGGGAAAAGAAACCCGACACGCTATTTGTTGTCGAGTAACTATCGAATTCAAATAGCACCAACAAACTTCGTTTACCACATTTTCTCATCTATTAATCTTTCAGAAAACGAGAGAACGTTCGCCCTTTGTTTTTTTTTCTTTTTTTTCTTACGATTTTTACATTCTACGCGTTAAGAAAGTGCCATTAATATTTTTGTTCGACATTTAATTGCGCGATTTTATTATTAATGCAAATATTGAAGAAATGTAACTTTACAATTAATAATCTCTCTTTGCTAATTTTACTTGTCACTAAAAGTATCTGGTATTTGTTATTTGTGTCGAGGGACCTTTCGCTAAGTACTTTAACAATTAAACTGTAAAGTGAAATACGGCACGATAAAAGGATTTGTTGCGAGGGAGTCTACACGAAAACGGCTATTACTTAACCGGGCGTGTTACGAGCTATAAATTAATCATAATTCAGTATTCATAACTAGGTTTCATGTTTGTAACAAAATATTACTTAAAGGCCATTAAGGGGAAAGAAAATAATTTTAGAAGCACACTTTTCGCAGCTTTTTGCTCTAAGTAAAAGTATAGTTATGAAAGTCTTATCTCTTTCTTTATTTTTGACTCATTACGCTATTGGTCGAACACAGGATTTTATTACAGATTAATGAGTGCACGTACATATCCGCGATGTTAAAAGTCCGAAGATTGAACGAAAAATTAAAACTCGATGATCACGTTCCACCCATTAATTCCGTGAAAAATTAGTATAACGACTCGACGCGGATTATAACTTGCAGTTTCTTAAAATTAATTAACGCAGGGTTTTTTTTTTTCTTTTTTAAATATTGTCCGACACGCACGTTCCATTGTTTTCACTCAAACGCCCGGGGGTCCCTTAACAAAGGCAATTGATGAAACCTGCAGCGATCTGTCGTGCATGGGGCGACGAAAAGGTGTATTTTTTTTTCCTTCAACATCGCGATAGACCGCGACAAGAGTGCCGGCAGAGGCGGAACGCGGCGAGGAGGGCAAGGGGAATCACGCGTTCCTCGTTTTTATGTATGCGGGTAGGCGGTTGTACATTGCTCTCGAGGCACGCGAAGGCGCGATAAGCATTTCGTTCGATAAAAAACAAACATTGCGGGGGTGCCGCGCAGGACCTGACTCCGTCAGCGAAACGTGTCCTTGCGAGATTCGCCGGCGGTGTCCGCGATTCCGGCGAAATTCGAAGAAGACAACGACATTTCGACGGAATCCGATCACCTCGGACCGGGTCGCTGATTCCTTTAAGTAAGATATTCGCATTGTCCGAGGATATTGCGCCCGACAGGCGCGCGGCGACCTCCACGGGGTCGGCTGTCTCTCTGGATTTAACTTTTCGTCCGCTGACAAACTGAAACGAAACACGACGACTTGATATTTTACAGGCGCGACACGCCGTGGGATGCGCCGCTGTCAGCCGGCGTTTATTACCGATGCGCAACGCGAGGTGAAGTGATGGGGATCGTTTCCCTTTCTGCCGTAAGCACACGTGACGTTTTACCTATACGCCGACGCTTCCGCGCTAAAAAAAATAGTAATGGAATAACGGACGTGTGACGAAAAAATTATACAGCTGGGTGAACAGAAAACATTTTCGAGAGTCTCCGACGTCTCGATGTATTCCTTTCCCCGCGTCAAGAATAATTCATGTTCTTTTTCGCATTTTTAATTTTTCCCCTAACGTACCTTACAGGATAAAGTTCATTCTCACAATGTTTCTCTGCAGGAGGAACTTCGTAACAATTTCAGATAAAATCAATAATCACGAAAATAAGTGGAATTAAGTGGGAAATCGTATTAAGCGGCGCTTTTTTTACAGATTATCCGAGCGAAGTATTTAATGGATTCAAATCCTGCTTTTATTTTATCACTAAAGACAGGGAGGAAGTGTTTGTATCGAGGTTTAAAATGTTTATTGAGGAACAATCGATCTCATTACGACGTAATCTTCGGCCAGATCATAAACGTATTAAGCTGAACGGTGCTTCTCCTCCGCGGGAGAGAAGTATTCGCGGAAGAAAACGCGGGGCCGCTCGTCCTGTATTCGGAAATCATGAGAACCAGGCTTATCAGTTTTAAGCGGGCGATAATTGAATATCGGTTTTCGATATCTCATTATTTCGCTACTTAAATAACCGCCGGGTCTTCGGGATGTTCCTTTTTGTTCTCGCGCTTTCGGGTTTTAAGGGATACACGCGGACGAACGTAACCGAATGTCAATTATGCTGTTAGTCGAATATTCGGATTTTATCAACAAATTCGCCGGCTCGGCGCGCGGCGTTTGCATGCCTCGGTAATAACGGCCTTAGTTAACAACCTTTATAAGTGCCAGCTCGCCCGCTGAAACCGCTCTAATCGTATAATACACGCTTACCGCGCGCATTATGTAGTGATATTCATTGTGATAAAAAGTAACGCGGCTCGTATATTTGCAGTTTCTATTAAACTCACGATACAGTGAGCTAAGTATACAGCCGAAGAAGTAGAGTTTGTTCTAGAAATTGTTGCGCGAGTTATGATCCGTACGACTCACACGATACGATGTTAAATAATGGAGAGGAAAGCCGCGTGTGTACATGCGCTTGTGCGTATTTGCGTATGGAATCGACAATATTAGCCAACGATAAAGCTGTGATTATTAGCGATATTTTTTTTATTTTTTTTATAGGAGTCGTTTAACTCGAGCTTGATCTGCCTTCGATAATGAAGTGTTTTAAATTCATTACTTGTTGTTGCACGTACAAATCTCCGACGCGGTATCCTTACGTCGAGCTTGAAAGCTTTTACTCGGGATTTTACGTTATTGTTCTTACAATAAATAAGTGAATCTTAATCCCACAGGAAATTAGTGACGAGCATTGGCCGGGAAGAAATGGAAAACTCGATATCAGTTGCAAGTCGAATAATGCACGTCAGGAAATTTGGTTAAGAGCATGTGTAGGATATTCAAAGAACATTGTGTATCGCGTGCATATTGTACGTTCTTCTTTGTCGTATATTTGAGAAATAATAATGGAAGATATTCTACTTCCGCCGAATTTTTATTGACAACGAGAAGTTAAATTCGTAAAAAATCTAGCAAACAAAGCTTAGGAAAAAAAATAAAAATAAAATAAAATAAATAATTATACCACATGTATCGTATCGCGCACGCATCAGGTAACTCCACCAACTTATAAAGATATATCGTATTCAAAGAGCGTTCGGATCGTACACGTGTCGCAAGTACGGCGAGTCCATCACGGTTATTATTGCGCGGATTCCTAAAACAAACGATCGCGGAAGACGCTGGGGAAAAATATTCGCGAAGGATAACGGAGGACAGACGTCGTTATCCCGTCTCCCTGACGGGAACGTCACGACTTTTCCCTCCGCACGTACGCCGGCGGCAGACGGACGGAGCGATTACGCGAATTTCGAATGCGAACCAGAAGCGCATCCCAGAACAGACTCCAATCAGACCGACGCGAATCGCTCTGGCGCTCCTTTTCTTTCAATTTTAGCATACGCCCGTCTCGTCGAGGCATGGAGAACCGGCGTGAGCCCGAGCTCTTTCGCGTCTGGCCGCCTGCCAGGCTCTCTACCTCCGTGTTTCACCGCGGAGACGTTTCATTCGACGTGCCTGTCGTGCGCGCCCGTGTTTGCGTGACCATCCTCTGTTGTACTTTCCCGTCGACGTTACCCCCGCGAATTCGTGCTACGGCCGCGTTTCGAATATTGTGGCATTCAATCTAGAGTGGGTTCTTTCTCTTATTCATCCACGCCCGGTGTACGTACACGTAGATCCGCGAAGGTGGTCAAGTGCAGCCCGTATTTGGATGAACGTTAGAGCGGCCGGACTCGCGCGGACAGGATGGCACGTAATTAATGTACATGCTACAACGTCAGGAAAGTGCATCTGGGTAAATAATGGGGAATAATATCAGCGTTTACGCTTGCTCCGCGGAAAAGATAGACGCTGGTAGTGATATATTAGACGCATTGTTAGAGTCCATCCTGTCTATTCAATTTGCCCGGTGGAGGTATATTATTACCTAGAAATATGTATACGCGAGATAATTGAATCCAGCACTCTAGAAGATGAAAACGTGGTGTTCGGCATTTATTTTTAAGACGGAATCCGTAAAGCGTGAATATTTGATTAATTTCAGTTTAACGTCATTAATTTTTTCAAGTCATATCTACGTTACTTTTTTTTTTTTTTTTTCTCTTTTCTTTTCTTTTTAATCTCTTTGCAGCTTGTGAATAATTATAATGAATAGTATAAATAAAAAAACGTTTATTCATTATTTTTAAAAGCATTGATTTTACGGCGGGGTTTAAAGTTAGCAACATTTTATTTGCGAACAACATTTATCGACAAGATATTATTAAGATTGAATAACTGAAATAGGAGAATGAAATAGCTGGCTTTACAATTTTTTTAAATATACGTGCAAAAATTTTATTTATTTTTAATGAGATTAAATAAAGCCTGCTTTTTTGCAGTAAAATGTAAATAAATTAAAAATAAAAAGCGAATATTTATAGAGTTCTATACGTTGGAAATTTCAATATCGGATTAGAAACTTCCTGTCTAACTTCTTATCGGTGATCTTTTTTCATAACACTAAATCCAGACTCGGATAACTTTAAATATATTTATCAAACGTAATACAAAAATAATATGAAATTATTTTTACATTTTTAATAGAAAAGTTAATATCGTGTCACTTTAATTCTCTCTCTTTTTCTCTCTCTTTTTTTTTTTTTTTTTTTTTTTTTTATGTGTCATTTTATGTGTAATATTTCAAATAAATATAAAGCGTAATTTATCAAGCACGAGATAAACAAGGAGTACGTATTTAATGATTGTGGTATTAGCTTAAGACCTCAGAGAATGTAAAGCAATTGTAGTTTAATTAAAATTCTTTATCTTATGATTATATAGTCTAATGAATGAATACCGCGAAGCAGAATAATCCGGAATAACCTGCATTTACATCCAGATCTAACATAAATAAGGATAAATTGTTGGCGCAAAATGACGTAAGTTAGCTGTTATAAAATTTCTAAAATTACAACGGAGCTGCATTTCTCGGCTCGCGGAATTATCGGACGGCGGATTGCGCGGGATAAAGCGAAACGTCTCGAAAGCGATGTAGTCAACGACTTCTTAAATCCACGATCAAACCCTGTTAATCTTTAAAGCCTCGTTATTATTCAAGATGTTAATTAATGGACGATTATTTTCCGTAATTCAATACCGCGGTCTCCGATACGGTTGCATACGAAAAATCGATACGCGCATAATTTACACGGTTAACTTAGTACACAATGGAGTTCTCCGCGCGAGTGTTTGAGCTTTGTAACAGTTTCGCATTCTGGTCAGTTAGAAACTCGGCTAGATGTTCGAATTAGCCGGTTGATTTTTCCTAACCGAGCTTCGCCCGGCAATCTTCGATTAACAATATCGTTAATTATTATTATTATTATTTAGCAAACACTTGTTTATTACCTCTCTTTGTTAATTAACAATACTATTTATTAGTAACACTACGATGCGTAATAATAATCACGGTGGTGTACGCACGTAGCTTCCGATTAATATCGATATATGATAGATAATATAAATGCTAATAAATGCAAATTATAAATACGATTACATATATAGTTGGTAACGATATTAATCGCGCACGTAATTTAGGCCGCGACGCGATCGTCTAAATACATTGGCGGGTATTTTCTCGGCCGGGGGAGGGCTCGACAATTTTTTAGCGTACGTTATATTTCGCGATGGGATCCATTCACGAGTGAATAGAATTCCACTCGTGCCTCCTTGCCGCTCGATCGACGCTCGAAGTCGAGGGTCGGAGTTGCCGTTGATCGGCGATGTCGGGCACAGATCGCCGAGAATCGCGTTATCGATCCGAGGATATTGGGGGTCGTTACCAGTCAGCCTTCGGAGACTGGCAAAGCATAAATTTTGCCTCCGGCTGACCCCAAAGGAGGCAGAATATGGATCACGCCACCGATCATGCTCCGGAAGCAGGTAGATGGATTTTGCCAATGGGCAACGACGGCGAAAGACATGTCCCGTGGCCGCTCTCAACTTCTCTAGTCCGGCAAGCGGATTTTGCCTGCCGTTAGCACCCGCAAGTTGCGGTAGTAGTTGCTGATCGACTCCTGGAGAGGCAATAGTCGACTCGTAGATGCAAAAGCGGTCAAGAAGCGGTGGAGAACGAAATTGTCGGCCAATTTCCGAAGTCGGTTTGGTAAATTTAATGATGAACTATTTGGAGCGCATTGTTACGGGATTAAGTTACACGCGTATTTCTATGACGTATTTAAATATTATAAATTATTCGCCCTTTTACGAGTAACGTAGAATTTATTCGAGTAAAGTTCGGTCGTGTTTATCGTCGTTATCGAATATATTAAAAAGCATTCAGCCTGTATCTTTTATCTTCCGGTTTCGATCTTTAGTTTGTGTTTCGAATATATCGATATCGAAACTTTAAAGTTATCGCGCGCGAGCGCTATGATAATTCCAGTGGAAACGCGGATAATTTTAACTCGAAACGCGTATCTACCATTTGGCACGAGCGCCTCGCAATTTATCGCGAATTTTATCCATTAAACGTGTTAACAAGCGCGAATTTTTATTGGGAGTGCCGATTAAAGTGACAGACGACCGCCGAGACGTATCAATTATCGCGACGCTATTTCGTAATCTAAGCTACATCGATTTGGAGCGTGTACAATTTCGGTCAGTGTCATGTCTAACTGTTCTGGCGCGAGCTATTTTTCAACGTTCCCTCGAACGGATCAATGCCATGCCTAATGGGTATATTTTTTCACCGTCGAACGTAACCGTAGCTAAATCTAGTACATAAAAACCAATCGCCTATGTATTTTCTGAATAACGATCGAAAAAAAAAAAACCCAAAGTACCGCTCAAGAAAAGATATCGTTTTCTAAATCTTTAAAACTTTCAAGATCCTCCGAAATCTTTTCGAGCTTGCTCGAGCGTGATTTAACGCGTCTCGAGTCCGTCACTCCGCGAGAAAGCCCGCTACTGTCGCATAAATGGGCCCCGTGTAACACTTATGTAAGAATATACAGCATCGGAGAAAGTATCGGAGCTCCCGAGGCGGATCGGTGCGCCAAGTTTCTTCGCGCGCGTATACGCGATATTTGCAAGCGCGAGCGGGTACGCCGACGGAGCGTTACTCGGCGATCCGAAACATTAAACTTGCCTTAACAAATAAAAGAGCCCGGGCAACTTTTAAATCCCTTTAAAACGATCCAACTTTGGGATTCCGGCCGGGGTCGGACGCGCCAAGTGCTCTCCGGTATACGCGCGAGCGGCCGGAGCCACCGCAAGAGTCGGCAGAAAATCGCTCCGTAGGGCCATTGCCTCGGGACTCTCCTCTTCATGGCCGACCTTCCGTCCCAGGAGAGAAAAGGCAGGAGACCCTCGCCCACATTACCGTCGTGCGCGCAAGTAGGCGACGCGTGGTGCGTGTATGCGTGGACACACGGTGAATAATAAATAGAGGAGCCGCGCGGTATAGGGAGCGCGCGCGATAAAGCTTCGCCACGCGTTATTACTATATTACACGTGAGGGGATTTCTCCCCGTATGCCGCGCGCGAGAGAAAATGAGAGAGAGAAAGAGAGAGACGGCGAGAGGTGGATGCACCACGTCCGTGTATACGCGCTCGTGTGAGAGCGTGGCGTCAATGTAGATCACGCGAGCTCGCGTGCGAGATCCACTCTCTCTCGCCGGCTCTCTCGGCCGGCCTGCGCCGCTCGCTTGTCCGTCCTTATCCGCCGGCCCTTATTTGTGGCCGTTTCCTCGCGACGCCCTGAGCACCCAGCACCGACGTGCGCCTATCTGCGAGGGGACCGAATCTGGATCGGGTTACGTTCAGCGGAAGACGCCGCGGAGACATTTATCTCGATTGCTCGGGTTTCCTTCGGGGAAAACTTTTTGCACGATATGCGTTACTATTACGGTAATTGCTGTCGGCTTATTGACTCCGAGTTAATGTAAATATATGTAGGTATCTTGTAGTTTTCAAATCTAATTAAAATTACAACCTCCGGGTTAATTGCAAGGGAACATTACCGCGGCTATTGATCGTTGTTAATATACACGTGTATACGTATATTCGAGTATTGTACAAATAGCACAATTTAATGATTATTCGTGACATTAAGTAAATTCTTCCTCCAATCTTCCTTCCTTTCTCCCGCGCGCGCTCTCTTGGCTCCCACGCTATGTGTTACTCTTAATCTGGCAACCGTGGCATTTTAATTTCCACCTGACTCGGCCCCCACATATATTATTTTCATAATTCAGCCCGGCCTTCTCGCCGCAACGCGTCTACCGACGGGTTTCGTTCCCTCGGCCACTTCAAGCGGACCGAGTCACTCTGGCGCCGCAGATGAGTGGCTTTTGCCAAGGGGAGGGTTTATAGATTGCATGAGTTTTGCCTTCGAGTTGGAAGTCACGGATGTTTTGTCGTCGGTGACGTTTTTTTTTTCGACCGCGTCTTTGCTAAAGTTTTTTTTTTTTCCTCCCTAAAATTTGCTCCCCGAGAACTGCGAGTACGCAAAAGGGAGATAGTATGATAGTTCGCTAGGAAACGTTTCTCACGTAAGCTCCGTACGTATAATTTTTATTCGCAGATGCGCAGAGTGATTAAAGGCTTAATTGCATTTCTTAATTTAATGTAGATAATATGTTTAAAGAGATTATACATTTCTGCGAATTGTAGAAAACAGGTGCAATTTAAATCCGTAGGTGTATCTTTTATTTAGGTACTTTATCGCAAGGGTTTTATTGATAAGATAAACAGGCGATTAAAATGTACCTTTTTTTACATATATGTGAAACCTTTGCGGGTGTATGTCGAATGGTTTTAAGAATTTCAATTTTATTCTCCTTGAACGTGAATAATATATTTTGCACATTTAGGCTCATTTGACGTCATTCATTATTGCTGATACTCTTTACCTCCCCCCCCCCTGAAAAAAAGGAGAAAAAAACGAGACGCCCTATTCATAAAATGTATATCATGATAATGCATTGTAATCTAATTTTTTTATGAAACTTTAATCCGGGTACTTACTGTAGTTCGTGAAAAAGGAATATAAAATTCGTAGCGATTTAATCGAATTAATGGACGTTTTATTTAACGTTATTTAACTTGGATTTGGTTTTACCGCGTTAGTTATAACAAATATTTAATATGCAATTTCGTTGAGATACATAATTGTGTCGTATATCATTATCTTGACAAATAAAACTCCAGCTTCGCCAGATATTTTAAATAATTTTATTGCAAGTACTTTTTGCGTCTGTATTATTTCGTCGTTTGTGCGTTATAAAATGGACCGCCCGTTTGAATTTGCTTTTCGTTTGCAACTAAATACATTAATAATCGATTGTAATATCTCTGCAAGTAGAAATATGCGTCTTAATTACGGCCGTGTACGCCGCATCGACCTAAACTAATCTCGCAAATCGCAGTGATAGCACATATGTGTAAATGTGTGGTCGGTGATCGATATGCCTGCATAAATTTTGTCGGAAATTGCGCAAATCGCACAAATGACGCACAATGTTGCTAGTAGAGAATTCCTGACTTATTTTTTCAAATAATATATCTATATTTAGTGTAATTTAATATTAAATTCCGTAATAGTTTTTTTTTTATTATGTTTTATTAAATTTTATAGCGCAACATCCGGGCACATAAAAGTTTTCCAATGAAATAATCATACATTGGGAAAGTTTTACTTGAAAAAGAAACAAACGGATATTACGTTACTCTCCCTACTTTTTCCGCTTTTAAGCAATGTTTTGCGTAATACGTATTTTATGCGTTGTACCAAACTTATTTTAAATATAAATAAATTGAAAAAGAATCAAACTGGAAATTTATAATTCCAAACTAACGCATAAGTCTTTGTAGTGTGGGCAGTTTCGAGACATTCTATACGTATCATTTTAACAGGATATGTTATTTCAGTGGATTTCGCTTATGCTCTAAACCAACGGACTTCTGTATTAAACGGATCATGTTATATTATTCGTGCGCAAATATCATGTAACCAGTATATAGGTTTTAAGGATAATTATGAGAAACAATCGCTCGAAATATTATAAAATAGAACTTCCGCGGTCTCTTCCACTCCATTTCTTTCAGCCTAAATATTTCAACGAGAAACTAATATTGTTTGGAAATTTTTTTCAATTTTATTTCCGACGAGTTTACCGGGAATAAGTTGGCTCTAAAAAGAAATAAATAACGTGGGAATGCTTTAAAAAGATTAATTCTCGACACTCGGTCATTTGCGAATTGACGAAGCGTCTTAGGAAATTTAGACTCGAACTAATGTGCTGCCGGTCGATTAACGAGTTAAGCTGCGCTTCATCGGTCATCGGATTGTGATACTGATGTTGTATTTCATTGATATACGCATGAAATTCGCGTTCGAAATGCTTGCCTGGCCGCTAGAACGTTGTGGTCATAACATATATTACTCCGGTTAGCTCGTTCATTTACGCTCGGCTTCCTAAATGCATTTGGGAAATTACATCTATTGCCGATAGACAGCCAATTAATTGGGAGCTACCTGTATTTATCAAAAAGCATCGCGATGCTGGATCAGCGCGCACTCTCTGCGATCGCGGAATCCGCGCGGTTTGTTCGCCGCGAATAACGCGCGTATCACCGAAATAAATATCCAAGATCGTCGAAATTTATTTCGAACGACGCAGGGGTTTTGCCGAGCGCGTGTGACACACCGGACGAACAGCGGCGCGCACCAGGTAAACCGTATGACGTGTACGGCGACACGCGAATTAACAGTTTATAACGATCGATCGCGCCGCTCCGCACCCTGGATTATAACATGTCGGCGGTTTTTTAGCATTTCCTTTCTTCGTTTTTTTTTTTTTTTTACCCTTGTTCGCCAGATACGGCAAGGTTACGCCGCGCAGTCCAGACGCGAAAAGTTAACGCCAGCGATTTCTTTCTCGTGGAAGATTAAAACAATACGGAGGAATGCGATAAGTGCTTAGTGCAACTAAGTTAATATCATGCAAGAAAAGTTTCACCGCGATGTATTTATGGACTTCGCGTAATGATCGCGGAGAGAGATAAACGGGGAAATACGCCGAGGAAAAATTGTTGTTGATATTAAAATCTTTTTAATCTAGGGCATCTAGGCTTAGCAAAAATTGGAATATAAATCGTATTTTATCGCGTACGCGATCCTCGCCTTTGTAACGTTTTCTCTTTGTTCTTTAATTCGCTCGTAGCCTCTTTGCGTAGCCTCGACAACTGTCGAAGTTCGTGCCTTCCTTTTGTACTCGAATATGCGAACTGCCTACCTTCTAGCATGCGTTCGTTCAGGCGTGATCTATCCAAGGTTAAGGCGAGTCTTTCATTATGAAGTCGGTGCTGAAAGTTATCGCGTGCATTTCGTACAGAAGTTACCTTGATCCGCAAAGACGTTTTATCCCCGCGGCTACGCGCCACCGTGATAAATGGACCCACGATCGACACTTCGCGAGCGTGACCATTATCATATTCGGATCGTATATCTCGTGGATTTCACGACGGGGACCTCATTTCCGCGTTTGCGAAATTCTAAT
Source organism: Cardiocondyla obscurior (assembly GCF_019399895.1). Taxonomy (NCBI): domain Eukaryota; kingdom Metazoa; phylum Arthropoda; class Insecta; order Hymenoptera; family Formicidae; genus Cardiocondyla; species Cardiocondyla obscurior. The sequence continues at coordinate 2,800,833 of NC_091866.1, forward strand.
GCGGAGCCGTATATATCCTTTAATTTGATCCTGATATATTGGCCGCGTTATTTGTCAGCCCTCGCAAATGAATTCATCGGGTTTAATAAACGTTAAAACGCACGAAAACAACTAAAACTCATCTACGATATTTATGAAGCTCTTTTCTCCTGAATATTTAAAATGTTCCCGAAATATTTTACGATATATTCTTAAGCGTGTTCCTCGTTAATTCTTCTCCGACTCCCCTGTTGCTGAGAATAATGACGGCGTTATTATTTTTTTTTTAACGTCTCTTTTAGGGGCGGAATCGTGTATTCGTCTCGCGAAAAATTTTTTACCGCTCTTCGGGGTCGAGACGAAGCGTCGTTTTGTTCCCGTATTCGGGCGCAAGATCTCTTTAGCTGTTATCAGGGTTGTTGACTCATTCCGACGGCGACTAATGCGGAGCTTACTAGAATGGAAGGGCTAGATTTTGCTGGGGATCGTAATGCAAGATTATGCGGCAAACACGACGGTGCAAATTCAGCGAGCGTTCGAATGATGATTTTTGATGCGTCACGTTTAATGTGTTTTGCCTGTCGCTTCGAGAAATTTTCTTAGGGCCGCTTTTTCGCGATTACAAAATTAGAACGCTTAGGGCAGGTTGCTACAATTTTCAGATAAATATACCTACTCAGGTAATCATATGTCTTGCTACATTTTTCTTTCTAAATAGATAAAGGCACGTGTTTTTTTTACTTGACGGGTAATTTCTTTTTTTTTTTTTTTCCACAAACTCGAATAACCGACCCTCAAGTACTTATTGCGGTGGGACAATGACGAGGACTGCGAAACGTTTACAAGTATCATATTTACGCGTGCTACATGTAAATTATGCACACATACGCGCGTGCATAGGGGAGAAGCACTAAGACATTGGGAAGCGTCAGCTGTCGTGGTAGTCTTCGGGAACTCGGTGGAGCGGCTCGCGATTACGAGAACAGGTCGAACGGCGATCAATCCGTCAGCCGATGCGCGCCCCGGCTATGACGCGGGTATCGCGTGGATCTCGTGAGCGATCGATGCTCACCGTACCGGGACGGTAATCGCGTGCATTTGTCACTTTCGAAAAATGCGCTCAATCCTTACCGATACGTCACTTCGTATTCTCTTCCTCATCGGCGCGTAATACCTGTCGCAATTTCCTTGCGCCGGATCTCTATTTTTCTCCGTCCCTCCCGCGGAAACGTTCGCTTCCCTCTCGTTAGCTTGATCATTGCATTCTTCTATTAGCGCTGACGCGAAGTGCGCGTGATCGAGGAAAACGCGCGAAGGCCGCGGCGGCCGAGATGAAGAGAGAGAGAGAGACAAAGGATGAAAAATAGCGGAATGTCGAGCGTAATTATCGGGACCCGTCGTTGTCGGGCAGACGTGGATTGAACGCCTGCAAATAGCTCGCGTCGGAAAAAATCGCATTAGGGGAATCTTATTTCTCGATTGCTCACAATTTATCGCGGGAAGCTGGCCGCGCCGCGCGCCACGTCGCGTCAATGCGATCCGGTCTTTCCAGGTCGCTCGAAATCGCTCGATACTTATCAGCTCGCTTGTTTTTTGTTGGAAAATAATGCAATTAGTGTTACTCGTGCCCCGGCGATCGACACCGGGCGATACGCGTGTTTTATACGCGGCGAAATCGCACGATTCCGATTACGCGGACCGATTAAAACTCCGATCTAATTATAGCAATTAGCTATTAGCGCAAACATTTATTACATCCACGCGGTGACTTTCTAATCAACCGAAACGCCGAGGCGTGCCGCTTTTAGCGAAACTTCATGCCGGGAACATTTCTTTTCCCTCTTCGGACATATATTTTATTTATTTTGTTTTATTTTTTTTCGTATTTGATTTAATTATTTATTTTAATTTATATATTTTAGTTATTTTAATTTTATATTGCGGAATAACGAATATACATATTTAACACAAATGGACTTGGCAATAAGTTTTTTTCCTTAGCTGTTATAAACGGCAACTCAATGTCCGACGGTTCTTAAAATATTGCTTTAGTGCATTATCTCTTTGTCGATCGATTCGCCGGATGAAAATATCACCGTGTTTATTGATTGTCATTTGTATAATAATTTCGCGAAATAACCCCCAATCAACTCGGAATGACATAAGTAGATCATTTGAATGTGTCGCCCTTAACAAAGTGACATATGGGTCATTTGCGAAACGAGCACACTTTAGTCATTTTATCTTCAACAAATCTTATCATGCGTTTTCACAACTAGGTTGAAAACTTTGTACGTGATGCACATTCGATATTGCTTGGAACAATACACGGAAATTCGTATTCATACTGTATTTCGTGTAAAATATGCCACTTTATTCTGGGCTCTATTTCTATCGTATATAAAAATCAGATGCAATGCTATTCGAAACTAAGAATCAAATAATCTCAACTCGAAACACCGACAGCTAACTGTGAAAATTGTTACCCGAATATTTATTCTTTTCACAACTCAATATTCTCAGTCGCTTGCGAAAACAATAATTGGTTTTTAAATATCAGAGTACGTTTTCATATCGCGTTACAAATACGCAACGCGTTAAAAATCGCTGAAAAAATAGCGAGAAAATGGTCACCAATTTTATTTTAAACTTTTTAAAGCGCCAGCGACATTCTGCAAATTCCTTGGATCTCCCGCGATCGAGTAATAAATTAAATTAAATACTTAATTGATAGTTGCGTAATATAACATGCAAGAAATCTTGCTTCTCTAATTTGAGTAATCACGAAATGTAAATCGAACGCTTATAAGAAAATTTTTTACTTATTTACACATTACCGCTAAAAGATTGCCTTCGTTCTCGCTATTTTCCAGTGATGCATTCCCTTAAAATTTCTTCTTCACGAAGATGTACTACGTTATTAACGGAATCCTTGCGTGCGAAAGCAGCGAACTGTCAGCACCGTTCAACGGGCCGACATCTTCTTTTCTGATCTTCCGTAAATTTTATTAGGTTAATAGGGAAAAAAAAGAGTTGGCCATTTTTCAATTAAATTCCGTTCTAAATGAAGTTACCAATATCATTTCTTTGACGAAAACAAAAAAAGGACCTTTTTTTCACGCGAGGAAATCTCGTAAAAATAATAATTAATCGCCAATGTCTCGTCTACGTTTCTTTTCTTTTCCTTTTTTTTTCCAAGCTGCCTTAGATTTCATCAAGTAAATTCCGCAGGATTAAACGAAACCTCGTGCAAAAGTAATGAATCGTTGGAGGCGCTCCACGCGCAGACATTTTTTATTTTTCGTCGTCTGTGAATTTTAGAACATCGCGGTGATGCGAAAAATCACGTAGATGAGACATCCGCAGCTTCTTTTGCAGGTAGACCGCGCGCGATCTCCTGCCGTCTTACTTTGCATTCCGCGCGACGCGCCGCCGCGGCTGCGACAACGTGTACGTGTTTACACGTGCACGCAGCATCGGATGCTGCGGGGGAGGCGCGGAGGCGCGACGTGCACGTATATATATGGAGAATAACGCGATTCGTGACAGCGCGATGCCGCCGACGCTGCAGAAGCTCGCGAGGCTTCGCTCCTCTCCTCCCTCCGCCTCTCAGTCTTTTTATTCCGAACATCCTCGTCTTCTCGCACCACCTTTTGTTCTCTTCCACCTTCATCGAGGAGAAGAAGAGGAGGGAAATTTTCCGCATTCTCTTTTTTTCTTTCTTTCTCTGTGGAGTTGCTCGGCGGTACGTACTTCATCTCGTCTTCTCTTACGCCGCGTGCACTCGCGGCGATATAAGCGAGCGACTGCGATTCCAAGTGACATTAGCGTCGTATAAAGAAATCCGATGAGATCTCGCGAATATACGAAGGACCGACACCGGCATTGGGTAACTGCGCGTAAACAACAATAGTTCCACGACAGCTACTCCGGCATGCGAACTATGTCAACTATTCTCGTGATGTAATCTGCGTAGATACACGCGAGATACGTACATGATACTTCTCCAAGAATTCGTTTTTTTTATATATTCTTTTCTTGTTTTCGTATTAAAGCGTTTGGTTTTTTTTAATCTTGTCTTTTGACGATGGATCTGTTCATTTTTATGCCGTTTTTATTTTTAATCGTTTTTTAAAAATAATTTTCAAATTTTATCGAAGTTGTTTTGGTATCGGAATGAATAATTAATTATATTAAGTTTAATTACCATTTTTTTTTATCGTTTTCCTACGCGTAATTACAAAATTTTTAATGCATTTGTTAGTATAATATATGTACGTACGCGCATGTATATACTTATAGTTGAATGTGCGCGAAATTTAATTTTAATATAATTTATATTAAAACAGATAAATATCGTAACAAAGCGCGAGCGGGAAAAAATATTAATAATAAGAGTAATTTTACGCAATGTAATTCCAAATTATAATATGGCAACATTTCTGTACGACATATTTTTTGTTTTGTTTTGAGTAATTTATTAATTACTCAATAACGTTTTTAATAAGTTTGATTTAAAATATATATATTTACATATTTCGCCGATATTATTTTGTTTTTTTGTCTATAACAAATTTAATATTTGCATATCAAGGAATGAGAAAACGTGCAAAATTACCTATTTCGAAATACACGTCTGCGTGATTTGTATTTAAATAATATACTAGTGATTCAGATTTTCTACATGCTGCAGGGAGATTCGGTATGTCAGGCACTCTATTTAATTGAGCGTTAATTAAAACCCATTCCGAAATATTGATTTATAGCGCGTAAGGTTCTTAATATGATCCAAACTGGATGTCTGAACGAAACAGTTTCTGCACACAACTCCGCGGTTATAAATCATAGTTAGCACGTCATGCGAAGCGATAGCTGGAACCAAAGAGACACGCGAATGTGTAAATCTCGATGCTATGTCATTCGCCGCTCCGTCTTATTATTTAATCTCTCGTTCGCATAAGTTTCCAATTCCGAAAGTGGTAATGCGTTAATAATTGCTTCGTTACGTTAGTGACAATTACTTTGGTAGGAAACTCTTATTAAAAATCAATAGAGAAGAGATAAGGAGTATCATATTACATTAAAAGAAACATCAATAATTCCGCGAAAAGCCAGATCACAAAACGCATCATTCAGAAACATGATTAAATATCGAAATTCAATATCGAAATAAAAATTGATCGATTTCTCCTCCTTCACAAATAAAACCAACATCTTTTTCCAATTTTTTAAATCAGTGTTGGAAAAGACGAAACATAAGTATACGTTACGAGTTAGCATTTCTTGAAAGATAAATTACGTATTTGCACGTAAATAATAATAATTATAAATTACAAATAAATTGCAAATTGTATAAAAATTTTACGATTAACGCATTATTACTTGAACGGGAAAATTTAAAGCGATCCGAATCTATTCCGTTCTTATTTTCGTATCGCATTTACAACCTGTGTCTTAGAAATAGAGCAGGGAGGGATGGGAACGTCAGATATTATACTTAACGTGACGCAAGTTGAGAGATAAAAGAGAAAACAGCGCGAATGTTTTGTCTACTTGTCACTTTGCTCCTTTTGTCCGCAATAGTTGGCGGTATTGTTATACAGTCATTTATGCCATTTTACGTCATCGTTACAACACTAATTTCGCATCGCACGAATGCCTTCGTGCTACGTGCTGGCCGCCGCAAATGTCAAAGTGACGTAAAGACATCTGAAAAGTGTCACGATATTTAAAATGTCTCCTCGAAGTTTCGGTTCGTTTTCGGACTCACGCCGACCTGAGCATAATTCGGAAAGCCAAGTAATATTCCGCGAAAAAGTCTCCGGACAATTTAACAATCGATTTTCCTTAATGACAATACCAGGAGAGATAATTATTCATCGCAACTTTGTAATTTTCGACATTATATCCCTCTGCAACTAAGCCTCAACTTGAAAACTGTATTAAAGTTTAGTTAAAATTAATTAAAAAATAAAGCACGACTCGCCGGGAGCTCTTCTTTTTCATTCGTTTTCGAGTTGGAAAATGATGATGTCGCGATTTTTTCACTACATAAATTTTAATTTAAACTTCATTAGGAGAAGGAAAAAAAATTAACGAAGTAAAGGTGACCAAAAAGAGAGGAGCTGCGGCATATTTGTTTGCAGCGCTTTGAACGCATACGTTATCGCATTTATTCAAGTCTTTCTTTCTTTTTTTTTTTTTTAATTATTTATAATCGAAAATTACCGATGATTATCGTGATCTCCCTGATCGTAAATTTCACTGAAATCCGTACTCTTATCTCGCACCACTTCTCCTTATTGCCTCAGAGACGATAGAAATTAGCGCGGTTACGTAGTCGTCGGACTGAAAGCGAGAAAGAGAGAGACGGAGAAAGCCGAACGCGAAAGTAATTAGTCGTGCCCATCAGCAGTTTCCGGCCATTATATACGATCACGTGTCACGTTTCTCGCGAGCTCGTTCCGCGCGCGGATGAGCATATCGCGGAGCACAAAGAACGGGCCGGTATATATCGCCACGCAAGATCGATTATGCCGCCTACCGGACTTGCCGTCGCGTCGTCGCGCCGCGCTGGGGCTATATCGCGGGAATACGAGCGGGACGCTGCACGCCGGGGACTGACAGTGATATAACGGGGAGGTAAGGGAAGGGTAACGAGAGGCGGAGGATAACGGACTCGGGAGAAAAAGGAAGAACGGGGGAAAAAGAAATGAAGCGAAAGCGTTAAAGCGATTAAGATAGAGCGAGATGGTGGCGGAAACGCGAGAAGAGGACAGGAGGAAAGGGGGGGGAGGGCTGCTCGAGGTTTCCGTCTTTCCCTCCACCAGGGGAGGGGGAGGAGGGGGGTTAGGTTAGGGTAGGTTAAGGGAGAGTGGCACCGCTTGGTACCGGCGCGAAGGGGGTTCGGACTTATACTCGCGTGACCTGATGATTCACCCAACTTCCCCCTTCGTCTTCGGTCCGCGTCACCCTTTCGCCGCGCCGTTCCTCCTCGTCTGTCCCTACCTGCCCTTCCGTCGCTTCGCAATCGACTCGCGCGCTCACGATATCCCCGCGGGTCATTCACGATCGCTTTGCCTGCCGTCTCGTCTTTTCTCGTCACGTTTTTCGCCCACTTCCATCGATTTCTCGCGTACCTCTACTCGCCCGGGATTCGTCGTCGTTGAAACTGTCCTCTCTCGGACGATGGGCCCCGAAGGATTTTACTGCAGCGTTTCTCGCGCCAAGAAATGTGCGCGAGATATGTGTCCACGTGCGCGCCGTAGCGCGGAACACGGCGCCTTTTATTTCAAGTTAGCAACCCCCCGTGATTCTTCTTCTCTATATATTTACGTAATACGTGCCCCTGCAACTCCGTCGAGTTTCGCGAATAATTATTTTAAGCAAGCTGCTTTTTAAGAGCGCAAATTTCTTCCCGGTATTCACGGGAACGCTTTCACGTTTCACTGAATATTAACGATTTACGCGTCTAAGAAAAATTCAATTTCAAAAGTAATATTATGCCGCTCTACTCTCCTGCTAATTTTGAAATTAATTTGCGATGTGGTAGAATTGAAGATTAATTAATAAAACACGCGCGAAGTTAAGTCACAGTCTTTTATCGCGAGTCACATTTTTCATATTAACGGGTGTAAATCACGGTGGAATTTCCTATTGAGAATTATTTATAAGACTGCCGTTATCGATTTTTGGAAGAACGGAACTGGGAGTGAATAACGATCAAGAAATCTGTTCCCAACAGCTGACGAAACTTTATCGTGACTTGGAATTTCTCTCGACGGGTTTTTTCTTTTTTTTTTTTAATTTAAAAAATATTCGTTGGGGGAGGCGAACAAATAAGGTTCGAGATCAACGCTTATATAGTCGTTAACATATGAGAACGCGTTATCTTCGTAATAAACGGTCAAACGGCGAGTGCGACTCTGTAAATGCAAGTGATGATATGCAACGAGGATATAGGCTAACAAAGACGATGGCTGTTTAATGCTGATGAAATACGAGGACAGGGTATACTCGTTATACTCGAACGTTGCACGGCCGCGATCGATGACGACGTCGTATACTCTATCAGCATACATCGAGACGAAGATATAGTTGATTTTGGACCCAAATACATATATATAATTTAATAGTATTTTTAACAATACTAGAACAAACCCTGCGCGGTTTTAATAATTTTCTAATTTTTTAAATTAAATTTTAATTAATATTTTTTTTTTTAAGTGACAGATAAGTTTCGATACTTATCAATTTAGTCGTGCGCTGTTTCGGTTACTCCTTTTCCGCGATTTTTATTATTTTGTCAATTTCAATCTCGTAGAAAAAACCATATATACGCGGCGCTTTACGCGCGTTGTTGTTTAAAAGATCCATAATTGCAAACAGCCGGAGGTATTATAAAATTATAGTTGGCTCCAAGAAGAACTATACTTTTCTCTCAGCCTAGCCGGCGGCGGCTACTCGTCGATATATCGCAGGGCCAATGAATCACATAAACGTTGTTCCGCCTGAAAATATCCTATGATTACACCCGGCGTTAAACGGAGAACTATTTGATCGTTTCCGCGGGCCGCGTCTGTGGATATAACACCAAGTTGGTCGCGAACTTGCCCTCGACTTGAAAGTTACGCGGGCTGCCGCTGATGGGAATGGCCGACGTGAGTAATTTTGACGGCGGCGCAGTTTATCGCCGTAGTTTTCTTTCTTTTTTCTTTTTTTTTTTTCGCCGTATCGCGGAGAATTTCGCTTCACTAATGAGATGCAAATACTGGCGGCGCTTGTTGCCGCAATTCGCGCCTCATCTCCGCTCGTAAGGAGTCGACAAATAGCGGATCGAAGTAAACTTAAGGGTGTAATAATGGAAATGGAAATCCCTTGGGCACTGGAACATGAATATTCCACCGGCGATAGCGCATTTTCATTCACGGTTACCGGAGCGCATGAATAACCTAATGAAAAAAAACAGCTCTCGTTTTGTGCGAGCATATTCACGTTCATGAGGGATTATCGCGTCGGACTCTGCGATTGCATAAATTATTCTGTAACCCGAACGATCGCAATTATTTCTATGATCGACAAGATATGAATAGCGTTACTACAATTATGATCTGTGGAACTGATTGTTGAAAAAGGGAATTAATTATCGAAAATATTATAGATATGTATATTAAATATATAATTAAATTTTTCAGCAAAATGTCTTGTATAAAGAAAAGCAAATCCTTGCGCAAATGCATTACTTTCTGGAAAAATATTGATAACTCCTCTTGTTTATATATTATTTAATAAAGTGATCACATTTTTAATTTTATATTTAAAGATTTAACTTTCTGTTATTGGTATTAATATTCCGTCTGTTTATCTTGCAGTTAAAAACGATTAATACGCAAAAATTCGTATACGCAGAGCGCATTCAAGGGAATTTAATTCGAGTCAATTAAAGTTGGGTTAAACAAAAATCGTGATCAACATTCATCAAGCTGTCTTTCGTGAAGCGGTTATCCCGCTGACGTTTTTCAGCGCGGCAATTTTCGGAGGAAAAAAGCTCAATTCTGCCTTGTCGATCAATATTGTAAACCGCAATTTTGCCATATAATTGACACGTCGGTATGAAGTGTGATAGTGCACAAAAGCGACTGCAGATCGGAATGTTAATCCCGCTCTCGGGCGACACGAGTTCGCTTTAAATTAAACAACTTGCCGCAACGGGACGGGCACGAATTCCATCGAGTTACTTCTTGTTCTGCGTTTTGCGCTCGAGAGTCGCGATTGTCCGCGCTGTATCGAAGAGGAAATTAGTCATGCATATATGGACCAATCGGGACGATACGATCGAGAGTGAAATGAATTTCTACGGCCTGTCTTTCGGGACGAAATCACTCCGGTCATTTTTTTTTTTTCCCCTTTTTTTTTCGCGTTCGACTACCGCGCGGCGTTTCGGTTTTTAATTTCGCGGAGAGCCGTTATATCGCGCGCATTTAGACGACGGCGATTATCGCCAGGGAGAAATAACGCTCGTCGCGAACGAACGGCGCTGCGAAAATATGCATAAATAATAATGGAACACGGTGCGGAGGTACGCGTTCATATACTTGTAGATATTAACTCGACGCGTCATTTATGTTGGACAGAATTCAGCTGGCCATTTATACAGCGGAATGCCGCATAGCCGCGGGTTAGTTTTCCATGGTATAAATAACAATCTGGCAGTATACGTGGATTATTAAGAGAGCTACTGAAGCCGAAACATGTTTTTACTCGCCGATCGTCGATATTTATCGCGTTTATCGGCCCCGCCGGAAAAGTGGATTTTAGTCTCCGGCTGCCGACGTAAGGCATGACAAAGTGACGTAACGAAAACGAGAGAAGGAAACGTTGCGATACGTATATTTGCTCGACGATTAATAAATTACCGCAATTATATTTATATAACGCCGGGAAAATGTCAAATACGCGTCGTTTGTACAAATCATCCTGTAGTCGTTACTCGTACGCGATCGTTATTTGATCTCGTTTGAACGTCAAGTATGTAATTACAGCTGCCGCGGGGAGAAAAAAAATAACAGAAAAAAAAAGAAAACGAAATTTACAGGCTGGATCTCCGAAAAGCCATGCAGATACAGACTCAACGTGAAACCAATTTGTCTCGTCCTCTGCGTGTTAATTAGAAACCAGTTTCTAGTACACGCGTGTGCCCTCCCGTTTGGTCCCGTATTTCCAACGATACGTATCTCTCGTAGCGACGCGGTAACGCTAACGAAAGATAGAAGCATATCGGCGCATTTACACACACACGCGCGCGCGCTCTGTGATATTCTCGCTGACCGATTTTTCTTCAGTCGCCAACTTATACGGGCAAAAGTTTGGCTCTACACAGATCGGCGGAATTGAAAAAGTAATAAAACAAACGCGCCGGCAAATCGTGTGCGCGCCGAATCGGTAGTGGTTTTTGTAGTACGTAGTTGAATACGGCACGTCACCGGCGGCGCACAATGCTTCCGGCGGACAAAAGCTCGCGACAAAGCAAGCGAGCGCCCGATAAGAGGAAACGGAGACTACGCTCAGGGTTTAGGGCCGGGAATCCCGATTTCGGCTTGCAACAAACGTAACCCATTTAAGCGCGATAACAGAGACCGTTGTCGTTCTCGTTACGATCGCAAGAAGCCCCTTGCGTATCGCGAAGCTACTCTGTTCTCGGGTTTATCCGCATTTTTTTTTCCCTCCTCCCTCTCCGCTTCTTACGGGCGGAAGTTGGAGACGCGACGCGCATCGGAAACCAAAACCTGCGTGGACGGCTTCGAATTTTGATGCAGTCATCGTCTTTAAAAGTATCTCTCTACGACTGTCGAATCGATGTTTTCTTCCGAGTTTATGGAATGCGAAATTATTATACCTAATATTCATTTATCCGCGACTTCTCTCAGTTCCGTCAAGACTTTTTTTTTTCAACATAAAACATCGTCGATCGTCGTCATCTAATTTACTTATATAGGCCTTAATATAGTATTATTTAAAATTAAAAGAGTGCTCGAAATAGCTCGCTGGAGAGCACGGATGAAGAGTTGTGCGCGCTAATACGGGACTATTGTGTCACGTCGCGGAGTGCTCGAACGCGATGCGAAAAATATGCCCTGCGTGTAAGTCAAGCTGGCCGCGAGTAATTTTATAAAATTTTCTAAAAGGGTATAAACAAGGCTAAATTTACTTAGGCTCCCGAGTGTACGACGGCATACATTTTATGACGTCTAGTTTATTTAGTATTAACACGAATTTAACGGGTCTCTGGTACATCATTCGCAAACGTCGCACGGGTCTCAAAATATACGTATGTAGAATACGCGTGGCCACCTCGAGATTATTACTAAAGAGAACCTTGGTCGAGGATGCAAAGTATATTTGGGTACTCGTATATAATATTACTGTATAATTAAAATGTTTCGTCTAAAGTTACTTTTATAACGCGTGACGATATTTTCAGAAAAGACTCCCAAAAAGTAAGCTTGACTTTATATTCTTACAGAGATATAAATGTTTAATATTCGTATCCCAAAAATACGCGAAAATATTTCAACGCAATAGTTACCGCAACTTCGAGTCTTAATTTTTGCATTTATAAATTTTTTTTTCAGATACGAAATTATTATTTCTTCTCAAACATATTTAATGACATTTTGATAAGTTCGGCCACTTGTGCGCGAACGATGTACGCGGTTTTTATCATACGACGCTGGCGAAAAGAAGACGCGTCACTTTGTCGAAGTTGCGCGGCGATCTTTTAACCACCACCTCGCAATTCCTCGAGGGGGTGCGTTTTTATACCCTCCCGTTTTCCCTTCACCTCCGCCCTGAACGATTTTAAGCGGTTTCCCGCGAGCGAGAGCATCGTTTTCTCATTTCTATGGTTCGCTGCTGATGAAAGATAAGTCCCGATATTTCATGTTGAATCGTGGCGTTCCGCACTCGCGCAGTTTATTTACCCCCGATATACGCGAGAAATCGACGACATCGATTGCCGAGCCAATCTCTTGAAGAAATTCTTTTCTTCAGCTTTCTTTCGGATTAAACTCTCGCGCGTTGTTTTTTTTTTTTCTTTCCTTTTTTCCTTTTATTTTCTTAAAAAAACTGTTAGATCGCTGCTCACCTACACTTGTCTCTTAAACTCACTAAATTTTCAACCGCGATTTAATTATTTCAAGCATTGATCTAGGCGACCGGATAAATGTTTCACGTGAAACGTGATTGATGTCGACGCCAGAAGTTGACAACCTCTTGTCAATATTTAACATCAGTCGTACCGCGTTGCAGTAAATATATCGTCTCTTTATTGGAAACAAGTCCGTGTGCACGAAATAGAAAATAGCGAGAGAGCAAGCGGAAAAAGCGAGATTGCGTAATAGTCCGTATTGGTTTCTTTTTAAAGAAACTTAATAAATACATATTTTTTGTCCATTTTTTTTTTCTTCCACTTAACGTCAGCGTACATTGTCTCTCGATGTTATATAGATATGTTTCAATTGCGGAAGTGTTTGTTCCTCTATATAAAATTATTTACATTTATTGCGTAAATACATAGACGGAAACGCTGATGTTTGAATTGATAGTTGAGCTTTAAATTTCACGATAAAAGTTGCACCCGAATGTAATTCATTGTTTAGCTTTTAATATGTATATGCACCGCTCCTTGAAATATTTGCCCGCGTTATAATTATTATTTTAAATAACGTTTTAACTAAATGAGTTGGCGTTTACAAAATTCCGCGCGGTGGATAATCCGTGTAATTTTTGCTGCAGAGTTAATTACTGAAGTACTTCCTTTTTTCGATCCTTAAACGCTTTGAAAATCAGATGACGTCAATCAGAATTATTTTATATTTGAGAAGAGAAATAAATTTCAATCTCCGTCTTCGGTCGAAGAAATAATGGAAGTTTTGTAAACGTTTTAATTAAAATTTATTGTATATTTACTGCTTATAGTTGTAATTCGTAAAAAACAATCGACGTACTGTATTCGTACGATTCAAATTAATTACGTCAGTGCAATCTTTTTCTCTTCCTTTTTTTTTTATTTTATTTTTTAATTTTTTTTTAATTTTTGTAACTTATTTTCACGAAAGTAAAATATTTCTTATTTAAAAGCACACGTTGTAATTACTACGAGAAAATGCGAAAATTAGATTATCACGCTATACAACTTTATCGCTCTCCTGCGTAACTTTTACAATTTCACTAAGCATAAATATAAGCGTTGTAACGCGATGGTAAATTTCCACGATATCTTTATGGAGCTTTTAGCAATGCGTTAAATGCACAGTAAATCTAGTCGCGGAGAAAATCAGTCTCGTTTACGCGGCGGCTATGAAAGATTGTTCGAGGAGACAGTCGTGCCTGCCGAGAGATGCTCAAGATGAAATATGAAACTTCACTTCCGGCAGAGAAACATAGTCACGCCGTCAGCCCCCCGGTACGCGCTCGTTTCGCGCGCGAGGATCAACACCGAATTTATAATTTCGATTTTCCCAATTACTCTTACTCACCTCCTCGTCGCACGTGCTGCACATTCCGATATGACCCTCGTTATGCAATTTCAATTCAATTCCCGCGTATTTCGCGAGCCGTTGAATTTTACGACGGTGATAAAACGGAGTTCCTTAGAGCGTCTTTCCGCGATTCGTCACGTTTCACGAGCAGCGAATTATATCTGCGCTAGACAAATAATATTTAACATAACTCGTACGTGCGGGCTTTTCGTTCCGCGAGTTAATCGCGAGGTGAGTCCGTGACAAGCGGTGCTTCCCGTATTTGCCGTATCGAATAGCGCGATTTATTCGCTCACGTATCGTTCGCGCGCAATGACGCAACGGATGTAATAATTAACACGCTTTGCCTAAAAAAGCTTTTAGCTTCCTTTGTCTCCCCGAAGAATACTTCACGTCTGCCCGTGCATTTCGTTATTTCCGGATGCTCTACTGCCGGATGTCAAGTAACATAACGCGCTTCCTAGAGCGGCGCGACCCAGTCCCGAGTTAATCAGTGTTTCACGTAGAAGGTGGATTACTTTTCCGTCTTCACATTTGTGATGCAACTGGATAGGTACATTCGCTCTAATATTCGAGCTCCTAATTTTCTTTATTTACTTTATTATCAAGAAAAAGCAAATACGTTCGACTTTCGCAGATTAATACTTTGTGGTATTGCCGTGCCGTAATTATTTTCGAATTTAACATGGAAAATCCGCAAATCTCATTTTCCGCGATATACATTTTTTTTTTTTTTTTTTTTTTTTTTTTTTTTGCCAGAGCTGCATAATGAGCTGCGTTATTATATTTCGTGATCGGATCCGTGGCTTTTAAATAAGCTGCACGTTTCACAAATTCCAAAATGTTATTTGTAACTTCGCCCCGCGCATATTATATTAAATTTTTAATTACGAAGATGTTATTGTACACAATTACGACAGCTTGTTTAAATTTTCTTTATAAATTCGCTGGACGCGGATGTAACTCGTTTAATATTACAGTGTCAATGAATGTATCGAGTTGCAGCACATCTCTGATATTTCTTCGGTATAGCGGATAATACGAGCGTTTGCTGTTTATTAATTTAGATGATATCCGGTCGACGAAGGATGCGCGATATGCTTACCTCAGATTTTAACGTTTAATCGCCATTATCTGCTACAAATTACGTTGATTAGAGAAATTGTGTGATCAAATCTCACAAATGACGCTACGTCTCGTTTTATTTTATATTTGCGATTGCGCGGCGTCAATAAATTGACGTACAAAATGATTTTAAAATCTCGCCGAGTAACGCTGCAGCGTGTAAAATCTATAACTAGTTTGATAATGGTAACACTGACCGATTATTTACATCGAGCTACTTTTACATTGCGGTTTAAAGCACATCCAATTATAAGGGAAGGCGCGATCGAGCGGTCATTCGCGAATAATTAGTGAACGAGCTGAGATTATTAAACGCGCGACTCGCGAGCGAGTAATTATCTTTTAACAAGAACTCCCGATTGGCCGCGCTTCAAATCCAAAACGGTCCGTGACTGAAATGCGGCCTGCAGCGAGAAATCGCGTAACGACAGGTGGTCTTTGTTCGTTTCGAAAAATTCTCCGACGCCGTGCCTTTCTTAACTTATTTCCCTGTTTTTCCATTCACGTAATTTGTAGTACGCCGAGGAAAAATAAGAATATTTATCCTTATTTCTTTAAGAGTGCAGTAAATTAATGACCCTCCCTCTCCTCTTTTTACGCTCATCAGAAAATATACAATGCGCCGGCTTTTCTGTCTCGAGCGCGCTTTTGACCGATTTCACAACCGTTCATGCTCATTTGCCAGTTCTAATTCCGCTTTTCTATAGAACGCTCGAAATAATGTCGAATGTTTAACGATGCGAAATTAATATGATTGGATCACGCAAAGATTGCGCCATGGGAAACTGCGCGATATCAAATTTTTTATTTAATAAGACTTGTCGGTTTTTTTTTTTTTTTTTTTAAGCACATTACCTGCGCGTGTAATTTTTTAAATATATCTCAACTCGCGCAAATTATTCATGAAAATATAAATGTCGAAATGGCTGCTCAATGAACTTTTCGATCTTATAAATATAGGTACAAGTTCCACGGTTGTCATTCAGAATTTTGGCGACGATCCTCGTTATCTTTGTTTCGCTAGGGAAGTTTATTTCTTTCGCCGTTTCTCTTACGGTAGTGCTTATCTGCTTGCATAATATTTGCGTAAAGGCAGAAACTCGCGGAAGATTAAAGCCTTCGGCGTGTAACAGTGGTCGGGGAACGGGCGACTGGCGATGTAAAATTTACCTTAAGAGTATTAGCGGCGGCGGTGGCTGAGACAGGCGCCGATGCTCTTCTTACGCGAGACGACTCGCGATATTTAACCTCGACGATATCGAGCGGGGGCTGCTGTTTTATCTGACGCGCGCACGAAGCGAGGGAGAACGGCGACGTGACATTTTGTCGCTGTTGCACGGCCGAATCGATCGTCACGCTTGCCTTTGTTTGACTTAATTACCACAGTGATAGATCGGTAGATAGGCACCGCACGTCCGACCATCGCGCGTCGCCGACAATCGAGCTTCAGCCGAGGGGATGGCTCCGGCTGAGATTTCGCCGAAGCAGACTTAACACGAGCGAGCGTTTGAAACTATCGAACACGGACGGCAGGCGGATAAAATGATCAAAAGAAATCCTTAACGCAAGCGGTGTAAAAAAAATATTTTCAGCGATAAACTTAAAATTTATTACGGAGTTTAATTTGAAAAATAATTACCGTTATTTATTTATTTTTTATTTTAGTAATAATCGAATGTTTTAATATTTGACTTTTTTAAAAAGAGGGATTTTTTTTTGCCAAGAATAACGTTTATATGTTCACATATAAAGTGACCCAGAGCTAACGGATCACCTTTCACCTATAGATTCTTCAAACAGTTTAGGATCGATCTCTCTTGCGCGAAGATGTCGAGAGGGGTTATCATTTATCACAAGATTTTCGACTCTTAGCATCGAATGTATTTATACTGTTCAAAAGATACGGTTTTCGATAGTCTTTAATATCTAAGAAATATTAAAATCTTACTATCCAGCTGTCTGTGCATTTGCGTGACTCATTTTAATTATATATATATGTTTATTTTGTAATTATTAAATATACGCGTAATATATGCGCGTCTACATGAAATATATTTAATATTTGCGAGCAAGAGAAAGAAACACACGTTCAACTTTTATTTATATGAGAAAAGAGAGCAGTCTTGGAAGTCGGAATTAAACTTTCAAGTTAAAATATTAGTTTACAAGTTTAAATAAGTTTTCCTTATTTTAAATTACATTGTGTTTTTCCCCATTAAACTTTCTTACCGGACTGCAATATGTAGATGTTTAATTTATTAAAACTAACTATAAGTGGAAAGTGAAATATTTTAATACGCGTTCCGAAGACGTTCTTCCCGTCGCGCGCCGAGAGAGCGTTTTATCTCTGTTCGAAGCTTTTCATTACATATACCGATGGCAGTTCAATGTCAACAAATTTATAAGTACACGCTGGAAAAATGGCGAGGAATTCATTTACACCGTGACCCCCTTTGCGATACCTATCGCATTAAAGAATAAATTACACCCGCTATTCGATCAACGAAGCTCTTTGCCGTTAAGAAGGTATCGATTGCGTAAAAATGTTCCAAGTAGAATAACCGTAGGACAGAGGTGGCGATGGTGCAGGTGGTGGCTTGCTGAGTAATGCCGGCCGCGCGTATAATAAGCCAATATAAATGCAAATGTCCGTGGGAGTAGGTATATATTTTGTATTTAGTGGCTTAAGTGAAATAACACGGCGAAATTATGTGGAGCTGTATTATTAAAATAAAATTACGGGGCAAATAAAGACCCCGTTACCCGCGAGGCACGGTCGAATTGTACACACGTAATTTGTATGCATTCGACTTGAATATGAATTATATTAAACCTGGCCTAGTTTCGCTATCTCCGAAAATTTATCTTCATACATTAAACGTTTTAGCGCATCGTTTTTAACGCCAAGTGTTTCCCACTGATATATTTTTAACGCATCCCTATGATATGTGGTTCACACGTTACTTTGTACACATTACGTCCATTAAACGACGTAAAATTGAATGCGTGTAACGTAATTTTGATTCCGTCGAAAATGTAGAAAGCCGTGAATTACTTTTCAAATGTAAAATTATTCTCGCGGAAAACGTGTTGCTCCAGAAGGAAAAGGGCGAAGAGAGAAATGGAGGAAACGTGAAGGTGGAAACTAACCAAAGTAACTGTGAACCAACGAAACTTTCCGTACAATGTTAAAAGTAACGATGCACGTCGTACAGCCGTGTTCGCAGCAGACCGATCTCGTGTCTAACAATTGGAATCGACTCACGATTGTCCTATTGCATTTGTGTTCCCATTTGCACGCATGTCTCGACCCGCAACTCCGCTCCTAAGTTAGTTTCGCTTTTTGTCGAATAGTTAAGAATTGAAAAGCTGTGACACCTTTGTTTTCGGTATCGACAGAAGCGTCTTTTATATTTTATTAGAAGAAACTATGCGCGCGCTACGCGCACGCTGTTTTTTAAGAAACCCCAAATACAAACTACACAAAAAAAACCATGCGACTCACCAATCTGCATGAGCTTCAGCGGAGGTGTAGAATTCTGCCGGTGACTGTAACATAAAATGGAAAATATTAATGTAGACATGTCAGTATATTAGTTAAAAGAATTAATAAAAAAAAAGTTGAAGTTTTTTTTATAAAGATTTTATTTTAAAAAATTGATGCTTACCTAAAAGTTGCTCCGCCGATGCAGGATGCCCGTCCCGGGCCTGCTCATCCTCTCAGTTGGGACGTGTCGAGTCCTCCTTCCGCGCACTGGACACTCGCGAACGCGCCCGATAAAAATTATTGTGATAAAAATTAATTTTTTATTGAACACTCGCACGATAGTCCACGACACTCCCGTTAAACAATTTTTGTATATAAAAAAATGACGCGCGAATACTTAGCGGAACTCCCGAAACGACCGACGAACCGGCTGCGGTTCGTATTTGTATAATTACGGCGTACGATACTTTTCTCCTTTGGATTTTTATTGAAGCAAAACTCTTGTTTCGCTCAGATAAAAATCCAAAGAAGTGTTGAGCTGGAATTATATCAACGTAAATTCCATACAAATGTATGCAATTTACATCGACATGTGAAATTGGAATTAAAACAAAATATATACTTAATGAAAAATTTTTTTAATTTACCTATATCGTTTTAAAGTTTTATTAATTTAGGTTTCCGACGCGGTGTATTAAATTCCTCTTTTATTAATTATTTATTTTATATTTTGTACTAACATAATTGAGCCGCGGGTAATATAGAATTTTCCCACCCGAAATGCTAACAACTAAAATTTAGAAAAATAAAATATGCGACTCACAGATACGATGGCGGCGGAGTATTGGTAAGATGATCTGTAACAAATAAATGAAAAAAATTAAATTGTAGAGATCTCAATTAAATATTTAGAAAAAAGAAAATTATACGTGCCTCTGATTTTTTCAATTTAATATCACAAAATTAAATTAAAAACTCGGCAAAGATAAAAAAAAATAGATTCTTACCAATGGGTTGCTCCGCCGATGCCCGATGCCTTTCCTAGGCTCTCCTCCTCCTCTCAGTCCTGTCCTCTCCAACAGGGATGTCAGGCTAGTTCTCCTTTGACGAAAGTCTTCCTCGGGAATTTTATCTGAAACAAAAAACAATTTTATTTGGTTAGAAAAATAGCGAAAATTAATCGTGCTGCCTTACAAGTAATTATAACTATTCCGCGCAAAGTATTTGCTTCACAGATACCCTACACGTGCACGTTATCGATTGCGAAGATTAATTCGCATCAGCTAATATATTTTCTTACGCACGGAAGCCGATCGGCTCATTCCTACGTTTCACATGATCACCGTGCGAGATGTATACGCCTAGCGCGTGACCGACCTCTACTCTCGGTCACTACGCAACCATAAAAATACGACAATGAAAAGATTTATTAGGCCCCGTATTCCTACACCACGGATGAATATTCACCAAATTTATTGCGGACTCGTCGATTAAAACTCTCATCCCTCGAGCCTGATTGTACTTGACGACACTTCGTTCACGGCAAAGAAACGCGAATTTAATGTACGCGTATGCACGTGGTTTTCACTTACTTTATATGGAAAATATGTAGTCGCCCGTACGCATGATTAATTCAGGAAGATAATTCACGCCGAATTATGTGCCTCTGGCCCGTCGAATCTACGTAGTTTTTTAATACGTACAGAGCACGTGCTGCGTACGTACGTTTCGTTCGACTGCTAGAGAAGGACAGACCGAGAGTGGGGGTAGTGGAGGAATATACCTAGCGCGCGGCACGTAGGCTCGTCCCTCCCCTTCCATCTCTCCCCCCAGTTACCTGCCCGTCTCTCTCTCTTTCTCTTTTATCTCTACACAATTTAACGCGTTATAAAAAAATTTATATGCTGAATATTAATTGCATACTGACCTGATACCGAATTTTAAAACTTTTTTAACAAATAATGTCCTTTTGTTTAATTATTAGTATTATTTATAAAAAGAAAATGCACGACATCATATAATTTTAATATATTTTAAGAAGAGAAATCCTTTTGATTATTCCGTGATTTCTGATTTGATTCTTTTTATATCGACCTTTTAAATAGCGAACGAGACAGCGGTCTTGCTTTTTCTGGAAATAGATACGAAGAACATTAAGCGATTTTCTGAAATTAGCTTTATTTGGCGATCGATCGTTGGTCATTGACGTTTTAATTACCGATTTAAAGTCGCTCAACAGCGAGTCGTGAATGTGATCGCGTGTCTTGCCTTCAACAGCGGTTGATCCACATGATGAAAATTAAACGAAATCGGAACGCGTGGACCGATCGATCATCGGTCAAACATTGATAGAGGAAGCAGAGTTGCCGATAAGCATCGACCAGCCAAGGAAATTGATTCGAGTCAATGCAGGCCGAGATTCGTAAGCCACGAGCCGATATCAATATACGTTTCGAAAACTACTCGACTCGTCGAGGAGTCAATTTCGTTTATCCATGCCATAGTTCGGTCTTCGTGCTATCTACGTACCGTATAGAGTAATAAAACTACTCAACTATACTGACCGCAGATCATTTCACCCTGACTCTTCTCAAGAACCTATGGCTGGTCGACGAGTTTATAATTTTGAAGTAATTATCCAAAAAATAAAAAAATATAAAAAAATCGATTATTCTCTACATAAAAGAAATTATCAATTAATTCTACCGTAATATCGCATTATTAAATTTTCTATTTACGTAATCTGTAATGAAATATAAATAAATGATGTAACTTGTAGCATTAAAAAATAATTTCTGATATCGTTGCATTGTTAACGATAGGAGCCGTAATATGTTTGATTTGATTTAAAGGGCTTCCGGTGATCCCGGGACACCTTATATACTTTCGAGACGAAAATCGATCATTATCTGCATTGGCGGTCGCGTGCCGATGAGAGGCGGTGACGATGCTCGGGAATAAGAAATTACGTCGTAAGAGCTGGCGCGTGCCGAACTCACCCTCCGCCGTAAACCGTGATTACAATACACGGACACACATCGATGCATATGTATGTGGACGAAGTGCAATCGTAGCTAGAAACTGCATCCATATGCATCGCGAGATCGTAAAGAACAACGCTATCGAAATTAAGGTAACGCACACCGGCGGGAGGGAAAATATGTTCGCCTTGCAAATGAGCCTGAAATACCTTCTTGGATTTTTATTTGATAATAATAAGGTCGAATAATAAGTGGAACTACAGTTTTTACCGTTGGAGAATCGTATTCGTGAGAACGTTTTTTGGAGCGCGTACTCCAGATAGCTTTATCAATCGTAAATTTTCGGGTAGATTAGCGATTAACGGGCATTCTCAACTCCATTTTAATCGAATATAAAATACGCCACCGAGCAAATACTATTCAGTATATTTATGCTTAGACGATACTTAAGTCTGATTTACGAAGATACCTGTTGATATTTAATTTTAGACTTTGAAAAAAAAATTGAATATATATTTTTAATAATTTTACTTTTATTATACTATTTATTTGTAATATTATTAATTTAACAAAGGAATTTTTTTTTAGATAATTTAGAGTACTTAGTTTTATGCGAAACGTGTTAGGTTTATAACGTCAAAACGGCATAAGTAATACAAATTGCGTGGAAATTATTTTTTCGATAAAAGAAATGGAGAAGCTGCAGGATCCAATAAACGATAAAGAAATTATTGATTGACGGATAGCTTTAAAATTCAATCATATAAATTCACTCGCTGTTTTATACTGCATATGCGCGTGTATAAACGCTTCGAATATACACCGCACTTTTGTGGGAAATCGATTCGCAAAATACGTTCTATTTAAATTAATACAAATTGATTGCTCGAAATGCAAAAAATGATGCGAGTCCTTTAAAACTCGGTTAGAAATTAAACACAAATAGGGAAAACACCATTGCATTATTGTACTGATTTTTGCGCAGATCGAGTGACGTTACAAAGTTCTTTTGACTATTTCATAGAAAATATTCGATATACCGGATATCGTTATACAAAATAAGTGAAGTAATTTTTTATTGAAAGCTCGCTTTTCCGCGCGTGTACAGCTTTCTCCCTCGGCAACAAACAATACATTTAATCTGAAACGCGCCGTGAGATATACTATTAAAGAGGGTTAAAAATTCTACTAAGCTATCGAGTAGCAGAAAGCCGATTGGAACTCGAAGGAATTTCTATGCAGCTCGTGGATTTTTTATTACCATTGTAAAGCGAAACGCATTGTGCCGCGCGCGCGCAAAAAATAAAAAAATAGCTATTTCTTCTACCGGTGACAGTCATATGCATTGCAAGTAGGATTATTCTTTAGCTCTTATAGATCTCGACGGCAGTCTGCTCCCGCTCTTACGAATATAGAGAGCAGATCAGTGTCGAACGAGAATGCTATCCGACCCGATTAACGTATCGGAAAACTCATCCACGCGATCTCATGTACTCGATGATACGGACTTTAAGCCTTTACTACGTCGATTTCGAATGCTATTTAAGCCTCCCCTCCCTCGTTTTCCCTTCATTTTTCTCATTCACGAATACGCACCGTTACAATTCGCATTTGCATGCATATCAAATTTTCATTATGCTAATCTTTGCCGCTCGCCGGATACGTTGTATTAAAAAATACTTTGTCGCTGGGAATTAATGGAAAAGAACAATTAATAAGAAACGACAGTACGTTATTCGCGCGTTATTATGTTATAATATTTATATATCTTTAAATAAAGAGACGTCAAAATTTTTGACGTAAAAAAAAAAAAGAAATATTCCCTTCTTGAGGAATGCTCGAAATCGAGTTGGTACGTAAAAGATCAGAAAGCCCGCAGAGAACTTTCCCCTTTCTTATCTTCCCTATTTCCGATACATGCCGTAATGCGGTCGCATACGTAAGTGAAAAAACATAACGCGGAATATCTAGAGGAAGGAGCGCTCGGTCGACTACGCGCGAAGGGGTTCGGATACGGCAGTCGTGGGTAGATAGAAAAGAAGGGTCGTGAAATGGTGTGGCGTGTCGATGGTAGTCTACAACGAGATAAAGAAAGAAAGAGAGAGAGAGAGAAAGAGAGAGGCCGGGGGTGGAGAATCGAGTGAAGAGCCGGCGCTGCTGCTACCACAAAGTAGGCGCGGCGCTTTATCGTCGACTAAAGGCTAAGAGACGCTCTACCTTTCAGTCTTTTACACATGCTTCCTGGATATCTCCTCCGCGTACTCGCTACACTTCATCCCCAGCCCACCTACGCTTATCGTAACAAGTTCTTCTGTCGACGGGATGCAACCGATGCGTTATCCCCGCGCTCGCGAATACCACCGTGGATTCCACGGAGTGTCCCCCGACTTATTCAGCCACCTTTTATCTGCTCTACCGGATCATTTGATTAGTTTGCAGTCGAGCCGAGCAAAGGGGTTTAAAAAAAGAAAAAATAAAGAAAGAGACGCCGGAGTTCTTTAGCTCAAACGATCGAAAATCAAGCTTTTCTGAAAATAAACCTGAAAGATGCAAATAGCCGTGTCTTGACTATATTTATTCCCGAATAAAATTATTTTAATAAGCTCGCAGCTCATCGAGAAATAAATTACGAGCTATCTGGAAGATTTCTAAGAGCCCCGCGACGGTAAATTTGACCAGGGAGAATTATATTTAATTGTTCTGGGCATTTGCGAAACGCAGCTCGACAGTTTTGGAATAATCTTTGCGTATCGACCGACGCGTGCATGTAACGCTGTACACGGGCGGCGTAATGTATACCCCAATGGTTCATTCGCGGACGTGAGAATGTAACAGGAAGATTGTAGCCTGATGCGCAAAGTCCGACGTGTATTATGATTCAGATGTATGATTGATCGATTCACGGGGAACACGTTTTCTGTAAATACTTCATAGGAAATCCATACTCGCGCTGGAGATACGCTCGCTATTAATTCGCGTTCGAAAGAATTTTTAAACGTTACTTAGAAAATATATCTAACAGTTAGTTATTTTTTTATAACACTTGTACAATTATGAAATTAATTAAATTTTATAAGAATTTAAATTTTATTAATTTCTTAATTTTATTTTTGGGTTATTGAGATTTAACAAAATGTTTATCTTTTGTTGTTACAGGTGAGGTAATTGGCCAACGATTTCTGGGCAACGAAAGCCACGTGGAGCACTTCAAGCTTCTGGAACGCGCGCCAACCTCTATTCTGATTGGTGCCAGGTAATTGTTACATGATTCGATTCTTCGTCGCGTCGTCCCCTCGTGCTACTCACAGGGGCTTACATAAATGAGATAGTCATCGGCTAGACTCTGCTCATTGGTGCCACGAGCCCCAAGTGGCGGACGGGCCGAGTCATTCATTCGATTACGCATCAGCAGCGGGTGACGCAGCATCACGCATATTAGTAGCAAACAGAGATGCGGTTTACGCGCAGCGCTCGCTATTCATTTGTATTCAAAGGCCAAAGACAGCATACCGGATGCACTAAACCATTCCTCGACCATGAATACCACGCTCATCTTTGAATTTAACGAGAATTTAATGGGCTAGAATTTTTTTTTCCTTCAATAACTAGCTTCTTGATTTGTAACATTCATCT
Organism: Cardiocondyla obscurior; assembly: GCF_019399895.1. NCBI lineage: Eukaryota > Metazoa > Arthropoda > Insecta > Hymenoptera > Formicidae > Cardiocondyla > Cardiocondyla obscurior. The sequence goes on from NC_091866.1 coordinate 2,826,077, forward strand.
CGAGCAACCGTCAAAGTAAAATGTCGGGGGAAAAAAAATAATTTCAAATTAAATATGGAGCATGATCTTATTACTTTAAATTTTTTTATGATTTTATTTTTAAAAAGACCTTTATTTTAGATTGTTTATAATTTAGATATTGTCGTTCTCTTGACTTTTTCGTTACAAGTCGATTCTAAATTGGTCAAAGTACTCGTGGAGGAAAAGTGGGTTTGAGACATCTTGTTATCCGCGAGCGATTCAATCGATGTGGCGCACAAAGGGAAAGAATTCACATTCAAAAACTTATTTCTTATTTCAAGGAGCGGCGACCATCGTTTCACCGTTCTAGTTACGTGTATACACATGTAAGAAATAAATAAAAAAAAAAAAAATACCTTAGGTACATGCTGTCTAATATTATTTTATCAAGCTGCTCCAGTTACGCTAAAGCGGTCGGGTTAGAGATCAATAGCGTATCTCTTTGCGGAATCTGATACAAATACATCGGCTAATGGAAATTTGATACGGATCAAAAAATAATTTAATTTTTTCCCTCCGCTCCCCGCCGACAGTCCGTACTGGCATCCCGAGTCGTAGAACCAATTACATCCCGAGATATATAGCGCTGATCTTTTTGCAGTTCCAATTTTGTCTTTGCAGTTTTTCCGTTTGATTTATCCCTCGCACTTTCAGCCCTTCCGCGCAATATTCAGAAGTCGTTCTTTCCTCCCTCCACCCCAAAATCAGTTTTTACATTCACCGAAAGAAAAGCCGCGATTTATCTCGCGAATACATCGCGCCCTTTGCGCGTCACTCTTGCCATTTCACTCATAATTGCCGATGCTTACTCGCGGCTCGATCCGAGTAGCCGACACGGCGACGCGCGGGGCGCAGAGATTACGGGCGACGATTTATGGTCGGGATTTAACGCTCTCGTTTCGTTTTGCAGGAACGCCATTTACAACATAAGTCTGCACGACCTAACGGAGATCGCCGACCAGGTGAGTGCAACGTTAATACAACCGTTTCCAATATCCAAAGCTCGAAGAGAGGCGATTTAAGTCAGAAAATCGATGGAAAAGTTTAAATAAACCACCTCGCGCTCCCTTTACGCACCCTCTTCGAAGGTGTCGGCGTATTTTGAAAATTGCCATAGCTTTTTGCGGTATTGGAAAAAAACCGCTAACGCGCGGTTCGCCGTTGCGTGACGAGATTATCGCTCCAATTAGTCCTTACGGAACATACATATGCACGGAGGGCTTCCCGAGATAGCGGGTCAGAAGTCACAAAAGTGATATTGATCGCGAAACTACGAGAAATCGGTGCTCAGGAGAGCCTCCCCTCGCCGCGGAAAGGGGAAGGCGCGAATGACGAAGAACCTTGACGTAACGCGGGAAAATCGATCCGGAGCAGCCTCTCGGCCAATAACACCTCCGCCCAGAATAGAATCGTAAAAGTCACCACGCTCCGGCTCACCCTTAAGACTCGCGCCGTCCGCCGCGATCAATTCCGATTTGAAGGATTTAGCGGTAATGGAAGGGAGCGGAAAGGAGCCGGTGAAACTTTGCCGATATCGCGACATCGAGCTGATGCGGTTTAACCGATTTTTTTTTTTTTTTTTGAAAAAGAAAACCTATCGTCGGTCGCCGGTTTTCCGAATGATCTTCCTCCCGCGAGGGATAAGCGAACCTCATTCTATATATTATCACGGCGGAGAGAATAATTTGTTGGGCTGCTGCGGTTTTCAAAATTAAAAAAAAAAGAACTAATACATTTTTTAGTAATTATTTTAAATACCTAAATATTCTAAATAGATTTCTGCCGTTTTGTAGTTTAACATAAAACGCGTTTGTAGAAACGAATGGATTAATTGTCAATTTGCGATAACGTGAACGACAAATGTAACGAGATTGAATTGTGATTTATGCACATTTTCCACGAAAGTGTGCGCGGTATACCGTTGAATCCGCTCCTTCTATTCGCATTTATTTGCACATATTTTTAGCAGAGAAATGCTGACGGCTTCGTTTACGTTTATCGAGAGCGCAAAAATTTAAATAAAAGATAATGATATATCGGGCATTACATCGGCAAACCAATTTACTGTGAATTTGAAAAGGGAACGTAAAATTCGACGTTAAATTGTTACGAGGGAAAATTTGCATATTATAACAAGATATATTCGTAATACGCGTTATATTCTCGTGTCAGCGCGCAACCGTGTTATCCGCGTGCGTAATATGTTAATCAATTGTGCGTAATTAAAAATCAATTAGAAAATATTAAATTATAGCTACGTATATATCTATATATATATGTACTAATGTATAACCGCGCCGATATCAAGAAAGGGGTCTGAATAAAATAATCACGCGCTCTTAATTACGGCTTATCGCAATCGCTAATTGCGGTTTCGATCACCGTTTGCTGTTTGTGAAAGTAATCGCAATTCTCTCGTGGGAGAGTTATCTTAGAGAATTTATTATCGGGACACCTCAGTTTCGGCACGCGACACGCGTCGAATTAATATCTACAATTTTGATTTGCATGTACGCCTCTTTTGGCAAAAGCAATATTCAGGATTAATGATAAACGATGCACGCACACGTACACCCGGGTATATACCCGGGCTGTTATAGCACGATAAGCTGTCTGGTATTATACAATATTGCGCTCATAGAAGCTACGATCATTTTTTTCTTTTCTTTTTTTTTTTTTTTTTTATAAAACGGGAACGACCTTTTCGTTGTACATTTATATCAGGATTCAAACAGCATACTCGTTAAAGTGTCTGATGTCATATTTATTCGATTAACTTTCCTCATCGGCTGATATTATTTTTTTTATACAGAGTGCTAGTCTGAATATATATATATATTTTTTTTTGCACCGAATCGCGGATTTATCGCCGATGTTTAAACTCTTGGTGCTAAACTTTTGCTATTTTTTCTTTTATTATTTTTATATAGTAATCTGTTAAGCTTTTATACGTCCGAAAGAGCGGACTCTTCAGAAGCGGAATAATGAATATTGAAATGAAGATAAAGCTCCCCGTCGTATTCGTAGAAAATACTGGAGTTAAATAGTCGAGCGTTTGACGTGATTTCAAAAGCGTGACGGCGCGCCACGCTTGGAAGACTGCCATTTCGATAAACAACAATTTTGCCCGACGCGCGGAACGTCATTCGCGCAAGAAAGACGTTGTTGACATCGTAATCCTTCTATGAAAGTTTTCCGCGAAGCTAATTGAGTCTGCAGCCGTTCTCCTGGCTGGAGCAAGTTTAGTCGCTCGAGTGCCGCGCCAGCTCGAACGAACGAGTGCTATTTCCGCTTACGATAAGGCGAGATAACAGAAGCTTCGATCTCTTTCAAGGAGCGCTTCCTTCGCGCCAAGGACGCGACTTTTACTAAATTTGTGTACTCGATTGATGAGGCACGCGATCAATCTGAAGTACTTTTTGTCGTGACGTTGTATTATAGCTTAATTAAAAATAAAAAGAAAAAAAAAAGAAAAACTAATTCGTCGTCTGCTTTTATCATTTTTTATTTCGACTACCGGTGGCTATATGAAAGTGATCACCATTTCAAACGTTGTTTTGAAATAATCCAAGTATTCGAATAATGAAGCGAATAAACGGCGCGATCAAAAATTTATTCACACCGAATTGTTGCGAGCAAAGTAACACTTTAATGAACCAGCACGTTAACGTATCGAACGCGCGCAGAAAGAGAGAGAGAAAAAAAGTTATTTCCACGCCGCGGAGTGACCAGATATATCCATTCGGCAAATAAACAAACTACGCGGGCGATACGCTTTTCCAAACGATATTTAATATAGGTGACGTAAATTTCGGGCAAAAGGCCGACGCGTTTAATTTATGTGTACCGGTAATTTATGCTCTGCCGCGATATAAGTTTCGGTATTACCGGGGAGAGAGTATGTACTAAAGAAACTTGGATCATTCCGGAATAAAGGTTCGGCGCGTAAATTTATTCATGATTCATCTAACTTCGCCGTGCCTTTTTTTTTTCCCCTCCCGCCCGCCCGCCCGTGACTGCGAAAGCCGTATCCAGAATGCCTGGCTCGGCTAACAAATTTCAAACTAAACTAATACTTATCGGTTCCACCGATAGTGCATAATTTATGTTCGGCAGCTAACGCTCTAACGCGGCTCCGCTTCCCGAATCAATATGACGTCTTATTCGCGGGAGATACGCCGGTGATACGCCGATTTATTTATGCGCAATCCCCGGACAATGCCGTGTGCGCGCGTTCTGAATTTTACAAAGCAGAACGCGAGGTATTTTTTCACAGAGACAGCCGCATGTAAATGCACATCAGATCGATGCTCAAACGTAAAGGGAGAAAATTGAAAGAATTGAGATGAACCGATAACGCGAGCTACGCATTTTTCGTATTCTTCGCCTGCTATTATTGTAGATGAAAATTTCGATGTATTAGTGCCAACGATTTCGAGCGAAATTGCAACGGCTGCAATTGTGAGCCGGAATAACCGAATATCTATTGAATCGCTCGGCTGTGAACGCGAGCGCCAATACCAGTAAAAATTGGAATAACATATCTAAGGAAAAATGTTGTAAAAGTACATCCGTACGTAGGAGTTTCGTGCCTGCATGATTTTTCCTATTACGTGCGGGATAACTAGAAGCTTACAATTTGCATTTCGTCAAACGATTCAATTCGACAGTCTTGCTTTAAATAAAAATCATTTCTTAGGTATTATTTTATTGCCGTGGTTAAGAATCGGAAAGAACGCGAATCGCGATAAAGAAAAATGACTAAGATGAAATATCTGCGATATATTTTATTAAATAAAACAATGCGGAGTAACGAAACAAAGCCCGAGTCAAGTAATTTAATATGCTTTCATATTTCTGCGAAAGCGACAATAATGTTTCTGCCAACGTTTTATTTTTTTTTCCGCAAACGTTTCGCGGATCTTCCGCGTGTGATTTTTGCATTTATACGTCACATTAAAAAAAATCCGCGACAAAACATGAAACGTTTTGGAAATTTTCGCTATTTAGCCGTCCTTTTTCAGGCACGTCAAAACGGTCGAACTTGTTCTTGTATAATCGCACGTGCAATTCTGCCTGAAAAAAATGTCAAAAACATTCGCGAATTTTTTTTTCCCCGCGCGTATAGTAGAACATTCGTGATACGTTGATAATATAAAACGCGAATACTTTGCGTTGTATTCACAATCTTTATTTGTGATACCGATTTTCATCTCAATGTGTAATTAAGTATAATAAAAGTCGTTCTCAACTATTAAAATTAATTGCAGTAATACGAATTAACTGTTTAATAAAATATGTTATAAAATATAAAATTTATTGTTGTGCAAAAATAAAATGTTCTTAAGGGCTCCCTCGAAACCAATTAAAAAAATTTTTATAGCAAAATGTGCGGCAACGTTAACGTACAACGTATGATAATGGGATGAAATCGAGCTAAATTGAACAATTAATTTTTTTTACGCGTAATAAGGCAAATTTCCATTACGCAAACATACACAAAACGCATATGTGTACAGAACTTATGTACCGGTAGTACATACATGCCGGAGCATTGTTCATATCCGGTTATTCGGTTTTCCGAGGAAATACCCAAGCATTGCGCGGTCATTCTCGCTATTACGCACAGTAAATCAATTTAGGTGCGCGTTGATTATTTATATGAGCTTACCGTGCCAACAATGTAACGTATCAACGTAAAATGACCTCAGGAACCGCGGAGCGTGACGATATCAAATGTATCGAAAATCGATTAAATCGAGCTCGTGACTTCGGTTACCCGAGTATGAACTTGAATAACGGGACACTCTGCATCTGAATACAGAAAATATTGACACTTGACCCCGTTGACGCATTGACACGGCATCATCATATCTATTGATTTATATAATTCCGTAAAAAAAAGAAAAAATTGTAATTACGCAAAAAGGCGTCAGAAGAACCGGGTTTTATAAAATTGTAAAAAAAATTTTTTTTTAATATACATATACATAAAAAAAAAAAGAAATAAAATAATTTTTTTTTTTTTTTTACGAGAAAATTATAATATCGTGGACAAGCCTAGCGCTATCTTCCGTGCTACCTATTTCGATTTCTCGAGATAACGTTTCTTTCAACTTTCGCGTATTCATCATTACGACGCCGTGATGTATTCCGAGGGTTAAGCGTTTCTGCCATTAGCGCAAACTGTTTTTGGTATGTGCGGCCTAATGCAGCCCGCGCCACGTTGTAAAGTCGACCGACTGCAGCCTCCTGCTCTCTCCTCTCTATCGTCTCTCTATCTTTTACTGTTTCTGTCTCTTTATATGTCTCGCGCCGCTTCTCTCGCAAGGCAGACTCGCGCAAGGGGGACCGAGAAAGACCGCGGAGCACAGAGCAGATCCGAAGTGCCGAGAGTGAGAGGCGGCTCTGACCGGTCATTCACTCGGGGATGGTCGCGTAAAAACTTGCCGCTCTACCTTCTACACGCTTCTCTCGGCTATGTGTACTTTATGCCCGCACACGGGTATACCCTACGTGCACGTCCCATCGCGGCGAGACGAACGAACGGGAAGAAAGCGGAGAGACGGACAGATGCGTAGCGGGCTCGATCGCTCGCCGAGCCAGCATCCACGCGCTGCTGCTTCGACCGACCTGCGACAAATCGTGTTCCGTTCGAATTGCAATGTCGACCTGCGGACGACGGTTCCCCGTGTGTCCAGCCTGGCGACTCTTGACGGATAAAAAAAGAAAAAAAAATTCCCCTCAAATACCGTAAGACGCGGCTGGATACGCCTGCATCCGCGCGGGATGCACCGTTAGTCTATTAAAAGCCGCAGCCGAAGAATCCTACAGGCTAAATTGATTTTGCATTTTTCGCGGTTCCTAAATTGGGCCTGCTAATACGTAATAATTGCTCTCGGCTTTACGTTGCTAATGGAATTTTTCAAACTCTAAAAGAGAAATATTTATCGCCGAAAATTTTGTTGTTCCTCATAAAATTCAGGTTGAAAAATGAAATGTCAACTGTTAATGGATTAACTGCGCTGCTTTTTCCGCCTTGTATGTAACTTTAAAATCGCGCAATGATTTATAATGATCCGCCAGTCACGGCCGCTGATCTTAAAATCTTTTATAACAGATTGCTTTTGTTATTAATAACGTGTAAATGTAAGCTGAATAAAAATATTTTCGCGTAATTTGTTTTTGCGATTTACAAATAAAAAGTGCTCGGCGAGCAGCGCGCAATTGTCCCGATTTTGTTCTTCATTGAAACTAACGGAAACGATAAATTTAATTTTTTTTTTTTTTTTTTTTTTTTAAATAAATTTTGCAATAAGTGTAAAAACATTTTAGAACTAACACGTATAAATATATGCATATTATTTCAGTAAACGCGCAGCACGCAAGTGCACTTTTGGAAAATTAATTATAATTATTACGTTTGCTTAATTATCGTACGAAAGTTTCACGTTACAATGTAATATCAAAGTACCGATGTTTTTAAAAATGCTTTTAAAATTTTATACGCCAAGTTGCAGTAACCAGCATACATATAAGATACAAACAAAATAAGAACGGGTTAAAATAATCATGTTACATATTAATATTATTATTATTATCACGTAAATTGTATCTCATTTTATTACGTTATTTGGAAAATTAATTGCACAAATTTATAGACACTGCAACATTCGAAACAAAAACTAAAAGCTGTTCTACTAATTTTAGATTAATTTTTTTTTCCCTGTACTGCGGAAAATCTGTCGCCTCGTGACTTTTTAATGTCTGATATTGCGTTAATTTGAAATTAAATTTAATCAAGGTAAAAACTGTTTAAAATCTCTTCGAGAACGGGGCTTTGTTACATATTAATAACTCGAGAAAACGCAGTTTGCGGTGAGTACTTTAGCCTTGATTGTTTGTCTCGCAAGTTTATCTCGATACTCTTCGCGAAATAAGATTGACTTGCAAACGGTAATCCGCGGGTGAAAGAAAGCACGAGTCCGTGTATTGCGGGGATGGGCGTTAAGTGACGTTTACATAAAGCAATTTTCACGTGATGCACAATTAAGAAGTTGGCAGCCGTCGACGGGATTGCGCGCGAGCCGCGGTAATTGTTCCTCCCCAGTGATATCGACGTTATTCAAATTAATCAAAGTAACTATCACGTCGGCGGGCAGCAGCGCCGTGACTATTAATTGGGCGGCTTTTTGTTCGTTAGGTAACCGTCGCAATTTGCTGGCGTTATTCGTATTGTCGCTCATTAAATTCACCGTGTGCACACGCGTGCAACTGCAACCGCTTAAGAAGCAGCAAGAAATTTGTCTTCGTCGCACGCTGCTTTTTTTTTTCCCACTCGTTCTTTATGTATCTATAAATTTTGCGGTATGGTTACTTCGCGGTAAAAAGCTAGATAGCCCCTCGTGCGGTCGATGAAACGGTAACTCACTATAAAATATTGACTTTCGAGAAATATAGTGAAGACGTTATCACTGAGAAGCCATCTTTTCGCACCGGTCCAACGACCAGTCGAATAATATGTTTCTTTTTTTTTTTTCATAAAAAATTTGACATTTATTTTATATTAAAAAAAATATGTATATAAATTTATATAAAAAATAGCGTGCAAAGAATAATATAAATTTTTATAGACCGCTAATAAGCAATAAGAATTAATCACGCAGTGTCAGAAGTGACAATTAATAAACAAAAATTTTAATTAAACGTTATTTTATTTTACATAGTATAATAAATCCTAAATGTGGGTGGTCTTTAATTTCCCACATCGGTCATACAACTTCCCAGGGGTCACGTTATATTTCTAAGAGGGGTGTCGCAGGAAGGACCACATAAAAGACCGAGCACATTAGGGAGCCACGGTAAATATCTGAACGTACCACCGAAACTTCCTTTCTCTCAACTAATAGCGACGAGTGGGCACACAAGCTGCCAGAGCAAATAAAAGACTAAAGAGTTTTCTCCGGGCGAAAAAACGGGTTGAGAAACTCCGAAACGTATCACGCGGAGGCCCTTGCTTGGTGCAAAAGGTTCATCATATATCCGTCGAATAGATAGTTGAAAACGAAATCACGCAGTTGCGAAGTAATTATTCTTAATCAGAAGAGAGAAACCTTCAATGCACTTTTTTCATTTAGCGGCAAGTTTTCCAATCCACTTCTTAAATAACTCAAATTAGTAACTTTATCCGAGATAAAAGTTGAAATAGAAAAAACAGCGCGGGTCCTCTGTACTCGATATCTAATGAAAAACGCTCAAGAAACCGGTGAGATTACAATTTGCATCGAGTGTCGTTCGGTTCCGCGACGCGAGAATTTTAACGGAATTAAAATGATCCGTTCCACCTGTGGCGCTTACTGCCGCTAATGGCTGTTTCATAAAATTTAAAAGTTACAAGTTCCGCGACGGTGAGTTACCGTCACGTTGGTAACAAACTGTAAGTCGGAACATTTTCCCGTTTCATATAAAACCGTTTAAGTTTTTTAAAGTGCAAGGTCCACCTTGCACAGCTCTAAGACACTTTTATTAGCGCAACGACTAAATTAGTTTTGTAATCCGTAAGACACCGTGAGTTTCAGCTTACACTCGAGTTGAAAGATTTAACAGTTGATTTCCTGCACAACAGGATGAGCTATTTAGCGACCAACTTTTTCCGCGCGCAACTTAATTGCGAGTAATTCAAAATATACAGTCTTTTATTTTCTCGAGTTTAAATATTACTAATATAAAGTTTATAATCGAATCAGATCTTAAAAGCTTGGTGCGTTACGCATGAATTAGCTTATAAGAAAAAAGGAAAATTAAAATTTTATTTTATTTTATTTTATTTTTTTTTTCCTTTTTTCTTTCTTACAAGCTAATTCATGCGTAACGCACCAAGTTTTTAAGACAGGCCTTTTAACAAAGTCTTTTACATCTTAATCATGCAACGAGATTATTATTTAACATTAAAAATTGTTATAAGTTTCGCTAATAAAAGTGCAGCAATATGTCAGTTCAGTACCAGGAGACGATAGATATTATTTAATAAATATGTATTGTATCACGAATGTCAGTATTGTAAAAAAAAAAATGCAACTAATGATATCGTACGCATCCTGTCGACAAAGGAGGGACGCCCTATCGACATGCACATCACGAGCGTATTTCAAGGTTTTGTAACACGCACGCGGAACAGCTATTGTTCGACGATTCATAGCGAGGAACAATGTTAAACGTCGGTCTTGGTGCGTGTTTCGATTCGAAACGTATCATCTTGCACGAGGCATAATTCCTCCACGCCTTTCCTAGCTTGTTGTTCGCGCGGCCGTATATACTTCAGACAACAACGGCTAGCTCAAGTGAATTCCGAGTTTGTATAAATCCCGCGGGAGACATTTCACTCAACCAGTGTGACTTCTTTCTGACAATGGGATGCATCTTGGATGAAATATAATGCATCGCTTGTTTGTTTATAACGACTATGTATATTCCGACCGTGGAAATCTAAAACTTTCTTTCCCACTATCTTTCTCAGCTGGCTTCGTCTCCCCAAAATTTTAGAAATTTTCTCTGCCACGATTAACTTAACGTTTATTTTATTTTATTTTATTTTTTAAATTTTGTTTAGGGCAATATTAATTGTATCAATTGTGAAATTAATTTTTCATGAAAACTATCATAATGCAGCGTATAAAAATATAATTCTAGAAATTTGTAAAAATAATATGAATATTCAGGAAATTTAATTCGAAAATTGGAATAAATCAATATGGCACATTTTAGTCCTGGTGTTTCCACCGTTTAACGATTGCATAATTATATAGTCAGTCACAAAAGTCTATATATACTTCATAAATTAGTAATTGCATATTAAAACGATCATCCAGCATATTTGGTGAAAATGTGATTGAAATACAAAGTGTTTAATAGAAATATTGATTTCGTGATTTAATTGAGAAATAAATTATTGTCTACGAAACATGCATATTTCGATCGCATTTCCTACGCGCGTAAATTATTTTAAAGAGAAAGGCGTCGTTAATATAATTACATAAATTTATCGCTACATTGTCAATAGCAAACGTGAAAAATTAATATAAGTTAAATTTGAAAATATTGAAATTCTATAAAAGAAAAAAAAATATCACCGCGTTAGATAGAATTAAATTAATTGTTTTTCCGTAATGCCAATTGATTATCTCGTTTGGTCCATTTCGTCTCGCGAGAATAAATATCACCCGTCAAAAATTACAGTTTGACATTAAATGACTATTCGTGATGCTTCAGTAACATCTTTCCAGTACCGCATTAATTACTATATAGGTATTTATTAACACCGCAAAAAATATTATTTTCGTCGATAAAAGAGTAGCGTGTTTAATTATTAAATTAAATTTTCTATTTTATTTCTTATTCAAACGACAAAGTTATTCAGAAAATTTTCAAAAAATTATCATTTTTATACTATTTAATAACGAGCTAGAAAAGCTATCTATCTAAACATTTTTCGTCGTGTATTAGCCTAACTGCGCGTACTTACAGATGCTGACAGTTTACGTCAATTTCATTTTTTTACTATTAAAAAAATTTAAATTTGTTTTTTTTAATTTAATAAATTAAATACAAAGTTTTATCTCAAGAATAATGATGTGTATTATATTGTGTATTGTATGATATCGACTCTTAGATAACATTGTAGCGCGGAAGCAATTCTAAAGTTACAGTCACTGCTAGTTAGACTCTACAGCAGATTTCTGTATCAGAAATCAGGTGCTTGTATCCCTCTTGATAATTACAGAGAAATTCGAATGCGGTACTTTTCTCCTTTGTGAGATCTAAGACACGGGAGAGAAAGAGCTAAAGGAGAAAAGTGGATCGGAAACATTGCTGAAATGTAGAATTATCTTTGTTAGAAATTACAACGGGAGAAAAAGCGAGGAAGGAGAGAGACGAGGGGGGAATCGAGATTTACTGGAGCTCCAAGAAGACCGGGAATTTTTTTTTTTTTCTTTCCCGAACTCAAACATGATTTATTCAATAGAATAATTTCCGTTGTAGACCGTTAAAGTATTTTAGACTAATTTTTAGGCGCTATTAAAGTTATTTGATATATGCACTCAACTTACAAGACGGTATAACGAATATTTCATGCGCCACTGCAGGCAGAAATAAATGATTTTAAATTTTAAAAGATTTATGAAGGTTTTTAACTCGAATTTTTACGATTACGATTTTTTTAAAAAATTATAATTATTAATTTAAACGTAATAGGCAAATAAATTTTTTTCCACGTTATACGCGCGTGTTCATCTTTGTGTTCTTTTAAACATAAATATTTTAAATATTACTAAGTTAGCTTAAATAATGATTTATAATTAATTAATTTCTATTTACCTGGAAATCGACGGTTATTTGGTAATCATGTTAAAAAGTGTAACAAAGTCTTAACTTTAAACTAAAAACTGTATCTCGATGGATTGTTGGAGATACCAAGTAAAAAAAATTTGTCGTGCGGCGTGTTGAAATGCGTATAACTCACTTTTATACTAGCTTTAATTCCTCCCGACGGGAATACGGTAACGCGGTTCTCTTCTTTTCACTAGAGGGACTGCAGCTCGAAAAATATATAGCAGGATGATATTTTTCGCGCGAGTTGATTTTTAAAGAATATTCTACCGCAAAATGACGTAGATTCCATCCCAAGAATTTTTCTTCTCTTTCTACCTTTATGATATATGTATATGTATATATTTATATGCATGTATGTGCTATGTATATGTATGTATACGTATGCGCAGCTAAATTTTTAAAACAATTCAGGCCTGAGTGGTATTTCTTGTAAATTATTTGAATAAATATTATTTGTATTTTTTGTTTTTCAGCGTCAAAAAAATTTTTTTACTATTCGCGGGAATTAAAATTTGCTTTCTACTCGCTGGTACCGTCAACGAATTGGCATTCTAATTTTACTTCAACAATTAATTTTAGCGCAATCGTGAACGTATAATCGCGCTGAAACGTATGAAATTTATATGCCGGCAATTTTGGTGTTTATTGAAACGTGGAGTGTTTAAGAGAAAGTATCGCATTAAATTCCGAGTGGAATATCGTAAAAAATGCCCCTCAGGATATAAACTTGCGCAACCGGCGCTCAGATCGCGGCCGACTTTCGGCGGAGTTTCCGCAGATTATAAATTGCGCGATTCCCATAGCCGAGTCGAAAAAATTTTTAGCAAGAAGCGGGCCAAAGTTGGACGCGTTTCGTACAAATCGAACTTTTGTGAAACACTGTGGCCGACACCGGGCTGTAACATATACAACCTTCGGCTCGCCGGCTTCCGGCCCGAGATAAATCGCTCGCCAAGTTTCCATTTTCATACTCCGGGAGCGATTTGCGGGAGTTTCGCGTATACATTCAGAAGCGTAATTTACGTGGAAAAATCCAAATGATCGACCGTTAATTTCGTTCGCAGCTTCTTGCAACTCGCGGCGGAGTTAAATCACTCGGTGGGTGGCGCGAGAGGAGAGCGACCATATATTTTCCTCACGTTTATTCGCAGAAAGTACAGGTGATTGAGAAAAATAAGAAAGTTGATCTTACGATGTCGAATCTTACGAGTCAAAATCTTCTTGAAATATCGGGAACGAGATGGAAACCTTGATTTTAATTTTAAAGTTTTGAGAATCGAAATTGAAAATCCGACGAACTTTTACCACCTTTACGACACTTCCCTAAGATAGTTAGCAGAGCTCAATCTAATCTTTTCTGTTTTGTCAAGATTTTGTTATGCTCGGAAATTGTTACTGAATTTTTTAACAGTATATGAACCCACACATCTCGTCGAGCTATTTAAATTTTCTTATTTTAAGCTGTTAACTTTTTGTTCTACGTAAATGTAATAAAACGTCGTTGAATAAAATTTATTTTGAAACGTTTGTTCGGGTATCTCGTTTTTAACGAACAAACAAAAAAATTAATAATTAATTTTTGATTAAATTTATAAAAGTGTCCGAGCCAATGAAAATAAAACGATTATGAATACAAACGTGTTAGCGGAATATTTGTTAATAGAATAAAATTGTAATTTGTATCATCAAAGTGGAATGCAAATTTTTCTTTAGGGTGGCTAACAACAAATTACGCCCATCCGTACCGAGCACCTCATTTAACGGAAACGCAATTACATGTGTTTTTCAGCCTGACTGAACGTATTTAACCGCGATGAACATTTTTAATACATTCTATTTGATTTCGGTGAAATTGTGAGGGTGGCCACGGTACGCGCTCGATCCTTTACCACCCTCTTCGTTTCTGTCTGTCTGAAGCACGTCCTTGTGTCTGAATATCTACAAGAAAAATCTGCCACATCAACGAAAATTCTGCTACCATCAAATCCCTTTTCTGTTTAAAGTTCGAGAAATTTTATTCAATTCGCTCTGATCTACATTTCTTGAATCTATATTAAGACGATGTTGGCATTAACAATGTCAATACATATTCGTCTTTTTTTGTAATATCGAGATGTGTTAAGGTTGTTTAAAAATAATAAAAAGTTTTGATTTATTAGATTGAGATTTAAGGATTAAATTATTATATTTTTAGATAGAATTAAATTAGAACAGTGTGCGACAGTAAAGATGGACCTTAATATAATTTAATTGTTTTTATAAAATTAATACCCGTAATTGATTGCGACTAGTCGACTAATCATTTGCTTTATTCGTAATCGATCAAGAATATTTTCAGCCACGTTATTCCGGCTAGCTGGAGCGACGTGGGTGTATCGGAAGGTCGTGCAGGAAAATTTGATCTGGTTCCGAAAGCCCCTCGGTGGGGAAATCGATCGGAGAGGTTTAACGTTCCGGAAAAAATGTAATATCTTAGCTGACCGCCCACCCCAAAATACTCGGCGGGCTTCGCGTCGCGTTCAAGTACAATCCAGCGTAACGAAGCGAAGTAGAACTGTTAGTTTTCTCGCGTGTGCACACCCGCGCGCAGACCGAAACGTCAAGCCGAGAAACCGGACCCTTCGAAAATTCCGGCCAACTATGAAGATACGGTCATTTGGCGAAATTCGACTTGAAGGAGACTCTCATACGCGATCGCTTCGATTTTGCCGGATCGGGCGACGCCCCGGCCGGCGTCTTACATTTCACCGTGGCCTTTCTCCCTCGAGATCGTCGACTGCGCTCGTTGCAGCTGATTGCGGTCCGACCTAACGGATTCGAGTTAATACCGTCGCGATAATGTCACGACCTCGGTTCGCCGTTCTAAAGCGAGAAGTAAAAAGAAACGTCGCTTTCCCGCGCGTATGTGTGTCCTCCTTCCTCCCGGTTGTTTCTCACAATTGGAACCGTGAACCTCTTTTCCGTCTCCGTCTTAATCCACCACCGCTCGCTGCCCGCGTCTCTTTTTCTCTTTTCTATCACTTTTCTTGAATACATCTTGAATATATCGATCTCTCCTTCGCAGAGAGATAATAGGATCGTTCTCGTCTCTCTTCCCTTTTTCTCCCTTCCCTCCCCCTCCATTTTCGATACGCTGCATTAAAGTTTTTGTCTCCCCTTCGTACTTATTCACTCTTCTCGCGACTTCCTTTCCTCCCATGACGTCTTTTCATTTCTACGCCTCATTGGGACTCCATTCTAACCGAAAAGATCGATTCGCGAGAAAGGCCGGAGTTTTGCTCTCGACGAAATCGCTGGCAAAGGATCGTCGCGTCGCCGCAGAATTGCCGGAGGCAGCAATACTGGATAATCTAGAGATGTGTGCGCGAGGAAGGATTCACATCGAGGACGAACGTTTTTGCGTGGAATATTAAAAATATGACGTTGTCGGGCAAATAGAAATGTGTTTATATGACGATAAGAAATTGCCGCGCAGTTGAAATTTTTTTCGAGAATAATATTAAAGATTTTTTATCGATTTGTTCCTGTTTTATTTTTTTTTGTTGTTTTGTTTTATTTAAAATTATGTCAAAATTACGTCGCGAGCAAATGGAAGCGAGAGAAATATCGGAATAGCATTACGGTACCTCGCGATTTTTTACGCACTGTTTTTTATACGTGATTTAAATCCAACAATTTATACATATGTTTATCGTGGTGCGTGTTCCGACCAGTGTCGGTATTGCAAATAAAAAGAGAATTGTTTTATTCCCGAAAAAAAAAAAAAGAAGTGAGATTGTAAGCGAAATATTCTCATCAAAAAAAAAAAAAAGAAAAACCTATTAATATTTTATTACGTATAATTGATTCCGTTGTCAATATAGGTGTAAACGAAAGTGTAAATAAAAATCACGAAGCAATCGAATAACTTTATGCTGTAATTGCAAATGTGTTGTACGCGAATGTATTACTATATTTATTAACGTTACATGCCGTACACAAGTTCACGTAACACTAAAATTAATATATTACCGTCAGATTGCTTAATGAACGTGTATTTACAACATATGTATTTACAGATGCCCGATGTTTAAACGCAAATATTTGGCGATGACCAAATGTAGAGCGTCAGCTTTCAGTAATTAATCGGGACTGTCATCAAATTGTCCACTCCTAATAGTACCGTGATTTATTGTCGTCGCAACTTATTAATCTATTTTGGGTAGTCGTTAAATGAACCCGCGATGTCCATTATTATACTTGCAATCGCCTATCAGTTCCTGTTCCCGGAAATAAGTCATTCGTCCGCGTGCTATTATCGGCGATAACACAGGACGAAGGTCGCTTTTGCAGTATTAATCAGAGATTTCGCAGTATCTCGGCAATTCCGAGTACATGCAACATAATAAAGATCGATACAAAGTGTATGCTATCGCACAGAGGCGCGTCCAGTACGAAACAGTTTATATATCGAGCTCGCCGTATCAAAAGTATATATCGCGCGTGTAATCGAAGTGAGTTCCTTTCGCGACTACGTCTCGTATTTCTTGAAGAAGACAACTATATCACGCTATAAATAAATAAATCTATAAATAAAATGTATAGCTCATCGAAATAGATAAATGTAGAAGCGAATTTGTCTGCGACCGTACGGGCAGTGAAATACTTTTTTTTTTTTTTTTATAATAGATACGCGATCGCGTTAACTTTCGTTACGTAACGTGCAAAAAATTTGGCCGATCGCAGCGTCGGCGTCGTGCCGGAGTTGTCGACTTATTGTCGCGACGCGGGTCGCGTGCCGTCCATATATTTCCGCTTAGCGCACCATCAAAGGGGAAGTCCGGGGGCGAGTTTAATCTATTTATCGCGGCCGCCGGCAA